>NC_140418.1:33905000-35155000 GCF_965140295.1 Lepidochelys olivacea
CACTCTGAGCGCACATGAAGGCATTAGCCTGCTAAAATAAAGAGTCTAAATATGCCAATCAGTATAGCACAGACTCCTTAGAACAAAAGTGCTAAAGGGACCAGCGTTCCTTTAGAATGATGCAATCAGTACAGGGTACATCTACACTGCAATTAGACACCCACAGTTGGCCCATTGATCAGGGTCTCAAGCGCCTACATCGCAATTAAAGAGAGCCTTAGCCTGAGCCCTGCAAGCCAGACTCAGCTGGCATGGGCCAGACACAGGTGTCTAATTGCAGAGCAGACATACCCTTAGAGGTTCAAGAGGTGACAATACCACCACTATAGGGCATCATTTTAATTCTATTGATTGTGGAACCTGGACCATACTTTAAATCACATTTGTAAACGGATTGGGATTTGCACCCTTTTAAGCTTTTGAAAATTCGGCCCGATAAACATAGCAACTTTGAATTAAACTGACCTTTTCCTTACATGTGATATAAAACAAAAGTCTTTGCTAGGTCTTTAGGGGCAGACTGGCAGGGGAGGAGGAGAAAGTGTAGTAGTTGGCACAACAGGCCTCGTTCAAGGTTAAAACTTACCTTATGGAATTTCAACCTACTCTTAACACACCTCAGGAAACAACCTCCTCTTCTCCACACCACACAACACTATACAGAAGTCACCTAAATATTATCCATTTTCATTACAAATATACATACGTTATATCTGGTTGGATTGAATTTTTAATCATAGGTCTAAACAGTTGCATTGGGAAAATTGGCTTGTGAAACCATTCACTTTTTTTTTTTAAAATCAATCTAACCATGTAAACTATCCTTTATTCTATTTTAATAGGACTATTAAGTTCAGTTACTTGTTATATTTATACATGAAAATGAGACTTAATGATCTTGAGAAATGAGCCCACAAATCAGATAATTAGAATATTTCCACAAGAGCTACCTTTTCACACAGTTATATGATTACACTGTTTGATTAAATAGCTTTTCCAAACTGAAAATTCTTACTGTAATTAAGCTTAAAATAATTAAATCTAAGGTTAAATTTCACTTTCCATTCCCAAAAAACATGCTGCAGACTTTGATGAACTGCTCTATTCATGAGACTTTCATAGCTGAAGGTTTAAAACATCTTTTTTCCCCCAGTGCTTAAATATAAGAATATTAGACTATCATATGGTAACAATTTTTATCATGTTACAATAAACAAAAGGAATTCAACAGAAGGCAATAAAACTTTCTTATAACCCCCTGCCAGTGCTGTCAAAAATGATTCACTTTGAAGAGGCATACACATTCAGAGACTTATAAATATGGGTACAAAGCTTCTTTTGAGAACGCAGAGACATACAGTGTTTGGGAGCATATACAATTGTTCCATTAAATATAACAAAATACTGGATATTTTACAGTGATATATTTTATGTAGATTTGTTTTTGATTTCTGATTATGAAAAAATTCAGGAAAATGACAGTGTGGTTTCCAAGAAACAATTACATAACTACCAAGACTAGTCAACTACAAGGATATGCAGCTTTGCATGTTTTCAGTTCGCTGTGTAATAGGACAAGTCAGACATATAAACTGCTCCAAACCGTGTTAAATGTATGGAATCTGCAGGGAAGTTGCTAACAGTGCCAAAAACAGTTCATTTTGCAGCAACAAATCTTACCGTAATCAAAGTGAGTTTGCAAGTGAGGGGGCAAGAGAAAGAGTGAAAATAAATCATGAGACTGGTGCACTACTGACCAAATGGACTAAAATGCATAGGAGTGGATTGAAATAAACTATACTGGACTTTTAAATGCCTATGTATTTATACTTCTGACTGGCATGAAAAATATGATAGTGCTTCCATGATTGGAAGGTAATATAACCCTCCCAATCATATTTCAGCACAACCTTTAAGCCATTCAAAACTATCTATACCTTGTTGTGGGGAAAATATGTAATTGGTACATGTCAGCTGGTGGATTTTTATTTTGTCACTAAGAAAGTGAGGTTTTCCCACCAGGTAGATTGTTCTAAAGGCTTCAATCAATCAGAAAAAAGGAAATTGTTTGGGGAGGGTGTAAAGCACATGGTTAGCATTTGCTGTCTCCCAAATACTGACCCATGAAACCTGTAATATGAAAGTTGTCCTGTTTATGGCGAATGCAATTCCTTTAGGCTTGATCCAACTCCCATTAAAGCCAATGGTAGTTTTTATCCATTTTAACAGGAGTCTGATCACATCCTTAGAAGCACAACCAGTGGCAACTTTAGGTAGGCCAACACCATCACTGAAGGCACTGCAGTAATATTGCAACAATTCAAACAAATATGAATTTTCAAACACTGTAAGCCATAGGTGGGCAGTGCTGAAGGAACTAGCTAATAGGGGTTCTGAAACTGCCCATTCTCCTGGCCAGGCTGACATTCCTTTTAAGCTTGTTGCCGACTTGGTACACAAAATGAATTTAGCAGACAGACCTCTGGTCTTCTCCTTTAAGGAGAGTATAAACGGCCAATAAGGGAGTTTTATGCATGCTAACCTTTAGCTGTCTTGCAGCACAATTCTTAATTTCTCAAAGCTTGTTCATGTACTTCTACAGTTTCCTTTAGCCAACACTTAACTTTTTCTATATTACAGTGTTTAGATGATTAATATTATTTAGAGTGGAAGTTAACAGAAGATAGATGTACTCAAATTAATGAATGGTGTAGGAAAGGTAAATTAGCCACTCCCATTTAGAGACTGCATAATTAAAGATTGTGTGGGCAACCATGAAACTGACATTTCTTAATTCAAGTGACTGATTTGCAACCTAATTTTCTAACCTTTTTTAAAAAAAATTTGCTCATTTCTTTGAGGTTTTTTGTTTTCTTTTTTTAAGGAAAAGGGTAAACAATTAATAGCCATGCATTGTCAATGGAGCTTGAACACTGAGCCTTCAGCACTGCAGCACACACTGCTACCCCTTGAGCTACAGGTCTGTAACAGGAAGCAGGAGACGGCTGTTATTCTACAGGGGATGGACTGCTGGCTCCTGGGTGTTGAGGAAGCCCAGCCTACCCTGGCCCTCTTTCTGTCCTCCTCCACTCAGGGGGTTGAGGGAGCTCCAGACCAATCGGGTACCCCCAGAGGAAGGGAAATGGGTCACTGGGTTCAGGTGGATGGAAGGAACCAGCCTCTCTCTCTTTGGAATTTCATGAGATCTGTTATTAGTTTAATAGGCTGCCAACATTTTCCTGAGGCATGCAAGTGGGAAGAACTTCAATTTATAATGATTTACATCTTAACAAACACAAAATGGAATTTCATGAGGCAAAGAAAAAAGACATTTCACTAACAAGATGACTACCCCCTAGAAAATATCAAAGGTCTTCTGCAAACAATGAAATAACTTGTGGAACTCATGGTTACAAAATATCAAGGCCATGAGCTTACCAAGACTTAAAGCAAGAAGAGACATTCATATGGAATGCAGTGTTGTTATAGTCGTGTTGGTCCCAGGATATTAGAGAAGCAAGGTGGGTGAAGTAATTTTTTTTTTACTGGACCAACTTCTGTTGTATAGCTCGAAAGCTTGTCTCTCTCATCAACAGAAGCTGCTCCAATAAAAGATATTACCTCACCTACCTTGTCTCTCTCATTTATATGGACGAGACTACTCAGTTACATTTGATAGGAAAACACTTTTTAAAAGAGATAAAACCTCATGATTTCGGGCATAAGCCACACTACTACTAATCACCTCTAGCATGAAAAAAAATTGCCCCATGGGCAAGCTTACTCCATAACTGTACTCTGAGGTTTCTGATCTTCCTCTAAAGCATCTGGTACTGGCCACTGGCATCAGAGACAGGATATTGGACTGTATGGGCTTCAGGTCTGACCTGGTAAGGCAACCTCTGTTTCCAAGTCTCAACATTCACTACTATATATACAGACATTCCCCGGGTTATGCAAGACCCGACTTACGCAAATTCACACTGACGGAAAAAGTTCCATAAGCCCGAAATAGCTTTTTCAAGTTGCGGAAATATTTGCATAATGTACAGGTATACGTTTCCAACTTACGCAAAATTCAAGTTACGCAAGGCTTTCAGGAACGGAACGATTGCATAAGTTGGGGGGGGGGGTCTGTAGTATGAAGTGCAACTGTTGGCAACCACATGAATGACATAAGAAAAATACTCCACTGGTCTAGCAAATGGATCTACAGCAGAGTTTTTACCCAATATACTTAGACAACTAAATACATATTGACTACTGCAGAGAAATGGAAACAGTCAAACTTCATGTGAGTCTCTTCTGATGGCTTCAAACTCTTCCTAACATGATGTATTTTATCCTTTTGAAAACATTTTTTTATTACTTGTGGTTATCACAGGGAATTGTCATTTATGATGAATATTTGTCAAAATGGCATACATCTCAGTTTACTGGAGACTGATGGGCAGTGCTGGCTAGTCCCAGAAACAGAAAGATAAAAGCCTCAATGAGGAGCACAATCTAATTGAACTCTAAAAGTTCATAGAAAGTTGTGGCCTGTAATGTGCAAGAATACTTTTTTCAATGTTACTGTAATTTACAGGTTTCAGAGTAACAGCCGTGTTAGTCTGTATTCGCAAAAAGAAAAGGAGTACTTGCGGCACCTTAGAGACTAACCAATTTATTTGAGCATGAGCTTTCGTGAGCTACAGCTCAAGCATGCCTCCATTACATAACAGTTTCCACATGAAGCATTTTAAAGTGCTATAGATCATTAAGGCTCACAGCACCCAAAGAAGGTAAAAGAAAATCTTGGCGTACAGGTCACTTTATGTTCTCTGACAAAGGGCAGATCTGCTCAGCAAAAAATCTCTCATCTCCATACTACTAATGTAGAAAGTGGCATTATGTGACATGCCCAAATTCACACAGAGTCAGCAGAGCAGCCCAGGAAAGAATCTGAGTCTGGAATATTGAAAAGTGCTTCATGTTGGCCTTACACTGCTCTCCACTGAAATAAAGGGTTAAACTCACAGCAACATCAGGACAGCTCTGAGTACTTCTGAAAGTCCCAACTCCCAGTGCCCTCGGTCTAGTTACTGGATCTGAGGTTCCTCACACACACTACGTGATAAGCTTTAGGCTCTGAAAGAATCCTCCCATTTCTAACCAGAAAATGTGCAGGTAGGAGGCACAGCATACTTGCCAAAAGTATCTAATAAAAATTCTGATGGACGGTCGTTAAAATTAATGGTAAAAACATAGGTTATTTTTAAATTGTAGAAACTTTTAAACTGTGTGACAGTTTAGAACCTTTGGTTTAACATCACTCTCAGCAAGGTGGATAAAAATTACTGATTTTTTTTTTTAAATTTAAATGGATTTTTTTTTAATTTAAATTGGATTTTTTATGATAAAATGCTTTTTGAAGGAAAAAACCTATCTAAAGATAGTTTTAACTAAGATATACCTTTGAGCTATAATGTCTCAACATGGAATAGGGATAATAAATTCTAATTCTATAGTATGAGACAATATATTCATATAATGTTTAAGAAAAGTTTTGTAAGTGAGTTCCAGTAGTTCATGGATTAGGGACTCAATCTTATGGGGTTCCAGGGACTTCTGTATAGATTATTTAGGTTAATCTTTCTATCTACCCAATGGGACTCAGTGCTCAGTCTAGAAGATAACACTGCAGTTCTCAAACTGTGGATTTGTGTCTCCAGAGATAACATGCTTGTTAACAGCAAAAATGTTTTAAAATAAATAAAATAAATAAATAATGTACAGAGGTGAGAAATAACAGACCTCCACTCTATTGTTCCTCTGCAAATTTGTGTACACAGAGTCAAACCCTTACCTCTCTCTAAAAGTGCAAAGTTTCAAAAAGTTAAACTAATACAAGATTGCTGGGGGCGGAATAGATCTGGACAAGGAGAGGAAGTCTGGAGATAAATGTGAGAAGGGAGGGACAGGCAGCAGAAACAAAAGTGAAACTGTTTGAGCAGCATATTCCAGAAGTCTTGAGGTCTTTGAGTATAGGCTTCATTGATTTGAGAACTCCCATACCATTCTCTCACTAGAAAGGAAAACCTATAATGGCAGCAGGCCATAAAAGAGACCCAGTTTGTGAATAGTTTAATGAAGTTCCTCTACCGGTGGGTAAGACAGGCATGCGTGCAAAAAACAAACAATGCAAGAAAGAAATGCAAGGCCTGGTTGCCTGAATGAAACAACATCAGGAGAAGTGTTCCTTCTCAGGAGGAAGCTGCGTTGAAGGTGATGAAAAGAACATGTCTGAACATGCAGGATCTTCAGGTTTGTAAACTTTTTGATTACATACTGCTTTCTTAAGGGCTGCCTGTCTTCCTTCTGGATTATTCTCAAATTCTCATGTTTGAAGAAAAAATATAGTTGTTACTCTCCGGTACTATCATTTTAGATGCAGTTGTGATAAATAAAGAGCTGAAATAGGCACATCATCTTCCTTTTACAATTTCACCTTTAAAGTAGTACTGAGTGTCAGTGAATGCAATGAGTAATACTAAATGAGCAGCAGTATGGTAATAATAATTAAATAACTGCATTGACTTATGTTCAGGAGAATCCATCCTCAACATACAGGATTCTGAAGACTATCCACCTTCAAGATCACCATCACTTTCTATAGTGTTAGTCACATCATATATGTCACATAGCCACAGTATATCACCTGTAGCAAAAAGGAAAACAAATCTCCATCATCTAGAAACAACCATAGATAAGTTTGTAATAAGAACCAGCAGATTACAAAAAGAGGTAACTGATGAAAAAATTGCCCAGTTTGTTTATGTAACAAACTCTCCTTTCCGTATGATTGAGAACCCATGCTTCATTAACATGGTTCAGTCATTAAGACTAAGATACAGTCCACCCAACAGAGCAGATGTCGCAGGCAATTGTTGGATGAAGTGTATGAAAAAAACTGAGCAGTGTGCAAAAGGTCTAGAGGGTAAAATTTTTAACCTGAGTCTTGATGGGTGGAGAAATGTCCACAATGATCCTGTTGTATGTGCTTGTGTGACAACAGAAGAAGGGAATGTCTTCCTTACAGAAACAATTGATACATCAGGAAATGCACACACAGCAGAATACTTACAAGAAGTAGCAGAAAAAGCTATAACAAACGGTGAAAAAAAATTAAAACGTCTAGTATGCAGCTTGGTCACAGACAATGCTGCAAATGTATCCAAGATGAAAAGAAATTATTTAGAAGAGAGTGGAGCGAGTCCCAAGCTAATAACATACGGTTGTAGTGCTCATTTGATGCACCTCCTTCAGACTTCAGTGTTCCAGAAACAAAGGCTAATGTTGAAATTGCAAAATACTTCCGTAACAACCACTTTGCAGCAGCTGCTCTGAAAAAATTGGGAGGAACCAAGCTAACTCTCCCACAAGACGTGCGATGGAACTCAGTAGTGGACTGTTTTGAGCACTAGATCAAGAACTGGCCTAATCTGATGACAGTTTGTGAACAAAATCGTGAAAAAATAGATGGTACTATCACAGGCAAAGTTCCTGACATTCGGCTTAAGAAAAATGTTGAACACATGCTGAGTACCCCGAAGCCTATTTCTGTAGCCTTGAACAAAAGGCAGGGAAATCGCTGTTTTATTACTGATGCTGTTGAAATTTGGAAAGAACTGAGTGAAATCTTAGAGAGAGAAATATGCAATGACAGAGTTAAATTACAAGCATTTAAAAAAAAGGAATGAGACAAGCACTTATCTCCAGCTCGTTTTCTTGCAAATAATCTCAATACTCTGTACCAGGGTCAAACCTTAACTGCTGAAGAAGAGCTGGCTATGACATGGACATCCAGCGATCATCCCTCCAGAATGCCAACTATAATAAACTTCAGAGCTAAGGGTGAACCATTCAAGAAATATATGTTTGCTGATGATGTTGTAAAGAAAGTCACACCAGTGAACTGGTGGAAGTCACTTAGGCACTTGGATTCAGAGACTGTTGCAGTGATAATGTCACTTTTAAGAGCAGTAGCTTCTTCTGCTGGTGTAGAAAGAATGTTTTCTTTCTTTGGACTAATTCATTCCAAACTGAGAAATTGTTTGGGACCTGAAAAAGCAGGAAAGCTTGTTTTTCTTTTTCAGATTATGAACAAACAGGAAAAGAAGGTGAAGACGACTGAGTTAGCTGCAGAAGCCAATATATTAAGTTTCTCATGTTGATCTGGCTGACATAGTCTATTTAATTTTTGTTTTGTTTTTTTAAATTTCATTTAACTATTTTAGTTCAAAACAAACAAAAACAAATCTGATTTTAAAAAACTTGAATGTTTAACTAAATTTAAAAATTCATATGCTTGTTTTGCTAAAATATTATATGTTTGCTGTTGAAGAAAAAAATCTAGAATACATAATGTTGTTGTTTTAGTTAAATAAAACAATTTAAATGTCTGTCTGGTGATGTTCTCCTCCTAATACAGCATGGCAAGAAAATCCTCCAAATATTAATGATTAACCTGTTGAATTAGAGATAGCTCATCTCCCAATGGCTTCATAAATATACGCTTCAATTACCTTTGGTAAATGCAATATCATTTTCTGATATAGCTGTAAAACTAATCTGAAGTTTTCAAAATAAATCACTTAAAAATTTACAGTGTGTACCTTCTAAAAAATTAAACCTACATCTATCTCTGAGTTTGAAGAAAATATATTAAGGTTATAACAACCAACAAGAATGCACTTTTATGTAGAAATCCATGATTAAATCGAGTCTTCCTGACTAGTGGTCTGGTCTTCACTGGGGGGCGGGGAGGGAGGGAGGGAAATCGATCTAAGGCCTGCTCTACACTGGGGGCGGGGGGGGTGGGGGGAAATCAACTTAAGATATGCAACTTCAGCTATGAGAATAGAATAGCTGAAGTCGACGTATCTTAGGTCGACTTACCTCATGTCCTCACGGTGCGGGGTAGACTGCCACCACTCCCGTCGACTCCACTTCCGCCTCTTGCAGCGGTGGAGTACAGGAATCGACGGCAGAGTGATCGGGGATTGATTTATCCTGTCTACACTAGACGCGATAAATCAATCCCCGATAGATCGATCACTACCCACCGATCCCATGGGTAGTGTACACATACCCTAAGTTACACAACTTCAGCTACGTGAATAATGTAGCTGAAGTTGATGTACTTAGATCTACTTACCCCGGGGTCTTCACTGCGGTCAGTTGACAGCTGACGCTCCCCCGTTGACTCCGCCTGCGCCTCTCACCCTGGTGGAGTACCGGAGTCGACGGGAGAGCGCTCGACAGTCAATTTATCGTGTCTAGACTAGACGTGATAAATCGACCCCCGCTGGATCGATCACTGCCCGTCGATCCTGCGGGTAATGTAGACAAGCCCAGTGATTTAAATCAAATCCAGCCTGATTCTCAGTTTGAGATTTATGACAACTGAATATCTTTTTAAACAACCTAGTTGTAAATGTGTTGCAAAAACATAGCAATTAGTACATCAACTACCTGATTAGAGGCAGGAGGAACAGCAGTGAAGATGTAGAAGATGAGTTAGATACTATGATGTTTCAGGCTTTAAGCATCAAAGCCTGATACCACAACACAAAGGCTTCCTGATCCAAACAGCAGCAGCATCAACAGCAGATACATTGAGAGAACTCAGTGACAGCTGATATATAAATTACTATGACCAGCACCAGGCAAATGACAGTGAATACACAAGTACAGGAGACATTAAATACAAAAGAGTTTACCTTATGAGGCTAGTAAAGTGCAGACTGTTATCTGGAGATGTAAGTGTATGTTCTGGATGGAGAGCGTGTCTCGTTCTGGGCACTGGGTTGCACATTTAAGAAATCCCAAATCAGAATTGTGTCATCGTGGGAACTACTAATGATCTGAAATTCATCAAACTGGAGTCTAAACACACGTCCTGAATGTTCCTATAAACAGTAAGAGTTCAGTTAGTAGGCCAGGAGATGGATCATCTTTCACTAATTTCATACTCAAACACTCATTTGGACACACAATTGGAAATGAAAGTTTTGACTTGCTGGTCAAGGTTCATACACAGGTCTGAGAAGAATTACTGCTATTTAAATATTGCAGCAAATACAGTGGCTTCAATATAAAGTTTGCGTAGACCATGAATTTTACTATGAAGTTGAGAACCAGAAAGAGAAAGGCTGAGAGAACTACAAGTAAGCTGGACAGACTGCCAACTGAGAGTAAGCCACTTAAACAAAAAAAGACTGGCTAGTGCTGACAAGCTGTCAGGGTTTATCTGCTGCACAAAAAGATTTTGTATGTTAAATAGTGCTGCTACTTAAAGTATTGTGCAGTCCCCATAAGCTACTTCCTAAGCCATTCCAGGCCCAATTATTTGTAAAAGTAGGCAGTGTTTCAATATGCGCTCTTGAGAAAGAATTTTAAAAGTGGCCCCTCCAGGAACTCTTCGCAGAAACAGCAATACCAAAATGGCACCAGGACTTTGCACTAGTACAGGACCCTGCAAAGGTCTGTGCTTGGCCCTCCTGATCCACCATAGTAAGTGATGGCATTGTACCTTTTTAAAACTGTTTGAAGGACTGGCCAAAGGTGCCATACTGATAACCCAGTGACCAGAGTCTGAAGTGAATACATACAGTAATTGAATTATACTCAAAGAATAAGAGGTCAGTGGAGTCCCCCTGCCCATTCCATACTTGATCTCTATGCCAAGACTGCTGATAAGGGAGCCAATTACAGTTTTAGTGCTGTGGGCTCTTCTGCAGGAAGTGGACAAGCCAAGATCATTTCACATAAGCCATCAAATAGATACCATGTAAGCAATGACTTCTGCTCACTACTGACTCGGACAAGGTTCAAGCTTTGAATCTGGAGATGAAATGCCCTGTATATTCAATGACCAATACAATAAGCTACCCATTTCCCTATTATTGCCATAAATCAAAGCCTTTATTAAATTAAAAAAAAAAATCTAAGGTAGCCACTTAAAATATGGTAGTAGTCTTTGAAATTATTAGAGTTCCTATGGTAATCTCACCACAAGATCCCCTCCCTTCCTGCATCTATTCTTTCCATTTTTACAATTAGGAGAAAGGGCTAAGGAAGGCTGATAGTATTGCAAATTGTTTCCATTTAATAGAAGTCCATTTATTTAAAGCCAGTGGTACAATATTTATATGATATTAAAATACCACCCCAGGAACCAGAATGATTTGGATGCAATGTCATATTGATTACATTTTTAGACCATTTGAGAATACCAAGCCAGAAGAGCTTAACAGCTCAATTTTTCTTCTATGCTCAGAGTCAATAAGAATTCAGTGCACAATGCAGCATGCCCAATCCTCTTCATTTGTTCCCAGCTTTGGGAACAGAGCAGAAGTTGCGGAATGCACTAAATTTCTTATCTACCTCAAGACACTCGATGCATTTGCAATAAAATTTAACATTAAAATGTTCACTTTTGCCAAATATAAAATAGTATAATTGTGCAAAACCCCAAATGTATCAATGTTTACATACCACCAATGTACGCAAGCATAGTGTGCTAGCTGGGGCACGAGGGTCAAGAGCAGCTTGCAAGTCCCAAACTTTAATTTTGCTATAAAATGAAACAAGAGCATAAACAGGATTATTCATTTCTGCATCTGAGGAATATTTTGCATATGAACTTAAAACTGAGAAGACCTCAAACTCTAGCATACTACCGATGAAATGCTGGGAGAACAGCCCCTGGGAATCTATTTAGGATTACAGATCCCAGGAGAAGGGTAGAATCAAAATAACCAATTCAAGTTGAAAGGAGTTCCTGACTTGCCTTCAACAGACCTATGCTGTTCACTTGAACTACAATTCAGCCCAATACCAGAGGTGACAAGCTAACAAGGAGAATAAAAGCAATGGGATAATCCATGTCCCTGTACAGTTTCCTTGAATTCACTCAATGTTAGGCCATTTTCCTTTACAGGCGGCTCCCTGATGCTCTCATAGCAGCCCCACACCACTAACTTTAAGGCTCCTATCAGAGAACAGAAATATTACAGCCTCTCTGCTGGACTGTGTTGCTGCAATTTCAAAAGTGTGCGTGGCGCCTCAGAATACAGTTTCAGTGCTGGTGTCTAGTAAAAAGGCGGACAGACCTGTTGGGAAGTAGGGAGTTTTTCAAGGAGTGATGTCTATGGGGAGGAAACCAAGTGAAGTGAAATGTCTATTCACAACAGACACTACTTAAGACAAGCTATTTGCCCATTCTAACCAGCTTGTGCTGTACAGCAAAGCCATATAAACTTGATTAGTAGAATACTTAATTCTGCAGGGACCTAGAGCTACCTACCTACCCCTATGAACAGAGTTGAAGAGGCCTAAAACAAGTTACTGGAAGGAGCTGCAGAATAAAACAGAATACATAATATTCAAAGGCTACATTCAGGATATAGGTAGTCTGCATTATTGAAATCTACAGGAAGTGGGCGACACCCAGGTTACATGTAGATCTGTCATAACCAGATCACTTAGACAGCAGGATGCAAACCAAAGGAGAATCCTCATTATGTGTGTTAGGGATGAGAACTTTCAGAAATATGCTTTACTAGGAGATACATGAATAACTTTCTCAAAGCATGTTTGAAGCACGTACCCGTCATAGGCTCCACTAACAATTCTCTTGTTATCAAATCTGATGCATCGAACCAGTTCTTCATGGCCTTCTAGTACTCTTAAACAGGCACCACATTCAATATCCCATAACCTTAAGAAAACAGAAGAAATGGATCTTTGAGAAACTCTTGTGTGACACTAGCGCTCCAATCCACTTACTCATGCTGCAATTTCCATTTGAATATAACCTTTATTGGTTCTCTGAAAACTAAAACCATACTACATTGCAAAAAAGTACATCTGAGGCCCCTGTACAGAGTCCCCAGAAGGGAGACACTGCAACTCAGACACATTCCTAGTCAGTCTGCCCCACGGAATTGTATTGATCATTTTTGAAATTAAATGCATTTTAAAAGTAAAGGCTGGAAGCTTGTGACTATTTCAATATAAATGAATTTTATTGCTGAATCCATCTCCCTTTTTATTCTGCACATAAAGCCATGTGTATCAGAGGTATATGTAGTAACTGAAATGACCTGGTGCTTTAATTGGACTTCCAATTTCTCCAATGATCTTCAGTTCAATAGACTGTATTAAGATTTGTACATTACATTTTTAGATGCTGACATAAGCCCAACAGTTTGTGAGCTGCACTTGCTTGAGTATGTGTTATATATTACCTGTTCCCTCCTCAGCAATGGTTGCCTGTTCTAATGTTGACAAGACATATCAAAAGCTAAAAGATTACTGTGCTATTAAACCGTAGGGCAGGTTCAAGAGACCTAGAAAAAAATCCTTTTTTAAATTTGCAAATGCACATTCTCTCCAATATGCTGTTAACAACTGTCTTCCACGCACCTAATGGTGTTGTCTGACGATCCACTCACAACTAGTCGATCCCTGTACTGAAGGCATGCAATGCCACGCTTGTGCCCATTTAGAGTACGAACAAACTCACATGTGCTTGTACTCCAGACCTGTGGAGAAAATTAAAAACATTCAATTTTGAGAGAGCTTGAGGTTTTATAAGTTAAACAGAAATTATGTTCAAACTTCATTAAAAAAAATCAGGACTCTGAAGAAGTACTTTGAGGGGAAAGCTGAATGAAAGCTTAGACTGAAAGCTCTTCCGTGGCTAGGACCATGGTGTATTTTGTATTTGTACAATGTGAGTCACAATGGGGCTCCAAACCCAGCTGGGTCCTCCCAACACTGCTATAATACATAAATCTGTTCAAATTGACTAAATCATCATAAATTTAAAATATTAAAAACGTTTAAACTTTTTGTAAAGCAATTAAGCATTGCTCAAGTAATTTTAGAATTCTGATTGAATTTAAATGTTGGCTGGTTAGTAATCAGATCACAAAATAACCAGCTTTGACACAAAAGACTAGTCTGAATATCATTAACCTATTTTTTACCATTGACATGGCCAACAATCTACCACTTATTGAAGACAAGACCAGACACACTTGACTTGAGGCTGAGAGAAGAGCGGTTGGGGGTGGAAACACAAGGATCAATGTTAAATGAATTGTTTAGAATCCTTGTGCATTTTTTTTAAGAAGTTGTACTTAAAGTTGTAAAGGGTCTAATGGGTCATTTCCATAAGAATACAGTACCTTTGGCAGGTGTCAGACATAACTTTGCCACAAAAAGCTCTTAGCACAGTTTAAATCAGTTGTGGTTCTAGGGAGGGAAGGATGGAAACATCTTTGTTGTATAGTAAGTCTGGGGTAACTACGATGATCTGGTGATCTTCAAACACAGCATTTTAATCCCTCAAACATGGCAAAATTTGGTTTAGTTGCGGAGAAGGTATGATGGGGAAAGGTGGCTGCCTATAAATTTCATGTCTAGAACAGGATTGCCAATTTATAGAAAACACAAATGATTCGGAAAAAAAGCACAGAAAAGTACCATGTTTAATTTTCTAGCCAATTTCAAGACCTAATCGTGAGTAGAATTTAAGTTTTTTATAACTTTATGACAGAAGCCTCAAAAAATGTTACAAGTCAAGTTATTTGCATAAAGGCTTTAACATCTAACAGGAAGTGATAGATGAGTGATGAAGAAATAGCCACAGAACTGCTCACATACACATTTGGGAATTGGATTTTAAGCACACATTCAACAACTCTGTTTTTTTGAAGTGGAATTTTTAAAACTTTTAGGCACACATCATTCATTTTGATTTGCAGTTTCCTGAGTAAACAGAGCAGGGCTCTTTCTTCTAACTTACTTTAATGGTCCTGTCACCTGATGCAGAGACAATATACTTGTCATCAAAGTCTACAACATTAACAGCAGCACGATGGCCAACCAACACACGACGCAAGGTGATATCAGTAGGTGATGCCATATCCCAAACAGCAATGGACCTGTCCTTTGAACATGTCACCATTAAGCCATTACTGAAACGCAGATGAAGCACTGCCTCGTTGTGATGAATCAGTGTGTTCAGAACTTCGCCTGTGTTTACATCCCAAACTCTAGTAGGGGGGGAAGAAAAATGAAATTTATCCTGAATTAACTGACATGACTACACACATTACAAACAGGAAATGTTCGCAATGAAGAGTGGTCTGCTAGTCTGAGGGACAGCCCTCCTCAACCATTTTATCTCTCTGGCTGCCCAAAGTTGCTAAGTCTCATGGCTTGCTTCCAGAAGTCATTTTAACAGACAAAGAGGCTTATGTATAAAGGCCACAAATCAAGCAAAGGCTGACAATGGATTACACAGAGGACTGGTAATGAGATACAAATCTTTCACCTATATGAAAGATGCCAGTTCAAGCCCAGGTCAGTAGCAACTAGAAGTTACTGCCATCCCATGGCTGTCCACTAGTTCATGTGAAACAAAGATACGGTAATCTCTCCTCAAGTCTGAGTGCAATGGCATCCACACCACAAAAGAGACCATAAATGCCCCTCTCAGAGATTAAGAACTGATTGGACATGGAGAATGAAGTCTCCTCCAGGCCAAGGCAACACAGAACACGCCAAAGAAACCTGCAATGACTTTGACTGTGCTGTACCTGGGGCAAGCATTGCCGTCTCCAGGGCTGTCACTACAGCCCCTTTATTAAGCGTTAAAATCACATAAAACTTTAAACCTAAGAATACAGGAACGGCCAATGATCCAACATCAGTATCCTATGATCAGTGGTGGTCAGATGTTTCAGAGGAAGATGCAAGAAACCCTAAATTGGGCAATCATGGAATAACCCACCTAACATCAAAGTTTCTTCCTATCCCAGTCAGATGTTGGCTTATGCTCTGAATCATGAGGGTTTATAGTCTTTCAAAACTTTTGAAATTCAAATCCTACAAGTATGCAACTCTAAAGCTTGGGGATGCTAGAAAATACCGCATACGGTCTTAAGTTGTATCATGTGCCTAGCCTTTAAAGGCACAGTACTATATTGTTTTGTGGAGTGGTCCTTACACTTTAGTACTCACAGTGGATTATTTGTTTTGAGTGCCCCTGCCCCAGACTTGAGTTCATTATGCTAATACTTGAAGCTCACCTCACTGTAGAGTCTGAAGATCCAGTTACAATGACTCTCTCGTCATACTGCAGGCAGAGAACGGACCCAGTGTGCCCTGTTAATATTTTCAAACATTCCAAGCTTGTTTTATCCCAAATCTGTCAAAAACAAAGATATGGGTCGAAATTTTGGCTTTCACTATTGTGAAGAGAGGACCAGTGGTGGCAAAGAGAATCAATGAGCATTCCAGCATGCACATTCTCCTGCAATTTCCAGGTGTGGACCTTGAGCCTTCATTTCTGTTTTTATGTTCTCCTGCCTTGCCAAGGAGACAAGCACATGCTGGACAGATCTATGAAACTGCCAACCATGAGACAGAAGTTTGTCGTTCATAAGGAAACATTTTGTTTCATAGGGAAAGAGCAGAAATTAGCAATAATCCAAACCATTAACAAAACCATAGGATGCAGCCAAGCAACGGGGCACAAGCCATCTGTTTACAGTAAACCTGATTTCATAGAAGGTGTTGATTTTCAATCTGGTCAAAATTGCCATGACTGGCAATCCACACCATTCATGAGACAAAACACAAGCAGCGATATGTTACCAGCTTCCCCTGCGAGAGCATGCAAAACATGCCATCCTCAGAAAGTGCTGCACAAACACTGTCCCACAAAAAGACAGGAGAGATGGGCCCCAAGGAAACAAGCAGCACCTGACAGCCTCCTTTCCAAGTCTAAAGCCAAGACAGAGGCAGTGGCTCATCTCTCTAAATAAAGAGGAAGGAAATATATTACCTTAATGGAGTTATCCCTTAGGCCACTGATGATCTTTTCATCATCATACTGTAAACAGTAGACACCTTTGCTATTTTCAGAGCGGCACTGAATTCTTTGCAAGTTGTGTCGTCCACATCGCCAGTTAGATTCTATAGTCTAGAAAGAGGAGGGAAACTATTTATACCAAGTGATGAATAAAGCTGTGTATGTTTGTTAAAAACATGATTTCTTGGACATTTACATCAGTAAAATTCCTCCATGAACCCCGACATATTTGGTTCTTTTGGGAAAACGTACTTTTAATTTCCAATAGCGAATACGTAAAATAGGACTAATTAGAATTATGACTTTTGCATTTTGTCAAGACAAAGCTATAACTTTTCCTCATTGTTACACCCACCAATCTTGCACCAGGATCTCTAATGCTTGACTTAGATATCTTTTTATAATGGGAAAAATTCAGTTTGCTCGTTTAATCAATCCCATCATCTGATATAGGTTACAAAGCCTCTGTTTTTATAATTCATGGACATCACACTACACTCAGTCTCATTTGGGAGGGTGAACAATAATACAAATTTGTTTAAAGTCCAAAATGGAGGTCACATCTGTTTTGAAAACTTCAGCTAATATGTCAAATAGCAAAATATAGTAACTGATGCTATTTTTCTTAGGAACCAACTTTTGGAAATGTTTTGGTTATATATCTCATTTTAAACCCTGATGAAAACCAAGAAAAAAATAAAATGAAAACATGAAATATGGACTGTTATAAAAAATGAAAACTAACTATTGGGAAATTGCCTTTAAATTCTTTATCAGATGTTATCCACTATGTGTTCTTCCTAAAATTCGCTTTTAATTATGAAGTAATTCAGCCTCTCACTTTGATTTTGTGGTGTACGCTTTGTTGGGGAAATAGAAAATTCAAATCTGGTATATTTTAACAAATAGGCTGTAATCAATTTAACATTAAAAGCAGATTTACGTTCTATCTTTTAATCAACTTTACGTTGGCAAGAGAACACATGCTGAGCCATTTCAAAGAAATCAGGAATCCTGGTTAGAAGATTTATAATAGTAATCATAAAAGAATCAGTGCAGTGGAACAAAAACAAAATCACAGAACATATGGAATCCCCAGATACATTGGGATATTTCTCATTCTTTGTAAACACACAGAAAAACAGATAAGTCATATGACAGATTGCAATGTTTGAAAGAGAAAAAACAGGTGAATGGGAATCAAGTGGTTGATGAACTGAAGATTTGTTCTGGAGATCTTACTTATTGATATCTTGATGCTATGCTCAATTTATAATCTCCGCTCCCCCCTCTAACCTATCAGAGCATTCCTACTGAAGCTCCTCAACTCTGAATCAGAGTTCTGAACTACGTTTTGTCCCTCCTTCTGGTTCCCTCCAAAAGCCTGCAAAACCATCCAAGAACAGAACGCTGATTTTTCAAGGACAAATCAAGACAAAATTTGATTTTCCAATTAAAAAAAAAAAAGCTGCTGTCCAATGGTAGCTCATAAGGCATTCTAGGGAGACCACATACCTATTTACCCCACCAACACTGTTCCTGAAGTGCCAGAAGGGTACAGTTGGCTTACACAAGATGATATGGTGGTAAGCAAAACAGCAAGCTATGCTTTCAAATCATCCACTTTTTTCCTTGCCCTTTGGTGAAATTTACAAGAAAATTAAGGCAGGAAGCCAGTTTTCATTTTCAGATCAGCAATACCTGTCAGCCAATGCTTCCAAGTTTTTCAAACTGTTGGTCAGCAACTTGTACATTGAGCATTAAATAATTATGCTCTGCTTGTATGTATTGAGTTTTTGACCACCATGCCAGATTTAGCCCTGGGACTCTATTGTAGTGTGCCTGGCAGAGATTATATTGCGCATTACAATATTTGTTTAGGTTTGTTTGGTTTGGGGTTTTTTGCAGGGGGAAGAGGTAGCCATTTAATTTTTGGTTTACAGTATTTAGCTATGTTTGTTTATTTTAAAAGGTAGTATCACCTGCCCACTGCAGGGCAATATCATTTAATGTTCTGGGAAACAGAAGAAAAGACATTCATTTTAAGTCAGTCACTGTTTCTATTTAGTTCAATACTCAAAATTTCAGCATTGGAAGCTACTTAATAAGGTTACCATATGTAAATGTTGGCTACAAATGAAGGAAACTGAAATATTATTTATACATTTGTCTGAGCAATATGAAGCAGTAAGTCATGTGCAGGTGTATATTTTAATTCTGAGAGTAGATGTCATTTCATTTAGACATTATGTGGTGTGGCTACTGTGGGAAAATATTTCATGTTTTTGAGAACCTGTAAAATCCCCTTACACGGCATAAATTTTCAATATACTGGGAAAGTAGCCACGATACACAGAGAATATACAGCAGCATTACAATTGGCAATAGAGTGGAAACAGATGTGAGTGTAGAGAAATAACATTTTAGATGACAAATACAGCTGAGTGGGTGGGCAACTTGGAACACCCTCTACAAAGGAGCATGTTAAATACAGTACTTGCAACCACATAAAAGATTCTTGCTATATGAAATTTCTGTTACTCAAAGGTGAAGCTGACAAAGATTTCACCTGCAACCTCCTTAAGCAGATATTTTAAAATAAATTCTGTGTATGCAAAGCGGGTAGGTATTTGTATGGAAGGCGTTATTACATTTTATGCACTATGGCAAACGTTACGGAATTAATGCTACAGAAATCCAAGGTTTCTTCACACACAAATTACAAAACCTCTGCCTCTTGTTACCTGTAATTTTTATATACATCCCCTCAATAAAGCTTCAAATTATAAATAAAACCTCCTCTAAACTCAGTTCCCAGAACTACAAGCCAGACAAACTTAAATGCTGGGAAATACCAGTTTCCTACAGCATATACACACCCACAGTTTCACACACTTCTATAACCAAAGTCAAAAACAGGAGAATCGGTAGCTGAAAGTACCTATCAAATACACTGTACCCTCACAGGATAATAAACTAGAGGAGAATCTCATCCAACCAGAGCAGATAATTTAAATCAAGGTAATTTGGAATCATTCATTTTAATCATGAAAAAGAATAAATCAAAAGTTGATTTGGTTTTGTTTCCTAGAAAAGCTATCTCCAAAAGTTACCCAGAAAGGAAGATGGAAATATCTGGGATATGCTAGGAAAGAAGCCAGAACATCTCTGATGGCAGGTGTATGACTGGTCATATAGAAGAACATGAAAAAAGGGATGTCTGAAAGAATCCATCTGTTGAACAGTACAGAGAGAGAGAAAACTAATGGGCTTTAACATAGAGGATATGCAAAGAGCGGCCCAGGATAGACAGGGATGATAGAGCCTTGTTAGTTCTTTAAGCAACGCCTGACTGTAGGCAAAGGCTTCAGATTCAGAAGTGTTCTTTTTCCTGGTTAAGCATCACAATATTTATATTATTCATGGGATGTGTTAAAAATATAGATTATTCACCTGCTAAGTTACTGTTTGTTTGATAACACACATATTTGACTTAATTATATTTTGACCTTCATATGTGTTATAGTAAAAAGTGCACTTGGTTCACCCTCACAGGCAGCAGTGAATTTGTATCTCCTGCAGCACAGATAGGAGTCAGCCACTGGTGAAGGGCATGGGGCAGTACCATTTCCAAGCTTCCCTGGGGAAACCGTTTTAAGTTCCTTCAGTTTACTTGCTAAAACATTAGTAACAGTTGGAGGGATTTTCCTCCTAGAATATTACAACCTTTTGTGTCAATGGCAGCTGAAAACCTGTCATCCCACCCCTACTCTGAGGCAGGACCAAGTATCCCTAAAACCACCCCGACAGGTGTTTGCCAGGTGTTCTTAAAAACCTCCAATGACAGGGATTCCACAATTTCCCTTGGAAGTCTATTCCAGCACTTAACTATCCTTACAGTTAGAAAGTTTTTCCTAATATCTAACCTAATTCTCCTTTGCTGCAAATTAAGCCCATTAATTCTTGTCCTACATTCAGTGGACATGCAGAACAACTGATCATTGTCTCTTTGTAACAGCCCCTAACATATTTGAAGACCTAACAGATCCCCTGGACCACAACAACTTTTTTGAAGACTGAACATGCCCAGTTGCTTTTTTAAACCCTTCCTCACAGCTCAGTTTTCTAAACCTTTTATCATATTTATAGCTCTTCTCTGAACTCTCTCCAATTTGTCCACATCTTTCCTAAAGTGTCACGCCCAGGCCTGGACACAGTACTCCAGTTAAGGCTTCACCAGTGCCAAGCAGAGTGGGACAATTACCTCCCATGTCTTACATACAACACTCTTGCTAAACCACCCCAGAATGAATTAGCCTTTTTTTTTTTTGGGGGGGGGGGGGGTGAGGAGGCAACTGCATCACATTGTAAGCTCATATTCAATTTATAATCCACTATAACTCCTTTTCAGCAGTATTATTGCCTAGCTAGTTATTCCACATTTTGCATTTGATTTTCCTTCACTTTCCACTTGTCTTTATTGATTTTCATCTTGTTGATTTCAGACCAACTCTCCAATTTGTCACGGTCCTTTTGAATTCTAATCCTGTCCTCCAAAGTGTTTGTGACTCCTCCTCCCACCATGGCATCACCTGCAAATTTTATAAGCATACTCTCCACTCCATTAGCCAAGTCATTAATGCAAATATTGACCAATACTTGACCCAGGACAGATCCCTGCAAGACACCACTACATACATCCTTCCAGTTTGACAGCAAACCATTGATAATTACTCTGAATATAGTCTTTCAACAAGTAATGTACCCTATCTTATAGTAATTTCATCTAGACCACATTTTCCAAGTTTGCTTATCAGAATGTCAAGTGGGACCGTGTCAAAAGCCTTACCAAAAAAGCTACATCAAATTTACAGCTTCCCCTCCCATCTACTAGGCCAGTAACCTCTCAAAGATGGAAATTAGATTGGTTTGGCATGATTTGTATCTTGATAAATCCATGCTGGCATTTGCGTATTATCCTATTATCTTCTAGGTGCTTACAAACTGACGAGTAATTTGTTCCAGTATCTTTCCAGGTATTGAAGTTAGACTGAGTGCTCCATAATTCCCTGGGTCCTCTCTGTTCCCCAAGCCTTAGGGCCGTAAGAACCTCATGGCTGCTGGGAATCTTTCCACTACTCTACCCCAGCCTCAATTTTTTGGATCTTACTCCTGTGAGTAGGTCTGGTGTCTCCCTCTCCTGTAGCATTTTCTGCGTAACGGCAGAGTTAAATTTATATAATCCTTGCTGCATCACTGCCCCCAGGATTCTGAAGAGCAGAAGAGAAAATGAGCAGAGTTGTCACTTTCACTCAGTTACTGCTTAGGAAAGGTAGAAGCAGCAGCTATGTCACTGGAGCTGTATGCCTGCAGCCAGAGCTGTCCCTGGGGTACGGCAAATCAGGGTGACTGCCCCAGGCCCCATGCTTTGGGGGGCTGCGTGCTTCGTGAGGAGGTGGACAGGTGAGGAGCCCCCCTACCAACCTCCCCTTCCCCACAGTGGGCGCCGCAGATCAGCACCTTTCCTTCCCTCCCTCCCAGCGCCTACCATCGATCAGCTGTTTCACCGCATCTTAAGACGCTAGGGGGAGGGGAGAGGAGTGAGGGTGCAGCATGCTTGGGGGAGGGGGCAGAACTGGAACGGGGAAGAGGCTGAGTGGGGGTGGGGCATGGCCGGGAAGGGGGGGTCTTGGAGGAAGGGGTGCAGTGAGAGTGGGGCCTGTGAAGAGCCAGGGGGAGCACCCCTTGCCAGATAAAAACTCTGCACCTATGTCAGAGGCCCCACACCCTCCTAAGGATGGCCCTGCCTGCAGCCTCATTAAATGCATGCATCAGGTCACATTCTTGAAGTTCTCTTCACAAGCACAAGAGAATTTTTTAACTTTTAAATATAAGCTTATATTCTGTAGAAATTGATGGCTTAGGGTCTACTCACCAAGGAAGTTCACACTTTATCATGGGTAAACCATTAAGTGAAAATACAAGTGAGACTGTCAAGGAGGAAAGGGAAGGATTAGCTTAGAAAAAGGACTGCAACCAATTTGTCCTTGTGAGTAATGAAAAGTTGTTTTATCACAATAGCCTCCTTCGGTAAAATAAACTGAAGAAATACATGTCCACTGGTATAAAGGTTCAATAGGTAAACCTGTAGAACATAAGATTAAATTAAAAATAAAAAACAGTATGAAATCAGCTAGGTAGGCTGATGACTTTTACAAGAGCTAGAAACAACTAGCTTGATAAAAAACTTCTTTAAGTGTCTTGGTAACGTTCCCTAAAATGAATTTCTATTATTCCGTGCTTATGCCCTTATCTAGATGCATCATACATCTAGGTTCAGAATAAGTTTTTTTAAAGTTTTAATAAAGACACAAAAAGATCACCTTTGCTGAAAATGTACCAGAAAACATTCACTGTGAGCAAATCAAAGGCTTCCTGTCTTGCTTTAATAACCATCTTGGTCAGGATAATCAAGATATGCTTTCAAGAACTGTCTGCAATAAAGCAAGGCTAGAAATTAGGGAGATAATGCTGAAAGCCAAACTAGATCTGAGTAGGACATGCCCCTGGTTCAATTTTGGGTAAATCATGCTTACATTACATATTCAAAGATCAGAAGAGGACAAAACATGGCAAAAGATAAGGGAGTCTGAAAAATTCACTAATCAACTCACTAGAACAGTGGAAAAGCTTTACCTTGTGAGTATCAGGACCGAAGTCATTAAATTCTGCAGAATTTAAGACCTAAATATTAAAGCTGTTATCTGAAGGCTTGAAAAAATTACTACAAAACTACAAGATAGAGGGTTACAGCCTGTTAGCCAGAGAGAGATAGTAATATGGGGGACTGCAGAACACCAGCAATGTATTGGTGAGTAGACCTACCCCCAGCCTCTGGAAAGCAGAAGAGTGCTAGAAATATCAAAGATGCATACACCTGCACTGAGGTTGAGAAAGAAGTGGGAGGCAGACCTGTTGAAAGTCTCTGGATACAAGGGGTAAAAAAGGGTGATGTCATGGTAGGCGTCTAATATAGACCACCTAACCAGAATGAAGAGAGGTATGAGGCTTTTTTTTTTAAACAACTAACAAAACCATTCAAAACACAGGACTTGGTGGTTATGTGCCCTGCTGTATTATTTTCCCAACAGATATCTGGGTAGTTGAAGTCCCCCATCACAATCATTCTGGAAGGGCATATTGAGTGGGCACCCGCAGAGATCTGTCCGGAGTCTGGTTCTATACAATATCTTCATAAATGATTTAGACAATTGCATAGAGAGTACACTTATAAAGTCTGCAGATAGATACCAAGCTAGGAGGGTTACAAGCACTTTGGAGGGTAGGATTAAAATTAAAAATGATCAGACAAAATGGAGAAATGGTCTGAAATAAACAGAATAAAATTCAATACAGACAAATGCAAAGTACTACACTTAGGAAGGAATAATCAACTGCACAAACACAAAATGGGAAATAACTGCCCAGGCCTGTAGAAAGGATCTGGGGGTTCTAGTGGATCACAAACTAAAGATGAGTCTGTAATACTGTTTCCAAAACAAAAACAAACCAACAAAAAACACAACACACCACAGTGAACATCATTCTGGGGTGTATTAGCAGCAGTGTTGTAAGCAAGACACAAGTAGTAATTCTTCCACTCTACTTTGCACTAAGAAGGCCTCCACTGCAGTACTGTGTCCAGTTCTTGTCACCACACTTCTGGAAAGGTGTGGACAAACTGGAGAAAGTTCAGAGAGTAACAAAAATGATTAAAGGTTGAGAAAACATGACTTATGAGGAAAGACAGAAAAACTGAATGTAGTCTCGAAAAGATAACAGTCTTCAACTATGTAAAAGGCTGTTATAAAGAAGAGAGTGATAAATTGTTCCCCCTAACCACTGAGGACGACACAAGAAATAATGCACTTTAATTGCAGTAAGGAAGATTTAGGTAAGACATTAGGAAAAACTTCCTAACTGTAAAGGTAATTAAGCTCCAGAATAAACTACCTTGGGAGGCTGTGGAATATCTGTCATGGGAGGTTTAAGAACAGGTTAGCCAAACCCCTGTCAGGGATGGTCTAGATCGGGGTGGGCAAACAACGGCCCACAGGACCGTCCTGCCTAGCTCCTGAGCTCCTAGCCAGGGAGGCTCATTCCCGGCCCCGCCCCCACTGCCCACCCTCCCCTGCAGCATGGTTTGTGCCCGCCCACCTCCCAGGATTTCAAATAAGCCTGTCCTGCTGCTCTGAGCAGCATGGTAAGGATAAGGGTACAGGTAAGGGGGTGGGGGTTGGATATGGGGCAGGAGGCCCCGGTGGGCAGTAAGGGGACGGTTGGATGGGGCGGAGGGGTCCTGTGGGGGCAGTCAGGGAAAGGGAGAAGAGGGGGTTGGATAGGCATGATCTTTCCCCACCTAACCTTAGTAATGACTGCATTGAAGAGTCTCTTTCCTCTTCATGTTTTGCCTCTTATGTCCAAGGTTTTAAAAGCTAGCTTGTATTTTTAAAAATATGAACTCCCTTAACTTTTGGAAGAACACATGGAGTCTATTTGATGGCCTGGCCACATTCTTCCCTAAATTCTTTGAGGGAAATCTCATTTGATAGTCTCATCATAATTAAGTAGACTAGTCTCCACAGAAGCAAGATGAAGGACCTTCCCATGTATTTCAGGATATGAAGAACATGTACAAATAATCTTCTTGACAGATCATGAGGAATAGATTATATCTGTGCTAATTCTAAAGGGATAAATTGGTCCAGCTTCATAGATCATACAGAAGAGGTCCAGGGATTTGGAGTTGTGGTATCAAAACTATAGAACTTACCCTACTATTTGGCAATTTGTCTATTACTGTAGTCCATTTAAAACAATTTATCTGCACCACAATATCTGTGGACTGTTTTTAAGTACAGGGTTAACTGGACCAACTCAGATGATCTCCACACAAACAAATTCTTTTTCCTTTTGTGTAGGGATCACAAAGCTTACAAAGGATGATATTACAGGTAGATATTATAGAACAAGGTTTGAAGTAAGAGAGCAACACTACTTCTAAAAATCAGCAAGGATAGAAAATCCTTCAGACCCTGAATGGCCCCTAAGATGAAGTCTGGTATTTTTACAGCAGTTTTCTGCATGATCTTTTGAAGAACTCAAGAATAGAGGTGATGAAATTAAATCAGGCCTTGTCCCTCTACCTCCTCCCTTTTGTCAGCAATACCTAAAGAAAGGGGGTCCAAGTGCTGTAGCTGGCTTTTTCTGTTGCAGACTTTCCAATTGAAGGACTGTGTGAACAACCTGTTCTGAGAGGAAGAATTAGAAATGATGGGACCTTATAAGAGAAAAAAATTATCCGACCCTTGACTACTAGCTCAAGAAACTCAGGGTACTAAAAGCATTGACCCTAATCCAGGATGGAAACATCTGGAACATGGGAACATTTCCCAGGGCTTAGATTGAAAAGAAACATTTGAGCATTGAGAACAAATCCCGTTGCACAACTCCTCAACCCTTCTTCCTTCTTCCCTCCAAATCAGCAACTTTGCAGGACCAAGACTAGGAAAATTTTGCTGGTATAAGCTGAATGCTTGGGATTCTGGAAGTGAGAGTTGGCTTTACAAGAGAGACTTCATATCTTGTCTGGACAAAGGCATGTCTGTTTGCTCAATATGGACAAGAATTCCAGAGTGAGAGCCTGTAACTGAAAGACCTGGCTCCCTTTGAGTAGTTAGCTTAAGTTTCCTGGACAAATAAAGATGGCATGTTATGTAAGAGTGAGTGTCTGATGTGGCCAACACCCATGTGGGGCTTGGTGGGTGGTAGCCATCCCCTTGAATTCACCTGATGTCACTGACAGCCAGTAAAGAGTACAGACTAGTGTTTTATAAATGTACAGATCTTAAGGCCAGAAAGGACAGTTATGACCATCTAGTCCAGTGGTCCCCAACCTTTCTGTGGCCAAGAGCACATTCATGCCTTCAGAAGAGTGTGGCGGGCAGCGACGCTTGTCAGCAGCATTTCAGTGGTGACGCTTCTCTGCCAGAAGCGCTCCTCGGCGCCATTTCGGCGGTGACTTCTCTGCCGGAAGCGCTCCTCTCCTCTTCTCTTCATTCCTTGGTGCCGGCCCTGATGGCGGGCGCACATAAATGCCCCGATGGGCGCCATGGCACCCATGGGCAACGCGTTGGGGACCATTGACCTAGTCTGACATCCTGAATAATATTATGACTTAGTATTCCACCCAGTGATTCCTACATCAAGCCCGTAACTTGTCATTGAGATAGAGCATCTCTTTTAGAGAGACCTCTAATCTTGATTTAAAGATTTCAGGAGGTGGAGAAGCCACAAAATCCCTAAGAAAGCTGTTTCAATGGTTAATTGCCTTGACAGTTAAAAATGTATGCCTTATTTCTAAGTCTGACTCCGTCCAGCTTCAGATTCAAGACATTGGATCTTGTCATATCTTTGTCTGCTAACTTAAAAAGCCCTTGACTGATCAAACCACCTCTTCAAAGCCCTAGGGAGTCCTAGAGAAAAGACAATGTTAAAATGGAATTATGGCTCTAAGTTTGTATCAGTAACTTTGGGGAAAGACTTGATAGAATATTTTATTTTACATATACCAAGCATTAGAAGGCCAGGACATTTTAAGTTAAGGATACCTGCAAAACACCAAAATGTTATGAAAGTATAAAAAGGAAAGAGTTAAGGTTCTCTAAACCACCTTAACTCTGATCCTGTATGCTCACCTCGTTTCACGTGAGTTCATGAGACAATCCATACCTTCTACAGGGTAAGGTAATATTCCAGATTCAGTGTATAAACGTAAGCACCAATTGCTGACTACAAAAATACCACCTTCAAAGCCAGATTCTCCTCCATTTCTCTGCCCACTGACATACCAGCTACACCAACAGTTGCCCAATTACCACACACATATGCCCCCCAACACAATGTGCCACACCCAACCAACTACTCAGTATAATTAAGAGACTACAGGAGAAACACATTACATACCCCATATCACTTTCACCTATCCTTGTTCCAACAGAAGCCTCAGTCACAGGCAGCCACCTTGTCCCTGTACATTTTACAAGTACTACACAGATTCCAGAGGAACCTCATTTAATGAAAGACGTGACAGGCCAGGACCAGATGTATTTTGAATGGCAGTTATGGGAGAAGAGTTACAGTTCAATAGAAAACTTTGAGTCTACATTTCCAGATTTTGAAACACCTGGTATCTTTGCTTGTTGTGTTGGGGTTTTTTTTTTTTTTTTTTGTTCTGAAGATGTATACTCTCAAAAATTTCCATGACAAAAAAAATAAAAAAAAAAATTAAGTACAGGGGATCTATTAAGGTGGGTTTTTAAGCTATTGTTTTGAATTTACAATCTTAAGTTTAATTTTCTCTAAAACTTGTACAGTTACAAGAAAATGTCTATCCGACTTATAGATTTCACTGATATCTCCCCCTCACTTTGTAAGATCACTGAAAACATGCAAGGTTGGATTTTTTTTTTTTTATTATTTTTATTTTTTAAATCATAGATGTCAGGGGAGGTTTTGGGGTTTTGGCTGGTGGGGGGTGGCTTTTATAGCCATATGGATGCAAAGGATGCAAGTAATAAAGAGAAGGTTAGGAGGATATGACAAGTCATCTCGCCACAAGTATTTAAAGGTGTATGGCCTGAGATACCTTGCTGCACATCCTGCATGTAATGCTCCAGAACACTTCCACTATCAAAGGCATTCCGACAAAAATGCCCCATTTATAGTTGTCAATAGATCAACATAGGAAGAGTGAATGTCAAAAACTCGAATATAAAGCAGTCTAATTACTACATCGTTTAAGACAGCCTCAACCACTTTGTATTTTCACACTGCTTTTGTTGTTTTTTCTTTACTGGGGGGGGAGGGGGGGAGCAAGCACACACACGCTGTATGTAGGGTGTTTCCCTCCTTATCTGGTGGCGGCAATGGGGTCATCAGAGTGACCTATTCAAAAGGTTCCTTCCTTTGAAGATACCAATCTTTTTTGAGGAACTCTTTTCCCTTCCTCCTTCAAAGAGCGTTCAACAAACAGCCCACTTTCAAATGTGATCTCAGCATTTACCTCCATCTATACGCCCAATACATTTCAGGGTGTTTTACTGCTTAGAGTACTGGCATAAGATCTACTCTCACTTCTTCCAACTAAGAATCTGTGCATGATCCCAAATCTTAAGATGGCTCCACTCGAATAATCACTTACAGAATTTTTAGGCCCAAATCCTGCTATTTTTCCTACTTACTTGAATGGGAACAGGATCTGGCTCTTACTACTGGAGAAGGGGGCTCCAGCAAGAAATAAAACTGAAGCAATGGAAGGAAGCCTCCTGCCTAAGCCAGGTGCCAATCACAGCAAAGCAAGGGTTAACCAATACCAGAAGGATCTTATTTCAGGAAATCAACTTCAACCATGCTGAAAGAACTTGTATGCAGAAAAGAAAAGGATAAAACAAGCTCTCTCACCACACAAGTATGTAAAGGAGTATGGTGCACAACCAACAAGTACTAATATCGTGGCTCATTTTGTTTTGCTGAGGCTTTAATTTTATGTTCAGATTTATACTTTAAAAAGATCATTTGAATTGTTAACAGTAGCTTATTAAAATATATATTTGAAAATGAGCGTTACAGTTGATTTGTGGGGCAGCTAAATTTTACAGACAGGTTGGAGTTTTGAGTAATTTTGTTCATGAAGTGCCAGCCACACAAGGTCACATTTGCCATAACAGAATGATTCCATTAGTTCACATCTGCCTTAACCAACAAACACATGTTTCTTCACTAATGAATTTTGGACCAATAACTTTTATGTCCATCACCTGGCTGAAATAAATGCATTACAGTTTTTGGTCTAAGTAACACATTTTTATGGCAGATACATAGCTAACTGGATAAGACTGAGCTTTTCTTCTAGTATGTGAACACCAAGATGACCTTAATCTGTCAAAAACATATGCTGAAAAGTAAATGAGCCATAACTTTGAAGCTCTTTTACAAGGTAAGCAAAATATCACATATTGTCAAACAAAAGAAAGTCATTTCTGCCTCATCTTTATGCCTAAAACGCATTTTGTTATAACCATATTGTAGACTCTTACTACAGTCATTCAAGAAAGACAACAAAATTCTGCACTCCTTGTAAGAAAAGCTATATTTGTTATCTTGAGTCTCTTAAAATTAAGGGCAGAAATGAAAATATTAAATAGATCTTGGTATTTGAATGTTTAATATTCGAAGTTTAAATCTGGACTTTTAAAAAAGTTAGGATAATCAAATTATATAGAAAATCTGGTTTTACAGTATGCATGTGATTGTCTGGGGGTGAACGAGACTATTAAATATTATAATTCCATTAAGTCAGACTTCATAATTCATTTCTGAAAAGTCCCAAAATCTTTCAGAAAAAGAAACATGCTTCTAATGTTGACATTAACAAGTTACCTTAATATTGTATTTACTCTATCCAATAAATTACTGCATGTTTACCGCATTTTCCTGGCAAACGAGAATTAGTACTAGAAATAGTGTAATCAATTACATAACATTATATTTAAAAACCATACTGTTCAGGATATATATCAGAGTAAAACTATCAGGAAAATGTACTAGCTTGAAAAAGTTGTGTTAGAAAACATACCTCTATATCCTGTATTATCTTTGGGTATAATGACCTGTAAAATGAATTTGGAGGGCCATCTGTGGGTCTGTTTTTAAACAGGTACTGATCCCTAACAAAAAACAAACAAACAAAAAGTTATATTTTCCAGTATGACATGTTAAACCAAAAATCCCTGCACGATGGATAACTGCACTAAGCTACAACTTAGCATATACATTCTCAAACAATACTTTTGATACCTTAAAGTCATTTAACCCACACAAAAGACAATGTCTAAATAACAATAACAACTGTATTTTAAAATATCTGAGGTTCAAAAAAAGGAAATCATTTTCTTTCATTGTGTTCAGTAAATAGGGATTTGCTATTTTGACAGGCTTTTTTAGATTCCTGAGTTTCCCACCTTTGCCAGGTCTTGAGTCAGAGTCAGCAGTTTCATTGTCATGCTATTACAGAGCGCATTAAAGCAAGATGCTAGAGAGGAAAAACACACTGAGGGACCTCCCCCTCTACTTTCAGAGACTTGAAAAAGATGGGAAAACCCAGTTATCCCAAATCTGAAACAAAGTATTACCAAGAAAGAAATGTTTCAGAAAAGGAGTACTTGTGGCACCTTAGAGACTAACAAATTTATTTGAGCAAAAGCTTTCGTAAGCTACAGCTCACTTCACTGGATGAAATGCAGTGGAAAATACAGTGGGGAAATTTATATAGAGAGAGAATATGAAACAATGGGTGTCAGGTAAGGTGAGCTATTTCCAGCAGGAAAGGGAAAAAACCTTTTGTAGTGATAATCAAGGTGGGTCATTTTCAGCAGTTGACAAGAACGTCTGACAGGAACAGTGGGCGGTGGACCGGGGGGGGGGGGGGGGGGAGAGGATAAATATGTGTTTTACTTTGTGTAATGACAGATTTCAGAGTAGCAGCCGTGTTAGTCTGTATTCACAAAAAGAAGAGTACTTGTGGCACCTTAGAGACAAATAAATTGGTTAGTCTCTAAGGTGCCACAAGTACTCCTTTTCTTTTTGTGTAATGACACATTCATTCCCTGTCTTTAATCAAGCCTAAGTTAATTGTATCCAGTTTGCAAATTAATTCCAATTCAGCAGTCTGAATTGAGTCAATTTCACTTGACAAAGTACCTAACAAGCATATTGAGTAGCTTTCTGTACTCAGTGTTGCACATTACAGTTCAGAGGTAATATGGATAAATATGCAAAAAAACTGCTAAAGTTAAACTTTGCAGAGTAAAATTTACCATAAGAACTCAAAAGCGAAAAGCAATGGGGTGGGTAGGGAAATGGAGCAAGATATCTGACCAAAAAGGGAGCAAATTAAATAAGTACAGATTTTTAATACAATTTATGACCCCCGCCCTTCCTAACCACCCCTTACCCCCACACTTTTCCATAGAAGATTTCAGAGGAGTAACAATACCATAAATTTACCTTTTGGCAGAACACTGGATTAGGGACACTTGTTACGAATAGCCTACAAAGCTGGGTGAATTAGTTTACATATTGCTGTGGTACTTACCAACCCCTTCTTTCAGAGAGCCCTTTCCACAGTGGATCAGTGCGCACCATTCTCTCAATCAATTTTTTCCATAGCATTCCCTCAGAGATGACTCTCTGCCATTCCTTACACACCAGCTCTGCTGCACAGAGCGATCTGGCATCAAGATAAGAAAGGATATTTTCTGCTATGTGATCTAAGCCTTGCTCTACAAAAAAAAAAAAATAATCAAAAATGTCAGTCTTGACAGTAAACCACTAAATGATCTCAGCTTGCGTGTACACTCAGGAAAAAGATAACGTGGTTCTACTTAAGGCACTAGAGCAGTAATAACACAAATATTTGTTTTATAGAAAGGCTTAGTGCTGTATCATTATGAATAAATTACCTAACACTGCACAAGAAAATAAAGTGGCATTATGATCTAACAAATCAAACTTGAAAATGAAGTACTAATAACCAGAGAAAAACACTCCAACTGCACTGAAAATCAAGCTTAGGAGTTAGATAAGAAAATACAACTACTAGTAAGGAAGCAATGAATTCAAATTGATACAAGAAGCAACATTTTGAACAAGTTAATAATTCTTTATCCTCTATTTCTAACATCTTTTGCATACCAGAATTCCACTCTATGAAAGCTGGGCTATGCGAGTAAATCAGCACAGTGCATTAATATCACAACAATTATTCTGCAGCTCCTGGACTTCAAATCATGGGCCTTTTCTGCTCCATGTTAATTCCACCACAGATGTGGGGCAGGAATGCTGAACTCTTTTTCAGAATATTATAGTTTGCTAAATGACAACACAAATGAAACATTTCATATTTCTCTTCCCTTACCATTCTTCCTTTTTATGATTAACTCCTACCCTGGCAATGTAGAGTAAGTAAACACAGTATATGATCAGATTCCTCTTGAGCAAATGCAGACATATCCTTGTGAGATGGTCAGGAGAGGTATTGGAAAGGATGCTGTAGAGCAGCGTTTCTCAACTTTGGTCACCGCAGCCACCAGGGGGTTTTCTTGTGGCTACAGCCCCCTGGGCAGTGATTAGGGAGAAGTGGGGAGCGGCAAAGCATTCACCCCTTCCCAGGGGCCACCAGTAGGGGTTTGGCCCTGCCTGCCTCTGGAGCCACAGACACCAGAGAAGCAGACAACCAGTGTGAGTTCCCCCCTTTCCCAGGGGCAGTGGGGCTCAGGCTTCTGGCTTCAGCCCTGGGGTGTTGGGCTGCAGGATCTGGCCATGGGGGTTTTGGGTTCCAGCAGTGGAGCTTCAGGCTCCATCCCCCAGTTGTGGGGCTTTGGGATCTGGCCCCAGGCTCAAACCCCCCCCCCATCACCCATGACCTCCACTGCCTCACTACCCCCCTCTCTCTTCAGAGCTTCATTTATCCCCTGGCTTGCCAGGGCTGAGTAAGTCTATTGTGAAAAGCAATATTAACAAACATACAAATATCAGTTTTCACAGGAGCAGACTTGCTAGCTAGCAAGTCTAAAAAGAAAACAGCAACCAAAGAAACAACAAAAAAGAGAAGAATGTGCAAAGCACCTTATTTTGTTTCTATTCTGTTTAGGTCCATAAAGAATAGAGACAACTGTACATTATTTTTATTATTGAGTCTGAAAAAACCCGACATAAATTACAATGATTTCGACATGTGCATATTTATTTGTTTTTCCCACAGTAAAATAAGTATTTTAGGAAAAATTGTCAGAGCGGCCACCCCCAAGAGTTGGTGGCTGCACTCTAAGGCCACCAAAAAATTTCTTGTTCCAACCCCTTGTGAGAACACTTTCTAATGTCAAGGTTAAACACATCTCTTCCATTAAGACGTTACCACAACCTGAGAACATGCTGCATGACCACTCCTGAACTTACTTCAGAAGCTAAGGAGGCTCGACTTGACCTTTGTCTGTCCCTTCCAGCCCTACATTTCTGTGATTCTATAATTTATATAGAAGAATTTGGATAAACCTAATTTGACTTCGTAATTGCAAAATCTGCGTCATCATCTTCAGAAAGTGCTTTGTTATTGATTCTGGATTGCATGGATATCATTTAAAACTGCTCAATAGCCATTTCTTCTGCCATTTCCTCTCTTCCCTTCACCTTTCATTAATTTCCACAAAGCTTGCCTAATTAATATGCAGTTCAGTGAAGGACTCTATAAAAACATTTTTAAATAGATCTCTTCTTAAATTAATACTATTTTCTTTGCTCTTCAGCACTGCTAAGTTTAAACGAGGCCATCAAGAGGCACAGTAGCAAGTGAAAGAAATTGTCACCCAGAAGCTTTTACACTTGGCAAAGAAATCCTTGACACATACTATTTGCTACAATTTGACATTCTATCTGCTAAATCTAAGGTATCTATACTGGAATTCTCTGATTAGTGCTATTTTTAATATGGCAGAAATCCAGGCTCTTTGAAATGAGTAATGGACCTAATAGTGATTTCCCAGTGGACGAGTGATGGACCTCTCTCAGTAGGCCTTTTCACCAATCCACCAATGATGCTTAAGTGGGTATATTCTTCTGAAAGTAGGATCCTAATTCTTTTAAAGACTAATCTGAATATATATCCCTGACCTGCTATCTAAATTGTTTCTACCTTTGTTCAGCTGTAAATGAGCTCAATCTGCTTATTAGCTAGTACTCTTGATAGAAATTAATATCTAGACTAAAGATAAGATGCATAAGGGAATGCCTGCAGCACCCCATATAAATAATCAAATACACTGATATATTGGAAAACCATTGGGTACATCTCCACTGACTTCAGTGGAGTTGTATGCATCACTGACATTACCCAAAACACCTAAAAGTTTAACTTTGTAGTCCAGCTGTTGAATAAAGATTACCTTATCTGATGGGTTCTGTTATGAGGGAACATGGTACAGAACAATGACCTGCATCTGTCTGAGTACGTGAGCTAGTTTCTGGACATTTGTGTGTTTGGACTTTGGCAAGAGAATGTAGTTGATCTACACGGTGTGTCCAAGCAAACAATAGTCTAAAAATGCAGCCATTGCAATATGCCTCTTCCAGTAATCAGAGCTTTCAAACTAGAAATTAATGTTCTCAGAATATAATTACATCTGCTGCAGAGTGCATGACAGCAGCAAGTGTAATTAGAAAACAACGGCCACCTGGAAGAACGTCTTCTCTCAATCGCTGAATAAATGCATTAACTTCCTTGGTCAAGCCAATATTTGAGTAACTGATCTGGAAACTTGGAACTCTAGGGAACAGACTGAGAAATACAGAGCTAAACATATTTTCTTGATATGACTTCTGGCATCTCTTGCAGCCAAAGAAGAGAGCTCTGCCAATGGGCTCTCATTTGGTATAACTTTCCTTTACTTGTGAGTCTCTTTTGACTCCATTGTCACAAAAATGGCATTGCTAAAGTCTCTCTTTGGCCCAGGAAGTTTAGGTTTGTCAGAATTTGATGGTAAAGGATATGATTTAGTCATCAATTCTGTGACTTTAATGGATCTCAGTGAATTCTTTGGCTTCATCCTCCGCCGGACTGGCTGCGGCTGGGGCTGGAGTTCCCCTCTCCCCTGCAGCTGTGGGCTGACACCAGAGCTGTATTGTGTGTGCTCCCCCTCGGGCCTGGGCCCAGAGCTATTCTTCCCCTCTTCCCCAATTGCCAGAGCCGTCCCCCCAAGCAGCCAGGGCTGGAGTTGGAGCTGTCCTCCCCGGAGCAGCAGCAGGAACTGTCAGTCATGTGTCATTCTCTCCTCCCATCCCCCACCCCGGTGCTTGGGCTCTCGGTCAGGGCCACCCCGACAGTTATTTTTAGTAAAAGTCAAGGAGAGGTCGACGGCTTCCATTAACTTTTGTTTACTGCCTGTAACCTGTCCATTTACTAAAAATAACTGACGAAATCATAACCTTGCTAATGAAGTACCACTTTTGCCAGCAGGAGCACTGGTGCAAGCTTATAAATCATCTCTGAAGAGATGATGCTGGAGTAGTATCTGTTCTCTCTCTGTAGTTAGAGGTATTTAAATTGTAATATTATACTGCCTTTATAAAGCCAAGATAAAGAGGGTTACCCATTTCTGGGATTTATGATACAGTAGCTAAGGCAAAATAATTCTCTGGTGACATCCTGTGGATAGTTACCCATATCCTTGGAGAGAGGATGCTAAGGTTTCTCAACTGGTTCTCAAACTATCAAATTCCTCAACATTGCATTTATTTTTGGTCCACTTAATCTTACTGAAACATTTGAGTTTAACTTAGTCTTTGGACTTAGTCATGGACTGCTTTTGCGTTTGGTTTAGCTGTAGAGATTTCTTATAAATATTGCTACTAGTGTAAATCATTCAATATTTGCTTTATGACGACAGGCTCAAGATAATGAACCATGAGCCATTATAATTGTCTTCTATTTAAAAACGTCATTCAAATGACTGGAGTAGGATAACTAATTCTGATTTGCCTCTTCTTCGTTTACAAAGGGATTGTCTACACTACCCCTTAAGTTGATGTAACTTATATCGCTCGGGGGGGTGGGGAAGAGGTGGTGTCATCCACTAGGTCAGTAACCCTGTCAAAGAAGGCAATTAGGTTGGTTTGGCATGGATTTGTCAAGAAGAAATCCATGTTGGCTATTCCTTATAACCCTATTAACCTCTAGGCGCTTACAAACTGATTGTTTAATAATTTGTCCCAGTATCTTTCCAGGTATTGAAGTTAGGTTGACCAGTATGTAATTCCCTGGTTCGTCTTTGTTCTCCTTTAAAATAGGTACTATATTTGCCCGACATAAAATAATTGCTAACACTTCCGAGATTGCTTCAGCTAGTTCCTTAAGTACCCTGCTGATTTGAATACATGTAACTTACCTAAATATTCTTTAACTTTGTCTTTAACTGTTTTGGTTTTCAATTCTTCCCCCGGTTGTTAATATTAATTGTATTCAGTGTCTGGTAACCTCTTTAGTGAAGACTGATGCAAGAGAGGCATTAAACATGTTAGCCATCTTCATGTCATCAGTTATTAGCTCTCCTTCCCTGCTAAGTAGAGGACCTACACTTGCCTTCATCTTTCTCTTGCTCCTTATGTATTTAAAGAATCTTTTATGTCCCTTGCTAGGTGTAACTCATTTTGTGCTGTAGCCTGATTGTCACTATATGTTTGTGCTATTCTTTGTACTCCTCCTCAGCAATTCATCCATCTTTCAACTTTTTGTAGGATTCCTTTTTGATTTTCAGATCATTAAAGAATTCCTGAGGCAACCATACTGGCCTTTTACTATTCGTCCTATCTTTCCTATATCACCAAGTTCAAACAAGCAAGCCTTTTTCAGTAGGCGGTTCCCAACTTTCATTGCCTCCAAAATGGCAATTCCCTTTCTGATTATGGATCTTCACTCAACAGTTATCAGGACTGCACCAATATCACCAGCTATGTCAGCATATTTAAGCAGACATTTGAGGTGTTCTCTATAGCATGATCATTATGGTAAACTTGTTCTTCCAACCTGCACCTGTCCCACTAATTCTAATACCTATTGCAATTCTAATTTTCTAAATCCTGCTTTTCTTTAGGACAATTTTGCCAAAAGACCATTCTCTCATTTGATTGTGCTCTTATTTCATTAACTTTTTGAAAAAATTCAATCATGAAGTGGTCATTTTAAAAGTTATTTTTAAATAACTGATTTGATATAGTGAAATCAAATGTAGTAATTTGTAGCAAACAGTAAGAACACCTTCACAGGCTAAAAATAAGGAAGGCAATAAAGCTGTACTGACTGGACCATTTTCATTTGATGCTGTGGGAGGTGCAGGAGGAAAGGGGAAATATACCCGTATCTTAGAAGGGAAACATTTAATACAGTTGTAATGTATTTTTGAGATTTCAGTAGAAAACTGCTAGTTAAACACTGTGGCTTAAGTCGACTTTTTAACAAGCTCAGATCAATAACCTTAAGAGTACTTATACAGAACAACTACATCTAGTGTCTAATAAATTAATGCAATGCCATATTCTCAATGCAGGATACTAACCATCCCCAACACACAGGACAAGCAAATCAATGAGTTATGAGGAGAGGCTGAAGGAGCTGGGATTGTTTAGCCTGCAGAAGAGAAGAATGAGGGGGGATTTGATAGCTGCTTTCAACTACCTGAAAGGGGGTTCCAAAGAGGATGGCTCTAGACTGTTCTCAATGGTAGCAGATGACAGAACGAGGAGTAATGGTCTCAAGTTGCAGTGGGGGAGGTTTAGATTGGATATTAGGAAAAACTTTTTCACTAGGAGGGTGGTGAAACACTGGAATGCGTTACCTAGGGAGGTGGTAGAATCTCCTTCCTTAGAGGTTTTTAAGGTCAGGCTTGACAAAGCCCTGGCTGGGATGATTTAACTGGGAATTGGTCCTGCTTCGAGCAGGGGGTTGGACTAGATGACCTTCTGGGGTCCCTTCCAACCCTGATATTCTATGAATCTATGATCAACATTAGACAAAGGAAAAATAAAATACTTTTTACATTAGCATTAATAACTTCCAAAGTGAATGGAGTGCTGGAGATGGCTATTAATCCTTTTACCCCGATACTGTAACATAGGGGTTACTGGATAAACAAAAAGGTTCCCAGGCTCCCATTCCACTGTATTGTTTTCATCTCAAAAGCCTCTATACAGCCCTTGCTCCAGGTCCCACTCACTGACCTGCCTCTCCAAACTACTTGCTTAGTTTTCCCTACCCCTGTAATTCTACAAAAATACAGGGTAAAGATGTTAACATGCCTAACAGTGATGATATTTAGATAAATGGTTAGGTAAGCAATGAATCCACAGACAATTAAAAGGTGATATAGCTCTGTTTGGCTGATAATTTAGTTGTATCACACCCTGCGACAACACTAAATACAAAAACTTTGGTATTAACTGTAAAAACTGAAATCTACAGAACATTTGTTGTAATAGATCAGAAAGTGCATACATAACCTAGTGTTCTGAGGGAACTAAACTTAAGTTATAATAATACAAAAATACATTAAACTGCTGGACCATCTAGCCTCTAGAAGTCATTTTTAAAATGAGCTCAATGATTCTGGTGCCCACATAATTAGCTTTTTACAGAATCAGCAGATCTGAAAATTCTGACATTTGTCAATCCGTACCTCCAAAACTCCAGTTATCTCCCAGTGTAAACTATAGAAATGTTATCTTTCCCTTCTAACGTAAGGTACTTTCTATCATCTGCAGCTTGCAAAAGAACAGAGGCACTGGAGCTGTCTGCAGACTCAGGAAAAAAATAATGCATCAGTTACGCTAGGTTCACATTGGAAGGTTATCTTCACAACCACAAGAACTAGAACTGTTTTTTAAATGAAAGCTTAGATTCTGCAAAAGTTGATGCCTGAGAAAGTTTCCTACTTGTCACTGACAAGTGGACTTTCCAAACCCTGGTTAATGAAGTTTACCACAAAAGCTAAATGCTCTCTTTACCATTACAACCCTCATTCTCAATCACACAGCAATGGTACTGCACTCACCCATGAGAGCAATTACTAACAGGTGAGCTAATAGAAAATCATGCAAGACTGCTAAACATGTGTAGGATGTATAGTCCAGGTGATGAATGATTACCAGGTAAGAACAAGAGATTGAAATAAGTTACAGGGGACACTACTGGGTTAGTGGTAAAACAGGCACATTTTTAAAATTACGTTTTTGCCCCGCAGAACACCATTTATCTTGACTTCAACTCTTATGGTCGGGGGAGTTTCTAACCAAATCTACTTGCAAGCAGGAACACAAACATTCAATCAGGAGAGAAAATGTTAAGAAAAAAGGCAATACTTTGTAAGTTAACACAAAAAGGTAAAGGTTTACATAGGTTCCATTTGAACACTGCATTTTTCTCTTTGGGATGCAGGGGTGTTAGTAACTTTATGATTAACCTTAAACAAACATGCATAATTGAAGTTTATCCAGCAATTATTCAACCATATACCTGAAGAAAGGTGAGAGCAGACACACTTCAGACATTGATTTACTTTACATTTTTGAGCAATGTAATCAAGTGCCAGTCTTTCAAACATGGCATGAAATGTATCTTCCTTCAAAATGTCAAACGTAGAGAAATAATTCCAAATGGAAAAAAGTGACAGGGCAAATATATTACGAAAGTTCATATTAAGTTAGCATAAAAGCTAAATCTTATACATTTATCTGTTACTGCCATCTCCTGGTAATAAACAAAATGATTATGCTCCCTAAAATAAACTGGAATATTTGCCTTAGTTATTTTATGTTCTGTAGAGCTATAGTTAACTGTTTTAGCTACTGAAATAAATTACATTTTAATAGCATGAGCTCATCAAATGTGAAAATGTTTTATTACTAGTCAAATGTGCTTATGCTGTCTTGTACATAAAAACAATAACGGAAGTATGATTTAATTTTGAAGCCCCTTCCATGGTGAAGGGGCTAGTGCCACTTTTGTTATTTTCTCAATGGCACAAACATTGTAAAACTGAGCTTGAACAAATTCAGAGAGCCTTTTTCCAAAAGGAAAAAACAGCTTGGTTTTCAAAATCAGTTAAGGCTGTTAAATGACAACAGTGGACTTATCACTCAAAAACTCAAAGCATATAAAAACCGAAAGCCTCATACATTTTACACTGCTCACATAATCAAGTATAAAAACTCATCTGAGAAAACTATATAAAGTGTATTAAAAACTGTTGATGTACATTAAAATTAGTTATATCAGAATCTCATATATGTAGTACACGCATATGTAATTTATATATAAGAATGGCCATACTGGGCCAGACCAATGGTCATCTGGCCCAGTATCCTGTCTTCCAGCAGTAGCTAGTGCCAGATGCTTCAGAGGGAATGAACAGAACAGGACAATTTATTGAGTGATCCATCTCATCATCCAGTACCAATTTCTAACAGTCAGAAGTTTAGACTCGCAGAGAATGGGGGTGCGAAAGCATATGCTTTCAGACAAGAGAGTTGGGTTTAAATTTTGAGGTTAAAGATGGAACAGCATTTTGATCATAAGGAAATTTGTTATGTAGTGATGAAATATGCATTTCCTTGTACTTTATTAGAATACACATTTATGTTCATTATGTAGGTAGACATTTATGAGGTCCTTAGACATTTCTTTCTTTTAATCACTTGGGGTTTTTAAGTGATGTCATATTTATATTATATTTAGCAATTTAAACTTTTTAAAACAATGTTTTTGGTTTTGTAATTTCTTCTAATTGCATCTTCTTGTGAAAGCAAGACTTTTAAAAAAAATTAAGTGTGTTGACTAGATCATTAGATTATTAAATCAGAGCGAAGTGAGCTGATGGAACTAACAGTAGTAAGGAAACCATCTTTCCATCTCAACATCCATCTCTCTTCATTTTTAATATGTCAACTTGAACGATGAAAACTCATGCCTAGTTTTCAAATAATGGGGATAAAAAAATATGAACCTTTGAAAATTGTCACTTGTACAAGTCAGTGTCCAAAGCTACCTAAAGTTTCAAATTTGGTAGAGCAATGATATTTCAATGGGTAGAAAAAGAACAAAAAATCATTATAAGCTTCATAAAAAATGTCTCCTTCCTGAAATTTTAAGTCAACCTCAAAAATGCTTAAATTATTCAAAAGTTTCAACACACTCCACTTGTCAAAGAAATATAAACCCTAAAAATCAGACAGCCTGATATTTTAAATTTTGAACTACAAAGAAAAACCAACAACCAGCCTTTTGATGGAATCTCTGGCTGCAACCTGGGCATGGGTGCACTACCAAGTTGGTGTCATCTTCTGCAACATCTAAGTTTCATTTTAAACAATGAAGTTTCTAGCCATTATAGCTAAGAGAGAACTTTCCATACATGAATTGATTGTGAACCGTTGCAGTGATGTCTCCCCAAGCCCACAATGTTTCCTGTACTGCAAAATGAACACTCAGGGGAAGATGCTCTTGCATGCAGCATGCAATCTTACTACCACTGAAGTCAGAGGCAAAAAACTATTTATCTCAATAGAAGCAGAATCCAAACTATCCATACATTTCTAACATTTTAGTCCAATCATAATTTTAGACAGCATGAGTTTTCATGAAGATTTGACTATACAAAAAGTTTGAAGGGGCAACAACAAGTTATTTTGGAGTTAAGATACACGTTAGACAACTCTGTAAAAAAAAATTACTAACTTGTACTTGAAAACATAGTTGGTTAATTTTATTCAGACTTGACAAGAATTCTCTTTTGCTTTCCGAGTAGTTGTGGTACTAATTAGGTCAAAACTATTTTTCAACCCAAAGTTAAAGAAGTTAAAATAAGATGTTAGAATGGAAGTTAGATCCAACCAGCTACCATCTTTCCAATCTCAGAATTAAGACAGTGATGCACATTTCATGGTCCATTAATCCACATCTCAGGTGACTGAAAGCACACAGCTGCAACACACTTGAGGTGCGTATTAATAGACCAATACCAATAAAACATAGTGGTGTGTCTATGGATCCACTATGAAATTAAACTAGATACAAATAAGAGTTTCCTGATTTAACTGTTACTCTGCACACAACGAAACTCAATTAACTCATATTAAGAAAAAATGCTCCTTTTTAAGAAGGGGGAAAGAACTGCAGTATTTTTTTGGTGTTATCGACATACATCAAGTTTCCACTCTGGAAAGCCACCTGTAGAGTGTAATTACCCAGAAATATTTTGCCCAGTATGCCTTGATTCTTCAATTTTTTTTACAGGTAATTCACATCATAAATGTAATGTTAGGTTTCAGAGTAGCAGCCGTGTTAGTCTGTATTTGCAAAAAGAAAAGGAGTACTTGTGGCACCTTAGAGACTAACCAATTTATTTGAGCATAAGCTTTCGTGAGCTACAGCTCACTTCATCAGATGCATTCAGTGGAAATGCATTCAGCTGTAGCTCACGAAAGCTCATGCTCAAATAAATTGGTTAGTCTCTAAGGTGCCACAAGTACTCCTTTTCTTTTTTCATAAATGTAATGTCCACATTTAGTTATATCAAATCAAACTAAAAATGTGAACATGTGTACTTTATCCAAATGAATTCAGCAGTAACATGTCCAAAGCCTAGCTACTACGACAGGCCCATTATTAGTACCTCTGACAGCAAGCAGGAATCTCTCATTCAACTCATATTTTAAAAAACATATGTAGTTCAGATCCAGAATACCATCAAAAGTCTACAAATACACATTTTACACTTCATGTCTGTTTACAGATTTAAAAAAACACACACTTGGAATTGAAAGAGACCATAAACTAAACATTTTCCTTAATAAGCTCGTCTAGCATTTATTAGTATACTTTTCAGAGAAACAAAACATCGCCCCCCCTCCCCCCGAATGTTCTGGTAGTTTTATATAGAACAGTGAAAAGGTACAGCTGCTGGTGATTATAGGTACCAGATGAAGGTTTGGTTTAATTTCAATAATAAATTAAAACAATTAAAATCCACAGAGATTTCAAAGCTCAATGTGTAAATATCACTCTGTATGAAAATGAAACCCAAATGCGGGATGTCAATTCCATGCAACTGACTAAAGCTGGATATGAAACAGTAGCTTAGATCATGAGACTGCACAGATTTTTGTTATTTTAGAAACAAATTTCAAAGAACTTTGGCAGGATTTTACTTGCTCAATACAGTGTACAACTTTTTTACATACAAAACAGCTGCAGAAGGGACCTTATTTTTCTAGGCAAAGGCAACATAAGATATTATTACAAAGGTCGAAGTTGCATGCTGACTAAAAAAATCCATGATTTGCATAAGAACATGCAAAGTATTGTAAAATTCATTTAACTTTCATTGAACCTTTATTAATTAAGGCACAAAGGTGAAATCAGTTACTCTTACAATGTAATTACCTTTTATTATGAATTAATGTCTTTTCAGTACAAATAATATTTGACATACTAAAAGAAACAGTCAGCATATTTAGAAGAATCAGAAGCCTTTCTTAATCAGCCTGAAAACTGTAAAAGGCAAGTAACATGGTATCTGCAACAAAATTGATTTGACAGTCTCTGGCAATATCCTATCTCCTTTGTGAAGTAGTAAAGATTTGCCTTTAGTTTGAATGATATACCATTTTTCCTTTAATAACAGTACTTACTAACCACAACCTAACCCTGTAAGAACAAACCCTGTAGACTAAACATTCTACCACTGCTTTTTGAAAAGCATACCATAATTATCACTTTTTCCACTGAAGAGAAAGGAAGCCAGAGACCACAAATATTTTCCATTTTCCTAGCATTCGCACAGGTGTAAAATTCAGAATGGACAGTACCAAGCAAAGACTACTTAAACTTCTTCCTTTGAAGTCTGAAAAAGGGAGCTTAATTCTTTCAGACAAGTTATTTTCAAAAACAGGTAGTTTTTAAGAGTATCTTTTTACATAGTTTTAGCCAAATATGGGATTAATTTATAACAGCTCAGAGCAAACTGCCTGGAACTTTTATATGAGAGTTATTCATGCACTACATAACTACATGTTTTCCTGATATTTCTAAATTTTCATCACTGCAACAGCAGCACTACATATCCATCTCCCTGCCCTAATCACTCTTTACAGAGAAATTCATCAAGGCTTAACACAGTTAAGTTAAGATCCAGGAAGTAAGCTAGCAATATCTAGTTTAACTGCATGATCCTGTTGGACATAATGCAAATCTTTCAAGAGACAAAAGGTATACTTTGTAATTGTACTCTGAAGATATATCTCATACAGATCATTCTGTGCACCTGCATACAAATGAAATTTAAGACCACCTCAAAATACTAAAAAGCCACTCTGCATCCAGCAGGGGGTATGAAGCACCAGTCTCTTCACAACAACGCAACTACAACAAATCTTCAGTTCTACAGAAAGGTGGGTGGGAGATGGATAATCTTTTTGGATGTGTATTTTAAGCAGAACAATCACAAATAATTGTCTTTTCTCTAAAGACACTCAACAAATGACAAAGCTCTAATGATTTCTCTATAAAACCACACGCATCATCAATGAGAAACTACAAGCAGTATGAAGTGTAAACAAAGCATACATACCATGGTTTGTAAAAATAAAGATTTGTGTGGGAGGGAGCTGAAGTATAATTGTAGTAAGTTTATTTTACACCAGAGTGGATGAAATTTATTTACACTCCCTGGATGAAAACAGATTAGATTGTTGCCGTAGTTAGGACAGACATGCAAGCATGAGAAAATATCAGCAGGAACTAATGCCACCTGAAGTGGTGTTCATAGCACTCAACAGCTTAGCATAAAGTTGGAGCCTGAAACTCACTGAAAGTTTGTCACTATCACCTGGAAAAATGATCTTTCATGTCCAAAAACTGAGTTCACAAGCACAACGGCCAAAATGTTGATTCTATAAACTTCATAATGATTCCATCATCCCATTACAGATGGGTTTGTTTAGATTTTTTTTTAATTAACTAAACCTTTTGATATATTCATGCAAGGATAAGGGAGGACATGCAGTGAAGGACTCAGTGTAGTTGTAGCAGTGTCGGTCTCAGGATATGAGACACACGATGGTTGAGGTAGTATCTTTTATTGGACCAACTTCTGACAGAGACCTGAAGAAGAGCTCTATGTGGCTCCAAAGCTTCTCTCTCTTTCACCAACAAAAGTTGATCGAATAAAAGATGATTCCTTCACTCAGTGAGGTAATAACAGGATAAAAGGTGAGGAATGTAATCAAGCAGTTTATTCGGGGTAAGTAAAGTTATCTATTCCTTTCCACTCAAATGTGTACATTCTTCTTATCGGCTCCTGTGCAGCAAGAACTCAAGACATCTTTTCAGAAACAAGCTTATCAGCTTTTAGTCTCTCAGAAGCCATGCCAATAGAGAGCGCAATTCCAGGCCGGAAAGTAGAAAAGTTCCCCAGTTCTGTGTGCTCAAATATGCATCTTGGTCAGCAGGAGATTAATGAGAATGCAGAATCCTTGTCTTCTGCTCTGCTTAGTCTCGACTCTTACAACTTGAAGTAATGAAGCAAATGCTTATGAGCCTCCCTCCCCAGTGGATAGAGGTGTTTCTCACCACTGCAGGAGAATCTGTAATGTGTCACCCATGTGACAATATGGCTCATTTATACAACGTAAAAAGTAGTTTCATGGGAGTTTTGCAATATCTCCTTCCTCTATGGATACCTCCTCGTGAAATGAGAAAATAGGGAAAAAGTTAAATACTTTACCAATCTGAACGTTATTTTTGCTAGCATTCTCCCTCCACTCCTTCAAAGTAAGTTCTGTGAACTATCTGAGCCCCTATCTGACCCCTACTGATCTTTCAGTAGCAGTTTGTCAACCAGTAGTCAATTTATAGATAAGAAAGTGAGTTAAATTTGGAATAATGAGCAGCTCCCAATTAAGAGACTGAAATGGCCACAATGCAGGTTGGCTCCTTAGGGTGAGGGGGCAGTTTAAAATTGCCACTTTCAACCCCTCATTCCTCCAACTCCAGCCATTCACTTCCTCACACATCTTTTCATCTCTATCCATTCAGGGTGAATTATCTTTTATAAATCACAACTGAGAGTTTGAAGAATTACAGATATTTTAATTAAACAGTGCAGGCCATTGTTGGATCATATTAAAGAAGTTCTGTATTAAAATCACAAATGAGTTTGATTCCCCATAGTTTAAATTCCAGGGTATTACTAATTAAGAGGTCTCTTGGTTTTTGGTACTGTTTCTCTCCCTCTGTGTGTGAAACTTGCAAGCTGCTAATTGCGTTAGTACATTCTAAGACAGAGTCTGTTCTCAAAGCAATTCACACAGAGAGACTCAAAGCAATACTCTGTAACAACAGAACCAGCTCCCAGAGACTCCCGCCCTTTTGTTATATTAACAATTGTGATTAAAATAGAGATAGAGGATGTATGTGGATGGATGCGTGGTGTGGATAATAACTGAATGATCAGGGAGGTGCCAGCCTAAGAATCCAGTGTCCATCGGCTGAAGAAGGCGTCAAGTGGAAATAACCAGAGGACCCCAGAAGGGCAGACTGGAATCCACCCAACAGCCTCAAGAATGGGAGAACCAAAGAACAAGATAACATCTAGCAGCATGGAGCTGTCAGGAATGTGCTATCTGCTGACTGATTCAGCAACAGCATGATGAAGCAATTCCCATAGACTGGCATAGGAAGAAATTCCTATAAAAACAGACTCTAGAAAGTGAGAACTTTGGGGTCTGATTCTGCAAACCAACTTCCAGGAGCATCAGATGAGCATCTGACAAGGCCCTGCTCCCTCCTCACGTCCAGGCCACCTGGCCAGTGGCTTGGCATGAGCAACTCTAAGGCTGGTAACTATGATAAGAACCTTGCAGAACTTGTGTGTGTGTATATGAATGTGTGAATAAATATGAGATTGAATGGAATGTTATAGCTATAACTAACTGCTTACGATGATTCTTTCTGTATGCACAATAAATGTGGTATTTTGCCTTTTCCTCTTTAATAAGATCCTGCTGGTTTTTAATTTATTGGTATAACACCATGGCCTGCAATCTCTTCCATGCTTTTGCCCATTAAAATATTAAAGGGTGATTTGTGGAAAGTAATCCACATTAGGACACACTGTATTTGTTTAAAAACTCAAAAATTGCTTTAGTTTCTTCAGTATTATTTTCTATCTTTCCAGTCTTGCTCAGTGAGGAAGCAGCTAAGGCAGGGATGGGCAAACTATAGCTCGGGGCTGCATCTGGCCCTCCAGAAGTTTGAATCCAGCACTCGAGCTCCAGCCGGGGAGCGGGATCCAGAGCTTGCCTTGCTCTGTGTGGCTCCTGGAAGCAGCAGCATGTCCCCACTCTGGTTCCTATGCATGGAAGCAGCCAGCTGCCCCCCCCCCACACACACCCCCAAGCGCCACCCCCGCACCTCCCATTGTCTGGCACCTGCGGACGGGGCAGCTCGCAGAGCTGCCTGGCCATGCCTCTGAGTAGAAGCCGGAGGGGAGACATGCCGCTGCTTCTGGGAGCTACTTGAGGTAAGCACCGCCTGGAGCCTGCACCCCTGACCCCCTCCTGCACCCTAAGCTCCTGCCCCAGCCCTGATACCCCTCCTGCCCTCCAAACCCCTCGGTCCCAGCCCAGAGCCCACACATCTTCCTGCACCCCAACCCCCAAATTCGTGATCATTCCTGACCCGCCATACAATTTCCATACCGAGATGTGGCCCTTGGGCGAAAAAGTTTGCCTACCCCTGAGCTAAGGAGCTACTGAGACCTGCTCACAGCCCGTGGTAACCAAACAGTCAACACCCCTTGAGAGAGTTTGAGCTTTCCTACAGGTTCTACTTTTCGCAATTGGCACCTACTTCCCATTTAATAACATTCAGTTCCAGATTACTAAAACTTAGTTTTTACAGTAAGCGTTTTGTTAACCCTACCAACATCCCAAAAAAGTTGTACTGAACTGTAAGGCCTTATACAGTGTTTCAGTTCAAGAATACCTGAGCAGAAAAGGGAGGAAAAAAAGTTGTAGATAAAAAATTGAGATGGGAGACTGATCACAGGTTTAGGTAGCCTCTGCAGTTAGCAGCTGTAGGATTTTTAATGTGACTTCTTAAAAAACTGAAGTGGGGAGAAGTCTACCATTTTGGCATTTGCCTATTAAATATAATGGATATAGTGATATATGAGCAACAAGGTCCCAACTGTACCTGCAGCATGGCTCAGATTTCAAACAGCCAACTGAAATTACAGAATCAGAGGACTGGAAGGGACCTCTAGAGGTCTTCTAGTCCAGTCCCCTGCACTAGTGGTAGGACTAAGTATTTTCTAGACCATCCCTGACAGGTGTTTGTCTAACCTGCTCTTAAAAGTCTTCAATGATGGAGATTCCACAACCTCCCTAGGCAATTTGTTCCAGTGCTTAACCATCCTGACAGTTAGGAAGTTTTTCCTAAAATTCAGCCTAAACCTCCCTTGCCGCAACTTAAGCCCATTGCTTTTTGTCCTATCCTCAGAGGTTAGGAAGAACAATTTTTCTCCCTCCTCCCTGTAACAATCTTTTATGTACTTGAAAACTGTTTTATCCCCCGTCTTCTCTTTTCCAGCTAAATGTATATGCCTAGTGATTTTCTAATGGCAGTTGGAGCACAATGCAGTTCTACATTCTATTGCTGGACTGATGCAAGACGTCTCCTTGAGCCAACAGCTTTAGAATTTTGAACCTGGAGAATTTCTAACTTGATCACATCCAAGAGCTGGGATAGGTTATGATGGGTATCTTTACAGAAAACAAATACGGAGTGACAAGTAAGAGGTAAAAACCCTTTGGGGGACTCTGAAAATGTATCCATATGTAACATGATTAACCAAATGTTCCTTACCCTAAGGGTTGCACAGCTTATTTATAATATGTCTGGTAAGTGTTCTAGTATAGATATGTTTTTCAAATGATTAAATCAGAGCCCAGAAGCATCTGGCACAGATGTTAAATTATTGTGCATCTTTGTTTAGCTTATTCTCATCTCTCCACAGCAGCAACAATTTTTCTGGATGCAAAGAATGTTTCTATAAAGCTGGCCATTCACTCAAGATGAACCGTCAGTTCCATCTTAGGCTCTAATTTTGTTAAATATATTCATTTTAATCTAACCCCTAGTGCAAGAAAACCTTCCCTTGCAAACATGGATGAGACAAGGGTGCACACTTGTCCTTTTTGATATGCTTAATTTTCCGTGAGCCTTTTGCTACAGCTCTTCTCAGAGATCAAAGGTTCACAAAAGATGCTGTGCACTGCAAACTACGTTCTGAAGATGGAACATGTACATCACAGATTCAGAATAATTTTAATACTTATTTCAAGCCATTCACTCCTTGTACTCTGGTATCGAGGCACAAGACAAACTGTAATAAATTTCAAGTAATTTCTCTAAATCCCTTATGCAATTCTGTCATTTTTAATCTATTTCCTGTACAACTGAAACCAAAATGGCAATGTTTGCAATTGATCCGATTAACTTCGATTATGTAAGTGATTAGAACGACTAAAAGTTTCAGAGAGGTTTGCACTTAGTTTGACTTGTTTGGATAAATTAAACAAGAAAAACAAATATTTTGTACTTGTTATTTCTGATTCTTAATCTACTACAAATTGCAAAAAGTTAAAGACTTTAATGTCTTAAATGACAAGTATTCAGTATAACAACTTCCTATTTTAAAATAATTACAGAAATAAAGGAATTAACCTTAAATTCTTACAGAATTAATCTGTCTCCAAGAATGAGGATAAAAATAAAATGTCTAAAAGAAGAAGAAACATCATACAATATATGCCCTAACATTGAACAATGCCGTACAGTTTATATCTTGCAGAAAGTGTTAAAATGGTTTGAATCAATAGCTTTCACATACCACAGGTTCAAGCACAGCACATAATTGCAGCTCTCTAAGCCAACATCCTTACCTCTAACTATAAAGCATAAGGAATAGCAATGTAAAATGTTACAGCTGGAACATTGCATCAAGAAGAATCTATATTTTAACATACAAAGACTAACTTGCATATACGCCCTGATCCTGCAAGTTCCAATGCATAAAATGAAGGCTTGCGCTCCATTTGTTCCACAAAACTCAGTGGGAAACTTTGTGGATGTAGGGATCTGCTCACACATTGAAATCTGCAGGATTGGGGCTCTAATAAGCAAAAACTAAACAATTTTAAAATGGCAAGTTGTTCTGAATGAATGATTGGATAAGAACCTTCACACAGTGATATGACAATAAAAAAGTATGTTTGCACAGATCCAAGACAAATACCCTATACACCTAGTACACAATTTTTAAAATATCTCCAGAAGAGCTGGGTAAAAACAAACATCACAATGCTAGGCATTTTCACAATACATAACAGTAAAATAAACTGAGTTTAAGTCATGAATTTTTTTTTTTAGACACTTTAATTAGCTGCTACTAATTTCACACGGCTGCTCCTCTGAAACCTGTCTTCAATTGGCTAGTAAAAACCCTTTACATATAGAGAATACAATTCTACATGACAAAGTTAAAACAGTCCTAAAAATTTAGGACCAGTTTTTTAAAGGTATTTAGGTATGGTGCCTAATCTATAATAACCAATGGTGTGGATTTTGTCAAACCTGCCTTTTACAAAGCTAGAGGATTCCAACATGTGTGTCAATATATCTGGGATGGGTATTCTCTATCATCTATGCCACCTCCATTAGATTTCTTTAAGTGTAGATTACCCCCCCCCCCCGCCATATATATTTAGTATAAAAACACTTCTAGTATTCCCCAATATATATTCTGATATACTTTCAAAAAGGAAGCTTGCTAGATTTAAAAGATAGAGTTTTCCTGTGCATGACAAAACAAACTTTGTATAAGAAGCTTATAGTAAATGCAATATACAAAACTGATTTTACAGGATAAAAGGAAGGCCAAATTCAAGATCAAGAAGGAAAACAACCCTGTTTTTTCCCAATGAAGCTTTCACTGTTTATGCTGTATCTAAAAATGAATACGTAAAACAATGAGATTTTCTCCAATCACACTAAAAAAAAGCTAAAACCTAGGACAAGCGCAATTTATACCATAAAGCTGCTTCATTCAACATCACGTCTGCATTACAGCTGTCAGAAACATCAACAATCATTTTTTGAAAAAAGGAGCAACTATGCAAAGCTGATCACTGTGTGCGTGGAAACACTGAACTCCTTAGAGGAATGTTATCTTCAAACGAACAGGACTTGAAGTTAGCATTTTATTAACATTTCTAAATGTAATTGCCACCTTTATTTTCTGAAAATGTCAGGCATTTTCCAACAGAAGTCTGAATTCAAAATGTACATTAATTTTCATGTTCACAAGGTCAATATTTGCTTGATAGGAAGATTTTTTTTACGTACATTGTTTTATGGATAGTAAGAGCCTTGGCAGCAAACGTTTTAAATCGTCTTAATACAATCCAGCAAACTAACTGACAGGATAACTTTGGCTGCAACTGACCAGAAAATATAAGCATTGTTATGGCATTTTTGGAAAGAATGGGGAAAATGAGAAAGAGAAAGTCAAACATTGGAGGACATATTTTAATGTATTTAATATAATATATACAATAAATATAAATGTGTATATGTAAATAAGAGGACTTATATGACTGTTATATGAATAAGTGATCTGGATCATTACAAATCCTGGTAACAGGTACCTAGATTTCACACTGAAGTTCAAAGTAAAGCAGCTGCAAACTCAAACTTGTGTTCAAAAATCCACTTTCTTAACTGAAGACCACTCTGCATAAATGCCTTGACCAGGCAGGCCTGATTTTTAAGTTGCACACTTTTTAAACATCTCCAAGGAAAATATAAAGCAGATACCCACGTTAAAAAAAAGATACTGGGGCAGGAGATCTACAGTATCTAAAAGCCGAGCGGTGTCATTTCTGCAGAAAAAGCGAGGAAATTCACTAGAAAGAAGCAACCCAAAATTAAATCAGATTGAAAAATCTTGTATAAAGCTGAATTCTCAAAATATTGATCTCATCTTTCCCCCTTCCCTTCATATTCTACCTTTTTTCCTTCTGTATTTTTTTCTTGTCCAGTTCTTTTAAATGTCCCTTTTTTTCTTCACTCCCACTTTGTCCGCAACTGCTGAAGCCCAGACCCCCACCTTGCCTGTTAGAATGGTGTCCACTTTAAATATGAGCTGGCACCTCTGGGACAAGTAGAAAATTCTCTCTGCCCCGTGGAAAAAAATGCAGGCAACAGCAATGTAAAATGGATGTGTACCTGGTTGGTTTCATTACTTTGCTCCCCATTTGTAAAATGGGCATAATACCTGCTTTTTCATCCCTTTGTTTGTCTTGTCTCAAGACTGCAAATGATTTAGGATAGGGATTGTTTCTTACTGTTGTGTATGTACAATGAGGCACCAATCTCAAATGGGACTGTTAGCCACTACTGTCATATAAAACACCACCACTTCGGTCATGAACCCTTATATGAAGATTTGAAGTAAGTGAATTATGTATAAGTAACTAAGTAAAATACCAACATGAATGTTTATAATCAAAACTAGATTCCATCTCATAATACATCATTGGCTCCTAGAGTCTTTTCTCTTCTCCTTTCCTCTCAGTTTCTATGGTGTCCCTTACTAGGTTTTCAGGTTTCCCAGAGGTGCTGAGGTCTTAACAATATTCTGCATGCCTAGAGGGCAGCAGTTACAATTTTAGTTGGGAAAAGGATAGACAGAAGGAAAACAAGAATAGCGCTGCTTGCGTTCTTATAGTCATCTAGCTCTGACAGATTTGCCCTTTCAGCACTCCATCAATTCAATCAGCTGCCTGTCACTATCAGTAGCTCAAGCCTGTTTGATTCAAACATCAAAGAAATCATGGTATGTTGTGCTGGTGTCATCCGACAAATAATAAGTACAATGATGTGCATAACAATCTAGTATTCTAGCTCTTGTTTTTATGACTGCTCAGTGCAGAGGACAGAACAAGAGACGGTCAAAGCAAACAAGGGAGAGAGAATATACAAATACGGGAAAACAGGAGAACATGAAAGGCTAGGAGAGGCACAAGATTACAAAGAAAGAAAACTGACAGCTGTTAGGTAGAGCAGCTCCTAATGTTACACTAACAGAGCATTTGAAGCAAATTTCTTTGACTGACTGACTTGTGTCACTTTTATCATGACTGCCTGGATTTAAATTAGCAGGCTTTTCCAATGGCTGGGTAGACCAGGTTCTGGATAATGTCTCAATGTTTCATTAGTTACTGGTTAAACTACATCAACTATTAGGGTCCCCTACATCAGGTGGTTTCTTGAATTCCTAAAAGACAACTGGTTTCTCTCATATCCAACATATCCTGCAGTGATTCTATTGTATCTACTTTTTTTTAATCATCATAAAACACCACATGCTGAATTCACTCTTTTTTATTTTATTTTATTTTTTTTTTTAAAGGTAGCTGCCTCTCACTATCAGAAATCAGAACAAAATCCAGGGAACCAACTCCTTGTTGCTCCTGCTCAGGAGACGGAAATATAAGTTGCCTGCCAAGCACAAAAAAAGTCTAAAGCTACAGGGATTATATGCACCTGGAACAATAGGGCTCCATCCTCTTTGTGGACTTGCATAGAGTATGCATAGGTATGAACAGTCTGTTAACATACAAGATACTGAGGAAAGGAATCAAACTTGAACTGTATAAAAATTTTACAATTAACTTTTTTGATTAAGAGTCAGTAGCAAGAAAGCCAAATGTATAGACTAGCTTATCAAAGCAGACAGATTTAAGTTCACTTTTAAAAAATATTTGAGAAACCTAGGACAAAACAAAAAATGCAGTATAGGCTTCACAAATCAAAGCCATGCAGGCTAATGGTATTTTCTACTTTAAAGGGTTTGCTATGGAAAAGAAATCTAGGATAAAGTTTGCATTTGAAAAGCAACTTTTACAACAATTCAGATCCAAGTAAAACACAGACTGTTCTTTAAAACATACTAGTTAAACTGTATTTATGTGGAACAATACTGGCATCCAGTGGCCAGTTCAATTAATCACAGAAATGGCTGACAAGTTATTCTCGTATGTATTTACTCAACAGGCAAAAATAAAAATATGGTGTCTGTCCAGAAAAATGTACATGATTTATAATCTACATTTATCTATAGTAAAATATACACTTATCTCCCAATTCTTATAGATACATTTGTTACCTGGTAAAGCAGTGATGAAGTCCCGTTGTAACATGGGCTTCAAATAAGAGTTAATATGTCCATGCTGATAGTGACACATTCGTGAAATAAGGTGTTCCACAAATTCCACTTGATCTGATTCAGACCACTGGTCAAAATATTTAATACACAAGTCTTTTTCCTTTTCGTAGTTTCCTTCCGATGGTCGTTTCCTTGAGACTATCACGGATGAAGTTCCATTACTTATCTATTTTTAAAAAAAATATAAAAGTTAATACTTATATATCAGCATGTATAGTCAGGTAAGAGTAACCTGAACTCTGAAAAAGGGGCTGAGAATGCAAGGAAGTGCATCTTAACAGAATGAAATATTAAAGTCTATAATAAAAGCCATTTATGCAAAAAGATTAACTTGGACATTCTGCTTTCATAGATGAGATTACTGAAATTGTTTTTTTTTTCTTATATAATTATAAATTATCAATTACACTGAAAAACTAAAAATCTCTTCCCATTTACAATTATTTAAAGTAACATTGAAGTGTTCATTCAACATAGGGGAAAGGCTCTCCTATTCACACCACAACTTTCTACTGTTGTATTCCTTCCACAACTTCCATTGGTTTCAATGGATGTAATTATACAACACAAATCAGGGAAAAGATATGAAGTGCCGATAATAATTAGAAATTAAAAATTGCACTGCCCATTTCTTGCCCCATTATTTAAAACTGACAGGAATTTGTAAATTATATATCCTTTCCTTATGACAGTCCACTCCTGCCACCTGACAGTGTGCAAATGCCAACACCTAGGACCATTAAATGGGACCTTGGTTTTTAATTTTCCAGTTGGGTGCCGTAACAGATATTGCCATGGATGCCACACCACTACACAATACAGATGTTAAATTTTTCACTCAAGAAGAAGAAAGTTCAAGGCCACACTGCCTACTTCCATGATACTTCTTGGTACCAAACATTCTCAGTATTTGGTAAGAATTTCTAACCATCACTGTGCATACACCACCACCTAGTGTTTAATAAGCACTATTATAGGATGACAAGACATCGTGCAGTTTAGGCAGAAAGAGTGATAGCAAGAAACAGGACAGCTCCACTAAGATCTATAGTATATTAACTATAGTATATTGACTAAGCAGGCTAAGCTTCACTAGTACCCTGAAAATGTGAAACTAGAGCTTCCAGATCTGAAAGTGTTACGCACTAATCCACTATGCTATATGCAGACACTTAGGCCTTATCTACACTGCTACTTACAGCACTGAAACTTTCTTTGCTCAGGGGTGTGAAAAAACACCCCCCTGAGCGATGCAAGTTTCAGTGCTGTAAAGTGGCAGTGTAGATAGTGCTACAGTGCTGGGAGCCATGCTCCTAGCATTGGTAGCCAGTCCCCTCACTGAGGTGGTTTTATTGCAGTGCTGGGAGAGCTGGAGCCGCGACTACACAGCCACATTAAAGCATTGCCACAGCTGCGCTTCAATGCCAACTGTGTAGACATACCCTTAGATGTGCAAATTGATCCACAGAGCATTTCAGGGTATGTCTGCAGAGTTTGTAGGAAAAGCAGTGATACTGCTAATTTCAGTTTGCTCTAGGATTCCTTAAGTTTTCAAAAGCCTCTTGAAACTAAAGAATAAATACCACTTAAACCAGCAGAGTGGTTGTTTCATGCCTTTCTTTGCTGGGTGTTGCTCTGGTGTACAAGTTGAGCAAACCTCAAATTTGCAAGACCCCAAAATTGCACGGGTAGTAAATATAAGGGAGGAAAGAACTAAACAAGTAAGGGATTGCTTGTAACCTCAACTGTTTTCAGGGAAGATTTGATACAAACATGGCCACAAACACCACCCAGAAAGGGAAAATAAAGAGAATAGAATTGAAGAGGAGCATGTAACCAAGCAGCCACACATCACAGTCTTCCTCTTCCCTTTACTTTTTCACAGAAAAAACGCATAACATCCTGCACATGGTGTGTGACAAAGTCTGAAAGGTTACGGTTTGAGCAGTGATATCTCAAAAAGCATTTGTTACTGACATTCTACATTTTATTCATCTACCTCTTCTTTATACATGACAATAGTTACACACACACCACACCATCCTTTGGATTATTCCTCTTGTACAGGGAGTAAAGTTCATAGGTAGGGAGATGACTGTTTAAATATAAAAACATCAGCACACAAGGAGAAGTTGCCCTATAATCGGTTTTTGTTGTTTGTTTGTTTGTTTTAAAAGGACAAGGTTTTATGGACAGGCAATTTTGACTGTTTATTTTACTGGGAAATAAATCCATAGATTTACGGATTGCTGGTCTCTCAGGCTGAGACCATGTGACTGTTTTAGAGTCAACTCTAGTCAAAGCCGCATTCCATATAGCAGGTTGAACTTCTCAGAAGAAGATGACCGATTACTATCTGGCAATAATTGATCAAATTAAATCCAGAGGTTTCCTGATACTGTGTTTCAGAGCATAAAGGCAGCAAGCTTGGAATACACACACGTTCCTCTAGAGAACAATATCTGTTATGCCTATTTCACCACAGTCAGTTTTCCTGCAGTGGTAGGACAATGCTAGACCTTGTTCCTTCCATTTATGGCCATTGCACTGTCTCTCTCTATTTTATGAATCCGTACTGAAACCTGTGTTTTGATGCTGAAATTATCTCATTTCAAGGTAGAGTGAACAAAGTTTTAAAAATCTGGAAAGAACAAGTCATGTATAAAATTGTCCATCACTGTCATCTTCAACCTGAGGACTCCACTCTGAGCTAAATATACGATGGCATCAAGTCTACTATGTATAAGAGGGACATTCAACTAGCAGGAGTAAGCTCTCTCAAAGGCAGACATATTGAAAATAATGCCAACTATCTATATATCATTTACTGCCTTCCCTTGGGAACCTCAGTCATACCTGCCATAGGGTATTTTTCTTTGGAGATTCATCTTCATTCTGATCCTCCATTACTGATGTGTTCTAGGAAAAAACAGAAATATTATTTGAATTTTCCTCTGCATGTGTTTAAATTTTGTGGCAATTCCATGCCTGTGCAAACTTTTTGAAAAGCACATCTAAAAAAGATAAAACCTTATTTTCCTATCAAACATTACAAGAGATTTCTAGTCACATAAAATCTAGATACCATAAATGTTAAGATTTCCAGTGAACTAGAGTATGTTCACTGATTCCATTTACAGTAAAGATAATTCCACTTCTGACCTCTCTTCAGTTTCCATCAACAGGCTCTCATCTAGCCTTTTTAATTATCTCAATGGGGAATAAGTCCATTTATGAATTAGAATTAAACTCCCTCAGGTGAACAGGAAAATTGCTGAAGTGATTAAACAAGCAGCTTCTGATGTGAAGTCAAAATACATACGTCTCGGGTGAAAAAAATCCAGTCAGTACACCCTCTTACTCATGTAATATTAGATCATATATTAGACATAAAAGATCTATCAGGAGTGCAAGATTGTTCTCTACAGACTATTTTGTAGCTGATTGCCATTTACAGTTTTTAATGTCCCAAGAGATTTGGCAGCTGCCATTTCCCTTTACTTCTATTTTCCTTTCAAGAATTCTGATATCTTTTCCCTTCCATCTTCACCAGTATGTATCTCACTTCAAACTTCTCTTCTCCCTCTTTACCTTTCTCCTGTTTTCTTCCCTTCCCTTTTTTTTTTTAAATGGAAAACCTGACGTCCGCCTCCCTCAACATCCATCCTCCCCTCAAACTTTCCTTTTCCCTCAGTTCATATCTTCTTTTCTCCACTACCTGCCCACATTCACTCACTCGATTCTGCCACTAAAACTGAAACAGTCATGCATTCTCTCCACAAATCACACTCATGAATCCCAACTTACTCACTGCTTCCCCTCATACCTCTGCAATCACTATTCACTGGACTCACCCTACACACCCATTCCCTCTCCTCCCCTCCATCACTCATACCTACAAAAAATTGGCCAATCGATAATGGATTGGTAAAGGGGCTGTCAGGGAAAGCTGTGTATTTTTTTAAAAATGAAAACTATAAATATTTCTACAGGTGTGTATATTTTGATGTTATCTCTCTTCCCTTCTCCTTTATATATCACTTGTTCTGGGGAAAAACGTGGAATTAAGATGAGTTTTATACCTACTTCCAAGTGTATATTTTATCCTGCTTCCCTGCCTTTCTTTTTTTTGGTCGGGGGGGGGGGGGGGTCTTCTTCCATTATGAACTCTCTCTGATAGAAACTGTACACACAACTGCTTAGGAGCCATCCTCCCTTCCAGGGTACTGGCTATGTTCTGAACACATTTACCACCCTTCCCTCTTCCTCTATACAGTTTTTGTCCTGTGATAACAGCAAATCACAGAATGCAGCTTTATTTCAACACCAAAGGAGGAAGCTTACTAGAAAAATAAAACAGCATCACCCATAAAGCTACACTCACTGACCCCCCTTTTAACTGTAAGCTTCCCTCAAACTTATTTGAGTCCCTCCTGCCTGGCTTCCTGTTACAGAGAAATGGCGTATCCCACTTTTGAAGAATTACATTGTGAATTGCCAGCAAGAGGAATATGCCTGGAAGAAAAAAAGCAAACTCACCTGCTTATGATGTAAGCAGCAGAGACAAATACAGCAAAAAGTGGAGGAGAAGGAGTCCAAATACAGACAGAGACAGTACTATTTATATTTGTTTAAAATTTTCATACGCTTCGAGGTGACATACATATGTTAAACACAATTACACTTGAAAAAGCTACACACCTTTGCCTCATGTTTTAAAATTATCATCTCATTGGGATTGTGTTCTCTGGCTTTTAAATGCAGCAGTACTGTCACTGATGTAAACACCTCTTTTTATGCATGATTCTATTTGCTACTGCACAACCATCCAGAAGGAGCACAAATTAATTGACAATAATTATTGGTACTCTGCCCATCCATACCAATAAGTGATACTGGAAGACTAACAAAAGCCCAGTGAGTTCTCAAGGATAACACAAAGCCAAAAATATTCATGAAGTGGAAATTTTGCAGGAAGTACAGGTGCAAATGCCTAAGAACTACTAACAATGGAATAAATTAGCTGCATCTGTTAAAAGAAGAGTATAGATCATCTCCCTTTAAAGGTGAAATATAAATGTAAAAAAAGAATGGTTAGTTTTACATGCTAGCATAGTATAAAAAACTCACTGGTAACGGACCACAAACAACTGAAATGAAAAGAAGATTGAATGCTCTTTTAATCTGATGACTTGGGGTTGGTGTATTCAGCAGACCAGCCCAGGTGAAAGATAAAATGTTGCCACTCCCCTCAAAAAATCCAGCATACTTGAATCAGTCTTGTTTCCCCAAATAATTCAATTCTGAGCTGCCATCCCACCTGGACTCGACTCCCATTACTTCCCTGTTTCTTGCTCCCTCCCCATCTCAACGCAAATGGCTCAGAAGTCATTTTTCCTCACTCCCCTTACCACCAAGAAAAATGAGCAGTGACTAAAAGGTTGTTCTGCTCACTTACACCTTGTCTTCCATAAAATGAACCAGTAACTCCACAGCCCCATTTATTCAAGAAATAAAAAAATTATAGTTATAATAAATCTTCCACTGTACACTCCCCAGAGCAGAGACTGTCTTGACACCTGTCTCTTGTATAGTGTGGAGCATGCTGTAAGTGATGTATTTAATTTGCAGATCCTTTTCAAGGACACTGCCATCTTCAAAACAATTAGTTTGTAATATAGTCAAAGAAATATAAAGTTGTGTTTCTCTCCCTGGCTTTGTATTTGCACTTGGCTAACATTTAGCCTTTCCCCACTTCAATGCTATGTTATGGGAATGTTAGCTAACATGTAATAATAAACTTTAGTAGAGCCCAGGGAGAGTATATTTTAATATATGATAGCTGATTACACAGAAATTTCTAGGATTCAACTCAATCAGCTAGCATGTGTTAAAAATAAACAGTGCCTGGTTTATTAGGATAGAGGTTTAGAATGCACTGGCTAATACGTTATATCCATAGAAGTCTGCTATTGGAATGTGTTAACTAATTGGACTAATAGGCAGTGGTAACGATACAACTGAGTTCCTCTGGAATCTAGAGACTATCCCAGTATTAATATATGCATAATATTGTCTATGAATCTTTTAGTTAAATTACTAGAATGTGTGTGGAATTGCCACAATAGGGAGTTAAAGCATATACTTACATCCTCTCTCATAATCCTGATCTTCCTTGCCCTGTTCTGACTCCTAGTTTTCCAATCTATCCCTCTAATTCCTATTTTCTTCAATCCTTACAGAAATTTGTGGAGCCTTGAGACCCTTAGATGGATCCCTAGGCCCCTAATGCAGAAACTGCAACAGCATGCAAGTATCCTAGGGCACATTTTGACTGTTTAGGTTCTGAGCTCCACACAGCTAAGCAATAAGGATCAAACTGTACAAATGAACAACAGAGACAGGTGACACGGAAGAGTTATTGAGCTGGAAGGCAAAACTTTGATGTCTCATGGGTGTGGGAACTCCACAAAATATTATATGGAAAGGAAGAGGAGGAACATAAATAATGAGAAAAAAGGACACGGGAAACATATTGAAAAGAACATGCTTTAGAAAATTGACAAATTCTATAAAATTTACCATGAATATTTTACATACATCCCTTCCCACAAAGTTGATAAGTTTTTATTAATTCTGTTTAGATTATCAATAAAATCTACAACTCCTAGATAAGTGGCAAGAATTTTGTACAAGTGGGTTAGACCATTGCCCATCAAGCCAGAAATTCCAATTGTGGGAATAGCAGATGCTTCACAAACTGGTGAAATCCCCATAATCATGTAACCAATTGAACAATGTTTTGAGTATAGGTGGATACAAGAGTCATTATTAGACCCATGCATCAATTAATTTATGCCCTGAAACATGCAACTGAGTACGCTTGGTACAACTACAAGAGGATGCCATAAAATTACAAAGTTAACCAACTGGAGTTGTTTATAGACGAGAGAGAAAAAAGGGGAATAAAACAGAAAAGGGGAAACAAAGAAAAACCAATGCAGATGAAAAGCACAGTAATGAATTATATTATAAACCTAGTATAGCATAAAACTGAATTTTAGTTAAATATAGAACTTTTTGAACATGCCAAAATTTTAAAGCCAATTCACTTCCCGGGTACATCTGGAAAAACTTCACACTGTAACAATGTGTTAGGAAATCTTAATACAGGGGGTTTCTGCCATCCCCCTTACAATCAACTGGACTAATAGTAACCATGTTGCATAAATTAACAGGAAAAGCAATCATTAAACGTAATCAGGATTTCAGAACATCTTCCATTTTCTTTTATATGCCCTGCGTATATAAATCTTCCCAACCATAATCAGTAATTGTTGATGACAAAAGTAATTATATGAGTAGGCATAACGTAAGTACCAATTACATAAGAAAATACTATTATTCTAGTGTATATTGTACAACATATGTCAAAGTTGCATATAGATTTCCAACCCGTTTTCCCCGAGATTAACACACTAAGACTAATTTTTTAAAAATAATTAGAAATGAAAGTGTTCCAAAATCTTGATTATGTTTAACCATTGCTTTTTCTGTTCATCTAACCATGTGGTTAGTATCAGTCCACTTTATTGTAAGGGGGATGGCAGAAACCCCTGTATTAAGGGTTTCTGACACTTTATATTACAGACATACTTGTGACATTTTTGAAGAGCTCCACTACCCCCAGAACTCTGAAATGTACAGAAGGATACACCTGGGGTAAAGGAAGTGCCATTTTGGGCAACATGCCACACCCACATTCTATAGCACTGCTGGTATACCTCACTTCAGCATTTCAGATACCACTCACCCCATGCAGGACACAGACAAAACAAATCCTAATGTTGCTACACCCTATCAAAGTCTTCTTTTGCCTGCACTGAAAACCAGACGACCATGAGTTCTAGGCTCACTTCTTCTGATTAGAACTAGTAATTCTGAACTCTCACAATCCTTTTTGAGGAAGGCCTCATACCCCACTGAGAAGTTATGCAACACAGAACTAGAACCCAAATCTCCAATATGACAGACCCAAGTCCAACTCACCTATCCACACTGCCTCTCAAACAAACTGCTATCCCTCCATCACCAGCTTTGCCGCCTGTAAAATAGGGCTTCTCATGCATAGGCGATCCACTGTTTTATTTCAAATCATGCAAGATGTGTATAGCAGCTGAACATAATCAAATTTATGCCTTTTCCTTTTTAAGACACTTAGTAAGTTTCATACCTGGAAGTTCAAAAATATCAAAATTAAGGTTGGTCATGAAACCTTAATTCAGCTCATTTGTATGTATGCATTATGAAAATAATGTGTTATTTGGTTTTTTCCCCCCACCAGACCCCTGCCTCATTCATTACATAAGCCGCATGTGCTCAGCAAATGAATCAGGTTTGTGGGGCGAACCTGGCTAATGTCCATAGGACACTTGCCCCAAATGGTCTGGAAGTTGGAAAGAGAGAAGAGAATGGGGAAGGAGACTACAAGAAGAGAAAAGATAGTCTTGTGATTAAGTTAGTCAGATGCCATCCAGAAACGATCCTTACTCTGTCAGACTTCTTATGTGATGCTAAGCAAGACACACAAATCAACATTTTCTCAGGTGGCCACTGTTTCTTCATTTTCTGTGCACTGAACTTGACATACCTGGGATCTGATTTTCAGAAGTGCTGGAACTCAACTGTCCCTATCCCTAAAACAAGGATTAGCATTCAGATACTCCAGAAAGGAGCACCACAGAAAAGCTCATGGGGAAATTAATCATTGTGTATGTTGCAAGGCTTCTTCGATGGTGTACAATAAAGAGTGCACCGTGTCACACAAGGAATAAAGTAGATAAGAAATATTGTACAGTCACCGTATTTCTTAAGCACCGTCCATCCCCTGCACAGATAGAGACGGGGGACCTGCAGAAAAAAACCTAGAATGCAATCATGTAATTAAAGACTATGATAACATACACAAGGGGATAGAAAAAAGGTATCCCAAAACATAATTTTGGCATTTCCTAACTACTGTGTGTGACTTTGCAATCTTAAACACTCTTAACCTAGCTTTGTGTATGTAATTACAGATTGTGCTGATAGCAATGCCTAAATTTAAGGTTGCGTAATACTTTCCATCACAAAATCCTGTTTTCAATTGTTTGTAATTTTGCCAAAATAATTGTTCTGGCTAAAAAGATTTTTATGTCAGGTGTCTTTGTCTGAAGTTTTACAGAAAGTCTCATAAAAAAAGGTTCAGCTATTTCCTAGAATGAGGTTAGGAAAGAAGATGATTTGTCCCTGTTAAAAAACACTCACAACAGTTTAAACTGAGTAGCTCTAACACCTCCATGCTTTAAAGCACGGATCTGAAATTTAGCAGGGGGCCACCCTGGTGTCCTAGACATGCTTTCTGCAGTCATGAAAATCCTCTGAAATTTAGCCATTATGAGACCCTGAAAAATTGCAGTTTTTAACATGATCAGCAGAGGCTTACAGGCACCAAAGATTCCATCTGCACTGAGCATGCTCCATCCCCACTCAGCCTCTACATGCCAACTGGAGTGCATATGATTCATCCTCAGGTCGTGACTGAGCATGCTCTATCCCTGAGCTACATGGATTGAACAATTTTCCCTTCAGTTGAACCTCCTGTCCGCCAGGGGCTGCTGCAGCACCAGGCCTGACCAGGCAGAAAGTGGACTCACTAGACTCAGGAAGCATGGAAGAAGGAAACAGCCTGACTCAAGCACAAAGGGATGGGCAGGGAGGGAGGGTGGAAGGTGCCATGTGTGTGGGGACAAGGGGTAATTTGGGAGAGACAAAAGCAGTGACATCTGGGGTTAGAAGGAGCAAAAGGTTCTAAAAAGCTTTAGTCTTACCATTCCTCTGTTGTCCAGAAAGAGCTGTAAATCCCAATAGCAAAATGTCCCATCTCCCCCTAGTGCTTGGTCCCCATAGTGGAAAAGAACTGTTACTGCTACCAGTAACTCCACTGGCCCGAGGTCTGGGTCGTCAATTTAAAGATCAGAACAAGGTGTGAACTATGAGAGCCAATATGGTTCCAGAAAATGGGAATGTGGGTTTTTTTTCAATTTACTTTGTTTTTTGAAAACGAAGAAATTACATTTAAACCATTGTATTAAAAGAGCAATAAGATTGCAATGTTAGTACAAAGGACGGACACAGGACTGTGTACTGTATTGGACTGTTGCCTGTAGGAATCCTGTGTCATTTGCTGCAGAAGTTAGAAGGTGTAATGCAATCAGAACGGGGGAATGCTGGAAAAGAAAGGATAGTCTTCTGGTTAAGGCAGTTAAATTCTACCCTGAGAACTAGATTGTAACCCTGCCTCTGCCACAGCACTTCTGTAAGATGCTGGAAAAGTTATCAATAAAACATTTCACAGGTTCTAATTTAACCTTAGCCTCTGTGCCTCAGGTCTCCATCTGTAAAATGGAGATTATCCCACCTTACTTCAAAGGTCACCTTTCTTCTGGCATTTCCTAACTTCTGAGCGCTTGACTTGGCAACTTTAATGTTGGCTTTTTCTAGGAAAGAACACAAGGGCAAAATATTTTTTTCAAGCCAGAGATGCAGAGCCCATCACTACAGTTCTGCATACTCATAGCTTCTGCTGTTGCTTTAAGTATAGGAGAACCTGTTCAAATAGCTTAGTGGACTGACAGTTGTGCAAACCACCAACAGTAGGCTGATTCAAATATTCAGTTAGAAGACACTAAATACCTATGCCAGGTGAAAAGTTTATTTCTACAAGATGTTTTGCATTTATAAATTCACTTGCTGATTTAGTATGGTCTTTTATCTTTCAGTTAAAATAAATCAAGCTCTTTAGGAGTGTTTGGTGAGTAACCCCAACTCACTTAAGATCACAGAAGTGAACTCACTCAGGCACAGGAAAATAGGCCCACAAGGCCCTATACATTTGTTTAGATCACTAAAGCACTGGTCTTAATTCAAGTGTATGAAAACAAGGGATGAGGAAATGCCGTATTTTTTGTTACTATATTTCCTTAAGCTTATGCTCATATAAATTTGTTAGTCTCTAAGGTGCCACAAGTCCTCCTTTTCTTTTTCCTGTGGATGGTTAGAGTAAATGGGTTAAGACCAAAGCAGACCGTAAAGAACTTCAAAAAGATCTCACAAAACTAAGTGACTGGGCAACAGAATGGCAAATGAAATTTAAAGTGGAAAAATGTAAAGTAATGCATAATGGAAAAAAAAACCAACTATACATACAATATGATGGGGGCTAATTTTGCTACAACTAATCAGGAAAGAGATCTTGGAGTCATCATGGATAGTTCTCTGAAGACATCCACACAATGTGCAGCAGCAGTCAAAAAAGCAAACAGGATGTTAGGAATCATTAAAAAAGGGATAGAGAATAAGAAGGAGAATATCTTATTGCCCTTATATACATCCATGGTATGCCCACATCTTGAATACTGCATATAGATGTGGTCTCCTCATCTCAAAAAAGATATACTGGCATTAGAAAAGGTTCAGAGAAAGGCAACTAAAATGATTAGGAGTTTGGAACAGGTCCCATATGAGGAAAGATTAAAGAGGCTAGGACTTTTCAGCTTGGAAAAGAGGAGACTAAGGGGGGATAGGATAGAGGTATATAAAATCATGAGTGGTATGGAGAAAGTGAATAAGGAAAAGTTATTTACTTGTTCCCATAATTTAAGAAGTAGGGGCCACCAAATGAAATTAATGGGCAGCAGGTTTAAAACAAATAAAAGGAAGTTCTTCACACAGCACTGTGTCAACCTGTGGAACTCCTTGCCTGAGAGGTTGTGAAGGCTAGGACTATAACAGGGTTTAAAAGAGAACTAGATAAATTAATGGAGGTTAAGTCCATTAATGGCTATTAGCCAAGATGGATAAGGAATGGTGTCCCTAGCTTCTGTTTCTCAGAGGGTGGAGCTGGATGGCATGAGAGAGATCACTTGATCATTACCTGTTAGGTTCACTCCCTTTAGGGCACCTGGCATTGGCCACTGTCGGCAGACAGGATACCGGGCTCGATGGACCTTTGGTCTAACGCAGTATGGCCATTCTTATGTTCGAAGTCCACAGATGCCACCTTGCAGGGAAATTCTACTATTGCAGTAGTTCCAACCTCAAGGTTAGAAATAGGTAACTATTGGCACGAATGGAGATCTGCCAGTATTTGTTTATACCAATCAATGAAGTGATTCACTTGCTGTCTTGGCAGAAAGAATTTTACTCCTGCATTTAATGGCAGGCTACAGTGGAAGGAAGTGGGCAGAGATTCTATCTTAGTTACAGTTGGAGGGGGGAAAAAAACAAGGAATTATCCAATTAGCAATAATCAGTAACGAAGTAATAAGGCTACATCTTCAATGCCAAAAAAGGTGTTTTTAAAGCAAAATAACTAATGCACACTAGCTGTCTTGCTGTAAAATCCTAGAGGAGATGAGGTGCAGACAGTTTTTACAGCAACATAGCTTGGTTAGGTTAAATGCCGGGGGCGGAAGTGGGGTGCTGACCTCTCCTAGGCCATGCAGCAGTAAAAACTCCCTGAGCCTGTCTCTCCACTACTTTTTTTCAGAGCGATAATTAACATGGGTTACTTATCTTGTTGTAAAAAACCCCCACCCTTTTTGGGCAGTGAAGACTAAGATAAGACTCCCTCGTTGAGAAGGGGAAAATATACGGTGTAAAATAAGTCAATGACAATTGTTTTTAAAATTTTGCTTCTATCCATTCATTTGTTTGTAGTTACTGTTTATAGGACACTTTGAAGACAAAAGTACTAAGCTTCATTGGGTTAATATCAGAGTGGATTTGATTTAAATCAATAATCAGGAAGACTCAATTTAATCATGGATTTTGACACAAAAGTGCATTCTTGTTGGTTGTTAAACCTTCATACATATTCTTCACAGGTAGGGGAACTTCATTAAAATATTCCCAAACTGGGTCTCTTTTAGGGCCTGCTGCCATTATAGGTTTTTCCTTCTAGTGAGAGAATGGTATGGTAGATCTCAAATCAATGAAGGCTACACTCAAAGACCTCAAGACTTCTGGAATATGCTGCTCAAACAGTTTCACTTTTGTTTCTACTGCCTGTCCCTCCCTTCTCACATTTATCTCCAGACTTCTCCTTGTCCAGATCTATTCCACCCCCCAACAATCTTCTATACATTGAACTTTTAGAGAGAGAAAGAGAGAGATGTACACAAATTTGCAGAGGGACAATAGGGTGGAGGTCTGTTATTTCTCACCTCTATATATTATTTATTTTAAACATTTTTGCTGTTAACAAGCATATTATCTCTGGAGACACAAATCCACAGTTTGAGAACTGCAGTGTTATCTTCTAGACTGAGCACTGAGTCCCATTGGGTAGATAAAAAGATTAACCTAAATAATCTATACAGAAGCTGCTGGAACCTGATAAGATTGGGTCCCTAATCCATGAACTATTGGAACTCCTTTATAAAACTTTTCTTAAACATTACATGAATATATAGTCTCATACTATAGAATTAGAATTTATAATCCCTATTCCATGATCAGATATCTTTGAGCTATAATTTATCTTAATTAAAACTATCTTTAGATGGGTTTTTTCCTCAAAAAACATTTTATCAAAAAAATCAGATTTTTTTTTAAATCATTGATTTTTATCCACCCTGGTTAATATCTTCCACTTAAGTTAGTTGCCAATTTATCCTAAACTGAGACAAGCAAATGCTAAATGGCTTTTAAGTGTGCATTAGGGGTTTACACTGGCTTCACTGGATCAAATTTTTGAATTTCTTGTTTAATTGGTTAGTTTTTCTCTCACAGTTGAGTTCCAAGTCCTGGGCTAAATAAAGGATACAGTCAGAGTTAAAGATCATTATCAAGTTGTACTGAAATACAGGCTGAGCTCTTTCTCCCTTGCCCCTATATCTCCCAATCCTCTGAGCAATGGCCCCCCTTCCCACACCCCTTCACTCTCACCCTAATGCTGCATAGCAATATTTAGTCCCAGTGCTACAATCAGTCCTTTTAGTTTACATTAGATTTTAAAATCTTTCCCTCCACTTTTTCCCTTTTCTCTCCCCTCCTCACCACCACCCCACCCGCCAACTCATCACCAAATCAAAGTTATTTTAAACCTCTCTCTATCAGGGCTAATGAAACCAAATTAGGAAGCGGGAGAGCTGAAAAATCATTCTTTTTAAAGTTATACTGGGTGATAGAGGAAGATATCCTTCCTCAGAGCAATGAGCAGCAAGAATGCGAGAAGTTTATACTCGTGGGGGAATTCTGTGCCACTGTGTGTGCGCAGAACTCACATCCCCCACAGATTTCTTTACTTCCCCGCAGAAAAATGACTCTCCCCAGCAGCGTGGGCATCTTTTCAGGGACCCAGAGCAGCCAGCAGAGAGGTAAATCACTGCAGGGGAGTGGGGGACGCCCCCACCGGTGGCTCCAACTCTGCGCCAGGCTCAGCTGCTAGTCCTGGCTGGGCTAGGGGAGGACAGGACTTGCTCTTCCCCTTTAAAAAGAGCAGCCGGGACCAGGTCACATCCACCCCCAGAAACCTCCCGCAGCTGCAGGAAGCTCCATGCCCTCCCCATCATCGCTCCTCAGCTGCAGGGAAAAGGATCACCATGCATCGAGATGCTCCCCCCTCCACCTAATCCCGCACAACTGGAATCCACGTTGCCGAGCTTTCCTTCCTCCTCCTCTCCCCCATAACCCTCTCCACCAAGCCCCCTGCACCAGAACGTCCACTCCACTGAGCTTTACCCCTACATCCAGAGACCCCCCCTTCACACAGACACCCCTGCCAAGCCCCACCCCCCGCACTCAGACCCACCCACCAAGGTCTGCCCCCCCACATCCAGACCCGCACCCAGATGACCCTCTGACAAGCCCCCCACACACAAACCCCCACTCTAATGAGCTCCACCCTCACTGCACCTGGACCACCCCAATTAACCCTCCCACACCCAAATTCCCACCCCACTGAGCCTCAATCAGCTGCACTGAGCCCCCCACCCCACCACAGCCCACTGCCCCAGCAGCCTGAGCCCCCCACACCCAGACTCCCCCACTGAGCCCCAGCCACCTTCACCTGGACTCCCCTGCAGAGTCCCATTGCCCCTGCACCTGGAACCCTTCAACAAGCCTCTGTGCATCCAGATCCCTCCCACACATAGCTCCACACTGAGCTGTCCACACACAGAACCCTCTCATCCCACACCTGGATCCCCCCCACATTTGGATCCTGCTGGGCTGAGCCTGCCTGCCCACACTTGGTGTGCCTGGTGCAGAGGGGCCCTGGGGTGTTTCTGGGGAAAGCCTGGCCCTTGCGCCGTGTCAGGATCAGGTGCCGCCTCACTGCTGAGTCTGTGTCCCGGGAGAGGGGGACGACTGACACAGAGGGGCGACCTCAGGGTGATCTCCCATCACCGGGCAGCCAGTAGCCTGTGCTCCCCGCTGCCATAGAATATCAGGGTTGGAAGGGACCTCAGGAGGCCATCTAGTCCAACCCCCTGCTCAAAGCAGGACCAATCCCCAATTTTTGCCCCAGATCCCTCAACGGCCCCCTACAAGGATTGAACTCACAACCCTGGGTTTAGCAGGCCAATACTCAAACCACTGAGCTATCCCTCCCTCCCTCTCCATGCTGGACCCTCCACATTTTATTCATTGACAAATACAATTTGCGGAATTTTAAAATATTGTGTGCAGAGTTTTTAGTTTTTTGGCACAGAATTTTTAATGTTTTGGCAAAGAATTTCCTAAGGAGTGAATGCCATCCTGTAGCACTGGTTGGCAATCTATTCTATTTCAGTATAGTTATCAGCTCCTTAACTTTCAGCACCCATACAATTTGTCCCAAAGGCAGGCTATAGAAAAGTTATACTTCAGACTAGCAATTGGTCTTTTATACCACAAAGGAGAAGATGTATGACACTACAGGGCTCTTTAATCTAACACACAAGGACAAACAAGATCCAATGGCTGGAAGTGAAAGCTAGAAAAACAAACTGAAAATAAGGCACAATTTTAATCTTATTTTACGTTTTTTACAGAATAATTGGCCACTGAAACAGTTTACCAAGGTATGGGATAGATTCTCTGTCACATGACATTTTAAATCAGAACTGGATGTCTTTCTGAAAGCAAGTCTCTAATTCAGTGGTTGGTTTTCAACTCTTTCATTTGTGGACCACCCCTAAAATATTTCAAATGGAGGTTGTGACACTGCACCCCATATTCTTCATAGTGATATTATGATGACATTATGACATGATTATCAACAATGACTGTGTGCGATGGCCTTCAGGAGTCAATGACCCATATGACTGCCAGTGGTGAAAGCCAAAAGGAAGTCACTGGCATGAAGACTGAAGTGCTCAACACCAAGACAAAAACCAAACTTGGTTTTTGGAACATACAGACAATGTACGAAGCAGGGAAGCTAGCTCACGTCACAGCAGAGATGAGACGCTACATCTTACACATCCTGGGTGTCAGTGAAAGCAGATGGACAGGATCAGGAAGATCAACAACAGCCTCGGGAGAAACTCTGCTGTTTTCTGGACGGGATGATGGACAACACTAGGAGGGTGTTGCCATCCTTTTGGAGAAGGGAGTGGAGCAATCCCTGCTTGAAAGGAAATCCATCAACAGCAGACTTATAGAGCCTGACTGAAAGGGAAACAGAATATCACCCTGATTCAGTGTTATGCTCCGACAAATGACAGTGATGAAGATGTAAACGACAAATTCTACCCTGCGCTACAGGCAGAGTTAGAGAGAGTACCACGCCACAACCTATCATGTGAGACCTGAATGCCAAGGTCGGTAAGGACAACACAAACAACAGAGCAATGGTAAGACACAGGTGTGGCACTATGAATGAAAACAGAGAAAGGCTTGTTGATTTCTGTAATATCAATGACCCAGTCATTGGTGGAACCCTATTTGAACATCATGAAATTCACAAAGCTGACATGGTGTTCTCCAAATGGCAGAGATAAGAACCAGATTGACCATATCATGATCAATGACAAATGGCAATGCTCATTGACAGATGTAAAAGTGAGAAGAGGTGCAGATGTTGGCAGCGACCAACACCTTGTGACAGCCTCCATCAAGCTAAAACTGAGAAGTATGAGTCCACCAAACAAGGGACATAGACATTATGATATTGACAAGCTGAAGTCCCTTGTAATACAGAAAGCCTTCGTTCTGCAGTTAAAGAACAGGTTTCAAGCACTTGCAGACCTTGATGAAGAGGAGGGGAATGCAGCTGAGGAGATCCACAAGAAGTGGGACAAAGTAACAGCAATTTATAAACAGAGCAGTGAAGCCTGTCCAGGCTACAGGCAGAAGAGAAGGAAGGAGCCGATTACACTCAGCACATGGACCACCATAGAAACCAGATGAGCCCTGAAGAAAAAAGTTTTGGGAACAAAATCCCAGAAGCTAAAGGACAAATACCACGAGCAGTATAGCAAGGCACACTGGGAGGTCAAATGCCTTGTGAGAGCGGACAAACAGCATTATATTGATAATCTGGCAACACAAGCAGAGAATGCAACTGCTCGTGGTGAACAAGGAACCATCTACAAAATGACGCAGCTTATCAGTGGTAAAAGGCAGACGCCAACAAAACTCATGAGGAACATACAAGGACACCTACTAACAACCGAAAAAACAAGAAATGTGCTGGACAGAGCATTTCAAAGAATTGCTGAACAGGGAGCCACCTAAAAAGAAAGCAAACATCCAGGAGGCAGAAGATGATCTCGATATCATCACTGAAACCCCAGCTAAGGAAAACATCGTTCAAGCCATCAAATCCTTTAAAAATGGGAAAGCTCCTGTAAGGATAACTTGAATGCAGAATTGTTCAAGCTAAATCCTAAATTAGTAGTATCTATCCTGGCCCCCCTATTTACATCAGTCTAGGAAAGGGAAAAAGTGCCAGATGAGTGGACCAATGGGGTTACAGTGAGAGATACCAAAGAAAGGAACTTTCAGTGATTGTATTAACTGGTGTGGTATCACACTTTTATCTGTGCCAAGCAAAGTATTGTGTAAGACCATAGTCCAGCGTATATCAGAGGCAGTTGATAGCATTCTCAGAAAAGAGCAAACTGGTTCTCAGAAAGGGCATGGATGCACAAACCAAGTCTTCACTCCACGAAACATAACAGAACAGTGCTTAGAATGGCAACGGAACTCTACATAAATTTCATAAGCTTTGAGAAGGCTTTTGACAGCATTCACAGGACCAGCCTATGGCGCATGGAATTTCTTTCCATATAATCAACATCAAAAGCTTCTATTTCAACTTTACAAGCAGTGTTGATCACAGTGAGCACAGTTTTGAAGTCAAAACAGGAGTACATCAGGGGTGTGTCATGTCTACAATCCTCTTCAACACTGCCATCGACTGGGTAATGCGGCGTACAACAGAAGACATGCCAAGAGGTATTAAATGGACCCTCTTCTCATCCCTTGAAGACCTGGACTTCACAGATGATGTCGCTCTCCTATCACATACCCAACACCATATATAAGAAAAACAACTCGACTCAATGCATTCAGCCAGCAAATTGGACTGAAAATCAACTGCAATAAGACAGATGATATGACCTTTAATATTGCCTCACCATCACCAGTACGGATAGAGGATTATGTTCCAATGTAGAAACATACTTGGGCAGCACCATCAGCCAGGACCGTGGAACAAGCCAGGACATCCGGAACAAAATCAATAAAGCCAGGAACACCTTCAGGAGCTTAAATGCAGTCTGGAAATCATCCAAATACAACACCAAAACCAAACTCAAGATTTATCAGAGCTGCGTACTTTCAACACTACTTTATAGTGCAGAATGCTGGGGAATGAGAAAGTATGACATGTCCAAACTGTCTTCATTCCATACAACCTACCTCAGAAAAATCCTCCGTTATCTTTTGGCACAGAACAATCTCAACCAAGATCTACTGACACAGTGCAGCCAAGAGAATCTGAGTACCATCATTGCCAGGAGGCATTGGAGATGGATCGGTCATGTGCTTTGGATGGAAAATGATTCCATCACCATAGTAGCAATAAGATGGACACCTGAAGGCAAGCAAAAACGAGCCCACCCAAAAACATGGCGAAGAGCTGTGGAAGCCGAGCTGAAAAACCTGGGGCACAGCAGGGGAACCATTGAAAGACTGCCAGAAAGAGAGAGGAGTGTAGGAGCTTCGTCACTGCCCTAAATGCCGGAGGCGTAATAGGAATATGATGATGATGAAGAAAACCAGTGTGGGTGGAAATCATAACTCAGCGCAGAAAGTTCTCTCTCTCTCTCCACATTGAGGGAGGAGGCAAATTTCATGAGCTTACGCTGTACAGTTCCCTGTGCAGAGCAAGACAGTATAATTCTGGGTTTACACTCTGAAGATGGGCATGTGCCTGAGTAGCTGGGAAGTTCCTTAGCTGGAGCCTCCCCATGCAGAGCTGATCACAGCATCGGCATGTAACTGCAGCTGGGTGTATCCCTACCTGAATGTGTGCTGTTGAAAGTGCAGGCTGGAGCCTGGAGAAGGGCTTGGCAGGCAGGTCACAGCAGTACAGTGGAAAGGGAGCCCAGGCTGGTGGGTCAAGGGGGGGCTCAGTGGTACCCCAGTTCCAGGTGGAACCCGTCAGAAGTGCAGACCCCTTTGGAAAACTTAGTCATAGTCCACGGCCCCGCAGACCACAGACTGAAAACCATGGCTCTAATTCAACCACAAGCTGTGGGCTCAGTGCACGACATATTAGGTGATCGTTCTACAGTCCCTGTGATGCAGGTCAGACTAAATGATCATAACAGTCCCTTCTGGCCTTAACTATCAATACTAATGAAGTTGTTTAAAATCTGACAACATTGCTTAATATTTTCAGAAATGATTAGTGATTTGGGATGCCCAACTTGAGACATCTTAACAGTTCCTGCTTTTCAGGAAGTTCTGCTGGGCAGTCACCCTCCAAAAATTAGACCTTTTTAGGGAGTCTCAAAAGTTGGGCACCCATACATTGACTCAGAATCAACAGGGACTTCAAAATATTGGCCATTATGTTTCTCTGCTTTGAAAAAGTCATTTATCTTTCTGAACTGAGCTCAACTGAGTCTGGTATCTGCAAGCCCTCTCTTCATCCTAACCCAAAGTCAAAGGGATGCGGGCAGGTATTTTACACATTTTTGAATGTTAACAAGTTATCTGTTTAATTTCACTGTGCTTTGATATCTGGTAATTAGCACTGTATGTTTTAACTTTGTTTCTAGAATACCAGCTCTTGCCATATGTCACTAACAATTTAATATTCGTATTTTCTGTAAACATTTGAATTTGCAGATCTGATTCAATATTTAGTAAGCCTGATGCCTCACTGTCCATTTCAGAAGTCCTGTAAACAGGTCGTTGCATTTTTTCACCACTGTCCCTTTTTAGAAGAATTGTTGCTGCCAGCAATAGACTCAAAAAATGCCAAATATAATTTATTAAAAACCTTTTAAAACATACTTGATCATTTCTTGCCATGTGTAAGTTTAAGATACTATACTAAGCAACAGGTAAATTTAGTGCTTTAAAAATCTGGGTGGAAAGCTTTCAAATATTGCCCCCAGTTAGTTTCAGATATACTGGAGCAAGAGATCCCCTTAGATGATTAGTGCAGAAATTTACGGTGGTAAAAAGGGCGCAACTGTGTGTGTTTTGTTTTACTTGATTTTTAAAGATGTATCCACAGGCTAGTCATGAACCTCTATTGCTGCATTCACTTAAACTAAGAAATTCTCAATAAGGGTGTTCATTCCATTTCTGGACTGGAAACTTTCACACAAAAGATTACAGATACCTCACTCTTTGTGTCCCACTTAAAGCCACAACAGAAGTAACCTCTAGATTTTGGCGTATGAATTTTAAAAGCTAAAAAACATGCTAACCTGTAAAGTAACATTTTTAATAAGATGCACTTTACTGCTGATGGGCCGTGTCCCGAAGGTTGCCAACCCCTGGACTACAGTAATAGAGTAGGTAAATGGCTTTAAACAGGGGCAAGATCAACTTGAAAGAAAATTTTTGTTTACTATTGTTTCAAGTGTTAAGACGAAGACTGGACAAGATGACCAATCGAGGTCCTTTCCAGTCCCACATTTCTACAATTCTATGATTACTTTAACATTAGAGAATTTTTTTTAACATTGCGCTTTTTACAGCACTTTATATAGTCAGTTTCCCTATATATTCAGTTAGTTTCTAGCTTGCTAGCATTTTTCACTCAGTAAGGAGGGGGAGAGAGAGCATTTAAAAAGATAGGGAAACATGGGTATTAAAACCACAGCAGCTGGTTCCAAAAGCAGGTATAGTTCCTGAAATTATTTTTTCATTGAAAAAAAAATCAGAGTTCAAGTTGACACTGTCCCTTATCAGATTAAAAATGATCTCCTAATTACTTCCCAAAAGAGATATATCTGAGTAAGAACTGCAGGATCAAGCCTAACACATTCAATACATAACGGTATTTCAGATATACAAGAACTGTGGTTTAACACACGTGATATTCAGAGTGGCTGGAGTAGAGAGATCAGGGCTCAAACTGCTTGTTTCTATCACATTAATATGGTGTTATCTTGCACAAGGACAATCAGTACTGTACTATAGAACTGTAGCAGTTGAGTCATCCCTGCACAATTGATTATTGAACCATGAAGACCTGCAAAACTTGTAGACTACATACATTTTGGTATACTGCCCACATGTGACCACAAATTTACCTTTTAAAATGTATTTTTCCATCCCTACCTCTCAAAACAAAGCATTACAGTCTCATGCAGAATCACCTTATTCCCAAAGGGAAAATTATTTTAAAATCTACCAGATACCTAAGGTTAATTTTTTTAAGCTTAGTTCTAACACTTTTCATAGTGCCTGCTGCCCAGCTCAAACTGAAGGTTAAAAAGAGCTGACTCAACACAGAAAACTCTTAAATACTAATGGCATCCAGATGTAAATGGCCAGCCTATGATACTCACTAACAATACTGTACCAGAATCTCAGCAGGTCACATTTGCTTCGCATCAGCAGCTACCACAGCAGTTTCTCTCCAGCACAACTCTAAGCAATAATTCTCTGTTCTCAAATTCATAGACACTCATCGTTTCTTATGTGACTAAAGCCTGTCACACACACAACATGCATACGTCCAAGAAAAGATAAAGATTATTTTCTAATCAGCTATCCAAACAAGACATTTAATCATAAACTCACCCTGTGAAAGCTTTGCTACTATTGTCTAATGATCGACAGTCAAGCTCTCTCTGGAATTAAATTCTTTAGATATATGGACACCATAAAATTATCTAGAAAGGTTTCCGTAAAAAGGATGTACAACTTAATAATAAATAATAATACTCCATTGTTGCCTAGAATGGAAAAATGTATCATACTCCACATAAAATAAAATGTTTTAAAGCAAAGCATTAGCTTCACAATTGAGAGTAAATACCAATGGTATCGAAGATTAATGGAATATTTAGTTATGAAATTGATTTTCTACCTTCACACATCACGCAACTACATTTCAGAAGGGGAGAGGATATGACATGGCAATTTACAAAAATCAAAGTTATTTCAAGATTTAGTTCCCTGAATTATTTTTATTGAATTCAACATACTATTCCCAGTTCTCCTGTGTGAAACAAATCTGATAACCTGGCTTCCTGTGGTTCACCTAATTAATTTTTCCATATAATTTCCAATAAACTTTAGAAACAGAAAATACAGGCCTTTTAAGTATTAAGCAAAGCACTATGGTGGAAAACAATCTTTCCATTAGATGCATGTGGCAATTTAGTTTCAGGAAAGACTTTAAATCCATCAGCTGCATAAAGGATGAATTCAAACTAGTGTAGTAAATGGGACTTGAGTTGTGGATTGCCAATTATGCCTCCTTTCCATAAGCACACTTTTCCTCCTCCTAGTTTCAGGCCCGTTTATATACACCTATTTAAAATATTGGCTTGAAATTAAAATACATTCTGTAGGATGAGCGTAAGATTTATCTGTCAAAAAAAGGATTTAAAAATTAAACGTAAGTTTTTAAAACTAGTATTTTATAATAAATGCTTTCTGAATAGCAAAAGTGTGTTTAACAGTTTTCAGCAACCTTTTAATTTCCCTATAAACAAAGAGCAGAGTAGAAATCTGATGGGGAAGTACTAGATTAATTTAAAAGCTGATTATACTTATTGGTTGTTTACCAATAAACGTGACAAAAGTAACATCAATCTTTGGAGGAGGTTCACATGGATTTATAGATATACTCTATTACAGAGAAACAACAAGGAGTCCGGTGGCATCTTAAAGACTAACAGATTTATTTGGGCATAAGCTTTCGTGGGTAAAAAACCCACTTCTTCAGATGCATCTATTAGAGATTTTGCTTTTCAAAAGTCCTCCATATTTTAAGTCGAAATTCTATTAGAACTTCCATACTAAGGCATATCTAAACCAAGGAGGCAGAAAGAACAGGCAGTCCCTACTACGCAATACATAAATCTGTTGAAGCAGAGTGCAGTTCAACATCCTCTTAATATTCTCTTGGAGGCAGAAAGGCAAGTAACTAAGTCCTCGAATTTAGGAAATATATTGGTCAGGATCAGGGGTAAATATATTTGCAAGCTAAGGGGCCTTAGCTGAAGATGTGAGCAGTGTTTCCAAGGTCCTCTTGGGGGATATAGGCTGAATCCATGGTTCAGGTTTATATGTGAAAATGAGCTTAGTGATCTCACTTTAAACCCCACTTGTCCACAAAACCACCAGTCTCCCAACTGGCAGAAAATACACAATCAAGAATGGTCCAAGATAGAACATGTGTGGCTTAGGAATGCTGTATAAAGAAGATTGAACAGTGGTTGCCTATATTAAGGTGGTGCTATAAATTCCCCAATTAAACAGGCACAAAATTCACCAAAGTAAAAAAACATATATATATTTATTCCAGATCACTATTAAACAGTTCTTTTCCCAATTTATGATTCTCTTAATTTCTGTATACCTACTATCAAAATACCTTTGATCATATTCTTCCGTTTTATAAAACTTACAAAAAGCCAGGATCTCTGAAGCAGTTTTTTTATTATGCCCATGAACAAAATGGTGCTGTAGGGGAGAAAAATACAAATAAAAGAGGAGTACAAGCATATAACTAAGCAAATGAATTGAGTGACAAGTACATACACTGCATTCTGAAAAAAAGTAGGTGAACAAAAGATAATTTAAGTGATTCGCAGTCACATCAAAACTACCACATGTATTCAGTGTCAAAATTTTACTGCATACTCCTGGATTGAAACGTCAAAGCAGCGACAGTTTTAACTATATATTCAAGACTGTTTTCTTTACAGACACCCCAATTGTTCTTCCCAGTTTTCAGGCTCAGATATTTGCACTCCTTTCCTCCACAACCCCTCTCCATCTCCCTATGAAGCAAAATTGCATCCGCTGATATTTGTTCTTGTTCCTTCCCCCTCCTCCCAGTGACTGGCAGTTTAAATTGGTAATGTAAAGAGATAAGAATCTATAATTACTTTATCCAACCTTTGGGATGTACTGTGGAAACTAGAGAAACCAATACAATCCACCAAATTCCAGAATGCAAATCCTTTTTGCTAGCCCTCATTTTAATTTGTTCATTTTAAAAATTTCTTTTGTTAGAGTAAACAAATGTGGGACACTTGTAGAAGTGGACAGGAAAGTCTATATAAAGATGCAACAGTATCAAGAGTGAAATATGAATAATGCACAATAAAAAAACTAGAAACAGTTGGCTGTTCCAAAAATAGGGCCATGTCTCCTATAAATCCCATTTTTCTCTAAAGACATGTTTAGACTTAAGCTTCACGGCCAGCATGGTTCTTTGGATTCTTGTAATAAGGTTAGAGCAAATATTCTTTCAGCGTTTTATGACTTTTTATGTTAATCTATTATAGATTTGACAGCTCACTCATTGAGTTGTACCCGTTCATGATATTCCTCTCAGCCACAGCAATCTGGCCAGTCACCACTGTAAGTATACTTTTGTAGTCATGGCTAGTTGGGCATCCAAAAACACAGAAAATTCCTAAAGGACTTTAAAGCCATGGACTGACAATTTAAGGACAGATGCCAACAGCGGGCGATGTTACAGAGGCTCCTAATTCTTCAGAGCCCTTTTTGCAATCTTCCTTGGGTTCAGCTTTAGCTGGTTTTTCTTCATTCAAGTGAAGATTTTTGCTAGGTTTTAAAGCTGGGTAACTGGACTCTTTAGATTTAATACAAACTAGATGATGGGGGCCCACATACTGCAGGCCCTTCAGCCCTAGTCAGATCACCAAGTCTCCCACCGGTTTCAGAAAGATGTTGAATTATACGGGTAAAAGTAAGCACTGAGACTCTGGAGATGAAGGCTCTGGAGGTCGATGAACAGTTAGCCTATCTCTGGGGTCAGTTTGAATCATTTCAAGGAGCTTATGTTTATCACAGAGCTTTTTGGACACAATGGAATCAAATGCCACAGAGGTCCAACAAGATGAAGAGGGATACAGTTCTCTTGACTATGAACAGGAGGATGTTATTTAGATCAACAACTGCTGTCTGTGCCATGTCCTGATCTGGAGTCTGACAAAGATCCAAAATAACAGCTGCTAATAGGTGGCAATCGAGCATTTTTGCCAGCTTCTTCATTAACCAACTTAGAAAAGGGAGAGTAGTGACTGCAGGCTGGTCTGCAAAAGTCTCATGTTGAATGGCTGGACTGTATATTTAAGAGTGAATGGGAACTTTCATAGGATGTACTACCTGTTACAGAGTAACAGCCGTGTTAGTCTGTATTGGCAAAAAGAAAAGGAGTACTTGTGGCACCTTAGAGACTAACCAATTTATTTGAGCATGAGCTTTTGTGAGCTACAGCTCACTTCATCGGATGCATACCGTGGAAACTGCAGCAGACTTTATATACACACAGAGATCATGAAACAATACCTCCTCCCACCCCACTGTCCTGCTGGTAATAGCTTATCTAAAGTGATCATCAAGTTGGGCCATTTCCAGCACAAATCCAGGTTTTCTCACCCTCCACCCCCCCACACACAAACTCACTCTCCTGCTGGTAATAGCCCATCCAAAGTGACAACTCTCTACACAATGTGCATGATAATCAAGGTGGGCCATTTCCAGCACAAATCCAGGTTCTCTCACCCCCTCACCCCCCTCCAAAAACCACACACACAAACTCACTCTCCTGCTGGCAATAGCTCATCCAAACTGACCACTCTCCAAGTTTAAATCCAAGTTTAACCAGAACGTCGGGGGGGGGAGGGGGGTAGGAAAAAACAAGGGGAAATAGGCTACCTTGCATAATGACTTAGCCACTCCCAGTCTCTATTTAAGCCTAAATTAATAGTATCCAATTTGCAAATGAATTCCAATTCAGCAGTTTCTTGCTGGAGTCTGGATTTGAAGTTTTTTTCTTGTAAGATAGCGACCTTCATGTCTGTGATTGTGTGACCAGAGAGATTGAAGTGTTCTCCGACTGGTTTATGAATGTTATAATTCTTGACATCTGATTTGTGTCCATTTATTCTTTTACGTAGAGACTGTCCAGTTTGACCAATGTAAATGGCAGAGGGGCATTGCTGGCACATGATGGCATATATCACATTGGTGGATGTGCAGGTGAACGAGCCTCTGGTAGTGTGGCTGATGTTATTAGGCCCTGTGATGGTGTCCCCTGAATAGATATATGGGCGCAGTTGGCAACGGGCTTTGTTGCAAGGATAAGTTCCTGAGTTAGTGGTTCTGTTGTGTGGTGTGTCGTTATTGGTGAGTATTTGCTTCAGGTTGCGGGGCTGTCTGTAGCAAGACTACAAGCCGTCAAGAACACTATCCCCGATAATGTCACGGCTAACCTGGTGGCTGAACTTTGTGACTTTGTCCTTACCCATAACTATTTTACATTTGGGGACAATGTATACCTTCAGATCAGCGGCACTGCTATGGGTACCCGCATGGCCCCACAGTATGCCAACATTTTTATGGCTGATTTAGAGCAACGCTTCCTCAACTCTCGTCCCCTAAATCCCCTACTCTACTTGCGCTATATTGATGACATCATCATCTGGACCCATGGAAAAGAAGCCCTTGAGGAATTCCACCATGATTTCAACAATTTCCATCCCACCATCAACCTCAGCCTGGTCCAGTCCACACAAGAGATCCACTTCCTGGACACTACAGTGCTAATAAACAATGGTCACATAAACACCACCCTATACCGGAAACCTACTGACCGCTATTCCTACCTGCATGCCTCCAGCTTTCACCCTGACCACACCTCACGATCCATCGTCTACAGCCAAGCTCTGCGATACAACCGCATTTGCTCCAACCCCTCAGACAGAGACAAACACCTACAAGATCTCTGTCAAGCTTTCTTACAACTACGATACCCACCTGCGGAAGTGAAGAAACAGATTGATAGAGCCAGAAGAGTTCCCAGAAGTTACCTACTACAGGACAGGCCTAACAAAGAAAATAACAGAACGCCACTAGCCGTCACCTTCAGCCCCCAACTAAAACCCCTCCAACGCATTATTAAGGATCTACAACCTATCCTAAAGGATGACCCAACACTCTCACAAATCTTGGGAGACAGGCCAGTCCTTGCCTACAGACAGCCCCGCAACCTGAAACAAATACTCACCAATAACGACATACCACACAACAGAACCACTAATCCAGGAACTTATCCTTGCAACAAAGCCCGTTGCCAACTGCGCGCACATATCTATTCAGGGGACACCATCACAGGGCCTAATAACATCAGCCACACTATCAGAGGCTCGTTCACCTGCACATCCACCAATGTGATATATGCCATCATGTGCCAGCAATGCCCCTCTGCCATTTACACTGGTCAAACTGGACAGTCTCTACGTAAAAGAATAAATGGACACAAATCAGATGTCAAGAATTATAACATTCATAAACCAGTCGGAGAACACTTCAATCTCTCTGGTCACGCAATCACAGACATGAAGGTCGCTATCTTACAACAAAAAAACTTCAAATCCAGACTCCAGCGAGAAACTGCTGAATTGGAATTCATTTGCAAATTGGATACTATTAATTTAGGCTTAAATAGAGACTGGGAGTGGCTAAGTCATTATGCAAGGTAGCCTGTTTCCCCTTGTTTTTTTCCTACCCCCCCCCCCCCCACATTCTGGTTAAACTTGGATTTAAACTTGGAGAGTGGTCAGTTTGGATGAGCTATTGCCAGCAGGAGAGTGAGTTTGTGTGTGTGGTTTTTGGAGGGGGGCGAGGGGGTGAGAGAACCTGGATTTGTGCTGGAAATGGCCCACCTTGATTATCATGCACATTGTGTAGAGAGTTGTCACTTTGGATGGGCTATTACCAGCAGGAGAGTGAGTTTGTGTGTGGGGGGGGGGAGGGTGAGAAAACCTGGATTTGTGCTGGAAATGGCCCAACTTGATGATCACTCTAAGTAAGCTATTACCAGCAGGACAGTGGGGTGGGAGGAGGTATTGTTTCATGATCTCTGTGTGTATATAAAGTCTGCTGCAGTTTCCATGGTATGCATCCGATGAAGTGAGCTGTAGCTCACAAAAGCTCATGCTCAAATAAATTGGTTAGTCTCTAAGGTGCCACAAGTACTCCTTTTCTTTTTGTGACCACCTGTTAGGAGTTCCAGGTATTCTCTATACTCTTACCATCCAGGGATGACAGGGCCAGAAGTAACAGGTGGCTGTCCCAATTGTGTCATTGTTTCTACAACTGCTACGTTTGTGAACAGAGCAGCTTCTTGGAAGGATTGATAGTCCTGCTCTTAACTTATTCTTGATGGACCAGGAGATCATTCCTGATCTGGGGGATGATCTTCTGTGAAATAGGGTTATTCCTTTCAGTAAATGGTGCTGTGCTCTGGGATTGAATATATGCAGCTTGGGTTTACAGAGTGATTTTCAGTTTGGAAAAGTTCTGTGGGACATAGCTTTGTCATCTCTATGGCACTTTTACAGCCATGACAAAGGTATGGAGAAACTCAGACCGAATATCAGACCGAATTTTTGATGCATTCATCTGAGCTTAATGTCCTGCATGGTTCTTTGGATTCTGGTGATGTTACAGAAATATCCTTCTGGGATTTTATGCATTTTTCACTCCTATTGTTACTCATCTCTTCAACAGATTGTTATATGCTGGAGACAGAGGGTATGATTTTCCCAATTTTGTGCACAACTGTGCATGCAATTACCAGAGTCATACACAAATGACAATCTATTTAGATTTGGCTCATTGTCTCACTAGTTTTGTTCTTCAACTAGAATAGGCCTTTAAGTAATAGCTGCTGAACATCTTATAAAACCAGATAAACTAAATCCACTGTTATTCAGTAACAAATATTTTCTGCAATGAGTTCCATGAAATATTCTCAAAGGAAACCACTTAAAAATATTTAATTAAACCTTAATTTTCTTTGATACAAGCAATATTTAGAATTTAACTTTTCTGTCCAACTAAAATTTCAGTTTAAAAACAGGGCCCCTAGCCCACCCCACATAGTGTTCTGATACTCTAAAGTTGTCAATTAGTACACTAATTCTAGATGATCTATATAAATGCATTCACCTCCAACTTTAATCCCACTACCATGACACAATCCTACAATTAAAGATTCCACAGCCATGTCAAAAGTAGGGAAGATCAGGTCCATTTCTTTAAACTTTACGTATTAGTCATCATTAATAAATCTGTGTATTCAGTAGCCTAACCCAAGTGCAAAACATAATTTTTTCTCCTCAACACATTCATATTCCCTACAAACACTTGTTAAATTATCTCCTTATTTATTAACAAAGGCCTTGATTTTAAAGAGTAGAAACGTTTTTTTCCCCCTTATTGACTTAATTTTTACTCACTGTTTCCTCCTCTACAAGCACCTGACTAGATAAGGAATTCTTTAAAGGGCATTTCTCGGCAGACATGTTCTTCTATTATTTTTAGAAGTAGGTCTAACTGCATTAACATGTTTTTCCAAAACTTGCAAACTTACAGCTAGAAAAACACTTAAGAAATCAAAAGGAAAAAACATTAATTTATACAAAGTATTTCTAAGATGCCTATCATGACAGCCTCAAACAGTAATGGAATGTATTGCTTTCAGAGTAACTGAAGAAAGGATATACATGTCAAACTCAATCATTTCCACTCCTTCCGAATATCTATTGAAAATTAAAAATTCTTCAACACGTTCTACAATGGGATTTTATTAACAGTGTACAATAATATCTTTTTCCTCTTTCACTGAGGCATGTCCCTTGCCCTGCCCCATAAAAAAAACAAGCTCCCCAGCCCTCCAGACTTTGATATCACAGTGACTGGCCAAATCATGTCCACTAGCAGAGGGATCTAGTTACCTCTGCAAGAATTTTAATCCTTGCTATGGACTAAGAAAGCATACACTGGGATGGTAATAGAAGGAGCACCTGTAAAGGCCATGGAGATACAAGCTGGTCCAATGGAGAATTCCTAGACAGTCACTAGAAACAGGATGAGATGCAGATCACGGCCTCTCTTGCACCGAGAAACATATGTGCTTGCATTAAGACTGAATGATCATGTCCGTCCAGGCTTCCAGGTGGATAATTGCAAGGGTCTGAGTTGGCTTTTATTAGAAAGCAACTATTTTCCAAAGTGTGGATCATATCCCCATTTACACACTTTCCCTTTCCTCAGCCAGGGGAGGTTTAACATCTAAACACTTCTTAGGAAGACCGCTAAGGCAGTGAGGTCTTTTATATAGACATTTTGGGATAAGAAATAACCCAAAAGATATAGCCCGGCCCTGAAATGCTTTTTCCTGAAGGCATATGGCAGAAATCCATGGAAACTAAGATGGGCATGCACAGAAACTATAGATTCCTATCCAATGGCCACCAGGATAGTCTGGAGTGTTTCCATCTTGGATTTCAAGGTTTTGGGACATGCTTGTTCAGAAATGTGAGGTAATGAACTGCTCTACTGATCACTAGGGCACTAAAACAGGATGTGATACAGACTACAGCTTATCTTGTGCTGAGGAAACTCATCGATGGTGTGAAGGAAGCTGATGCACATCTGATCACTTCTGTGAGGTTTTATTTTTTTAGGCTGGAGACAGGAACAAATTTATGTTAAGGATCCTGACCAATTCTATTAAATCTTTTTGGATAGTTTCTAAAACTCACTTGCCTGATGTGGTGAGAAGCCATTTCTTTTCCATGAGGAACAGGTTGTTCTCCCACTTTGTAGTGAAAACTCTGGGAGTCAGACTGTTTAGTCATGAAAGTACTCTGTCCAGCAAATTCACATCTGGAGAAACCTTCCTCTGCTGTATCAGTTTTACCATACTTGGCTGATGGGTTTCGACAAAAGTTTGTTCAGTTGTCTCTGTTATATTCTATTAGGTTGAGAAAGATCTCTGAACTTACTGAAGGATTCCACCACCAGTTAGTCAAGCAGCTCCCCAAAAACCTCTCCGCTTTAATATACCTGATACAGCTCGGAGTTGAGTGCAGTTGCCTCCTTCCCAGGATCTTAATCACTCATACAGGATAGCTCTACATGGCAAGAACTGCAGTGTATCCAGTGAGTTGAGAGAAACTTTGGAACAGACTACCTTTTAAGTCCTTTGAATTTTCTTAGCTTTACAATGTAGGGCTTCCAAAAGAGCATCTGTCCATCCACGAATGGCCCCAGAACAGCAAGCTGACACTATTAATGCTTGTAGGGCCATCAAGGCTGCTTCCTACCTTCTCCCAAACGAGCATTCCATCCTTCTGTCATGGGTTCTTTTGGTAGGACATCAGCCAGTGTGTATGCAGGGTAATGTATGAGTCCAATTTCAAATCCTAAGGAAATTTTTTCTTTCATTGTTTCACTGCCTTATCTTCCTGCTCCTTCTTCATTTCTCCTGTGGAAGTGACAGACCAGCAATCCCGGGCAGAGCAGTCTAAAAATACACCTGCAAACAGTCTGTTCTGCATTTCTTCATTCTCTCATGACAGAGTTGTACTTCCTCTCAGGATAAGTACGCATATTTTTCCTAGTGCTTTTACTTTTGGTTTTCCTTTCTGTGACCTGCACAGCAGTTTGTCACAAGAAGGCCACAAAAGGACAATGATAACCTACTTCGGATTTTATAAATTGCACTTTCCCCTTTGGCTAATGCCTCAGTTTTAGTTATCCCAGTCACACTGTGGAATGCCAAGGTTGAAACAGCATTATACCAGTTTTCTCCGGCAACTGGCCCTGTAATTATTTCTACTATTTTGGGGCACCTGAAGATTCTTTTTCTGGATTTATAAAGGAAGAGAAATGCAAGATACACTAATTTTTCCTCAATGGAGTCAAAAGATTTAGGTGGGTGGTCCTTTAAATCTCTGGTGATCTGACCATACACCAGAGAAAAAGATGCCTCTGGATTACTGGGGAGGATCTCAAAAACAAGGTGCTTTACCTAGGAGAGAAAATCTCATGATACCACCACTGAATATGAGGCTAGACCAGATGGTCAGAACCTCCTTCTTCCAGTAAATCTTGATTCAGGCTGGGGAGGGTGTGAATTTGAGTGTCTGGCTGAGAGGATCCTAAGCAATACACTGACTGGCACACTACTGGTTGAGAGTTGACAGGCCTGAAAGGAAGGCCTCTTACACACTAGCTGTTAAGTCTATTGGGCTAGTTTTGCTTTGTAATTTCTTCTTCTTTTGGGGGATGGGATGGGTTTTTGCTGGAACTGAGGACACCGATCAGCTGGAGCTGCAATCAATGGGAGCGGAACTGGTTATGGTAGTTTGTGTTGCTTTTGAAGAACTACCCATGGATCACTGATCTGTGCTTGAGAAAGTAACTGGGGTACATTTTTCCGTAGAGGCTTCCTTCTTCAGATTCAGTGACATGCCCTTTCCAGGCTGAGAGAAGGTAAAAGCCCTGGGTCTTAGTAGCAAGAAAATGGACAGAACCTCATTCTATGAAAGGGGATAAGCTGAAGCAGATCTTTGGTTTATTTTTATTCTTCTGTTTGGCCTGGAACATTGAAAAATGGCTGGTGCAGAAGGGAGAAGTTCAGTGAAGTTTCTCAGTAGGGAGTCAAAGAAACAGTCTTGCCCTAGGCACATAATTCTACACAAAACAGCCCTACATGCAAATAGATGACAAAACAGCTATTGAACTGGTAAATGAATTTACTACAAATTTTAAAGAATTCTAAGGCAGCAAAGAGGTCTATGTCTGCACACTAACAGCTGCAAAGGCAGCGCAAACTGGAAGGCTGTTTAGAGGGAGACAGCTAAGTCCTTGACAGGACTGGTTTGGCTCTCAAAGCTGCAAGCAGGATGAAGATCCACTGAAAGGCCCTTGGTTCTGCCTGTGCAAGTGTTACTCTTCGTAAATTTACAACTACTTACATCAGGTGAGATAGGTAGACTTTGTCCAGAAATTTACAAATTAGCAGTTTGCCAGGCAACCAAAAACCCCACCCCCTAACAAAACCAATTGTAATTACGACCACCTGTAAGATGGCTGTACAGTGAAGACTACACATCATCTGGAAATGCTCATATTTATATATGAGCAACCTAGCCACATCTTATATCCCAGTGTGTTGTCTCTATCTGCTCCATCTGCATACCATAGAGGGTGATGAATGCAATCTGCTCCATTTGTTACAAATTAGGTGGGATTTTCAGTTGCCTAATGAGTTACTGACACAGTCCCCTCAAATGGTCAAAATTTGGCCACTGTCCCAGTAAGGATATTTGTAAACTTAACGAGCATTGGGGAGAACACTGAGATATAAAATTTATACAAGTGTTAATACAAAAGGCTTCCTAACTTTAAAACAAAAGTCACAGAACAGCACCTCTGCTCTTTTGGTCAGGAAATATACTGACGAGGATGCTTTAGTTCACAGTAAGATGCTAGGGCAGCAGGACACACTAGATACATGGTAAGACAAGTAGAGCAAATAACCACTCTCCTCTACTTAAAAATAAACAGATTTATTTAATTAAAGTCCTAAGTGAAAAGAATCACAAAATGTTTAAAGAATCACTGAAGGAAGTGCTTTGACAGCACTTAGTATGATCTACTGTCTGAGACCAAGAGCAAAGGAAGAGTATGAGCTTGTTAATCCTACATTATACGTTTGTTTATTAAATGAGTATAAACACACAGTAACAGATTAGGCTCAAGAGACAATTACACAACACATCAAGAAGTACTTTCCCTCCCACCCCAGCCCACCCCGCCCAAGAGGTTGCAAAAGTAACTGAAGACTGCAAGGGCTGCAATTAGACTACTTCAACATTTTTATAGTAAAAAAAGCTGGTGTCAGAAGATGCAAAATTACAACATATATTCTATTACAGAAACCCTAGCCTTAGAATAATCTGATGTTTAGTCACTTGTAGTTTTTCCAACTCCTCCACACACACACAAAACCACGAAAAGTGAATTGTCCAACTACAAGAAAATGGAGTCAGCACTGTGTATATTATAAATAGAGTTTCTGGATAAATAATATACACAGATATTCTTAAACTTCAAACTTGACTGCTTTTGAAAACTCCAAAGTAATTAGACAAGTGATTGCCAAAGATACAGCATATTTTTAAGTATCGGGGGTAGCCATGTTAGTCTGTATCCCCCAAAACAACAAGGAGTCCGGTGGCACCTTAAAGACTAAGATTTATTTGGGCATAAACCTTCGCGGGTAAAAAACCACTTCTTCAGACGCATGGAGTGACAATTACAGATGCAGGCGTTATATACTGACACACGGAGAGAAGGAAGTTACCTCACAAGTGGAGAACCAGTGTTGACAGGGCCAATTCAGTCAGGGTGGATGTAGTCCTCGCCCAATAATAGATGAGGAGGTGTCAATTCCAGGAGAGGCAAAGCTGCTTTTGTAATGAGCCAGCCAGTCCCTACCCAAGCCCAAATTAATGGTGTTAAATTTGCAAATGAATTTTAGTTCTGCTGTTTCTCATTGAAGTCTGTTTCTGAAGTTTTTTTTGTTCAAGTATAGCTACTTTTAAATCTGGTATAGAATGTCCTGAAGATTGAAGTGTTCTCCTGCTGGTGTTTGTAAGTTATCATTCCTGATGTCTGATTTGTGTCCATTTATTCTTTTATGTAGGGACTGTCCGGTTCGGCCAATGTATATGGCAGCGGGGCATTACTGGCACATGATGGCATATATAACATTAGTAGACGTGCAGGTGAATGAGCCTCTGATGGTGTTGCTGATGTGGTTGGGTGCTCTGATGGTGTCACTAGAGTAGATACAGGGACAGAGTAGACAACGAGGTTTGCTACAGGGATTGGTTCCTGGGTTAGTGTTTCTGTGGTGTGGTGTGTAATTGCTGGTGAGTATTTGCTTCAGGTTGGGAGACTGTCTGTAAGCAAGGACTGGCCACAAAAGCTTATGCCCAAATAAATCTGTTAGTCTTTAAGGTGCCACCAGACTCCTAGCATATTTTTAGATTTTCATAAAGCATTTGATATTAGCTCATTAAATCTTACATGCAAAATTAGTTTGAGTTGACTGGCACAAATATACTCATGAACTGTAAACTAACTGAAGGTCCGTAAACAGAGAGCAGTAGTAAATGGCAATATACCAAATCCAGGGGAGTTGTCTAGTATTTTATCAGAGATCATTGAGAGATCCAAACTTATTTAACATCTTCAGCAACAATTTAAAAGATTGAATGCATGTTAATGAAATCTGTATTAAAAGCATGAGGACAACAGAGGCCTACTGAGATCAGAAATACAGGTAACCCCCCCCCCCCCAAAAAAAAGGAGATTCTGCTCAAAATAAGGTAAGGAAATCCAGATTTTGGGGCTGGGGGGGAGAGAATCAACAGACAAGTACAGCTGGGAGTAAGAGAACTGGGAAGTAATAATGCTGAAGGACTGGGAAACACTGGACTAATTAGACATGATTTTGCAACCTGATCTATCCAAAAATAGGCCAAAGCAATTTGGGGCCATATAAACAAAGGCATGTCACAGGGCATGGAAGTAAATAGTCTCTATACACAACTCTGGTGATACTGCATCTTCATTACATTTAGTTCTGGATATCTCTGTCCCAGAAAGAGGCAGACAAATTAGATGGAGTTCAAAACAAAGGACTAAAAAGAACAGAGGCAGAAAGATTAAGAGAACTACTTAGATCTTGGCTAAACAATTATTATGGGATTGGGATAGAGCCAATTTATTTGAAGCGTGTATACTCCAAGAAGGAAGATTTAAGTCAGTACAAGGCAGAAACTAGAAGAAATTCTGAATTTCAACTGAACATAAATAGATATCCTTATAGTGAGATATTAGACTGTTGAACACTCTCAAGAGAGATGGTGGATGCACTATTGGGCAAAGCACTAGAAAACATACTAAAGACGCATGTATCACCTAATTCCACATGCTGTTCCTACAGTTTAACAACTACAATCATAAAATGGTTCTCATAGGAAGACCTGTGATTAAAATCAGTTACAACTTCTGAGAAAACTGTAGCCTATATTCACTAATTTGCTCCTTATTTCACCTAATGACTGACAGCTACTATAACAGTAGTCTCTGCTTCCTTGTGGAAGACCGTCAAAAGCAGCGTTTCAAAGATTGGCTGGAAGGGCAATATATAGTGATTATACTGGGCTTGGATTTCAGATAATCACCAAGACCGTAACTTTTTCCACACTGTTCTGGACAGGACAGCAAATAGCATAAAGCACTGCTATTGGGCCAGCACTGTGAGAGGATATACAGAGCTACTACCTCTTGTTCATGGAGTAGAACCTGTGAATCATGATGGACTGCTTGGATGTGAACAGGTGCATAACTGGGAGCTCAGAATTCCTAGGTTAGCAATTTAAAATGTCACTAGGGAAGGCTCAGGTGGTTCTACCTCCTGCCTACTTAACAATCATCTATAGAACTGAGCTTTTCTTCCATGTGTAAGAAAAATCTTTTAGCTCATTTGAGCAGGAAAACTGCTTTCTTGTGCGGACAAGAGGATTTGATGCCCTTATTCTTTCAAAGGCCATAAGGAAGGATTGCCCATTATCACCAAAAGATGGTGATGTTTCAAGTGATCTTTTAGTGAATGCCAGACAGATGACCCCAAGCTCCAGTGATCTATATTCCAGGACGCCTCTTGCTAAAGCCAGCAGACCTGCAGCATAAATTAAGACAAATGAGCCCCACATTCAAACGTGCAGGCCACGTGTGACCAGATAAGAGTTAAAAGTCCTGACTTGAAAAGGCCCTTCGAAGATCTCAGGAGATAACTGCAGGTCAAATCAAATCTTGCTTTGTGAACGTGAAGAGGTGTCTGCAAAGATTTCTACTGCCCACTATAGTAAAGATCATCTGTGGACTCTGATCTATGTTAATGTCGTCTATACACCTCATCAATTATTGGGAGCGGACCACATCCACCCTGATTGAATTGGCCCTGTCAACACTGGTTCTCCACTTGTAAGGTAACTCCCTTCTCTTCATGTGTCAGTATATTTATGCTTGCATCTGTAATTTTCACTCCATGCATCTGAAGAAGTGGGTTTTTTACCCATGAAAGCTTATGCCAAAATAAATCTGTTAGTCTTTAAGGTGCCACCGGACTCCTCGTTTTTGGGGGTACAGACTAACACGGCTACCCCTCTGATACTTTCCCTTCTATTGAGAGGTGTTAGATATATGTCCTGAGAGACAGCATCCATTCCAGAATTTCAGTCTCTCCATTCTAAATTTTAGTTTCCTGAAATATTTGTTCACTGACTTCAGGACCACAACTGCTCAATTCTGCCAGACTGCCTGGAACCAAAAGAAAGATGAACAGGTCTCTTGGTTGCATTCCCTTTTCAAGACTGATGAATTTAAACCCATTTGGAAGTATTTATCTGGGAAGATGGGAAACGGAACATGTTTTGTAGATCTATGAAATTTTATGGGAAATGGCCAGCAAAGGCTGTACATCTCCCATATTACCAAAAAGGTGAAGGCACAGTTTCTGAATACCAGAAGAATCTGTTCCAGAAAGGCCCCAAGTCCTCTAAAAGATGGAGGGCATTACCCACTGTTCTTGTTGCAAAGTGGTCATCTTTTGAAGCTGGGTCTACCACCTGTCCTGGTCTACTGTCCTCAGGAACAGCACCTATGATCCGTGGAATTTTAAAACGTAGCTTAGAAGGGCTGCTTACTTCTGTAAGATCTAAATTCGCCCCTGTTGCCTGGAAAATGGGACAGACCTTCATCTGCCACCTTAAACACTACTTTGTCAAGGAGTTCCCTGGTAATCCTATCCTCAGCCTATTTAAAAAAAAAACAAAACAAAACAAAAAAACCCCACAGATATTCCACCTGGATGCATGCCTATCACGTCCTAATCTCAAAGCTGTCTTCTGGCTGCTTCATTAACTGCTTTTGGTCTGGAAGCGAAACAGAGTCTAGGAATAAGTTGGATACAGAAGCAGCAGCTAAAAAAAAAAATCTAAAACAGCGGTGCCTTCAGGTCTGATTCTTACTGATAGGTAGGTGTTTAAATACTTTCCATCTAAGCTCAGATGGAAAGCAGGTAGATGCAAGAGAGGCGCTATTGTTACAAAATCTAATAATCTGCCTTCTGAAGAAATAACTGCCTCTACCGAGGCAACAGCTACATCAACTTTAGGAGGGTCATGCAGCTTTGGTTTAGTTTTTGGCCTTCTAATTGAGATTTATATTTGAACATTCTAGTCAGATTTGATTACATCTTCTTGCTATCAATATTAAACAATGATAATCAGCTTTTCAATATTAATTTTCACAAACCCCTAAAGATGTGTAAAATGAATGATAATTCTTACCTATCAGAATGAAAAACAAATATTTTATGATCTGCTCGAGGCCATGGAGGAAATCATTAGCAGAGTCAAAATTACTACTCACTAGTGCTTGGCTTCTAACCGCATATTCAATCCACCTGATTACGTTTTTTTTTAAGACTGGTTCTTTATCAACTAGAATCAGAAGATGATGCCAGGATATGTATTACTGAGTGATGACATGGATTGAACTTTATGTCCTAATTCAATATCTAATCATGAAACTGCCTCTGGAAGTTTTTAATAAGTTTTCCTTCAGTTGTCTGGATGTTCATAGAAACCTATTTCTTAAAACTGCACAACCACAAAAATAACACTTTGGAAAAGGCGCACAAACTGAGCTGTGACAGACCATCAATTACCACTTTCTAACTTGTGATATTAAGCATGGAGGGAGGGTTTGTAGGGAAGCAGCCTGTCTAATTACACAGTAAGGGACTGAGTCAAGAGGACTGGTTTCTGTTCCCCACCTACCACTAACTCACTGTGTATCTTTAGGCAAGCCATGTAACCTCTGTATGCCTAAGCTGGTCTGCCTAAAATTGGTTTGATAACATATCTCTAGCTCAAAGGTATGTTGTGAGAGTTAATGTTCATACAACTTTGTCAGCCACAAATGAAAGGTTCAGTATTTCATTTTTAACTGAAAGAATATTTGTTAATATATGAAAAGTTCCATTATCTGTACTGACATTTGGAGTTTGAATAATAGACCCAAATACCACATTACTATTTTGGGAAGCTACTTTTGTTATGAAAGAATACCAAAAGGGAGCTTAGGCAAGTGAATACTAAATTGCACTTTGTTGTTTAACAAAAAAGCAGACTCTCTCTACTTTGTTTTAAGAGTGATGGTACTGAATCTTCACACTACTAAGTTTTCATTTGCTTTACAAAATACACTATATGCCATTGATAGACCTACCCTCCATGAACTATAGTTCTTTTTTGAACCCAACTATAATTTTGGCCATCACAACATCCCGTGGTAACGAGTCCCACAGATTGTGAGGCAATTAATGGTGAGGCAGACAATTAACCCACTGTCAGGGGGGAAAACCCAAAAATTAAGGTATGGGGAGGGGTACTGTATTGGAGATCCCCTGTTGGAAGGGATAAAATATTGGAGACACTGGAGGCTGATATAAAAGTTGGAGCACCTGAGCAGGATCCACACCGAGACCCCAGAGAAGATCCTACCACCCTCCCCTTTCTGGGATATTGGAGAGGCAAGCTGGCTTTTCACATGGGCACTGGCCCTCCCTGGATTCTTTATCTGTTCATGGCTAGTAAGTTTAGCCCTCTGAAACATCTGTTTAAGTTTCCAAACTTTGTATGTGGCTGCACAGTGAGCATAGGAGTGGGAAGGAATACTGATTGAATAGTTAAGTACTTTTTGTGTTATTTGACGAGCTCTTGCTAATCTACAAATATATTTCTTGAAATTTGAATACTTGTGATGTCTTGCTGCTGTTGCACTAGCCCTTGTAAAGTCAGATTATTTTAAAATAATGAAACAGAAAACTGAGTTACAATTAAATACAGTACACAATATTTTACCCTTTACAATGCAGGAGCACGGCTTTGGAGAAGCATGGCATCAGCTTTTTCTCTCCCTGACTGGGAGGCATCAGGTAAAAATTTCAAGACTGAGATAAACTCCCAAAATTCTGGATGTTCTTACATTAACTACTATGTTATAAAACCAGAAATAGAACTAGTGGCTCAACACAAGTAGGTTAAATTTACTAATCTCTCATTTAGGTCCTGGATACTGCAATCAGATCCATGTCAGAGGAACAACTGAAGTCCATGTTTTTTTTGCACAGGTGCAAGGGTCCACCTGTATGGATTCAATTCCAAGATAACACCTCTAGATGGTAAACATTTTGGGTGCACAGACAGTCTATTTTAAGCTTGTAAAATGGCCAAGAAAATGGGGCCCCAATATTTATAACGAACAAGCAAGTACTTACATAAGGCATTTCTAATATACCCATCTTAATAATAAGCGCCAGATGACAATATTTCACTTAGTAAATGTGACTGAGACTCTCCAAATGATTTTAAATGTATTGAGCAATAGAGTAGCATGGTACAGAATTCAGCTTGCAGAAATGCAAAATAATGCATGTTGGCAAAAAATATTTTTTTTCCATATACACTGATTGAGTCAACTTGGAAAATCCACAACAGACTGAAGATGCCTGACTAGCATGCCACAGCAATGAAAAACAATAAATTTGCCTGCATGAAAAAAGCATAGCAAATAGATGAACAATGGTCAGCTCTCATTTGGAGAATAAGATCCAGTTCACTGGCTTCAAGGACTTTTGGTCAAATCCTATGGCTGGATTTGAAGAGGGTTTGGATAATTTTATGAATGCTAATGACATTTCTCATTATGCAAACTAAGGTCAGAGTAAATCTAATCTCAGGATTCATCTTTTAAGCTGATCATACTTTACTCTTGAAGCGTTACACAATTTGAAAAGGTCAAAGATTCAGCGAGGGCTCACTGAAGTCATTCTTCAATCACACGCCACTGAGTATTCACTTCTTCCTCATTCTGGTCTATTCTCTCATCTGTGCAGGAGGTTTTTGTGCACATAATGCAAATAGGAGTTACCTGTGTAACTTTTAATTCTCCTTCTGAAACTGCATTAGCCACTGCCCTACTTTTATTTGTCCTGTGGGAACATGAAGCACAGCTAGTGTATATACTCTAATTCTTTTTACCTGAATACTGATTTTTAAAACAACTTAGACATCTAGCCTAGAAAAAGTGAAGGACAATCAATGTGTCTGCTATCATAAGAATGAAGACAAAGTCAGTTTCACTTTCAGATTCCCAGTGTGGCAATATTTGGGTTGCAGACATCAGAGGGAAATTACTTCCTTAAAAACAAATGTCCTATTTTTTTTTTTTTTTTTGGATGCATACCACTTGTCGTGATTTTGTAAAAGCTGGCTTTTCCAGAAATTTATGTTTTGGGTCAAATATGAATGGTCAGTGATCCTTAAACAGGACCCTGCCAAATCTTATGCCATTTACAGCTCCCACTAAATTATACCACACATTTTCTACACAAACTGTCAAAAGAGTTTATCCAAAACAGAAAGATACCGAGACAATGCTCAAGCTCAGAAGCTGCAACATACAGGACTAATGCCAGGGAGGAATTTCTACAGAGTAGATCTCCAGAGTTGAAACAGGAATCATACACTGTAAAAACCATTTCTATCCCTGCATACAATACTGAACCCACTCTGGCCAACTTCACAATAATCCCATCAGTGGAGATGGAATCTGAACATTCAGACACTATTGGATCTTATTAGTGCCATCTGCTAAGACTAACGGATACTACACCCTGTGCATGTTGTGCTCTGACATTAACATTTCACTGCACGTCCATGTAATGACGATTTGACATGGCAGCTAAAATTAAAACAAACTCAGATGAGAGCTCACAAATACTAAGTATCACAAATTGAGAAAATGTTTAAGGGCTTCATGATGTATGTCCAGACATCACAGATTCACTAGCCAGTAACTTGCATAATTATAACATGTCACATCAATGATATCGCACAGATTTCCAGATTCCAATGTGGCAATCAATATACAGTATATTTCTTAACGTGCTCCTTTAATGGTAAACTATAGCATAAAAGGAAACATGGCCAAAGTGAGTGTCCAATATAATGAATATACTGCACACAAGCTAATATACATTCTCCTCTAGTCTAAATTTCTATCTATAGACTTTATAGAGCACCATACCATCTAGTTATCAGATGACACTATGAAAGGTTATCTAGTAATAGCTCTGATTTTGTATCTCTTTTGTATATTTACTAGTAATGATATCCACTGGACATCTCATATGTATTCTTGTATTAATATTGTGAATCGTTTTAATTAAATTATGGGGACCACCACTTGGCTAAGTTGATTTTTTGAACATACTGACTAATGACTGAAGTGTCTGAAGAGCTGATTACAAAGAGTTTGTGATAGTTTTGAAGCTATTTGAGATTCAATGGTAAAGGATGCCTCGCAGTATCTGAACTTTAAGTCTGCTATGAGCGAATGGGTGTAAACCCTGTGTGAAATAACATTGAATTTGAACTTATCAGCTAGGTTGGGCTGTATTTCTGAAAGTTTACTTCTGCACCATGTGGGGATCCTGCAATAGTTTCTCCTTGAGATCTGCAGCCCAGCAAACTGATATCTTAAACGGTCCAGTAGGGTAAGTGTTGCTTTAGACAACCTTCCCATTCTGAAACCCAAACTTCTCAAAGTGGGTCGCGAGGGTGGCTGAGGGTTGTGATATCAAAGGCCTCTCAGAAGCTGGTGAACTAAGGGAAGAGGAGCAGCTCTACCAACTATGAGGAGTACTATTTAAAGGTGGTACACAGGCAGCTGCCTCAGCCCCACTGCTCACAGCAGTCAACCACTTCCTAAACCTATTCACTACCACCTTCTAACAAGCCTTAAAACAACAGTATAGGCCACCGAACCCACCACTACTTTATACCACCCAGCAGATTTCATCTCCCTCACCATTGCCTACCAGCCCCTTCAAAAAACCAACCATGATTTCTGTGAACCAAATTCCACAATACTTCACAGCCACAATGGATTGTGGGTGTAACTGAAGGACTATGGTTATGACGAAAACCTGCAGCTGGTTTTGGAGTCCCACATGGAAAAACTGAGAACCCCTGCTGTTAACAGTACAAAAAATATTTCTTCCTACTTCAGGATGTGTCATGGGTATGGGATAAGGTGGAGACTGGCTTGTATTAAAGCCAAATCATGAATACAATAACGCAAGCAATGTAACACTACGGACTGGAATTTCCATTTCAGTCAACCTATGGTTAGATTTTACAATGTTAATCCATCTTGGATTATGCTATCCAACCCTAGACACATAGCAGGGAAGAAAATTCTCTTACTTTTACATTTAGTTTATTAGCAATGCTTTCAAACACAAGTCTTCTGAAAAAGTGATACTTGAGTTTTCCTATTACTGTTTACATTTGTATTGAGATAGAAGCATTCTGAAACTTTAAAATGAGAACCTCAAATCTACCAGAACTAAAAAAAGATGGTTTCTTGAAATAAGAGGTCATTTTTAGAAAGATTTATTTCATTGAAGGGTGTTCACTTAAATTCAAAGAGAACCTGAACTGCTACGACTTCTATTCACAAAAGCAATTCCTTCTGTTCTTAAATTCCTGTGCACATGAAACAGGTTGCACCACTGAACTCTGCTCTTGTTTAATATTTTAACAATACAGATAGAGGAGAGATACTGACAGTATATATTTGCTCTATTAAACATTTTATGTATTAGTGTATAGTACTTAAGAAAATATTATAGAAATTACTACATATGCTCTGTATTTCTTTTCAAAGGTATGTTTCTTGTGGATTCAAAACATTTCACTCATACCAAAAATACAAACTACTTTTTTTTTAATTTGCTATTTTGTAAACTTGCTCTGCCCAAACAATCGTAAAGAGAAATTCTCCCCCCCATCCAGTCACTGCCTATAAATTAGGCAGGATTGATTTACACAATTTACTACAAATGAAGAGCAAAGGAATTTAAGATTTATTGGTCTTGCATTTATAGGAGCTCCCATCTTTACCATATTATCTTTTTTTAAATCAAGAACTATATAAATAAATAAGTCAAAACAGCTCTAGGACTGTCTGCTAACAAAACTGTTCTGTATTCAAACATGCACAATGATGGTAACAATGATGTAACCAGGATCACACTAATAAAAATCTCTTCCTCTATATGAAAAATCAAAAATTGTATTATAGGCCATTTAGAACATTGCAAGTAGTTTTTAAAATAATTGGCAAAGCTCATTAAAACAAGTTTTTAAACCAAAAATGAAAAAGCAAAATGTAACAGGCAACATGCACAACTATACTATTTGTATCACAACTTCAAGCAATAAACACAAAAGCTCACCACCCCCCACTGAAAAAATAATCAAGTTCACACAGAGCTCTCTTAATGATTCCTAGAAGAAGTTAGGTAGAAGATTTCAGAGAAGGATGCACAAAAAATGTTTAGCAGACTTAATTTGATTAAACAGAGCCCCGAGAGAGTTTAACAATGTTCACAGTATACGCATAACACATTTACAACAAGAAAGAAGAAAGGCACCTGGAGACATCTGACACTGGGCATGCTCTGCAGGCATCTCAGTGCGCACATGCTCTCTACCAGGTTGGAGCAGCCTAGCCACAAAGACCTTGGCACAGAACACTGCAGGGTGACAAAAAGGAAGGAAGAGAAGAAGCAGTTAGATGCCACAAATCACTTAATGCAGGCAACTCATTAGTATGTTAAAGTGGACACGTATTTGTTTACTTCTATGTTAATCAACGATTAGGGACCAACAGCAAAACAACTACGGAAGATTCTTTTAAAATATGTTATCCCTCTGTCACATAAAGCCTAACGAGTTGATTTACACAACTGCTCGCTCCTAGCACCTACTTGAATATTATAGCCTACAAAACACAGTACCAGAATTGTCACAATTCATTTTCAACATATTCTGCTCTTGAATTAGTTCAGAATCTTGCATTCGAGCATTGTTATGGTCAGAAAAGTGACTACATAAAAGTGGCACCATCTTAATCAATCTGCTTCATGTGTGTACTCAGTCATACTTGATTTAGTATAAATTTTTATGAATTCTTTTTAAATTTTGCATTGTCCTAGGACACAGAACTATGGGCTTGTCTTCAATAGAAAAGGTGGAGTCATCAGAATACAAACCTGAGGCACTGGATTAAACTAACATGGTATTACACAAGACTTAAGTCAGACTTTAGGTCCACCCATTGATTATGTCAAACACAACCTGCCCCCGTTTAGACTGGACCGCAAAGTCTCCTTTAAACAGCATGTTAGTTAATACAACTACTCAAGGTCATTGTCTAATTTGACTGCATTTTCTAATAAAAAGAAGCCCAAGAAAAGAGCTGAATTTTATTCTTCCTCAAATATAATTTTTTTTTTAAACAAAAGTATAAACTGCAGGGCAAAATTCTGCTCTCAGTTATACATGTGCTGCTATTCATTGAATGAGTTACTGAGAAAAAATAGTATTCCACCATAGGCATAAGTGAGGGAAGATTACTGGTAATGACAAGGCAGAAAGAACGAGCTCAACTACAAGATTCCAAGTTGTTGGCACTGGTGGTTAGAAAAGAGTTTTTACTTGCAAACTGGGGCAACGTGATGTGGAAGTCACACAAAACTTTGGAATCTCATTATGCCATATTTCAGAGAGTTAATTTTCAGGATTTACCAGTACACTTAAGATATAGAAAAAGTAATCAAAAGGATTCAGTTATTCACTACTGAGCAGCAGGTAAACCCAACTCTACGATCGGCACAGTCCTAATTTTCAATGGCTTTTCACATTCACAGGTGCCCTATTTAGCTTTTGTTATAAACACCAAGTCACATTCATTTAAAAACTTGCCAAATTAGTTAGTACATCGAAGTTAAAGCAGCCCATTATGAGGCCACAGATGAAAACCTTTGAAAAACAGTTATTGTGCCAAAATTTAGAAGGGGTATCCAGAGCAAGAGAGGTTAAAACCATATTTTCTTGTAAGTTCCCTTATGTTTTTCAGTTCAAAATTAAAATTCTTTACACTATGCTAAAAAATAAAAACTATGAAGGCCAAAAATACCATGATTATGGCCAACCTCAGAACTTATTCATATTTTCTATTCTACTCTGAATGTATTTGAACTGTGCCTGAAAAGATATGACTGAGTAGATGCATACATCTCATTTACAGATGTAAAACTACAAATGTTACCACTCCAAAGAAGGTAAAATAATTTTGCCTCCAATACTCAAGCATAATCATATAAACTTGTATTAGTTTTTGCAAAGTTCATATTTAAAATTTGAAAAAAAAAAGTGATTTTCACTTACTTACCTACCAAATTTCAAGTCTAGAAGCCTATCTGCCCCACAATAGCTGATGTACCCCCACCTAAAGCTTCACTTCCCAAACTGTTTTAAGCGATTCATTGGCTATAGTAGGGGAAGCTCAAAATCCTAATCTCAGAAAATATTGGCAAGTAAGTTAAAATTTTCAAAAATAATTTAGAATAAAAATGTGCAATCTTTAAATCTAAACATTCATTCTAATAAAGATGTAGGGTATTAAACTTAACACAAAGTTTGCAGCTCACCTGAAACTCCACTCTCTGGTTTAGTGGCTTCTCAAAAAATTCTCAGGTAGCTTGGTGAACTGCACACAACCACAGCTGGCCCATGTCAGCTGGCTCAGGCTGCGGGACTATGTAAGTGCAATGTAGACATTCAGGTTCGGTCTGGCACTCAGGCCCTCTCCACTCTTGGGAGTCTCAGAGCCTGAGAATCTACACTGCAATTTTATAGTCCCTCAGAGCAAACCCCATGAACCTGAGTTAGTTGATCTGAGCCCTGAGACTCAGTGCCATAGGTTTTTTAATCACAGTGTGGGTATATTTAGTGGTTTATATCTCTGAGCCTATATGAGGGAAAAAATTTAATTCGAAAGCTGATTTTTGGCATATATACCCATATATACTTCAATGTCATGAAGCATGTCACTGTATGTTAGTGATTGAAGCAAGTTCATAAACATTTCAGGTATAGTTTTACAATAGTTATAGTTATACAAAGTTTTAAAATATTTTGGTCACTTTAGTCTCAATTAATTTAAAGAAAGTCAGTCCAGTTTCTAGATCACTTACTACATTTGTGTTTGCAAAATGCCCTAATTAAATGACTGAAAGACTATGAAGTTTTGGAGAGCCATATGCAATTCATAAACTTTCAAGTTAGTTAAACCATTCGGCAGAAACATTGTTTATTTTCATGCCAAGTTTAAGCCACATGGGAACCTTTTCTTCCAAACTCCAGAATAAACGGATTTATAAAGGAAAAACGAAGACTCTTAGCTATATCACTATTATGCTTTACTAAACATGAGACAGCTTCAAATAGCGCACATAAGATTTCACAATAAAACAGGAAAATACAAGTGAAATATTTATGCACTTCAGTACAAAGAACAAAAAAGTTGTTTTTTTGATCTGGTGTAACAACCCACTATCTACAACTGGAGGCACAGAAGACCTATCACAGTCAATGTAATGAACATGAAGTTGTTGTACCTCTTGCTTTCTAGTAAGAATTTGGATCTAAGCTGGTAGTTTCCACATTTTAGCCCAACAGGACCTTAGATGATGATCTAAAACTGTGATGATCTAAAACTGATGATCTCAAACCCAGATGGAGAAAGGGAGGACTGAAGAGGAAGATGCGTAACGGACAGTAAAAGTGAATGTGGTGGTTTTATCTCAGACCATGTCAGATTTGTCCACCACAGGAAAAAAGGAGAAATAAACATTTTTTTCTGGGGTCAGGAGCAGAGTTCATCTTAGACGTACTTAATGACAACTATTAATTTTCTATTTGGTGCCCAGATAATATAGCGCTGTATTTATTAAAAACACAGAACAGTTAAATGCACCCCAAAATCTGCAGCAGAGCCATCTCTACATGAGACACACTAAACACAATAGGACGGGTACAGCACTTTAAAACAGGATCATTGGCCAGAGTGTGGGGGAAAATTTCCACAGCTAAGTCAACTCAGGTTTCTTACTGCAGAAAACAGTTTCATACTCCTAGCTACTAGCACAGCAATTCCAAAGCTCCAGAGAGAGCACCAAAATGGGTTAAAAGTATGACAAGACTTACAAGAGAAGAGATTGAAAAAACTCTTCTCTTGAAAAACTGGAGTACTGTCATGGATGGTTATAAACTGTTCAGGAAGGACAGGCAGGGCAGAAAAGGTGGGGGAGTAGCACTGTATGTAAGGGAGCAGTATGACTGCTCAGAGCTCCGCTATGAAACTGCAGAAAAACCTGAGTGTCTCTGGATTAAGTTTAGAAGTGTGAGCAACAAGAGTGATGTAGTGGTGGGAGTCTGCCATAGACCACCGGACCAGGGGGATGAGGTGGATGAGGCTTTCTTCCGGCAGCTCGCAGAAGCTACTAGATCGCATGCCCTGGTTCTCATGGGTGACTTTAATTTTCCTGATATCTGCTGGGAGAGCAATACAGCGGTGCATAGACAATCCAGGAAGTTTTTGGAAAGCGTAGGGGACAATTTCCTGGTGCAAGTGCTAGAGGAGCCAACTGGGGGGGGGGGGAAGCTTTTACAAGAAGTGGAAGGTTGGACATATGACCAGGGAAGAGTATAAAAATATTGCTCGGGCATGTAGGAATGAAATCAGGAGGGCCAAATCGCACCTGGAGCTGCAGCTAGCGAGAGATGTCAAGAGTAACAAGAAGGGTTTCTTCAGGTATGTTGGCAACAAGAAGAAAGCCAAGGAAAGTGTGGGCCGCTTAATAAATGAAGGAGGCAACCTAGTGACAGAGGATGTGGAAAAAGCTAATGTACTCAATGCTTTGTTTGCCTCTGTCTTCACAAACAAGGTCAACTCCCAGATTGCTGCGCTTGGCATCACAACATGGGGAAGAGATGGCCAGCCCTCTGTGGAGAAAGAGGTGGTTAGGGACTATTTAGAAAAGCTGGACGTGCACAAGTCCATGGGACCGGACGAGTTGCATCCGAGAGTACTAAAGGAATTGGCGGCTGTGATTGCAGAGCCATTGGCCATTATCTTTGAAAACTCGTGGCGAACAGGGGAAGTCCCGATGACTGGAAAAAGGCTGATGTAGTGCCAATCTTTAAAAAAGGGAAGAAGGAGGATCCTGGGAAGTACAGGCCAGTCAGCCTCACCTCAATTCCTGGAAAAATCATGGAGCAGGTCCTCAAGGAATCAATTCTGAAGCACTTAGAGGAGAGGAAAGTGATCAGGAACAGTCAGCATGGATTCACCAAGGGCAAGTCATGCCTGACTAATCTAATTGCCTTCTATGATGAGATAACTGGCTCTGTGGATGAGGGGAAAGCGGTAGACGTGTTGTTTCTTGACTTTAGCAAAGCTTTTGACACGGTCTCCCACAGTATTCTTGTCAGCAAGTTAAAGAAGTATGGGTTGGATGAATGCACTATAAGGTGGGTAGAAAGTTGGCTAGATTGTCGGGCTCAACGGGTAATGATCAATGGCTCCATGTCTAGTTGGCAGCCGGTATCAAGTGGAGTGCCCCAAGGGTCGGTCCTGGGGCCGGTTTTGTTCAATATCTTCATAAATGATCTGGAGGATGGTGTGGATTGCACTCAGCAAATTTGCGGATGATACTAAACTGGGAGGAGTGGTAGATACGCTGGAGGGCAGGGACAGGATACAGAGGGACCGAGACAAATTGGAGGATTGGGCCAAAAGAAATCTGATGAGGTTCAATAAGGATAAGTGCAGGGTCCTGCACTTGGGACGGAAGAACCCAATGCACAGCTACAGACTAGGGACCGAATGGCTAGGCAGCAGTTCTGCGGAAAAGGACCTAGGGGTGACAGTGGACGAGAAGCTGGATATGAGTCAGCAGTGTGCCCTTGTTGCCAAGAAGGCCAATGGCATTTTGGGATGTAGAAGTAGGGGCATAGCGAGCAGATCGAGGGACGTGATCGTCCCCCTCTATTCGACATTGCTGAGGCCTCATCTGGAGTACTGTGTCCAGTTTTGGGCCCCACACTTCAAGAAGGATGTGGATAAATTGGAGAGAGTCCAGCGAAGGGCAACAAAAATGATTAGGGGTCTGGAACACATGACTTATGAGGAGAGGCTGAGGGAACTGGGATTGTTTAGTCTGCAGAAGAGAAGAATGAGGGGGGATTTGATAGCTGCTTTCAACTACCTGAGAGGTGGTTCCAGAGAGGATGGTTCTAGACTGTTCTCAGTGGTAGAAGAGGACAGGACAAGGAGTAATGGTCTCAAGTTGCAGTGGGGGAGGTTTAGGTTGGATATTAGGAAAAACTTGTTCACTAGGAGGGTGGTGAAACACTGGAATGCATTACCTAGGGAGGCGGTAGAAGCAGGGGGTTGGACTAGATGACCTCCTGAGGTCCCTTCCAACCCTGATATTCTATGATTCTATGATTCTAAACTAGGGATACTAGACTGAAAGGAGAACAGTTTGATAGGTTTTCATAGAATATTTATTACAAAGCAATGCCACAAATTGGTCAGACACTTTTATGCTTGGAAGTCACTCAGAGTTAATGGCTGAAAAGTGTTATATTCAAGTCAATACTTGACAGCATATAGGTCCTCTGCATAATTCACTGACAGATGGTCACAATCAAATTGTAAATGCATTTATAAGTGAAACTGATATGATGACCAACATTTGGAGTTAAGTAGGCTAAGCTAAGGCTAATCAAATCTCATGCTTCAAGGCATAAAATGATTACCTTTGTGTGTGGTGGTTGGTCAGGAAGTCACACACTCCTAAGTACAGTGTCACACAATTTTCCAGGTGAATTATTTTATTTGGGGGTAATAGGGCTTACAGATTGTTCCCTTTTCCTCAATACTATTCTTCAAGCATCAGATATAGATCAGTATCAGAGACAGAAAAATACATTGCTCACCCATTGTTCTGATCTTTCAGAAGTCCCATGTTCCTAAAATGATCTACATTCAGTTCACTCTGATTAAAATCAGTTAACCTCCTATAAACAATAATCAACTAATTTGGCTGTCTGACACCAGAAGGGGCACTTTAAGATCTTAATATTTAATTTTTTTTAATATAAAATTAGGCTACCTGTAGAAGTGTTTGCTGCCCTACGACCCATCACAGCAAACAACAGGATTGGAACATCTCGTGATGTCTTGAAAGGTGGGCAGTTAGGACTTCTCAGGTGAGGATTCATGATGTGGAAATTTTCTCTCATTCCATATATACCAGAATTTGTCTGTGGCATCCTTAAGGGGGAGGATGCAAACTGCTTCCCTTGTAAGCTTTGTTGTTTAGGGCACCAACAGTTCTAGAGCGGTTATATGCAAACAGTGTTGCTATTTTGATTTCAGCTATTTTTGTTAAAGAACTCTCCAAGTCAAGAAACCTTTGGATTCAAAAGTCAAAAATTAAAATTCATCTAGAAGTGGAAGATCAAAATGTTTCTGAAACTTTTACAATCATTCATAACTATCAGTCTGTTTATTAACATCCCCCAGGGATAGCTCAAGGAAAATGTTATATTAAAAAAAGTGTCCCCCAAAGTGGAACCAATACTCATTCTGTATCCAACTGTGGTAACATTACACTGCTACAGTTAAGGGTATCAACATTTTTATTATAATTCCTTTTTGTTTAAGATGTTATAAGTATTATAAACTTGGCATTGAAGGTCCCAACCTGGGGATGATTCTTTTAAAGTACACACACTTTAATCAATTAAGCTCTCAAGGTACCAGAGTGCAGAAAAATATTTAGGGTTTTGGACATTTGTTTCTATGCCAAAAAGAACAGCTCTGTCTTTAAAAATGAGAATTTGCCGACTTAGTCCAATACGGACATGATATTTTGGTATTTTAGAATGACAAAGATAAAGACACAACAAATCAAATGAGGTTTAAATAGTAGGTAAAGCACACTGCCTCATTTTTAGAGGTTTGGGTTTTTTAAGCTATAGGTACATGAACAGTCTATACACAATCTATCCACATTCTAGAGCTGTCAATTTCTTTTACAGTTTAAGAAAATTAAACCAAAAGTCCATTCAGTTATGTTAAGAGTCACATTTAAAACCAGAGTCTGAAATGTCATCCCTAGCCCACTCTCTTGTGCCAATGAATTAGTCAATCAATAGTTAGTATTCTGGATTTCCCCATAGAGAGATCCATATTTGCAACATTAAGCTACAGTAGGAAAAAGTTAAGCCTTTGCTTTCCCTTGATTTGTGGATACAAAAGAGATGCATGTTATCACAGTCTTCTGTAACTTGGTGAAGTTTAATTTGCTTTGGTTTAACCTCAACACTAGTGGAACTGGAGCTGCCTCGGCTAATCTTTAACGCTTATATGTGCATTAGCACTCAGCATTGGAAAATTAAGACTCATGGGTTAACTGCTGCTACTTAAAATACTGTTCTAGGTCTGGGATAGAGAGAAGACATCTTCACTGGTAGTCTACACCTAGTCCTCTTAACAAGGAACACTAAAAAGAAAGCTTTGTCCTAGTGAATGAAAACAAGACATGGCCATTTCTGAAAGAAATTCCATGATCACAAGTCGCATTTTAATTTAGGTTTAGACCCCTCTCCACCCCCTCCCAAAAAAGCAGAATAAATCACAGAACAAACTGTAAAGTGATAATGCTATTCAAGGGCCTTCAGTATTTTACACCCAGCAGGGAGTAGTCACCAGCTGCAGTCAATCCCCTTCAGCTAGCTGAGGTATCACACAGACCTTATCTCGCATTTTTACCTTACTTACATGACTCACCCAATATAGTCATAAGCAGAACTAGTAGGTATTGAGAAGTATTTTGAAGATTTGCATGTGGTGGGAGAGTGCAAATTCTATTAGAAAAGTATGCTTATAAACTGTGTTTTCACAAGTAGCAGCTTGGCTTGATAATGATGCATTTTTTTATGCTGTGCACTGAAATATACACACAAAGTTCAGGATGTCTTGTGCAACCTATTTCTATTAAAATGTTCTAAAATCCATGACAATTTATATCAGACCAACAGTACCTCTCCCCCCTTTAATATCAAAGCCACATGTGCACATGCAATGTAAGCACATAGTCCCCAGAAAGTATATTTTGGAATAGTGGCATCACATTACCACCTACTCCTAAACAAAATGGAACTGGTGTATCCAGTTCTAAGTGTCTACATTCTAAATCGAATGTAGTAAACATGGTATTCAGGCAATATTTCCAAAAACATGTGAGGTACCAAATGCATGTTATGAACAAATGTTCCCTCTAATTTTTGACAGGCCATGTACGCAAAAAATTTCTTCTGTGCAAATTTTTGTGCACATGGCGTTTCGCCCTCTGCACAGGGTTTAGGATCTGTGTGTGTGTCCACACGCGCACAGCTTAGAGGGAACAGTGGTTATGAAATCAAAGTTCTACTTCAACTCAGGAAGGGCACTTAGTTACCTTCTCATTTTATTCACAAGTCAAGAAAACTCTCTTTGTACAACAGAGTCAATTTACTTTGCCATTTTAGTACTTGAGATTAACTAAAATGCTTTAAGACTGAGTTTCTCAGAAGTCAGCGCATACCTACTCTATTGCAATCAACCAAATTCATCTTAAAGACTTTGTGAAAATTTGTCATTTCTTTATTGTTTAAAGTGCTAAAAAGATTCAAGAAACTGATCACTGAGTCTCTCATCCATTAGATAATAGTCCAGTTAAACCAAATGACAAGCATTCAAAAATCAACTCAGTGATACAGCTTTCCAATTGTCATTCAAGATCTGTGTATAATTTCCTTGAACTTTGTGAAGATTCTTACAAAAACATTAATAAGTTAGTTTAAAGTAAGCTATAAGTAGAAAGTAATTTGATCTATTAGACAAGTTCTCCCTATTACCAAACAGTTCTTCAACACAGGACAATATGAATTCACAGAAGGGTGATCAAAACTGCAGTCCCACTTTGTTCCTGAAGACCAAAGTACATATTTGCTACAAAAGGAATATAATTTCAGTGGGGGAAGAGATTTAAGTGCTTTTCCTTGAGCGTAAAAAAAATCTTACTCCATTTTAATTTGTTCATCAGGAAAAGACTCATGAGATGCAATATCTTGTTTTCATAAAGACCCAAGAGGACTACCAGAGAAAACACTAATACAATTACATCAATGTCACTAAGTGGTATTAACTGAATCTTGAGACAAAGCTGTATTTTCCAACATATATTACATCTAAATTAAACTTACTTTCCCTCACACACATGCACCCCCAACTCTAATAGTGTTCTGAAAATTCAAAAAAGTTATGTTCCCTTTTAGACTGGCAAATCAGTTGTGTTACATTAAAATAGTCTTTTTGGAAGGACAAAATGAACAGCAGTACCTTACGCTCTCTCACACCAGAAAGAGTAGTGTCACCTACCTGTCTGGAAACAGTAGCAGATCATCCTAACAGTGTATCAGATCTGAAGAGAAGATGAGAGGTGGAAAGTGGAAGTGTGGAGTTGTCAGATGACCTAGCAACGGCTTACTGCATAGCAGTTAGGCAATTAGAAAATTGTGTGTGAAAATGGTCTTAAAAGTTATGGTAGAGTTAAAGAGCAGGCTCAGGATCTCTCATCAATGGGCTTGTCTATGTTATGATTTAAAGGTGTGCTAAGATTTGATAACTAACATGTTCCAACAGTCTTGCAGACAAGGTAGAGTGTATTTAACATTTGCAAAATTGGTCAAATTAAAGCCTCAGTTTAGCACATTATAAAGTAGGGTTTCATTTTCAGGTTTCAAATATTGCAGAAAAAAGTTTAAACAAATTGCAATTTTAAAAAGTTGTGAAAGCATTTCCAATGGTGTTGTGTTTTATAAACACTTATTTTTAAAGATTTAAAAACTGGACAAAACTTAGGCCCTGAACCCTCAACACTTGTATATGTGGTTAACTTTACAAAGCAAGTAGCGCCATTCACTTCAATATGAACAGTCCTTTTTTATCTTTCAAAAACTGAATTTCATACAAATAAATGTGTATTAAAATCCCATACATTCAAGTGACTAAAGTATTCCTGATTTGCAAGAGTAGCTCATTTTCTGATTCAATTTTTAAATTTTTATTTTAAATGGTTTGCATAAGGCAACCAGGAATGTAGTTTCCCTATTTTGATTTCTTCATTTTTCAAAAACCACATCAAGTTCACTGCTGCATTTTCATGGTTTTAAAAAAAGAACAGATAACTACCAAATATGCCATCAGTAGCATATTCCCCACTAAAAAGAAAAGGAGTACTTGTGGCACCTTAGAGACTAACAAATTTATTTGAGCATAAGCATCCGATGAAGTGAGCTGAAGCTCATGAAAGCTTATGTTCAAATAAATTGGTTAGTCTCTAAGGTGCCACAAGTACTCCTTTTCTTTTCGCGGATACAGACTAACACGGCTGCTACTCTAAAATATTTCCCATTGTAATTCCAGAATTAGGTTCAGCCACAGAGGTACATAGGACCCAAAAAATCCACAACATGTGATCTTCTCCAATTTCAAACAGCAGCAAATATTTCTTAAATTCAGGTTAGCCTGAAAGTTTCAATTTGTCCTTCATAGTTCAGAAATTGATGATACAACAGAAAGAAACATACCCAGGACTTCCCTCGTCCTACCCAAATAAGATCCAAGTCAGCCAAAATAAAATGAAACCCAAAAGCTGCAGACGCCAGTAAGGAAAATCATTAATTTATATTTTAATCTGTTAAACCTCACTACAATTTTTCATATATAAATAAAAGACTACAGACCAAGGAAATGAGTGTATAATTCAGCAAAACAAGAAACATCACACAAGAGCACAAGACCTAACCACAAAAGTTACTTCTATATTAAAAACTGATTAACTTAAGAATTGTTTTAAATACAAGTAATGATTCTCTTCAGAAGAGAACATACAGAGATGCCCCAGAAGTATCAAACTTGGATGGTAGTTAAGGTTAAATCAGATGTAAATCTAAAAATACAGGAAACGGGAGACTCCTGAAAAGCTAACAAGGGGTGTGTTGTCCTCAACACGCTGAGTTTAGTGTTACTACCATTAGGAATTATACACTAATGAGAGGACAGAGGATGAAGAGCACTGGAAATATATGGAATACCTTGTCAAGAGAAGTCTATAAAGTAATTTAAGTGAGAGTAAAGCTGGATGGCAGCACAAGTAAAAGGCCTAGATAGCCCTCTGCTAACTTAAAACAAGTACCCTTTTTCTGTCCAGCAATCTCCTGTGTACTTAAAATAGATCCCCACCTCCCTACTACACACAAATACCTTTGAGGGCTGTTAAAAAAAAAAAAAAATGTAACACTGTAGTATTTTAGAGATATTTCAATCTCTCTCAGAGAGAGAAATCTATTGTAGGTCACTTAAACTACAACTGAGCAAAAGCAATTTGTTTATACCAATCTACTGTAAAATCAACAAAAATTGCTCATGAAAGCCAATCATTCAAACTGACTTATTTGTGTTTTATAAACTAACTACATTCTAAATGTAACTTTTATTAAGAGTTTAAAAATGTCATACAACAAATGCTATCTACACTAGAATTTCTAATTGTGTTTTAGCTCGTCAATACATGCACAATTAGAAACTGTACTGCACACAAAGAAAAACACTTTTTCCTTGTATAAATTAACAATTGTAAATTGTAGAGAACACGATAGTACATGGTTAAAAATCATAGGCTAGATAAGCCTTAATTGTTACATTGCTGAGCCTAACAAAAATGGTCCTGAAAGTCTCAACTTTTTTAGCCCCTCCAAAAAAGCCAGAGTATTTTTTTACTCAAGCTGTTATCATGTATACTACCTACTTTGAACATCCATGCATGCCTAAATATGGTTTTCTATTTCACTGGGAGATACAAAGTTTATGGATTGTAGTCTGTTCTAAAAATGTATCCATGAGTAAAAGTAACTTGCTAAAAAGTTATACATGTATATACCAAACGTATTTATTGTTTTTAAACTAAAACACACACGGTAAATAGCTAACGTTTTTTCATCCTCTAATATTTTCAGGGAGATAATGCAGAAAAAGCAAAGTGTTGAACTTTCAGACAAATGCAACTAAGCAGAAGCAGTAAGATATAGTACAGGGTAATTTCTTACCTGAAACTTTGTTTCTGAGCTCCAGATCCACCAATCCAGAATGAATGGGGATTCGAATGGGGTTTCCTTCTCAGACTTGTCTGTCAAAAGAGAGCAGCCAATCATCTTCAGCTTGGTGTACCTACTTCTTTCTTGAACGAAATCCCAATTACGTACTCCTAATGCTGTTAGAAAGACAAGGCAACCTATACAGCTTACCATGACTCCAGTAGCAACTAAATTTAGAGGGGTCACCGGATTGGTGGATCTAAGACAAAGAAACTAATTTACAGAGAAGAAATTGCTCTTTCCCATGCCCTGAATCAACCAATCCAGAACAAGTGCTTTTAGGTCAAAAAAATCTCTTTACCAAGATTAAGAGGGATGAGAACAAACTATAACTCAGAGAATGAAGCATGTGCTAAAGCCTCAACTACCATTTACACCCAGGGAAAATGTTTCATTAATTAATAGAAGGTTAATTTACAGGTTTCCAAAACAGACATCGCTTATTAACCCATGATGCTGGTTCTCTCTCAAAATGTTTTTTAAAACTGCCTCCACACACGTTTTGAACCATTTTACTATAATGATTCTTGGCCTTTTTCTGAGTCCCAAAACAAATTCAATTTTTCCTGAGTGTCCCTAGAAACAGGTAACCTTAACAGCTTCTCTTATCTGAATCATACCAGAATTCAGTATATTTGTAGTATCACTGTCTTTCTGAAAAACTAGTCATAGAAGACTGTACGGTAAGATAAATAATTCTCTTAATCAAGATAATTATTAGAAAAATTTGTCCTTTATACTGCCAAAATCAAATGACAAAGCCTAAAATCAAAGGCAGTTCATATGCTACCTTTAGGTGTATATTCAGGTTATAAAGTGGGTTTAAGTGGCAAACCTATTAGAGAAGAGGTTTTCAAACTGTGGTCTGTGAATCACCAGTGGTCCGTGAGCTCCATTCAGGTACTTCTCTCTAAGGTGCACACCTGGGCAGCCACACACAAGAGAATGAAGGGCCACCCACCTAATTAGTGGAGCTGTGCAGGCATAGCACATGTAAGGTGAGGTGCTGGCCTTGGGGGGGAAATAGGCGGTAGGGGGCAGTGGGGTTAGAAGAGGCGTGGGGAGAAAGAGGCGACTTTCCCCAGCTCCAGGCTTGCGGCTGCTAGGGAGAGATGGTCCTCCTTCCCAGCCTCATCTCTGTGGCGGGAGAGAGACCACCCTCTTTCCCAGCCCCAGCTCAGCGGCTGCCACAGAGGGGGAGAGAGCACACATCACATTAGAAAGGTAAGACTACTGATATTAAAATATGAGTTGTGTGATTTGTAGAACAAAAAAAGTTAATTAAGGGGTTGTTTTAATATATAATGTGCTTTTATCCAGAGCACTTTATAATCGTTAGCTAACAGTACAAACATTTGGAAAGATCACTAAGTGGTCCGCCAAGACCCTCAGCAATTTTCAAGTGGTCCACACACACACAAAAGTTCGAGAACCACCGTATTAGAGGATTCAGAGTAGCAGCCGTGTTAGTCTGTATTCACAAAAAGAACAGGGAGTACTTGTGGCACCTTAGTTTCTAAGGTGCCACAAGTACTCCCTTTCTTTTTGTATTAGAGGAAGCCTTCAAGAACAACCACTAGAAGATGAATTCTGCAGATCTCTTATTGAGCCTCTTGCACCACTGACTGTGGATCTGTAACCTAAAGAGACTGAATTCCCTTGGTCCAGATATTGCTCAAAAAAGTAAAGTTTTAAAGATAATTTTTTAGAGTATCTATATATCCCCACATTAGGAAAGAAAACTTTTTCCAGAACTTGGGAAGATACTGTCAGGGCCACAGAAGGGCCATATGTTCCAATATTTCTGCTTTCCTCATCAACCCCTCCCACACACCAGTGCATTCATTGTTCTAGTATCTCCTCAGGAAGTGCCACATACATCAAAACAAAGGGACTTTAGAGAAAGATGGGAGAAAAACTGCCATCATTCACATTAGTTGTGTGTACCACTAATTTATCAAATCTGATACTGCCTGGAACCAACCGGAGAAAGGATCTTCTGCACCTCTGTGTTCCTTTGTTACATACTGCAGACATATCAATAAGTCTGCTGCAAAATAACATTTCAAGATGACAAATGGACTTGAGAGTTTGACATTACGTCCAATCTATGATTTCAAAAGGACCTCAGTAGTTGCCATGTACATCACAACTAAGCAAGCCACAAGATGTCTAGGCATATAACTCTCAAACATGAAGAGCACAACATAGCTTCTCAGGTAGAAAGAAAACCACCCAAAATAACTAAATGAACCATTTCTCCAAGCAACAATAGAGTCAGAAGGTCATGAGAAGGAATGACCAAGTCACCATGAAAGCATCTCCAAAAAGTTCTGTGTAAATATGTTGCAGCGTAGGTCTCAATTACTTTGGAAGTGAAAACCTGCTTCATAGAGACCCAATTTGAATGTCAAATTTTCCTTGTTAATTTTGGTTGTCTGGGCAAAGAAATCTTCTTGTTTAACAATTCTAATCAACTATAAATGCTCAATGAACCAAACTGAAACTTTTTGCCATACACAAAGATTGAAGATTAAAATTAACATGTTGTAAAAATTGCTGCCACAGACTAAAAATGTTATGTTCAATTGGCATTGCTACATATTTTTAAAAGCTCAGTAAGTTGTTAATAAAATGAAGTCATCTCAGCCATCACCGCAGAAAAGTGTACATCCACAAATGACATACAAGTTGTAAAGATCCATAGAGATTAGAATTTAATATTCAAGGATAGAATTTATCAAAACTAGAATTACTGATGCAGCTGTATGGCTCACAGAATTGACACAATATCATGAGCCTTTCACCTCTAGGTCACTGATTCAAAAAAAAAAAAAAAAAAATCAATCAGTTACTTAAAATTGATCCTTAACAGCAATTTAGCAGCTTATATAAAAAAAGACCCTTGTTCTCAGTTCCTAGTGAACAGGTGCCTACATCAAAAAGACCACCACAATTTTCACCCTTATTTGTAAATTATTGGGTGAAAGTTGGTAGCTGAAATACCTTCTAACCCCTAATGATGAAGGTTAAAGCACAAGTGCAACTGTGTGGAAAAGCTTGGATTACTACTGCCAGGGCTATAGCTGTGTGTGAATAAACAGGTGTCTTCGATTTCCCCAGCTTCTTTTTACTGGAAGCAAATTTACTTGAGTTTTATGAAGTTACTCCTTTCTCAAACCAATTATTTTTTTAAGTATGACATGCATTCAAGTATTTTAGCACCAGAAGGTACAGGCCATCTACTACTAAAACACTGGGAGATAACTTGTGGAAAACACTACATGGAATATGATGGGCTGTACAGTATAGCAAAGCAGGTTAACCAGAGTAGTCACATCAGGGAGATCACAAATTGGGAGGAAGGATTTTGTTATGCCACAGGCTTGCAAAATGTTTACGATCTACCATAGTTTAATAAAATGTCCTTAATGCTAACATGGGTGCATATGGGAAGTGTGTCCCCCCCCATCAGAGAAAGAACTAAGTGGAAATGTATGGTCGTGCCCACTGACACAATCTTTTCTCCATTCAAATTTGAAAAGTTCAGAGAAGTGGATATTTTCTACAAGTAATGAGCCACTAACAATACTCGGCTGCAAATGTCACACTGAGAACTTAGAGAATATAACAATAAAACATAGATAGTAACATCAGTATAAAAGAATGTCACTATAGGAAAAAGCAGGAACATAATGAAGTATGTTAATAAACACTCATTTAAAATTACTTCGTATATATTCCTACTTCTCTCTTTCCATTTGTTTCCTCACTCCCTTCTTTGAAAAAAAATCCATGTTAGAGCAGCACTCCCTTACCTCTATGCTTCCCTATTCTCCCCAATCTTTTCCTTTCCTGTTGGCATACTTACTATACCATCTACTTCATTTAGAACCTCTGAGCTGCAAAGTAAGAAGCAATAGCAGTTTCACTTTGCACACCATGCCACAATGCTTAAAAGCAGTAAGAAACGTACCACTGTAGGAAAAAGGTCTAAGATTAAAAGGTCAAGATGCCAGTGCAACAGTGACTTCTGAAGTCGATAACATTACTGCAGTAAACAATATGCATCAAAGAACAAATGCCGCATTGACACATCAGGTAGCAAGAGTGTTTCAGAGGACAGGGAAGGAAAGGAGGAAAGAAAACAGGGTGCTGCATTCAACCTTCAAAACATATCCACAAGCCCCATGGTACAACCTGCACTGAAGTAACCAGGAAAGATCATGCAATGAATACCAGAAGTTCAAGTCTGCAGTAATGCTTAGAATAATCCTGCTTAAGGATGCTGATACAATCACCATTGTCTGTGAAATATGCAAGGTACCCAGAGATATACCATGCACTTCCAATCAGTTTTAGAAACAGGAGAAGTCCAACTGAAATTTTCAGATAATACAAGTGCAAGATGATCATACGAATGCATTGGCATGTAACTCCATAGTTCTAGCAACACTGTGGTGGTGTCCATCAGGTCTACAACCAATATTTTAGATCAGGCCTTTGGCACGTGGCCCGCCAGGGGAAGCCCCCTGACAGGCAGGGCCAGTTTGTTTACCTGCCGTGTCCACAGGTTCAGCAGATTGCAGCTCCCACTGGCCGCGGTTCGCCGCACCAGGCCAATGGGGGCTGCAGGAAGCAGCAGCCTGCACATCCCTAGGCCCATGCCACTGGACTGCACCTTAAAACCGTTTAGAAACTTAAGCTGGTGAAGAATGCAACTGCTCACTTGCTTAGCAGTGTTTTGTACAGATAGTACATTACAGTGCTGCTCTGAGAGCTGCCTGAGTTGCAGATTAGTTTCCAGGTGGAATCTTGAAGGGTTTTTATTTTTTAAGTCCTACATTGTTTGGGTCACAGCTACCTCCCCCAACTGTGATCATCCAGGTAGCTTAAGCTAGCACCCACCTGGTTGGGAAGAAGCTGCTGATGAGGTGTGCTCATGTGAAACACTTGATTCTGGAATTCAGTTGCCTTCTGGATTGAAGACCTTCAGCACACATTGCATGGCTTTTCCAGGAGCAGGAGGAGAGTTTTTGGCAGGAGCTTCAATTGTAGTTCACTTATTATTTACACTGAGGCACTTAAATGCTGGGCTGTTTGTATTAGATGGGCAGAAGCTCCAGGCAATAAAAGTAACTTGTTAAGGAGGATGTGTTTCATAGATCCATTTTCAAAACACATGTTTAAGAAGGGTATAAACAGGTGCTTTTCAAATCTTAAATTAATCTTACTGAAAATCCTTGTCCTTCTATAAGCCTCCCACTCCATTGTTATGTTAAATTTAGACTGTAAGCTCTTCAGGGCAGGGATCTGTGTTTGTAAAGTGACATGCACACCAAGAGTGTTGTAGAAATACTGAAGACAGCAAGATCAGCACTTGAAAAATCTTTGAACATGCTTGGCTGCCTACCTTGATAAACAAGTCTTATGGATCCACCAAGACACCTAAGGCCTGAGAATAAGAATTTGTGTTTCTACCTGTAACCAGATCTTATGGTGCACCATTAATCTGACAAATATGTATTTTGTTTTATATTAGATATACAATATTTTCCCCTCTAGTGCCTCCTTGGAAATCACAAGTCACCAATAAATTTTCTGCTACCAATTAAAAAACATGGTAATAAAACAAACAGTGTAGCAGAATGGAAAGGACACTTTTAAACAGAAAACAAAACACACAAGTTGTCATCAATCATCTTTGATGAATATATATTTCTAGTAGTGTCAAAGACCACAGAATGGATTTTACTGAAAGGATAATGAAACTGAATGTTACATTATATTCAGAGTTTAAATTCCATTCAGAACTTGGAGCCAAAAATACCATTTATCAAAACGGATGGGTGAAAATTTTGCTCGTTTTCGTATCGTCTTAGGATTAAGTGCAGAAAATAATTTGATTTCTTGAGAGTGGCAGGAAGGTTAAGTTTATCTAACTTTACAAAGTGTAATTCAAAAGTGTTATTTTTATGTGCTCATGGAAAGTTAGGGATAGAAAAAAAGCCTTTGGGACCACTCTAGTCAATTATCTGTGCTGCTTACTTCCTCACTGTGTATTTTCTAGTGATTTGTCCAGTCTATACAATGCATTTCACCAAAACTGGGTAACTACTACTTTACTATGATATTTGATATTATAGTCATAGCAATTGTGTCAGATTAAATTTCATAGTCCAGATGGCACATCTGCTAGAGTCTAGAAACAAGTTAGACTTCCAGGTTTCATATTTCCAGAGTATGTTCTTCAAGCAACGTACTCCATGCCTGCAAAAAGAGGCTATTCAACCTTAGCTACTAATACCACATAAAAGCCCCAAAGTAACATTGCCAGATGATCGACCATCTTCACCAGAGGCTAAGTACTAGTAAAGTTAAAACGTCAAGGTGGAAAGATTTGCAAAAGTAAAATAAGGTTATCTAAAATACAAGCTGCCCTATAGAATGTTTAAATAAATGAGCAAAGGCAGCACACTCACTAAAGCTTATTTGGAGCATAACAGATGCAACTTAGAAACCTTAAAATATTTCACACTTAGCTTTACAAACAGAACCATCGTCACACTAGTGTTCAGATTTTTTAATAAATGCAATCAAGCTAAGGAACAATTGAAAGCTAGAACATCATGTTCTGAAACTCTCGTGCTATTAAAATATTGATACATTATCTTTTGTTTATCCCTGAATTCACTCAGAATTACATTCCAGTTGCTACTGAGAACACTCACCAGACATTTGCAAAAAAACAAAAAAAAGTCACACATATAGTCAAACACATTCATTCCCAGCCTTTGATGCAGTAACCAAAATGCTAATTGCTATACCAAACAGGGAGGCACAAAAAAGCTTGCCTTTATAATCTTAATGCTTGTATCTTATTTCACTTATAAGAAACATTCTAAAACGCAAAAGTGCTGAAATAAAGCTTGTGTTTTAAAATGGTCTCCATTTTAGAGATGCTGGCGAACATTAAGAACAGTTGACAAAAAAAAGCTTGCATATTCTATTCAAATGGCCTTGGCTATTCTTCTTTTTCTACATAGTGCTTTCCATTTGTGCTTACTTAACAGTTCCCAGTTTTCCACAGATTCCTAAGCCTAATATCTCTTTTGAGAAACAAGGCAAGACATTATCAAGTTGTGAAAAAAATGATTATGAGACTGTGTAGATTCAGTATAATTTTTAGCTCAGAAACAAAAGTATGTTTTAATACTGCCTTTATTTGCATTGAAAGTAAGTGTAAAAATACAGCCATATTTACAAACTGTTTTCTATATAAATAATTTTTTTCTCTTCATCTTGTTAAACTTTATTTTTATTAATTTTATAGAAAACAGAAGCTCTGGCTTTTAGCCCCACACATTCACTCTTTACGAGCACTGCAAGTCTATACATACATTAGCCAAAGTATCCATACATTTTATTGGATTCCTATTGCATAACACAAAGAAGCTTTGATTTTTGTTCTTTAAAGTATTTTTTCAAAATCCCATCATTGCTTTTCCCCCCCATTTCCCAGAAGTGATCATAACTAGGTTTGCCACAATTAAATAATTCAAAATTTTTATTTGCTTCTGTTAGTTAGCAACACAGCAAAAACAGAAATTATTAAAATGCAGATGAGGAAGTCAAAAGACCGCCAAGAAAGCTAAGCAAAAGAACTCTACCTACCTGGCTTAAAGACACGTTAAATTTTAGCACACAACCACCATGAGTAACCACCCATTATATGACATAAAATAGCCACTAGAATTCAGCTTGCATATTTTATATGCAATCCTATTTGTTACTTGTATCTACATAAAACTCATTCCTGAACAACTAGATTTTTCCTCCAACTGATGCCTTGACTGGTATCACCAGCTATTGTTTGTAACATTACAAGCCATTAACATGAAGGCGATTCTGATGTCATCAACATTAAAATGTGGCACCACTAAATCAGTAAGGATCAAGGAAGTAAGTTCATTAAGAACAGCTATTTAGCTACAGACCTCCATGATCAGCAACAATGAGTTAATGAAATGCAGGAAGCATGACAGTAAAATGACTTTCAGAGAAGCTCTCGAATTTCTGCTACTTAGTAAAAAGAACAAGATATAACAATGCTCAGCCGTGCTGTGAAATTTTATAAAGGGAGTTCACAGGCTTCCCAAACCAGGCAGTTTGCTCCAACTAGATTACTAACAGCATGTGGAAGTGCCTAAAAAATGCCAATTTGTGTCATCTTATGCCTATACAGCACCTAGCACAATTCCAATGGTCAGTCAAAGCATGCAAGAGAGATCTTATTATCTACATTATTTGTATCTCTGAAAGAAGATTGGCCATACTGGCTCAGACCAATAGTCCTTCTAGTCCAGCATCCTGTCTTCCAAAAGTGGACAGTGCAGATGCTTCAGATGGAATGAACAGAACAAGGCAATTATCGAGTGTAGTGCATAGGAGCCCCAGTCATGGACAAGACCCCATTGTGCTAGGCAACGTACAAAAACAGAACAAGGACAGCTATGCACCATCACATTTAAATTTCTAATTAATAGGTAATGTTTAGTGCAGGCACACTAGCACACAGAAAATATTAATCTTGATCACTCATTCTAATCTTCCCCAGCAACTAATTTAAAAACATAATTTCCCCCCCTAAATTGATCTTATTGGAATTCCTCTAATGTTTTGTGACTGCTCTTACTATTTTTATAAAAAAAAATCTCCCTCCATCTTCCCCACAGCCAACTTTCTGGCAACCTAAATTTATCGGCATTAACATTTAGTCTTGTGGTACATCAACTGTAGTACCCAGGTTTTGTTAAGTTACAGTTTGGAGAATTATTTACTGCATTGAACAATACACAAAAGGTTTACTGCTGCTACTGTAAAATATAAATTAACTCAGTAAATGCTTGCTCACTGAAATAAAAAAATCTCTTTTCAAACAAACTAAAAACTTCAGGCTTAAGGAGTAAAAATAACTCCAAAAAGATTTTATATAAACTAATCACTGTAAAAATACAGTATTAATTACAAAATATATTTGGTTGAAACAGACCTGAATGCTAAGGCATAATTTTTTTTACATTCTAAGACAAACCCCTTTACGTACTTGGTAATCTATTTAACCAAGTGATTCAAAAAGACCAGGTAGCAAACACTGTTTCATTATAATCTATACTCAAGAGAAAGTTAAAAAACAAGATGCTGCATCTCAGGAGGATCTCCACGAACAAAAAAGGACAATGACTAAATTCTGAATGTCATCTTGTTTAAAAAAGCATTTAGTTAGCATTTTTTTAACATATGCCCGCAAAATCCATGCAGATCAACAATTATTTGTAGAATTCAGTAAATCTTTTAAACTACTTGTCAAATCCTAAAAAAATAAAACCAATCACAGGCCCTTTCCAATAGCTCTCATAACGAAGGCTTTGAGAGCCTGGTTGGGGGGGGGGTCTATTTTTGGGGGGAGTGGCTTATTTGTTGACTGACAGGACGAGGTTATTCTGGGGAACAATGAATAGGAGTGGGGGGAATGTGGGGGCCAGAGGACAGGAGCGGGACTAGAGTGGGATGCCACGAAGGGTGCGGGAGGCTCGTTTGTTGACCTTAGGAAAGGCAGGGGGCTCTCAAAGCCCAGCCCTGCTCACCAAGCCGCCATTGGGGGGCAGAGGGATGATCCCAATCTCGCACCTTCCACAAGGCCCTGGCGAATTCAAATGTCACCTTCGCTCGAGGCGGGTAGGAGGGAGCCCCCCCGCGGCGGGCTTTAGTCCCAGCGCCCCCGGCTCCCAAGGCCTAGGCCCGTTCCCCCCACGGCGGGGCCTACTCCTGGCTCAGCGCGGAACCTACAGGCCCTCTCCGCCCCGCCGCTCTCCTGCCGGCGGAACGAAGGGGAGCCCCGGCCTACAGGAGAACCTGGGGAAGCGGCGACAGCCCCCGGGGGGGAGGGGGGCTGTTCCGGTCGGCGGGCCTCGGCGGGGGGGGTCACTCACCATCAGCTCGATAGTCTTGTCCTCAATCACTGAGTCGGGCTCCATAGCGACGGGCGGCTCCTCGTCCCCTCCCCCCCCGCGCCTGCCTCCCACAGCGCGGAACCGAAACCCCACTGGCTCCTCGGGCCGCCGCCGCCGCACCGCCAGCTGCTCCCTCCCCCGCCCGCCGGACGGACGGACGCACGCTGTAGCCGCCGCGGCGTACCCGCGCCGCGTTCCCGGAACAGGAAGCGCCGCACCAACGCCCCCTACCCCTCGAACCGGAACGCCCACAGAGCCTACAACTCCCGGCAAGCTCCGCGGCCCCTTCCCCACTCAGCGAGGCAAGGACTACAATGCCCAGCAGGTATCGGGCCCAGAGGCTATCCGGGGAAGCTGGGCCAGGAGGCCATCGTAGTGCTTGCTGGGAGTTGGAGTCCTTTGAAAGTTGGGCCAGAGGCTATTATGGAGAATGGAGTGGGGTCACAGCTTCACGTGCCTTCAACCCGTCCAGGCTGCTAGGCCTGCAGGGCACTCCCTAGCCTGAGTGGGGGTGACAGGGGATATGCCTGGGGCCTGAGCGCACCTCTCACCTGCCTGTGCATGCTTCCCTGAGATACACCAGAAATGCCCCCTTTGCGTTCTCCATCCCCCGGGCAGGTCTGTCACACAGACAAACCCGCCTGCCCAGCACCTGGGTGAGAGACACCTGCAGGACACTCCATAACATGCCGTGTGGAACAGAGACCCCCCAGGACCATGGCTATTAGGTGCTGCAGGATCCCTGACTGTTTCTGGGTCAGGGTTAGCAACTTGTGGCCATACCAAGTAAGGTTGCAAACATATTTTAAAAATAAGGGACTGTTTTCTTAGCACCACACTCCACTTCTCCTGATGGTATTAGTATTAATAATAAGCAGTACTCACCTATATTTTCATTTCTTGCTGCTTTTTGCAACACTCAGCAACTCCGGATCTTGTTGTACAGAGATGAAAAAATAAGGGATGTCCCTTGTCATAAGGGCCTGTTGGCAACCCTAATATCAAGCTCCCTAAAACTTGTTAGCTTGCCACATGATTGCACTGTCATAGGATCAGTTCCATTACTCTTACCCTCCCTACGTGTATCACCCCATCACATGGTACTCAAATCAGTCTATTTTGCAAGCATTTTGGACCTTGGGACCTGGCTAGCAGTTGAAGTGCTCAATACCTCTGAATAGCAGGATCTATATCTTTAACTGTGTTAAAAAGCAATATACAATTCTACATTACTATATAAGTAATAAAAAATAATAGTCTTTTATCCTCACATAGGCCTATTCTCTGATGACTCAAATCTCCTTGACACCAACTTAAACGCAGTAGATCTCCCTCACTTTGATCCTTTCAGAAACTACCTCCATGCAGCCACCTGGCATAGGGAGCAGGAACTGGGTAGGTCCAGAGCACTATTGTGCTCTGACTTTTCTCACTGAATATAGCCTCGAGGGGGTCATAAGCAGATTAAGTGAAAATTACATCAGACTTTCTCAAACTTGGGCCTGAACAGTTTCTGGGTGGGACCTGAAATTCCTGTATTAGTGTAGTTGTATGCTCTTACATTTGAGAACATTCAAATTATTACATAAGGTTTGATGTTATAGTCCCTGTGTGCTCACTCCAGTTTCAAGTGCAGTGTCTTTCATGCACCCAGCAGGGCTTCAGGAACTGAGCAGGATTGCAATTTAGTGACTCCTCCTGAGTGTCGGGGCTATTGTAGCACCTCTCCATCGCTCTCAGTGCTCCTAGTATTGGAGCCCAGCTAGAATGGATCTGCCAGCAAGGATAGAGAAAGGAGTTGGCAACATCCAACTGCCACTCCAACCCTTACCAGAAGGGAACACCATTGTAGGGGCAGAAGCTAAAGAGAAATAGGAACTTAAGGGTTAGGAACAGAACAGGAAAAGCGCTTAAAAAGGGGCAGTGGTTAAAGTAGGTTGAAACAGGAGCAAGAACTCTCCTTAGACTTTCAGCAGCACCAGCCATCGAGGAGAGAGGGATCTATGTTCCCTCCACTGCCCCCCTTACTTTAACCTCTACTGAAGGGGGAAAAGAATGAGGGAAGCAGAGTCTCAGAGGGGAATGGATTGAAGGGGTATAATGGGAAATAAAATGGATGAGGCTGCTCTCATTTGCCTCCTACTCAATGCCTTAAAGCTCTCCCACCCCCTCCAACCACCACCCCATCTGGCTGCCTTCCACTCTCCTTCCTGCCCCAGATTGCCCCAAGTCCCTCCAGTACCCTGCTCTGCACTAACTACCTTGGTTCTCCCAAGCTTAGCCACTTTTTTGGCAGTTGGATAAAATGAACAGAGAAAAGCTCATCCAGGTCACTCAAAGATATAAGGCCCTTATTATGACATTCTATACGTTGGGGGAGCCCCCTGTAACCCCCATATTCCTCATTTTTATATAATCGTGATCTAACATATAAAGCTTGCCTTGTAAGATACCAAGGAAAAGGTTATGACCTGCTGAAAGTCATTTCTCTATCCATATATGTATATCATCAATGCATATGAAGTTATGTGAATGTGTTGTATGGTTGTCACTAAAACATACTGTAAGTTGGGGAATCTGCCAGATATTAACTTCCCAGAGACAACAACAAGGAGAGTAACCAATATCCAGGTGGGGTGTCAATAGCCATTGTCCAGCAAGTGAGCTACAATTCAATGACTCACCTGCATGAGGCCACACCAGGGGAATTGCTCAACTTTGCCTGGAGACTCAGCAATGCCCCCAGACATTCCTGGACTTGCATTCTCCAAGCACAAAAGAGACCACAGGGACCCCATGCTTGGCCTTTCTCATTCACCCACCTACACTGTAAGCAACAAGGATGCTGAAGACTTGAGACTCCAATGGAGGGGACTGGCACAGATTTCAAAGGTGAAATCGGTATACTGTGAACTGCAATATCCAGTGGGGTGAGAAAAACTGCTTTATCTAGATGTTGCCCAGTCTAATAGGGTTGAGAGTTTAGACTGTATAGTTATATTTTATTTTATTTTGGTAACCAAGTCTCACTTTTTGCCTACTACTTAATATCACTTAAAATCCATCTTTTAAAATCCATCTCTGTGTGATTCATGAGTGACTCTGGGAGCATTCATGCAATCTAGTTGGGTGTGGGGTCTCCACATGTGGTTGTGCTGAGTGATAACAGCACCTGGAGGAGTTGCTGCTGGTCACTAGTAAGGCATTGTGAGAGACAGCCCAGGCTGGAGAGAGTTCAGAGGGCACAGCAATCCCACAGTCCCAGGGTGCACCCCAGGAGGATCCTGTCACACTTATAATTTCACACAGTTTAATATTCTAGTATTTAATTCAGAATTGTGGTATGTTTGGCCTGAGTCCCAATTTGCCTTTTGCTGCATTTGGGGCAGCAATGGAGAACACAAAGATGACTATAAGCCCCCATTACTGTGGTCTGAGAGCAGCTTTATGCCAGCCAGGGAAGCCCCTAAACAAAGGAGTGGTTTTAGATGCCATTTCTGCCCCTTTCCACTGCCAGAGGGATGAAAAGCTGCCTTAGTGTAACTGAGAATGAGTGCCCATTATCCCTAGTTGCTGAATTCAATTACCATTTCCATACCTGTTCACAATGTACGGTTTATTAATTGTAACATTCCTGGCATTTCTTTTTTGTAACTCTTGCACTACCTTTCTAGCAACCCTAACTTTCAGGTAAGGGTTTTGACTGATATTCATCTTAATGGTACAGTTGAATGTTTTCTCTTCTATCCAAAATGACAGTTGAAACAATACAACGGAGCTTTACGTCCAGATTCCTTAAAGACTTAAGCACACACCAGTACAGCTGGAAAGTATTAAGATATGAGATTAAGAAATTGAGGTTACTGCTAGCTCCATCTGTACATAGGGTAATGGGATGTTATTTGTCATTTATACCCCTTAAAAAATCAATTTCACTTCTTGTTTATAGTGAGTTTCACTTTCAGTTTCTTAATTGTAATATTTGTTTGTTTAAAGGCAATTGTTTTCATTGACATATATATTCTTTTCATTGATTTTTTTACCATGTAAAACAACTAAAGCCCATGGTGAGAGAAAAAGCAGTGACAGAATATATAAGTAAGAAAAAATACTACTACACTGTAGTTGCTACTAGCTGAGCTTTGCAACCTTCTACCAGTGACAATCAATTAAAAGTATACAGAAATATTTATGAGTCAGGAATGAAGGGTTAAAAGCTATGAATAGTTAACTCAGTCCACCTTATACATCCACACAGTGAAAGAAACTGTCCCCTAAATCTATGGTAGGTATGTCCCATGGCCATTCTGTGAGAGTGTATAGGTATGTCCCATTCTGTGAGTATTTTTATATTCATCCCCTGTGTATGCATTTGAGTTTTGCATGGTCCTGGTTCTATAGGGCGAGTGATGATTGAGTTTAGTCCTCAGGATGGAGACAGTCTGCATAAAATGTGTTACCCTTGCAAGTAGTAGGTTTGCAGATGTCACATATAGGCTTGCATTAGAAATCCACTCAGAAACTTAGGATAAGTTTTTTCACCATGATTGCAAACTTGTTGCTAGCATCATTTTCATACCCACTGCAGTATTATCATTATTGGCATCCCACCAACAGTGGGTGAAATTCATGTGTGTGCAGAGGGCTAGCACAGGGTCTATTGTTACCGGAAGATTTCTATTCAATTAAATTAAGCCAATGATGTTTGTATACAAATGCTGCTTTTAATTCAAAATCTTTTATTTTTAATTATTCTATTCTGGTAATTAAGGTTGTGGCCCGCCTAAAGGAATTTCCAGGAAAAGCCGCAGTTGGCTAACTTTCCCTTGAAAGGACATGGATACAGCCCTCTGATCAAGAATAGGTAAACAAGCAGTAAATTCTTCGAAAACAAAAATATTTATTTAGAAGTGAGTGGGTACAGTAAAAGAGTAGAGACAGAGATAATAGAGTTACAATTAAAGGAATGAAGCAGCGCAGCAAATGACAACACTACATTTTCAATTATCTCTACTGCATATAACAATATAATCATTCAATTAATACTCTATACCTTATAACAATATAGCAATTAAACATATAACAATATATTAACTAACATTCAATAGTAAACATGTAAAACTAAACATCCAGTAAGCACTGGCCTGGCAGTTACTAAATGAGTAGGGAGAGATCTCAGACCACAGGCATCCAGCTTTATTTAAAAGCAAAACCCATACATGCTAGGATGGTAAATAAAAAAGATTGGACTTACAAGGGTTTTTTAACAATCCCTCTGAACTGTCTTAGAGATCCTTCTGCTCGGTCTATGTTTTGAGTGTGATGTTTAGGGGGCGCCGGTAGCAATCTCCTGCAATGGCTGCAGTCTGATGAGGCTTCTTGCTCCTGAGGTAGAAGTGGCTCCTCAGGCAGAAACAGCAGGAGCCTGTTGGGTGGCTGTGATAGCTGCTGCAGTGGCCTCTGCTAGCCAGGTGGTAGAAGCAGCCGTTGCCAGGGGCAACCTTGGAACCTTAGGTGGGCAGCTGCTACTTTGCAGGCAGCTCCTTCTTTGCAGAGTTCCAATGTTTCTTCTTAGCTAGCTTCTTCTATATAGACATCTTCTTACAGGTGTCTGGCAGCGTTCCACTCTCTTGCCGGTCCGTTCCCTACAGAACTTTAGCTGGCTGGCTGTCGTCCTTCTATACGATTTGCTCTCCCAAGCTCAGCCAATCAGCTTTCAGCTTTCCGTAGCTCGGCCCACTCCATAGACTTCTATGGGGCTACAATGTATCTCTATGGGATTGGGATAAGTCATCCTCCACAGGAAGTGATGTTATCCTATGCCTTGATTGCATCACCCAGAAATGATGCAATCCTATCATCCCTATTCATTCCTATGGGCTTCAGTGCATTCCTATGGGAGTTTTCTTAGCTGACCTTTAGATGAATCCTAGCTACTTCCTGTCTGGAAGCCTCATGTATTTCTATGGACTACAATATATTCCTATGGGGTTTCTCTTAACTGACCTATGGATGACCGCTATATATTCCTATGGGCTCCAGTGTATTTCTATGGAGTTATGCTTACTCATTCTCCCTCGGAAGTGGAATTTACCATTGCATTTCAGGCAACTGAGGTGAAATTTCTCGCCACACTATGGATCACATAAATACCACTAAAGCCCTCAAAATCAGCCTTAACTTAGATGTTTTGCTGGCCTCTGCCGAGGGATGAATTTCCTCCACAGGGCTGCAGTGAAAGTAATTGAGATATCTGTCATTTCTATACAGAGTTTTGAACCTGGACCTAGAAATCTATTGATATGAGGTTTTAATAAAAGTTTATTTTTACCATAACTATTATTTTACCATAACTATTTTTACCATAATTATTTTTTATTTTAACTAAACATAACTGGGGTTCATGTTTAAATTCCCAACATTCTTTTAACCTTTTCATTGTCATCCTTATTGCTTCCTTAGTAATAATGCTTTCCATTTCAATTCACCCTGTAATTCAGAAGTCAAAACAAAAACAAAAACAAAAAAACCCTAAAACTTGTCTTGTTTAAATAAAACAGTTCTTGCTACCACAACCAAATATAGATTTGAAAGGTGATTCCCCATAAACTGAACAACTTACAGTGGTAAAGCCCAAGTTTTACATATAGTAACATACAGACTAGTATGTATGTGCAGCACTGCCTTCTACTGGATGGAGTTAGAAATGCTCGCTTCTGTCAAACTTTATACTGCTAGAAGCTGATAGATTGCTCCTTAGTTCAAATGGTAGAAACCTGTGCTTTTGGAGGAGGAAATTCTGAATTAGATCCCTGCTCTTGCCATGAAATTCCAAGTTGCCATGGTTGTCAGAGTCCTAGATTAAAAGAATTTAGTACACTTATGTTAGAATTGAGAACTGAACTCCTGTGCAATGCCTGTTCTTGAAGACCAACTGTCTGATTAGGGCAGTACATAATGCATTGATTGTTGTGTGTGTACCAGTGCCCTCTATTGTATGAAATGAGGCATGCTTAAATATGTGTCTTAGACCTTATATTGCTAACATCCAATGGAGATTCTCCTTTAGCTCAAGTGGTAGCAGCCTGTACTTTTGGAGCAGGTGTATCTAAATTCTATTCCCATTGCTGCTCTTAAGTTCTGAGTGACCCTGGTATGCAGCATAGGATCAACTATAAAGATCTAGGTGGCCAAAGATTTGTTACAATATTATTATTGACTGAGTACTGAGAATGCTCAGCTTCTAAAAGCCAGTGGCTGATCCTTGCCCTGAGAAATTTTCTATCTAGGTTAGTTGCAGACAGACAGACAATGGGACGAACACAACAGCTCAGAAAAGAGGAGGTGCACTGCCCTGACACAAACCACACTTACAAGGAACGATTAAATTGCTTGACCACAGGATGGTGTCCCAGAAAGCTCCATCGAAATAACTGCAATCAGCATTCTTAGCAGTGAGCTGCTTTTTCAAACATTTGCCAAACTCTTTAATGTCTGCATTCCGTTTCCAGGCACCCAGCCTGCTAGCAAAGAGCCAGGATCATCCTCTACCAGCTCCATCATGGTGATGCAGAGTGACAGATTCAGCTCAAGCATCTGCAGACTTTGGCTGAGAAAAGGCGGTTGGAGGGACAGTATGTTAATAAGTCTGGAGACAAAGCAGTGGTGATTAAATCTCAGGTGCTTTGGGTTACCAAGGTCACACAGGCTCAGATCTGATGATGCAGCAGGGACACAGTGCAGCTGTAAGCATTGGAAATTAGGGGCAAAAAAACATCACAAATAGCAATCTGCTATAACAGTGTACCATTAATGACGCTGTAGCCATGGCAATGACAACTGACTTAGTAACTTTCATTCTAAGTACTTTCCTAACAATTATCTTTGGGCCTGAATTTTTTTATATTTCTCTTTAATTCTGAATGTCGTTTTTGGTGCTGTGGTGTGTGTGAAAAAAGGCTAAACAAAAACTGTTCCATGTTCTTTGAGTTATTGGTGTGGGGGGAAAGCGGTTTTTGGTCAACAGTTCTTTTCAGATGCTTTTATACCCTCCTAGTTTTGTTTGACTAACATCCCTAAAGAGATTTGATCTAACTCTTGGCCAGTGCAGAATCCTCAGTGAGGAATGTGTGCTTTACTATATTAATGTTTCTTTAAAAATGGTTAGAGTATGAACAAGTGAAAATAGCATGTGCAGACTCTTTTCCTTAGTGACGTAAGTGCCTGCTTCAAGTCCACAGGAGGTTCCAAGAGGAATTTATTTTATTTATTTAGATGCATAAAAATGCTACTAAAAGTACCTAGCCATGCACAACAAAAATACATCCTAAATGCAGCAAAAAAATCCCCTTCCTTCAAACAATTCCCACCCTTAAAATTATAATCTCACACACACATTCACACACCCACTCCTATTTTCAACTGCCTGGGAAAAGAGATGAGCCTAGCAATGTACCCTGAAGGTCATCAGATTTGAGCTATTTCAAACCAAGTTGGAAGCGAATTCCAAAGCTGTGGGGCATTCACAAAGAAAGTCAAAGCGCTGTGTTGTGACTGTATCAGAGTAAAGTTGAAACACTATTGTCACAACACAGTGCTTTGACGTTATCGAAACAAAATGTTAAGGTAACTGTCAAAAATTTGGACAAAATCAATATGTTCCCACAAAACACTGATTTTGTCAAATCATCATTTTTTGAGGAAAACTGATGCAGCAGAAATTTTTCAACCAGCTCAGTTATCCATCATCATCATTTGTGCCTTCTCCCTACATAAGTATAAAGGCCTTGTGTTTCTCTCATACACAGAGACATGCAGAGAGGACAATCAGAAACAGGGCAAGCAGTGTGTGTTGGGGGGACCAGCAAAACTAGTGAAAGCAAGGGATCCCCAGCTAACCACACAGAAGGACTCACTATGTTCATCTCCAACCTCTCTCCCCACAATAGCTATTCTGGCCTACTAATCATACTGCCGTTGACTGAAATCGCAAACCGTTTAAGGAAGGAAATGCGGTTTCAAAGCCCTGTCAACTTTGCATAACTTTTACTGGACTTGTTCTGGGCACAGCATACTAGTGGCTAGGAGTCTCCTCCCCCAACACAGGCCTTGCCCCCATCACTCTCCACCACCAGGCCAGTCAAAGGACTATGCAGATTGTATTAAATGGGTGAAAGACAGTTGTGCGAAATGGTGAGCACCCGGCTTAGCTATTTTTTGCCAGTGCATGGCCCACCACATATTTCTATTGTTTTACCTCCCTCTACATGGTGTGGCAAAGTGACCAAAATGATGGTGAAACTCCATGCAGGTACTTGGGAGAATGGAACTCAGGGCTAGAGAACGGGGGACTTGTCATTCCTAAGTGACACAGCTACTTTATCTGCCAATTCACCTCTGTTTTGTCATATTAATCCTCATTAGTGTATGTGGACTCTGATACTAAGTGGTTTGTCCATGGAATTTTAAGTAGCTTTCTTGGTGTAGGAAATTTAAGATTCCAGAAGGATCTAAAACTCTTTTACAGAGAATAGAAATGCAGTTAGGCTTAATTCAGTGGGCACTGGCTGATATGTAACTTCCTTTGGTTCCTTTGAAAATCCCCGTCTAATTATTTCACCCTCTAAAATACAGGCCCTATGATTTGTATTTCGGCTTGGAAGGATTAGATCTTTATTGGTAAATAGCAATAAACATTGATGACTGTACACACGCAAACCAATGAAAAAATATTTCCATCAATAAAAATCAAAATTTACAGTTAGGCAAAGAAAGAAAAATGCAGCTTGAGAAATTAGAGTTTGATTTAAGGATATTTACTTTGTATATTTTCACATGTGATGTTTTCACATGTGATGAGAATTTGTATTTTCACAGGTATAAACCTGATCTTTTTGAATCTCAATGTCACCTGCCATGAAATAATTATTGATTCACTCTACCCTCAGAATTTCCCCCACTGTGAAAATTTAAATTGATAAAAATCGGAAAAAAATAGTTAAAATATAGATATTATCACTCAAAATTATACAAAAATAAACACTGAATTCTGCCCATGCTATTTGTATTGCATGCATTGCTGATTGGATAAGGATCAGAGGTCACCAAATGGGCAGTAACAAGTTACCACACTAGAATACAAGGGCAGCTACATAGCAAATGAGCCTGTTTAGAAAAATAATTGTTTAAACATATAGCTGGTGAAAGGATGATATCATAAATGTTATTATAATGGCAGAGACAAGTGCACTCTGAGGATCAAAATGTTTATTTCCACCTTAGGGGAAAATATATTTTATCTGAAATGTGATGGGGTGCTGATGGATTTTTAAAGCACTGAAAAAATGAACAGATTTTTAATAACTTCTTACTAGTGCCTAATAATAGATACAGTAACTCCAGCCAGACACTAAGGGATAAACAACCGTTCCTCATACAGATCTCATATGACATAAGGTAACTAGATTAGGAGACAGATTACTGCGAGTGAGGAGGAATCAAAAGAACACTGGACTTTACTTGGATAAATCAGCAAAGCCCAAGCCTGGCAGAAAATGAATCGTGACCAGTTTGACATTTTTCCTATCTTTACCAGGCAGAACTGAAATTATATAAAAGACAGGATAATGCACACAATAGCCAAAGCAACAGTGCTTGTTAGTTCCAACTGTGTCACATTATCTGATGTCTAATGGAGCTCCTGCAGGTTAACTGATCCCTCTCTGACAAGGAATCTCCACACAGAAGAATTTACAGCACAGAGCCAGGATTTCTGGAGTGGAAAGGAGTGTGTTGGTGAAATGTGCAAAACAAAAGCTCTTTTGTGATAAAGTGCTTGCTGCTTCAGTTTGAATAAGGGTCGCAGAAGGCCTGGATAAGTGGAACCAGTGCCGTTGTGCTCTGTGAGGTAGCTCCAGCCATCAAGAGAGCATACATGAGTATAACGTCCCCCTTGCAGGCCACGGTGGGGCCTCTCAACAAATGCATAGGGGGATTTGGGAAGTAGGGGAAATGCAAGGATATAGCCAATGAGTTTATGACTGTGTGGAATCCACTGGTCACATTATGTGTGAAGACCTACACAATTTACAGCTGAGAAAAACACATCACAGACTATGAAATCTGGCTTTTGTAGGGAAGGGGAGCTTGTACCGTGCACTGGGCTCCAGCTGCTAGTCTTGGCTGGGATGGGACTTCCTCTTCCCCTGCAGGGGCCACTGCTGTAGCTGGGTCAGACCTATCTCTGAAGGCAGTGCACCCGTAGAGCTTCCTGCATCTGGGGGAGGTTCCTGGAGTTAGGTCTGACTCAGCGCAGGAGCGGCCATGCAGGGGAAAAGGAAATCCCATCGTTCCCCAGCCCCGCTGGGACTAGCAGCTGTTGCCCGGCCCATAGTAGAAGACCCTGGCTGGGATGCGCCCAGCTCTGCCCAGTGCTCGTGAGTTAGAGGAGCCTTTGGTTGGCTGGAGGAGGAGTGGGGGAAGGAACCACAGCACTCCTGATCATGGGGCTGTGGGTGGTCACCTACCCATAAGGCCAGCCCTGCCCCTCCCCCAAAATTGATGACCCCTCCCCTACCCTGCAACCCTCACTTCTTTGCTACTGCTGGCTGCATCTTTGGCTTCAGAGCTGGGCGCCAGGCCAGCAGCCGCTACACTCCCCAGGCAGGGCAAAAGTAAGGGTGGCAATCCCATGACTCCCTTTTGGGTCAGGACCCCCACCATTACATTTCAAATGTAAATATCTCAACCGGTGAAATTGACTATTTTAAAAATCCTACAACTGAAATTGACCAAAACAGACCATGAATTTGGTAGGGTCCTAATTATGTGTGTAGTCAGCATGTAGATGATGCTACGTCACTCAGGATTCTGCCTGCATGTTAGGAGAAAGGAGTATCTCCCCAGCCCCTGTGTAGGTCCTGGACACAAAGTCCTTTTATCCTTGCTTTGCTCATTTGACCAAGATTTGGGCATGACATACCTGGAAAGGGTCTGGGAAAGATTTGTTGGAAGCTAGAAATTAAATGACCCTGAGTATGTGGATTTGTATGTCTTACCTGTTGCCAAAAATGAGCAGGCCCCTCCTCAAAACACTGTTCCTCTAGTGCAGTTTGTATGGTCTTGCTGTGTAAACAGGCCAATCTTCAGCTGGCCAGTGAAGCCAATGAACATCAAAATGTTGAATGGTACTAAATCCTTCATATTGCAGCACTGGCAATTCATCCCTCCAACTCCACATGCTACCACTTAACATCTGTGTAGCTGGTGGCCAAGACATCTTGCCAGATGTAATAAGATGTTTATGTGACCCACCTCTTGAGAGAGACTCCACTGATGGATTGGAAGAATATATGCCAATTTCCCCCCACTAGGCATATCCACCTTACAAAGCAAAACAGTAACAGTTCATGGGAGTAGCTCAGATGACAGGTGAAAAAGGACACAAGAAAAACAAATGCAATTTAGCATGTGAAGTCTTCAGTTAGAGCACCAGGAGAATGATGGATTAAATCACCTGTGGATCTTGGTAAGAGAAAGAAAAACCACCAGCGTATTTTTTTTCCTATGTCTGAGCTATTTTTTTCAGGTTATTATTTTCATCTATTAAACTTTGCAATGGGATTATTGCCCTGGATTTGCTCACATGCTTGCTCTCAGACACCGGCAGTGTTCAACCAAGACTATCAAACATCTCTTCTGTGGCAACAAATGCAAGCTGGATTGCATCAAGTCTTTTTCCAATGCCCACGGAGTAAAATAAATCCAAGGCAGTTTGAGATGTAAGATCCCCACTGCCCCTTTTGGCATGCAACCACAAGTTTCACCTTCAAACAGATGGAAACTTTGGAAATGAATGCCAGCTCTTTTAGCAGACTTGGTGTACTTTTACATATTTATAGCATCTCTTTAATTTCCATAATAACCTGTATTATGAAGGAGGAGATTAAATACTGTACTGGCTGGGGTAGGGAGGAGGGGTTTGGATTCAGTGCTCAGTGCCTGTTTGGATTACATGATCTGCACTTGAACTGGAGAGGTACTGATCTCCTAATTAACAGATTGGGCCACATTCTCTGCCCTGCTCTGTCCCCTTTGTGTTACTTTGGAGATGGAAAGAGTCAGAGACTGTTTCTATCTCCCCCGTTCAGGATTTCCCCAGGGTGAGGTAGGAACCGGGAGTTCCCAGCAGGTGTAGAGCTGGTAGTCAGCTCCTATGCTACTGAGCCCTCCTTTTGGTCCCAACATAGGGGATGAAGTGGAGTTGTGGCCACAGCATTGTGCTTCCCAGCTGGAGGATGGTTGTGGAGGATCATTGCCAGTTAAAAGAATTTAGACCAGCCCCCATGCTGCTCCAAATGTTGCTGAGGCTGGTGCAGAAATGGCCAGAATGTCAGGTAGCTGTAACTGGCTAATGCCCCCCCCCCCACACACACACACACCCCTCTGCTGCACCAAACTGTCACAACAGAGAATCTTTGTTACATTGGGTATGACTGCACTTCTAGCTGGGAGTGTAATTCCCTACATGGCTCTCTACACTCCCAAGCAGTGCCTCCCATATCTATACGGCTAAAAAATAGCAATGTAGCATCTTGCTGCCTCCCTATTGCCACAGCCTTTCCTCATGACAGCAAAGGGGGCTGCCGAAGCCTTTCACTGGTGCTGGAGCCTTTCACTGGTGGGTGTCACTGCCGTATGCAGCTACCAGTGTGGACACGGCCTGCCTTTCACTGTAGCATGTAGTTACACGTGTAGTGCTTGTACTTTACATGCCCCCGTAAGTGTAGACACAGCCCTGGTGAGTTTCAGTAACATCACCTTACACATCGCCTCTGAATTTGGTCCACTAAATGGAGATGAGCCAGGTATAATAAACAAGGCAGAAGCTGAAGATCAGCAAGGATCAGATCATATCAAGATTGAAATGTAAAGGAGGGTCTGCAGAATGGTCAATCACACACATTGGACTTAAAGAAAGCAGATGTTTAAGGAATGCAAAGTGAGCTAGAGAAAATTGGATGGAATTTCATGCCTGCGAGAAACATGAAGTGCAGAAGAGGGAAGTGTTTACGATCCAGCTGGGGAAGACAAAATCAAAATCCAACCCAGTCAAATAAAACAAAAGCCTAACAAGGGACTAGAGGCTTATGCGGCCAAGTAGGAAGGTAAAGAACAGCATGGAAGAGACAAAAAAGAGACATCACGATAGCCAAACAATTGATGAAATACATTAAACCCAATTCACCCCAGTGCAACTGTATGGATTTTAGTGGAGTCATGCCAGGAATGAATTTAGCCCTTAATGTTAAACAAGCTCTTGTCTGAGTGTTTCCTATTTTCATTTATTTCTCAGAGCTCTAGGCCTTTGCACAACTTAGAAAATATATAGTCACAAAAGGATCAGATTTATAGAGGGATTTAGGTGCCCGAAGATGCAGCAAGGCACCTAGTGAGATTTAGAGAAGTGTCCGAGTCCCATAGATGTCAATGAGAGTAAAGCACCTAACCTGCTTAGGTGCTTTTGAGTATCACACTAGGTGCCTATCTGCATCTTTAGGCACCTAGATGTCCTTGAAAATCTGGCCCAAAGGGCATAAAAATGTAAAAAGCCTCAACCCCAACCCACTAAGCTAATCAGCTAAACCACACAATATAGGAAACAATTAACGCTCTTCTCCCTCTACATCTCAACACCAAGTCCTCTCCCTTTTCCTCAAAAGCCGGAGGAAACAGATGGGTTTTGCAGTGCGTCCTGAATAGCAAGAGTTTCAGGTTTATTTGGAACTAAGCTAAAAATGAGTTCCAAAGTCCTGGGATCTATGTAGAAAATACCTAGCAGCAGCCACCTCCCTGTTAGAGGAACCCCTGCTGAGGCCAATATCAAACAGAGGGAGAGGGGACCTCCCAAGTAGATCGGACACAAAGCATTTAAGACTCAAACAGAACTTCACCAGGAAATCAACTGGCAGACAGTGTTCATGGAGATGCCACACTTCACAAGCAAGCAGCCACGTTAGTCCAAGTCTCTGAAGTCTTAAGGTGTAGCCCCATGTAGAGCACATCTGGTTCAGATAAGACAGGCATGGATGTCATGGGCATACGGAAGGCACCACAATCCATGGCTTCTCACTATAACTCCCAACCTAGGAGCCTGCAATGCCCTCAGAGAATAATAATACTTGGCCCTTCCATAGCAGTTTTCACCCAGGGATGTGAAAGTGCTGAACAAACAATTAAGCCTCACAATACCCTGAGACGGAGATGAGCCTTAACCTTGTGCAGATGGAAACTCTGAGGCACAGAGTGGTTAAATAACTTTCCCAAGTCAACACAGCAAGTCAGTAGTAGAGATGGAAGTAGAAGAGGAGGTTACTCACCTGTGCAGTAACTGACGTTCTTTGAGAGGAGCATCCCTGAGGATGCTCCACTCCAGGTGCTGGGGCGTCACTGCGCCATCGCTCAGAGATTTGTACAGTAGTACCCACATGGGCTGTGCACATGCAGTGCCTGCCTCGTATGCTGCTGGTGCCTTAACAGCGCATGCGCGGCCGTGACTCCTCAGCTCGTTCTCTACAATGGGGATCACTCCAAACTCTGAAGTAGAGGGGAGGAGGGTGGGTAGTGGACAGGTAAGTAACCTCCTTTTCGAGAGAGAGAGAGAGGTCCCTGTGGGTGCTCCACTCCAGGTGACTGAAAAGTAGTATCTCTAGGATGATAGGGACTTCAGATCTGGTGAGAAAGCTGTGGACAGCACAGCTCTGGCCATTCGAGTGTTAGTCAAGGGTCCCTGAGGAAGGATGCAGTGTTTGGGAAAGGGGTGCTCCAAAGCCCAGGTGGCAGCCTGGTAGATGTCTATGAGGGGAATGTTACATAGGAATGCAACAGACGTTGACATAGAACGGGTAGAGTGTGCCTTAATAGAAGTTGGAGGATGTATCTTCTTTAGTTGGTAGCATAAATGAATACAGTCTGATATCCAGTTGGATATTCTCTGGGTGGATATTGATTTGCCCTTAGATCTCTCTGCGATTGAGATAAAAAGTTTAGGTGAAGTCCTGAATGGCCTAGTCCTATCCAAATAAAATGACACTGCTCTGTGCACATCAAGTGTGTGCACTGCTGTTTCAAAAGAGTTTGCATGCAGTTTAGAAAAGAAGGTAGGTAGATGGATAGGTTCATTAAGGTGGAAGGATGAATGTACCTTTGGGAGAAATTTGGGATGCGTTTGGAGCATGACTTTAGCCTTAAAAAAAGATAGTGTAGGGTGGGTCAACCATGAGAGTTCCAAGTTCTCCTACACATCTGGCAGATGTAATTGCCACTAAGAATGCAGCTTTCATAGATAGGTCTAGTTGACAGCAGGATGCTAGTAGTTCAGATGGCTTTTGTGTCAAACATGTGAGGACCAAGTGGAGGTCCCATGGTTGAGTGGGTGGTCTGATGTCTGGGAACAGGGTCTGGATGCCTTTGAGGAATCTTTTTGTGATAGGGTGGGTGAAGATAGTGGTGTCACCGATCTTCTGGTGAAATGCTGTGATTGCTGCTGGATGTACCTTTATGGAGCTGAAGGAAAGCCCAGATTGTTTGAGCTCCAGAAGGTAGTCCAGTATGACTGGAAGAGGTGCAGAAGTAGGAGCGGATTGCCTGGCAGAACAGCATGCCATGAACGTAGACCACTTATGGATATAGGTGATGCGTGTAGATTGTGTCCTGCTGTGTAATAGTACAGTTTGCACCTGCTCGGAGCTGCCTAGTTCTTTGAGAAGCCATGATTTGCGGTGGAGCATTCCTATGTTTGGGTGGCATAGATGGCCCCTGCATTGGGACAATAAGTTCAGAAGCAGGGGGATGGGAGATTAGTGGACAAGTGGACATCCGTGTTAGAAGTGGGTACCACAGCTGTCTGGGCCACATAGGGGCAGGTCAGACTAGGTGATCACAGTTGTCAGGGTTCCCTCCCCACTCTGAACTCTAGGGTACAGATGTGGGGACTCGCATGAAAGACCCCCTAAGCTTATTTCTACCAGCTTAGGGTAAAACTTCCCCAAGGCACAAACTCTTTGCCCTTGGAGGGTACGCTGCCACCACCAAGTGATTTAACAAAGAATCAGGCAAAGGACCATTTGGAGTTCCTATTCCCCCAAAATATCCCCCCAAGCCTTACACCCCCTTTCCTGGGAGGTTTGAGAACAAACAAGATGAGCACAGACCAGGCTTGGGTTTTTAGGACCCTAAAACCCAATCAGATTCTTAAAAAACAGAACTTTATTAGAAGAACAAAAAAAGATAAAGAAACACTCTTAAGATTAGAATGGAAGATAATCTCACAGGCAGTCAGATTCAAAACATAGAGAATCCCTCTAGACAAAACCTTAAGTTACAAAAAAATACACAGCACAGCGAATTTCACAAGCCAAAAAACAAAAGAAAATCTAACACATTTTCTAGTTAAATTACTTACTCACTCTATAGGAGCCGGATTGCTTGCTTGCTTTCTTGATCTGTCTCCAGCAGAGGCATCACACAGACAGACAAAGCCTTCCCCCACCCCCAGATTTGAAAGTATCTTGTCCCCTTATTGGTCATTTTGGTCAGGTGCCAGCCAGGTTACCTGAGCTTCTTAACCCTTTACAGGTAAGAAGATTTTATAGTACTGTATCAGAGCTTCTTAATCCCTTCCCTTTATATTTATGACAACAGTGGTCACTTCTGGCTTTATAATTGATGAATTAGGAAGATGGACACAATCTGCTGTAAGTGACTGCTTATTTAAGACAGGGCCTTTACCAACACATGGCAGGCTGAAGCAGAGTGCTCTTGGTTTCATCTTCCTGAAGGGCAGCTCAGCTTTTGGGAGTTTGGGCAACACAGTTCTACACAGAGACTGCTTTTATACCACTGCCTGTCTTGTGTGGGACTATTGTTATAGCATCCACATCTCATCATGGGTTTTAACTCATGCACAGAACTGAGGCAGGCTTTGTAGTAAGCTTACTGGCATGTAAGCCATGGAAATGTATGACCTTTAGTTTTTCTTGAGTTGCTGAGAAACTGGATAGTTCACCTGTTGGGCTGGTTCTTGAGATGGTTAAATCCCCAGGCAGAAGATCACAAAAGGCATAAATATACAATTGTTAAAATGAATAATGAAAGAACTGCTTGTAAAATAAATTGTGGCCAACAGTTACAAAGCAGATGCAGCGGGGGCTTGTTCCTCCTCGAAATGAGATAAAAACAAAGGGCAAGAGCAGCACGGAGACGTCATCTAGTGCTATACATCCTGGTTTTGGAAGTGAATGAACAGCGCAGCTTGTTGAACTTCTGGAATTAAAAAAAAAAATGCTGCTGTGTATGTTAAAAAAAAAAAAAAAGAGGCAATCTAGAGGCAGCTGCTGACCAATTCCAACTCAGACGAATGATTCCCTCTCGGTCTACTTGGGAAATGCCATTTGTCCAAGGGCACGCTTGGGAGGAAAACCAAATCTAAAAAGCGAGCATCTGCTGGAAACCGTGTTTTAGCTGAACATTTGAAGGAAGCACAAAAAATATTTGGGGAGCAAGGAACGTAACTGGCAATTGCTAAATTGTCTTGCAGATCCCTGACCTTGAAGAGACCCCAAACCAACCTGACTAGTCCCCTCCAAATTACCTCCCTTCCAGCCAAGTGAATTCTGGGTGCCACATCGCCAGAGGATGCTTATATAAAAGTAAAATCTGCAGCAACCATCAGCTGCAATGGGCAACAATGTTCAGCAGCTATTTTAAAGTATCCCCAAAGATTCCTGTACACGTGTTTGACTTTTAACAGCCAGTCTCAAGTAAAAACCCAACTGTTGCTCGTCACCGAAGATCAGCTTCGGCATACAGGGTGACCAGATAGCAAGTGTGAAAAATCTAGACACTTTTTTTCAGGGGGAGGGGTGGCGGAAGTATAGTTGACATATATAAGACTAATATCAGGACATCTGGTCACCCTATCAGCATCCAATGTTTATATTTTATTTGTATATATAGTCTTGCAAAATTGGCAAGAAAATGTACCAGCCAGGGCAAAAATCTCATAGCCCATCCCAAACATCAAGACACACAACTGGCCCCCACACACACTGCACGCACATCCAGACATTGACTTTCTCACAAGCATGTGCACACACATGCACACAATTCAACAGGAGTTAAAATGCACTTTACACTCCCAGAGCGGGGCAGTTTGAAATTTGTAGTTTTATTTAACTTGGTATGAAAACACACCTAGATTGCATAAGCCCCATTGCTTCTCAGGTCTTTCAGGGTACATCTACCCTGCAATTAGACACCTGCGGCTGGCCCACGCCAGCTGACTCAGGCTCCAGCTAAGGAGCTGTTTAATTGCAGTGTAATGCTTGGGAGACCTCTGGGACCCTCCCATCTCACAGGGTCCTAGAGCCCAGGCCCCAAGGCGAGCCCAGATGTCTACACCACAATTAAACAGCCCCTTGGCCTGAGCCCCGTGAGCCCATCAGCTGGCACGCACCAGCTGCGGGTGTCTAATTGCAGGGTAGACGTACCCTTGGAGTACACCCAATTCTGCTGCTGCAACCAAAGCTGCCCATTTTGGCCCCCTCAGCAGACCTTCAATCCTTAAAGAGAAAGGGCACAGCTAAATCTGACCCTGTATAACACACACACACACACACACCCCATTGCCATGCACACTCTGCTCAATCCCCTGGCTCAGCCAGACCCTAACTGAGTCACCAGTCACCCCCCACCAAATTCCTCTGCTCTCCCCTCTGACCAGCAGCAGCTCTTCGCAGCTGTCTCCTCTTCCCCAGCCAGGCCTAGTCTCTTCCCCTGTGCCAAGCGCCTCTGTGTTCCCATCGAAGCCCCAGGCAGCACTGCAGCCGCAGTTGCTGTGGAGAAGCCCAGGGCTCTGCTGCTCTAGCCTTCCTTGCTTAAGGAGGGGGCCACGGGAGTTGCTGGGATCTCTTTTCTTTCTTTCCCTCTGCCTGAGTGGGCAATGCTGGAGCTGGGCATGCAGGCTGTAGCATGGCAAAGCAGCAGCTTTCTGGGGTTTACCTTCATCTGGCTGGGGGCAGGAAAGAGGCCTGGCCCAAGGGAGGGGAGTGCAGAGGAGCCCAGCCCCTTAGGTCAGTCTAAGGTTCATGGAGCCAGGAAGATGCAGCTAAAGTAATGGCAGATGCACCTCCCTGCTGCTGGGGAGTGGAGACAGTGAAGCTCCCCCTATAGGCTGAGCCGCGTAACCGCAGCGCCTGCTGTATTGGTTGTACTCCATTTTTTTATTTTTATTTTTTTAAAATTTGCAACTGGAAATGGCAGAAACTCAAAGGAAACTGAGATTTTGCAGGAGCTGCTGTGACTGGTTCTGCTCACCTGGGGAAGCATCAGCTGAGCAGGGTTTCACAAAGCTTAACTTATCCTCATTGCAGAAGGACTGGTCATTACCACCTAGTCCGGGCAGAGATTCAGTCTTAAAATACACTGGAGGAATATACAATTATATGATATCAGCACAAGTCAGGAGCTGTGAATGTATGAGTCAGGGCTGCTCATAGTTAGGGCTGCCAACTTTGGTTGGACAAATTCCTGGAGATTTCATCACATGACCATCTTTAATTAAAGATTAATCTTTAATCCCTGGAGATTCCAGGACAATCCTGGAGGGTTGGCAACCCTACTCATAATTGCTCCAGCTTGGGGCTGTTGAGCGAGCCAAGAAGAGCCACACTGCAGCGTGCTCCCAAGCCCCTCCCTCCCTCTTCTGACAAACTAGTTATGGGGCCCAGTTACACCACAGGAGCAGCTCAAAGGGGCCCCAGTGAGACCATCTAAAGAGCAACACCACCCCTATTAGTGACCTTTCATTCCACCAGGTGAGGGACTTGTCTCCTCACCAGCAAAGCAGGAATCCCGGCAGTCTGAAAGCTGCACACAAGAAGAGTTAGCAAAAGCAAAGAACATCAGAGGTCTGGAAAATCCCAGGCACTGGCTGGCCAGCAAGGGGGTCCCATAATTTATAATAGTAACACAAGGCTGTGGGCCAAATTGGCTTGGAGACAGCAGGCCCAATTCTTTTGACTGATTTCAGCGAAGCTGCCCCTGCCCTGTTCAGCTTGTATCTTGCAACATTTGCAAACCTTGAGTGCTATAGAGCAGTGGTTCTCAAAGCCGATCCGCCGCTTGTTCAGGGAAAGCCCCTGGTGGGCCAGACCGGTTTGTTTACCTGCCGCGTCAGCAGGTTTGGCCGATTGCAGCTCCCACTGCCTGCGGTTCGCCGCTCCAGGCCAATGGCAGCTGCAGGAAGTGGCGCGGGCCGAGGGACATGCTGGCCTCCCTTCCTGCAGCCCCCATTGGCCTGGAGCAGCGAACCGCGGCCCATGGGAGCTGCGATCGGCCGAACCTGCGGACGCGGCAGGTAAACAAACCGGTCTGGCCCGCCAGGGGCTTTCCCTGAACAAGCGGCGGACCGGCTTTGAGAACCACTGCTACAGAGCAACAAAAGAGCTTTGTGGGACAGACACCTGCTTCCTGGAAAGGAGACACTTTTCTTGTGGGTGTCCACACTTTGAAACATCTTGTTTTTAGAACCGTGTCTTTGGCCCCATCCACCTCTATATCCCTTTGTTTAATTGTATCCTGGATGCTGCTTTTCATGGAGCCTTTCCAAAGTGGCTTAATCCATCAAAATCTATCAAAGTCATATCTACTAATGTTACATCTCAGTGAAGAGACCAGGACCAATTTAGCAGCCCTTGGGAATGCAGCAAAACAAATTAAGTGCTCAAAAATTGCCTACTTGTGCGAAAAGAGAGAGGCACTTCCTCTATGAGAGCAGCTAATTGGAACCATTCAGTCTAGAGACAAATCTGTTTTTATGTCATGGTTATTATTTACATAGGATCCTTGGACTTACCACACCAGGTCCGGTCGTCTAGGCGGTGCTCCTGTTTCCAGCATCTGTTGTTTCAGGGGATTGCAAAACCAGCATTAACCCACATTACAGCTAGTCAATGGGGGCAATTATCTACATTGTGGGGAAACAGCTTCTTGAGCTTGGCAAGTGATCAGCTCACACCCTGCTATAAGCTTCCAAACTGTAGTCCATGTCCAACTGGGGCTCTGCCAAGCACTTGCTGGTGTGGTTTGCAGAGAGCTGGCTGCACTGGATGCTTACCTGTCTCCTTGTTCCCACCTTTTGATTGGTCTTTGGTCATAATGCCCCTGCTCTGTAGTTGCCCAATGGAGCTTCAACAACATCCAACTCTCAAATCACAAACCACAGACATCAAGAAATTGAATGATAAAACAACAAATCATGTCCGAACCCTCAGCACTATATTAAAAACAGATACACAACAACTGAAGACAAAACCCTCACTCCATGACTCATCCCACTTCACAATTATTTCTCTTTTCAAAAAACTGAATTCAAGTCAGTCAAATGTCAGTTTAAACTGTCAGTAAAGAATAGGGTGACCAGATGTCCCAATTTTATAGGGACAGTCCCAATATTCGTAGCTTTGTTTTCTATAGGCACCAATTACCCCCCACTTCTTGTCCTGATTTTTCAGCCTTGCTATCTGGTCACCCTAATAAGGAACCTAAGAGCCTCCTAAATTAGAGACTGACTTGCCCAAATGCAATTTCTTCAACACTACTTGTGTGGCAGAGCCTGCAGCAGAGATGGGCAAACTGCAGCCCAGCCTGCCTGATCCTTGAGCTCCCAGCCGGGGAGGCTAGCCCAGCCCCCGGTCCTTCCCCTGCTGTCCCCCATCTCCTGCAGCTGCAGCTCTCTGTGCCACCAGTGCTCTGGGTGGCTGGGCTGTGAGCTCCTGCCGGACAGCGTGGCTGCAAGAGCTATCGGCCTGCCCCGCTGCTCTAGACTGCGTGGCAGCATGGCTGGCTCTGGCCAGGCGGCTCGGCTGCCAGTCCTGGTGCTCTGAGCAGCATGGTAAGGGGGTGGGGTTGGATAATGGCAGGAGGTACCGGGGGGCAGTCAGGGGACAGGGAGCAGTTGGATGGGGTGGAGGTTCTGGGGGGTACAGGGATAGTTGGATAGGCGTGGGAGTCCTGGGGGCCTGTCAGAGGGCAGGGGTGTGGACAGGGGGCAGGGCAGTCAGGGGACAGGGGGTGTTGGATAGGGGATGGGGCTCCAGGGGGGCAGCTAGGGGCGGGGGGGTCCCGGGAGGGAGCAGTCAGGGGACAAGGAGCAGGGGGGTCTGGATGGGTTGGAGGTTCTGAGGGGGGCAGTGAGAGGGTGGGAAGTGGGAGGGGGCGTAGGCCAGGCTTTTTGGGGAGGCACAACCTTCCCTACCCGGCCCTCCATACAGTTTTGGATGTGGCCCTCAGGCCAAAAAGTTTGCCCACCCCTGGCCTACAGCCTCCCTTGCAGGGCCAAAGGAGAACAATTTATGAGGCATATGAGTCAGTCAGGGCTAGCCAAACCAAAGACAAAGGGCTTGATTCTCAGTTACCCTAGGCCCCTCAACACTGCTGCTGTGGTGTAAAGGGGCCTTAGTGTAAATGGGAATCAGACCAAAAGTTTTAAATAGTCTCATGACAAATTAAGCTCTCTGTATTAGAGAGGTTTCATTGCATGGCAGCTCTGCCGGCACAACCGCGCCAGTTCAGCTGTTATCCAGAGAGTCTTACCAACAAAGTAGAGATAAAACTTATATTTCTATTTAACAACCAACCCAACAGAAGCTCCCTCCAGCAGTTCTGGACTTAACTGAGCCCCCGTGAGACACTGCTGAGTGTCATGAGGATGTGCTGTTCACTCGGGGGCAGCAAGAACAGAGTGGATTGAGAGGATGCCAAGGCCTGGTGCAGGGGGCAGCTGGGATGGTAAGGCTTGGCTGATACGTAAATTGCTACTTTGTCTATATCTGAGATCCAGTCATTCATGTCCCTGACCAGAAGAGGCTTTAGCAACAGAGAGGATGGAATCTGCCTTTCCCTTTACCCCATGGTCCCAGAAGGTATTAGAGAGCAGGCCAGCCAGGTTATTGCTTCTGCCCATTGCTTTGCTTAACATGTATACGCTCATGTGCAGGTTCACTAAACTGCTCTAGATCATTTAAAAACCAAGCCTCAGGCCAAACCCCATTGACCACCACCTACTCCCAGCTCATCTATGAGCAGGGGACATGGAAAAGGGAGGTGGAGCTTTAAAGGGATTGGTTTAATAGGAACACGTGAAAAGAGAATGTAGAAAAAAATCACGCATTTCAATATCCTGTTCCAGTGTATGGCAGGGAACATTTTAGCTCTGAATGTCCCTAAAAAAAAGTACCCTCTCCGCTGCCCTTCAGGGTATTTCAAGCATTCTCCAGTGACCAAAGCATGCTGGCAGTTCTGCATAATGCTTAAATCCAATGGATCCCATACTAACTTACAATATAAAATGCACTGGCAACAATCTGAGCTAACATGAAAATCCAGAAGTTGATTAACAAGGAGCAGACTGATTTGATAAAGGACAACACAAACAGTTAAGCTCTTCCGGGGCCCGACCATATTTTCATCTGGCTTTGTACTGTACCTTGCAAAATAGGGGCCTCTAGCTGCTCCTGCAGTACAAGTAATTACTGCTGATAACATACTGAATTGTGATTCAGAATCTCTGCTTTCCTTGGTGCTCACAAGACCCCTCAGCTGGTCAGATCATTACACCCGCGGAAGGCATGTGATGACCAGAACACATTTTCAAGGGCCAGCGCGAGTTCAGTTTCATTCTAGGGGCCTGAATCAAGACAGAGGAAGTGATTCCTGTGAAATGCAGGGAGATTCCACATTAACATTCCACATTGGGGGTTGGACTTGCTGACCTCCTGAGGGCCCTTCCAACCCTGATATTTTACGATTAAGTTGTGTTTGGGGGAAGTGAAGCCATCAGCACGGCCCCCACATGCCATCTGCTCCCAGGGGATGGAGGTCAGAGACCCTAGTTTCAGGATCAGGCTTGGGCCAAGGAGAGCGGTCTACATCAGGCCCAGCACTGTGACATTCGGTTGCCACAGATTGTGTATCACAGGAGGTGCAACCACAAGGTGGGGGAGGGGGAACATCCCTGCTCACCACCATTTTGTTTTGCTGTAGATGCCCCTCGCTGCGGCGCGGGATCATGCCGTCTCCCACCTGGGTCTCCCCCACGCATTGTTTCCAGTGTGATTGCACATGGGTTTACTGACGACTTTGTAACTCAGACAAGAACAAAGCCACGCTGGGAGGATGAGTGGTGCACAGCAGCCACTCAGTTCTGTGACTTAGAAATACACACTCTCTCTCTCTCACCTATGAGATCTGCAGAGCAGTATTCTACAGCTGCAGGTCCATAAGTCATTTCACGGCCCCCCTCCGTGACGTTGTGGATATCTCAGAAATACAATCAACAGGAGGAAAAGTCCAAGAACACTGAAGGTTCCATGCAAAAGGCTTGGGGGAAACTGGGTGTTCCAAGGGTGTTTATGGAGCATGAATCTGGGTGGAAGAGGACTGCTGCTGGGATGGGTTGAGACTCTTATGTGGAGTAGGTGCTGCCCTGCATTCCCAGCCATTGCGCCTCACCTCCCACTTAATCGGACAACCAGGTCAAACCGGCAGCAGGGTGTTCACACACAGGAGAGGACGACTGGTGTCAGGCAGAAGCTGGAGCACCCGGTCTCCTGTGGGCGGCCAGGAAGCGATTAGCAGAGGAGCATACAGCAGCTGGTATTCGCCTGCGCAGCTTCCTGAGGCGTTGACTCTTATGACAGTACTTCCCAGCTGCCGCAAAGGGGAGTCTCTGTCCAGGACTCCACCTGGATGACTTGCGGGAGTTCCCCCTCTGCTCAGCTAGCAGAGGATACCGGACCTAACCGGGCAGCGTTGCCCTACTTACCTACTCATTATTTTGAGGAGAAAATATTGAAGTTGGCTGGTATTCAGGCTGGAGAATTGCCATTGGGTGGGGATCAGGAATGTCAAAGGGAGATTGCTTTATGGCAGCTGCATGCAACTCACGCAGCCTCACTAACACGGGAAAACTCAACACAGGCTGGGACTGGAGGGGGAAACAACAATGCCCTTGGCTAGACAGAGGCCTGCCAGCTGTCTCAGCCACCAAGGAATGTTCTCTTCTCCTCCCTCAGGCTGCTTAATCTTACCCTTCTACCTGCGCTCCCAGCTGCCTCTGCTCAGTACATACATGGCAAGCCATGAATGCTCACAAAATTGGGGGGTTGAGGGGTGGGAGGGGGTGCGGGCTCCAACTGGGGGTGCAGGCTCTGGGGTGGGGCCAAATGAGTTCAGGGTGTAGGAGGGGGCTCTGGGCTGGGACGGGGGTGGGGTGCAGGAGAGAACTCCAGGCTGGGAGCCAAAGGAGGGCAGGAGAAGGTCAGGGTGCAGACTCTGGGCAGCGCTTACCTCAAGCAGCTCCCGGAAGCAGCAGCATGTCCCCACTCTGGTTCCTATACAGAGGTACAGCCAGGCAGCTCTGCATGCTTTCCCATCCGCAGATGCCGCTCTGCAGCTCTCATTGGCTGCAGTTCCCAGCCAATGGGAGCTGCAGAACCGACACTTGGGGTGGGGGCAGGATGTGGATCCCCCTGGCTGCCTTCATGTGCAGGAGCCAGAGGGGACACATGCCACTGCTTCCGGGAGCTGCACGGAGCCATGGCACATACGACGCGAGGCAAGCCCCCGATCTTGCTCCCCAGCTGAAGCTTGAGGGCTGGCTTAAAAGGTCTGATGGGCCAGATGCAGCCTGTGGGCTGCAGTTTGTCCACCTCTGTCCTAGACAGTTTCCCAGCAGGAGATAGTTACAGAGATGGACTGGACTGAACTTCATCCCGGAATGAGGCTGCCCCAAAGCAGGTCAGACTCAGAGCTTTGCCCCTTATGTCTCCCTCTTAATATTCCCAATTTCTCTTCTGGCACCTGTTCTTGTACAAGGCAAGACACAGCTTCTGAGTGAAATAAAGGCAGTAGAGACTGGTTGATTACTGCTGGTCCAAGGGGCAGACCTGCTGTGGCATAGGGTTGGGTATGAAAACCCTCCTCTGCTGGGTTTCAAACAAGTGTGTAACCAAACCTGTGCACAGCTGCTGAATCAGAGAGGTTGCACCTTCACTGAACTTTTGCTTCCCACAGGTAAAGCTCAGAACAAGTACACTGCAGCCCTGATATACAGATCCAGTAACAGCTGCAAAGTCTATGCAGCCAGTCACGACACGTATCCTCCTCTTGGACGGGAATTGTCCTGGGCCAGTGGTGATGAGGCTATGTAATAATTTAAGCATAGGAAGATGTACTGGTTTTATGAACATGGTATTTGACCTGGGCAGGGAGGTGAAGTGAGTATATATCTAATTTAAGACATGCCTGTATGATTTCATTGATCTTCCTTAGTAAGGGGCTGTGGGGAAAGCCAACAGGGAAGTAGCACGGTGGATCTAGGTAAGCAACCTTCAGATAAACACTTAGGGGTACCAGCCAATAGGAAAAACTTTTTTTTGAGGGGTTGGCTGGTACCCCTATTTCTTTTGAGGCCCTTATATCCACAGAAGAGGCAAACTTTGCTTTGCCAGGCTAGGACTTGACTCAAAACAACTTTTGATTCTGCCCTTGAGAAGGGGGAGGGAGAAATGGTTTGTTAAGGGAATGAATGACAGCCAGACTTCTAGGAAGCCTGCAGGGGTGGCGGGGTGTGAGCTGGCTACAGACAGCTTAGACCTACAGAGACCCCTTCCTGGAAAATAATTGAGATGCCAGCCTGAGGCCGAGACCAGCCCGAGACCGGGGGGACAGGGGTGCACTTACCCAGTAACTGACACCACCTAAATACCATGCAGGGTTGTGCTGCCAACATTTCAACACCTCACCTACAGAGATGCAACAATTCCCACATATACATAACACTTCCCCCACCACCATCCCAAACACCCCAAGAAACAGCCCCACATCCATTTTTAGCCCTTCTGCTCCTAACACTACCCCAGTACCTCAAGGTACCGTGCGCTTCCTTCCAACCCAGCCCTTAATGGAAGCTTCTCCAGTAATCCCCTCAGCAGCTGGCTCCTCTTTTCTTCACAGGTCCAACCCCTCTTCCTTCTCACATTTGGGATACAGTTTAATGCCGTTCCAGCACCTCCCACAGAAGCCCCCCAAAACAATTCACATACAAATGCAAAAAAGTGTTCAGACTTCCAGGTTGCAACATATCAGAAGAGGACATGGATTTAGCAGAAGGGACGTAAGGTGGTTAATGACGGTGCAGATGGACAAGAAGTTGGAATGTGGGACATTTTTAAACAATGGTAAGCAGACTAGCTAACCAGTCCAATTCGTGGACCTCTTTCCTGACTGGTTCAGGTAGTTTGAAAGTAGACTAAAGTGGAAAAAAAGCCTGAACATCTCTAATCTGATGCCCAATTAAACAAATGCAAACACATCCAGGGAAAGGAGCCAGTGTACAAGTGCTGCAGATGGCCAGTTTACCTTATCTAAAACAACCGTGAGAGTGTGAGGAACTCACCTTAACTAACCAATTCTGTAAAGGAACCAGTGCCTGATGGTTGATGAGAAGGCACATGCCACATTAGAGGTACTCTGATAGGCATGAGTTAAAGCCCTTCACAAATTTTAGCTACTGAATTATCAGGATGCATTCCCAGCTAGGCACAAAAGTAGTTCTCTGCATATTGAGGCAGCCCTAGCAGAAGCAAATAAGCAACACGTGCTCAGAAGACTACCTGGGTTATTTTAAGGTCAGATGGAAGATCTGAGCCAAACTATTAAGTTACTTTTTCAAATCTCTGCATCTCAACAGGGTAGCCATGCAAAAAGATGATAGGAACAGGATTTTGGATCCCAGCCTGATTCTACCACCTTCACAGTGGATTAAAATGCTCTTTCAGGATGCTCTACAAGAAGTTCCCAACATGTCAAGAGGTAAATCGCTCTGCTAGTCATCCTGGACAAAGAAAGTGGTGGATTCTCCATCTCCTGATGGCTTCAAATCAAGCCTGGATGCCTTTCTGAAAGACGTGCTTCAGCCAAACACACAAGTTATGCTTTAGTCAGAAACAGGTTAGGCTCAGTACAGGGGTCACTGGGTGAATTTTAGTGACTTGAGATATACAGGAGGCTACACTGGGTCTAATGGTCTCTTGTGAGCTTAAGCTTTAGGATTCTACGCAGCTTTGTCTGGAAGTGTACACACTCAGCTGCGTTCCATCAGACTCGAGTCTGCGTCCCTTTCCAAAGCATTGCCAGCTCTGCAGATTAAATGCCAGCGATCACAAGTCTGAGGATATGCAACTTTTGGATATTACTTGGCTGGTGAGTTAAACCAGCCATTCTCAACCAGGTGTCCAGGGCCGCCGGGCAGGGGTGGGGGGGAGGGGGGGGAGAAGAGGGGAGGAGCACTGTGAGCAGGTTTCAGAGCATCTGCCAAAATAAACCAGACAGCAGGGCTAGTGTTTGACACTCTGGGGCTCAGGGCAGAAAGCCAGAGCCCAAGCCGCACGGGGCTGAAGCCAAAGCCTGAGCAACTTTGCCCTGCTGGTTACCCCCCAACACCAGCCCTGGCTTTTAATCTACTGGATATGCAGAAAAGTAGTTGAGGCCCAGGTGGGCTGTGGAGGGTTTTAATAGCATATTTTGGGGGGGCACCTCAAAGAAAAAGGTTGAGAACCCCCAAGCTAAACAATGCTGCCACCCAACAGATTCAGAGGGATTGTAGAACAAAGCTGCATTGGAGCTACAGCAAGGCTGACACGGATGGCTGCAGCAATTACCCCCAGCATAGGGAGACCAGCAAATCTGCTCTGGACCTGCCTTTGGTAGAGAGAATCCCTGTGGGTCACAGCAGTCATGGCCTTATGGCAGCACAGTAGTACACCCACTTGAATAGGAGTCCATCCCAATCCCTTACAGCAGCCTGATTCTGCTGGCTCATTAATTGCTTCTGGAGAGTTTGTATCGAGGCGCATGTACCTTCCGATTGTTATTCTGCTGGAGGGCTGCTAGATGTGTGTATAGAAGCGACCTTTGCCCAGCTCCACAGAGCTGCATTTTTGACCATCCACTACATTTTCTAGGACCTGACGGATTTGTGCTGATCTCATCTTGATTCTTCTACTCTGTGCTATGAAGTCAATTGTTACTCAGAGTTCGTAGATCAAGACTAGCATAGTCAGGTGTCCTTGTGGAACAGCCTGTCTTTTGTTTCCATTCAAATATCCATGCTGTTGCCAGAGTCTCCCTAGACCCACATACCTGAAAAAGACAAGGACTTTTAAATCATCCCTGAGCTGGAAGATAAGTAGTTGATTTAAGGACACCACCATCAGGCCCAAGCACCAAGTTCTCCAGGGCACTAGCGGAACATGGGATGCAGGCAAAATTGGATTTTGATACTACTTTAAGAGTAGGTGAATGTGTGAAGTAGGAGTCCATCTTTATAGCTCCCACAAGGAAGCATGAGGCAGCCTGGCTTGAGTAGGCCACATGTGACCCCTGCACGTTTGTGGCGGGAAGGCAGCTGGAAGGGATTAGGTGAAAGCTCTAGGCATACTGTTGCCTGTAAGAGGTGACCATGGGCTATTGCAGTCACCTCTGCTGATGGGGAGAGGACCAATAAGGAACAGCACGTATCCCCAGCCAGAGATGCATTGGCAACCAGCAGCAGCATGACCAGAGGGTGAGAGACAGCACTACTTGAGGCACAGGTTTGAGATCTATGGTTTATGGGAACCTCATTTGTATGTTTGATACAGGAGAGAGCTGGTGGCCTAACAGAGCTAGGACCCAAGGAGCAGTTGGTGTTGACTGGGCCACCAAGTCCTCCTGCTGATCCAGCACTGACACATGCCTGCGCTTGAGATCTCAGCCGCATCTTCCCCTGCTTGTTTTTGCTCTGCTGGATAGCCGAGGGTGAAGCAGGGATAGTGTTCGTCATCTTACGGAGTTGCCAGGCGCAGGTGGAAAATGCCAGGAAATTGCTCCCAGCAAAGAGTGGGTGGGAAGAATGAGCAGGAGCTAAAATAAGCTGGTAGAAGAAGAAAAGTTGCAAATCTCCTTACCTGGCAAGGCTGCTGGGAGCACAGCAGGCCATAAGTGCAAAGAGGTGCCTCGTGGTGGGCTTGTCCGGCTGGCATGAGGAACAAGGCAGCCCAGCAAGTCAGGTGGTTATTTTTCTTTGCAGGAAGAGAAGGAAGCCATTTTGGAGCCAAGCTGGTAGTTTAATAGGCTCTCTGCTGCTCTAAAGTTGGGATCAGGGGATTGGAAATTACCTGCTGCCACCAGGAGGAGGATCCAACTGCAGAGTTCTCCAGAAGCAGGAGCCAAGCCCTTACTGGCAGCTCACAAATCTGACTCTGCCTGAGATTACGGAGCAGAGGAAAAGCCCACTGCAGAACAGCAAAGCTGGATGAGTGAGATTAGCTGGATCGGCGATGCATAGTTTGGAGTGTTGATATAAAGGAACCATGGCGCCAGTAGTCTGCCACAAGAGGCTGGTCTAGCAACCAGATTTGATGGCTGTTAGTGGTACAGAAAAAGTTACTGCCAAGCTGGAGTTCAGACGCCAGCCCTAGCTCCCTTAGAGGAGACGTAGCTTGTATTTTTATGACAAGGAATCACTAAGGATTACAACGTGATCTCTTATTTCCAATGTAAGTCCCCCAGAAGTTTCAGGCTACCACTACAATGCACTTTAGAAACATTAGATTCTCACTCATTACTGAATCATTTCAGCACCAGTACAGCCAGCTGCTTAGTTGTGAAATGCCCAATCCTGCACCTGGCCAGGAGGTGTGTCAAACAGCTGGGGAAGACCCAACTGGCTGCTGCAATCCCATGCCTGACAATGAAGGCTGTTTGTGCTGTTTCAGCTCATGCTGCTTTCCCTTCCTCGAAGGTATAAAAATTCAGTCTTCTTCCACCATCAGACAAGTTCCACAGCAGTGATGCATTCTCCCCTTTATCTTCTATTAAAAATGATTCCATTTTCCACTATTCCAAGCTACCATGTCAATTACTTGGTATCTGTTCCTTCAACCCTTGCTGTGCTAGGAAAACAAGCCTCACCTCATCCAGAGATCTGTAACAGGTGAGGAGATCAGTCACACAGGGCAGCAGTCGGGGCTAATGAACCCCAGCCTGCCAGCTCATCTTCCATATGGAAAGCACATTTCAGTACGATAAACTAACCCATGACAATAGCACTGCTCAAAAGTTACAATGCAGCCTAATATCAAAACAAAGCTGGCCAATGCTAACAAGTTTCAATTGCAGTTATCCAAGAGTACAACACAAACTCCTGGTGCATATCATAAACAGGGAAGCTTAAATGAAAGCACCTTTCAACCAAGTGTACATATGCTATTTTACAATCATTGGCCCCTCTAATGAAAATGTGATCACCTACTGGGGAGGCCCCATTTAATGTAATGATTTGGGACAGAAAGTGAACACCACTGACCACAGAACAGGATGGCCCACAAGTACTGGGCACTATCCTGAACCGAATTTACCTTACTCAGACTAACACAGGGGTGAGAGGACAAGGCTGTTAGAAAGCATTGATAGTTTGCTTTGATACAAGACTAGTAGGAATGTGATTTCTGCATCTCATTCAAGAAGATGACCACCCACCATTCTGCAGTCGTCCCAGGCACTGCCCAACACTTACCACGCTCAGTTCACAAACAAGCAGCTAATCTTTAAGAACTGCATTTATCAGTGTTCCAGAGTGCTTGCATTTGATTTGTTTTTTCCTCTCATGCTTTTAATATTCTACATTTCAGCTCAACATTAGGAAGCCAAACAAAGACCAGTGCACTCTGGGCTGCCAGTCGGGGAAGCTTTTGCGCTAAATGGAAACAAGATGCTCTACCTAGGTTTGAGAATTGAATAAGGTTGTTTGACTAGGTGGCCTCTGCTGAGAGTTCATGAGGCCAGTAAAGCAACATCACCCCCGTAAGAGTAATTACTGTAGTAAAAGAAAATCAAGAGTCCATGCTATATTCTTAAATATGGTTTAATACTCTTCTCCATTTCTGTACATCACAACACCAAGATATCACTGCTTGGGATCTCTCTGCAGAGGCTATATAGTATGCGAAGGCTAGGATTTCTCACCCACCTTTTAATGTGTTTGTATGTGTAAGTGTAATACATATCAGTATATATTGATACACATCAATATATAATGCAATATATATCACCAAAGAGAACACATTGATTAAAGAAATACAAAAATTTGGCATCATTTCCAAACTTAAATAGTAAAAATAAAAACTACAAAAAGGAGCTGCATACCCTAAATGTATCATGTGAAACAACAAGCAGTATATTCAAAAATGTAAATTTACATCCAATTTTTCTGGTCTTGTCATGTCACATTAGACCCATTTACAATGGCAAAATCCAAACATACTGCTTCAAAGACCGCAAACTCACTGGCGCTTGGGTTTTGTGCAAATCTGTAGCAGACCCAACTGCGAAACTTTCATAGACCCCAGCTTTGATGGGAACATCCCTTGTAGACAATGGCAAACACTACCTGTTTGCTGGGTTATAAAACAGCGGTACAAGTTATATTGCTCACATTGACAGTCATTTTGGACCTCTAGGAGTACAGTGTGACAGTCAGAAGCTATGTTTTAAGACAAACACTCCCCTCCATTCAAGTGAAACAGGATTATTGGAACGATATGCAAGTATGCCACTTGGGAACAAAAAGTGGCTTCCAACCAACATGCTAAAAGTGACTGAGGAAGAATCAGTGAAGGACAGCAGTTAGGCACTAAAGTGTCAGAGTACCCATCAGAAAACTGCTATCCCAAGAGAACAGAAAGGTCTTGTGCCAATGCTGATTTTAACCTTTGGCTCTAGGTAAACGTAACCATTTCTACAATTTCAAAATGTATTCTATTAATAGGTATTACAAAGACATTGCTTGAGAGTCTGGGTATAATCAGAAGTTTGAACCCACTTCTAAGGCTAGACTAGACTTCAGTCTCAGATGTACATGACCACCTGCTGATCCATTATGAAGTCCTTGGTGCTGGGGAGCTGGGATTTCCCAATGGGGTACCTTAGTGTTCAACAGTAGCATCAAGTTTTCCAAATCCACCAGTGCCAAGGGTTTAATCACAGTCACATCTTGTTAGTTGCTCCTGTGAAATACCTGCTTCCATTTATGGGTTCACCAACAATCAAATTCACATAATCAAGGAAATTTTATGCAGTCCTAAAGCAAAAATAGGAAAATCTTACCAAAAAAAGAGAGAGAGACCCAAAGGGGTTCCACCTTACTTCCCTTACATCATGTGTTTATTTCTGTCAAGACTGAAAAGAGTGAAGGCCACACCACTCAATTCCCAAATTAAGCCCGCTAAGACTCTGGTAGCATTTCCATTGCAATCAATGAAGTGTGCTTCCTAATTTGTACAAGTAGCGCTTTTGCGAAACGGATTAAGGTAAGAGTTTGGCTCGTCAAAGCAGCCCCCCAAGCTATCTGCATGTTCCAGCCACACCTTGTCACTGAGTGTCTTCTCTTATTCTCCCAATATTAAACAGAGAAAGAGTGTCTCCAATAACTCACTACATTTCTTCTTCTGCAGTCTAAGCTGAGAATGCCATGTAAATGGGTCATGCCACTGCAAAATGCAGCAATTGATTTTCTCCAATCAAAATAAAAGAAACAAACCAGTATGATCTTACTTCTATTAATTTTTGAAGGAAGAAGGTTTACAGCAGTTAATGTATCATGACGGTTAAAAAAATCATTTTCATAAAATACAAGAGCAACCAATTTCACCATCGAGTAAGAGTAAAAACTGGGATTCTTTTAAATTAGTCCAAAGTGGCATACAGGAACTTAGTAGTTTGCTGCTGTACTGACACTATGACAAATCAAAGTGTAGGGTTTTGTTTTTTTAAATCCAATGCTTATGGATCAAGTTCTGGAAATGTTCCAATTCTAAGGCAGGGATCTGTTGGGTTTTCCACCATTTGCTCCTTGGGTTGGATGCTGGAGGGGGGAGGCACGTTTTGCCGGACCCAGGTCGACTACCTAGTAGTCATCAAGGTCAAAAAATTCATCATCTCCTCCTTGGTATTCCATTCCCTGGAAATCCACTCGGTACCGCAAGATACCTAGTAAAAACAAGACACCTTTTAGCTTCTTCCTAGTTCAATGTACCAGAAAGGGCTCAGTACAAAATATATCTTACAATACACTGTGATCCATTTAACGTATGGGCTAGTCAGCAATTTGTGGATCTCCTCAAAACTGACTTGCACCATAGAGGATGGAGACCACAATTTTTTTTTTTTTTAAACAGAGTCTAGTATTTGGTCTGTGTGGAATTAAGATGCTATAGAACAAAGGTAGTCAATAGGTGGACCACAGGCCAAATCCGGACCGCCAATGGACCATGAAATCTATTTACTGATTATTACTGCAGTGTGAAAAATGTTTCTCTGGAGTCTGGACCGTGACAAAAAATAACTGCCTATCCCTGCTATAGAAATTTTAAATTCTTATTGTGACATTGCACTCTATGATTTTATGAAAATATGCTAGTAAGTGTGAATATAATGTAACTAGAATATACTTCATGCAAAAGGTCTATTGTAAGGTATCACTACAAAGCTTATAATCTACGAGTGTGGTCATCCTATCTGTATAAATGTATCACTCGTATCTGAAACTAGAAATATGAAATATAACTCTGAGGGCCTATTGTAATTATGCAAAGTGTGGGCCATTAATGGTGGTTTGGAATCTTGATGGCTCCCATCAACTAGGACAACTGACTGTAGATAGGTATACAGGAAGACTTACAAGTAAACATAGCCATGTGCTGGCGACAGCTATATAAGGGGGTGGAACAGAACAAAGGGGGCTGTAGTCATAAGAAATCCCCTAGCTACCATCTGAGCTGGAACAAGGGCTGTACCATGGGAAAGAACTGTGCCCAGACTAGGAAGGCATCCAGTCTGTGATAGCAGCTTATTGAAACATCTCTGAGGGTGAGATTTTATCTGTATTCACTTTTCTTACTGTATTAGGCTTAGACTTGCGTGTTTTATTTTATTCTGTCTGCTATTACTTGGAACCACTCAAATCCTACTTTTTGTATTTAATAAAATCACTTTTTACTTATTAACCCAGAGTATGTATTAATACCCGGCCGGGGGGGGGGGGGGGGCAAACAGCTGTGCATATCTCTATCAGTGTTATAGAGGCAAACAATTTATGAGTTGATCCTGTATAAGCTTTACACAGAGTAAAACGGATTTATTTGGGGTTTGGACCGCATTGGGAGCTAGGCATCTGAGTGTTGGAGACAGGAACACTTCTTAAGCTGTTTTCAGTTAAGCCTGCAGCTTTTGGGGGATGTTGTTCAGACCTGAGTCTGTGTTTGCAGCAGGCTAGCGTGTCTGGCTCCCACTGGAGACCCCGTAACTGAAAGACATTGGGCTAGTCAGTACTCGTGGCAATGTGAAGTGACTTGGTAGTCCCAAGCTGGACAGACAGACAACTGTCAAACCCTGCTCCACTTAGCACCATTGCTGGCAGTTTCTGAGACTGATTTTCTCCCCCACCCAACACCTGGAATATGGCTGAGGCAGACTGTACAGGGCAGGGAGTCTAGTGTGGATGTGACCCCACCATCCATTCTGCAGCTAAAATGACAGGGTACACCCAGACAAGTTGCACCAGTATAACTAAAGCAGTACAACTCCTTGGCATGGATGCAGTTATATTGGGATAGTTCACTCCCATACAGAAAGGGGAAGAAGCTATAGTGGGTATAAAAAGCCTTTGTACTGGCATAAACAGGTCCACAAGGTGGGGTGTAAAGGTGTAACTAGCTATAAAAGAAATCACCCGACAGTTATCGCAGTATGAAATCATTTAGATTAGGCCTTCACCTGAGAGTCACCCATCAGCTCTGAATTCATCTCCCCCCAAGGAGGGCCTAGGTAAAATGTCTGACACTGGGGATCATGAGCAGAGTTCTATTTGACAGAGTAGTTCCCGCCCCCAAGTGCTCTGAAGGCCCTGATCCTTAGCAATGCTTAAGTGAACAATAATCAGGAAGTTCATCCTTCTAGGACTATGGGCACTGGAGTGATAGGGCAGTAATGTCATTTTTCAGCTGATACAAGGGGAGCCAGCATCATGGGACCAGCCACCTCTCCACTGAGAACCAAAATGCGCTTTGTGGAACACCAGTTGTTCCTGGGCCACAGTTTGAGATCCCCTGCTATATGATGTACCGTACACAAAGTTGTTTTACTGAATGGGGCCCTTACTACATAGATAATTGAAGACAGTCACTGACTCACTGAGCAGAGAGAAACATGACACTATGGGAATGTACCCTCTCCTATTCTGGCTTCAGAACCAGATTAACAGCAGGTTACATAGGGCCAACGTTTTCGGCTTAGCCTAGTTTTTCCTCTTGCAATTTACCTCCAATTCCTCCAAATCCTTTCACAAACTGGGATCCTTCCTGTGACTTGTCTGTAACAATTTCCAACGTTGCTCCAAATTTCTTGTAGTTGTTAGCAAACCATTCCAGCAGGGGCATACTTTCTATAAGTTCGTGTTCCTGGCCAGTCTAAAAACAAAGAAAAAAAAAAAGTAAGGCCCGGTCTACACTTAAAAGTTAGGTCAACAGCTATGGCACTCAGGGGTGAAAAATCCACACTTGAGTACCACAGTTATGCAGATCTAACCTGTGACACAGACCTAGCTATGTCGACAGACAAATGCTTCCATCAGCCTAGCTACCATCGCTCAAGGAGGTGGAGTTCCTACAATGACAGAAAACCCCACTGCTCTAGGAAGTGTCTGCATTATGGGTGCTACAGTAGCATAACTACAGTGCCGTACCTGTGCCACTATAGCAAGCACGGCTTAAGCGCTGTTTCTTTGACTTCAATTATCATGGCATCTACTGAGGGGTCTCTTTCGTCCCAGTTCACATTAACTTCATAAGCACTTTCTGGTCTCACAAACAAAAGGACTGCTGGTGCTGTCAGAGTCCTGGCTCTGTAGGCACACCATTGTTTAAGCATGTAGCTGATGGGCATCCAGGCATGCCCGCGGCACAGGCCTGAAGAGAGACTCTGGTGCTGGGCCTGCTAGGGAGAGCTCAGAAAGAGGAAGTTTTGGAAAGTCTTGTCTACAGTTAGTTTCCACACTTGGGAGCGAGTGCAGGGGAGGGAATCTAAGGCAGTGGGATGAATGTGGCCATTTTAACCAGACACCCTACAATCATCCCATGAATGCTCTTCATTTTGAGGGCCCTGAACAGAGTGTGTCCTAGATGAGCACTAAGGCAGGGGGATCAGTGGTTTAAAGGTCTATCCACCACTGACCACTCTCACGACAGCCGAGAGCCTTGTGCCGCCACCACTATTAGGGCCCTCGGCAGGCCCTCTAAATGGCAGCCATAACAGCAAAACAAAACAAGACGGAAGTGGCTACACTAGCCATGTGGTCAAACTGCAGCAGCTCAGTCTCTTTTCAGGGCTGTCTTTCCCAAGGGGACAGGGTCCTGCCTGACTTCCATGACAAGTCAAGGAAAGGGGAAAGTTGTATGGAAAAGCACTTAAGGTCCTCTAGTTAAGGATGGCGAATTACCCCCAAATGTACACACTATGGTGGATAGTTGTCCACCAACCCTAGCATATCTAGGGGGCGATTCTCCATTGCCCTGCACCTTGAGCAGTCATTTAGACCAGTGCTAATGCCACCCAATCAGAATGGCGATGTTTCACGCTGGTGTAAACTGCTGCACGAGGTGCGGGGCGGTGAGGAATGGACCAAAAAGAATGTGCTCAAGCAGAAGAGCTAGATTCAGTTGTGCTCACCTAGTCCCTTTTACTTCACCTTTCAAGCTCATTTGACCAGAGAATGAAGACTGAACAGCAAGGAAATCAATTAGGAAAAAGCCAACAAGGTGAGAATCTGGAGTAACATTTAAAGCGAATAGGAAAGACTGCAGCGCAGCCCATCAAATCAAGACTTTGTAAGGAGCCAGAGAGCATAATTTGGTGCGAAACACTCAAGCATTAGCTAAGTGTGGAGCATTAAGCATAGTTAGAGTCAATCAAAGCCGTGCACCTGTACAGCATAATCATCCTTTCTGAGTGTACTACAAGACCAGGAATTGAAATACCTCTTTATCTGTGAAGTGGGATTTATCTTTCTCCTGTTCTGGTGTCAAATATAGAATCTTCTCCTCTGAGAGAGAAAAACAGTGTTAGAGATTTGATGCAACTAGCAGCAGGCTAGAAACTCTGCAGAAGCCAGTGCAACACAGGGGTCTTAAAGGTCTCTGAATCCCTTCCTTTGTGTTTGGGAACGCACAGTGCAAGACTGCACATGGAGGCTCTGAGCACATGAGGTGCCAAGTCAGAAAAGGTCTTTGGACATGTAATGCCCTTGCTGGGGCAGGAAGAGAATTTTGGATCTGGCCAAAAGGAGGATGGAGGAATGTGGGTGGTGGTGGTGATGGAAGGGGGGTGGGGAAGAGGAGAGAGGGAAATGGGCTGGTGGCTAGATGCTGCAGGGTCAAGTCAATCTCCCACTGTATTATGGAAGTGTAAATACAATCACAACGCAGGGTTTAAACACTATTTCACAAAGCTATATCCTGCCTAGCCAAGCCCCCCTCCCACCATTGCTATGCCACCCCACCCAGTCTCTGCTTGTTTCTCCTCCCACATCATCATGCAAGTAGGGAAGTGACAAGCTAGTGACTGTCTATAGGATTTCTGTGAAAAACTCCTTAAAGGGAGGTTTTAAAGCACAGGCTCCTGCCTAACAGCAGAGTTCTCCCAAGGAACACTGAACAGCTAATCCCCTCCAGGCTCCTAGTCCAGCTCTGAAGTATGACATACCTTCCGTGCCTTGGCAGTGGAGAACGTATCTCATTATATCCAGATTTTCATAAACTATCAGTATCTCTACCGCTCCCATTTCCAAAGCTTTCAGTGTATCTTCAACGCCAAAGCAGTACTTCCCCGTGTCCTGACTGATTTCATCGAAGTATCGGCCTGCGTTCGAGAGAAACCAGAGAAACACTCGTGAACACAGATCATGTCACATGAAGTTTTACTAAGCCTCGTTTGAAGAAAAGCTACAGTAAAGCGAGACGGTTTTGTGCCTGGCTATACAGGCCACTCATTAGTATTCCAGGCAGAATCTGAATGATCCATCACCAGCTAGGGAGCTGGCAACATGTCACCCAGAGCCCTCAGCTTGGAAGTCTCAGTGCCAGCTAGGCAGCTCTCTCAGGAGCACTGCGAAGTGAGATGGAGAGGCTAACCTGACACCGAGCCACCAACCACAAGCAGGCATTAAACTTTATTCCCCTTCAGCGTAAGGCAGCTGCTGTTACAATCCCCCAGAGTGGGTCTTACTAAGCTTTCCTACTGGTGTGTGACGAGAGGATCATTTCTGTTGCAATTTCAAAGAAAAGCAAAAGTCTAATCCTCATTTTCTTGGAGATGGGAGAGATCAGAGCAGAGGAGTTTTCCCCGACTGTACTAGGAGGCCTGAGAAACTAAAGCTGACCCTGATGAAAGGATAAAGAATAGGGTAGAATGGATGGAAAGATCACAATGGAGGCAAACTGGTAGGAAAGGGAGAGCAATCTCCATCATCAGCTCCAGCTGTATTTCCATGGGTATTTAAGGATCCAGTCATTCCCTAGCAGGCTATTCACAAGATCACATCAGTCTAATATTGTTATCGAGGCAGGTAACATCCAACGAGCTGTTTAGTCTGTACAGGTGGGGACTCCTTTTCGGATGCTATGAACGATGTGTTACAGCCAGAAGGGACTGTTTTACAGATGGGGAGCTGAGGGAGAGTTGATGTGACTTTCCCAAAGTCACACAGCAAGTCAGTAGCAGGCAAGGAATTGAACCCAGGTGCAGTGCCCTAACCACTTCTGTGGCAAGGCAGAAAGAAGAGAGTGGAGGATTTATTCCAAGCTGAAAGCAGTGTTTGAGGTGGTGCTTGGAGAATGGAGGTCATCAGTGACATCCCCTTCTGCCCAACTTTCACATGAGGACTGAGCTAGTGCACTGAATCCAGCAGCAGCACTGGGGTGAGTACTAAAGCAGGATGGGTATCCAACTCATGAGAGGCTAGCTATGTAGGCCTATTCATACCTATTAGTTTCTTCTCTTGAATGAATTTCACATTGGAGAGGACCTCAGTGGACAACTCAATTGCTTGATTGAATCCATTTTCTCCACCATACGAGATATCAACTAGTTTCAACACTTTGGACTGCAACCTCTACATACAAAGAAAGTCAGTGTTAGCCAACCTATTGAGCAGCACTGCCATAAAACTACTTCAGAAACTCATCAGAATAAAAATGCCTGACAAAAGCTACACTGGTAATCTGACTTCTGAACCTCTGCATGGAAGTGAAACAAAATAGTTCTGAACATTCAGTGTGTAACTACAACTTTCAGAGTGCAGGGCCAAAGAGATCAAGTTTAGAGGAGTTGAGTTCTACTAAAGCCTCTGCTTTTCGCTTTGGAATATAACAAAAACATGAATTCCACTTTTAGCCAGAAAAGACAAGCATCCCATCAGGTATGCTCCACTACTAAGTGAAATCCTAGCTTCTTTCAGGTCACTGGGATATAGCTCCCTTTCTAGAAAGGGGCCCCCCTACAGAATACAACAATTTTACATTTTAATTGTATTCTTACATTAAGGTACTTTAGTTGGGTCTCTCCTGAAGAGCATGTGTCAGCCATGAGCCACTGCCACCACTAGCACCATGAGGACATTAGTCACAGTCCGTAAGCAGGCAGGCTGTAGGTTTCATTTAGCACAAGTCCACTTTCACTTACCTGATCAAACATGTCAGATTGACTTAGTTCAGTTTTGAAGTCAGCTGATCCAGCTAAAACGAGACCAGCCACGTTCACCTTATCACCCGAAATGAACAGCTGCACAGCCGTCTCTGCTACCTTCCTCACGTAGTTGTGTCGCTTTTCCATCCTCAAACGAGCAAAACGCAAGGCAGATTGACCTCCTCTACCTTTCAGAGAGAACAGATGGGATGTAGCCATTGAGGTCTACTGCCACAGAACCTGTTGGCGTGTGGCCCCAACTGGGTGTAGAGCAACGGAACCCAAGATATGATGCAAATTAGTCTATCACAAGCAGAGATAAGGGAACTCAAAACAGCAAAGAGTGAACAGGCAGGACCCACCCATCAGGTGACTTTCTACATGTCTCCCACATGAAAACATGTCACAAGGAAACACTGAAGAATGGCTAAGATTTGCTCGCATTAAGGCCATTTGCAGTAATGTAACTGAATTGATAGTTCCCCCGGCACACGCTCTTCCTGGAGAAGTGAGGCTTACACCAATGCAGTTTACTTTGGTACGTCACCAGACTATGCTGTACTAACTTAAGCCTTGCTACATACTAGCACAGTACCTCTGCAGTAGGGGTCTATACGGGTTTAGCTACATTGGGGCAAACTTCCTTAATGGGGATACCGCTGGGGCAAAATTAGTTAACTGTCTTTCTGTTTCAACTAAGACTAAGCAACTGCTGGTTAAGTACTTAATTCACGAATATTTAGAGACAAAAGGAAGATAATATCCTTGCTTACATCAGACTGAACATTTAGAGTCTAGTTTACTGAACTCAGTACCATTAAACCTTTTGGCATTTCTTGTTGCTTTGACAGCACAAGGGGCCAAGTCAGTTCCACTGGGGTTCTCATGCAATAGGCCAGTGTTTGAAATGCACACACTTTCAGGGCAAGATTCAAAGGCACTTTCAACTGCAATTTAAGAGCTACTGGTCTTTGTTTTGGAAAATTCATTTGTGAACACCAAGTTTGGGGTCAAATTTGACTGGAAAGTGTCCTTTTATATGGGTCATGTTGATTTGCTAACAGTTTATGAGACAGAAGATGGCAGGGAAATGGACTACAGGATTTGGACACTACTGGTTCCATTCTTTCAAATGTGTCTGTCTCTTAACATTTCATTGTCTAAGTCAGCTAAATATTTCTTCCTGAGTGTGGAATTACACACTGCCTTGGAATCACTAATTGTACTTTACATTCCTCTCCCTGCCTCCACATTCCCTTTCTGCTTGAGGCAGTTAAGATCTTTGTTACTGATTACCATGCTTCTTTGGGAGATCCACAGTGAATTTGTGCAGGACTTCTCTTGTGTTTCCTTGAAGAGTTCCGAAGAGTGCGCCACTACCATCTATTACGATAAAACCAAACTTGCTGTCATCAGACAGTAGTGCTGTCAGAGCCTGAAATGTGAACACAACATGGTTAGTAATAACCACTATCAGCCAACATCAGCACTTCGGTCTGATTACTAAGCAGAGCAGCAGTTCATGAAATGAGAACACCAGGCACAGTACAGATCACCGAAACAATGGTTTGGTGATCATGGATATTTTTATGAAGCAGCCAAGATGAAATTGACAAAAATACCCGAGAAAACTCTTGATTCTTAGTTACTTTCTTATACCCGGTACCACTGCTGGAGCAAGATGCCGGTGCTTGGAGTCAGACACAAGTTGTCCCCATCATTTGCAGTGCCATTGACCAACTGTCCATTGCTTAAAGGGACAGGTTTAGCAGGAGAAAAAACTGGAGGGTTACCTCTGTGTATCCAAATTAGCTCTTCAAGTTAAAATCCTATTCTGTTTGGATGTGTGGAGAGGAAGCTAAACTAGTTTTCCTAATACTCCTGTCTGGGGGATTATGTCTCACATAGTCCTCTGATCTGGCTCTATCAGTGCAATGCTGTTAGGTTTACTTTATTAGTCAACAATGCAGCCCAATCTTTAGCTGGCCGCTATCAAGGAATTTCAACTTTATCACATGTCTACCAGCAAGAGACTCACAATGTTGATAGTATGAAATCCATGACAACTGTGACAAAAGCTCAGCCTTACAGACTAATGGGTGATTAGTAATAACAGTTCTATTGATTTATTTGCTATGGGTGGAAGAGGGACACAGCCACAACACCTATTGGAAGGTCAGATATCTCATGTCTTCTTCCTACTGCAGTGAAGAAGGTTAAGCAGGGTCTGATTCTCCAGCATGTTCTGAGTTGACTGTTCCCTTCTGAGCCAGCAAGCCTTAGAATGGTTGCTCATTGGCTAGGTCTTATCAATTGCCTCCTTCCAAAAACTGCTTCCACTTCCAGTTTATGGAAGCAGGGAGGAATATTTAAAGTAGCCAGTGAGCAAAGATTAGCATTTGAAGTTAGATTGTTTCTTGCCCAATCCTAATTCAGGAGTTTCAGAATCTAACTGGTTCCTGAAATAAATTTTAAATTGACAAGTTCTCAGCAGCTTGTTGAATGCTGGAGAAATGATGCTGTTAACTTGCTATCACAGGGCTTAAGCTGTCTGCATGTCTCCCAGAGTAGACTATTGGACTGAATGGATGGAACAAAAAGCGTCAGTCACCTTTATCCAAAATCCAGTATTTGAGCTAAATATCAGGAAAATAAAGGTTTAATGGAGGACCTGGGCCAAGCTAAATATTTTATTAAATTTATGAGGTGTAGTAGTAGTAGTGGCCTATTACATTGCAATCTATTTAACTGGGAGAGAGCCAAGCAAATTGTGTGACCAGGAAGAGCATTCCAGCCAAGGTATCAAAAAGTGATCATAAATCCACTCTTTAGACAGATTTCAGAGTTCAAACCCCTTTTGGGAAGTTACTTCAATTTCACACATGCAATAAAGAATCTTGAGGAAATCTTAGCAGATCTCACAATTGCCAAGATGTAAGTGACTAAAATCTGTGTGTTCCTGATTCACTCTTAATTTAAATTAAGTATCAAATGGTCACCAGTAATTTCCCCTTCATCACTGCTCTGCCATGGATTCTATTGTTCTAGTTATAGAGCCTAATGGAAGGGCCTCCTGCTTTTGTTCAGGCTATTCCTTCAGCCTGGGTGTCTCTTGCTGCTCCATGACCTCCATCCACTTCTGTTTGCCAAAACTAAGCTGCCACCTCCTGTATCCCAGCTGCAAACTGGGATCTCAGGAGTCAAGCGTTGCACCTTCCGTTTTACCCGTCAAAATGACCAGCAATTGTGGCATCCGGTCGTAAGTGGCAATTGGCACTACAGAATAGAATACAACATGCTCTTTCATAGGTATACAGATTCTGCACCACAAGCAGAGCTAGGAAAACTGGAACTAAGCACTACTCGGTGGAGATGGGCAAAGCAGACAGGTCAAGAAACAAGGTGCTATTATATCACTTTCTAGCTATTACAATTTTCCAAAGTAAATGACAATCTCTTGCTGACCAGTGCAACGCCAGCTAAGAAGTTATTTGCTGGGCTACAGCTACATTTTTCAGAAGGAGTTTAGCCCACTGAAGCCAAAGGTTCTAACTTTGTTGGAGGCCCCAATGTCTGTGACAGATTGCAGACTACTGTTCCTGTCTCAAACCTCAGGGTTCCCACACAGTATGCTGGAGCAGTTGCCATGTCTCATGCCTTTGTATTCCTGGTCTTTCCCATTTCCTTGGGTTTGCTTTTTATTCTTTTTTGTGGTTTCCCTTCCCTTCTTCCATATGGTCTTCCCCAGCAGAGTGTGAGCTGGAACTTCTAGCAGCGCTGCCCCTCCTGGACAGCAGGCTGGTGTACCACCTAGGCAGGGAGCTGCCGCCAGTGCCAGCAACTCCTGGCAGGCCAAAGGGGTGTTTGTGAGTCCTCCCAGGAGTAGGATATCCCCAAAAGGAGAAGTGGGATTGGAGTAGGTATCTCATGTTTTGTACAAACAAAACAAAAAGACAGTCTCCGCCCCAGAGAGTTTATAATCCACTATGAGGCTAGCAATGGACCTTATCACCATTCGATGCGACAACCCAAGCGTGAACACTGAGTGGAGAGCTGCGGTGAGACTCCAGCCACTGACACATATGTGCCCCCAAATACTGACTTCCTACTTCAGTCGCATGCTTTCATTTTAGATGCCAGGTAAGTATACCTCAGAAAGATGCATGTAAAATTCACAAGTGCAAAGTGCAGCCAGAACTCTACCATGAACTTTAAGGCCTTTGCAAAGTGAAAACACAGCCAGGAAGGACTTTAAGTTCCAGCATGCCATGCCATGCTCCCTCCTGGTCCAGGTGGAAGGGACCTCAACATTGTTTTCACAAGGGTGGCTGCAATCTGCCTCCTCAGTCACTGATGCAACTCAGTAGGGCAGTTGCCAGAGTAGTAATTAACCCTCTGCTGTCAGAGGATAGAGTGGTGCTTGCTAGAAGTGTAATGAGTTTAGGCAGGCCAGGGTAATACTTATGCTAAGCTAACTGGCTTCAGCCTGGTCTTTGCTTGACATGAGTGTTGCTTGCTAAATTCGTCCTTATGAAGCTGTGTAAGTCATGATTACAGCGCTATGTAGGATAAAGGTGATGTGTGTTGAAGCCCATAGAAAAGAGGAAGTTAATCCGTACAACAAAACACAAACACAAGATACGGACAAAAAGTCCCTGCATTGAATGGTATGATCCAAGTAAACCAATTGGGAGAGAGACATGAAAATTGCACGGACAGCAAGTGATGTAAACTGAAGCCTGCTCATATGTAAGAATGCTTAATGTTGATTGGATGGTCAGATAATGTGAAAAAGTATAAATATGCTGAACCATTGGGGGATAAGAGGGACCCTCAAAGGAGAATCCATTGTGACCTGCCTATGCCTCAGGAGAAGGTAATGATCAATATCTTTCTCTATATATAAAATCTGTCATTCATTGCTTTTATAGTAACTGAAAACAAAGCCATGCTTTTGGTTCAAAGGTTTGAATTAATAAACCTGAATGGCTCGGCCCCAAGTGCATGGTAATCCTCACCCAACATGCTGCTCCATTTCCTCCAGCAAGAAGAGCTAGGAAAACTTAGCAGCAAGGTGCATGTGAGAACTAGTGACATTAGCACTAATGTCACTAGCTCTCACGCACACCTTGCTGCCAAGCTTTCCTAGCTCTTTTTTACGAAGCCTCACTTCAAGCATGGCTCTGAATGAAGTCACAGTACTCTGGTGCAAGACAAGTCCCGCCACCAACTCCAAAGAAAAGCCTGTGGATTATACAGGCTCAGCCAAAATTACCCACTTCGGTTATTAAGATTAGCTGCAGCAGAGTTTAAGGACATAAGAACTTTGGATCTCTCCATGAGAAAACCCCGATCAGCAAATATCATGCATTTCTGAACACAAGCCAGTTATAAGTCATCCCACAGCATTTACACAGAGCGGCTGGTTTCCCGTTAAGATCTACTGCTCTCGGGAGTCTGGATACAAGTACGATATGAATTATTTAGTAAGTCTAGCACAGCTGTTTGAAATGCATCACCATGCTTTGGCTACAGCAAGACCTGTGAGCAGTACAGGATTTCTCCTACCTCCGTATGGAATTTGTTGTCGCACAAATACAGCGATGTATTGATTGGTTTGAAAGGCTCAAAGTCAATGTTCACTTTCTTTTCTTTTCCTTCTTCTGTCACAATTGTTCCACAGTAAACAACCAGACCATTTGGAGGTACTGTAAAGGACACGAAGTACCATAATTTTAGATCACCAAATATTACATTCAGTATTGCTTACAATGAACACCAGGATTTCAATGATCTGAGGACATATGGATTTAATTTCAAATTTCCCCACACACTATTACAGGAGTTGCCACCCCCCAGCCCACTACCCACCCCCACCTCACTTGTTCCTTCAAGAAACCTGAAGGACTAATTTGTGTGTTCTCATCATAGCTATATGGGGAGCAATGCACAAATGCACTTCTAGAAGCTAGCTAAAAGGACTGAGCTTGCCAACAGGAGAGTTATTTATTGGCAACTTGATGCATTATGACGACAAAGACTTCCCTGGGACTAAGTTAAGAACATGTACCCAGCTCTTAAACCAGCTAGAAGGCAAATATTTATTGTGTGGAAATGAGTTAAACAGCATCACCCCATAAAAACTCTACCAATTCCTACATGGCAGCTCTCCGACAGCTGGCCTGATCCCACAGATCTTATTTGTGTGCACAGTCCTACTGGAGTCAGACTACTTGCTTGAATAAGAGCTGCACAATTAGACCCTTTTCCAGTGTACACCTTGATGGCAGGCTTTATTTCCTCCCCAGATTTGCACATCCGTGTCACATTTCATACACAGAGAGGCTAAAAGATAAGCCAAGGCCAAGTTAAGCAGGAAAGCATGGATTTAACATTGAAGAATCCACACCATTTTAAACTGTTAAAGTTTCAGAATTGGGCCCACAAAGACAGCCAAAGAAAAAGGCAACCAGGAGCCCACTCATGACAGTGCTCAGAGGTCCTCGCAGTGAGGACTGGGCCCCACTGTGCTGGCCCTTGTACCAACATGCTGGAGATTGCATAGGCTAACAAAATGTGCTAGGGTTTCAAAGCAGTGGATTGGAGGAGTCCCGCCCCTGCTCCCCCCAAACCCCGGGTGACTTGCTTTAAACATCTTAATGGCAGGGGAGAAATTTACTAGTGCAAAGCAGCAATAGACAACATGCAACTGAACAGCAACTTATGGTCTGCTTTGGCCAGCTTGCTGTAACAGCCCAAGCAAATATTGTAGTAAAGACAGTTTGCCTTGGGGAAACGTTTAGCAAGCAGGAGTCCCACACAGGCCCTGTGTTACCTTTGTTATAGAGTTTGAGTCTTTGCTGTACAGATGTAATGGCTCCCAGTACTGAAAGGCGATTCACTCGAGACTTTATGTTTGATGCGGTACCAAACTCATCCGCTAACATTTTTGCCACTCGTGAAATCTGGTCTTTGGGGGGAATGATCAACGAAATCATGCTGGTACCATTGCTGAGGAAGGAAAAAAAATGGGGCTAATCACAGAAATTAAGACAGCACATATTGCTTAGGGTGGGGAGAATACAAGAATGTCTTTGGTATGAACAATGCCCTAGGACTGATTTTCCAACTTTTTTTTTCTGTCAACTCAGTTTAAGAAAACTGTTGATCCCCATGACCCAACGGAGCTGGGGATGAGGGGTTTAGGATAAAGGAAGGGGTTCTGGGTTGGGGCTCGGAGCTGGGGCATGGGCTTACCTTGGGCAGCTCCTGGTCAGCGGTGCTACTAAGGCAGGTTGTCCTGGCTCCGTGGACCATGCTGCGCCCTGGAAGCGGTCAGCAGCAGGTCTGGCTCCTAGGCTGAGGCACACAAGTGGCTCCGTGTATCTTTTGTCTGCAGACACCATCCTCACCAGCTCCCATTGGCTGGGAGCCAGTGCTTGGGGTGGGGGCAGTGCGTGGAGCCCTGTGGCTCCCCTGCCTAGGAGCCTGACCTGCTGCTGGCTGCAGCATGTTGTCAGAACAGGTAGGAACTAGCCTGCCTTAGCCGGGTAGAACTGCCAATGGGACTTAACGGCCCAGTCAGCAGTGCTGATCAGAGCCACTGCAACCCAGTGCCTTACATTCCATGACCCAATACTGGGTTGTGACCCATAGTTTGAAAACCACTGCCCTAGGACAAGATGGGCATATCACCTCCCCATTCACACTGTGCTCATTCTCCTTCCACCACTCACTGCTTGTCGTCTAATAGGACTAAATTCGTCACACAAGAATATTGGCTCCCTGACTGTGGCACTGTTAGCAGACTGGTGTACTAACAAATCAGCATTTGGATTAGCCCCTGCCAATAAGTAAAGTCAGCAATGTAGATCTGTCAGAAGCATGCTTTTCCAACCTGGTCACCTTGCATCTAAAGGATGTGGACATTGGAAGGCTAATGAGAACTATGTAAACAAACGTCACACCTCCACATTTCTCACTGCAGGGTCATCTTTTAATCAGTTCTATTTGTTCTCACAGGACAACAGCTACGGAGCATGAAGATCCTAAGCTGGTTTCTGCGCCTCTTTCCATTTCAGTTTTTATACAAACGTCTGAAGCGAAAGTGACTCAGGAAATAACAGTTTGCAGCGTAACCACAAGCCCCTTCCCATTGCACGCAACCATGGAAGCCATTTTAAGCTAACGAGTTTTAAACAAACAGGTATGGGATTGCAAAGCTGCTTCTAGACTGTGCAAGCACATCTGCTCGTTCAGCATTGCTAACTCCAAGAGTCCAAAAAAAAAAAAAATCATGAGACAGGCCCCCTAAAGAGTCACAGATTGGCTTTAAATGGGATTGGGATTCCTTTTGATCTGGTCTTCTGGGTTGAGCCCTCTGGGGTTTACTTTGAACTTCTCTAGCCACAAGGGCTGAAAATTTACTTCTAAATGAAAGTGAGATTCTCAAAATCACAGGAATCCAGGAGCTGGGGTTTGAAGACAGATACCAAGTATCATGAGATTCAAAGTCTTGAGAGTCAGTGCTAAGTACAGGGGGCTCCTCTTTTCTGGAGCCCTCATCCCCCTGTTCTTTTTCAAACTGACCCATTAGTAACTGCCTGGGACGAACAAGAGATGCATGTAGCATCTAAACAAGTGAACTACCAGAAAAGCTGGACATCCCTTTATTTTAACTATAATTAGTGTTACTACTGACTTTGCCAAGCAAGAACAGTTTAAGAGCCAGATTGGTTTTTGCGAGCCAGACTGGTTTTTGCCACTCAGTTTGGGAGGGAAAGTAGAGGTGTCATTTTCTCATCAGCTTTCTCTTCAGATTCTCACGTACTAGCATAGTCCTCCAAAGTACTGAGCGACAAACACACAGGGGAAGGTTTTTTAAAAGAAAAGCTTAATTTCCATTAGCCTTTGAATGAACAAGTGTCCTTGGTGTTTTCCAAGACCTACATTTTGGGCCAAGTTTGACCCAACAGCATAAGTTTAAACAAGTCCTTAACCTTAAAAATGACTAATTGGTTTTAAATATCCCTAACCACCACACAGAAAAACAGCTGTGAAGAGTCATTTGCATGCAAGTTATTCCTTGAAGGGAACGTGAGCCACGGATCTGCAAGTGCAGCTCTGACTTCCAGGTCATAGCAGCCACAGAGTACTTCGTACCACTCTTTCAAGCAGTTAGCTACCTCACTAAATGGCATGAACCTGTGGGAGACGCAATGGTCTAACACTCCCAGCTGGTTCTTTTTTAAGAGAAAGGCTGATGAGAATAGGAGCTAACTTCAATGAATGCTACCTTCAGAAAAACAGCTACAGATATCTCCTCTGAAAGCATCCTGAGACACCTGGAGACTAGAAATCTCCCTAGTTCACACTATTAGTTGAAAACAATTTATGTGTGGCATGAATTAAGAATAGTCCTGCTCCAACAGGGGAGAAGGTTTTTTGCCATGTGCAGATTTATACACTTTGTGCACTGCTTTTTAACAGCAGAGCCCTGGAGATTTCACACAAGTCTCTCTCTCCCTCCTCCACTGAGAACAGCGATGGAAAGAGATCATAGGCTGATGCAGAAAAGTGCCCTGGTGTAGAACAAAATACGGAGAGAGCACTTAGGAGGTTCCATAAGTGTGCTCCTGGCCCAGTATGAGATCATCCATAACTGATGGATCTTCAGTGAATGGCAGAGATCAGCCTTCACATCCCAACTTCATTGTTCTTTCCCCATCAACCCATGCTCCTCAAGCCCCTCTTCGCCTAGAATTTCACACTATCTTAGAGCGTGCCAATCTTCCTACTCTAGCTTCAGACAAAGATCTGATACATAGGTACTGGCACAGCTTGCCCAGTTCCTGCTACCATTCCCTCACAGCTCTACATAAGCTACGGCAGCAAGCAGATCAGGCAATCCCACATCTTGCAGGCTTCCCTGAGACAGGAGCCATCACTGCATGTTGGATTACTCATTCTGTCACGCTAGCGTGAAATTGGTTGTTTGGACAACCCATGATTAAGGGAATTGGGGAAACCACAGTACATTGCCAAACTACCATGCCACCTGTAAATCCTATCCCAACATAGCAGTAAGGAACCCCATTGCAATGAAACACTCATGGCCACATTCAAAACAGACTAGAACATATGAGACAGTGGGTATCTTCCCACTATCTTCGGCCATAATGGGACAACCGGCTTCAGAGATCCTTGTAGTCTGCTACTGCAGTTAGCAATACAAGAGCAAAGGCGCCCAAAGAGGAGGGAGAATGCACATCGAATTGCTCTGCTCAAGCCAGAGTTTGATTAGCATTAATACTCTGCTTTCTACCCAGCACTTCAATGAATTCTGCCTTCCCAGTTCATGTGAAACGTGCTAGGTGCTTTCCTCTGATTTGACATGCTTCACTACCATTCACACAGTGAAGGCCATTTCAGTGTTAACCGGTTCCTGCAGCATCATGTAAGACAGCATTTGCCATTAGAAAGGCCATTTGCCATTAGAAAGGCATTGCACTGTCTGAGCTTGAAGCTGGCATGGAAAAACAGACAGCTCAGTTATTCAAGTGTCATTTTCCAGTTTACTGAGCCATTTCTGCCAGACACTACCATGACTATTCAGGTCCATTCAGCAGTTTATGCCAAGCATTCTGCTGCCATCTGCTGGGTAAGTGAGTAAAAGCAGCCAAATTATTTTTCATTAAAAAGGAAGGTAAGGAAGATCAACAGACAACCCAAACACAGTAAGTCTTAACATTCTGGGTTCAGAGCGATTTTTTTGCTCTGAAGTAGTTTCACTTACCCGAACTGGGATCCATGAATGCTTTTGAGAGGCAGGCCCATCAGCTTCTGTAACTTAATACTAAGTGGACCTAGGAAACTAGAAATCTAGTAAGATGCCAGCTCAAAGCAATAGCTTACCATAGGAAAGCAGCTTTCCTGTCTCAAAGCAATTACATATCTGTAACTCATCATGCTGCTACATGGCCAAGCTATTCCTGTAAAGCACAAAATGAAAAAACTGAGCAGCACAGATTTGTGCCCTGCTGATCAGGCACAGAGGCATTCAGCAACAGCTTGCACTTAAAGATATTCCTGTTCCCTGTAAAATCCTCTTGCACCTCCCAGTCGGAGTATCCCCAAGTGCCTCGTCCATCTCACTGCAACCTCTGGAGGCTGTTGTGGAATCTGCAGGACCAGAAAAAATGCCTCTGGGCTCTCGTGTGAAGCAATAGTGGAACTTCCAAAGCAGACATTTTAGACAACCAGTTTGGCATGGCTGTGCTGAATATCCAGCTTGGGGAGCTGCCACTCCAAGCTGTGCTCATTTCTGTGTCTTTTCTAGACAGTCTGAAGGAAGAGCACAGCCACCGTATGAATGTTCACAAGACAGGTGGCACATTGCACTGGAGCAAGCTGCCTTCTGTACTTGTAAAAGGTTACTTTAATTACTATTGGCAATTGAGCTTCCTACCAGAGGCGGCCATCTTGCTGAGAAGGGATTTGGTTTCTAGGCAGAGCTGAACAGGTTTTCACATTTTCAAGTTTCAACGGATAAGCCAAGTTGGCAATCAGTTTAGTCTCTTCCAGAAGGGGTGTACACAGCCTCCCAAACAGCATCACCTCAGCAAACTGGCTGCCTCTTGCCCTAGACTCCAATGTGGTTTGGTACTGCACAGATCATTCATAGTGACAGCGATTCTTCCCTCAGCACTCCTTTCAGAGTGCTAGGAGAGCAAGCAGCGATCACAGATGGAAATCTGAGGAACAAGGCTCACTCTAGGCTGCCGTACTGACCTGATGCTGGCAAGGGAGGATAACTGTTTATAACCAACCTTGCTACATAAAATAAGAGTTAGTGGCCTACACTGAAATATCAGAGGAACCTTTGTTAGATACACAGAAAAAGCAACTGAGCAGTAGCTGTTCCACAATAGACCATTTTACTCTATCACCACAAGGTGTAATGAGCAGATATCAGCAAACGTAAGGAATGTCAGTAGTCAGAGCTGACGAAGAGCTGTGTGGAGCTCGAAAGCTTGCCCTTTTCACCAACAGAAGTTGGTCCAATAGAAGATATTACCTTCACCCATCTGGTCTCTCCAATAACTAAATGCTATCAGTCAAGTGCAGAGTTGGCTTGCTTTAGTTGAAGGAAATAAAAGCTGGGAGCAATGTTCTCAAAGGGCTATTCTAAGCCCTTATTTCTTTAACTGCAGGAGACTGCAAAGAGCCTACCACAAACAAGATGTGCAGATAAGTTATCCTAGCTACATACTGTAGCTGGAAGACTTTCTATTGAACCGTCGAGCCCAGACACTGCTATCAGAAGAATCGCCTTCCTGGATGTACTTGCGTATTTTCTCCCTCCAAAAGTGACTAGAGAATACAAGCAAAGTCCCTCCATGTTTAATGTGGTGGCAATGGGCTGGGCAGAACAACTCCCCACTGCCATACATAATTGACTTACAGGTTATGCCTCATTGAGACACATGTCCCATAGCCAAATGGGAGACTGATGGAAGCTGTGCACTGAAAGTTTCAGTCAGTACTGCATGTTCATCCAGATGCCCACACTTCTGAATGATCAATAGGCACCACTGGCCTCCAGGTGTTTGAAGCTCAGCAAGTGTCCATTAAATTCAAGAATCCAATACAGCAAAAACAAAGAATGCTACATTAGTGGGGGAGGAAGGCTCAGAAAAGGCAGGATTCTGCAAATATACAGTATCTGGAAACTCACTCTGACTTGACGCTGCCTCGCCTCTCCCCAGGCCATACTGCCACAGCTGCAATGAGGCCCCTGAGCTTGATCCCCTTGCTCAGGAGCTGCTGGCAGTCCTGTAAGGCCTCCTCCTTTCCTTTGGGATGCTCTGGCCCCCCGAAGGTCTGAAATACCCTGAATTTGCTGACCTTCCCGGCACAAAGTAGAGACTGCGTTGGACTGGTGTTTAGTGGGAAAGTATAACACATGCTGACCACGTGGCTCTAAATCAAAGGGTTTATGGTAGGGTGGGAGGAAGAGGTGCTGCTGCCGCTCTGGCGGCGTTTTACTTTACCTCTACATTTCTATGCTCAGAGTGCTGGATGGGTGTTCAACATGGATTTTGCATATACAAGTCTCAAAATCATTGAGAGTCTTGGTTTTCTTGTTAAATCTGTCTTATACACATACCATTTTACTGAATACCGACACTCACCCTCAACTAGGCAATGCCCCAATTCTGTTCAGTCTGTTTTCTGCACCTAGCATTATAGGATGAGTACCTGACAATGCTATCCTACCTACATGGCACCCTGAAAGTCATGTTTTGGGAAGCATGCAGACAGGGTAATCATTTCCCAGATAGGCACCAGCACTGCCGCAGAAACAAGGAGAGGCAGTGTCAAGTAGCCACTGCCCAAACCCATTCAGGACTTGATAGACCAACATCACTTTGAAACGCACCCAATAATAGAAAGCCCTGGCTCAGTCTTCAAGGAGCTGACATATCCTGCTGCCAGAGAGGAACTAACACAACCTCCAAGAAGAGAAGTGAAAATGCTTTCTTCAGAACTGGCCCTTCCTGAGGTGGTCTCAGCCCATCAGGAACAGGCAAAACGCCATGTGATCCATTCCAAGTAATCAGAATCTTGAAATGTCCCTTGAGCAGCAGACAAATGATTCACAGATATTTAAAGAGAGCCAAGAAATTAGCTAACAGTTTGGACAGGGCGAGTTTCAAGCAACAACTGATGGGGCCCAAATACAGGTTGAGTTCAAACCCAGGTCATCTGGAGCATTTACTCATTGTAAGTGGCAAATATTTTGCACCTCTCAATATAGACTCAGTAAGAGCCCCATGTTCTCTTTCATCAATACATTACCGTTTGTGTGGGTCTCTCAAGTGCACCAAGATGCAAAGCACCACCCCATGTTCTGCACAGCGTCCTTTCAAAGGAAGGTTGCGGGAGGTGCTAGCGTTCTGTGCAGCATCTTCATTGGACCACGTGGAATGCGCTGCTCAACTACCGAGAAAAGGGCCAGTTGCTAGGTGGAAGGAAGTTGGGATCAAGTATCTGATAGCAGCTGGGAAAGAGAAGGACCCTCTACTTGGGATTGTGGTGGCAAAAGTACGATCTGCTCCTTCTCTAACTGTTGATCTGGGTGTAAGGAGGGAGAACTGGAATTCGAAGGAAATGGAATTCCTTGCCCTGAAAGGCACTTCTGATCTGTGCAAAGCTAGTACCTCAGCTGCCCTGTAGTACCCCACTCCACCCTGTGGCAAACTGGAGCAGCTTAGAAGCACTGAAGGGAGTTGCAATGCTTAACAGCATTGTGGACTGAAGTGACAGCTTGGGCCCAGTCTCCCACAACATAGTTCTCACCCTGTAAACTCAATCCCTGCTTTTGTTCAGCCCCATGTGCCAGATTAGGCAGCATTAAACAAAGATGCCACACCGAGGATCATTTGGATTGTCCAAGGTCCCCCACTTCCTGTCTCACCAAGGACTGCCTCAGGGAAGAGATGGTCCCCCCATGGAGGGGAGTTCTGGAGAGTAGCTGCAGGAACAGTCACCAGCTGCTGCACAACCCTTGGACGCAAGCTGGGGAGCCAAGCACCGAGACTGACAAGCAAGAGACATTAAGTGACAAGGCTCTTCTCCCCCAACCCCTTGTCTAGACAGGGACCCCACTCTGGCCTGTGGGAGAGAGCCCCACAAGGATGAGACAGGTGGGTGTCGAGTGAAGGAGCCGATGCAAGACTGCTTACACTCAGTGAGATGCTACCCAGAGGCAATACTTCCCCTGAGCAGCTGCTGGCCTGCTGCAAGCAATGACTCCTGCACTCAGCATGCATGGCACATCTGCGGGGAGGGGGAAGAGGAGAGGAGGTCATGAGAAGAACAAGGTCATGTACCTCCTCATACTTTCATCCAGCAGGAACTAGGCCCGGTGCCACTGCTGGGCTTTTGTAACATGTCAGACCCACCAACTCCCCACTGAAGCCTCTAGTTTGGCCTCTTCCCTTCGCCCACCCCTCTGGAGGTCCCTAAGCTGCAACTATTGCTCTGAAAACTTCTGCCACAGCTCGTCTCCTTACTAGATCCCAACTCAGGTAATGCCGTATTGCTGCCATGAATGCCCTACCATTCCAGCAGACTATGGCATTTTTGGCTGCCCATGTACTGCTGCAGAGCACTGACGTATGATGGTAATGAACCACTGATCTGCCCATGGTCACTGCACTTCATTGGTGGGTAAAGTTCTCTCTCTATATCCCATAGCTCCCACACAGGGGAGCAGAAACTGAATTAGTTACTGCCACTCTGCTGTATTCACCTTTCAGCCAAGAATTTCAAAGCATCAAGGTATGGGCATGTTCTGAGTGGAACCTTGCAGGCCTGGAGCACCAGGGTGCTCCTGGAGCAGTGAGGCAGATATTGGTAACCCATGTGAACACTTTTATACTTCAGACACTGATGACTCACTAGCAGACTTAGTTCTGCCACCATACTCTGCCACCAATTACTGTACTTTCCAAATTCAAAAGATTTTAGCTGCACTACACTATTAGGCTAGTCAGTTTGGAGCAAGATGTATCCTGAATTACTGAAGCAAGGCCAGAATTGCATATTCAGATCTTTAGGCCTCAGGGGTACACAGGGAATAGTGAAGTGATTGCAAAGCACTCACCAGTAAGCACAGCAAGTTGTCCCCTTCTCAGTTTCCCACTCCCACCTCTCACTGTGTCTATCTTTCAGATAAGTCAGTTTCAGTCATGATCTGTTCCTGAATGATGCTCTGTGCAAGAACCATGCTGTTTGGTAGTGCTTCATGCACCCTTGTGAAGGAAGATTACAGGGCACAGAGGTCACTCCAAATGCTTCCTTGACATCATATGGTGTAGTTTTCCCAAACCCAGAGGCATCAGAGCTTGGCAATCAGATGCACCCCAGAGAGTTCTTTACACTGACTGCCAATGCATCAGATATGAAAGACATGCAGCAAGCTGTCCTGAAGCACATCTGCACAGTTAGCATAGCTCAATAGAAAAGTTAAGAGCAGGGGAAGAAAAAAGCTTGAAGAAACACTTCTGGAATTGACAGGCAAGGAAGGCAATGGGCAAATGGCCAGCTCCCCTTTACAGTTACACACATGACACGAGGAAAACTCGTGTCCTGAAAGACTAGTTAGAACAGGGGTCTCGGACACCCACCCCCTGGATTTATATTTATCCAGCTCCATGACATACTGCAGAAGGCAAGCTCTTCTTTACAAAAGAGTGTAATGCTGCCTTAGAAAGAACCAGCTCCCAAGGGTGAATGGCAGCCACTCAGCATTTGCATATTTAACTCCTAAGCCTAAGGACAACACAAAGGTCAGCATCCAAGTAACCTAGCTGCACAGCTGGGTAACAATACACATTACCAATAAGCCAAGAGCAAGCATAGTACTCACTGTATGTCATCACTATGAGTAATTGGAATTATTGTGGATAGTTCTCTGAAAACACCTACTCACTGTGCAGCAGCAGTCAAAAAAGTGACCAGAATGTTGTGAATCATTAGGAAAGGGATAGATAAGATGACAAAATATCATATTGCCTCTATAAGTCCATGGTACACCCACATCTTGAATACTGTGCAGATGTGGTCACCTCATCTCAAAAAAGATATATTGGAATTGGAAAAGGTTCAGAAAAGGTCAACAAAAATTAGGGGTACAGAACGGCTGCCGTATGAGGACAGATTAATAAGATTGGGACTTTTCAGCTTGGAAAAGAGACAACTAAGGGGAGATATGATAGAGGTCTATAAAATCAGGACTAGTGGGAAGAAAGTAAATAAGGAAGTGTTATTTACTCCTTCTCAGAACACAAGAACTAGGGGTCGCCAAATGAAATTAATAGGCAGCAGGTTTAAAATAAACAAAAGGAAGTCTTTCTTCACACAACGCACCGTCAACCTTTGGAACTCCTTGCCAGAGGATGTTGTGAAGGCCACAAGTATAATGGGGTTAAAAAAAGAACTAGATAAATTCATGAAGGATAGATCCATCAATGCCTATTAGTCAGGAGGGGCATGGATGCAAAACCATGCTCTAACCCAGTGGTTCTCAAACTGAGTCGGGACCCCAAAGTAGGTCGGGACCCCATTTTAAGGGGGTCGCCTGGGCTGGTGTTAGACTTGCTGGAGTCTGGGGCCAAAGACTGAGCCCCACTGCCCTGGGTGGCGAGGCTCAGGCTTTGGCATCAGCCAGCCCTCCTCAGCACTGAAGCCCTTGGCCTTTGGACCACCCACCCAGGGCGACAAGGCTTGGGCAGGCTCAGGTCCCCCATCGTGGGGTCTTGTAGTAATTTTTGTTGTCAGAAGGGGGTTGTGGCGCAATGAAGTTTGAGAACCCCTGCTTTAACCTGAAGTCTGGCTACCAAAAAAGGGCCATACCCTAAGCAGTCTTTCTGCAAACACTCCTTATCAAGAATGGCCAGCTCACACAACATACATTTAGCCCTCCCTTCAGCCTGGGCTAAACAGCTAATAGCTTTGATGGGCTCTCTGGTCGAAGATGGCCAACATCAGGTTTCATAAAGCACTCTTTATACAATGTAACTGAAGTAGCTGTTTAGCAATCCAATTAGAACACAGAACACAAGAATAACCATAAAGTAAGGAAGTCTACTTTCATTGGTGCCTCTTAGCTTCAAGCACAAAGGGATCTGTTAACAGGACAAGTTTATTAGGAACAAGGGAAACTGACAGGGAGAGCACATGCTGACTGTCAGTTTTAGTCCTCTATCTTTTCTTCAAGGAGAAAGCGTCTCTTGCTAACCTGCAACATCTCACTAACAGGACAATAGCCATTGCTCTACCTCCTAGAGATCTCATAGCAGCAGGACACTGTAAGCAAAGGCAGAGAGATTTACAGAGATTCCAAAAAGCTGACTAATGGGACAGGAATTAGGTTAGTGATGATATGTAACTTAAGTTATGGAGTCTAAAGCTTCTCCTTAAGGTTAATAGTTAACATAGTCAATTGTATGACTTTTAATGCACTTCTCTCATCTATCAGAGCAGTAACTATTCAGAGAACTCCCTAGAAGCTAAGCAACATCTCTATTAAACAGATTTAGGTGAGCCTTCAGGAGAAACAGAAGACATAGAACTCTTCTCACATGCTGCAGACTTGACTGAGGGACCCTCAGCCCAAAACAAGAGACTTATTTTCCCTTCAGTAACGTAAATCTCACGTAGTGTTACTGGTGGATAAAGATCTAATAGTTGGGACCTAACTCAAGCCTTCTCTCTCAGGTTGAATATGGAGTCATTTACTTTGGAACTGCCCCAACCCTGATGCAAGAACAGGCAAAGGGGTTTTATTAAAGGTGAACCCACCACGTTACAATTCCAGATTACTCTGTTCAGTGCATGGGAGGACGCCTAAAGCTTGATGCTTGAAAGCAGACATGCTCTGAGACTGTGCAGACGGGAGTACCTTTATCTCCTTCCTGCACTCCTCTGGCCACTCACAGACATTCCAGAGTCCCGTTTCCCTCCCCACTCACCCCACCAAGCCTCAAGACAGATTGTGATAGGGGCTGCAAATCCCTCCAGCCCACAGAGGGAGACAGGGAAGACTAGAGGGCTTGGAAAGTAGCCCCAGTTAATGTGCATACTGTCACACTCTTCTCCCAAAGTCCTGCTGCGGGATGACAGTTGTGTCCTGTTTGCAGTCAACTTTTTAAAATACAGCCTGTTCCCTCCCTCTCTTCCCCCCACCCCCCGCATGCCATTAGATAGGCTTTTCCTTCCTGCCTTCACATCTTGGCACTATCTTTTCCTCTGCTATTACCAGTATCCATCCTTCCTCCCCATCACCTTAAACCCCTTTTATTCCCCACCATGTGTTGTTGCCTTCTACACCTCCCTCCCCTGAATTTTCAACCCTGCTCTTCTAACTTTTCTAATCTCTCCCTGTCCATTTTCCATTCAAACCTACCCCTCACAGAGTGCACAGTTTGTCACCTAATGTCCACAGGATTACATCGCAATAAGTGGCTATATTGCCCAGGGCAGTGCCTAGGTGATCAGTCAAACCACACTGCCCTAGAAGCGCTGGGATTCCTATCAGGGTGCCATTCCCAGGCAATTTTGTAGCCTTTGTGATACAGATACTTCCCTCCTACCTCTGGCTGCTGTTCTATGTGATCCTCTCCCCTCCCAAAGCTCTTCCATTCGCTGCATGAGCGGTCTCTGCTAACCCAGCCTTCCCCAGTCTCAGATTTCAGGTTCTCCTCAGTGAGCAGTCTACTGCTGGCCTCTGTTGCTCAGAGTTTGCCCTGCTGCAGCAAGGTAAAGCCTATTTGATTTTTTTACAGAGTTTCACAGCTACCCTGGGGGTATGCCCAGCAGCAGACCCAATGGACAAGGCTCTGGTCAGTTTGCACTTTGCTGCATTTCGGTAGAGTTCTAAGCAGCAACAACACAGGAGCTGGATGGCTGCAGTGCAGGCTCAGGAAGACAGAACTGCTTACACTCCTGCTCACCTTTGGGAGCTTTTCCAGAACCACAAGGGACACTAAGAGGAAAGCTTAGATTCTGCGGAAGTGGATAACGTTCAGGGAAAGCTGCAGACTCAGGACTGAGAAAGTTTCCTATTCAACCAGACAGAGTGAGTTTTCCAGCTCCCACTCACCAGGATCCAGAGGTGGGGTAGGGTCAAGATGGAAATGAGGATACCAATTCAAGCTGCAAGGGCTTTGCTTGTGGGGAGAGCGCCAGAAGAGTGTGTGCAAAATGAGAACGGGTACTGCAGCTTGTTCCTTCTTAAGCCTGGCCTCCACTTGGATGTTGATCAGTATAACTGTCAGGTTTTTTATTTTTTGTTTTGGGGGGGGGGAAGGGGCGGGTTTACTGAAATAGCGGTATCAGTACAAACCCTCATGTGGATGCAATTATACTGCTATAAAGGTGCCTAATACCTGTTCTCCAATCCATCCGCCCAACACAGAAATAGCCAGAGGGGATCCACACTAGGGAGGGCTGTACTGCATTAACTAGACCAGTGTAGTTGAGGCAGCATAACCCAGTATTAACAAGGCCTTATGCTATGCCTGCTATTGATAGAGTGAGCCATTCACAGCCAGGAAGATCTGTTGTTTCGATAAGTAGTTTAAATACTCATGTTGCTGAATTTTGATATATTCTTTATTATCTTCATCAAAACAGACAAGCCGTCTCTCTCGTACACACCAACAAAATGCCAGCATGCCCCTACTGAACCTTTTCCTTTAGCCAGAGCCCTGTCCTCAGACAGGACAGGAACTAGGCAAAAGTGTAAAGGGACATCTCACTCAAAACAGAGTGCCCATTCATTCTTACAGGAGCGTAACGTCAGCTGTTCAAGGTTAGTGCTATGAAGCATACAAAATCCCCACTTAATAAAAGTTATGGGTCATTTGTTAAGAGGCCCGTCATGCCAATATCACACCAACTACTAAATCTGCCTTTTCTCCAGAGCCAGCAGGGTACGTGAACTTCCAGGGGGCCCAAAAAGTCTTGCCAGCTCACAAGACTGGCATGGTACGAACATGCACCAAAACAATGCATGTAGATCTAATTCAAGCCCTCCCAGCTTTGACAGCGTGCCATTACCCAGAATGGATTTCAATTAGTGTAGCACAGGGCTGGAAAGCAATGGCAGCCTGAGGCAACTCCTGTAACTGGGCCATTCCACATGGGTCAGTAAGTTGCCTGATGGGTCAGAGGAAAATTCAGAAACAATGGCAGCTTTCTGCAACACATACTGGGTACCACCTTTTGTTAAGTTATAAGTATAACCAGTTTTGAAACAGATCAGCTATTAAGTATGCTATTTTGCAGGCATTCCTGCATGCAACTTTGAACCTCAGTCTTTTTACCTCACTTTGTATTTACTGTGAAAAGAAAAGGAGGACTTGTGGCACCTTAGAGACTAACCAATTTATTTGAGCATAAGCTTTCGTGAGCTACAGCTCACTTCATCGGATGCCTCACAAAAGCTTATGCTCAAATAAATTGGTTAGTCTCTAAGGTGCCACAAGTACTCCTTTTCTTTTTGCGAATACAGACTAACACGGCTGTTACTCTGAAACCTGTATTTACTGTGTTTACTTTCCTACATCTAAGACATGCAGGGAGATGCATGCTATCCAGCAGGTCTCTTCAAGAGCTTGCACGGCTCTGCCTTCACAGGGATGATCCCGATCACTAAGACTCCCCCCGGCCCACCCCGGTTGGTTTAGTTCTTAGGATTAGGTGCAGAATTGCTTCTGAACAGGTCAATTTCTCCTTTTGCTATGAAAGGAAGCATCTGCTTTAGTTCCCAAGTGAACCCCTCTTTTTAAGGCTATTTACTTAGTTTGGAAGAAAAGCAAACCTGATCTATCATGGGCCAGTAAAGCTACTATACAATCCTAGAGGGTCAGGGGTATTCCACAGTCACTTCACCGGCTACTGCCCTCAACTCTTACCCATCCATTTGTCAGCCTTACTTGTGTTTGCAGACACTATCAGCCCCCACAACACTCCTTCCAAGTTTCTGCTTTGCCCCCCATTTCAACAACATTTAGTAAGATCTATTTCCCTTCAACAGCATTTAGCAAGATCCATTTCCCCTGAAAGGGAATCCCTCTACTCGGGTGCAGAGCTGCTGCTACAGCTCCATCACCCTTCTCTTCCAGCCCTGTAAGGATGGATTCACATAAGGGCTCACAGGCTCAGCAGTCCTGAATGCAGTTGTTGGAGATTATTTGCTGGCTAGTAGGCATTCATCCTCATGATCATCTCCCTTTCCCCAATACCCTCAGTTTATCTGATGGATTTAGGTGGCCAACATGCTCATGTCATTAGGCTCTGCTGTACAGGCACCATCAGGAGTGTTCCTCCTTACTGTAGGGAGAACAGTTCCTCTATCAGTCCTCCTTTGTACTCCCTTACTCTGGGTTTGAAAATCCATTCACCCCCCAAACGGGGCAGCAACACGTTTCACCTCAGCTTGATAAGAGCGTGATCAAGATGGCTTGCAGAAACTGAGCCACTATTCAGGTTTACCAAGCAGCAACAGTTGAAGTTAATGAGTCTGGCAGTTTCACAGCTATCTAGTTCAGCCACCCTGGTCACCAAGAAAATTCAAAGATTGTGTCAGCTTTATACGGCTAGTGGGAAAGCTGTGGGCAGCAACAGAAGCAGGCAGGGGAATTATTCAAAGGGGGAGGGATGAAAGAGGACCAACCAAATAAAAAGAGGCTAGGGAGGAGTACAGTGGCCAATACCCTTTCTCTTCTGCCCTCTGCAGCAGCCAGACCACAGTGGGTAGGAATAGTTAGAGCAGTGGAGACACCAGCCCACTGCTGCAGCAGCCAGGAGGCTCAAAGAGAACTCCTCTCCCAGCACATGGACAATGTGAAGAGTCAGTTATGTAAGAATGTAATAGCCAAAGATGATCCAAAAAAATGACCAAGCACTGCACCTTAGTAAGAATTTCAGCACTCTCCCCTTCCCTTGCAGCTGGAGATGACTAGGGGCTGGGTTTCTCTCCAGGGTACTGCACTCACCTTACTGGCCCCCAGCCAGTCTGCCACTGGCTAGTAATAGTTTAGTCACCAGGGTCACAAGTACGTAGGTTTTCAGGCCCTGTCTGCTCTCACTCACACAATAAGAAGCAGATAGCTACTCTCCTTCCCTCATCATTCCCTGAGGAGTCTGCCTCATTAACTTTTACAACGATCAGTTTGCAGCTCATCTAACTTGGGAGAAAGGGGAGTAACTAATAATAAGACATGGCTAGTTTGGACCATCAGACACTCCCTGACCACAGCTGTTCCCTTCCAGCAGCAAAGGGAAGAGAAATTTGATTCAATGGGTACTTAACTAGCCAGATGCTGAAGAGAAAGAGAGCAGGGTCCAAGGACAGCACCTTGACAGGAATCCCACCACCTTTCCAGGAGCTGGTATTGTCTGGGATGTTGCCCCAAATCTCTCTGGTGGGACCCCTCTTTTGTACTGGCCTCTGCCTAGTCAGCATCTGGTAAATATGGAGTCCTGTTCCATTCCCTCAGTTTTCTGGCCACATCCCTGCTGCTTACCTCATCTATTCCACAGACATGATAAAAGTATGCCCTGGCATCGCACTCACTTGTTAACCCTTTCGGGAACACCCTGCAGATTTCACTGAGATTTTACAAGTGGTCAAAAAAGAGCCAGAATAGCTTTGCCATCATGTGTCTACTTATTACCTTGTGCTGTACAGACCTAGACCCACCTCAGTTACACCCAGCACATGGAACTGGGACACTGCTTTTGGTTACTGTTTACCGCATCTCCACCCTTCCTTACTAATGCACTTCTGAGTCCCTAACCTTTGCATCACCCTGTTTCTCCAGGATCATGCCTGCCACCCACCCATCCTAGAATTCTCAGAGCTGGTCCTCCAACTTCACAGGGAAAGGAAATGACTCCTGAGGACAGGAAAAACCTGTTCCACTGGTTCAATTCTCCTGTGCTGAAGAACTTCGAGCTACTAGGTAGTTGCTGAGCCTATCCCCATCTGAGGAGCAGCATAAGATATAATGTGTTCATCAGGGATCGACTTATGGGTTCCTGCAACCAACACATTAGAGCATAACCTGTCCTGTCTACACTAGGCTCTTTACAACACAGTTAGTTAACATGTTTTTAAAAGACCTCTCTCAGTCTCGGACCCTCTGGTTAACATGTCTACACCAGTGGTTCTCAAGCTGTGGGTCGGGACCCCAAAGTGGGTCGCAACCCCATTTGAATGGGGTCACCAGGCTGGCTTAGATTTGCTGGGGCCTGAGGAAGAAGCCAGAGGCCCCCCCCAAGTGGTGAAGCCTGAGGACTTCAGTCCTGGGCAGAGGTGCTCAAGTTACAAGCACCCTGCCTGGGGCTGAAGCCCTTTGGCTTCTGTCTACCCACCCATGGCAGTGGGGTTTGGGCTTTGGCCCTCTCCCACTCAGGGCAGCAGGGCTCAGGCTTCAGTCCCCCCTCCTGGGGTTGTGTAGTAATTTTTGTTGTCAGAAGCAGATCGCAGTGCAATGAAGTTTGAGAACCCCTGGTCTACATTATGGAGCCTATGTCAGCATAGCCATCAACGTACCCCTGGCATAGGTGCAGCCTACACCCACAGAAGAGTTTGTCAGCACAGGAACAGCACCGCCCTGAACAGTGTTAGCTACATTGACAGAAACCCCCTTCTGCCAGCACAACTACATCTGCACTAAAGGGTTTGTTGGCATAGCTGTGTCGGTCAGAGTGTGCATTTTCCCCCCACCTGCCTGACCAGGGTACCTATGACAACAACTTTTAAGTGAAGACCAAACCAAAGTAAAATCCTAATGAAGACATGGTAGCTGCAGTTCTAGCATGTATTGCAGAGCTAGATGAATCCTAGGATCTGGTGTTTCCCTGACCTGCTAGCACAAGTTTAAGTTAGACTACCTTGTCTTCACTAGGATTTTACTATATATTAGCCAACACATAACTCGCTCCTCTTCCTCCACCCACCGTGTCCCTTATTTCTCTAGTCCACAGCCTGGTGCTTTGCACCAAAACACTTTATTTAGAGGGTTTTATCCTTTGTACAAAACTCTTTCCCCCTTAACTGCATTCACTGTTAGTTTCCACGCTGCCTTTTTTCTGAAGCTCATGGTTTCTGTGCTTAGCTGAGTTCTCTCACTACTGACCCTTGCAATAGTCATCTACTGCAAACAAAAACTCTAAAGAACTATCTTTCTGGACTAACCCTGCTTATGTCAATACACTTGATTTAATTAGGGATCGGTCCTGCTTTGAGCAGGGGGTTGGACTAGATGACCTCCCGAGGTCCCTTCCAACCCTGATATTCTATGATTCTATTCTATGATTCACTTTGAAACTGAGCACCAGAATGCTAGTAGTACATGATGGCTACTGAATGTTCCATGCAGCCCAGCAATCATCAGCATCTCTCTAAACAGAGAGGGATGTTAGGGCACAGTGGCTGACTTCACAAGCAGTTTAACAGGAAACTCCAGCACACACCTGTACCACCCCATACCTGCTTAGTTTCCTACTGCATTCTGAATTCAAAGATACAAGCTGTCTTCATTAGCGACACAATAGCTCTAATAGCCATAGCTCTCCCAACCATGCAGGGCTTGAGCTAGTGCATTAAAAATGCAGCAGAGACTTGGGCTAGCCACCCGAGCTCAGACTCATGGGTTTGGTGGGCTTGAGCATCCAAGCTGCTGTCTGGGCTGCAATGTTCACACAGCTAGCACAAGTGACTCCTCCTGGGGTAGGCGGCTCGCTCCAGGCTACAGTGTAGATATAGCTCAGGCTCCTATGGAGCCAGACTAGATAATCAGCAAAAATACACTCGTTAGTCACATTAACCCAGGGCCATAACCACCCCCAGGGAAACATACATGAGGTCAACACAGCTCTGAAGAATAGCTCAGTATCAGCTGGTGATACTGGAACAACTGGAAGGAAAAGTATCCTACAGATCCCTGAACTGGAACAGACATTCAGTGTTCTAGATGAGTGTGGGTATGTAATGACTACTTCACTATACACACCTAAAAGTTGTCTCTTCTACCAACAGTAGTTGGTCCAATAAAAGATATCACCTCACCCACCTTGTCTCTGTAAGATCATCAAACAAGGGGTGAAGAACTGACTTCTTTTCAACATCCAGGCAAAGAAGCTTCAAACAATTCTTTTTTTTGCACCTAAATTGCTAAGGAAAAGTACTGGAGAAAGGGCCTGAGGCACAGACGGACTCAGTGGCTTATAATGTAATGTGACCATATACTTCTGAGAAGGGTTAGCTGCCAGCTTTTGAGGGAGTCAAGGGTTCTCACTCCTTTACAGCAAGACAATCACTTTTTGGCTGTGGTAGTAAAGAGAAAAGATACCATTAGTCACTCACACCAAAGAAAGTAGAGGAAGTATATAAAGCTCTACCTAGCTGACTGCAGAAGAACTGAACAAAAGTCAAACCCTGAGCCCACTTTTCTCCAGCATGCCCTTGCATCTAGGGTAAAACCCAACCCAGCATTAGGACTGTCTGCACAAGCCTCCACAAACCCCAGACTAGAAGCTGACATTCTTAAAATCCAGCTGACATGATAACTGGGCCATTAGGAGTTCCCAACTCCACCCCATTCAAGAGGAGGGCTGTGCCCCTGGAATGCTCAGCTTGGTGCTCTTGCAGCCACCAGGAAAAGCAGCACTCAGACAGTTCCCCACTTCCCTTAGATGCACAGGATTAGTCTTCAGTGCTGAAAAACACAGAGGGGCTGTGGTGTTTCCATGGGCAAACAGCTGTAGAGAGCTTTTGCTTAATGAAGCAAGTCATAGACCTACCGACTGCAACACAAACCTATTTCCTAGGTTCACAATGGTGCCTTGAGGAAGACACTGCAATTCTCTTCCCCCCCACTCCCCCCCAAAAAAGAAAAATCAATTCCATGCTTTGCTTTTGTACTGAAACTTTTATCATTGTGTCTCTATAGAGAGCACTTCACTCTCCCTCTTGCATTTAAAATACTCCAGCCTTTAACACAAAGGTTTTTATTTTCAGCCGAAATCAACTGAAACACTGAAAGCACCTGCTTGTTTCAACAGCCTGTTTAGACAGATTATTAGAGGCTGCTAAAGAAAGCTGAAGCTTCCCCCCTCCCCCACCCGGTGATACTGGAACAACTGCAAGGGAATGGAAAATATCTTAAAACTCCCTGAGCTGGAACAGACATTCAGTGTTCTAGCTTAGTGTGGGCATGTAATGGTTACTTCATTATACACACCTAACATTCCCCCGCATTTTAGCTCTGCTGAGAAAATGCCAGCTTTTAGGAACTTCATCTCAAACCACCTCTGACCAAAATGCATACCACATGGCAACTGCCAGACTTACTCAGTGATATGTGCACATCTCGAGTTACAAGCTACTAATGCTAGGATAGCTTACTTTCTGCCAAGAATGTATCCAGTTGCTATTAGTATATGCCAGCAGCTAGTTAAGGTATCACAGCCAACTTAAACCTCCTTTCCCCTCTGTATCTGGACTCCCAAAGCATCCCATGTTGCACATTTCTGAACTTCTGGCAATTCGGAGAGCCCACTGTTCTAGATCCCCAACTTTATCTAGATGCCTATGCAGATGTTTAAGGGAGAATGCCACAACACACAGGGAATTTACATGAGATCAAACCATGAAGCCATCCAGTCCAGTATCCTGTACGGCAGCGCTCAGTACTTAGTTCTTCAGAAGAAGCCGCAGGACACCCACAAGGGATTATTATGGGGTCATTTGTCCACCGGGGAAGACGCACTGATTTAAACCCCAAAACACAAAAATTTAATTACCCTGATCAATTCCACCTCATGTTTTGTGTCACCCTGGCTGTCCTCACACAGGGACATCTTCGCGTTCAGATCCCGCCAACCTGTCAGCAGGGCTCCAGCACTGATGAGCATAACATGATCACCTCGGTGCCGGGCCTTGGCAGAGCTGCCAGCGGCTCCTCACTCACTGCCCGCCCTGCTGCCCGACGGTGCCGCTCCCAAACCCGCGGGAGCCGCGCACGGGGAGGGGAGGGCGGCCCAACAGCTTGTCCCCCCTGGCCCTCATCGCCCAGGGCGGAGTAGCCTCAGGGGCCCGCTGCCCGGGAAGCCTGGCGCCGGCGAGGCCCCCTCCACCCGGGTGGGGCTCGCTCTGGCCCGAGCGATTCGCGCCCGGCCCGGGGTCGGTTCAAACGCTGCCCCGCGCAGGCCAGCGGCGGAAACCAGCCCGCCCCCGGACCAGCAGAGCGAGGAAACCGAGCCTCCGCCCAGCCGGGGACACGCGGGAGTGGCGGCCGCCCGTCCGCTCCCAGCTGGGACCGGGGAGACCCCACCCCGGCCCCCTCAGCCCCGGCCCCGCGCAGGCCCCGCCCGCTCCCCGCTGCTGCTCACCCGCGGGCCGCCTCCAGGCTCTTGATGAGCTTCTTGATCTTCCAGATCTCCACGTTCCGGTCGGCAGCGCTGGGGTCGTCCGCCATCTTCTCCTCCTCCGCCTCCTCCCTGCGGCGGCCGGGCCGGCGGACACAGAGCACAGCGGTTAGTCCCGGCCCGCGCGCCCCGCGACCCCGCCCGGAGCGGCGCTCACCTCAGGCCCTGTCCCCCCGGCGGCGGCGGCTCCTCCTCCCTGCGCGGCGGCGGGGGCGGCTCGGGGCTCGAGGCGGCTCTGACGTCGGAAACCGGCTTCTCTCCCCCTCTCCGCGCTGCATGTGTTGCAATCCGCTCACATGGGGCCTGTGACATCACTTCCGAGGGACCCCGGAGAGGGCGGGGAGGAGAAAAGGGGGCGGGACTCTCCGGATCCGCCAATCGGCGCCTTTCCAGTCGCTCTTCGCCATTGGCTGATCCCGCCGGGCCGCGCTCTCCCCATCGCTATTGGCTGACTACCTCAGACCAGCCTCCGCCCCCCGTGCAGCGCATGTCGGGGTTTGTAGTTCTCCGGGCCGGGAGGGGGCAGAACTGGTCACAGAGGGAGAGGCCTGGATCTCGCGATGTCTCAGCAGTGCCGCGTCAGGCCAAGTGGTGGTTCTTAAAGGGCAAGGACCACGTGTGGGGAAGCATCAGCTGGCGCGGCAGGGACGGGCTACCGGGCCAGGGCGGGTCCTGCCCACGTGGCGGGAGCTATGGAAGTAGAGAGCCAGGGCACAGCAGCCTTGCACACCAGCCCCAGCCCCACTGGGACAGTGCCACACTTCCTGCCTAGGTGCAGGTGGGGTCCGATCCTGCCCCGTCCTGCTGGAGCCAGCCTGCTCACCCCCTGCCACGGGACTGAGAGTGGGTGGCAGGGGGTGGCCAGGCTGGATCAGACCCCCCCAACACCCTCTGGTTCTCCTCATGCATATGTGTCCAGCTGAGCGCAGCAAAACCATGCGGCCCAATGGAAATCAGTGAGAGCAAGGCATCTAAATACTTTTGAGGAGCTGGGCCTACGTAGCTCTCCTCGTACACACACACACATACTCTGAACACAGAATCGTGTTAAAACACGCTGCCCAGGCAATGTGCTGTCACGGGCACAGAGCACATCCTTGGAAAGCCACCTCATTCTCACTGGTCATTATTTACCATCATTGCTTCTCAGCGCCCTCTGCATGAAAAACGGAGCTCTTATTGCTCCTTCGCTGCCTATATGGAGCTATGGTTTCCCATGCATGGAGCCATAGAGGATAGGTCCATCAATGACTATTAGGCAAGATGATTAGGGATACAATACCATGCTCTGGCTGTCTCTAGCCAGAAGCTGGTAGTGGATAATAACAGGACGGATCACTTGATGATTGCCTGTTCTGTTCATTCCCTCTGAAGCACCTGGAATTAGCCACTGTCGGAAGACAGGATACTGGGCTAGATGGATCATTGGTCTTACCCAGTCTGACCGTTCTTATGTTCATAAACATCCACAGAAATGTTTCACACACCCGCTCAGTCACTGATACTTGGCGAACAGCTAGTCTGACAGTAAATGTGGCCTGACAGGGACATAGTTGCACCAAGTTCCGTATGTCAAAATGACCACACACCAGCTGGAAAACCATTATCCTTGCTCCACAGATTATTAAGGCCAGGAGGGACAATTATGATCATCTAGTTTGACACCATATCATACAGCTCAGAGGACTTCACCCAATAATTCATCTCCATTGCAGGAGTAAGAGGAATATGCAGCAGGGGCCTGTATTTTCCAGCTGCACATTTCGACTAATGTATGCCCTGGCTGACCAACAAAAGGCTGTTCTACTCAAGGATTCCTTGTCCAGGATTGGCCCTTAAGTTTGTTAAGTTACTGAGCAGAGCAAGAGGAAACTTGGTCTTGCAGTGAAGACACTGGACTGGGAGTCAGGAAATGTTTCAATTCATGGCTCTTCCTTAGACAACCTGCATAACCTTGCACAAATCAGGCTGTGTCTGCCCTGGAAAACTGCACCATTGCTAGCTGAACCAGTAAAAGAGCACTGTTGTAGGTACCAACCTTGCAGTGTACTGTCACTACATAATCTGCTTTGGGAGACAGATGGTTGCAGTTTTGACCCACATCCATCATAACACTATACTACACTGTTGCAATCACAGTGCTCTGTGAGTATTTATTCCACACTTCCTGCTACAGCTCCCAGAAGCAGTGGGGTTCATTTAACCTTTTGAGGACACAGTGAGAACTGGGAGAGAAACAGCCTAACTCTCAAAATTCCCTGGGAACTCTTATCTGTTTCTTGGTGTCAGCGTCTTTTCAAGCCATTATCTCAAAATGGGAGCCAGGGTGAATGTTCAGTTGCTCACTAATTGTTCAGAAAAAAAATTAGATTTCTGCTAATTTTTTAAAAGCCACCCTGAAGAGCCTGAGGCGGCATTCGCAAGGTGTCATAGACCCAGAAACTGAGGTCAGCTGCTCATCACACTGCTCACTTGTAGGGACTGGTCAGGCTCCCAGAATCACTGCTGGAGCCGCTGGTGTGCCACACTGATGGCTAATGTCTGCCAGGTGGGGCACTGCTTTTGAGTGTGGACAGTGCCCATAGACAGATGGGACCATGTTCTTCTTGAGATCTGGGATGACAGCAGCTTGCCCTGACATTACACCCCCAGAGCATCTGGATGAGAGCCCCATGGAAAAGTGCTATGTGTGCTGCTAAGAACCTGGTACATTTAGTAACATACCCAGTACCAGTCCTCGAAGAGGGATGCTGGACAATACAGGCCACTGGAGCCAAACACGTATCTTAATGGACTTCTTTATTCTGTAGATCCATACAGCCAGGTCACTTGCAGTGACCAATATTCTGCTGAGCTCAGCCATTTCTACAGGCCCTACCTCTGTATTTTTAGTTTAAATATAAGAACCACATTTTGCCTTTCAGCTCAGAATCTCAAAACTACATCTAAACACTCATAATTAAGGGATGCGCTAGTCCCAGTTTGTGGACTTTTTTAACTATGTTGAGTTAAATCAGTGTAACCCCCTCAGTCCTGTCCACAAAACATTTGCCAGATAGATTACAACACAACCAGCTCAAAGCATCTTAAAGGTGTTAAACTGCTGGAGGGGGTTCAAGGATGTTCAGCTAACTCGACTGAAAAATTCACCTTTTTTGTCAGTGTAGGCAGGCCCATAGTGTGGACACTCTTAAACTGAGTTAATTTAATCAGTTTAGAAGCCAGCTGATTTAAAGCATGCACAAAATATGTGTAGACCAGGCTCACAACCCCACTCCTATCAGATCCATTTCACAGATGGATACAGTGATGAATGATAATGAGGTTTGTCTGTGGGTATGTTCACACTGTGTTTTCCGTAACTATGCCAGCCTAACCCCCTAGTGTAGATGCAGACTACAGTGATGGAAGGGGGTTTTCCATTGGTGAGCGAACACCACCTCCCTGAACAACACTAGCTTCATCGACGGAAGCATTCTTCTGTCAACATAGCGGCATCTATGCTGGGGGTTAGATCAGCATAGCTGTGGTGCTCAGGGGGTGTTTTTTCATACCTCTGACCCATGCATCTATAGAGACCTAACTTTTAAGTGTAGATCAGGCCTGAGGTCGTGCACTGAGTCTGCAACAGAGTTTGGTAACACAACCCAGGAGCCCCAGCATCAATCCCGCACTCTACAAATCTGTCCATCCCACAGGCTCCCCTCTTTAGCCCCACAGAAAGCCCACCAGAGTTCTGGTCCATCCTAACTAAAGCTACTGAGTTGTCAGATTTCAGAATGGTAGCCGTATTAGTCTGTATCAGCAAAAACAACGAGGAATACTTGTGGCATCTTATAGACTAACAAATTTATTTGGGCATAAGCTTTCGTGGGCTAAAACCCACTTCATCAGATGCATGGAGTGGAAAATACAGGAGAAAGATGTATATAGCAGTACATGAAACGGTGGGAGTTGCCTTACCAAGTGGGGAGTCAAGACAATTCAATTAAAGTGAGATTCTGTGTGGACTCCTCCTGAAGGTCCTAACAACAGACTGGACTTCTACATAAAGTGCTTCTGCCAACATGCACGGGCTGAAATTGTGGAAAAGCAGCATCACTTGCCCCATAACCTCAGCCATGCAGAACACAATGCCATCCACAGCCTCAGAAACAACTCTGACATCATAATCAAAAAGGCTGACAAAGGAGGTGCTGTCGTCATCCTGCATAGGTCGGAATATGAACGAGAGGCTGCTAGGCAACTCTCTGACACCACATTCTACAGGCCATTACCCTCTGATCCCACTGAGGGTTACCAAAAGAAACTACACCATCTGCTCAGGAAACTCCCTGAAAAAACACAAGAACAAATCTACACAGACACACCCCTAGAACTCCGACCAGGGGTATTCGATCTGCTACCCAAGATCCATAAACCTGGAAATCCTGGATGCCCCATCATCTCAGGTTTGGCACCCTGACAGCAGGATTGTCTGGCTATGTAGACTCTCTCCTCAGGCCCTACGCTACCAACACTCCCAGCTATCTTTGAGACACCACTGACTTCCTGAGGAAACTACAATCCATCAGTGATCTTCCAGAAAACACCATCGTAGCCACTATGGATGTAGAAGCCCTCTACACCAACATTCCACACAAAGATGGATTACACGCCGTCAGGAACAGTATCCCTGATAATGTCATGGCAAATCTGGTGGCTGAACTTTGTGACTTTGTCCTCACCCACAACTATTTCACATTTGGGGACAATGTATACCTTCAAGTCAGCAGCACTGCTATGGGTACCCACATGGCCCCACAGTATGCCAACATTTTTATGGCTGACTTAGAACAACGCTTCCTCAGCTCTCGTCCCCTAATACCCCTACTCTACTTGCGCTACATTGATGACATCATCATTTGGACCCGTGGGAAAGAGGCCCTTGAGGAATTCCACCAGGATTTCAACAATCTCCACCCCACCATCAACCTCAGCCTGGACCAGTCCACACAAGAGATCCACTTCCTGGACACTACAGTGCAAATAAGCAATGGTCACATAAACACCACCCTATACTGAAAACTTACAGACCGCTACACTTACCTACATGCCTCCAGCTTTCATCCAGACCACATCACACAAGCCATTATCTACAGCCAAGCACTAAGATACAACCACAATTGCTCCAATCCCTCAGACAGAGACAAACACCTACAGGATCTCTATCAAGCGTTCTTAAAACTACAATACCCACCTGGTGAAGTGAAGAAACAGATTGACAGAGCCAGAAGAGTTCCCAGAAGTCACCTACTACAGGACAGGCCCAACAAAGAAAGTAACAGAATGCCACTAGCCGTCACTTTCAGCCCCCAATTAAAACCTCTCCAGTGCACCTTCTTGTTAACTGCTTGAAATGAGCCACCCTGATTACCACTACAAAAATTATTTTTTCATCCTGTTGATAATAGCCCACTTTAATTGAATTGTCTCGACCCAGCATTTGGTAAGGCAACTCCCATCTTTTCAGGTACTGCTATATATATCTTCCTACTGTATTTTCCACTCCATGCATCTTATGAAGTGGGTTTTAGCCCACAAAAGCTTATGCCCAAATAAATTTGTTAGACTCTAAGGTGGCACAAGTACTCCTCATTGTTGTTGTTTTTTTTAGTTGTCAGAGTACAGTACTGTTTTCAGTATCTGTGCTGTCAGGCTGTAAAGTTCCACGGGAGACAGACCAATCTCTGTCACCTTTGTCACCTTTTTCCAGCTTGTCCTCGTCCATCCCACCATGAACGCAAGTCAACGCCACACCATTCCATTTTGTTGCGAGCACGTTCTTTACATTTCTGGCCGAAGGGGTCTAACAGATTCTTTTGTTACTGCCAAAGCCAGTGTCCATTGTTCCTGTGAGGCTGGGCTGGGTTTGTCTGCCTCTCTGTTCTTGGAGAGTTTTTGCATGGGCTTTCTTTACGCCATAAGGATACATTTTCAGCCTCATAACCATATACATGAAATTATAACCTATAACCTTACTATAACATTACTGTAACAATTACTATAACAACCATGGTCAGTGCATCATGAGCCTTCCAAAGACACCCAACATGATAAAGTTTGCATTGGATACAACAGAATCATTTTATAAATATGAACATTAGGGTGTAGGGTGTGTGTCTGTCTCCGTCCCCCCCCCCCCGAAGTACAGAGCATCACACCCTCAGTTTGAACCAGACTTGTGAAATTGGCAATTACAGGGATCACAGAAAAAGAAGATCTTGAATGGATGAGGTGGAAACCTGGGTGGATCAAAAGGACCATTCCTCCACAAAGAGATTAGCAGAGGACCATACAGAATGAGCCACCATGACTGGCAACCTCCTGTGATGGAGATGCCACCAAAGAAAAAGAAAAAGGAATTCACTGTTGATTGCTGAATTTCCTGACTTTTTGAGTTTAAATCCCAATCTTAACTATCGACTGATGAAGGCTTTTATTAATGAGTGTCCATGTTATTTTCTAAGGTAAGAGAAACCAGAGCAGGAGCCGGGAGAGCTGAGACCTTGCATATATCCAAGGCCTTGTCTAGACTGCCAAGGTTTTTTGCCAAAAGGCAGCTTTTGGCGACAAAACAGTGGACGTGTATACACTGCAATGCCACCTTTGGTGACAAAACTCCTCAGTTTCGGTGACAAAATAAAACCACCTCAACAAGAGTCATAAGGCTTTTTACGCACAAGTTTTGTCACCAAAGTGCCAGTGTAGACAATATGCTTGATTTTTTTCACTGTAATTGGCGTCCAGAAGGTGTCCCACAATGCCCATCATGACTGCTGTGGTCAGCAATTCCAACTCTGCTGCCCTGAAGCCAGATAAGCAACTGTCCGTCCCTCTTCCTTTAAAGCCCCGGGAGTTTTTGAAATTCCACTTCCTGTTTGCTCATCTTCCCAGCTGACCATGCAGCAAACGCTCTCCCGCTTGGACTAATGGGGACCTGACGGATCTGCTCAGTATTTGTGGAGAGGAGGCTGTGCAGTCCCAGCACTCCAGCCGTAGGAATTTCGATACTTATGGGCAGATTTCTCGAAGTGTGCGCGAAAAGGACGATGAGTGGGACACACTGCAGTGCATAGCAAAGATCAAGGAGATGGGGCAGGTGTAACAGAAGGCAAGGAAGGTCTATCATTTTTATAAGGAGTTGGATGCTATCCTCGGCTACGACCCCACCTCCACAGCCAAGAGCCCCATAGATACTTCGGCGGGGCTGGAGCCGGCAGAAAGTGGACCTAGCTCTGAGGACCAAGTCATTGATGAAGAGGTGGAGGAGGATGTAGAGACCATGCAGGATTGCTCAGTGGTTCGTCCAGTCAGGAGCTGTTCTCCACCCCAGAGGTGTCTAGCCAGTCTTGGCAGTTGCAATTCGGCAAGCAAGAAGCAGGAGAGGAGACCACAGGTAAGTGGTTTTGCTTTGTGAAGTGCGGAGGTGGGTTGAGGCCATAGACATGTACAAGGCTGGCTGTGTTTCTGTGTGCTGGACATTTCCCCATGAAGCTAAACACTATGGCAGAATAAGGTGTTGATGCACACTGAGATTTCACTGGAATCCTCCAGAGAGATCTCTAGGAAACTTTCCTGGATGCACTTGCCAATCCTCTGCCGGAGGTTCCTTGGCAGAGCTACTTGTTTCTTCCCCCATTGAAGGAAATTTTCCTGAACCATTCTGCAATCACTTGCGCAGGGACCAAAGCAGTACATAGGCAAGCAGCATAGGGACTGGGGTGGAAGCTGCAAGTGTGTAGTAGATGCACTCTTTCTTCCGTCTTACCCTCAGGAATGAGATATCTGCCATAATGACCCCTGCCTGTGGAAAAGGGTAGGAAAATTTAGAATATTGTTCCTAGTCAACTGCACCACAACTCTTTCATATTGATTATCTCCCCATGTACAATGCTCCCCACCCCAGGGTAAACTCACCATGCTTGGGGTGTTTACCGGCATGTGTGCTTGTCAAGGGTCAGTGAGAAAGTGATTGGTATATGTGACGAAGCGGGACTGTTCTTAATGTTTCCTCTGAATATTGTGGGGGTGCCTCAGTTTCCCCTATACAGACTCCTGTCCCCGACCAGATGAGGGTCTTCACGATCAGGTTCCCCATCCGGGGATCAGAGACGGAAGGGATTGGAGCTGAGTCCAAGAGAGCAAGAGGACTGTGAGAGACAGCAAGAGCCAGAGAAAGAGCTGCAGGAGAAGCAGCAGCAGCATGAACTGGCAATGGTGGAGCGGAGAGGCATAGGGGACCTCCCAGGGGTGAGTGGGGATAGACCCCGGGGTGCCAGTTCCGCAGGGAACCTCGATACTAAATTGCTGCCCCTCGTTAAGGAGGGAGGGGATGTGGATGCCCACCTCACTGCCTTTGAGCAGGCTGGCGATTTGAACCAGGGGGATCCTGCGGAAAAGCCCCGGTGTCTAGCTCCCTTGCTGGGTCCCAAGGCCATAGACTCCGTCAGCCAGATTGGGGCGGGGGAGGTGGACAGGCTCCCACTCCTGGTCCCAACCTATATATCTGTGTGGAGTTTCCTGGGGTCAAGCCCCTCGGACCTCCGGTGGGAGCGGAAGGTGATGGTCAATGGGGAGACATTCCTGGGGTGGTGAGATCCCGGGACAGAGAGAACTGTTGTAATGCCCCTGGTGGTGCAGCCTCAGATGCTGAGGGGCTGTGTGAGCTGGGTGAGGGTCCCAGGGATGAAGCCCCTCACCCTGCCTATGGCCCAGATCCCTGTGCAGACCCAGGAGGGGTGGGGCTGGCTGGTCGTTGGGGTTCTCCAGGATATCAGCTGGGAGACCCTGTTGGGGAGTGACTGTGTCTCTTTGGGACAGGATCCAAGCCCTGCTCCTGTAACGGCCGAGGGTTTGAATTTGAATCCAGGGAATCGGCTGAGAGGGAAATGGTCAGTGAAAATGAAGATGACCTGGCTGGCAGCGGAGAGGAGCTGCTAGGCTTGGGCTACCTGCCTGCCTGTAACCAGACCCCTGGGGCTGGGTGGGACAGAGAGATGCTCCCTGTCCCCTTGCACACTGGAGAGGGGGCTCAGGGGGCTCACACTAGCTCTGATGCAGTGAGGAAAGCAGCGAGCTCGCTGCCTACCCCCACTGGGACAGGAAGGGCAGCGCTGAGCACAGTGGGAGCTGAGACCCCAGCTGAGTGCAGGGAGACACAGGCAGGGCAGGTTATCTGTTGGGAGTGGCAAGGTGCTTGGTAAGGAAAGTTTGGATGAGCCTAGGCAGCCTTGTGAGCTGATGGCTTTGTCTAGTCAGCAGTGTGGGAAGGCGAGGATAGTGGAAGATGAATGTCCCTGTACCTTACCTGTTACCTGGGTGGAGAATTGTGACAGTGAAGGGAATGTGCCTGTGTCTGTCAGGGGTATTGATTTGCCTATGGAGGGAGCTACCCTGGTCTCCAAGCAGTTGTCTGTGAACAGCCTTGTGTGCTGGGACAAGGGGAAGGAGATCCCAAGCTGTGTGTCTGGTAAAGAAGAAAATGTGTCCGGCTCTTCTTTGTCTGTGGAGCAGACAGAAGGGGTCTTTCAGCCTGTGATGGTTGAGAATAGTGCAGTTGTCTCAGAGTTGGTTCTGGATTCAGCTAAAGCCCAGGAAGGGAATGGTCCTAAGTCTGTGTTTGCTAGGGAGAATGGCCCTGTAACTAGGTCGCATCCAGTTAGTGTCTATGTAAAATTCCAGAGACCAGACAATTCTGGTGCTTGTATTTTGCCTGTTGCTAGTGTGTGGCTGGGAAAGGGTGTAGGAACTCTGTCTGATCAGGGTGAGATCCTAGCCAGGGCACAAGGAGAGCATAAAGGTGATTTGATTGTGTTACCCATTGAGGGTGTGGAAACCTGTAGGAAGAAGGAAAAGATTCCTGAACTTTGTGTGGCAAAGGGAAGGAGAATGCTTCTAACCTTTTATCTAGGAAGGCTGTAAGTTTGCCTGAAAGGGGATTGTGTAGGAATCCACCTGATGGGCCAGAGGTGATTCTGGATGTAAGTGAGACCCAGAAAGAGTCTGTTGTTGCTCAGGAAAGTGTTCCTCTAGAGCAAGCCCTAGGTAAAGAGGGTAAGGGCAGAATTTCTGTGAAGGGTGAATTGTTGCATAGAAAAGCCCCTGGGGAAAGGAATCCTCATGGTAGTCTTTGCAAGCAGTTTACGGCAACAGAAGGGTGTGAAAGTGATTTAATCAAGAAAGTTTCAGTTCCTAACAGCCAGAAGTTTTCTGTTGTGAATGAAGCCACTGACTTTCCTGTTGAAAGATCCAGTGTGGATAGCCTTGAGAAGGTCTCAGATGGCGTGAAAGCTGTTAAGAAAGTTAAACAGTCCTATAACCAAGTGGCTCTGTTTGGCCAGCTTGTTGGGGAGACAAGGTTGTTGAGAAAGGAATGTCTCCATGCTAGTTCTGTAAGTGAACTGTATGTGGCCCAGGTCAAGATGGGGGCTCTTAACCAAGAGAGCCCAAATTGTAGCCCTCCAGACTGGAGCTCTGGGAGAAGACCCGATCCCAGTTTGACCCCTGGGGGTTTTGGGGTGGCAAAAGGGCACGGGCCGCATAAACCTTCCCACATGTGGCATGCAAGTGCTATCGACCACCCCCAACCTAAGGGAGGGCATGAAACTGGAAGGGCGTAAAACTGGAATGGCCTGGTGTAACTCCCACCAAGGAATGGGAGAGATGCTGGGGCATCCATGGGAACGTTGGTGGGTTCAAACTTCTCCAGGTCACTGGCTAAAGTGAGCCCACTCAGTTCGGTCTCGAAGGGGGGAGAGATGTGACGAAGCGGGACTGTTCTTAATGTTTCCTCTGAATATTGTGGGGGTGCCTCAGTTTCTCCTATGCAGTTCTTTAGTATCTAGGTGGTGGGATAAGGGTGTATGATCATTGCAGAGCCCTAGAGGGCAGGTGTGTGCAGGGGTCTGGACACAGAGAATGGCCAACATCCTGTTTCCTGGCAACTGATGGCCTGGGCCCTTCCCCCTTGCAAGGTGAGAGCTAAAGGGTTGGAGAACAAAGGAATCAGGTGATCTCCTGGCCTGGGAAAGGGACAAAGCCCAGAGGAGGAGGGGCTGGAGAGAGTTTCAGTTTGGGACTGGCTGGGGACATGGGGTGAAATGCAGACGGGGTTGTCTGGCTCACTGCCCCCCAAAATGAACCCGGCTGAGGGGTCCTGTTCTCTGTACCTACAAGCTCTGTTTTAGACCATGTTCCTGTCGTCTCATAAACCTTCTGTTTTACTGGCTGGCTGAGAGTCACGTCTGACTGCGAAGTTGGGGTGCAGGACCTCTGGCTCCCCCAGGACCCCACCTGGGCGGACTCGCTGTGGGAAGTGCACAGAGGGGCAGAGGATGCTGAATGCTTTGAGGTCAGACCCAGGAAGGTGGAAGTTGTGTGAGCTGTGTGTCCTGAAGACAGTCTGCTCACAGAAAGGAGACTCCCCCAGAGTCCTGACTGGCTTCATAGGGAGCAGTTCCAGAGCATCGCCTGGGGACTCCGTGACAGTATATTTCTAGAGGTGTATTTTACTGTACTGTTTCAATGCTGTGTGTGTGCTTAAGAATCATGCTTCTGTGTATTGTTCCTTGTGCTTCTGCAGATGTAACCTTGAAAGGCACTCCTACACACCAGCCGAGCACCTCCACTAGATAAGAAAGTGCCCAAGATGAAGCAAGGATGACATGTTCCAGAAGGTGATGCAATGCTCGGATTCCAAAAACAGGGAACGTGGACCCTGGAGGGAAATCGAAAGGCAGGACGGACGAGAAAATGAAGCCTACGCTAGGAACCCAACAGAGAGGATGATTAAAGTTATGGAGAAGCAAACTGAGATGCTACAGTGCCCCATAACACTCCAGACTGAGCAGATGCATGCCTGCTCTCCCCTTCAGCACATTCAGAACTCTTTCCCATGTCCTTCCCAAACTCCACTCACAAGTTCCTTTCCACTGTCTGGGGCTTCTCGCTATCCCATTCACTCCACCTCCACAAATGATAGCTGGACTTACGCATGGTTCTGAAAGTTGGCCCTCCCCTGATACCTCCTCTCCCCACAAGAATTTCTGTGTGTGTGTTTGGTGCTGCAGTGGTTTTGTGCAATAAAAGCAAAATGTTTTGAATGATACAAAGTCTTTATTTGTCTCCCGCAAATTGTGATAGCCGATGGCAGCAACTAATAAACAAGCAGTTAAGTCATTTGCTTACATTGAATCCGAGGCCACAAAAATCACAAGTGCTTCCTTACAAAACTTGATTTCATTAAACATTGTAGTCCAGAGCATAGCAATATACATTACTGGTTCTTATCTTCAAAGTAAAAAGAATGAGGAGTACTTGTGGCACCTTAGAGACTAACAAATATATTTGAGCATAAGCTTTCATGGGCTAAAGCCCACTTCATCAGATGCATGCATTGGAAAATACAATAGGAAGATAGATAGATAGATAGATAGATAGATAGATAGATAGATAGATAGATAGATAGATATACAGAGAACATGAAAAAATGGGGGTTGCCATACCAACTCTAACGAGACTAATTGATTAAGGTGGGCTATTATCAGCAGGAGAAAAAAACAACTTTTGTAGTGATAATGAGGATGGTCCATTTCAAACAGTTGACAAGAAGTTGAGAGTAACAGTAGGGGGAAAATTAGCATGGGGAAATAGTTCTTACTTTGTGTAATGATTCATTCACTCCCAGTCTTTATTCAAGCCTAATTTAATGGTGTCCAGTTTGCAAATTAATTCCAGTTCTGCAGTTTCTTGTTGGAGTATGTTTTTGATGTTTTTTTGTTGAATAATGGTGACTTTTAGGTCTGTAATTGAGTGTCCAGGGAGGTTGAAGTGTTCTCCGACTGGTTTTTGAATGTTATAATTCTTGACATCTGATTTGTGTCCATTTATTCTTTTGCGTAGAGACTGTCCGGTTTGACCAATGTACACGGCAGATGTGCATTGCTGGCACATGATGTCATATATCACATTGGTAGATGTACAGGTGAACGAGCACCTGATGGTGTGACTGATGTGATTAGGTCCTATTATGGTTCCCTTGAATAGATATGTGGACAGAGTTGGGAACGGGCTTTGTTGCAAGGATAGGTTCCTGGGTTAGTGTTTTTGTTGTGTGGTGTGTGGTTGCTGGTGAGTATTTGCTTCAGGTTGGGGGGCTGTCTGTAAGCGAGGACTGGCCTGTCTCCCAAGATCTGTGAGAGTGAGGGATCGTCTTTCAGGATAGGTTGTAGATCCTTGATGATGCACTGGAAATGTTTTAGTTGGGGGCTGAAGGTGACGGCGTTCTGTCACTTTCGTTGTTGGGCCCGTACTGTAGTAGGTGACTTCTGGGTACTCTTCTGGCTCTGTCAATCTGTTTCTTCACTTCAGCAGGTGGATATTGTAGTTGTAAGAATGCTTGACAGAGATCTTGTAGGTGTTTGTCTCTGTCTGAGGGATTGGAGCAAATGTGGTTGTATCTTAGAGCTCGGTTGGAGACAATGGATTGTGTGGTGTGGTCTGGATGAAAGCTGGAGGCATGTAGGTAAGTGTAGCGGTCAGTAGGTTTCCGGTATAGGGTGGTGTTTATGTGACCATCACTTATTAGAACTTTGCCTCAAAGACTCCCTGATTCAAATAGCCTCCCATTGTGCCTCTCTAATAGCCCTGGTGTCTGGCTGCTCAAAATCAGCTGCCAAGTGTTCTTCCTCAGCAGTCCACCCCTGAGGAAACTTTTCACCCTTCCCTTCACAAATATTGTGCCACGTGCAACACGCGGCTATGACCATGGGAATATTATCCTCATTGAGGTCTAGCCTGCCATAAAGGCATTGCCAGTGCACCTTTAATCTGACAAATGCACATTCCACAGTCATCCTGCACCTACTCAGCCTGTTGTGAAACCACTCCTTACTGCTGTCCAGGTTTCCCATGTAAGGCTTCATGAGCCATGGGAGTAAGGGGTCTGCCGGGTCTCCCAGGATCACTATGAGCATTTCAAAATCCCCTATAGTAATTTTCTGGTCTGGAAAGAAAGCCTACACTTGCAGCTTTCTGTACAATGCAAAATGTAAAATGTGCTCCCTGCGAACATTCTTTATTAATCATTGAAACTGGTTTGTTTCCACACTCAGGCCTGCTAGTAACTCACTCACATTTGAGCATCCATGAATCATGAACAAGAAAAAAGCCATGAACCCAGCCAAGGCTCATTTGAACAACTGCTCACAGACAATTTTTCCACAGTGTTCATCCAGCGCTGCAGAGCGCTTCCATCCTGCTTTACATTTTCCACGTACTGTGCAGCCGTTAACCAATTCCTTCTCATTCATTAGGAAGCATTATTCCTGTCCACTCTGCTTTTCAAGAGTCCTTCAGAAACTAGTACATGGAGCTATTGCCCAAAGCAACACAATTGCAGAAGAAGGAGTAGAACTCAGACATCCATGGCATCTAGCGCTGTGGTTGGGATATAGGCCTGACTATATTGCTACAGATAAGAGTTTGTCTCCCCCTGTCTGATGGGTGTGGACCACTGAATTCAGCTATTTGACCATCATTTCCCAGGCTGGTTCATCATCAGTGTTAATCCCAGCTCCTGCAGTGACTTAATACTATTTTAAAACAGGAGTGAAGCAGTCTCTCTGTATGTTAATGAAATGATTATTATGCTGCTGCCCCAAGCAGCTGCAGAACGAGACACTGCAGTTTCTCTGCCTCCTGCCCTGGTTTCCTCTCAGTCTAGCTGCTGGGTAGCTAGTTCTAGCCTGTCAGCATCAGGTTTTTGTTGTTGTTCTCTTTGCCAGTTATGGGTAGAACTGTCTTTTGGGCTAGGACTGGCTCTCCAGATTATATATGCAGTGTATGTATATAGATTATGGTACATTTACCACAGTATAAATGTATCATCCTTGTCATCACAATACATTTGCAGAGGGGCTTGTTTTTCACAGCGAGTGCTCGGGGGGTAGGCATTCTCTGCTCCCAGATCTAGCAGCTGAATCCACATCAGCAGGACTGAGGAATGAAATGGAAACTAACGTGGACACCCGCAATATCTTGTGGTACGGACCCGAGTAACAGTGTAAGCAGGGGAATTTTCTCTCACATGCCCAGTGTTAAGATGATCACCATGTTCAGGAGGAATTTCTCTTCAGGGCTAGGGGCACTTCCCTCCTTCTGGAGCTGTGTTGGTATTACTGAGCACAGCCAATTAGATTGTGTCCAAAATACTAATTACTCTTTGCAAGAAATTTTTAAAAATGTTTTTATTTTTACAGAGCAAGTCCTGGGCAATTCTGCTGGAGCGAGGAAGAGGGAAGGGCAGATTTCAGAGACATGCACCAACAAGAAGCTTCAGTATGGGAGAGAAGGAGTTTGCAGCATCAGCTCTGTTCCTGAGACCATGAATGTGTTTAATGCACTCGTCAGTGTGTGTTATAGGTCTCCCTCTGAGCCTGATCCAAAAAGGTCACAAGCCAGCCCCAGCTGGAGAGCCTGACTGTTTAGCCCAAGCTGAAGCAGCTCACACTTTTAGCACTGGAGGTCAGTGACTGAATGCCAGGTGGTTAGCCAAAGTGACAGGAGTCACGTGAATGATATTGATGATGGGGGGTGGGGAAGAGGAAGGGCACAAGAGAAAGATGCGGAACTCCAGTTCTACCCTGTAGACTGTCAGCAGGCAGTGAGCCCTCCAGGAGGAAGGGGAGGGAAAGATGTGAGGTGGAGAGGAGGAACTGTGCAGTGGGTGCCCTGCCCTTGCAGGGGTGGATACTGGCAAGCTCTAGTCCTGCCCAGCTCCTCTCCCTCTGGGATGGTGCTTCAGTGATGCTGTATCTCAAGGATTTGTTAATTGGCACCTAACCCCGACTTGTAACAGTAGCGCTGAGGGAATCTGACATGGGAGCCAGCAAATGCGGCATGTTCTCAGTTCAGGGGGTAGCAAAGCTGCCAAGGTAGCTTTAGGAGCTGGCAGTGCCACACTGGCCTGCTGGGGCAAAGAGGGACTCTTTCGGCTTCTTTTGTTTTTGTGTATCAGCGTTTAGACTTAGCAAACACAACCCAGCACTGTGTGTGTGTGTGGAGTGCCACAGAACACAAAGCATGGTGAGGCTCTCTTCTCTTGGGCTGAATCCCATGAGCCCGCCTCAGACCATCGCTCCATCACATCTGATAGCCTGCCTGGGGGCTGTGGCCATCCCTCAGAGGCATCTTGGTGAGGAAAACTGGGTCAGTGGTGCCGTGCTGTGCATTGTGGGAAATTCCATCCTGACCCCCACAGTGATGGCGATGTGAATAAGAGCCTGATCCCAAACGTGCTTACTCATGTGAGTAGGGTTTTGCAGGCTCAAGCCCTAAGAGACTCCAGTGGGCAAACAAGCTATGAAACACTGTTTGGAGGGAGTGTTTATGTTTTGGAATGTCCTCTGTGAGGGGGGGTAAATTCATCACCGGGGCAAATCCATTGACCATATTGTGTGCCATTAAACAGCTGCTATGTTCCATCCCAGAGGTGGCAGCCATTCAGTGGCAGTTTTTTCCTGTATAAATTTAGGCCCGGGGCTATACTCTGTGCAGGACCTGAAGGGTTGAGGAGGAGGGCAAAGGTGGCTGTATACTATTTGGGGCTCCCCTCACAGATGCTAGCTGGTCACAGCCCCCAAAGGGCCATTATGCCAGCTGGGGCTTACCAGAGCACAGCAGCACTCTGGCCACCCCCCTCTCCTCCCAGCACAGCCCATGGCAGGGTGGGACTGAGGAGCATCATAGAGTTGGCTGTGTGATCTCTACACCTCGCAGCGCTTCTTCTGTGCCTGGAAATCCTCAGCCCATTGTGCTACAGGGGCAGGGCAAGGGGCCTTAGGGTGGGCTGAACACTGGCACGTAGCTCGTTAGGCCCTCTGGGATGGAAGGTGGCACAGCAATGTAAGATATTCTCATTCACACAGTACCTGGGGGCTGGGAAGGGGGCCAGACAATGGAAGGCCAAAGGCATGACAATAAATGTGTGGCACATGCAAAACAAAGCAGAGGCAAGCGTGTGCTAGAAGGAGGACATGCCGTGTGCTGGAGGCAAAGTACCTTCATGCACAAGGTGCTGCAGGAAAAGAGTGCGACTTTCTCTAGTCGCGATGCCAAGGTCACTGAAAATGCTGGCTGTCTGCCACACAAGTGCAGGCTACTAGATTGAAGCCTGCCTTCCAGGGGTTGCTGCCTGTGTCTCCCCAATGCCCGCATGCTCTAGGGCTTGGACAGCCAGGATTCTTTGGCTCCCCACTGCTAGTTCCGTCCAGTTTCTTACCTACACCCTAAGCCACACAGCGGTGGAGTTTTCTCTTGAGTGGCAACCCTCTCTGAGCAGCATACGTGAGGATTTATGTGCAATTCACAAGGGGAAAGCGCTAGCTGTGGGCAGTTTTCGTCTCGTTAATTAAATGCTGTAAATCAAGTATGAACAGGAGGCCAAGGGTCTGCTCTCAGTTACAGCAGTGTAAATCCAGTCAGATTCCACTGGACTTACTCCCCATTTACTTGAGTGTAACTAAGGGCAGCCACTGGCGTGGCATCTGGAACGATGAAGGAGGTTCTGGTCCAACAATTCCCCCTCACTGAGCTATCCTTTGTGTAGTTGAAGCTAATGGCAACACGTTGCTGTCTGTTAAGCCTGGAATGCCGTGTAAGCTCAGCTCCTCGGCTGGTATAGGTCATCATAGCTCTGGCGATGTCCAACTCACACCAGCTGAGTAAGCTGGGTCTGCCAGGCCGTTGTGGGCAGTGTGTCTTCAGATGAGAAGCAGGCTGAAGTGACAACGTCAATGAGGTCAAGTAGGTAGAATCCTGGCTTAGGCAAGCCCATCCCCTGTAGCATGCCAGTCACAGCGTGCATTATCAGAGACTGGGCTGAAGAGAGCTGGCACAGTGTGCCTTTGCGTGACAGCTGGAGCCCATGCATGGTATTTTGGTGAGGCCAGTGCTGGTGAAGTTTGCCTGACGGACAGGCGGGGAGCCTGGAATGCGCTCTCTGGCCAGTGAATAAGTACAGCCGCATTGTCAGCTGCCTCCCGTAGGCCGCCCCCCCGAATTAGCGGGACCATTGCAAGAGCTGAGAGTGGAGTTGAGTCACGATGACCCATTCAGTTCTTGGCAGCTCTACGGAGACTAACAAGACGCAATGGCAGTTTTTGTGGTGTAGACACCTTGATTCAAGGAGACATGAAGTGTCACAGTCATTTCACGTGATTTGGTGTATCTAGCATCTATCTATTGATCACTTATACAGCCCCCACCACCACAGAGTCTGCGCACCTGAGCAATGTGGTCACCTGAACAGAACTCAGACCATAGTAACCACTGGTCACTGGCAAGGTGGGCTGGATTTGAAATGGTGACTTATGGGTAGAAGGCTACATTATTCAGTGTCAGCTCCGATCCACCAGTTCCTGCTCCAGATGATGACGGCGAGGTGCAGCTCAGTAGAGTTGCCCACTATAACTACAAGAGATGAGACATCATGCAATTCCTTACTTCTCTGATGCGCACACAAGCCTACCATCAACATGAGCAAACCTCACGGGCTCAGCGCCTCAGCCAGTGTGAATCCACGTAGCTTCCCCAAAGCTAATGGAGCTATGTCAGTTGGCGCCAGCTGAGATTCTGTCCCTCTGTGTGTGGATCATTTCTGAGTGTGGAACAGGAGTCTTCTGCTTGTGTACTAATAGTGCAATGCCAAGGGAGATGTCAGTCTGAGTTGGTTGAGTAGTGCGGCTTCACTCAAGCACCTGGCTATTGCTCAAGTGCTGCTTCGGCCTTGGAGAAGAGGGAGTAAAAATTTTCAGCCTTCTGAGCATTTTGATTTCCGTCCCGTCCCGTCCTCCCGCCCCCAATAAAAAATCAGCCTGTGGTCATATATGGCCTGTCATAGTCCCCCCTCCAAACAGTAGGAAGGTGGATTACACACAGCTTTACAGAAATCATCCAATGAGAAGCCAGTTTATGCATGAGATATCATGGAGATAAGTGCAAGGAGATAGATAGATGAGATGTATGGGGAATCTTAGGGATTAGATAGATAGAATGTATGGGGATTTGGGCTGTCAAGCGATTAAAAAAATTAATCGCGATTAATCGCACAATTTAAAAAATTAATCATGATTAATCGCACTGTTCAACAATCATAGAATACCATTTATTTAAATATATTTGGATGTTTTCTACATTTTCAAATATATTTATTTCAATTACAACACAGAAGTATACAGTGCTCACTTTACATTTATTTTTTATTACAAGTATTCGCACTGTAAAAAAACAAAAGAAATAGTATTTTTCAATTCACCTAATACAAGTACAGTAGTGCAATCTCTGTGCTATGAAAGTTGAACTTATAAATATATAATTATGTACAAAAAACGTGCATGAAAAATAAAACAATGTAAAATTTTAGATCCTGCAAGTCCACTCAGTGCTACTTCTTGTTCAGCCAACCACTCAGACAAACAAGTTTGTTCACATCTGCAGGAGATAATGCTGCCCACTTCTTGTTTACAATGTCACCTGAAAGTGAGAAGAGGCATTCTCATGGCATTGTTGTAGCCAGCGTCCCAAGACATTTACGTGCCAGATGCACTAAAGATTCATGCATCCGATGAAGTGGGCTGTAGCCCACGAAAGCTTATGCTCAAATAAATTTGTTAGTCTCTAAGCCCTGGTCTACACTAGGACTTTAGGTCGAATTTAGCAGCGTTAAATCGATTTAAACCTGCACCCGTCCACACAATGAAGCCCTTTATTTCGACTTAAAGGGCTCTTAAAATCGATTTCCTTACTCCACCCCTGACAAGTGGATTAGCGCTTAAATCGACGTTGCCGGCTCGAATTTGGGGTACTGTGGACACAATTCGATGGTACTGGCCTCCGGGAGCTATCCCAGAGTGCTCCATTCTGACCGCTCTGGACAGCACTCTCAACTCAGATGCACTGGCCAGGTAGACAGGAAAAGAACCGCGAACTTTTGAATCTCATTTCCTGTTTGGCCAGCGTGGCAAGCTGCAGGTGACCATGCAGAGCTCATCAGCACAGGTGACCATGATGGAGTCCCAGAATCGCAAAAGAGCTCCAGCATGGATCGAACGGGAGGTACGGGATCTGATCGCTGTATGGGGAGAGGAATCCGTGCTATCAGAACTCCGTTCCAGTTTTCGAAATGCCAAAACCTTTGTGAAAATCTCCCAGGGCATGAAGGACAGAGGCCATAACAGGGACCCGAAGCAGTGCCGCGTGAAACTGAAGGAGCTGAGGCAAGCCTACCAGAAAACCAGAGAGGCGAACAGCCGCTCTGGGTCAGAGCCCCAAACATGCCACTTCTATGATGAGCTGCATACCATTTTAGGGGGTTCAGCCACCACTACCCCAGCCGTGTTGTTTGACTCCTTCAATGGAGATGGAGGCAATACGGAAGTAGGTTTTGGGGACGAAGAAGATGATGATGAGGAGGAGGTTGTAGATAGCTCACAGCAAGCAAGCGGAGAAACCGGTTTTCCCGACAGCCAGGAACTGTTTCTCACCCTAGACCTGGAGCCAGTACCCCCCGAACCCACCCAAGGCTGCCTCCTGGACCCAGCAGGCGGAGAAGGGACCTCTGGTGAGTGTACCTTTTAAAATGCTATACATGGTTTAAAAGCAAGCATGTGAAAGGATTACTTTGCCCTGGCATTTGCGGTTCTCCTAGATGTAGTCCTAAAGCCTTTGCAAAAGGTTTCTGGGGAGGGCAGCCTTATTTCGTCCTTCATGGTAGGACACTTTACCACTCCAGGCCAGTAACACGTACTCGGGAATCACTGTAGAACAAAGCATTGCAGTGTATGTTTGCTGGCATTCAACCAAAATCCGTTCTTTATCTCTCTGTGTTATCCTCAGGAGAGTGAGATATAATTCATGGTCACCTGGTTGAAATAGAGTGCTTTTCTTCAGGGGACACTCAGAGGAGCCCATTCCTGCTGGGCTGTTTGCCTGTGGCTAAACAGAAATGTTCCCCGCTGTTAGCCACAGGGAGGGGGGAAGGTTGAGGGGGTAGTCACGCGGTGGGAGGAGGCAAAATGCGACCTTGTAACGAAAGCACATGTGCTATGTATGTAATGTTAACAGCAAGGTTTACCCTGAAAGAGTGTAGCCACTGTTTTATAAAATGTGTCTTTTTAAATACCGCTGTCCCTTTTTTTTTCTCCACCAGCTGCATGTGTTTCAATGATCACAGGATCTTCTCCTTCCCAGAGGCTAGTGAAGCTTAGAAAGAAAAAAAAACGCACTCGCGATGAAATGTTCTCCGAGCTCATGCTGTCCTCCCACACTGACAGAGCACAGACGAATGCGTGGAGGCAAATAATGTCAGAGTGCAGGAAAGCATAAAATGACCGGGAGGAGAGGTGGAGGGCTGAAGAGAGTAAGTGGCGGGCTGAAGAGAGTAAGTGGCGGGCTGAAGACAGGGCTGAAGCTCAAATGTGGCGGCAGCGTGATGAGAGGAGGCAGGATTCAATGCTGAGGCTGCTGCAGGACCAAACCAGTATGCTCCAGTGTATGGTTGAGCTGCAGCAAAGGCAGCTGGAGCACAGACTGCCACTGCTGCCCCTCTGTAACCAACCGCCCTCCTCCCCAAGTTCCATAGCCTCCACACCCAGACGCCCAAGAACGCGGTGGGGGGGCCTCCGGCCAACCAGCCACTCCACCACAGAGGATTGCCCAAAAAAAAGAAGGCTGTCATTCAATAAATTTTAAAGTTGTAAACTTTTAAAGTGCTGTGCTTGAAGTGCTGTGTGGCATTTTCCTTCCCTCCTCCACCACCCCTCCTGGGCTACCTTGGTAGTCATCTCCCTATTTGTGTGATGAATGAATAACGAATGCATGACTGTGAAGCAGCAATGACTTTATTGCCTCTGCAAGCAATGATTAAAGGGAGGAGGGGAGGGTGGTTAGCTTACAGGGAAGTAGAGTGAACCAAGGGGCGGAGGGTTTCATCAAGGAGAAACAAACAGAACTTTCACACCGTAGCCTGGCCAGTCATGAAACTGGTTTCAAAGCTTCTCTGATGCGTACCGCGCCCTCCTGTGCTCTTCTAACCGCCCTGGTGTCTGGCTGCGCGTAACCAGCAGCTAGGCGATTTGCCTCAACCTCCCACCCCGCCATAAACGTCTCCCCCTTACTCTCTCAGATATTGTGGAGCACACAGCAAGCAGTAATAACAGTGGGAATATTGGTTTCGCTGAGGTCTAAGCGAGTCAGTAAACTGCGCCAGCGCGCCTTTAAACGTCCAAATGCACATTCTACCACCATTCTGCACTTGCTCAGCCTGTAGTTGAACAGCTCCTGACTACTGTCCAGGCTGCCTGTGTACAGCTTCATGAGCCATGGCATTAAGGGGTAGGCTGGGTCCCCAAGGATACATATAGGCATTTCAACATCCCCAACAGTTATTTTCTGGTCTGGGAATAAAGTCCCTTCCTGCAGCTTTTGAAACAGACCAGAGTTCCTGAAGATGCGAGCATCATGCACCTTTCCCGGCCCTCCCACGTTGATGTTGGTGAAACGTCCCTTGTGATCCACCAGAGCTTGCAGCACTATCGAAAAGTACCCCTTGCGGTTTATGTACTCGGCGGCTTGGTGCTCCGGTGCCAAGATAGGGATATGGGTTCCGTCTATAGCCCCACCACAGTTAGGGAATCCCATTGCAGCAAAGCAATCCACTATGACCTGCACATTTCCCAGGGTCACTACCCTTGATATCAGCAGATCTTTGATTGCGTGAGCTACTTGCATCACAGCAGCCCCCACAGTAGATTTGCCCACTCCAAATTGATTCCCAACTGACCGGTAGCTGTCTGGCGTTGCAAGCTTCCACAGGGCTATCGCCACTCGCTTCTCAACTGTGAGGGCTGCTCTCATCTTGGTATTCATGCGCTTCAGGGCAGGGGAAAGCAAGTCACAAAGTTCCATGAAAGTGCCCCTACGCATGCGAAAGTTTCGCAGCCACTGGGAATCGTCCCAGACCTGCAACACTCTGCGGTCCCACCAGTCTGTGCTTGTCTCCCGAGCCCAGAATCGGCGTTCCACAGCATGAACCTGCCCCATTAGCACCATGATGCATGCATTGTCAGGGCCCATGCTTTCAGAGAAATCTGTGTCCATGTCCTGATCACTCACGGGACCGCGCTGACGTCGCCTCCTCGCCCGGTATCGCGTTGCCATGTTCTGGTGCTGCATATACTGCTGGATAATGCGTGTGGTGGTTAATGTGCTCCTAATTGCCAAAGTGAGCTGAGCGGCCTCCATGCTTGCCTTGGTATGGCGTCCGCACAGAAAAAAGACACGGAACGATTGACTGCCGTTGCTCTGATGGAGGGAGGGGCAACTGACGACACGGCTTACAGGGTTGGCTTCAGGGAGCTAAAATCAACAAAGGGTGTGCCTGTACATCAAGGAGTATTTCAGGCAGGACTGCACGGAGGGTTCCAATAAGAAATGGTGCACCTAAGTTATCGTTGTTATTGGAACAAGGAGGTTAGCCTGGCCTCTGATTGATACATGGCTAGATTTACCTCGCTGCACCTTCTCTGTGAGTGACTGCAGTGTGATCTAGACAGGGAAGGAGGCAAATGAGTACAAAACAAATCTGGTCTATATCTTGTTCTGACCCACTCCATCTATCTTTTACATCTTTGGCTGGCAGCAGACGGTGCAGAAGGACTGCATGCCATCCACATCTCATGGCTGCTCGGCAGAAGATGGTACAGTACGACTGCTAGCCATCTTCATCTCTTGCCTGCCTGGCATAAGATGGTACAATAAGACTGCTAGCAATCCTCATCTCTTGCCTGCCTGGCAGAAGATGGTACAGTACGACTGCTAGCAGTCCATATCGCCTGCCCGCTCACCATAAGACGGTTCAATAGGACTGCAGGACTAAAGAGAATGACCTGGTCAAGTCACTCCAAATTTAGTCCCTGCGCCCATGTCTGCCCAGGCGCTCCCAGCCGACGTGGCCAGGAGCACCTCAGACACGACGAGGACGACTACCAATCGTATTGCACCATCTGCTGCCAGAAGGCAATGGGTTGCTGCTACTGTGCAGCAAAGCCGTACCGCGTCTGCCAGCACCCAGGAGACATAGGGTGACGGTTACCTGAGCTGGCTCCATGCTTGCCGTGGTATGGCGTCTGCACAGGTAACTCATGAAAAAAGGCGTGAAATGATTGTCTGCCCTTGCTTTCACGGAGGGAGGGAGGGAACGGGGGCCTGACGACACGTACCCAGAACCACCCGCGACAATGTTTTAGCCCCATCAGAGTGCTCCATTGTGAGTGCTCTGGACAGCACTCTCAGATGCCCGATTGTTTGCCATTGCTCTGACGCTGGGAGGGGCGCTTACAGGGTTGGCTTCAGGGAGCTAAAATCAACAAAGGGGGTGGCTTTACATCAAGGAGTATTTCAGGCAGGACTTCACGGAGGGTTCCAATAAGAAATGGTGCACCTAAGTTATTGTCCTTATTGGAACAAGAAGGTTAGCCTGGCCTCTGATTGATACATGGCTAGATTTACCTCGCTGCACCTTCTCTGTAAGTGACTGCAGTGTGATCTAGAAGAATGAGTCCCCTAGACAGGGGATGGGGGGAAGCAAATGAGTACAAAACAAATCTGGTCTATTTCTTGTTTTGATCCACTCCATCTGTCTTTTACATCTTTGGCTGGCAGCAGACGGTGCAGAAGGACTGCATGCCATTCACATCTCATGGCTGCTCGGCAGAAGATGGTACAGTACGACTGCTAGCAGTCTGTATCGCCTGCCCGCTCACCATAAGACGGTTCAATAGGACTGACTGCAGGACTAAAGAGAATGACCTGCTCAAGTCACTCCAAATTTAGTCCCTGCGCCCATGTCTGCCCAGGCGCTCCTGATCAACCTCACAGAGGCGACCAGGAGCACCTCAGACATGACGATGACGGCTACCAGTTGTACTGTACCGTCTGCTGCCACAAGGCAAGGGGTTGCTGCTACTGTGTAGCAATGCCATACCGCGTCTGCCAGCACCCAGGAGACATAGGGTGATGGTTACCTGAGCGGGCTCCATGCTTGCCGTGGTATGGCATCTGCACAGGTAACTCATGAAAAAAGGCGTGAAATGATTGTCTGCCCTTGCTTTCACGGGGGGAGGGAGGAAACGGGGGCCTGACGATATGTACCCAGAACCACCCGCGACAATGTTTTAGCCCCATCAGGCATTGGGATCTCAACCCAGAATTCCAATGGGCAGCAGAGACTGCGGGAACTGTGGGATAGCTACCCATAGTGCAACGCTCCGGAAGTCTACGCTTGCCTCAGTACTGTGGAAGCGCTCCGCCGAGTTAATGCACTTAATGCACTTAGAGCATTTTCTATGGGGACACACACACTCGAATATATAAAACCGATTTCAAAAAAACCGACTTCTATAAATTCGACCTAATTTCGTAGTGTAGACATACCCTAAGGTGCCACAAGTACTCCTTTTCTTTTTAAACGATTCATAGTGTCAAGTATCAGGGGTAGCCGTGTTAGTCTGTATCCACAGAAACAACAAGGAGTCCGGTGGCACCTTAAAGACTAACAAAAGCTTATGCCCAAATAAATCTGTTAGTCTTTAAGGTGCCACCGGACTCCTTGTTGTTTTTAACAGATTCATATGTCTCTTTGTGCTTCAACTGTCTTTCAGGGGACATGTGTCCATGCTGATGATGGGCTCGGCTCAATAACGATCCAAACCAGTGCGGACCAATGCATGTTCATTTTCATTGTCTGAGTCAGGTGCCACTAGCAGAAGGTAGATTTTCTTTTTTGGTGGTTTGGGTTCTGTAGTTTCCACATGAACGTGTGCTCTTTTTAGACTTCTGCAAGTATGTTCCACACCTCGTCCCTCTCAGATTTTAGATGGCACTTCAGATTCTTAAACCTTGGGTTGAGTGCTGTAGCTATCTTTAAAAATCTCACATTGTTACCTTTGCATTTTGCCAGATCTGCAGTGAAAGTGTTCTTAAAATGAACAACATGTGCTATGTCATCATCCAAGACTGCTATAACATGAAATATACGTCAGAATGCGGGTAAAACAGAGCAGAGGACATACAATTCTCCCGCAGGGAGTTCAGTCACAAATTTAATTAATGCATTATTTTTTTAATGAGCGTCATCAGCATGGAAGCATGTCCTCTGGAACGGTCGTCAAAGCATGAAGGGGCATATGAATGTTTTGCATATCTGGCACGTAAATATCTTGCAATGTCGACTACAAAAGTGCCATGCAAATGCCTGTTCTCACTGTCTGATGACATTGTAAATAAGAAGAGGGCAGAATTATCTCCTGTAAATGTAAACAAACTTGTTTGTCTTAGCGACTCGCTGAAGAAGAAGTAGGACTGAGTGGACTTGTAGGTGGTGAAGTTTTACATTGTTTTGTTTTTGAGTGCAGTTATGTAACAAAAAAAAATCTACATTTTTAAGTTGCACTTTCACACCAAAGAGATTGCACTACAATACTTGTATGAGAGGAATTGAAAAATATTATTTCTTTTATAACTTTTACAGTGAAAATATTTGTAATAAAAAATAATATACACTTTGATTTCAGTTATAACACAGAATACAATACATATGAAAACGTAGAAAAACATCCAAAATGTTTAATAAATTTCAATTGGTTTTCTATTGTTTAACAGTGTGATTAAAACTGCGATTAATCGTGATTCATTTTTTTTAGTTAATGGCATGAGTTAACTGTGATTAATCGACAGCCCTAGTGGGGATAGATAGATAACTGGACACCTTCAATTTTCTCTGGTAGTTCAGTCACATCCCTCCATTTTAGATTAGTACTTCAAGGAATGGTTCTACTCTGAAGAGTCACTGTGCAAAAATATCATCATGGGTTTCCATGTTCATCTTTCCATCACTCCAGACCAGATCTGCTCAGCTCAGTTTACAATATAAAGGTAGATAGTTTGTTTCTAACTACTAGCCATAAAAAACTCACCCTGGGATCTGAGAGTCAAGCTGGGCTTTTTCTTAATTTATGCATCACAACCATAAGTAAGACCACTGCAATCAGAGCCAAATTAACAACTCGCTGATGATGCAAGAGCAGGATTACAATCCATCTCATTTTCTGAGAGTTATGTTGGGACACAGCCCTCAGTAGGGTGACCAGATGTCTCGATTTTATAGGGACAGTCCTGATTTTGGGGGCTTTTTCTTATATAGGCACCTATTACCACCCACCCCCGTCCCAATTTTTTACACTTGCTATCTGGTCACCCTAGTCCTCAGGAAAAAGAGCTATTGAATTAAGAAAGCATCCTTTCACACCAGGTCATATTTCAGCGTAGAAATGCACTTTACAAAAGGACACAGCCATGTAACATGGTGTGCTTGCACCTCTGGAGAAAGTGGAGAAAGAGTCCCATTCCTCTCAGCTATAGCTATAAAATATTGCTACAGAACATTACAAAACTGCATTTCAGCCAAGGATAGTTACAGCAGTTGTGCACACATGAATCAGCCTTGAAGGGGTCAACATGCTTGCACTGACCAAGGCAAATGAAACAATTGCTAGAAATGAGCCCAAGACACAGAGATTTAGCTCCAGATTTTGAAGCTCACAAACTACAAGCACTTTTGGAGCTGAGGTTTGGCTCACCCCTTTAGCCAGAGAAGGGCCAGCTGCAGAACTGGCTCAGATTGGGATTCTGAGTCTTCCAGTGGCTGAGGGTTATGTGGATCTGGGGTATTGGCTCACGCCTGTCTCTAATGTTTAATGAACAAAGTTGATCGGTATCCAGAGCATCTTACTGAATGAAACTCTTCCTTTCAGTGCAAACCTATAGATGCTTGGTAGCTTTTTCTGCATTTTCCCTCCTTTGGTTTAAACGGCACATTCCTCAAGTTTATATGATCTGAAAATGTAGGAATTGCCAGACTCCATCAGCCCCCTGGTCAGTCTGGTGCAGTGTCCTGTCTACACCTGCGCCTATTCTCCATAGGAAGGTGCAAGAACCTCACAGAAGGCAGATGAGGGCTAATCTGCCCCTCACAGTAGGTCTCTTTCTAAAATCTAATCATTAGAGATTGGTTTAAGCCTGGAAGCAAGTGTTTTAATAGCACTATCTATTAAATCTATTAAATTTAATAGCACTATCTATTATTACTTAAAACAACCTGATTTTCCAAGGTCCCCCCACAGAGCCGTCAGCTGCTAGTGACGTGTTCAATTGAACTTCATGTTTTGAGTCCCTAGACTTTACATCATATGCATCACCCAGCCCTAAGCTCTGGGTGAGGGATTCTTTCATGCACCCAAATGAACGCACATGGCACAGACGTTGGCCAGTAAAACCCCCAGCCCCCACTGCAGCTGTGCAAAAGGTGCTGAATTATTATGCAGGGATTAGCACATATTATTCAAAAACCTTAGCATTGCACAGGACACAGGCTTCCCAAGATGAATATCAGTTTATATTCAGAATGACCAAACTCAATGAATCTAAAATACGCCCTCTCTACTGCCAGGTGTCTTCAGAGGAGCATGTTGCTAAAGCAGGTACTCTCTGGGACAGGAACCACTCCTTTTATGAGCGATAATAGCCATTTGTCTAGCGGCAATGCTGCATCTCTTGCCAGCTCAGCAGTTTTTTGCAGCAGGGAGCTGTTCTCACCATGAAAGAAAAATCCCCTGATTCCACCCCTTTTTGACTCTTTTAATAATTTAGTTTTCCAAAGAAAAGGCAGAGCTAGTGATAAGCATTAAAAACAGCATCTTTCCATGCAACAGACATAAGCAGCTGGGAGCTCGAGCAGTAAAAGAAAAGATTCATTCAATAAGTAAAGGTCAGCTATGACCAATAATTAAAACCCCTGGAGGCTATTTAGGAGCAGAGTCTTCTTCAGACAATGCTTTTGTCCTGATGGTCCTACAACTGCAGACTAGATCCAAAAGCAAGAGATTGGCATTTAGGATTCCAGGCTTCTGTTCCTGGCTCTGGCACTGAGACAGTGTTTAATACTGTGCATGCTGCTTGCCTGTGGGCTAAGGCAGGAAGTAGCCAAAACCATCACAGGTTCTATTTAACCATTTTTAGGAACCACCCAAAACACCCCTGAGCCAAGGAAAGTCTCTCCCTGCTCTTTTCCAGACAATCAGCAACTTTTGTTGGAGAATCCCTTTTGATGATGCCAACAGATTGTGAAGAAACCAACTAGATGGTCACATTGGTGTGCAACCTAGGTTTGTAAAGGAGACTGTTCTCATCAGGAGATACAGTACTAAGCAGTGCCTGCCATAAACAGATATTGCATACAGGACCATGGTCTAGTTCCATATTGTGGAAAGGTTAAGCATACAGCTGGATGTGCCAAATGCATGCACACCTGCATGTCTAAATTGCATATGCAATTACACCAAGTGCCACTCCAAAGTAGGTAATTTTGTGCACGTTTCCACAGCCAGACATTTGCCCATGGAGCTGTGTGCTTAGCTTCTGAGGAAGTCCAACCCTTTCTTACCAACAGTCCTTTTCACACCAGATAATTACTGATTCTAGAACGAAACCTGGAAAAATTGCAGCACAATAGCCCTCAGTCAAGGCAGATTGTGTCAAAAAGCTTATAGCCTCTGGGTTTATAAAATCTGAATCTCACCCATGACGCGAGTTGAGGTCTCAGTTTAGTTCTTAAGCATAGAAGTGTCCACATTACTGAAATTTCTATTGCTGTTAGGACCTTGGGTGTTGCCAAGGTCTGAATGGGCCATGGAGACCAAACCTCCCCATCCCTGTGGGCTGCTATGCCAAGGTAGAGCTAAAACTTGCAAGTTACAGTCCCTGTGACAGCTGTGAACAGAAAGGCCCTTAGTCTCCAGTAGATGGATTACCTTCATCCAAGGACAGAAACAGATACCCACTGAAGCCACCAGAAAATCAGACACAAGGAATATCACAGCAGCAACTTTCACTACCACAAAATTAATTCAGATCGAAGACCAGCCAGCTTGCAAGAAAGACACCCCTTTTGCATCACTATAAGCTACGTTCCTCCTCACATCAATCACTTCCCTGCCCCATGACAATCCTGAGTCTGCTCTGGAAACTCCTGGCTCAAAGCTGTGATCCCAACTACAGTGCCTCTCTCTCTTCCTGCAGTGATGCATGTCTGGCCTCTCTCCCCACTGACTATGTGTCTTCCAGGGCTCTGAGCTTTCATTTTTCTAAGTTCAAACTCATTTAATCCTTTGATGCCCATCTTTTTCCCATCTAGGCCTCTCTGTCCTCTGTGGAATTTGCATCCCCTTTAATACCACTAGAGCCCTGTTTAGCCCAACACCCCACCTCTTTTGGATCACTGATGAAGCTGTTCAACACCAGATCAACCTCCAATTATGGGGGCACCACTGTATACCTTGATACAACATCATGTTAGCCTCTGTACCGGCTTTCTGCCAAGAGCTCCTAGTCAAGCCCTTTATTTTCCAAGAAGACTTTTGAAACAGCCCAGCAAGCGCTTTACTCAAATCCATTTCCTTCTCACTAATTAGAATGGGCCTTTAATGTGTCCCAGCCCAAGGTGTTCAGCTCACACATAGGTATCATCATTGAACTATTTCAGGCAAGAGGTAGAACCTGTAGATAAGATTTATTGGGTGGGGCTATTTATGACTTCCTTTCCACACAGATGACCCACTGCATTTTACAAAGCCCCCCTTTGAATAGATTTAACAAAGTAGGCATGATCTCAATTCCTCTCAAGAGGAATCTTCTAAAATCTGTATAGGATTTTACGTGAGCTCACTTGGAGATGAAAGTAAGCGGCTGACCTGACTGCTCACATTGACTAACCCAATAGTGCCAAAGCTCCCTGCTGGAAACTGGCAACACGCAGGGGTGGGAGGTAGGAGCAGCAGCTCTGAAATGGAGTAGCCGAGTGAGCAGGCTTTGCTGTTAGTAGAGGGAAAACGATCTTGGTTTGTGGGGCAGAAGGGAGGCCAGCAGCAAGGGATGGAGAACACTTTAATCCAAAATCTATAGCTGAGAGAGCGAGAAGTCTAAGGAGTGAGCACAGGGAAATTTTTGGGGGGAAGACTGTCAGGATGAGATGCTTGTTGGGGTCAGTATCGACAGATGTTGGAGGAGGCAGGGAATGGGAGGGTTTTGCAATTGGGATGAGAGTAGGGATTAGATTTACCATGAAAGTGAAATCACTGCTGGGCACGTGGGAAGGAAGAAGTTTGGGAATGGACAGGTTGGGATGGGTAATCCGTACTTTGGGGGAGTTAAAGTATTAATTTGCAGATTGTTAGTCAGGAGCCAGTTGATACATTGTCTTGCCTGTTCATAGAAACTGGACTTTTGACCAAGTTTCAGTAGATAAAGGCTTCTCCATCGCCTCACTTTGCACTAGGTATGAAGTGTCCTCCATTGTTTGTACAATTCCAAGAACTCCTTGTCTGGGCTAAGTGCAGGAGACATTTATATGAACAACCAGTCACATTCACTTAAGTTTGTTGTGTAAGTGTAGTAATGAGGGTATAAACCCTCATTCTTCATAGCAATAGCCAACTGACGGCCTGGAAGAAACTTCTATGAGTGCAAAAAGCCCCATGATGCATAATTTCTTCTGGAGCCAGTGATGCCTGCCTCCAAGCAGGATATTGAATAGATAAAGCACTGGTCTGAGCCAGCAGGACAATTCCTACGTTCCAAGAAGAGCATGCAAGCACTAAGTAAGAGAAAAGCAGGAAGAACTTTTCTGAATGTAACCAGGACTAAAGCATCAATGAAGCTAGTTTCAAAAACACGTATGGTGTTCAGGTTTCCAGTTTGCTCACATTCTTTGTGCCAGCAGGGGGTCTACCAACAAATGCCACTTCACCCGGATGCAACTAGCCAAAAACCTCAAGAGAAATTAGACGCTTTTCCATTTTTATTTTAAAAAAATCCAGAACAGATCCAGTAAGAACAATTTTATTATCAGGGAAGTTGTTTTACTATACGCAGAGAACAGACATGGTATGGAGCAGAAAGCTTAGACAAGCAACGCATGTAACTTCAATGTGGCCTTATTTAAAAGGAATTAAGTTACAGCCAAATTAAAGTAACCCATTCTCCTTCAGTACAAGGATACTAAGCTAGCTGCAGATTTAACGTTCTCTAGCAACGTAGCTGGCCCTGCCACTGCTGAACCCAGGACCTGTTACAAATCAGTTCACAAGCACTTGGCTCCACGAAGAGGATACATAAGGACTCCCATCCCCACCCCAGAATTTGTGACATGGTTTCAAACCTTTAAACAAATTAAGTATACCACTTCGTCAAATGTTAGGAGTAAATGATGAGTGAATCCCCCAACCGCTCAGTTGAAAATACCACAGGGCTCAATATTTAGAACTTTGTCTAGCATGAATTAACTTTCATGAAATGATGATTCATCTAGTGGACACATCACTAAATTTATACATTAAAGAAATTATATATAGAATACTGCAAAAACACAGTAAGACTGAATTCTGCCCATTCCTGCTCAGGAAGGTCCCTTCGCTCCCAAGCTTCAGAATTTTCACCCTCTTCCTGCTGCAGTCTGTGCGCAAGAGTGACATTCTACTGTTTCTCTTCCTTCTGGTCCCCAGAACTTCCACCAGAAGCCTCTCTCTCTGATGCCATCTGTGAAAGACACTATCTGTTAGTTACAGAACGCTACTCCCACAGAGATATCCCGATAGCTTGGAAGCAGCTGCCCAGATTTCTTCTAGACTGATCACAATATTCTTCTCACATTGAAAGACAAAGTCTAAAGACCAGATTATTGAAGGTATTTAGGCACCAAGTGGGAATTTCAAAAGCGACTAATACCCACTGAAACCAAAGGGAGTTAGGCACCTCAGTGCTTCTGAAATCTCATTAGGGCCTAAATACTGTTAACAATCTGGCCCTAGCTGACCATTTTAGACAGAGCAGCCAGGAAGCCCATGATGAGTCTCTAGCATCCAATGACTATGCACAGAAGTTTAAATAATGTTTGCCATCATTTTAGTGGTTTTTAATAACTGCATTTGAACATCTGGACATAGTATCCTTTCTACGCTCACTGAAAGATCTACATTCATACTTCTGCTAGGAGGTTTGCCTGATGCCCATTTATCTTGATGTATAAAAAGAGTTTCAAGTATTGCTTGTCACCAATCAAGAGCTTTGTAATGACTGTTTCGACAAGGTAGTTTTACATTAAAAAGTTATACGTAATCGGTGGCACAGATCAGCAGCACAAACAAAATGCTACATAATATTGAAGGTCAGACTTCAGAACTTCTGTGATTGGCTGGACAGCTCATGACGTTGTGCCAGAGGAGATGTCATTAGTGCAACAGCTGCCATTTAGGGGAGTTGACCTGTGGCTTCGAGCTACCCAGGCACGGACAATCCTCTAAGGCTTCATTTGGATCAGCTCCCTCTCCCTGTACAAGCACCAGTGTGATCCACAAGCCCTGCACACCCACCTTTTTGTATGCCATTTCAAAGAGTTTAAGGGACGCCTGTTGCAGGCTGGACGCAGCCTGTCTGATGTTTTCTCCTGTTTCAGCATCTTTACGAGCCAGCAGCTCTCTCACTTTAGCAATCTCCTCCCTCAGTTTGTTGCACTGTAAACAAGTTACAAACAATAGTTACATTGCACTTAGTTCATTAAAACTGAGCCCTTCCCTTCACTTCCACAACCCCCTCCCAGCTCTTGCCAAAAGAAGTGGATTTAAGTCTCAAATTAAAAGTCTGCAGTGCCTAGTAGCTTGTCCAGTTCCCGGCGGGCATGTATCCACATCACTGAACACACTACAGCTGCACTAACTGGTCACCTTGTTTGCAGTCTCAGCAGAGAAGCCAAGGATTGAAGAAGCCCCAGAGACAGAACTGCCCCCTTTGGCTGAAAGCTTGCCTCATTGATACCTCGAGTGACCTACTGCCACCACAGAATCAAGGGGAGCAGAAAAAGCTGCTCTTCATCTACCCATCTTTAAAACTCCACCAGAAAGAGCCACAAAGCAGAGTGTTCAATGCACAAAGCCCCTAAGAGTTTCCTCCCTTTGTTGTGTGTGGGAGGAGTGGGGATGCAAACAAAAGCAATATAGTCCCATCCCATCCCTACTGCCATCTGTCAAACCTTCCACACAATCTGGCACTTCTCTGTCAGACTGGGAGTGCGCTCAAGAGGGCAGGATTGGCGATGTGAGGTTACTGTGGGACAGCTGCACTGACAGAGCTGTGAGGGCGTGGGACACTCACTCAGCCATGTCTAGAGGCAGAATGTGGGCAGCCACTGTCAGTCCTTTACTTTTAGGCCCACAGGTTGGAAGGAATACTATGTTCTTGAAGCCTTGTATAACAGATTTCCCTGCTCCAAGCAGGCCACGCTCCTTACAGTGCCCATTATCACTGCCCCTCCAGTCTCCCACAAAGCTGATGATGGGGTTAAACATGTTTCCCACGCAACTTCCCTTCAGAGGCTAAGTATGTAGTCTCTTGCCTTCCCAGCCCCTGCTAGGCTAGAAAACAAGTTCTACGCTCTCACTGGGCTACACGAGCACCTGGCGTTTCCACACCCATGTTTTAAAGAGAAGCCCAGCAGTGATCTGGATAGAGCCACTGAATCTTTATCCAAGGGTACTTGCCAAGAATCTCCAGCCTCAGCCCCTCCTAAAACCCCAAATTACTCTTTGTGTTTGAAGTGGATGCTTTAATACTTTTGCAGCTTGTGAACTCAGTTTTAAACATAGCTTTTGAAATGAAGAATAATGCAGCGATGAAGCAGTCACTGAACAGTATTAAAACCCCTCTGACACTAAGCATCTGACTCACTACAGGTAAAGGAAGGAAACTAAGTTTAAAACCATTTAAGCTGCTCCCAAGTTCCTGGGTTCTGTATTTGCAAGTTCACCCACTGCTCTGAGACTCTCAGGACAGAATGGAAGCCTTCACTTAATGCTGATTAACTTACAGACAAAGAAAACTTGTTTCGTACATTCAGTGTCTGAAGAAAAAATTCCCTCTGAAATCAGACAATCACCTCCACTGTACGAGTGGGACAAAAAGCAGCCAAGGACTGTGCCTACCTTCCACTGTTAAGAATCCTTCATGTATTCTGAAAGTCAACTTCTCTAGCAAGTTTCAGCCACATGCTATTTTAAACAGTTAAGAATCCTTGAGAGGTTACATGCTAACCCATTCTTTACCTGAGAGGGCAGATACTGTAGGGAACTCTGGCCCCTTTAACAAAGGCATCAGAAAATACCCACCTCATCTGCTGGCAGCTGATCCTTAAACTCCTCCATCTTGGATTCTGTATCATGGATGATCCCTTCTGCCATGTTGACAGCTTCGACACGTTCCTGGGCAAATTGACAAGTGGGTTATTTTTGCACACCAGGTTTTCTGGTCAAGAAATGCAATACCTACTAGCTTTCCTGGTTACAAAGATAACCAGCATGGGACCTGCTGCAGTGCTGCTTTACTACAGGTAGATGAACCATGTGGTCCATTGCTCAAGTGCGTTAATCCACGTGGCGGCATGAACTACTGCACTGCTGGCAGTCTCAGACAGAGCAAGGCTGGATGTTCCACCCGTTTAGGAAAACGCCCCACAAGAATAATGCTGCAAGGTGCAATGGAGTTGTTAGCAAAAACAAAAAACAAAAAAACCCACCTCCTTTATTTTCTATTGGTCCTCGTCAGTGGTTCAAAGTTCACAGCACCTAATCTGAAACCACCACCACCCAAAGCACCTGAGCTGGTACACCCTGCAGAGGCCAAGAGTTAAAAATGGGAACTGGAGAGTGAACTGCCCTCATCCAGGAGTGGGTCACTCCAGAGCATGGTTTAAGCATGTTAGCAGGCAGCACAAGAAAGCTTGTACTGCTGTCTGTGGTGCACCCAATCTGTGGAGGGGTGTGTCTCCAGCATTTCATAGCTGTCATCTGGGCACCTGAAACCACCAACACTAGTTCAGTGGGTTAGGAACATAAACAGTGACAAGACAAGGAGATGGGGTGGGAATGTTCAGAGCACTCTACACAAGCCCTATGTATCCACAAAGTCTACCCGACAGACAATACATGAAAACAAGTTATGCAAGGAGCTGGCACCTCTCAATAGTGTATTTTGCACATGTAACTCCCAAATGCCAAGGGATCAAGAATCTTAGGGTTTCAACAGAGGTCTGAAGCAGAGAAGAAAAAGCTACAACTCCTCCTAAGAAAATTCAGCTCCTTTCACAGAAAGCTACTCAAATATTCTATCCTTTGGTCTATGCCAGAACCTCACCCTTCTGAGGATCAGAGATTTAAAAGTGTTGCCAAAACAAGATCACTAGTTCTGTAGAGACGAGAACAGTGTAAAGCATCTACAGTGTGAATTTCCGCAGTCTTTAAGCATATGCTAGTGCCATATCCTACAGTATCAGCTGCTTAAATCGATGTTCTATATTTAGTAGAGCAATTCATTATAGTTTACCCTCATTAAATCAATTAGTCCTAACCATTGACCTTATAAATATTATAGATTGATCACTTGAGTGCAGAAAGCATCACTCCTTTTTGACTAAGGAGATGTGGACTGTGACCAGATATTCCTTGAGGGAATGGTGATCTCATGTGCACGGAAGGCATAAATACCAAGACTCAGATGAGATCTGGCACTCAAGATGCTGGAGACCAGGCTTTTAACACGTGCACTGCAACTGCCCATTGAAGGGTGTGCGTGTCATGGGGGTTCGGACCAACATTTTGGTTTTGTAAAATTTAGAAAAAAAACACACACAACAAAACTTATTTCAATGAGTTCAGTGAAAACAGCTCCCTGCTGTGTTTGCAACTAAAGATGCAGCATTGCATTGCTCCAGGAGAAACTGGAAGTGAAAGTGATAGGGCTAGCTTCACTATCCAAGACGAATTAAATGTAAACATTCAACAGCATCCGTGGTGAAAAGTAGATTCAACCAGATTTTAAAATTTCAGTTCACATATTAGTAACAGGTAGGGGAATTTGTCTATTTATAGCACAACCATGTCCCTTTAATTCTTTAGAAAAGAATTTTAAAATACTTGGTTTGTAAATATAAGGTCAGCTATTGAACAGAGGCCAATAAGCTGGGTATTTATATGCCTATATTTTCTTGCAGTTAAAGCCAACTGCATGTAGAAATTTGGTAATAGGGGGACAAGTGGTAATCTAGGCATCTAAAAATCCATTTGCAAAGGCAATTGCACTCCTTGCACATGCAAACATAGGCACGAGTACAATGATTACAATCTCTTAATCTGGCCTTTATATGTCAAGCCAGAAGTCCTCGGAGTAGAGTGCAGTTTCATAATATGGAATGGAGATTTTTGACTGGCTGGTAAACTACCCATTACAAGAGACCACAACGACCACCACCAAGTTACCTTTCTTCGCCTATCTTCCTCTGCATATTTCTCTGCATTCTTCACCATGTTCTCAATGTCATCTTTGCTGAGGCCACCAGAAGACTGGATCACGACTGCGTTAGAAAATAAAGTACAGTATTAAAAAATGCTGCTTTGTATTTTAATCTCTTCTCCTACAGTGAAGAGAGCTCCTACATTAATGCTCCAGACACACCAGCTAAGTTATGTTGCTAGGGATCGTTTCCTTGTACTAATGAGCTGCTAGCACAAGGCATGTATTTGAGCCAGTGCAATAGTGACTCCTTAGAGCAGTGGATTTTCAAACTTTTTTTCTGGTGACCCAGTTGAAGAAAATTATTGATGCCCGTGACCCAATGGGGAGTGGGGATGAGCGGTTTGGGGTATGGAGGGGGCTCTGGGCTGTGGCAGGGGGTTGGGGTGCAGGAGGGGGTTGGGGCTCTGGGTGAAGGAGGGGGCTCTGAGTTTGGGGGGCTCCGGGCTGTGGCAGGGGATGAGGCTCTGGGCTGGGGTGTAGGCTCTGGGGTGGGGCCAGGGATGAGGGGTTTAGGGTGCAGGAAAGGGGTCTGGATTTGGGGCGGCTCAGGGCTGGGGCAAGGGATGTGGGCACGGGTTTACCTTGGGAGGCTCCTGGTCAGCGGCACAGCCGGGTGCTGTCCTGGCACTGTGGACCACTGTGCCCCCGGAAGTGGTCAGCAGCAGGTCTGGCTCCTAGGTGAAGCCGTGCAACCAGCTCTCACCTACAGGCACTACCCGTCCCCACAGCTTCCATTGGCCGGGAACTGGCCAATGGGACTTTGGAGCCGGTGCTCAGGGCGGGGGCAGCACATGGAGCCCCGTGGCCCCCCTGCCACAGAGCCGGACATGCTGCTGGCCGCCTCCAGGGCGCAGTGCAGTTGGAACAGCCTGCCTTAGCCGGGCAGCATGGCTGACGGGACTTTTAACAGCGTGGTCAGCAGTACTGACCAGAGCTGCCGCGACCCGGTGCCTTACATTCCAAGACCCAGTACTGGGTCATGACCCATGGTTTGAAAAGCATTGCCTTGAGAATGCTTAGTATAAACATAAACTAAGAGATCTGATGAGAGAAAAGTGCAGATCCCCAATGACTTTCCTTCCTAGTGCCGCATTTACCATTTCTCTGCTCTCATGAGAGCATTCAGCTCTTGGGCTCAGAGAGCAATCCTTGTGCACCTTGAAAGCAACAGAATGCTGAATGGCTGCAGTTTCTCACAAGGTTGCTAGTAGTCTGCATTATTCTAGTTAGTGTGCCTATCTAGGGAGACCTACTAGAAAGTACAAGGACAGAACAGCACTTGGAGAGGTTTGGTATAATGGACAAGACAATAGCCTGGCAACTCAGATAAAGATTCTGTTCCCAGCTGTGCTAGATACCCTCTTTGTAACCATCTGCAAGCCACTTCACACTGTTCTTCAGTTACTCCATGTGGAAAGTGAGCCTGTGTATATGGCCCTCAGGCCAAGGGGGCATTCTGGCTCGGAATGCAGGAGGAGTCTTTATCAGGCCATGGAGTTTCCTTTCACTTTTGGAGAGCAGCCCAGAGCAATTCAGAAGCAGGCTACAAGCCTGTTTCCAGCCACACTCTCCCTCTATTTCCTTCAGTGACAGAACTGTAGCTAGCTTTCAAATAAAGGCAACTTAATTTTTTCCTACTGCTGCCCTGTGAAAGCTGCCTTGTTTGAGCAACATTACAAACTACATTTCAAGTGGGGTGGCGTAATGCAATTTCATCGGAAAGCAAGGGACAGATGTCATTGGACATTTTACAACACTTCAGGAAGGGAACCAATTTTAGGTCTTCACCTCAGTAAGCACTTAAAATTTTTCACAGAGTATTCTAGGTGACAGTGAGCCTAAACCCTAAAAGCCTAACAATACTAGTCTATTTCAAATGAGTCAGAGATTTACAATGGGATCATGGTTGCAACCTTTGTTATATGCTACAGGTAGCTAAAGGCTGGTATAAGAACCCTGGTCCTCCATATCCTGTTGGGCACCTGCAACCAGCTAATACAAGGCGACAAACAGTGCATGCTCCTGCTCCAAATGAATTTGGTGTCAATGAGGTGGTTTTTTGTTGTCAATAGCAGCAGGACTGAGCCCAAAAATATTCACCAAGATGATTAAAGCAAGTTTCTAATTATGTTTTCTTCAGCTATAACCCGCAAATTCCTCAAGGAATTCCATACCTCTGGAATGGAGAGGCAATACGCCATTTTTGAATGAAGCAGAACACACTGGAAGTCAACAAATCATCATATGGAAGTAAGTGCCAAATAATGACAATTTTTCTTCAAGCTTTGTAGAAATCCAGCAATCCAGGCTAAAGAAGTTCTCCAAGCCAAAGTTATAGAGGTCTAAACCAGTGCTTGATGGTTACAACAGTAATTGTGGAGGCAATATTGCTTCTAATATTTGATTGTGTTATTAAATAAACACAGTGACCGCTTCAGCTCTCCAAACTCCCTGCAGTTTAAAGATGTTGTTTCTAGGCTACCAGAATCAGCTGGTTATCAGGGGAATATGCCTTAAGCACCTGGGTTTTAAAATTCTTGTGGCAGAGTGGTTAGTACATTCTTAGTACTGTGCTTGTTTGATCAGATGCACTCTTCATGCTATGGGTGCTTGCCATTGGCCAGGTGTCTTGCTAATTAACCTCCTCCCCCTAACACAGCTTGGCACACTGATGCTGTCCCATGACTAGACAATAAGCTGCTAGGACTATTAACATATGACACTAGTTTCACAGATGGACAGTGTGCCAAGGTGCATAGCACAGCAGACCAGTGGAAACAAGCTCCTACCTGGTCCAGGGTTCCCAGTCACTTACCTCCCTGCTCAGCCCCTTCCTTTCTCCCCAACCAAAAAAAAACAAGAAACAGAAGTCTTTGCCCCAAGTGCCTCTGTGGGTGGGTAGCTTCTTGGAGGTGCAAGGGAGCATGACCTACAGCTGCTCATCTGTCACTGTCAGGGGACTTCTCTTCTGCCTACATCACTGCATTTCACGAAGTGAAAGAGTCAGGCTGCTTTCAATGCAATTTCATCTGCTGAAGAGAAGACTTAAAAGCTAGCCTATTTCCCACCAGTGAAAAGTCTCAACATGGACTGCTCGTGTACAGGGCTCATTTTAAATGGAAGTTGGGCAGCTTTAAGGTAGTAGATGAGGGTCACAACAGCCACTAAAGCCCTTTGGCGGTCCATGCCGAAATAAATGTTAATGAGCCAGGTTATTGAAGGGTGCAGTTTTTTACTGAAGTCACTGCCACTGACTCATACCACTCCACTCCTGCATCACCACAGGCTCCGACTGTGCCCCACGCCACCCACTTCATTACCACCTCCCACTAGTTGGCTGTTTGAGAGCTGAGAGACAAGAGCACCAGGGGCAGGGCACACACTCTGCCAGTAGGGAGAATGCAACCAGAGCTGGGTGGCCTGGGACAGAGCTGGAGACCAGAGCTGATGGGGAGCCTGGCACATGGGTGAAGTCTGTGCCCATGGGGGAGGCAGAGACTGGGGGGAGATCCAGTCCAGGTCCCAATGCCCCTCACAGCCGCAAGGAAGGGGCTCTGCCATTACAATCCCAGCTCTAGATATGCCTCCCCATTGGAATGAGTTCATCCCAACTCAGGGCCTGGCCACAATTAGATTGGCTGTGGGAGGTGGGAGCCAATGTTAAGGAAGCAACCAGAGACTGGTGGTGAAGGGTAGAGCCTGGCCCCTGCTTCCGTGATGGAGAGATGATTGGGCCATTAGGTGGCACTGCAATCTGGTGTGTGGGCTCCTGCTCCCAGTCCTGGGCTCCGTTTGCCCTGTATCCCATGATTCCCCTCACTTTAAGCACAGTGCCTGGTGCTCAGATCTGAGTGGGCTGGGTGCCAGCTGGGTGCACCTCAGCTCACTTGTGGCTACATCTCTGCTGCCTACTGGCAGGCCAAATAAAATGATCTGGTGGGTTGGATGTGGCCACCAGCAGCCCATCCCTGGTGCTCAAGGTTTAACACACTGGAGCGGATACCATACCTCCTGGATAACTGGTAACAAATATAAATTGTCCTACTTCTCCCTTCCCCGTATTTGCCTACTTATCACCCTTACCTGCTGCGCTATGTATGACTCTGATTGTAAGCTTTTGGGGAGCAGGGATCCCATCTATTTGAGACATCTAGCACACTATTGGGGGTCATACACTCAGAGGTTCATACCGAGTAGCCAAGCATAATTCCATAAATTTCCTTCCCTTCACTATAAGGGAATGCACAACAATGATAGCTGCACTTACTTTGCTGTTCGCGTCCTGTCCCTTTATCCTTTGCTGAAACGTGAACAATGCCATTAGCATCAATGTCGAACGTGACCTCAATCTGGGGCACTCCCCGTGGAGCTGGAGGAATTCCAACCTGGAAACCAGAAGTGCTTAGCCATTAGTTCCCCAACAGATGTGGGCTTGGTATCGAAGCCTTCAGTGTTGTGCATATTATCTTGGTGAACTGCCAATTCAACTAAAACAACCTCAAAGCAGATCCCAGGATATGCTTGTCAGAAGTCGTGACAATTTAGTGGTATCTGATAGACTTAATGGGACAGACCTAATTTAATGCAGCTGCAGACTTCTACCCGGAAGCTGCCATAAATGTCATAAGAAGAGCAAATGCTGTTTTACACTTAATGCCAGTAAGTCACTTTCCCCGTCCCATGCACGGTAACAAGTTCAATTTTCTTTAGTTAATTACTTGGGTCTATTCTGGGGAGAGCCAGGCCCTGCTTGAGGCTACCATGTTTAAATGGTGAGAGATTCACCATGCTTCAGGAGATACAAACCCTTGCCTTACCGGAAGGCTCCTTCCGGCAATTGGATTTAATATTAGAGATGTCAAGCAAGAAGAAACCTCTTAAGAACCTGTATTAGCTTCAGGCGGTCCTGATACAGTACAGCCCTATTCAACATGACCACTCTTGAAATTAAATCAGAAGCATCCATACGGATCAGGAGGACAAATACCTGTACAGGCTGATTATGTATGAAGAGAGTGAACTACTCAGCCACACTGAACTGCAGCAGCTATGTCCTATACACAATCACCCCTTGAAGCACGGTAACTGCTGTCTAACACAATCTAGGCTGCTCCAAAGGGACTTGAAGGGAGTGGGTGATGGGCCAGCTACCGGCTGCCTCAGGGACAACTGTGAAGCAACATGGGATCTAAGTACTGAGTTATATTTGGCAACAGGATCTAACATCCTAGTTCCATGGGTACCAAAAAAAAAAAAAAAAAAAAAAATCAATGCCTCTAAGAGCGTATGGCTACTGAAGGCAGGCGGTCAGTAAGGCCTACTGATTTACGAGCCTGGATCACTTTGTGCTTTACATTTGTGGGGCAGGTAAAAATCAAATGGCTTCTGTTAAAGTCCCCACTTTCAAGAGAAGCAGGGAGGGAAGGGGGGAGGTTCCAAACAAAATGGGAGGCTTGGAACTTACTGCATAAAGGTAGTTTAAAGGTTATGAACATTTTGTGCAAACATACCAAAGTGAACTGGCCAAGAAGCTTGTTGTCAGAAGCCATCTCTCTCTCACCCTGGCATACTTTAATCTCCACTTGAGTTTGCCCATCAGCTGCTGTAGAAAACACCTGTAGAAGGGTGAGAGAAACAGAATATTTGACAGCTTACAACCCCTGAATTGAACTACTTACTATACAAGGACTAAAGGACAGGGAACAGCATGAAAACTTGGAAGTTAGGCTGGAGGGATAAAGAAATACTTTAAATGTGTATTTTCCCTCCATGCCTCACAAGCTTTTTAATACAGTAAAGATTCTAAGGCAAAAAGATAACGATTAGCAGGCGAGATTTCAACAAAGGCAGTCAAAGTGTTTGTCTGGGAGTCAGAGAGAAACAAGAAAATGAGCACTGGAGCCCAATCTTTTCAGTATCCCTGCAAGATGGGGAGAGCATTCTCTATGAGTCCAGACCAGCAAGGGCAGTTTTGGCCATGCATTGTGCTCAGTTATATTAAGTCTCTGCACTAGTTCTCTTCAGAATGATGTGCTGACAGTAACATCATAGCACAGACACATGGCCTGGTTCTGTCCCAAGACAAAAAGCTCAAGAGATTTCTCACCTCATGCTTCTAAAGAGGGGGGAGGGAAGTTGAGTTTATTGGGTTGAAAGCTACCTCCACCCCGACAAAGAAGAGTTACTCACTAATTGGCCTCATTTTGTGTTGGATTTCAGCCTCTCCTTCCACTTGAATTCTGTCTAGGTTTTTGGGTGTGGAAAGGAGAAGAGACTCATCTGGGATTCCCTGCTCTCTTCCCCAATAGCTGCATATTGCAGTGACCCTCATTAGCTAGCTGAAGAAGCCTTCAGCCTCAGATGGTTGTCAGAGAGCAACACAAGGCATATCCTCTCTCTCTGGGGCAGAGGGCTGCCTTAACAGGGCTCCCAGCCCTTGCTGTAGTGAGAACTCATCTTAGCCCTGAGCCCAGAAATGCTACCACTATTAAGCCAGCTGGACCTTCACGGTGTGTTCAATTCCAAACGCCCTTTACCTATTCCCCATATTGGGTGTCCCACCTTCTCCCTCCCCAACCGTAGGATCATGCCCATGCTGCTACCTCTGCACATAGTGCTCCTCCAGTCATGCTACCACAGGCAGCAGAGTGAAACTGTTAAGCTGTTCAGTTTCGTCGGCTGGGCTATGAGGAAAGCACTGAGTGGCATGACTTTGACCCTCCTGGGAAACATGGATAGGGAGAAAAAGCACACTGGTCACAGTGTCCCCATGGGACTTAAATACAGGGAAGGGGCAGAAATAGAACATGGGGCACCCAATGCCTGCTATTGTGCTGTCCCTAAGACAACAGCCCAGGAACTCCATTAGAAGCAGACAGTTGCCACGATGTTTAACCTCACCTGGCTCTTCTTGGTTGGAATTGTCGTGTTCCTGTTGATAAGCTTAGTGAAGACACCTCCCAGCGTCTCAATTCCCAAGGACAAAGGAGTCACATCCAGCAGCAGCACATCAGTGACATCACCAGCTAACACGCCACCTTGAATAGCGGCACCAATAGCAACAGCTTCATCGGGATTAACTGCTTTGCTAGGAGAACGGCCAAACAGATCCTGCACAGTCTGCTGCACCTGAATGAGTACAGAACACAGCCGACGTGTAGGGAACTCCTGTTATCACAGCCTTGCTGCCACAGCCCACCCCATGGCATAATAAAAAATGTATATGAGGAAGGAACCCCTCATTATCTGCCCTCCAACCAGCTGACACTTTTGCCGTTCCCTTCCCCCTACCCCTACTACTTCTGCCATCCAGTGACATATGAGACTAAGCTTCAGGCCCATGACTGGCTCCTACTCCCCGCATCCCTCAATTTGCTCCTCCTAGCACCCAGCTGAGTGGATTCAGGTGCACCCATATTTGCCCTACACCTACATCACCTAGGAGGCCAAAAGACAGATAGCCCCCTCCCCTGGAATACTGTTTCCAACCCAGATAGCCAGCAGTGAGTGACCCAAGGAGGGGAATGGAGAACACTAGCCCCCTGCGAGTTCAATACTCCCACCTACACTGACCCCTAGCTCACCACACAGCAATAACGCAGCAACATTCTGCTCGAGCAGAACAGGGATCACTTATCCCAGCTGGGCACAAGTCAGCATATTCCAGGCTTATTCTCCCCAGTGCCGGGACCAGCTCCGGGGACTGAAATGCAATAGCAAGCACAGAACCATGGGGCAGGCTAGAAAATCCACAGAAAGGAGAGGACACACCTAATCTTGTTTAGTGTATTAAAGAATAAATGAAGCCATATGAAGGGCAACAATGTCTCCAGCCCCTTACTTAATGTGGTGTTTCAGAAGATACTTTGCGCTCCACCTTTTCAGAACAATATGCTGATGAATTTATCAGATCCATGGCTGAAGTATCAGGACAGAAACTCAGCTGGGTGTTTGAAACACCCTACACGGCTCTCAATTCCACTCCAAGGGGCCCACCTTCACCACTGAGATTTTAGCTGATGCTCACAGCTCCTCTGCATCCCAAGCTGCGTTTGTGGAGCAGCCATTTTCTGGACAAGCGAGCACTGAGCTCCTGGGGAGCTGTGAGCACTACTCCAGCTCATCTGCCCATGAACACTCCCTTGATACAGTGAAACACACAGGAAGACCATATAATTAACTGGAAATCTTCCCCCTAGAGGGCATGTTTTACAGTACAAGGGGAAGTATTACTTCTGATCACAGACCTGACGTTTCCTGGAGCACTGGCTGTGTGAGAGCAGTTTCAAGTAATGTCAAATTCCACCCCAGCAGTGGTGTGAATGGGATGGTGTGAACCACCCAGCAGTGGTGTGAACTGGGAAAGATGCAGTACAAGAGGGAGAAAGCTACATTACTGTGTGCAATACACAGGTGCAGATTTCGGTATGGCTGTGCTCAACTCAGCCTGCAGTTAAAGCTTTGAGTGAGAGTAGTCAGGGAAGCGTTATGTAACCTTGCAAGGCCACATGGTGCTAGAAAGGTATAAATAGGATACTGACATTTAAGTAGTGTCTTCCACTCCCAAAGGATTCTCAGTATTTCAGGAAGGGCTTCCCCCACCATGGAAATAAAGTCACAGTGTATAACACTACATAAGAGACTCAGACAGAAGGCTAGGAAAATATTATGCCCAGTTTAAACTGCAGGGACCTTAGTAAGGGAGGATGCAATCACTGGACTTTGGCCAGGACAGTAGCTTTTAGTGACTTCTGTCCTGCAAACCTTACAGTCATTGAAACCTCAGAGTATGTCTACACAGCATTTGAGCACCTGCAGGAGCAGCCTCCCAGCCCTCATCAACAGACTTGGGTTAGTGGGGCTCCTGCTAGTGCTCTGAAAGCAGCTGTGTAGCCAGCGCTTTGAAGTAATCACTCCCAGGCAGACTCTTCCCACCAGGGTACTCTGAATCCTGGATGGCTGTCAGTCACAGTAAGATGGTGATAACATCTGAAGAGTACCACAGCACCTACAGAGTAAAGCAGTCTTTACTGTTCTCCACAGACTGGGAGTGAATAACTGAGGGTACATCTACACAACAAACAAACCCATGGCAGTGAGTCTCAGAGCAAAGGTAAACTGACTTGGGCTGGTGCTGCAAGGCTAAAAATCGCAGTATAGACATTTGGCCTTGGGTTGGAGCCTGGTCTCTGAGATCTCCCCGCCACCCACTGGATTTCGGGGCCTGGGCTCCACACTGCGTCTCTACACTGCTATTTTTAGCCCTGCAGCACAAGCCCATGTCAGTTGATCCGGGCTCTGAGACTCACTGCCATGGGTCTTTTTTTTTTTTGGCTGTGTAGATGCACCCTAAGAGACCTCCAGTAGCAGCATAGTCCACATTCTTGAGGACACCCTTGCACAAGCATGTTCCCCACTGACTTCATGGGAACTGAACAGTTCTTTTTGGAGCTTGGAATCTGAGAACACTAAATCAACACCAGGTGGGTCCTAAATGTTCAAGACTTTGCATGTCAGCAAAGCAAGTCTAAGTCACCTGCTGGTGCTTATCACCACAGTACACAAGAGTCAAGTATATCTAGGTAGCCAGTGCTAAGAGCATAAGGCCAGTGAAACATGTCATCGCTTATGCCAGGGAGCAAACACATACCCAATTATGCATTAACAGCAGGTGACAGAATGACTTCGCTGACAGCCAGAACAGTGAACCTACAAGATCCCTAGATGGCAAAGCTAAGTTGACAACAGGGGGTGAATTCCACAGAAGTCACAAGTCTGGCAGCAGCATACTGACCACACAGCTGTTCTCGCAGGCTAGAGAGAAAGCCTTAAATTCTTAAATCTCAACAGCACTGCTTGTGTTCAGTCCACATCAGGCAGCAGGAGCCAGGAACAGAAATTTGTAACTCCTGCCAACTCTCACTGGTCTTGGGAAGGTTAACTCCATCAGCAGTATCTTCCAGACAGACCCATGGATCAAACACCAACCCAAGGAGGGAGTAGAAATTCTAGTCACATGACCGGCATGCCTGATCATGTCCCCCCTACCCACTCATCCTGCTGACTATATAGACAGCCCTTCACCTACAGCATCGCCAAAGTTTCTGGAATTAGGACTTAGGTCCCCTTTAAAATGCTTTTGTGCAACACAAATAAAAGTGACTCAATCCTTGGACAAAGGTGTTAAGTGGTGTGTGTCACACAGGAACATGCCATACCTTAGGCATTCTGCTCATGCCACCAACCAGAATGACTTCACCAATGTCGCTCTTGCTGACTTCAGCATCCTGCATGGCTTTTTGGCAAGGTGCTACTGTCCTCCTGATCAGATCTGCTACAATCCCCTCAAACTGGGAACGACTCAGCTTCATGTTCAAGTGCTTTGGTCCAGAAGCATCCATAGTAAGGTAGGGCAAGTTAATGTCCGTCTGCAAAACAAGAATTCACTGGTTATTAGAAGCAGGGAATCAAGACAAGCAACTATATGTGGCTTTCAGTGTTGTCACAGTTCAACAGATAACTGATCACTTACAGATGAAGCCAACAGGTTTCTGTAAGAATACCTTTAGGACTCTTTTGAAAAACATACTGAGTTTTTACACATATTTTAAGATTTCTGTATATCTTTACCCCATCCCCTATTGCCTCAGTTTAAGGAGGCTGGTCACCTTTTATATTAAGGTTCCAGTTACAAATGGCTTATAAAGGATAAATTATTAATATTATAAGCAGGTTACAGACATGATCTGCTTATGTTAGATGTTTATAACCATGGCTATAAGCAATCCATTGACCCATTAGACTTTAAAAATCTAACGATTGACATTTTAATAAATGGTTAATCAGTTAAATTATAAACTACATCTAAACAGAAACTTAACATTAAGTGCAACCACAGAATCTCTATGGTTAAGACAAATCTCATGTATTCTACCCAGTTTCTTCAGTGGTGGAACTTTACTGTACATTTACCTTTTTAAATTTTATAAAGCTGAGTCAGGCCCTGTTCACAGTAACTTTGCAGAGCTGTGAATTGTTTGCTGTAACCAACATGTGTAAACACACAGGAATGGGAGTCTAGAAACAAAAACCCACTAGCACCTTATTACATGCAATGTTTTTTATCAAGAGCTTCACATTTCACATCACAGAGGTTAAAAAAAAAATCGAAGTAGAAGAAAGTGACAAAACCCTGCAAGATAGAGCACATGCATATTTTCTGTTAAGAGAGTATAGAAAAATTCACCAGATACCCCTCATTTCTTATGTGGTTTTTTTTTTAAATACAAGACAGCCTACTCCGCTGGGGTTAAACATTCAGCAACAACAAACTGTTTCCTCACAAACCAAACAATCTCTATTTTATAACATTTATGCTTGAGAACAAAGCCAATTGAACATTTTACAACAATGATTTCCATTTAAAGTTAAGCACCAGGCATTACAATTTAAAATGCTCATTTTCTCTATTTATGCAAGAGGTTTAAAATCCAGTGTCCCTGCTTATAAGTCCACTGCACTAATTTGAAGTGAGGCACAGCAAAACAGCAGCAAAAGTGCTGAGTCATGCTGACACTACAAATCACTGCAAAACATTAATGCCTCAACACACACGAACTTGATGGAGAAAGTTTGCAAAATCAGAACGGGTCCCTTGTTATAGACTAAAGCCAAGCTCTCTCCTCTTAAATAGCAAAGTCAATAAAGTCATATCAGAAGACTTTCCTGAAGGCTCTTCCTTATTTAACTCTTACTGGTGCAGTACAGAAGCATTTTCTGGCAGAATGGAGTGTATTTTCTAATGTAGTGTATTTTCTTTCTCCGGTGAGCTGGCAAACCAGAATCTGTTATGCCCTTGTCAGAACTATGTATCCATTGTGACTGACCTAAGGACCATGCTTCCTGTGATCTCCCCACTTTGCCAAAGAAAACTCCCACTCAGAAATAACAGTTCTTAACACTATTCAAATCCTGGAAATTGGAAACAAAGACTCGAACTCAGACACTGTCTAGTTGACTTCAACAACATTTAAATGAGACTGCTCCCTTCAATGAAAAATAATTAATCATTAGCAACGGATAAAGAGAGGGGTCTGGAAGCATCTGATAGGTGAAGCAGAGGGTGGGGGAAGCGATCCTTGGAATCTGCTCTCAGTGTCTCATGACTAACTCCCTTGTGTGCAGCTTTTAAAAGAGTAGTTTTTTTTAAAAACAGATTTTCTTCATTATGCAAATAAATGGTTCAGTCAGTGGTTACATTTAAAACTGTAAGATTTTGAATAGCTAGAAGTAAAGCCAGAATGTATCAGAAGCAGGATTATCAGCAATTCAATTCCTTGAGGCCCTCCAGAGTTCTGGAATAAGTAGCATGCAGACACTGGAATGCGTTACCTAGGGAGGTGGTAGAATCTCCTTCCTTAGAGGTTTTTAAGGTCAGGCTTGACAAAGCCCTGGCTGGGATGATTTAACTGGGAATTGGTCCTGCTTTGAGCAGGGGGTTGGACTAGATGACCTTCTGGGGTCCCTTCCAACCCTGATATTCTATGATTCTATGATTCAGACATGAGAACAAGGTCAGATATTCCTACAGGAGAGAGAGGACATATTTTGGGGTCAAAGCTAACAGGATTAATATTCCTATCCCGGAGGCAGAAACTGCCGCTGTTGTCCTAAGCCTCAAGCAATTACCTTGCATCACCTAACAGATGTTCAGTTTTCTCTCAGATTGTTAATACCAATACTAGCTTATCAAAGCATTTCCCCCATGATGTCCTTTGCACATACTCAAGTTTGTTTTATCAACCCAAATTACTGCCTTCGCATTTGGCTGGTCTTTTACCTGTTAAATAAAATGTGCGAAGTGACATATCAAAGTGGCCAACTAATGCACTTTATTGTACAGTCATCTCACCTGCACAGATGAAGAGAGCTCACATTTGGCTTTTTCTGACGCTTCTCTCACTCTCTGAAGAGCCATGTTGTCTTTAGTCAGGTCAATGCCCGTCTAACCAATAAGAAATGTGTGTTAACAAAAAAACCTGTCAGTCTCCAGAAACCCAGAAGCCTGCAGCTGATATTTGCTGTAGGTCACCCCTGCCCCACTGTACTAGAAAGACATCTGCAAAAATTAGAATTTGAGTCCTAGTGCTTTGTCTGCTTATCCCCCACGCTTGTAACCATAATGATAAATACGTGTATTTCACATACATTAGCCCTAACCACCAAGTGAAGTAGTTTTGTAGTGATATATCCATTAACGATTAGAAGTATTGGAGCAGACACCGTACCTTGCTGAAGGTAACACTGGATCAATGACTGAGTTATAATTAAACTGCACAAATTTTCCAGCTGCCACCCTTGTGCTCCATCTATTAGGCAGTAGCATCATGCAGCACTGATGGATTTATGCGGCCAATTCCCTTGTAATATGAAAGGGGGGTGAATTATCTGTAGGACAACCCCATAGAGACAGTGTCAAAGGAACAGAAGTCTTGCTATTCTGTTTGACCTAGACTCCTGTGAGATGTCCGCTCTTTAATTCGTATTTATTTTTTGACAAATATGAGGCAGAATACTAAAATATGAGGCAGAATACTAAAGAGCAATCCAAGTAATTTTAATACCCTACACTTTTAGCATTTAGGTTAATAGTCAACTAAAACTCAAAACATACCAATACAGAAGAGGATCCTCATCCTTCTGAAGTAATTTGAGATTCCCTAGCTTTGAGAATTGGTTTTCAAAGCATTCTCAGTAACACAATCAAAATTACACATGGCATGTTATCTGTGCAAACAGATCTCATTTACCTCTCTCTTGAATTCCTTGACAATATGCTGCAGCAAGGCCTGGTCAAAATCTTCACCACCCAAGAAAGTGTCACCATTGGTAGATTTCACCTCAAAGACTCCCTTCTGAATTTCCAAAATAGAAATATCAAAAGTGCCACCACCCAAGTCATACACTGCAATACTAAGACAGAAAACAGAGAGACTATATGTCAACACCCTTTAAAGACAAAGTTTTTTGGCTTGAACACTTTCAAACTCATGAGACAGAGGTGCGGACAGTCATGTGAACCTTTACATTGCATGCATAGGCTATTGTCTACAAAGATGAAGGCTGATAGTGGGCCTGATCCTGCATTCCTTACACACCAAAAGTCCCCATTTGAAGACATCTGACTCCTATTTAAACTGAGAGCTTGTGGTGCACAAGGAATGCAGGATCACGCCCACTATGTAATTTCAGCACCTGGTTTACTGTACTATTCAATTATTTCATCTCCTGGAGTACTGATGAATAGTAAGTTTCCCCTAAAGAAGCCTTCTCTAAAGAGGGAGTCACCAAGCTGACATAATCAGCCCATTCCATGCACATCTGGAATTTCTGACTTCAAATGAGAGTTCTGGGTGCACATGGACTACATGATTTTGCCATTATGTAACCTTGGTCATTTCTACTACCTGCCTTACTAGGGAAGGCCTCTCCAGGGGAACTTCTTATTTACCAATGCTCTGTGCCTACCACTGACCAAACTAGAAAGTTTGGAACTGGATATTGCAGTTCAATCAGCCTTAACATTTGTATTAAAAAGAGAGAACATTTGTATTAAAAAGAGAGAACATTTGTGGTTTGCCTCCCATAAAGTCATAAGGCAAATTAAGGTATGGCGCTAAAGCCCCAGCATTTCAGAGTTATCAGACAGCTTTTGGGAAAGGCTGGGGGAAGCAGAGAATGCTTACACAGCACTATAAACTAAGAAAAATTCTCTTCAACATGAATTTACAGTTTGTAAGATCTATCACAGCAAAATTGTTATGGTAATACTGACATGCAGAGGATAATAAAAATAAATTTCTTAACAGGTACATCAGGAAACAAATGCTTTCCAGGGAAGAGATCTTGTCGCCTACATGCCAGTAAACCAGAACCTGGATAGAGATTTTTATGCCACATTTAAGCTTAAATATAACAAACCTCTCAACTCAATCATCTTGAAGAACCACACTAAGAAACTGTTATTACTAACTACGGTTGAGTGTGCTTAATTTAGAGGTGTGCAGTTGTGCTGCTGTGGAACTACTGCTAACTAATTTAAGATGCAGTTTTGGAATGAACATCTAAGATTCGGGGTTTGTTTTTTTTAAAACTGCTAAGAATGGAATAAAGCTCTGAGAGCAACTGCATAAAACAGATTACTGTGTGATTAGTTGAGCAATTAAGCCTGAACTAGGATTTTAAGAAACACAAAGTCTTAAATTATTTACAAAACAGAACCCTAAAGTGCTCTGGCTAAGAGGGATGGGGATTACTAGCAGACATTTACACTTTGTCTTCAGACTTGTCTAGACCATAAGCCAGGGCAGCAGCAGTTGGTTCATTAATCACCCTCAGGACGTTGAGTCCAGAAATCTGCCCAGCATCTTTAGTAGCCTGGAAAAGAGAAGAAAGTTGACCAGTGAGAGAAGTTAAAATCTCTGCTTACACACACAGGAAACACAGGAGCATGTGACCCTACCTGCCTTTGAGAATCATTGAAGTAAGCAGGGACAGTGATGACAGCGTTCTTTGCTGAGTGTCCCAGGTAGTTTTCTGGAAAAGAAAAAACAGCAAGTTATTGTAGTTAACAACAACTTCAGACCCACTCTAAATCGTTGGTACATTGTTTATACTCCCTTAGCTATAAACAGAATAGGGGTCCTCAATCTGGGCTTTGTGACTTCCCTCCTTTTATGGAGAGATGGGAGAGGGTCCCAAAGCTTTTTTCCATTTTTAACATGGGGGTCACAGTATAGAAGAGCTCGTGACCTCTTAGAATAGCAGTCACCTCAAGACATTTCTATGCTTTCCACTAGTGATCAGACAAAACTGGTTAGTGTGAATTCACATATAACATTTGCAGACTTTGCTTTTATAGGGAGTAAAAAACAATCCTGAGGCTATTCCTTTACTTTGGAATGTCTTATATTTGGTCAACAGACTGCTTACCCATTGGCGCTCATTTGTATGATTTGTTTGTCCAGTATAAGTATTTTCCACAGCAGGAGGATATACTGCAGATTAACGTTGGCACATAAAAATGTAATTTATGGTTAATCAGAAAAGCTCCTAGTTTTCTGGCACATCCCTATTCAATATCACAACTTGCTGTTCTCTTTCAATTAATATTGGAAGTAGAAAGTCATCACTAAACACAACAAACCTGTTCAAATATTTGGATGCACACTACCCATCCCAGAGACGTCACAGTACTTTATTTGCTTTAATATCCTTACAGCATTTCTAGCCAATCTAGTTTACAGCTTTTGCGGTGACTGGCCTATCTGGGATATGGGTTGGCCTGCTGCACAACACTAAAGACTGCCATTTCCAGAATCTGCAGGCAATCTCTACCCTGCTGTACACTGCAACTCAGTCTTCTAGGCCTGTCCTTCCATCCCTGCTAGGCCTTGGTAGCTACTGCAAGGCCGAATAATCTATGTATAGTCAACACCCACGTGCAGTCTTACTTGTCATCACTTGATATTGGGGTGCACAAGTACTCTCCAACCCAGACAGCAGGTGAGGAGCAGTGAGAGCTCCAAAACTAAATGTCAAACTACCCCACCCTATTGTAGTTGGGGGATTTCCTTGAGGTCACAGTAGGCGTGGAAGGGGAAAGCATCTCCAGCTCTGTGGGCCATCGGCCTGGCAGAGCTCCACAGCCACCACTAGCTAGGGAGAAGTACTTCACAACATGGGGTCCCTTTAACATTTCTTCTCTTGATGATGGGTATCAACTAGCCATGTAAGAACCAACCCACCCATCATCATTCCCATCAGTCTACTAGCCACATAATGCAACTGGGCAGAGCTTAACTCCACGTGTAGAAAAGCAGCAGATTTAGGAAGCTGACATGTTACAGCTAGCTAGGCAGAGGACCGAACCCTGTCTGAATAGGAAGTCAAATAGTTGCTGTATAGACCAAAGGCTAGTAGGTATTTGTGACAGCAGCCGCTATGCCAAAGGAGGCAAGTATTAGGAGTTTGTAAATGGCAAGTTTCACAATATGCACGGTTATCTGGAAGAGATGAATAAGCATGTACAGGATCCTGGGAGGAGGAAGGAGTGTGCACTACTTCACAGCCAGCAGACATGACTGACATTTTGTTTGAAACACGTATTTCAAGACTCTGCAAATTGAGACTTCGAATAAGAGCAATCAAGATAAAGCTTTGCCTGAAGCTGTAACTCTGTCAAATACCCTGACTTGGTCAGAACAAAATTAAGGGTCCTTCACTCTCCCTGAGGGTAAAACATAGCCTACTACCTTATCCCTACACAATCTGATGTAACTCAGGCCATGGTTTAGAAGGGTTCTAGAAGGAAGTTTTTATTAGGGCTGTAGTATGCTCAATATATTTATCAGACACCTAGTACCAATACCATGGTTAAACTTGTGCTCAAACAAGTTAAACAAGGTAAACACCTTGCTGTACCAACCTGCAGTCTCCTTCATCTTCATTAATACAAAGGCACCAATTTGGCTTGGAGAATACAGCTTCCCATGCGCTTCTACCCAGGCATCACCATTAGAGGCACGGACAATTTTAAAAGGAACATTTTTACTGAAACACAAGAATTTCACATTGTGTAAAGTTTCTCTAGATAACACTGAATGCATCACACAAGACTTTAAATCATGATTTGAAGACTTCAGTAACTCAGCCAGAGGCTGGGGTCTATTACAGGGAGTGGGTGGCCGATGGTCTGTGGCCTGCAACATACAGAAGGTCAGACTAGATCATCATGATAGACTAAAAGGCCAGAAGGGACCATGAGTCTAAGCCCTACGGTGAATACACAGCTGGTATTGCTGGTTAATCTGAAATTGGCAAAACATAGTGACACCTTGGTTTTAAAGGGAGAGATCCTACAGTAAACCTTCCCCTAACAGCCTCAGATGTAAGGGAGGCATCTGACAATACTATTTGCAATGGTTTTCATCCAGGATCTTTGCATTTCTTGGAAAAGGTCAATACCAATGAGTTTGATTCAGCTCTGATGTATCCTGGCATCAGTTACAGGTAAGAACCCTGAGTAAGCTCAGGGTCGTCCAATTTGCTCCCTCCCGAAGGGCCCTATACAGGCTGTCAGCCTCCTGACACCACTCTTCACTCAACTCTGAAATATGGACTCTGGAGCCCTCATTTGCTGCACTGCAGTTGGTGGCTGCTCTCCTTTCACTCTACCCTTCTAGCATTGCAACCGTTCAGCTACGCAGCCCAATCTCGCTGCCCATTAAGTTCCTTACTGCTGTCCTCCCCACTTTTCCTTTCAGCCACTCTTCCCCCATTGCTCTTCTCTGAGTACCTACCAGAACACTCAGTTTTTATCACTTACACAAGACCTAAAATGTGCCGTTGCTACAGAAGTTATGATTAGAACCCAATCTGTGTGCACATTACTCTAATCCAGCAACACAGTCTCACTGTAACCTGTCCTTTCACATCCCCCAGCTCCTTTGTTTTTTCTTATATGCATGTCAACTCGTTTGTTTGGTTTTTTTGTTACACAGTAGACTTGTAAGCTCTCTGGGGCAAAGACAGTGTTTTCGGAGTGCTGTAAAAATAACTATCAGAACCTCTCACTTGCTTAAGTCCAAAATAACGTAAGGCCTATACCTTCAAAAAAACAGAATGTTTAAAAACTTTCACACTAATCTGTGTTGGACAGAGTAATTTTGCATAAAACACCTGCAGAAGATTCAGTTTATAGACTCAGGTACACCCAACTTTCTGCAGTATTTTGCAGAAAGTGCTGAGATTAAGGATCTACATTAAGTTATAAACACATAAGAATTTCTGGGCACACAATAAAACCAATGAGCACTGAACCTGAACAGTTTCATTTAAGAATCCCAGTGTAAACTGTGCCATGAATGCAATTATGCAAACTTTAATTGACGTTAAACAAGATCAAACAAGTGGTCCACGTAGTCCAGAAGCCATCCTCTGACAGTGGCCATCATCAGCTGATTCAGAGGTAGATGCAAGAAACCCAATGGTGGAAAATTAAGAGATAACAGAAATCTTTTCCAGAGGTGTAGGTTAAGCCCCCCCATCAGCTAGTGGTTGGCTTATATTTCTCATCCACTTCAATATCTAACCATATTTTGAATCCCATAACTCTTGGCCTCCAATATCCTGTGACAATAAATTCCACAGGTTACTTTATGCACTAGATAGAAAGTATTTTCCTTAATAAATTGCAGGCATGCTGCTTTCCTTTTCATTAAATGTTTTTGTATTATGAGAGTTTACTAAAGTGAGGAAAATAGCTTTCGAGTAGGACAAGCCACTAGAACTGAATTGCAATCCAGAGAGAAGTGGCCATTAAATTACTGTTCTTCTCCCTCTCATGAAAGGTAACAGCTATTCAGTATTCCAATCACAAGGCATCTGCTCAGAACTTTTATATGACAGACATTATGTAGAAACTATAACCTTCCTTAAAAAGAAAAGGAGTACTTGTGGCACCTTAGAGACTAACCAATTTATTTGAGCATGAGCTTTCGTGAGCTACAGCTCACTTCATCGGATGAAGTGAGCTGTAGCTCACGAAAGCTCATGCTCAAATAAATTGGTTAGTCTCTAAGGTGCCACAAGTACTCCTTTTCTTTTTGCGAATACAGACTAACACGGCTGCTACTCTGAAACCTATAACCTTCCTTGTAATTCAGTGAATATTACGTGTGCAGTGTTCTATACAATGCGGACTCAATCAGAAGTAAGATGCAGGAAACCCTCAGGGCAGGGGCTCTCAGGGTTCTGTACAGTACAAAGTACAGTCAGCACTTTGTCATTTGATCCATTCCTCCTGCCAATGCAGACAGCACCAGCTATATTGCATTGTCAAGAACCAATTACAAGTCCGCCCCTAAAAAGCTTAAAAAGCATCATTAATAAATGCAGTGAAACACAGGCTAAACTTTTGAGGAATATGAGCAAACATGGGATTCTATGCACCGAGTACCATGTCCCACCATGTAGAAACAGCACTTTGTTTTAGGCCATGCATGGGCATGCTGCACTCTGCAAATTCTCTTTCCAGAACTGGGGAATAACGTTAATTAGTTTTACTCACATATCTTTCTGTACTTCAGAATCATCATAGCGCCGTCCAATGAGACGTTTGGTAGCATAGAATGTATTCTGTGGGTTAGTTACAGCCTGTCGTTTAGCTGGCATCCCAACCAATCGTTCACCATCAGCTGTAAATGCTACAACAGATGGGGTAGTTCTGGCACCTTCGGCGTTTTCCAGCACCTACGTAAAAATGGTGAGAGTCTATAACGCAGGAAAACCACCTGCAAAAGCGGCAGCACTGATTCCCTCCCTTAGATAAATTGTTATACACTAGTAGTTACTCACCTTTGCTTGTTTTCCTTCCATAACTGCCACACAGGAGTTAGTTGTGCCCAAATCAATACCAATAACAGCACCTTTGACTGCTTCTGAGCTGCAAAATATATTTAAAACAAAATGTTAGGGTTACTGCTAAAGGAGGATGCAACCAGTGAAACAACCAAAAAGCTTTCTCTCCCAGCAAGATGATGTGGGGAGCGGAGGAATTACCTTTCAACCAGATTCTACCTGCAGTTGGGGAAGCAAATCCATTTTCCACTCTAGAGTAATAGAGGAAATTGGAGAACAACCGAGCCTATGTTGGAAATCAACTTAGTATCAGCAAATTGTGGTTCTGTATTAGATTTGGTCATTCCAGGCATACGTTGTGTCTAAATTCTTACTCGTTTTCGATGTTCCACTGTGAAATCCCCTGGACTTTTTATTGGCTAGCATCACGCTTTAAATACTTAAGAGTCTGTATGCTATTTGTGAATGTGGTCCTTCAAATACTGATGTCAAATCAGTTCTAACATCCCTAAACATCAAGTCTTTCATATGAAAGGCCTAATTCCACTTGGGGAGAGGGAGTAAATCTAAAATAAGCAAGGCTGTCAAGCGATTAAAAAAAATTCATCGTGATTCATCACACTGTTAAACAATAGAATATTGCTGAATATATTGAATATTTAAATATTTTTGGATGTTTTCTACATTTTCAAATATATTAACTTCAATTACAACACAGAATACGAAGTGTACAGTGCTCACTTTATTTTTATTACCAGTATTTGCACTATAAACAAAATAGCATTTTTCAATTCACCTAAGTACTGTAATGCAATCTCTTTATCATGAAAGTTGAATTTACAAATGTAGAATTACGTACAAAAAACCTGCATTCAAAAATAAAACAATGTAAAATTTTAAAGCCCGCAAGCCCATTCAGCCAGTCGCTCAGACATACATTTGTTTACATTTGCAGGAGATAATGCTGCCCGCTTCTTGTTTATGTTACCTGAAAGTCACAACAGGCGTTCTCATGGCACTGTTGTAGCTGGCATCCCAAGATATTTACGTGCCAGATGCGCTAAAGATTCATACGTCATCCCTTCATGCTTCAACCACCATTCCAAAAGAAAATGCGTCCATGCTGATGACGGGTTCTGCTCGATAACAATCCAACCCAGTGCATGTTCATTATCATTATCTGAGTCAGGTGTCACCAGCAGAAAGTTGATTTTCTTTTTTGGTGGTTCAGGTTCTGTAGTTTCCATATCGGATTGTTGCTCTTTTAAGACTTCTGAAAGCAAGCTCCACACCTCGTCTCTTAGATTTTGGAATGCATTTCTGATTCTTAAACCTTGAGTCAACTGCTGTAGCTATCTTTAGAAATCTCACATTCGTACCTTCTTTGTGTTTTGTCAAATCTGCAGTGAACGTGTTCTTAAAATGAAGAACATGTGCTGGGTCATTATCCAAGAGTGCTATAACAGGAAATATATGGCAGAATGCAAGTAAAACAGAGCAGGGGACATACAATTCTGCCCCAAGGAGTTCAGTCAGAAATTTAATTAACGCTTATTTTTTTAACAAGCATCATCAGCATGGAAGCACATCCTCTGGAAGGGTGGCCGAAGCACATCTGGCACGTAAATACCTTGCGATGCCGGCTACAAAAGTGCCATGCAAATGGCTGTTCTCACTTTCAGGTGACATTGTAAATAAGAAGTGGGCAGCGTTATCTCCCTTAAATGTAAACAAACTTGCTTATTTTCGAGATTGGCTGAACAAGAAGTAGGACTGAGTAGACTTGTAGGCTCTGAAGTTTTATATTGTTTTATTTTTGAATGCAGTCATGTAACAAAAAAACAAAAATCTACATCTACATTCAGGAGAAGGTTCACCTCATACCATTTTGTAGTGCAGTCTGAAATACTATTTCTTTTGTTTATCATTTTTACAGTGCAAATATTTGTAATTAAATATAATATACACATTGATTTCAATTACAACACAGAATATATATGAAAATGTAGAAAAACATCCAAAATATTAAACAGCATATCAATTGAAATTTATTAAACAGTGCAATTAAAACTGTGATTAATCGTGATTAATTTTTGAGTTAATAGTATGAGTTAACTGCGATTAATCGACAACCCTAAAAAAAAGGTTAAACTGATCAGAATTACCGGCAGTAGCTTTTTATCTGACACTTGCAATAGTTCCCCTACACACAGTTTTGATTACAAATTCCCATGAAAAGCCTATTCCCTGCATGCTAACCTGGAAAATCTGTAACAGATTTATTCATTCATATAGCAAGCATAAAAGCTATAGTACATTTATGAAGAGTTAATACAGAAATCCAGGATTTTTGTAGTCAGAGCCTCTCATTTGTATCTAATAATTCAGACGTTAATAGTCACACCTGCTTGAAAGCAGCTGCCTGGAGGAGAGAGACTATAAAAAGTGCTCACATTAGTTTAGAAGGCAATTTTCAGAATGGAAAAGTGAAAATCTATAGATAAAGAGGATGAACTAAGGCCCTGTTGAGGTCCTCTGATCCTGGGGTATTTAGAGCTACAGCTAACTTTCTTTCTGAAAAAAGACATGCTAACATTTTTAAGCCTTGACTGTGGGGTAACATGATGGGTGATATTTCTGACTGAAATGATTTACAGGGAGGCTCTGCTTTTGGGAGAGGTTGAATATCCTTTTTCCTTAGTTTACTTGAGAAAACTTGCCTTCAGTTGCAATTACACCAATTTATTAGACATGCAGTGAGCAAAGATAGGCGATAGCCCCAGGTGTGAGCTTTTCCTCTAGGGTTTCACCTCAAACCCCTCCCACCCGAGGTACCTCACTTCCATAACTTTTTGGTTCCAGTACTAAAGGAGTTACATCAACTATATAACTTCATGAAAAAAAGATAACAGACCAGAATCTTTGGGTTTATTTTTTACCTTGGATTAATAAATTAAGAAAATCTGCAGAATATATTGTGAGGGAGCACAAACCACTTCCAAGAAAAAAAATGAAAGTAAACTGATCTGCAGAGCTGTGGAACCCTCTCCAACACAATAACAGAAGATAATGCTGATGATACATCAGGATTAGCAGATAGTAATCTGTCACACCCATGTAATGTTCTGATTTCATAAGTAAGGGGGATTCCTAAATAGAATAAACTTTTCAGGGATACAGAGTTCTAACTGTTTCCTGAAAAAGCGAGGGAAACAAATAAGGAGACAGAGTCAGTCTTGAGAAAGCACCAAGTTTTGCAAATTTTAATACACAATTTTCCTCTATTACTTTATATTGGATGGGAGAGAAGTGGTGTGTGTATTGATTATGCCCACAAAACAAATGTTTTTGCTTCAAAAGAAGTTTAATTGGGATCTATGGAACTAATTGATGGATTAAATGATGTTAAAAAGGTTTTATTAAGTATCTTCTTTGCATTCCAATAAATAGGTTTGTTTGGAATTTTATTAGGTCTAAAAACTTTGTGTGTAGCAGGAAATTTGTTACCATACTTAGTATCTGATTATCTATGAAATGCTGCGCCAGTAGAGGACTTTTTGTTTCTCCTTAATTAACCATACACACATCTGACCAAGGATTTCAGATTATGAAGCTGGAGTCAATTTAAGTATCAAGACTATTACACAGTTATTTGTTTTTCTTACAGTTCAATCTTTTCCTCGCTCTCAAAAAAGGGGGGCGGGGAGGAGGGAAGAGGAGACATACTTACGCATACTTCCTACTTGATACTGTTCTGAGAACATCTTGACTGAGAGTATTCCAGACTGCCTATAAAATAAAGTCAGGATATTACAGCAATCAGAGGTTTCTTGCATCTTATTTTGGGTAAGATTACCTCACATCCAGTATTTAAAAGGATCTGTAGCTGTGCTACCTTAAAAATAATAAAAATGTGATACACCTCTACCACCACATTAGCTGTGTGTTTAATCTTCAAAATTCCTTTTACTTAACTGAAAACTAACCAAGGACTCAAGAAAATATTTCGTTATATTATACAGCCACAGAACATTTACCTTAAGTTTTATTATTTGTTGTTTATATGAAATGTGAACACTAAGACCCATATTATCCAAGCTGAGCAAGTTGCTGGTATAGAAGATTCTTGTTATGAACATGCACAAGTTAAACTTGTTGCAAATGCTGCAACAAGTAAAACTGAATTTTTTAGCCTCTTTAGCAACCAGCAGCAAATAAACATTAACCAAGTTTCTTGAAATTTCCTCAAAGGGTAGACTAGACCACATTGCTTCAGAGTTTCATTCTTTCGAGTAGGTTTAAGAGATGCTGAACAAAAACTTCAGTGTTTGTGTGTGTGTAACCTCACGTAACATCTTAGTACAAACAGAACCCCATCATAAGAAGAGAATACTGCTTTGTTAATACTTTGGAGAATACAAGCCCCTCCTGCTTAGCATACACTTTGACCTGGGGATGAGTGAGAAGAGGAGAGGCAGGAAGCAAAAAGAGGAGAGGCGGGAGGCTGAATCCAGCTACATTATGTAACTAATGTCACACCCTGAGCACTGCTGTTAGAGTGACCTAATACCTGATGTAGACATGGCTAGGTCAACTGAAAGATTCTTCTGTTGGCCTACCGATCACCTCTTGGAGAGGGGAATTAACTATATTGGCAGAAAAACCACTTTCATCAATGAGGCAAGTATCTACACCATGGTGCTACTGCAGTACAGCTGCTGCACCATAGCTGTGCCACTGTAAATCATCCTGAGATCTTGACAGAGTATCTCTCTGTACACAGATCAAGGAGCTCAGAAACTAGGCTGCTGTTCAGCATTGATCCCCATTATCCTTGAATATCCACCCCAGTATGATCCCCATTATCCTTGAACTGCTTAACCATTTGCCCTTCAGTTGCCTCATCTGTAAAATGGGCATAATATTTATTTACCAGAGAAAAGTAGAAATTCTTAGCCATTTAAGATTCTCATTACAGGGCCAGATACAACTCCCACTAAAACCAAAGGGGGTCTTTCAGTTTCAAATCCACCAAGTTACCTTGAAAATCTCTTGCCTGTCAGCAATATCAACTAACAAATGCTCCTTAACTAAAGATTCTCTACTTTTTTTTAATTTTTGAGGGACAAAGAAGATACAAAGCTTTTTACTTTTAAAAACAGTTCCTAAAACATGTGCTTAGTAAGAGATTAGCTGAAAACCACACAGTAGTAGAGCTGAACTCTGGCACTAAACTCTGTCAACATATGCCGACAATGAAGGTCAAAGGAAGAGCCCCCGCCCCCTAAACGCCAATGACTCTGTGCTGAACCATCTTTATTAGGTACTCCCATTCATCAGTCTGGGTGTTAAAATCAGAACTCTCCTGCTCTTACAGTTAAATCCATTTTAAACGCCCAGATTCCAGAAGAGCCCTTCCCATCTCCAGCCGCCCCACTCCTCCGGTGCTCCCTCATCACGAACATCTCAGCACCTAAGGGACCCATGAACTCATCCCCCAGCAGTACAAGGCCGCCAGGACGGACAGGGAACGAGGCCGAGATTACAGGACTTGCTCCAGGTGGCCTCGGGACAGGCAGCGATCCAAGCTGGAGAGTTACACAACCCCGCAGGATACGGGCCCTGGACTCGCCCCGGAGCTCAGCACGGGGCTACCAGCACCAGGGCCTCCACCAGCCTAGGCATCCCCTCCCTCTGTCTCGGGGCCCCACCGCGCAAGTCGCCGGCAGAGCCCAGCCATGACCCCCGGAGGGCGCCTTACACCCCGCCCCCACCCTCGGGCCCCCCGCACCACGAGGAGGGTGCCGCCCCCCTCGCTTCCCACTTCCCCCAGGTAACGCGCGGGGCCCCCCGCACCAGCCCCCCCACGGGGCCCGGCCCCGCACCTGAGCGAGGCCGGGGCTAGGAGCGGTGCCCCGGCGGGGCAGCAGGTGGAGGCGGGCGGCGGTGCGGCTGGCGCTCAGCATGGTCCGGGTGCGGTGGGGCCGGAGACTCTCACGCGGAGAGGAGAGTGCGGCCTGCGCAGCGGCTCTTCTGGAAACCTCCACCCACGTGGGCCGGGGTCAGCTCACCCGGACGGGGCTGGCGACTACAAAGGCCTGACCCCGCACCAACGCCTTAGCGCCACGCGCCGCAGTGGAGACTACGCGGCAACCCCGCGCGGCACCTTCCCGCGCGCGCTACCCGATCCCGCGCTGCGGCCGACAAGCCTCCTGTGAAGCGCTGGCACCCTGGGGGAGTTCCACACAGGCACTGTGCCGGACAGCTGGGGTCCTGACAGGCACGGCGTACTCAAGGTCGGACGAGATGAAACACTGGGAAATTGCAGCGGCCTTGCGTCAGGGCGACTGCACACTACGCTTCAAGAGCGCGTGCGCTGTCTGCTCAGGGAGGTCGGTACAGCCCATGCGCAGATGAGCCGGAAGGTGGCTGTTTCCGACGACCTTACTGAGCATGCGCAGTCGGAAGGCTGCCGAGGGACCACGTGTCCTCTGCTCCCAGCGGGGGCTGGTGGGGTTCTGCTACTTGAGCTGCCAGTGGTGTGCGAAACCAGCTCCAGGGGGACAAGGGTCTTGCGGGGGAGAGCCCGGGGGGAGGAGATGTAGTTCCGCGGGCACAGCCTTCCCGCGCAGGCATAGGCGGCTCGGCTCCCCACTCGCTGCTGGCAGTACAGGGGTGTGACACACGGTCACGCCTGCCCCCACAGCAGGGTGGGTTCCTCTTGCCTGCCCCCCACCCCTTTTGCTCCATGCAGGACACTGGCCTTATGGGCACTGGCCTGCCTGGCCCAGCGTGGCATGCCCATGGGCAGCATGGCCTATGGAGCCCCTAAGGCTGCTCCCTGGGCCACACTGCCCATAAGAGGGGTCTCTCCTCGTGCTGCAGCAGTTATGGCATGGCAATCCTGTTAACCTGCCCTGCCGCTGCACACGGGTGCAGCGCGCTCTGTGTTTCACATCAGCGTTTTCAAAAGTGACCCTCGCCCAACCTCAGCCCCTTGGGGCCTGCTTTTCTGAGCTGCTGAGCCCAACTTGAGTCAATGGAGATTCTAGTAGCTCAGTGTTCTGAAAATCGGGCCCAAGATGTCTCAGGCTGGGCACCCAAAAGTGAGAGACACAAAATCACTGTCTACTTTTCAAAATTTTGGTTCATCTGATTGCCCTGGGTCAAGTAGCGAGTCAGTGTTGGAACCCACCATGGGACCCAGAGGTTCTGACTCCCAGTTCTGCTCTTAACCGTTTATTTCCACTTCCAATTCTGCCACTTGTGCATTTTGTTACCCCAATTTTGTTACCCCATATTTTTGCACAGGCTTTCCCATTAGCACATAGTAGATATGAACAAGTGCAGTTCACACGACGCTAAAAGCTTTTGTTTTAGTCTCTCTAAGGAAACAAACACTATCTTCGGGCACGTTTGGAAGCTGATCATCACAGCCAGAAAGGCAGGGAACAATTTTCAGCTATTGAAACCCTATTCTGTTGGATCTGAATCTATCAGGGGGAGGGGTTCAGATAAATAGATAAATGAGCTGGGAGTACAAACAATATACCCATGTAAGTGTGTCTGTTGGTGCTGCTCTCTCATATTACCAGACAGGGGCAGCAGACTGCCATGCTAAAGTTACATTGCTTTCAGAAAAAAGAAAAGGAGGTTTTGTGGCACCTTAGAGACTAACACATTTATTAGAGCATAAGCTTTCGTGAGCTACAGCTCACTTTATGGCCCACCTTGATTATCACTACAAAAGGTACCCCCCCCCAGCTCTCCTGCTGGTAATAGCTCACCTTTCCTGATCACTCTTGTTACAGTCTGTATGTTAACCCCCATTGTTTCATGTTCTCTGTGTATATAAAATCTCTCCACTATATTTTCCACTGTATGCATCCGATGAAGGGAGCTGTAGCTCATGAAAGCTTATACTCTAATAAATTTGTTAGTCTCTAAGATGCCACAAGTACTCCTTTTCTTTTTACGGATACAGACTAACACAGCTGCTACTCTGAAACATCTCTTTCAGACTCTTCTTGTGAATGATGAGCAGTATGAGAAAGTCTACTTAATTCAAATTATTGACAAAGAACTTGCAAGTATTGGCAAGGTTGCAGTTAAAGCAAAAGTGTTCTCAGTGGGAACTGTCCTGAAGCATTGTCTGCAACAATCCCTCGTTTTCTTTTCATTTACAGAGTCAGTGATAGAAAGACTGTCTATCCAATCCTGCCAAAAATGAGCCTCTAATTCTTTGCTCAGTTGCACTAACTGTACAGGCTGCTATCAACAAAGCAGCAGCCAGTTCAATTCAGTACTCAACAAGGATGTTGTAATAACAAATGAAGAAAGCAGCTCTCTTGAGTAGCTGAACTCAGAGCCTAAACATTTCCTCCATGTCACTGCAGGGGTAAGAGACTGAAGTGTCCTGCAGCAGCTCTGCGTACAGTGCCCTTGGAATGTTGGTGGTTTAATATTTCAGAATCTTTAGTTGATTTTAGCCAGGGAGCATACTCCTGAAAAGTCAGTGCCCCTATTTACAATTTCCAGATGTGGCCTTGCGTGGGCCCTGAGATGCTGCTGGACTCAAGGCCCAGTGGATGATCTAAAGAACCATTGTTGAAATGTCACACGTCCACCTTTCACCACACTAAGTGCAAGATCTTTTGTGTTAATTCAATATGCCCTGAATTAATTTACTTGGTTCCCCACCTCTTTCCCCCGTCTTTTTACACCCCCCTTTGCACTCCTGATGCGCCTCTAAATGCCTCTTTTCTTTCCTTGCCCTGTTCTTATTTCCAACCCTCCTTCCATGCAGTTCCTTCTCAGACCTGGTCCATTCTCCTGCCGAATCTTTGTCTATGCAATTCCTTCCCTGACCTTGTCTGCCATGGATCCTATCCATCTCTCCTCCTCCAAGTACCTCCTTAAAACACTCTTGTGCTGTGACGCCTATTAACTTTTGTCCTCCCCACAAGGTAGCAAAATAGATGAAACAGTCACTTCCTGACAGACAATGTGGCATTCCCCTCACCACTCAGTCACTCTGACCCCATCCTGCAAGATGCCGAGCAACTCTTGAAAGATGCCCAGTGCTCTCAACTCCCATTGAGTTCTTAGGGTATGGAGGATGCTCAGAGCCTTGCAGGATTGGGTCCTATATTTGCAGTTTCCTGGATCTGAGCCTTTCTAGGGAAGGGTGCTGGTGTGAGGAGGGGCTATGAGGAAGAGAAGAGGGCCAGTAGGGTGCGTTTCATCATCATATACATTGATGTGACTCCCTGAGGATTCTGTGACATTGACTCAGTCTCCCAGAATACCTTTCTGGACCCACATTAGGTTCTCTCACAAACCCCTCTTAAAGGAGCTGTGCAGGGAACTGTGGGATGGTTACCCGCAATGCAGTGCAATTGAAATGGTCAGAGGGAGTAGTGTGTGCAGATATAATTAACCCATTTTATGTTAGTTGGCATGGTTAGTGAAGACACTTCACAACATTTCAGGACCAAATTATTCCAGAGCCACTCAGCGTTCTAGCCTTGAAATGATCCAGTCGGCTAGTGCAAAGAAGGGAGAGACTCTACAAAAATATTCTGCCACAGGGTTGTGTCCTGCTCCTATGGAAGTTAATAGCAAAACTTTTATTGACTTCAGTGGGGACAGCATTGGGTCCTAACTGATTTTTTATACTGTTTAAGTCAGTTTCAATTTGTTTGGGAAAACGTCTTGTTAGTTCAACCCACAGTTGTCTTAAGCAGATTTCTCTGTAACTGGCAGCGTGCAAGAAGGTTACATGCAATCTTCAGTTAAATGAATATGTTATAAAACATCTGTCATTGCCAAGGCAACTTAAATCTGTAGACAAATGTGACAAGTTCTGCAGGGAGCTGTGCATTAGCTTCTCCACAGTAATTAGTTCCTGTCTGCAGTGACTCTAAGGCAGTTGCTGCTCTCTGGCTCCTAGGTGTATGTTGTATATGCACCGCTGATGTGTCCTACTACGAAAGGGTCTTGAAGAGCAGCCTTTGGAGTCAGCTGCAGCCCAACTGCTTTCCTACACCCTGAAATGAGGTCCAACAGAAAAGGCACTGCCTGATCAAACATAACAAGGAGCCAAGCTATATCTAGGATTCAAGGGCCCAAATGGAGAATATTAGGAGCCAAATTCTGTGTTATTGTTACAGTGTACAGGCCCATAATAAGCAACAGATATTCAAGTCAATGGGAATATTCTTGTGCTTAAAGTTAAGCATGTGTGGTGGGGCTAGGGTGACCAGATAGCAAGTGTGAAAACTTGGGACAGGGGTAAGGGGTAATAGGTGCCTATATAAGAAAAAGGCCCAAAAATCGGGACATCTGGTCACCCTATGTGGGGTGACTGCCCCACACAGGCAGAAGAAGGGTTAAAACAGCCTTGGGGAGGCTGTGCAGAACCCAACCAATTGGAAGAGGGCTTACTGAGCCAGCCAATAGGGAGAAGGCTTAGTGGAGCGGCCAATCAGGGCCAGGCTGGCCCATATAAGAGGGGCTGCTGAGCAGATCAATCAAAGGCAGTCTCTTCCTGGAGGGTAAGGGAGAATGAGGATGACTAGCTGCCCTGTAGGAGAATTGAGAGAGATAGCAGCATGGACAGAGCAGTGGTGGCCAGGGCCAGGGCCAGGGCAGCAAGAGGGAGCTCTAGCCTGAGGTCCTGATACAAGGGAGGAGAAAGTGCTAGGGCTGTGGGGAAGTGGCCCAGGGAAACAGGCAGTGGAGTAGGAGAAGGGGCTGTATGTGGCTGCTGGCTATAGGGTCCCTGGGCCATGACCTGGAGTAGCAGATGGGCCTCAGTCTCCCCCTGCTTTTTCTGTCCCCCCTTCTCATGGAGGTGAGTAGCCAATACATGGATTGCAGTTTGCCACTGTGACATTCCCCTGGTGTTATCTGGACCGGTGATCGCGAGGTCATCCAATCCTTGACTCTAGGAGCCAGCCTTACCCTGCTCTGCTGTGAGAAACCCCACTCCTGGGCTGTTCATGTATAGCCTCTGGCATGTAAGCTGCTTGGATTGTTCAACTGAATGACGCTAGCCAATATCTCCAGTCCCAGAAAACCCTCAGAATCTCTGTCTTGCAGTGTCCAGTTTTGCCTGCTGGACACTGCAAGCTTATAGGGGTTTGTCAATTTAACAAAGAAATTGATAGGCACCAGGCTTGTTATCCCAAGGGGAGTCTCTGACATGCTTCAAACCAAACACAGTGCTCCAGGTAGAACAAATAAATAAATTTATTAACTACAAAGATAGATTTTAAGTCAAAGCACAAGAAGTTGGATTTGGTCAAATGAAATAAAAGCAATGGGCATTCTAAGCTTTGATTGCCTTTACGAACTTACGTGCTTTTCACCACAGGCTGGCTGGTTGCCCTTCAGCCAGGCTCTCTCCTTTAATCAGTGCTTCAGTTGCTTGGTGATGATGTCTATAGATGGAGGTGGAGGAGAGAGGAAGAGCATGGCAAATGTCTCTCCCTTTTATCATGTTCTTTCTTCTCTCTTGGCTTTGTCCACCCCTGACCCTTCAGGGTCAGGTGGGCATTACCTCATTGTAGTCCCTGACTGACCAAGGGAAGGGGGGTGACTCACTTTGTTGCTGCCTAGGCCAGTGTCCTTTGTTCCTGTGAGGCTGGGCTGGGTTTGTCCCATATATGACCTGATGAGGTGTGAACTGGCCCTCTGTTCCTGGAGAGTTTTGCCTGGGCTTGTTTTAAGCCACGAGGACACATTTTAAACCTCATAACTAAATACATGAAATTACAACCTATAACATTACTATAACATCAATGCTCAGTGCATCATGAGCCTTCCTAAGACACCCGACATGACAAACTTTGCATTGGATACCACACAATCATATTATAAGGATGAACATGGGGGTGCAGCATGTTCCCCTGAGATACAGAGTGTCACAGCCACCAAGGCAAGTGGCTGGACTAGGACTGTTGAGTCCCCTGGAAGGGGGGTGAGGGCTGAGTCCAGAAGAGGACACTGTGGTCTGGGGAGCAACATGGGTCCTAGAGGTAGAGGCAAGAGTGATGACGGGTGAGACACCACTAGATGAAAGTGCTCCGGTGAAATGAGAGCTAATTCCCAGGATGTCCAGCAGGAGGCACTGCAGTGGTGAGTCACACCCCACTGCAATGTGCTTGAGTAGTTTGCTGGATCAGGGCCTGAACAGAGACAAGGCGCAACAAGTGTGTGTAGAAAACGACCAAGAGGTGGCAGGGAGAAGAGTTGAGAAGATCCAGGTGACATATAAGTGGGGGTTTCACAGGTAGTATGTTCATCATTGTTAAGGGAGTAAGAAAGGTTAAGGAATCACTGACAGAACACTTGTCTAGCCATTATCATTAGGCACTTTACCATGGGCATCACAGGGGATGGGAGTCTTCAGAAGTTATTTGGTGGACAACAGGAGTGGCTGTATAAATTGATTGGGGATAGGTGTTCAGCACATAGAAGGGAGACAATTGTACCATGCTCATCACTTAGGTAACCCCATTGACTTCAAGAGTTTCTCCACATTTATACCAGCACTACTGATACTAGAATCTAGTGCAGCTTGGGTTCTCATCGACAATCACCAGGGTGTGTGGATGTGAATTTTATTACTTGATCATGGCCTAAAGGGAGACTAGAAAGTCATATGGAAACAACAGAACAAGTAGACAAAAATCCACAGCTGCTTTAGAGTCTGTTAGCAGCTCACAGAAAAATCCTTCCTATCTGTTTAAGTATTTTAGTACCAGTACTTGTCACTGGTGCTAAAGATGCAGGCCACAGTGGGAAGCAGCAAACTGCATTTCACCCTTGCACAATCACAGCTGTTGTGATAGGTATGTGAGGCACCCCCAGGCATCAGAATAATGAAGGCAATTAGCATGTTACAAATGAGAGCCTCCCCATTATACATTCTGTCGATTGTTTCCCTGATCTGAAGCTTTTCACAGATAAAAAAAGAAAACCACTGACAGAGGGAGGTTCCAGAAAGCCTAGTTCAGCTCAGTGAAGGTTGGTCTCTGTACAAAGAGCCATGTTCAAAGAAGGCTAGCTGTTTACATGATCAGGTTAAAGAAGACACAGGTAAAGGATGGGGCCAACCTAGCCTGAGTCCATCAGTCTACAGGTGAGAGCTCTGAATGGGTAAGATTTACAATTAAGCCACAATTTGTTTTACATTTAAAGTGGAACATGAAGTCCATGCAACAGCACATTTAATCGAAAGTAAATATTTGTGGCTGGTTCAAAGCCCATGCAAAGCCAAGGCACAAAGAGGTTAGTGGTCTGTGCTGGAGACGAAGACCAAATCTTCAGCTGGTCTAAAGCAGCATAGCTCCCTTGACTTCAAGGGAATTACACCTATTTACAATGACTAAGGATCTGGCCCAAGTACCTAAATCCATCATGCAAGGCATCCTGAAGGGTCAAGCGTGGAAAGAGGACAGTCCAGTCGGAGTTAATATCTGGATAGGACACAAAAGAGAAGTCAGGCATCAGAGATGGTGGGTGGGTCATCCTTCAAGGAAATACAGGTGCTTGTGAGTTGGGTGATTTCCCTGAGGAGGGAGGACAAGGCTCAATCAACAAACCTCCCCAGTGGGAGAGCCTGACTAGGTCTCCCTATGCAAAAGACAGACTATACTTAGGTCTGTATTTTCCCCCAAAACCAATCTGTCTGCTTTGAGCCAAAACCCTGCTACCTTTATTCTTGCTGTGTACCGCTGTACTCTGCAAGGGGTTCTATCAAAATCAGTGGGGTCACCTGAGAAGTATGGCACGGCTCAGTGAATAAAGGTAGTGGAATCAGATCCTCTTGGAGTGGGAGAAACCAACCAGACAGCTCCAGGAAAGGAAAGACCTAGGCCTGGACTAGAAGTGTTCTCCGCTCTCCACTAAGGAACTGACCCTGGCAAGGCAAGGGTACATCCATGGAATTGCTTTACCTCTTTTAAGCAACAAAGATGACTTCTTCTGGAGACATGTCCTTCTTGACCCAGTAGTGAGCACTTGGGTGAGTTGATACCTACACAGTGGCGAGGTCCAATATTATTATTGGTCTTACAAAACGCTCAGCAAATATTATCAGGGATTCTGAGAATGAGGAATTTAACTTAATTCAGGAAATATTTACCTGGCATAATAAAGAATCAATATCCTGTGAGAGTCATAAACTACTACAACTAAAACTAACGCATAGAACATGAGCTACAGTGGAGGTAGAAATAAAATAGAAGTACGAGCCCATCTAGATCCTGTAAGTGGATAGTTTTTGTTACAAGTGTAACTGCAGAAATCCATGTAGCCTATGAGGTCTCCCTCCAATGAGAAGGCACATCAATCCCTTTGTCAATGATTTGTAGTCTTGGGGCTTTACAAATCAGCGGAGGGATGATGCAGAGCTTGGAGCACTACTCTGCTGTATATTAATCTGGGTTCAGTTATCTGCTCTGCCACAAACCTCCTGGGTGACCTCGGGCAAATCACTTAGCCTCTCTGTGCCTCAGTTCCCCATCTGTACAATGGGGATACCAGCACTGCTCTGTTTCATGGTGTGGTGTGAAGAGAAGTACATTAGTTTCTGAGCACTTCACAATTTTTACAGGGGGTTGGACTAGATGATCTCTTGAGGTCCCTTCCAACCCTGATATTCTATGATAATGGGGGCCAGATAAATACCCAAAGTGGATAGATTGTTGCTCCTGCATTCCCCAGATCCATGGCTGGATTCCTGCAATGGCCTATGATTGGCGCATATGTGGAAACTTCAGTCATGTGCCTTTTTAAGGTGGGGAGGCTGGCACGAGTACATGAGCACAAAACACAGGTGCTCTTCATTGGCTCAGTCTGCTTCTGGATGCCATTCAGTTAGCATCCATAAAGCCCTAAATAGCCTGGGACTTGGCTGGCTCCCCGAGAGCACTGTCACTGTTATGGAAACATGAGCTCATGTTTTGAAGCAGATGAGTAAGACAACAGCTCTGAACCCCAGTGCACTGGAACCCAGAGGAGTTCTGCCACTGACTTCAGTGGGGTTAGGATTGGGCCCATGTTCCCCCACTGGCACAACTATTGCTGCTGGCATTGCTATAGTACAGGCCCACATGGCCATCTCGCTGACACCTCCAGTGTGTGCTGCTCAGAATGAATATACGTTTGTCAGAAGGTTTGTGCTACTGTACATGGCATGTTCTGCCGTGTAAAAAGCTGACAGTAGCCAAGGAAGATGATGCTGATAAATCAATATTAAGGCCCCATAAAAACCCTGTAAAATTCATCTACTGCCAGGAAACCAAAGGCTGCACAGGGCTCTGCACCTTGTCAGACAGAGCCCTCATGGAGCAGCAATATCAGCTCCCTGCTCTGTAACTTGAGGCTTCCGTGTATGCCCAAAAATCGCATTAGCGTTTCCAATTGCCATATGCCAGAGGTTCTCAAACTGTGGTTCATGGACCACCAGTGGTCTGCGAGCTCCATTCAGGTGGTTCACGGATAGTTCCCTCTAAGGTGCGTGCGTGGGCGGCCGCACATGAGAAAATGAAGGGCCACCCACCTAATTAGTGGAGCCATGCAGACGTGGCTCCACTAATTAGGTGCCTGGACTCTGGAGAAGATGCACATATAAGGGGAGGTGGAGGCCTTGGGGGGAATAGAGGGTAGGTGGGAGGGGGTGGGGGGAATTTGGGATGTGCAGGGCTGCGGCAGCCAGAGAAAGAGGCGACTTTTCCGAGCTCCAGGGCTGCAGCTGCCTGAGAGAGACAGCCCTCCTTCCCAGCCTCAGCTCTGTGGCTGCTGTGGTGGGGGAAAGACCCTGCTCCTTCCCAAACCAAGCTCGGGGGCTGCTGAGGTGGAGGAGAGAGGGAGTGACCCCCCTTCTTCCCAGCTCCAGCTCGGGGGCTGCTGCAGCAGGGGAGAGAGGACACATCCATCACTTTAGAAAGGTAAGACTACTGATATTAAAATATGAGTTGTGTGCTTTTATTTGTAGGACAAAAAATGTTTATTAATTAAGTTTTTTTTATATAGCGCTTTTATCCAAAGCGCTTTACAACAGTTAGCTAATGGTACAAACAACATTTGGAAAGATCATTAAGTGGTCTGCCGAGACCCTCAGCAATTTTCAAGTGGTCCGTGAAAAAAAAAGTTTGAGAACCACTGCCATATGCCATTCCTAGCTCAGATCTAATTGCTGTCCTGGATCATGCCTGGCTCTCACTCGGCCTTGCTACTCTCCACAGTTTGCCCTGGGATTAAATGTGGTTTGAATGGTTCTCTCCCAGAGGTGAGGCATTTATTTCTAGCCTGCATTTATTTCTCTGTGCTGCATCTCATTCTCTTATTTTCTGCCCATACTTCTAACCTGTCTGGCTTTGTTGTTCTCACCAGTGTTTGAAACATGCCCCAGTGTCCCATCATGAACACAGTGGGCTGTTTACTCTTTGTTCCAAATGAATCCTGACCGAACACCAACCCCTGCAGTAATCCATGGGGCACTTCCCCCACCCTCTCAAGTCTGTGCCCTTGATCAGTACTCTTTGGTTACACCTTTGTCCAGTTTTCTGTCCATCTGGCAGCACTAGTGGGCCAGTCCCTTTGCCACCGTGCCCCAGTTTCCCCGCATGTAAAAGGGGAATAATGATTCTGAGCTCTTTTGTAAAGTACTTTGAGATCTGCTGGTGAAAAATGCTATATTGCTATTATTATTTATTATTCTGTTCAGGTTCTTACACTGTGCCCATTACCATGGTATCTGAACAGTTTTACCCCAGCCAATTTGAATTTATACTTCAAACTGGCTGGAATGATCCACTTGAGTGTGTCAAGCCAGGATGATTGCTGCCTGGACACACTGAGTGACATAGTGAGTCAGCCTGCGAATGACACACCTAGTCCTGGTATTGAACTGCTTGTTTTTGCAATTGATGCAGATGATTATGGCAGTTTATAGTGAGCTCAGCCTTGTGACAGATGCATGTACATTGAAAGGGAAGGTTTAAATTTAGAATGGGGGAAAAAAACTGGTGTAGGCATAAAAAGAACAAACACGCATTTTCAGCCACTCTGGTGCTGAGAGGGTGGGGAAGAAAAAGAGATCAGAATTTCAGATCCTCTTCTATTGAATTTTGTGTCCCAGAAAAATCAATAGTGAAGTGTTTTTTCATAAACACCAGACCACCACAATATTCAGATGTGCTACATGGCACCTCCTACCTGCGGAGCTGTCATGCCCAGCTAAGAGCAGTGTTCTCCACGCCTTACTCACACAAAACTCCCACTGAGGCTGGTGGGAATTTGTGGCATGATTCTAGATCACAGATATGAGCCAGTGCTGCCAGTCCTGCCAAGTCAGTGAGAACCCTCAACTCCCACCGATTTCAGGGGAAGCTGAGGACACTCACAGCCTGATCCTCTGACATGCTGAACACTTCCAGCTCAGCACCTCACAGGATTGGGCCCTACTTTTTTTTTTTTACTTTTACTTTTTTTTTTTGGTGGAGGAAAGCTATTAAAGAAGTTAAAAGGGTTTGAAAAATTGCAACTGATCATGCTCCATGGGCACCTGCTAGGGGCTATATGGTGCCCTGTGCCTATGTGGGTACCCGGGATGAGAGGGAGCAAACAAAATGATGTCCACGTCTTGCATCGCTTCGCAGAGCTGATTACAAGCATAGTCTCACCCAAGTGCCATGGCTGAGGGAGGCGAGTGGTGCTGGCCATCTCAGTGCAGCAGGAATCCTGGCCCTGCCTCGCCAGCGTGTGCCAGGAAATCTAGCTGCCCCTCAGAGGGGAGTGAGTGCTGCACCCCTTGAGAGGGGATGGAAATAGCTGCAACAACTCAAGGGAGCACAGCAAGTCTCTGGATCTCCCTGAAGTGCCTGGATCTCCCAGCATGGGAGGGCAGGGGCCCCACTGTTCCCTCTAAGCTGTGTGCATGTATACGCGCACACAGATCCTAAACCCCGCGCACACGGCAAAACACCACACACACAAAAATTTGCATAGAATCACAACAATTTGCAGAGAAGAAATTTTTTGTGCACCTGGCCTGTCAAAAATTAGAGGGAACATTGGGCAGGGCCTAAGGCACAAACAGGCAGCTTGTGGAGTTTAATGAGCCCCATTTGTGACATCATGTAGCGAAGAGGGAGAAAGTCAGCCATGCCCTCACTCCCCACCACAGCCCTGCATGCACAGGGGCTGCTGCTTCACCGAAACACAAATAGAAAAACTTCCCTGTAACAGGCTAGCATGGCCCCGTGCTAGAGTCACCCCAGGCTCATGCTAACTCCTGCACTGAGATTCAGGGTAACTACGGCTGAGTGATGCTGGCAGTGGGGGTCCAAACAGCTCACCCAGGAGGCAGAAGTCTCAGTATGGCTCTTAGGAGGGTGACAGAGGAGGCACTAGAGGGAAACCCAAAGAGCTGCCAAGCTGCTGTGTAGGTTGTGTGATTGTTTTTCAGTTACCAATAAAGCCAGCACCTGCGGAGTGGGTAAGTTGGGACACTAACTCAGAGTCTCCGTGTTCTGCTGAGGATGAGCTAAGGATTCAGCCTGTTCAGACCGCCAACTCCCCCCCAGTTCTCTGTGGGTGTATCTGTGCAAGTTCACCTCTTTTCGGTAGGTTCGGAGTAACTGAAATCCCTGGGTGTAGTTAACATTCACTACTGGCTTCAGCGGCATTGGAGTCCTGCACCAAGATTGTGCACTGAACTGCGTCTCAGATCGAATTGCTTAAATCCAAGAGAATGGCTCCAGCAAGGACAAAAGGGAGGGGAAGGAGTTCACATTCTTCCCCTCAGCTCCTCCTGTCATTAACACCTTGCTGCTGTTTCTGAGGGTATGTCTACACTACGAAATTAGGTCGAATTTATAGAAGTCGGTTTTTTTGAAATCGGTTTTATATATTCGAGTGTGTGTGTCCCCACAGAAAATGCTCTAAGTGCATTAAGTGCATTAACTCGGCGGAGCGCTTCCACAGTACCGAGGCAAGCGTCGACTTCCGGAGCATTGCACTGTGGGTAGCTATCCCACAGTTCCCGCAGTCTCTGCTGCCCATTGGAATTCTGGGTTGACATCCCAATGCCTGATGGGGCTAAAACATTGTCGCGGGTGGTTCTGGGTACATATCGTCAGGACCCCGTTCCCACCCTCCCACCCCCCGTGAAAGCAAGGGCAGACAATCATTTCGCGCCTTTTTTGTCTGCTGCCAGCCAAAGATGTAAAGGATAGATGGAGTGGGTCAGAACAAGAAATAGACCAGATTTGTTTTGTACTCATTTTCCTCCTCCCCTGTCTAGATCACACTGCAGTCAGTCACAGAGAAGGCACAGCGAGGTTAATCTAGCCATGTATCAATCAGAGGCCAGGCTAACCTCCTTGTTCCAATAACAATGATAACTTTGGTGCACCATTTCTTATTGGAACCCTCCGTGCAGTCCTGCCTGAAATACTCCTTGATGTACAGGCACACCCTTTGTTGATTTTAGCTCCCTGAAGCCAACCCTGTAAGCGGTGTCGTCAGTCGCCCCTCCCTCCATCAGAGCAACGGCAGACAATCGTTCCGCGCCTTTTTTCTGTGCGGACGCCATACCAAGGCAAGCATGGAGGCCGCTGAGCTCATTTTGGCAATTAGGAGCACATCAACCACCACACGCATTATCCAGCAGTATATGCAGCACCAGAACATGGCAACGCGATACCGGGCGAGGAGGCAACGTCAGCGCGGTCCCGTGAGTGATCAGGACATGGACACAGATTTCTCTGAAAGCATGGGCCCTGCCAATGCATGCATCATGGTGCTAATGGGGCAGGTTCATGCTGTGGAACGCCGATTCTGGGCTCGGGAAACAAGCACAGACTGGTGGGACCGCATAGTGTTGCAGGTCTGGGACGATTCCCAGTGGCTGCGAAACTTTCGCATGCGTAAGGGCACTTTCATGGAACTTTGTGACTTGCTTTCCCCTGCCCTGAAGCGCATGAATACCAGGATGAGAGCAGCCCTCACAGTTGAGAAGCGAGTGGCGATAGCCCTGTGGAAGCTTGCAACGCCAGACAGCTACCGGTCAGTTGGGAATCAATTTGGAGTGGGCAAATCTACTGTGGGGGCTGCTGTGATTCAAGTAGCTCACACAATCAAAGATCTGCTGATATCAAGGGTAGTGACCCTGGGAAATGTGCAGGTCATAGTGAATGGCTTTGCTGCAATGGGATTCCCTAACTGTGGTGGGGCTATAGACGGAACCCATATCCCTATCTTGGTACCAGAGCACCAAGCCGGCGAGTACATAAACCGCAAGGGGTACTTTTCGATAGTGCTGCAAGCTCTGGTGGATCACAAGGGACGTTTCACCAACATCAACGTGGGATGGCCGGGAAAGGTGCATGATGCTCGCATCTTCAGGAACTCTGGTCTGTTTCAAAAGCTGCAGGAAGGGACTTTCTTCCCAGACCAGAAAATAACTGTTGGGGATGTTGAAATGCCTATATGTATCCTTGGGGACCCAGCCTACCCCTTAATGCCATGGCTCATGAAGCCGTACACAGGCAGCCTGGACAGTGGTCAGGAGCTGTTTAACTACAGGCTGAGCAAGTGCAGAATGGTGGTAGAATGTGCATTTGGACGTTTAAAGGCGCGCTGGCGCAGTTTACTGACTCGCTTAGACCTCAGCGAAACCAATATTCCCACTGTTATTACTGCTTGCTGTGTGCTCCACAATATCTGTGAGAGTAAGGGGGAGACGTTTATGGCGGGGTGGGAGGCTGAGGCAAATCGCCTAGCTGCTGGTTACGCGCAGCCAGACACCAGGGCGGTTAGAAGAGCTCAGGAGGGCGCGGTACGCATCAGAGAAGCTTTGAAAACCAGTTTCATGACTGGCCAGGCTACAGTGTGAAAGTTCTGTTTGTTTCTCCTTGATGAAACCCCCCGCCCCTTGGTTCACTCTACTTCCCTGTAAGCTAACCACCCTCCCCTCCTCCCTTTAATCACCGCTTGCAGAGGCAATAAAGTCATTGCTGCTTCACAGTCATGCATTCGTTATTCATTCATCACACAAATAGGGAGATGACTACCAAGGTATCCCAGGAGGGGTGGTGGAGGAGGGAAGGAAAATGCCACACAGCACTTTAAGCACAGCACTTTAAAAGTTTACAACTTTAAAATTTATTGAATGACAGCCTTCTTTTTTTTGGGCAATCCTCTGTTGTGGAGTGGCTGGTTGGCCGGAGGCCCCCCCACCGCGTTCTTGGGCGTCTGGGTGTGGAGGCTATGGAACTTGGGGAGGAGGGCGGTTGGTTACAGAGGGGCAGCAGTGGCAGTCTGTGCTCCAGCTGCCTTTGCTGCAGCTCAACCATACACTGGAGCATTCTGGTTTGGTCCTGCAGCAGCCTCAGCATTGAATCCTGCCTTCTCTCATCACGCTGCCGCGACATTTGAGCTTCAGCCCTGTCTTCAGCCCGCCACTTACTCTCTTCAGCCCGCCACTTACTCTCTTCAGCCCTCCACCTCTCCTCCCGGTCATTTTGTGCTTTCCTGCACTCTGACATTATTTGCCTCCACGCATTCGTCTGTGCTCTGTCAGTGTGGGAGGACAGCATTAGCTCGGAGAACATTTCATCTCGAGTGCATTTTTTTTTCTTTCTAAGCTTCACTAGCCTCTGGGAAGGAGAAGATCCTGTGATCATTGAAACACATCCAGCTGGTGGAGAAAAAAAAAGGGACAGCGGTATTTAAAAACACACATTTTATAAAACAGTGGCTACACTCTTTCAGGGTAAACCTTGCTGTTAACATTACATACATAGCACATGTGCTTTCGTTACAAGGTCGCATTTTGCCTCCTCCCACCGCGTGACTACCCCCTCAACCCTCCCCCCTCCCCATGGCTAACAGCGGGGAACATTTCTGTTCAGCCACAGGCAAACAGCCCAGCAGGAATGTGTCCCTGAAGAAAAGCACCCTATTTCAACCAGGTGACCATGAATTATATCTCACTCTCCTGAGGATAACACAGAGAGAGAAAGAACGGATTTTGGTTGAATGCCAGCAAACATACACTGCAATGCTTTGTTCTACAGTGATTCCCGAGTATGTGTTACTGGCCTGGAGTGATAAAAGTGTCCTACCATGAAGGACGAAATAAGGCTGCCCTCCCCAGAAACCTTTTGCAAAGGCTTTAGGACTACATCTAGGAGAACCGCAAATGCCAGGGCAAAGTAATCCTTTCACATGCTTGCTTTTAAACCATGTATAGCATTTTAAAAGGTACACTCACCAGAGGTCCCTTCTCCGCCTGCTGGGTCCAGGAGGCAGCCTTGGGTGGGTTCGGGGGGTACTGGCTCCAGGTCTAGGGTGAGAAACAGTTCCTGGCTGTCGGGAAAACCGGTTTCTCCGCTTGCTTGCTGTGAGCCATCTACAACCTCCTCCTCCTCCTCCTCATCTTCTTCGTCCCCAAAACCTGCTTCCGTATTGCCTCCATCTCCATTGAAGGAGTCAAACAACACGGCTGGGGTAGTGGTGGCTGAACCCCCTAAAATGGCATGCAGCTCATCATGGAAGCGGCATGTTTGGGGCTCTGACCCAGAGCGGCTGTTCGCCTCTCTGGTTTTCTGGTAGGCTTGCCTCAGCTCCTTCAGTTTCACGCGGCACTGCTTCGGGTCCCTGTTATGGCCTCTGTCCTTCATGCCCTGGGAGATTTTCACAAAGGTTTTGGCATTTCGAAAACTGGAACGGAGTTCTGATAGCACGGATTCCTCTCCCCAAACAGCGATCAGATCCCGTACCTCCCGTTCGGTCCATGCTGGAGCTCTTTTGCGATTCTGGGACTCCATCATGGTCACCTGTGCTGATGAGCTCTGCATGGTCACCTGCAGCTTGCCACGCTGGCCAAACAGGAAATGAGATTCAAAAGTTCGCGGTTCTTTTCCTGTCTACCTGGCCAGTGCATCTGAGTTGAGAGTGCTGTCCAGAGCGGTCAGAATGGAGCACTCTGGGATAGCTCCCGGAGGCCAATACCATCGAATTGTGTCCACAGTACCCCAAATTCGAGCTGGGAACGTCGATTTAAGCGCTAATCCACTTGTCAGGGGTGGAGTAAGGAAATCGATTTTAAGAGCCCTTTAAGTCGAATTAAAGGGCTTCATTGTGTGGACGGGTGCAGGTTTAAATCGATTTAACGCTGCTAAATTCGACCTAAAGTCCTAGTGTAGACCAGGGCTTAGTCAGATGCCTCAAGCATCCAGAATAGTCACCTCCAATGTAGGCAAGACCAGCTGTGTCTGAGGTACAGAAAACGCACAGTGTGGACAGAGGTGGCAGCTGTTCAAGTGCATCTGCCTCTGGTTGTGTGGCCATCTAACTTGGGGCAGGCAGCAGAACTTTTCTCCTTCCAATAGTTTTCCTTCACCTCATGCGGTGCTGCAGTCTGTGTAACCCCCTTGGCCTGCTTTAGACCAATGGACACTAGCCTAGGGGCAAACATGGGAGTCGCCAGACCTGAATACCCCAACTGTTCAGCTAGTCAGCTGTTCTGCTTTGGGCAGTGGCCTATAGCAGGTGCTTCAGAGGGAGGTGAAAATCCATCTACACTTGGCTACTTGTGCAGCTAGGAGGAGGTTGATAGATTTATTTTTGAGCCCAGCCAGCAATCGACTTACACCCAGAGAATTCTTAAATAGCAATTCTTAGCACTCACATTGCTAATGGGTTAGTAGCATTATCTCCATCTTTACAGATGAGAAACCAAGACACGAGACTCTGACTCATCAAGGGTCTCCCAGCAAATCAGTGGCATAAAATATATTGTCCTGACTTCTACTCCAGGGTTCTCCCCACTGGCCCTTACTGCTTCCTTGGTAACCCTTCGAATTTTCAACCTCGTTAACGTCACTACTCTAGTCTTGCTCAAGATGAGCAAAATCCATTTTTAAAGCAAGCTGGAGTTATTTGCTTCAACAACAACCTGTGGAAGTGAGTTCCATGGGTTAATTACATGTTGCTTTAAGTACAATGTTCTCTTTTATAGCCACTTTGAATTAATGGCATAAAAGGTTCCCTGTACACAGTCTTCTTAGAAGATCATGTCACCAAGTCTGGAATCCGGCTGAGTTTGCTGATGAAAAATAGCACAAGGCACACAAAAGTGGGCAGAAAATAAAGAGAATTAGACTGACAAAGCTCTTGTTATTTCCAGGGAGTCATTTAGGATGCTGTCTATTACTGTGCCTTTCAAAATGTGGCCATAGTTTAGTACAGTGGTTCAAGTGACCTTAGCCATTAACCTCTGTGGTTTTCCCCCCTCCTCTGAGATACTGTTCAATTTTAGCCATTTAATCATTTTCTGTTGAAATAGGTAGTTTTAAGATATTCTTCTGAGAACTGGTGATTTTTGTCTGTTTTTTTTCCTCCCAAACTTCAGCAGCAAGAATGCATAAATTGTGTGACATAGCTGCCTTTTCATCTGTCCAGGGAGTTATAGACTGTGCACATAAGACAATTCATGTACCTCCGCATAATGAGGTGAGTTTTATAAATCATAAATCTTCACTTAATATGCAGGCAGTGTTTGCTGCCAGGTTTAGGAAATCTGATGTAGTTGCCAAGTTCATGAATGTCATAAATCATTCATGCTAAGGTAGCTTGCAATTGCTTAGTCCTTTGAGGCAGGCCAATTTCAAGGTGGTTGTTTAACACACAAACGTGATCCTCGTTGATTGTTGATACAAATATCTATTTTCATTATTTTTTAAATATACCTCCATTTTTTCCTCTTTAGGTGAAAGCAGTTGTGTTCTGAAGAATCCATGGCTAATGACATTGTTCTTTTTAGTCTCAAAATTTCATCAGAAATACATTACCCAATACATAAAAATCTGTAGATGTGTGATAGTCTCTCAGTGGTCCAGTAATTCAACTCGGATGTCTCAATAAATCTTGATGCATGTGATTAAAAGAAGAGATCCTCAACTCTTAGCAGGGTTTTTTTTGTTACACTGTATTTTCCATGAAATTGACATTAATTAAAGGTGCACTGATCCCCACAGGCTTTTGATCTCTGCTTGGACTGCAACTGCTGTGTTCAGAGAAACAGGTTAAGCAGCTGTAGGGCACAATGAACATAGCACTGAACGTTTGGTTTGCATAAGCATCCACATGCTTGTTCGGGGTTATCAGGATCTACTGGATTTGCAAAATGCAGGTGGAAATGCCATGGGGAATCAGCTTTATAGTGTTTATAGGACATAGGATTGGAAGGGCCCTTGTGGGTCATCTTGTCCAGCCCCCTGCTAGCACAGGCAACCCCATAATATCAGCCCAGTCATAAATGTATTAGGCTCCATCTTAGAACCAGTTAGGATGGTCTTCTCCAATGTTGTAGGAGCAGCAGTGATCTGCATGCTCTCTATGACTATGCTATGTAAAATCTGTATGCTCAAAAGGTCTGTTACACTTTCCCCCACCTCTCCTTTTGTCTCCTCTCCCTCTTTGAATACCTGTGAAGAGGCTTTCCCCCCTCTCCCTCCCTCCTGGAATGCTTGTGGGATGAATGGGCTGGTTGAACAGCTGGAAGATCAGAAGAGCTCCCAGGTAGACAAGGTGTCTACGACTCTAATTAGGCAGCACTCACATACCCAATGCATGGACACTGCCCAAGGTGGAGTGTGACCAACCAAATGTGGCCAAGTCATCTCTAGTTGCAGGTCATAGCACTCTGATTAGGCAGCGCTCACCCCCCCAATGCATGGGCACTGCATGGATACTGTTTGAGACAGAGTATGACCAACCAGATGGTCATCTCATGATCACTGCTGCCTAGGTTGCCACCCACTTCTACTTCCCCTACCAGTTCTTCCCCATTTGTAAACAGCAGGTCAAGAGGAGCATGGCCCCTAGTTGGTTCCTCCAGCACTTGTACCAGGAAGTTGTCCCCAACACTCTCCAAAAACTTCCTGGATTGTCTGTGCACTGCTGTATTGCTCTCCCAGCAGATGTCAGGGTGATTGAAGTCCCCCATTAGAACCAGGGCCTGTGATCTGGAAACTTCAGTTAGTTGTCCGAAAAAAGCCTCCTCATCATCTATAGGACACGCCCACCACGACATCACCCTTGTTGCTCTCACCTTTAAACTTAACCCAAAGACTCTCGACAGGCTTTTCTCCAGTTTCATACTGGAGCTCTGAACAATCATACCACTCTCTTACATACAATGCAACTCCTCCACCCTACTTTAACTATTTTACATCCATCTCTCCCAGGGCTAATTTCTTACAACCTAACTCCCTGAGCAGCTACCCCACAGCCACCATATCTTACATGTCTTGTCTATGCTAGCCCGGTAATAAGGGATCGGGCATGGAGATGAGAGGAACAGAAAAAGATGAAGAAAACATAATGGAAGGGAAAGAGTAGATACGGGAGGAGGAAAAAAAAAAAGGAGTACTTGTGGCACCTTAGAGACTAAACAATTTATTTGAGCATGAGCTTTCGTGAGCTACAGCTCACTTCATCGGATGCATACCGTGGATACTGCAGCAGACTTTATATACACACAGAGATCATGAAACAATACCTCCTCCCATCCCACTGTCCTGCTGGTAATAGCTTATCTAAAGTGATCATCAAGTTGGGCCATTTCCAGCACAAATCCAGGTTTTCTCACCCTCCACCCCCCCACAAACTCACTCTCCTGCTGGTAATAGCCCATCCAAAGTGACAACTCTCTACACAATGTGCATGATAATCAAGGTGGGCCATTTCCTGCACAAATCCAGGTTCTCTCACCCCCTCACCCCCCTCCAAAAACCACACACACAAACTCACTCTCCTGCTGGCAATAACTCATCCAAACTGACCACTCTCCAAGTTTAAATCCAAGTTTAACCAGAACGTCTGGGGGGTGGGTAGGAAAAAACAAGGGGAAATAGGCTACCTTGCATAATGACTTAGCCACTCCCAGTCTCTATTTAAGCCTAAATTAATAGTATCCAATTTGCAAATGAATTCCAATTCAGCAGTTTCTTGCTGGAGTCTGGATTTGAAGTTTTTTTGTTTTAAGATAGCGACCTTCATGTCTGTGATTGTGTGACCAGAGAGATTGAAGTGTTCTCCGACTGGTTTATGAATGTTATAATTCTTGACATCTGATTTGTGTCCATTTATTCTTTTACGTAGAGACTGTCCAGTTTGACCAATGTAAATGGCAGAGGGGCATTGCTGGTACATGATGGCATATATCACGTTGGTGGATGTGCAGGTGAACGAGCCTCTGATAGTGTGGCTGATGTTATTAGGCCCTGTGATGGTGTCCCCTGAATAGATATGTGGGCACAGTTGGCAGCGGGCTTTGTTGCAAGGATAAGTTCCTGGGTTAGTGGTTCTGTTGTGTGGTATGTGGTTGTTGGTGAGTATTTGCTTCAAGTTGCGGGGCTGTCTGTAGGCAAGGACTGGCCTGTCTCCCAAGATTTGTGACAGTGTTGGGTCATCCTTTAGGATAGGTTGTAGATTCTTAATAATGCGTTGGAGGGGTTTTAGTTGGGGGCTGAAGGTGATGGCTAGTGGCGTTCTGTTATTTTCTTTGTTAGGCCTGTCCTGTAGTAGGTAACTTCTGGGAACTCTTCTGGCTCTATCAATCTGTTTCTTCACTTCCGCAGGTGGGTATCGTAGTTGTAAGAAAGCTTGACAGAGATCTTGTAGGTGTTTGTCTCTGTCTGAGGGGTTGGAGCAAATGCGGTTGTATCGCAGAGCTTGGCTGTAGACGATGGATCGTGTGGTGTGGTCAGGGTGAAAGCTGGAGGCATGTAGGTAGGAATAGCGGTCAGTAGGTTTCCGGTATAGGGTAGTGTTTATGTGACCATTGTTTATTAGCACTGTAGTGTCCAGGAAGTGGATCTCTTGTGTGGACTGGACCAGGCTGAGGTTGATGGTGGGATGGAAGTTGTTGAAATCATGGTGGAATTCCTCAAGGGTTTCTTTTCCATGGGTCCAGATGATGAAGATGTCATCAATATAGCGCAAGGGAGGAGGAAAGTGACAGGTGGAAATTAAGAAAGGGAAAAGAAAACAAGAAGAGATGGCTTTAGTTTAGTAAAATGTCTGGTAATTATAGAAACATATGAGCAGGGGAAATGCTAACTAATACGATGTTTATGTAAATATATGCAGATTAAATTTGGGCCACTGAGCTACTTACAAGTTACAACCCTTAGAGCTCCAAAATCTCTTAGAGCTCTCTTCTGTGCAGAACTGGTTTCCTAGGCTCTCCAGTGATATCCGGCATCCATTTCTAGCCCTGGCAACTTGAGATATTGGACCTTAAAACTGTGACATGATTTTTTAAGTAAGTTTTCCATAAAATGTTTAGATTTTTTGAAAATGTGTTAGTATAAACTCCTCTGCCACGTTGGGACCTGTACACAGCTACCTAGGCCACATGCTAGGGAAACTTTCCGAACTGTAAAAAATGTTTTCTACAATATGTGGCATCAGCAGAATATATGAGCATGTGTGTGGTAGTAGAAAGCACATGGTGCCACTCCTTAAGGGCAACCTGCATGATTCACTGATAGCTTCGCCCCTTATGAGCAAGGAAGCTACTCCAGCACCTAACTAATCATAGCTTTAAACCATCCCACCCGCTCAAATGCTTACTCCACAGTAGAGGAAAGTGACACATGAGAAAGGGCCAATGTACATGGCAGAGGGGCATTGCTGGCACATGATGGCATATATCACATTGGTAGATGTGCAGGTGAACGAGCCTCTGATAGTGTGGCTGATGTGGTTAGGTCCTATGATGGTGTCCCTTGAATAGGTATGCAGACAGAGTTGGCAATGGGGTCTGTTGCAGGGATTGATTCCTGGGTTAGTGTTTTTGTTGTGTGGTGTGTACATTGGCCAAACTGGACAGTCTCTATGCAAAAGAATAAATGGACGAAATCTGACATCAAGAATTATAACATTCAAAAACCAGTAGGAGAACACTTCAGTCTCCCTAAACACTCAATAACAGACTTAAAAGTGGCAGTTCGTCAATAAAAAACCCTCAAAAACAGATTCCAACAAGAAACTGCAGAACTGGAATTAATTTGCAAACTGGACACCATCAAATTAGGCCTGAATAAAGACTGGGAATGGATGGGTCACTACAAAAACTAATTTCCCCCTTCTGATACTCACACATCCTTGTCAACTGTTTGAAATGGACCACCTTGATTACATTGGCCTCATTAGCACTACAAAAGCATTCCCCCCCTCAATGGTATTCATCCCTTCAACAGTTGAGAATAGCCCACTTCCACCTTAATTGAATTGGCTCATTAGCACTCACTGCCCCCCCACTTGGTAAGGCAACTCCCATCTTTTCATGTGCTGTGTATTAATATCTGCCTCTGTATTTTCCACTCCATGCATCTGATGAAGTGGGTTTTAGCCCATGAAAGCTTATGTCCATATAAATTTGTTAGTCTCCAAGGTGCCACAAGGACTCCTCGTTGTTTTTGCTGATACAGACTAACCCGGCTACCACTCTGAAACCTATCCCCACATTAGAAACTTGAACATAGAGTTACAGGATTTCTGTGGCCTTTTCAGTAACATTTGTTTATATCTTTATTTATATGGATGGCTTCATGAAATGAAACTTAATTATTATTCAGCACTTTCCTTCTTCAAAGAAGTTTACAAATATGATTTAATCCTCAGATCACCCTTTAAGGTAGAAAAGTGTTTTGGAGCAGAGCCAAAACACAGCCCCTTCCTGGGGTTCAACTTATGCAAAGAAGACGACAGATCCAGTGCAAGTCTTCTCCCCACACTTGGTTGCTCCTAGGGTTCCTAGATAAGGGTTGCTCAGCTCACACAGTAGGTCCTGTTGTGCAGATGCCTGTACTCTAAGGGTCCATCTATGCGGCATCAGGGAGGTGTAATTCCCGCCTCGAGTAGATGAACAGCACTAGCTTTGATTTGGTTAGTGCCTAAAAATAGCAGTGGAGGTGTTGCGGCATGGGGATCGGCAAAGGCTAGCCACCCAAATACAACCCTGTCCAACCCCCAAGGTGCATTCTCTGGCAGCCAGCCAGAACCACTGCTGCCACGCTGCTATTTTTAGGTGCTAGCACATGTATATCTACCCAATCTGGGAATTACATCTCCCAACTACAATGAAGCTGGACCCTTTGTTGTTTCAAGTAACAAAGGTCCAAATTAGCCTGTTACATAAAATCAGTTGTAAAAGTCAGCAACAGCTGGGGGACAAATAGACTGGAACAGACTGGATTGGTCAGGTTACAAGTAGCAGCATAGGGGTCTGCAAGACTGCAGGTAGAGTCATGGATTGAAGTGGCAACACCCTGAGCAAATCTAGAAATAGGAGGAAATATGGATGATGCTGATGCCCCTTCCTGGATATTGTGTATTTGGGAGTCACTAAGGGAAAGGGGGGGGACACGGACAGGCAGGCGTGAGCTTTACCATCATGGCTTCTACCCCCACGGTCTTCTAGGACCTGGGGATCCACCATGACATGCTTGGCCTTCATTGTGCTGATTTTGGAAGGCAACTTGACCAAACTGGCCCAGAGAGAAGGAGCAAAGGACATCGCCACCACCAGCTTCTGCTAAATCCTGAGCATCACCTGGGAAGTGAGCCTTGGGGTTCTGCTGTCACACTCTCTCTCATGTGTCACTTTCCTCCCCCACCATATTTTCCTTTCTCTCCCCTTTTGCCTTCCTTGTAATAACTTTCTGGCTGAGCCAGCAAGACCAGTCCATCTTTTGCAAGCCTGCTGTGAGCCCATGACCAGAAAGGCAGCTACACAACCAGCTCTCAAAGTGACTGATCAGATCATGAGCTGGGCCCACATTTCTCAAGCAAATGTCAGTATTACAGAGGGACACGGCCTTTTCTCGTTTTCCTGTTCTTTTCTCTCCTCTCTTAAGAGCATACGAATGGTCATATTGGATTCATAGATTCATAGATATTTAGGCCAGAAGGGACCATTATGATCATCTAGTCTGACCTCCTGCACAATGCAGGCCACAGAATTTCACCCACCACTCCTAAAAAAGACCTCACACCTATATCTGTGCTATTGAAGTCCTCAAATTGTAGTTTGAAGACCTCAAGGAGCAGAGAATCCTCCAGCAAGTGACCCGTGCCCCATGCTACAGAGGAAGGCGAAAAACCTCCAGGGCCTTCCAATCTGCCCTGGAGGAAAATTCCTTCCCGACCCCAAATATGGCGATCAGCTAAACCCTGAGCATATGGGCAAGATTCATCAGCCAGATACTACAGAAAATTCTTTCCCGGGTAACTTGGATCTTACCCCATCTAAAAACCCATCACAGGCCATTGGGCCTATTTACCATGAATATTTAATTACCAAAACCATGTTATCCCATCATACCATCTCCTCCATAAACTTATCAAGTTTAATCTTAAAGCAAGATAGATCTTTTGCCCCCACTACTTCCCTCGGAAGGCTATTCCAAAACTTCACTCCTCTGATGGTTAGAAACCTTCGTCTAATTTCTAATCTAAATTTCCTAGTGGCCAGTTTATATCCATATATATAATATATATATTGGATCAGACCAATGGTCCATCTAGCCCAGTATCCTGTCTTCTGACAGTAGCCAATAGCAGGTGCTTCAAAGGGAATGAACGGAACAGGGCAGTTATGGAGTGATCCATCCCTGTCGTCCGATCCCAGCTTCTGGCTGTCAGATGCGAGGGACACCCAGAGCATGGGATTGCGTCCGTGCCCATCCTGGCGAATACCCATTGATGGACCAATTCTTTAAAAAACCCAGTTATATTTTTGGCCTTCATAACATCCCCTGGCAACAAGTTTCACAGGTTGACAGCACAATGTGTGATGAAGTCCTTCCTTATGTTTGTTTTAAACCTACTGCCTATTAATTTCATTGGGTGACACCTGGTTCTTCAGTTATGAGAAGGAGTAAATAACACTTCTTTATTTTCTTTCTCCACACCAGTCATGAATTTATAGACCTCTATCAGATCCCCCCTTGGTCGTCTCTTTTCCAAGCTGAACAGTCCCAGTCTTTTTAATCTGTCCTCGTATGGAAGTTGTTCCATACCCCTAATCATTTTTGTTGCCCTTTTCTGTACCTTTTCCAATTCCAATATATCTTTTTTGAGATGGGACAACCAGATCTGCATGCAGTATTCAAGATGTGGGCATACCATGGATTTCTATAGAAGCAATATGATATTTCCTGTTTTATAATCTATCCCTTTCTTAATGATTCCCAACAGTCTGTTTGCCTTTTTGAGGCCACTGCACATTGAGTGGATGTTTCAAGAGAACTATCCACAGTGACTCCAAGATCTCTTTCTTGAGGGGTAACAGCTAATTTAGACCCCATCGTTTTGTATGTATAGTTGGGATTATGTTTTTCAACGTGCATTACTTTGCATTTATCAACTCATCTGTGTTGGTCTTGTTTTAAAGACAACAGGACTGGATTTTGTAGTGAGGCCTTATTAGAATCCTGGGAGGTGGGCAGGTGCAAGTTTGCTGAAATAAAAGCCTAACTTAAATCCTTTACATTTCAAATGCTTTTTCATCCCCTGATCTTTAATAAAAGGTTAAAAAGATTGTAATAGTGGTTGTTGCAATGGGAGTGAGCCAGAAATAACTTGACACACAGCCTCAGATCACCCTTAACTGTTTAACGTTGAACCAGGAAAAGGAGGTGGATGAGGCATTTCTAGAACAAACGGGTGCACAACTGGTTGAAAGACCGTTCTCAAGGAGTGGTTATCAATGGTTCATTGTCAAATGGGAAGGTGTATCTAGTGGGATCCAGCAGGGGTCAATTCTGGGTCTGGTACTATTGAATATTTTCATTTGTGATTTGGATAATGGAATGGAGTGTATACTTCTAAAACTTGCAGGACACAAGCTGGGAGGGTTGCAAGCACTTGGGAGAACAAAACTTGACAACTTGGAGAACTGGTCTGAAATCAACAAGTACTTTGCACTTGTCTCTCTTGAATTTAATCTTAATTTAGGAAGGAAAAAAAATCAGAACTACAAAATGGGGAATAAGTGGTTAGACAGTAATACTGCTGAAAAGGACCTGGGGGTTATAGTGGATCACAAATAGAATGAGAGTCAACAGTATGATGCAGTTGTAGAAAAGGCTAATATTTTGGAATTTATTAACAGGAGTGTCATATGTAAGACACAGGAGATAATTGTCCCTCTCTACTCAGCACTGATGAGGTTTCAGTTGGCATATTGTGTCCAGTTATGTGCCCCACACTTCAGGGAAGATGTGGACAAATTGGAGAGAATCTACAGTACAGCAACAAAAATAATCAAGGGTTTAGAAAACCTGACCTATGAGGAAAGGTTAAACACAAAAACTGGACATGTTCTGAGAAAAGAAGACTATGGGGGGGACTGGATAATTGTCTTAAAATATGCTAAGAATGGCGATCAATGCTAAAGAGGATGGAGAACAATTGTTCTCCATATCCACTGGAGGTAGGACAAGAAGTAATGGGGTTACTCTACAGCAAGAGAGATATAGGTTTGATATTAGAAAAATCTTTTAAACACTAAGGGTAGTTAATCTCTGGAACAGGTTTCCAGCGGAGGTTGTGGAATCCCCATCACTGGAGGTTTTAAAGCACAGGTTGGACAAACACCGATTGGGGATGATCTAGCTTCACCTGGTCCTGCTTCAGTGCAGGGACTGGAGAGGTCATCTAGTCCAGGTCCCTTCCAGCCCTGCATTTCTAAGATTAATATCCTATCCCTTGTTGGGCCTGAGACACGCCCACTTTTTAACACAACAATCCTCTGTCTCACAGCCAAGATCCCCCCTCCAAGGATCTGAAGCTGGGACCTTCCTTCTGGCTGCAGGTCCTTCCGTCTAGATTTGATAGTGCTGGCAGGTGTTGCAAGGTGGGATTGGTTTCTGTCCTTGTGTTCAGGGCAGACCATTAACACCTTCTTGCCCTGGTTCAGTGTGGCATTGGTCCACCCATCACATCTCTCAGTTTCATCAAGGGGGAAGCTGGGACAAGTGAAATGACTTGATCAAGGTCACACTGTGAGTCAGTATCAGGGCTGCGATTAGGACTTGGGAGACCCCAGACCTGAGCTTATCTCACCAGATCTCATCTCTCTCTATATTCCTACTACTGCCAACCCCAATTATTCAAAAAAGCACAGATTAGGAACCCCAAAATCATGAGATTAAAAAAAAAAAAAACACACCATGGTTTTAAAACCAAAAACAAAATACATTTGGGGTTCCTTTCACTTGCCTTCTAGTTTCTGAGCCTTTAGGCTGCTCTTGTGTCACATTTCAGGCTTTTCTCCCAGTGCTCTATTAGTGACTGGAGAAGTAGAAACCCTAAGGCTTTATGCTCCACTAAAGGGTACCGTCTCTAAGAGCTGATTGGAGGTGCTTGGGAGTCCCTGATTGGGCTGGGTACACTATTTAAGCCAGAAAGAGATGCAGGAAGTTTTCCATACCACAAGGTGGATGCTGGCTTGCTGCTGCTACAGACCCTGCCATCAGCTACCTCAGTGGTTCTCAACCAGGGGTACATGTACCTATGGGGGTATGCAGAGGTCTTCCAGTGGGTACATCAACTCCTCTAGATGTTTGCCTAGTTTTAGAACAGGCTACATAAAAAGCACTAGTGAAGTCAGTACAAACTAAAATTTCATACAGACAATGACTTGTTTATACTGCTCTATATGCTATACACTAAAATGGAAGTACAATATTTATATTCCGATCGATTTATTTTATAATTATATGGTAGAAATGAGAAAGTAAGCAATTTTTCAGTAACAGTGTGCTGTGACACTTCTGTATTTTTATGTCAGATTATGTAAGCAAGTAGTTTCAGTGAGGTGAAACTTGGGGGTACATGAGACAAATCAGGCTCCTGAAAGGGGTACAGTCATCTAGAAAGGTTGAGAGCCACTAAGCTACCCGACTCCCTTCCTTGTCCTCAGTTCCTGACTTCAACTGTGTCCTCAGCCTTGTTCTGGCCCATGAACCTTGTTGCACTAGTTTCTGACTGCTTCAGCTCCAACCCTGGGCTACGGCTCTTTGGTTTCCGGCTCAGCACTGAACCTCAACTTGGGTCCTCTTTCCTGTCGGATGCTGGCTCCTGACCTGCTCATTGGCCTTGGCTTCCTGAACATCACACTGACTACCAGGCTGGAGCACCCATGTCCTAGTTGCTGCTATCAGTCTTCCACACACCCTGATGTAGGAGTTTCTTTTGCTGTGTCAGCTCATTCCAGAAGCTTCTGCAGACTGCTCTGCAGGGATCCCTTGCCTTCAACATTCACAAAATCAGTTACTGGATGTTCTGATGTCCATGTAGCACTAGTGCAACCTTGAAATGCTTCCAAAAGGGGACAAACATCTAGAGAGTCATTCATCCGTAACTGCCAGGAACATTTTATTTCCATTTTTCAGACTCAGCGAGCCTCTTAACTTCTGAACACTTAAACATTCCTCACTGACTCCGACGTGGCTTTAAACCTTAAATGCTACTTAAACTTACTTCTGTGACTTCAGATGTAGATTTTATTTCCAGCCTTGGAGTCGTTAGAAAGGTTCTGATAGCTCGGACATCTTTAAAAAGTATTCATTTGCAGAAACCAATCGTCTTATAAAGCAATAAACTAGGAGCTTCTTGAGTGGGAGGAGAGAGACGGAAAAATGTAGGAAGTGGAACAGAAGGATTGTTAAAAGCCCATGAAGGTTTTATCAAAGACTTACAGATGGGCAAACAGACACTTGTACAAAAGGACAGAATGAAATGAGTTCTTGGATGAAATTAAATTAACGAAAGGAGGAAGGGAGGTCTTGAGGTTCAAGCACAGGAGAGCGAGAGCCAGGAGATAAGGGGTCTGATGGTCAGTCCTGCTTCACCCCCTTTATGCCCCTCCTGTGTAAAGAGGCAGTAAACCAGACAGAACTCACCAATGGGAAATAAACCTCTGTGTCCAGGGCTTCCCCAGGTGGCATGGAGCCAGTAGAGCCAGCTCTATCCCACCCCCGGGGAGTCTCTCGTGAAGAGGCTGTGCCTGGAGCATTGCTGCATTCCAGCTGTTTGAAGCTGCTGGAATGGCCATGGGGCTGATGGAGGCCATGATGAAAGGTGTAGTTGCCTGATTGCTACTATAACTTGTGTTTGAGACCAGACAGAAACTATGGTAGATGGCAAAGTAGCATAAAGCCACCTTTTCCCTCTACCCCAAATTCCTGTGCATGTCAAACAGAACTGGTCACTGGGCCCATGGATTCTATTCCAAGCTCTGGCACTGACTTGCTGCATGGGCTTGAGCCAGGCGCTTTCCTGTTTGTTGCCTCAGTTTCTTTATCGGTACACTAAGGATAGTATTGCTCCCAGGTTGTTGAGAGGCTGTATCAATGTCTGCAAAATACTTTGGCATCCTCACAAGGTGCTATAGAAGGGCAAAGTATCATTTTTATCTGACATTTGTCGGATATTTTTGTCAGTTTACTGACTGGAATCTACCAAAAATCTGCGGAAACCTCAGTTCTGGCTCTCTTGGGGAATGGAACCAGCAGGAAGGATGTTGGTTCCCATGAGGCAGGTGCTCTCAGGGCAGAGCAGCAGTTGCCCCTCACAGCTTTTGAGATCTGCCTGGGAGGAATGAGAGCAGTCCTCTCAATTCCTGCTCAGTTCCACAAACGGGCTGCCAGTTTCTTGCAGCAGATTGTGTTGGAGGCAGAAGATAGGCCCAGTATGATTAGTGGGACTGTCTTTGTGCTGTCCATGGCCACGAGATCTTGTATCCTCACACCCAGTGATATCTCCATAAAATCTCATGAGATTTCCCATTGGCTGAGCTTGTGAGATGTCCGCCATTTTGAATCTAAACCCAAACCACAAGATAGCCTCAAAGCTTGAGCCCTGAGCAAAAACTAATCCAGACCACATCCAAACACAAACACTGCCACCTCAGCACATCTCTTTTCTAGACCACAAAGAGTTCTGTTGTGAATCAACACACAATCCCCAATAAGCAAAGCTAGAGTGGGCCAATTAAAAACAGACCTGAGTCTGACAAGGGAGGTCACATTGCCAGTGTGCAGTTGCTTTGTGTCCTTGACTCATCTGAAAAAGGGCAAATATACATATAAAGGCTCATGATAAATTATTGAAAAGGGATAAGGATATATTTTATAGACAATTTTGATAAAAGGACAGAAAAAGAGTTTTACAGGAGTTCTAAGCAGAACGATCTCTGATATGAACAAACAATAAATGCTCTTTGCATGGATGTAAAGTTGGTATGGAAATGAGCTCTAAGAAGCAGAATGAGTCTGAACCAGCATTGTTTGTTCTCAGCATTGTGCGGCGTGCACCTCCTCTGCTTAGTAGTGCATTGAAGATTGGCCCTTGATGTTGGCACGATCGACACTGAAAAATGAGTTTTGATGTTTACCCTTTACAGATCATTTAAATGTTATGTGATTCCTTAAAAATATGAATGAGCCTCCTGCTAGTGCAAGATGAAAATCTATCTCCATACCAATGATTTTCATGATGATCCTTTTCATCTTTGGCTGCTGGAAGCTTTGACAGAAAATGTATTGCATTTTCCCCTCTAATAAAATGTGATTTTTTTATATAAACGTACACTTATTTTTGAATTATATTGAGTGACAGGCCCTAGCTGCAGTTAAATCTGCAACATGGAGGATAAATCTCATTTCTCTGTCTCTCAAGTTTCTGGGGCCTAATTCTTCTGCTGCAGGGTATAAGTAACTTCTATTGACTTTAAGTGAAAGTTACTTGTATCCTGCGGCAAGAGAACAGAACCCCAGGGATTAATTTGCTGTTGATTAAAAGCAAGAGACTAATAGCGCTAAGCATAGTGTTGTGTGGGCAAGCATTGTAGAAGCTTCCCACATGCAGCTTTGTCAATGCATTGACTTGCAAAAGCGCAGCTATTGCAGTCCCTAGGACCCCCATGGCTCTGTTAATCCACCTCGCTCGCAAAGCCTCCCGTTTCAGTTCTCACCCTCACCACGCAATTCAGCCTCCTTAATCCAGATACACAATGCACCGATTCTAGCTATACCCCTTCACAGAACTCTGCCAATGCACCTCAGAATGCCACTCGGCAGCATTTTCTGCTCTTCCAAACCACCTACACAGCACAATCTTGACCCACAACACCCCATGCCTGGAAACACCTCTCTAATGCTGGTGCACCTCAATCCTTTGCTACAGCATCCAGGTCTGCTATTCTCAGCCAGTGCCTCTCCTGAGCAGACTTTCTCTCTGCCAGATTGTGTGGTGATTTTGCGATAATGTGACTGTACAGTCAGCAGATGTGCAGATTAAACTTTTTCGCTCAGTTCTACTAGTGATCTGGCATGATTTGAAACGTGGTCTTCAGAAATTAAAGAGAAACACTGTAACCCACTTTGCCTCTGACCTCTCTCCATACCTAATTTTGTTTCTGGTTAAATCACCTATGTTTGGAGAAACTGAAGGAAATAACATAAGAGGAAGAAGGCAACACCAGTGAGATTCTGGTTATTGTACTGCAGTGGTGCCTAGAGGTATCATTGTGCAAAGCCCGTATACATACAAGGTAAGAAGCAGTCCCTGCCACAAAGACAAAGAAATATTGTTATTCCCATTCTAGAGATGGAAACTGAGGCACAAAGAGATGAGGGCTGAGATTTTCAAAGCTGCCTAAGGGCATTTGACACCCGACACCAATTGACTTTCAGCAGCACGCACCTAACTCCCTTAGATTTCTGTGAAAATGCCAGCCAAAGCTTCTTGCCCAAGGTCACACAGAAAGCATGGGGCAAATCCAAGAACTGAACAGAGATTTCCTGAGTCGCAGGCTAGTTCGTTAGCCACCTGACCATCCACCCACTTTGATGTGATTGAACATAACGAACTATGCAAGAATGAGAGACAACTTCCAGGAGACCTTAGGAAATACACCATCAGCACGATTAGAGTTGTTCTCCAGGGAAACTGATACAGCAAGAAGATGGGAAGATGACTGGTGATGGAACAGGAACAGATGGTCTTTCTCAAGGATAACGATAGGACAGTAATTACAAGAGACAAGAAGAGAGTTACTGGCATCCTTACAAGAATTTGTCTAAACAATCACGGAAAGCATTAACCTTCCATGAGAGCAAGGAAGAGAGTGTACGGGAGGAGGAGGAAGAGAATTGCCTGAATAATTCTAAGGGCTAGATATAACTTTATATATCTGCCCCAAGTGAGGGGCAGCCTATAGCTGACTGCCAAAGGAGCAGGTTGGAGTACAAATTGAGGCTTGGAGACTCACAGTTCTTGGCCTGCTCCTGCTGGGTGAGGACTGAGCTGAGTCATCCTTTTCCACAGAGCATCTTACCCTGCCCTGTGTGTACCAGGCTATCTACTCCAGCTGGTGATTAGAGAATGTGCAGCCAAGTCTCCTACCCTTCCCCATCACTCTACATACAAACACACACACACACACACGCTGTCAAGGTTCCTCCCCCACTCTGAACTCTAGGGTACAGATGTGGGGACCTGCATGAAAAACCTCCTAAGCTTATCTTTACCAGCTTAGGTCAAAACTTCCCCAAGGTACAAAATATTCCACCCGTTGTCCTTGGACTGGCTGCTACCACCACCAAACTAATACTGGTTACTGGGGAAGAGCTGTTTGGACGCGTCTTTCCCCCCAAAATACTTCCCAAAACCTTGCACCCCACTTCCTGGACAAGGTTTGGTAAAAAGCCTCACCAATTTGCCTAGGTGACTACAGACCCAGACCCTTGGATCTTAAGAACAATGAACAATCCTCCCAACACTTGCACACCCCCCCCTTTCCTGGGAAATGTTGGATAAAAAGCCTCACCAATTTGCATAGGTGACCACAGACCCAAACCCTTGGATCTGAGAACAATGAAAAAGCATTCAGTTTTTTACAAGAAGACTTTTAATAAAAAATAGAAGTCAACAGAAATAAAGAAATCCCCCCTGTAAAATCAGGATGGTAGATATCTTACAGGGTAATTAGATTCAAAAACATAGAGAACCCCTCTAGGCAAAACCTTAAGTTACAAAAAAGATACACAGACAGAAATAGTTATTCTATTCAGCACAATTCTTTTCTCAGCCATTTAAAGAAATCATAATCTAACACATACCTAGCTAGATTACTTACTAAAAGTTCTAAGACTCCATTCCTGGTCTATCCCCGGTAAAGACCAGCATATAGACAGACACATAGACCCTTTGTTTCTCTCCCTCCTCCCAGCTTTTGAAAGTATCTTGTCTCCTCATTGGTCATTTTGGTCAGGTGCCAGCGAGGTTACCTTTAGCTTCTTAACCCTTTACAGGTGAGAGGAGCTTTCCCCTGGCCAGGAAGGATTTCAAAGGGGTTTACCCTTCCCTTTATATTTATGACACACACACACACACACCCCTCCTCACAGCAGGAAGTATCAAGTGAGGCCTTTGCAGACAGCGTAGGGGCTTCCCCCGTGATATAATTCACATTATGAACATACAAAAATGAACATAATTCAGCAGCAGAATTCTCAAAACGCCATCCAGCAGGATGTAACCTGAAATGCGCCACCTTGGGTAGAATACCAATTCTGCTGTTTAAACTGTGGAGGAAACAACGCTGTGCCAATGATCTCACAGCCTGGGATTCGCGGTGGTCATTGGAACCACTGCCAAGAGCTCTCTTGGGCTGAAGCAAGAGTCCAGAGGCAAGTTAGCAAAGTAAATCCTGGTTTTATTAAGGCTGATTCATCTGAGTTTAACTGAAACTATGGGTATGTCTACATTGCAATTAGACACCTGTGGCTGGCCCATACCAGCTGACTTGGGCTCTTAGGGCTCAGGGGCTGTTTAACTGCCATGTAGATGTTTGGCCTGCAGCTCCAGCCCAAGCTCTGGGACCCTCCCACCTCGCAGGGTCCTAGAGCCTGGGATTCAGCCCAAGTACAAACATCTATGCCACAATTAAACAGCCCCTTAGCCTGAGCCCTAAGTCCCCAAGTCAGCTGGCCCAGGCCAGCAGCAGGTTTTAAATTGCCATGTAGACATGTGTAGTGGGGTGACCACCCCGCTCCAGCCCTGAAGGGGTTAAAGGCAGCTCTGGAGAGGGCTGTGGCTGGGAAAAGCTGAGTGAGTAGCTGACCACAGGTGTGACCAGCTCAATCAGGGCCCAGCTGGCCCTTATAAGAGGCCTGGGGTCAAGGAGCTGAAGGTGTCTAACTCTAGCCGTGGAGTGGGAATGGCTAGCTGTCTGAGAGCTTGGTACCTTATGTGGAGCAGTGCTGGGGAAGGGTAAAGGGGAGCTAGGGAGCTCCTGCCTGGTAAACCCCCAGGCTGCAGGCCTTGATGAAGGCCTACCCAGGTACTGGGGTTGCAGAGGTGCAGCCTGGGATTAAGCAGAGTCAGGTGGTCCTACCCCCTTGCCGGTGATGAGTGGCCATTACTGACTGCAATCGGCTCAAGGGAAAGGGGGCTGGATGATGACTGGCAGTAGCCACTGAGGCAAGATGGGTTTAGAGGATTGGGGGTTCCCCTGGGAGGGGAGACCCAGATTGTGGGTTACTGCTGAGGGCAGAACCCCAAGGTAAGGAGCACTGGGGTCCTGGAGGCTGGAAGAGCTAATTCCCAGGATGACCAGCCGGTGCTGCACCGGTGAGTCGTCACATTGCTACAACATACTAGAGCAGGGGAACTCCAGCTCCTCACTTCCACCCCATTGCCCACTCAGATTTAACACTGACTTTGGGTAAAATTTGCAAGTCAATATAGCAGATGACTAGATTATAAAAATCCCAGGTCTTATTCCAGGGGTCAACGTTCAACCATTTCGTACTCATTTGTTATTTGCACTTTTGCTTATGCAAATATTGTTCTGAGAACAAACTAAATTGGTGTGGGCATTGTAAAGGGGGTGGGGAGGGTGAGTCAGAGTTATATGGCAGAGAGGCAATGCCCAAAAAGGATCTGTTTTTATAGTGAGATAGCTAATTATGAAAGAGCCTACTGGAGATGAGGTACTCTAGGCCCAGGCTCTCAAAGGTATTTAGCCCTGATCTACACTAGGACTTTAGGACTTTAATTTAACAGCATTAAATCGATGTAAACCTGCACCCATCCACAAGATGAAGCCATTTTTTCAACTTAAAGGGCTCTTAAAAATCGATTTCCTTACTCCACCCCTGAGAAGTGGATTAGCACTTAAATCGGCCTTGCCGGGTTGAATTTGGGGTACTGTGGACACAATTCGACGGTACTGGCCTCTGGGAGCTATCCCAGAGTGCTCCATTGTGACTGCTCTGGACAGCGCTCTCAACTCAGATGCACTGGCCAGGTAGACAGGTAAAGAACCGTGAACTTTTGAATCTCATTTCCTGTTTGGCCAGCATGGTAAGCTGCAGGTAACCATGCAGAGCTCATCAGCAGAGGTGACCATGATGGAGTCCCAGAATCACAAAAGAGCTCCAGCATGGACTGAATGGGAGGTATGGGATCTTATTGCTGTATGGGGAGAAGAATCAGTGCTATTAGAACTCCGTTCCAGTTTTCAAAATGCCAAAACCTTTGTCAAAATCTCCCAGGGCATGAAGGATAGAGGCCATAATAGGGACATGAAGCAGTGCCGTGGAGCTGAGGAGCTTAAGGAGCTGAGGCAAGCCTACCAGAAAACCAAAGAGGCGAATGGCCGTTCCAGGTCAGAGCCCCAAACATGCTGCTTCTATGATGAGCTGCATGCCATTTTAGGGGATTCAGCCACCACTACCCCAGCCGTGTTGTTTGACTCCTTCAATGGAGATGGAGGCAACACGGAAGCAGGTTTTGGGGACGAAGAAGATAGCTCACAGCAAGCAAGCGGAGAAACCGGTTTTCCCAACAGCCAGGAACTGTTTCTCACCCTGGACCCAGTACCCCCCTGTCATAAATATAAAGGGAAGGGTAAACCCCTTTGAAATCCCTCCTGGCCAGGGGAAAGCTCCTCTCACCTGTAAAGGGTTAAGAAGCTAAAGGTAACCTCGCTGGCACCTGACCAAAATGACCAATGAGGAGACAAGATACTTTCAAAAGCTGGGAGGAGGGAGAGAAACAAAGGGTCTGTGTCTGTCTGTATGCTGGGTCTTTTACCGGGGATAGACCAGGAATGGAGTCTTAGAACTTTTAGTAAGTAATCTAGCTAGGTATGTGTTAGATTATGATTTCTTTAAATGGCTGAGAAAAGAATTGTGCTGAATAGAATAGCTATTTCTGTCTGTGTATCTTTTTTGTAACTTAAGGTTTTGCCTAGAGGGGTTCTCTATGTTTTTGAATCTAATTACCCTGTAAGATATCTACCATCCTGATTTTACAGGGGGGATTTCTTTATTTCTGTTTACTTCTATTTTTTATTAAAAGTCTTCTTGTAAAAAACTGAATGCTTTTTCATTGTTCTCAGATCCAAGGGTTTGGGTCTGTGGTCACCTATGCAAATTGGTGAGGCTTTTTATCCAACATTTCCCAGGAAAGGGGGTGTGCAAGTGTTGGGAGGATTGTTCATTGTTCTTAAGATCCAAGGGTCTGGGTCTGTAGTCACCTAGGCAAATTGGTGAGGCTTTTTACCAAACCTTGTCCAGGAAGTGGGGTGCAAGGTTTTGGGAAGTATTTTGGGGGAAAGGACGCGTCCAAACAGCTCTTCCCCAGTAACCAGTATTAGTTTGGTGGTGGTAGCGGCCAGTCCAAGGACAACGGGTGGAATATTTTATACCTTGGGGAAGTTTTGACCTAAGCTGGTAAAGATAAGCTTAGGAGGTTTTTCATGCAGGTCCCCACATCTGTACCCTAGAGTTCAGAGTGGGGGAGGAACCTTGACACCCCCGAACCCACCCAAGGCTGCCTCCTGTACCTGGCAGGCGGAGAAGGGACCTCCGGTGAGTGTACCTTTTAAAATACTATACATGGTTTAAAAGCAAGCATGTGAAAGGATTACTTTGCCCTGGCATTCGCAGCTCTCCTGGATGTACTCCCAAAGCCTTTGCAAAAGGTTTCTGGGGAGGGCAGCCTTATTGTGTCCTCTGTGGTAGGACACTTTACCACTCCAGGCCAGTAGCACGTACTCAGGAATCATTGTAGAACAAAGCATTGCAGTGTATGTTTGCTGGCGTTCAAACAACATCCGTTCTGTATCTCTCTGTGTTATCCTCAGGAGAGTGAGATATCATTGATGGTCACCTGGTTGAAATAGGGTGCTTTTCTTCAGGGGACACTCAGAGGAGCCTGTTCCTGCTGGGCTGTTTGCCTGTGGCTGAACAGAAATGTTCCCCGCTGTTAGCCACAGGGAGGGTTGAAGGGATAGCCATGCGGTGGTGGGAGGCAAAATGCGACCTTGTAACGAAAGCACGTGCTATGTATGTAATGTTAGCAACAATGTTTACTGTGAAAGAGTGTAGCCGTTGTTTTATAAAATGTGTCTTTAAATACTGCTGTCCCTTTGTTTTTTTCCACCAGCTGCATGTGTTTCAATGATCACAGGATCTTCTCCTTCCCAGAGGCTAGTGAAGATTAGGGAAAAAAAAAACTGCATTCGTGATGAAATGTTCTGAGCTCATGCTGTCCTCCCACACTGACACAGCACAGATGAATGCGTGGAGGCAAATAATGTCAGAGTGCAGGAAAGCACAAAATGACTGGCAGGAGAGGTGGTGGGCTGAAGAGAGTAAGTGGCGGGCTGAAGAGAGGGCTGAAGCTCAAATGTGGCGGCAGCGTGATGAGAGGAGGAAGGAGTTAATGCTGAGGCTGCTGGAGGATCAAACCAATATGCTCCAATGTATGGCTGAGCTGCAGCAAAGGGAGCTGGAGCACAGATTGCCACTACAGCCCCTGTGTAACCAACCACTCTCCTCCCCCTCCCCAAGTTCCATAGCCTCCTCCCCCAGACACCCAAGAACATGGTGTGGGGGGCCTCCGGCCAACTAGCCACTCCACCACAGAGGATTGCCCAAAAAACAGAAGGCTGGCATTCAATAAATTTTAAAGTTGTAAACTTTTAAAGTGCTGTGTGGCATTTTTCTTCCCTCCTCGGCTACCTTGGTAGTCATCCCCCTATTTTTATGAATGAATAAAGAATGCATGAATGTGAAGCAACAATGACTTTGTTGCCTCTGCAAGCGGTGATTGAAGGGAGGAGAGGAGGGTGGTTAGCTTACAAGGAAGTAGAGTGAACCAAGGGGTGGGGGGGGGTTTCATCAAGGAGAAACAAAGAGAACTTTCACAGCGTAGCCTGGCCAGTCATGAAACTGGTTTTCAAAGCTTCTCTGATGCGGACCGTGCCCTCCTGTGCTCTTCTAACTGCCCTGGTGTTTGGCTGCGCGTAACCAGCAGCCAGGCAATTTGCCTCAACCTCCCACCCCGCCATAAACGTCTCCCCCCTTACTCTCACAGATATTGTGGAGCGCACAGCAAGCAGTAATAACAGTGGGAATATTGGTTTCGCTGAGGTCTAAGCGAGTCAGTAAACTGCGCCAGCGTGCCTTTAAATGTCCAAATGCACATTCTACCACCATTCTACACTTGCTCAGCCTGTAGTTGAACAGCTCCTGACTACTGTCCAGGCTGCCTGTGTACGGCTTCATGAGCCATGGCATTAAGGGGTAGGCTGGGTCCCCAAGGATAGTTGTTAGGCATTTCAACATCCCCCACAGCTATTTTCTGGTCTGGGAATACAGTCCCTTCCTGCAGCTTTTGAAACAGACCAGAGTTCCTGAAGATGTGAGCGTCATGTACCTTTCCCGGCCATCCCATGCTGATGTTGATGAAACGTCCCTTGTGATCCACCAGAGCTTGCAGCACTATTGAAAAGTACCCCTTGCGGTTTATGTACTCGCTGGCTTGGTGCTCCGGTGCCAAGATAGGGATATGGGTTCCAACTATGGCCCCACCACAGTTAGGGAATCCCATTGCAGCAAAGCCATCCACTATGACCTGCACATTTCCTAGGGTCACTACCCTTGATATCAGCAGATCTTTGATTGCATGGGCTACTTGCATCACAGCAGCCCCCACAGTAGATTTGCCCACTCCAAATTGATTCCCAACTGACTGGTAGCTGTCTGGCGTTGCAAGCTTCCACAGGGCTATCGCCACTTGCTTCTCAACTGTGAGGGCTGCTCTCACCTTGGTATTCATGCGCCTCAGGGCAGGGGAAAGCAAGTCAAAGTTCCATGAAAGTGCCCTTACGCATGCAAAAGTTTCGCAGCCACTGGGAATCGTCCCAGACCTGCAACACTCTGCGGTCCCACCAGTCTGTGCTTGTTTCCCGAGCCCAGAATCGGTGTTCCACCGCATGAACCTGCCCCATTAGCACCATGATGCATGCATTGTCAGGGCCCATGCTTTCAGGGAAATCTGTGTCCATGTCCTGATCACTCAAGTGACCGCGCTGACATCGCCTCCTCGCCCGGTATCACTCTGCCAGGTTCTGGTGCTGCATATACTGCTGGATAATGCGTGTGGTGTTTAATATGCTCCTAATTGCCAAAGTGAGCTGAGCGGCCTCCATGCTTGCCTTGGTATGGCGTCCGCACAGAAAAAAGGTGCGGAACGATTGACTGCCGTTGCTCTGATGGAGGGAGGGGCGACTGATGACATGGCTTACAGGGTTGGCTTACAGGGAATTAAAATCAACAAAGGGGGTGGCTTTACATCAAGGAGTATTTCAGGCAGGACTTCACAGAGCGTTCCAATAAGAAATGGTGCACCTAAGTAATTGTTCTTATTGGAACAAGCAGGTTGGTCTGGCCTCTGATTGATACATGGCTAGATTTATCTCACTGCACCTTCTCTGTGAGTGACTGCAGTGTGACCTAGAGGAATGAGTCCCCTAGACGGCGTGGGGGGGAAAGCAAATGAGTACAAAACAAATCTGGTCTATTTCTTGTTGTGATCCACTCCATCTATCTTTTACATCTTTGGCTGGCAGCAGACGGTGCAGAAGGACTGCAAGCCATCCACATCTCATGGCTGCTCGGCAGAAGATGGTACAATAGGACTGCTAGCAATCCGTATCACCTGCCTGCTCACCATAAGATGGTTCAATAGGACTGACTGCAGGACTAAAGAGAATGACCTGGTCAAGTCACTTCTAATGTAGTCCCTGCACCCATGTCTGCCCAGGCGCTCCTGGCCGACGTGGCCAGGAGCACCTTGGACATGACAATGACGGCTACCGGTCGTACTGCACCGTCTGCTGCCACAAAGCAAGGGGTTGCTGCTGCTGTGTAGCAATGCAGTACCACGTCTGCCAGCATCCAGGAGACATACGGTGACGGGCTCCATGCTTGCCGTGGTATGGCGTCTGCACAGGTAACTCAAGAAAAAAGGCGCGAAACGATTGTCTGCTGCTGCTTTCATGGAGGGAGGGAGGGAACGGGGGCCTGACGATATGTACCCAGAACCACCCGTGACAATGTTTTAGCCCCATCAGGCATTGGGATCTCAACCCAGAATTCCAATGGGCAGCGGAGACTGTGGGAACTGTGGGATAGCCACCCACAGTGCAACGCTCCGGAAGTCGACGCTTGCCTCGGTACTGTGGAAGCACTCTGCCGAGTTAATGCACTTAAAGCATTTTCTGTGGGGACACACACACACTCGAATATATAAAAACGATTTCTAAAAAACCGACTTCTATAAATTCGACCTAATTTCGTAGTGTAGACATACCCTTAGTTAACTCCCATAAGTTTCAATGGGAGTTAAATGCCCATATACCTCTGAGGATCAGGGCTTGTTATATTTACCTTGATGTAGCTACTCGCTAGTCAAGGTCAACCCCAGTTGGTGGCATGGAGGAGTGCTTGAGTATTGTCCTCATACTGAAGTAAAAACTACCAGTGCCTTCTCCCCACTAGGAATTTACAGTAAGACAACTAACTTCAGAGACCCCTTGCATTGTAAAAAACCACACATTTTGTGGCCAAGATGACACAGCCTAAATCCCTAAACTGTTATCTCTAGACTTTCTAAAGTTTGGGGTTTTCTAAATGGCATCACATTTTTGTACAAAATGGGTCAGTTGGGGGTGGGGGGGGGATGCCCATGAACTTTAAACCTCAGCTCCTCTTCAACTTTTTTATTTACAGCTATTTAGAATTAAGGCAGGTGTAGCCCATAGGATTATTTTGCTAGCTATTAGATCCTACTAATCCAGCCAGCATCAATTAATATGTTTCTTTTTCTGAAATTAATCCATTTTATTCTTCTATTTTATCAGTATTAATTCCCTGGAATTTAGGATGTGTAGAGACATGTGTTTCCTAATAATAATTTTTGCTGAAATGCAAGAAGCCTACCAGCCTGTAAGATCTGCTATGTAGCAAAAAGTATAATTAGTTATAAATATGTCAGCATAAAAGTTGGCAACCTTTGGCACAGATAAGAATGGTCCCTGAACTTTGCAGAACCAAAGGGAGGAACTATTCACATCACAGGTTTATCCGGCATCTACAACCAGTCGGTAACTGCAGGGTACACCACAACTTGGAGGTCATCAAGAGAGCCTAGGTTGGCAGTTTTGGAATGAGATAATCCATATTAATATATTTAGAAAGTGCCATAATCCACTAACCTATAGGAGAAGGGTACCCATACATTTCTTAGGGTACAGAAATAAGATTTGGGGATAGTAGGTTGGGCCTGAATTACATAGGTCAGGATCCTATAAAATATCTTGTAAGAGAGCTCTTCTAAGCTCTGCTAAGTTCTAAGCTCTTCAAACTCCGGAAGCTTCGGTTTCTTGGAGTGTTTTTTCCAGTTCTCCTGGTCTCTAGAGACCATCTTCTATCACGCTATCAGCTCAGCTTGTGCAGTATAGTATGACTACTCAACATTCCTAACCATTGGGAAAGCCAATACCATCATGTAATCAGGCATGCCAGGAGTGAGGCTGGTCCTTCCTCTCCTATTACCAGGTCCTCAAGAAAGAGTGTGAGTATGTTAGGTTAAGGTACTTATAATAGAAATGGTACCACCACGAGTTTTGGAATTCTTGAACTGTTTTGCAGTTAAAAGTTTCATTGCATTTCTTATTTTTATGTTAATTTCAATAAAGATTTTATCAATTTGGTATTGTCCTCAGTATATGTGTTCTTGCCAATCATCCCGAGAATCCTCTCCCGATATAGAACTCTGAGTTCTTGCAGTCTGAATTGGATAAGAACCTATAAATCTTCTGGTCAGATGCAATCAGTGGTGAGCCATAACAACTAACTGATCAAATTCAGGTCAACACAGGGCAGCAGCCCTATCTAACAGCTGCTTTAAACCAGAAACTTCTGATGAAGCTGGATTGCACTCCCAGACTATATATTTTATTATATATATTAAATGTCTCTGCTACCCTCATGTGGCCCCTCCATGGTGGGAGGATCAATATAGCAGGAGGTTCTATATAAAATTTCTGCCTCACTTTATCCTGGCAACTTGAGCTGGACATGTTGGCAACATTATGAGCACACCCATTAACACATTTCTCCAATAACAGCCAAAACTGAGTTGAGAGAAGTGGATGTCAGGAGGCTGCCCAATATTTGGAAGAACCTGTCCAGCTAGAATCACTTGTGTATGGAGTCCACACCAGAATTCACGATTTGCCTGCTCCCAATGAAGTTAATTGGGGTTGTACCCACAGAGATCTGTGATCACTCTCCAGAATTGCTTATATAGAGCAGAACTCCCTGCTCTGAGCCTATGGATAATTGTCAATGTAATTTCCAAACCATTTTAGGTAATGGGGTACTTATTGATTCTATACATCTGTTTTCCACTGGATATATTTTTTGTGATTCATTTTTCCATTGGTTTTGTAGCAAGTATCCTTTGGAACAAACGGAAGGCTGGCACTAGAGGTCAGGCTATTGCACACACACCGTACTATGTGTCTCAGGAGGGGGAAGGAAAAGGCCCTGAAGAAATTAGTTGCCCTTGAAGATGAAATTAAACAGCTGGAGCTGGTGCATATAAGTCATGGTCACCCCAGCTGCCTCCTGTGAACTCTTCAACAAAAAGCTGCAAATTAATTCATTTAAAACAAATCTGGAGGAAAGAGCTGTTTTGCAGAGCAAGCATAATTACTACCACTGAGGAGAGCGAGAGGGCAGGAAAGCGAGTGGCTTCCTGGGAAATTAAGACGATTTAGGCTCCTGGGGGAGATTATGTTCCTGATCTTATTAAAATGATTAATCAGTTTTAAGAATTTGTATTCTGAGGAATCCAAAGCAGATTGGCGTAAACAGGAAAGGGGCAGATGCTTCTGAAATCTGTGTACGAGCGCAGGCTGCTAAGGGGAAGGAGAAGTCCGCTGTGTTCAGGAGGCTGGTTACAGCCGTCTCATCATGCAAAGGCAGCAAAGTCTGTGTTCTGTACTCAGTCTTTCCCATGCTGTGATCCCTGTGAAGCCCAGACCCATCTAGCCAAGAGCAAGCTGGCCACGCTCCCATTTAGCAAGATGTGAAGGGCAAGACAGTCATAACCTCCAGGTTGAGAACATTTGTCCTAGCAGACGTTAAAAAAAGTCCAGTTGAAATCAGTGGCCTCTGTATTAGAAATGTTTTATGACTCATACTCCACTGATTGCATGTCAACTCCATTCCAGAGGGAGTGGCAGTCACCCGGTCTTCATAGACCAGCTGCAACAAGGGAGCATAGATTATGGTTTAACCAATCCTGTGTTCCAACTTTGGTTCTGACACTAACTTCCTGTGTTATCTTGGGGCAAGTCATTTAATCTCAACTCTGGGGAACGAAGGTGATAAAGAAAAGAACCAGAAAACAACCCTATAATCATGTAAAGCTAGGCCTGTCTTTTTTCTATGCTTATCTGTCTTCTCTCTAAGGTTATTGGGTGGAAGGAATGTGAACTGTGTGTAACCTGTACTCCCTGTTTTGGGGAAAGAATTCCTTATACAGATAAGCCTCCATGTTTATACCTACCCCAAAACTTCAAACGGACTGGGTTAACCGGCTTGAACTGGAAGAGATATCACACTGTATGTTGAACCAGGCTATAAAAGCCCATCTCTGTTCTTTGTTCGGGGCTTCACCATTTTCCTCTGTAAAGGAATTGGTGAGCCCTTCAGCTGTCGTACTTGCTAACATTAAAGTGCCTCACTTTATCAAAGAGCCAAGACTCTGTGTTTTGTTTGGCTAATACAGAAGTCCAGGGAAGGCCACCCTCCTAACCCTAGACGGGAGAGGAAACCTTTTTCCCTAACAAAGGAAGTTAGGCACCCAACTCCCACTGGAGCTGGGAGTGAGAGATATATTGCAGGAAATTGCCCGCTTTGGGAGATCTCAGTGTATTAAGTTTAGGTACCAGAGTGAGTCAGAGATTGTATGGAATTCCCTGGGGGAGGGTGCCTACATTACTTTCCAGAACGAAGAACAGTGGAGGTGGGAGAGGGGGAATTAGGCAAATTCACTCAGTTTTAACAGCTCCAAAGAGGTAGCACCACATGGAGCGGTTCACATAGACTTGTTCAAACTGGATAGTCCAGAGACTAACAGACAAAAAAAGGCTATTTATCCCCAAAACCCTGAGTTTAAACTGACTCAGGGCCTTCTTTCTGATCCAGCAAATGGATAATTCCCACTCCTTCCTAGGAAGGGTTGGAAAGACTAGGGTGATCTCTGGTAATCTTTTAGGAACTTTGATTGAATTTTAATTGTTTTTTTCTGTAGTGCTTTCACCTTAAGAACAAATGTGCTTGCTTAGAAATAGCTGGAATAAACCTGGTCAGGAAGGAGGGAGAGAGACATGGGTCTCTGCCCAAGAGAGGTGACTGCTAAGGAACCAGGAGAGTGGGTGCCCTGGAGGGACCACGGAGCAGAAATACAGATGCAATTATCCTGACTGTGACACTGGGCACCTAACTTGCTTAGATGCTTTTAAAAATCCCACTGTAACAGGACGCAGACTCACCCAGCAGTGCCTCCTGCTGGCTGTCTAGGAATTAGCTCTTTTTACAGGCTCCAGAGCACCCTCTGCCGGTGTCTCGCTGTTACTGGCCCCCGTGTCCCTCCCGGACCCCGGTGCCCTTTTACCAGGGGTGCTGCCCCTCCAGGCAATACCCCACAGATCTGGGTCTCCCCTCCCCGGGGAACCCACCCCCCCACTCTCTATCCCCACCGTGCCTCAGCCTATGGGCCAGTCATCCTCTAGCCCCTTTTCACTGGGACCTACTGCAGTCTGTATAAGCCAGTCATCATAGGCAAGGGGAGTTTGGACTTGCTACCTCTGCCTACCCTTGGGCTTCCCTGTTGCAACCCTGTTTTAGGCCACCTACCAGCCCTGCAGCTTTTCCAGTCTGGAGCCCCCCAGCTCCTCTGGCCTTCCCCAGCCCTGCTTCACCTCAGGTACCCTGGTACGCTCCCCAGCAGCCCAGCCTGTCTCCATCCACAGACAGAGGAGACTCTGTGTGCTCCTGGCCACTGCCCTCTTATAATGGCCAGCTGGGCCCTGATTAAGACAGCCATGGCCTGATTGGGGCATGGCCCCTAGCTCAGGCTGTTTCTCCCAATCAGCCCTGCTTTTCCTTCCCTAACACAGCCCTCTCTCCCTGCTGTTTTCAGCCTTTGAAGGCAGGAGCGGGTGACCACCCCGCTACACCCACTAAGCATCTATCTGCATCTTGAGACAACTAAATGCCTTTGTAAAACTGGCCTGAAAAGCCTAATGCCTTTAGGCTACTATTTACACTAGTGGAACTTACCTCTGCTTGGAGGAAGGTGTACTCGGGAAAAAAATGACTATGCATAGTGGCCTACCCTAGAGGCAAGCATCAGAGCAGCTACACAGTGGCTGGAATGAGCCAAACCCCTCAGTACAGGTATGACAGGGTGCAAGCCTTGAGCGCCTCCTTGTGGCGCAAGGTGGTCCTGTACCATACTGTGTCAGTGTCTCCAATCCCACTGTACTGGAGCCCCTTCAGCCATAATATCAGCTTAATCCTCCAGCTATGTCATCTAAAAGCTCCCACTCCTTCCAGGGTAAAGGAGTCTTTCAAAGCAAAGTCCCAAAAGATACAAAACAAAGAAGTCTTCTGCCCTGCTAGGCTCTACCTCCAGCTTCTTTTTCTGCATATAATTGCCAGTCATTTCCCCTGGCACCATGCTCTCACTCAGACAGTCTGGGTTCAGATACTGCCTTCAGCCTGCCTTTCGGCAATGAACTCTGGCCATCCATGCTTTCCAGAGAATTCCTCGCCTCCCAGCAAACCGTTTATCCCTAGCAGAAGCAGCTTGTCTTCACTCTTCCCCCTCTCCAGCTTCAGCGGCTGGACTGTCCCCGTTTGAAGACCAAACCCAACACCGGTGTAGTGGGTGTGACTAACTGAGCCCAAGCCTGGCCTTTACGGCCACGTCTACACTGCAATAAAAAACACCCACGGCACCAAGTCTCAGAACCCGGCTCTGCTGACTCAGGTTCACAGGGCTAAAAATAGCAGCCTAGATGTTCAGGTTCGAGCTGGAGCCTGGACTCAGAGACCCTCCTTCGTTGCAGGGTCTCTGAGTCTGGGCTTGGACTTTAACATCTACACAGCAATCTGATAGCCGCATAGCCTGAGCCCTATGAGTCTGAGTCAGCCGACTAGGGCAAGCCACAGCTATCATGGGGGGCTATTATTGGAGTTTAGACATGCCCTATTTCTGTCTAGCCTAGAGGTCACACCCCTCACAGCAAGCAAGGCCTTGGAGCCCTATTTTGGATGAAGAGATTTTTTCATCACTTCAGACCCATGTCACTTATCACAAAGGGCTTTTCAAAGTACACCTTCACTGTAGCTACTTTCTGCCCGTTGCAAAGAAAAGTGGAAACATTTTTTCTTTTGAAATGACTAAAACAGAGTCAGATTCAGGAACATATGGAAGTGGGAAAAGAAGTGGCCATCAAAGCATGTCACTTATATAACTGCATTTGAAAGGCAGGGGCCTTTCAACATGGAGAATTTAAAAAAAGACTTTTTAATTTATATTTTGCAGAAATTAAGCAGTTGCAAGGGAGAGGGAAAAAAAATCAATCATCATTCCCTTCCAAATTACAGAGAAGAGGGGGCAGATGGGTAACTCCCATTGGTTCTGTTAGGTATCTGTTGTCATTAGAATACAGGCAACTCAATTTACTACCATGCCATCTAGATCGGCTCCAAGGAAGGCTGGAGGACATGGTGGTTAACACACCTGGGACAGAGACTGGTCAGTTATGTCAGTTGACACCACTGGGGATCTGCCTTGTGGAAGAGCACATTAGCCTTCCGAGCGCTCCCTTGCAGCCGAGTACAGTTATGATGCTGCCTGCCTCAGTTTCTCCCTCAATGAGGTACACAGCCTGCTCAAGGAGCCAAACCCTACATTACAGTGCTCTCACTCCCTCTAATCAAGCCTTCTGAAAGAAGCCCTTATACAAGGGTTTAAAGGCTCTGACCTCAGAGCACAGATAAAACTTAAGACTCTCAAAACAAGCGTCTCAGGTTCCAGTAGCAGCGCCTTCTGCTGTATGGCCTCAGGCTATTCTGCTGCCTGGAGAACTCTGCCAACCTTCTCCTGCCTGTTCAGGGTCTCTCTCTGGCTAGAGCTTTTACCTAGTTCAGGCTCCCAAGAACCTCCTCTCCTGCAGAGCTTCCCATCTCCTCTACTGAAAACTCCTTCACAACTCCTATTTCAGCTGAGCTCTCCTGAGCCTTTTATCAAGCCCAGGTGCTTTTTACTGATTTAACTGCCTTCCAGCTACTTAAGCAGTTACTTAGGCCCAGGTGGACCTGGGTGGCTCTTTTCCTTCAGTAGAACTTGTCCCACATAGGGTGGGAACAGGGCTAGCCTTACGGGTGGATGATGTGGGTGACTGCCCAGGGTGCTGTGGTCAGGAAGGCACAATGGTCAAAAGGCAAGGATCTGTGCCTGGGGTGTGAGGCCGCAAAATGGAACTCGGGGCAATGGTGGGGTCTGGGGGTGATGGGGAGCCAAGGGAGGCAGCAGGGGTTGGGGGGATGGGTGAGGAGCCTAGAGAGGTATTAGGGGCCAGGGGTGCCAAAACACAAGTTCACCCAGGGCAACATTTTCCATAAGGCTGGCCCTGGCTGAGCATCCAACTTCCTGAAAGGTCTAGCCCTTGCCAGCTCCCTGTAGTTCTGCTACTTTAGCACTCCCGTACATGAGGGGAGCTACAGTGATGCTAGGCCAATGGTAGTAGAATTTCTGAAAATACTCAGTGAATCTGCCTCTTAGAATGTTAATTTAAAATGAAAGGCACCTTCAACATTCACAACCATTAGATGTATAGACATAAGGTACAGAGAAGCGTGCTGAACAGGGAGCCAGAAATGCCTAGAGTCTACTCCTGGCTCTGCCATTGGTGTGCTCCGTGCCTCAGTTTCCCTATCTAAAAAATGGAAATAGCGGAATTCCCTACTTTACAGGGGTGTTGTGAAGCTCATGGATTAGAGTCAGTTCTGGCATGAAGTGGTGTTTTATGTTGGGGGAAATTTGGCCTTATGCTTAGAAAACAATTGGAACATATATTATGCTTACTAATAGATTGGAAAGATGTCCCGATATAACTGATGAAGACATTTAGAAGGTGTGGAATAATATATGTACTGCCTTTTTGTTCCAAGATTTTTTTCTTGTAAGATGTAATATTGACCAAGGCAAACTTATCTCTTAGGTCAGTCAAGTTGGATATTTACCTCAGCAGAATTTAGGAAAGCTGGATTTGGTGTTAAGGCCCCAGTTCAATAAGGTACTTAAGACAGTACCTAACTTTAAGGACACAAATAGTCTTGTTGACTTCAGTGGCTTAAAGCTAGGCATGTTCTTAAGTAACTTTCGGAACCAGGACATAAATTATTAATTTGAAACATTTTGTACTATATTTTTATGACAGGTATCATACCAAATCCCATACAAAGCCATGTCAAAAGAACATTATAAAAACCTACATAGCTAAATTAGTTAGCTAAGATTACACAGTAAGCATTACAAAAATCAGGAAATGCAAAATTCAGGTACTCGCATAAGCCTTAACTCTGCCCCTTTGTGTGTATATAATACTTTGCATTCTTTAATTACATCCAGTAAGTAGGAAAGTAACACAGCCACACTTGCATGCACACAGAGCCCTTCTTAGATGCAGTGCAGGAGATGATGCAGTTAACTATGGAGCTAACAACTGCACATTTAGATGAGTCTTAGACCAGAAGTACTTAGCTATAACTGTCACCAGTATTCTAGCTCTTATTATCCCGAATAAGCAAAATAACATCCCAAAGTCAGCATGTTCCCCCCCCCCATAAATGCTCCTTACAGTATGTCAGTTGCCCTTCATAATCAGTTTTTAACTAACCAGATACTGTAACCAGCAGAGTGTTATAGACAGGCCATCTGCTCATGCAGCCCTCGCTCAGGCACAATTCCCATGGGCTTCCATTAGACTTTGCCTGCGTGAGGCCTGCGGGATCAGGCTCACCTATGCTTGCCCCCTTTCTGCTTAGCACATTGCAGGGGAGAGGACAAGCTCTCGTTAGTCACTAGCAGCCTGCACAGTTTGTTTCCTAACCCCTTGGCTGAAACATGTGGATCTACTGAGCTCAAATCTTTCCAGAAAGACCAATGGTGGGCACCTCATCTCAGCAGTGATGGGAGGAGGGGGAGGAGGGAGAGGAAGAAGAGGAAGGAAAGACTAATGCCCTCATCTCCAATTCTGTAGTTCTGCATCCCTTATACGTTTGGCTGCCTGCTCATAGCCAGTTGGAGGTCACCTTTTGCTCCACTGTACACGCCAGCTCCTAATCCATCTTTCATGTTAATCGCTTCTAGGCATGGGAGCAAGAGATCAATAATCGGGGGCAGAGTGGGGGGAAATGTGTGTAATAATATCAAAGGACTGACCAAAGCCTTGACAGGAAGCTTCCATTGTTGAGCAGAAGAAATTTATTCTAAGCACGAACCCTGGAGGAAACAGTTAACTCTAGCACTCTGGTACTTCAGCAGAAACTTTATTGAACAGTCAAAGGAAGAATCTGGAAAGTTCTTGGTCATTAAGAATGGAGGACTATTTTCAGTGCTATGCTGGGAGGTTTACAGAGAGAGATTTTATGCCTTTCCCCTTTAAGCAGATCCCTGTCACTCTTGAACAACCTTGTCCGCTCAGGTGTAATTTCAGCAGCATCATATGGAATGGGCCTTGTGTACCTCACAAAGGCCAAACTTTCCAGACCGTATACAGCCACCCGCTAACTTTATTCCCCAGTTCAACATTTCAGCTCTTCCAGCGTGGCTCTGGAGAATGCAAGACAGATCAATAAACAATCAGGATGTCTTTCATACACATCGGCTGTGTCACATTTTATGGTGTGAATTAATTCCACGCTCTTTCCTTGTCCAAAGTCATTTCCTCCCGGATAGATTTTGGATCAATAGGTGGGAGAGAGGTTACTGCTGATACTAAGTTAACGATGAAGCCCTAGCGCTGCTGTCAGACCAGCAGATGGAGCAATGGCTACATTCAGTGCTCCCTAGTCTGTGACTTCCCTACTTGCTGCACTCTTTTGCCCAGTACGTTTGCAGGTGATCTAACCAGCAAGACATGGATTTCTGCAGAGCGACTGAGAATCAAAAACAGGTGTAGAGGAGTCAGGATTTTTGGTTGCCTGTATTGTGGTTTTTGTTGTTGCTGTGCAGCGCAGTGTGTGTGAAAAGCAAGACATGCTTCCTCTTCCGAGAATCCAAGGACAGGCTGAGAAAAATTAGCTAAAAATGACATATTTCTGAAGCAGCCCATACAATTATATAGATAATTGTGTCCTTGCTGCAGAATTCTATGAAATCATTGAAACCACAGAATCCTTTGGAAAGGATTTCAATCTTTATTCAATTCTATGGGTATCTGGAGCAATTCCTTTAGCTCCCAGAGCCATTTTCATAGAGGCGTCATTATTATTAACTTCTTCAGGACTGTTCCATACATAACATGAGTGATCATGAGTGTGTGCATGAATGAGCATGTGTGTGCACGGACATGTATCTGTGCATATGTGTGGGTGTGTGCAACCATGAATGTACATGTATATGTGTGTATGTGCACAAGGTATACAGGTATGAGTGTGTGTGTGTGTGTATGTGCCTCTGGACCTATAAATGTGCCTCTGGACCTATAAATGTGCATAAGTGTGGGTATATGTGTATGTGCCCATGGATAGGAGTGTGTCTGCACGTATCTGCACATACATGAATGTGTGTGTGTCTGTCTGAATGTGTTTGTGTTTGCATCCATACGGGAGTGTGCGGGGAATGAGAGGCTAATAGAAAAGATTATGTCTATTCAATGCAAAAAGCTGCTTTATTGCACTGTTAGCCTTCAGACATAAGAAAGCCAGGAGATCCGAATCTCATGGTTGCCCCAGCCACTGTAATTTGTCCCCCTTGTGTATTGCTAGTATTTTGTATTAAAATATATTCTGTTAAATTTATGCCTTTATATATGAGTGTGTGTGTGTAATATGGCTGAGTTACAGTGGCTGGGGGAACTATAACTTTCTTTCTTTTTCCAAGAGGCTGTTATATATCTGATTATGTTGCACCATTTGGAGTTTGGCTGGAAGCAGTATTAGCTGCTGTTAATCCTTCAACAGTGGATGGGCCCACAGATCTTTTCTTCTTGTGTCTCTCTCTAACAGTATGGTCCCCAACACCATCGTGTCTAATTAGGCATCTTGTCTGGGTCAGGTCCAGATATGAAAATATCACATGCACTAAAATAGTTATTAAATATTTTACTTCCTGTTTATTTATTGCTACATTTGGAACTTGTGGCTTTTTGGAATTGAGTCCCGTCTAGTAGCCAGGGCAGTGTGATAACTGCTTTAATAATAAAATATAATAGTGCATAGCATTTAAGAGGATTTCTATCCACAGATCTTAAAAGAACTTGACAAGAAGTGCAGGGTCATGAGCAGGGGCAAACTGAGACACAAAGCGGTGATGAGAGTTGCCTGGACTCACAAAGAGTGAAGGGAAGAGTTAGAAATAGAACTCAGTGACCAGTCAATGGCAACACTCCTCTCAATGGCAGTGGAGCCAGGATTCCAGCCTGGATCCTCCGCTGGTGTACATGAGCATAGATCCTTTGTGCTAATCAAGTCTCCAGAGCCCCAGGCCTGACTCTCCACAGCCCTGCACCTTGGCTAGTCATGTGTCTCAGTGCACAATGGGTGTAAAACACTGCCAGGGAGAACTGGCAATACTCTGCACTCAGCACAGTGTGAGTACAGAAGGGGCAGGGCAATGGAGAATCCGGTCCCTGGTCTGGTGTCCTGTTTGTTGTACCATGCTGCCTTCCCTCCAGCATTCTGGCCTCAGGCTCAGCGACACCATTCTGGCTTTCCACACACAGGGCCACCTTTACCATCTATGGTTAAATCTCTGGAGCACATTTTCCCATAAACTCAATGGGCTCTCGCATTTTGTTATGTGACGAGATTCTTAAAACTGGGCTCGTTTTGCTTTCACCTGGTCCTCCAGCATTTCCACTAGAGTGCTTTAGCAGTTAGAAGAAGGGTTGACAGGCTGGCCACCTGGGCTCTGTTCCCAGCTCTGCAGCCATGTTCAGGGGAGGAAGAGAGGTCATGTTTGAAAACATGTGAGCAGTCATGCTTAACTAACACTCTCTATGCCCTACCAGTTAATCACAACAAGTTAACACAAGGTGCACTAGGTGCGGAGTCTAAAGATCATCTTAGCTAACATGTTTTAGAACATGGCCTATTTTCCTAGTCTAGTAGGGCCCCACTGTGCTAGGTGCTGAATAGACACAAGACAATCCTTACGCTTAGGTGCTTACAGTCTAGACATGCCCTGTGTGATGTTGGGTGACTCACTGAGCCTCTCTCTGTCTCAGCTTCTACATCTTGAATGTGAGGTAAGAACATCTTAGCCAACTTTGTAGGGCACTTTGAGATCCTGAGCATGGAGGGGTCCTGCACAAGTTAATACCGACTGGGAGCATAAGCTTTAGTGCAGATGCAGGGCAAGGCTAGTGGGAGAAGAATGTGTACCGATTCTATTCAACCTCCAGTTCTTATCCCACCCTCAGGACTGGAGTATCCGAGTGTCTTCCACCAGTGCATTAAGTGACCTCACTAACATCTGTCATGAGTGGTTTGTTTTCTCTCATCCTCTCCCCAAGGGGACAATCATGCATGCAATGGAGTGCTTCCTCCCACCACCCCCAGCCTGCCCTCTCTCACATGTGGATCTCTGACCTCCTGTAGTAGTGTCCACAGAGTGCCGCAACTGGGGTGTGTCCTCCCGCCTTGCCTTCAAAGGGGCTTTGTCCCCTCCATCTATGGGCTGTAGGGGGCAACGTGGGAAGGGCTGAGGAACTGCCAGGCATTCTCAGTTCGACTGGCTTTCAATGGAAGTTGAAGGCAGCTCAGTGATGCTCGAGATTTGGCTCCTAGAGCTCAGTACTGGGTCATCTAAGGCTTTCACAGTGTTTGTGTTTCTGCTACCAGGAGTCACAGAGGTAGCTGATTACAACCTTTAAGGGTATGTCTACACTGCATCTGGGAGCAAGCCTCCCAAACTGGTTCCACAGACTTGTGTTAGCGTGGCTTACGCTCGCACGCTAAAAGTAGCTGTGCACATGTTGCTTTGAGGTTGTGACTTGGGCTGGAGCTTGGGCTCTCAAGTCCACCCCTTGCCTCCCAGGCTTGTAAGCCCAAGCTCCAGCCCAAGCCACAACCTCAAAGCAACGTCTCCATAGCTATTTTTAGCGTGCGAGCGTAAGCCACGCTAACACAAGTCTGTGCACCCGGGCTAGAAAGCATGCTCCTAGATGCAGCATAGACCAAGGGTTCTCAAACTTTGCAAACCCAAGGACCCCCATTTTGATTTAAAATTTTTCATGGACCCTTGAGCTGGCTTCTAATTTCCCCTGGAGGTGCTCAACCACCGCTCAGCCCGAGGCCCCTCCCCCACTCAATCCCTTCCCAAAAGGCCCCAGCCCCATCCCAGATCTTCCTGGCCCTGCTCCACCCCTGCCCCTCCTCTTTCCACCCACTCCCCGAGCACGCCCCATCCCTGCTCCTCCCCCTCCCTCCCAGTGCCTCCTGCATGCCACTGAACAGTTGTTCCACAGCATGCAAGAGGCACTGGGAGGGAGAGGGAGGGGAGTTGATCAGCAAGGCCAGCGGCCCCAGACACGACTCGCGGACCCCCTGGAGTACCCTCACGGACCCCAGTTTGAGAACCGCTGGTATAGACATATCCTAGTAGGCCATGGAACTTGTTGATTTGCTAGGAGGTGGCTGTAAAAAGCTACGGAAGGTTGCTTAGTGACATGGTGACAGGAGATATAAGCAAATAATGTAGTTTGCTAGTGCATGTTCACAGTCATTGAAATGAGACACAAATTGCTCACAAAGAACGTGCTTTAGGAAGTGGATTGTTGTGAGAATCTCTTATGGATTAATTATTTGTTCCTTTTCTCCTTTTTAAGTGTGCAAAACGCACCCAATTATAAAAAAAATTAGTGTACCAGGTTTAAAAGACAGGAAATTCTTGCCCATTAAATGCCATCACACCAGCCCCTCAGCAGCATGTCTGGAGAAACAGCCAGGCCCTGCCTCATGCCCCCCTGGCACCTGATTGGGGCTCTGTTGGCCAATGGAGGACGTAAGCTCCAGGTACCAAAGGCCTGGCACTGAGTGCACCCTGGCTCCAACTGGTGGCCATGTCAGTCTGGGCACCGTTACTCGTCAGCTGATCTCAGTACTTTCAGACTCCAACGGAAGACAGCTGGTCTTCCAGCTAGTCAAGACCCAAACCATAGCTACCAACATCACCTTGAATGGTGCCCAGTGGGGAATCATACAAATGTGGGGACCCTGAGAAGTCATCAACTCCAACCTTCTGCACTGAGGCAGAACCAAGTAAACCTAGACCAGCTCTGACAGGTGTTTGTCCAACCTGTTTTTAAAAGATTCCAATGATGGGGACTCCACGGCCTCCCTTGGAAGCCTGTTCCTGAGCTTAACTATCCTTAGAATTAGAAAGTTTTCCCTAATATCTAACCTAAACCTTCTTTGCTTTCAGTAAGCCCATTACTCCTTGTCCTGTCTTCAGGGGAATAGGCCTAGCTGGTGCAGATCCAGAAGAGCAGGACGCAGAGGCTTCATTCAACAAACCTTCATGTGCTTAAAGTTATGCACTTGTTTCTATACCTTCCTAAATCAGGTGCTGAGCAAAGATAAGAACCACCCTGAACCTTGTCCCCAGCCCCCCAAAATAAATGTTTTTCAGAATCCAGAAAGCTGACAAACTCCTCCTCCTCTTTTCTTTTATTTCTGAGCTACTTTTCACTGAGAAAGGCTTTTCTTTTGGTATAGCCTCGCCAGCTGAAGTAGGAACATAGGAACTGCCCTATTGGATCCCAGCAGGGTTTCATCTAGCCCAGGATCCTGTTTCTGAGAGTGGCCAGTATCTGCTGCTTCAGAGGAAGGTACAAGAAGCCCTGCAGTGAGCAGCTATGGAATAACCTGCCCCAGAGAGGTCTCTGTCTAACCCCCTTTAGCTGCAGGTTGGATTAAGCACAGAAGCAGGACTTTGGAAGGACTCTTCCAAATCCTTACTATTGTAACTCTGGATATTCTTGTGATCAGTGGAATTGGCCACTTCTTGGTATGGATCCTGCTGCACCCTTTTTCCCTGGACTATCTTGTGACAGGATGTTCTGAGAGACTTGAGGAAAAGCGTGTTCTCATGAGATCTCCAGGTCAATTCTGCAAAACTAGGTCTGGACAGTGTATATAAAGGCTCCAAAAAGGCTCCAGAATTGTGGGTGGTTCTCCAAGGTGAATCCATAAACTATGCAAAATACTCGCGGTCTCACCCCCGGCACAGCTTTGCACTTTGTGGACAGAGCGCCAAGTGGGTATGACACCCTAAACCAACCTGATCTGGTAACATTTATCACCCACTTTACACCCATTGGTGTAAGGGGCAACACAAGGTGCCAGGCGGTTTAGATTTGGGCCGTCCAACTCTGACTCCAAGTTAGTGTCTCCTGGGGCTTCCCTGCTTCTACCGCCTGGGCCCTTTAAATAGCCACTATAGCCCAGCCGCTGCTACTCCAGGGCTCCGGCGGCTATTTAAAGGACCGGGACGGTAGAAGCAGGGGAGCCGCAGGCCCTTTAAATAGCCCCCGGAGCCCTGGGGTAGCGGGGGCTCCAGGGGCTATTTAAAGCTTCCCCAGGGCTCCGGTGGCTATTTAAAGGGCCAGGGCGGTAGAAGCAGGGGAGCCCCGGGCCCTTTAAATAGCCCCTGGAGCCCTGGGCTGCTGCGAATTCCCTCCAAGTTAGTTCCAGGCGATAGATATTCACATGAAAGGAGTGTGGTGGGTCTCAGTCCAGTTCCTAGATGACTGGTTTCCACATCTCTGTAGTAAATGGCTCCCTGTTCCAGGGTCTCAGCAAAGAGGATAAACAACATACCCTGACTGTGGAGTTGCCATTCAACCTAGGAGACATTCCCTCCAGTGCAAGCTTGTGGCATAGGGAACCTCATGGGGTTGGTGCTCATGCTGAACCTGTTCTGTGGATAGAGGATGTCAGTCTCCAGGGCTGCAATCACCCCTCTGACTGCAGTGTAGACAAGCACCTTCCACCAGCAAAAATTCACTTCAAATCATTAAGGTGGCAAACCTCTCAATATAGTCAGTGCGTGAAATCCTGGCCTTGCTGAAGTCAACAGCAAAACTCCCATTGACTTCAGTGGGACCAGGATGTATCTCTGTGTTTCGTATTCACCAATCAGAAAAAGCAGATCACAAGAAAATCAATGTAAAAAGGGTCAAATCAATTGTTGCAGGAGAAAGCAGCGGAAATGTGCACCACGCCGTGTGCTCACCAAAGCTGTCACATTCCAGTGCCAGTTTCCATGTGCAATACCCTAACTTGCCTGCCCATAAGCTGGATTTGGCAAACCTGTCCCTTCCTCCTTTGCACAGGGGTGCTGGAACAATTTGTATAGTGGGCGTGTTGAGAGCCACTGAACCAAACTGTAAACCCTGCATATAATAGAAACCACTTCAAGCTAGGGGGTACTGCAGCACCCCCAGCACGCTTAGTTCCAGCACCTATGCCTTTGCAGATGTCTTCCTCCAGGTGAATTTCTACCCATTCTAACTGGATATGAAAGAATGCTGCTGAGAGCTGATGGAAAAGTACTGCAGTGAAATGACAGATTTCCCTTGCACAATCCTGCTATTTTAAAGTTATTCATGTACCAACTGTACCCGGCTCACTATTGTCTCCATTTATTGTTGCACAGGCAGCATGAATTTAACATCGGATTCTTTTGTGCCTCAGAGGCTATGGCTGCATGGTAATTGATACTAACAATATAGGGCGGCCGTGGTGACAACAGAGTACTGGGAGGCAGGAAGGCTCGGTTCTATGCCCACCTCCAAGTTTCTGTGTTATGTTGGGCATCTCTTAGTATTACTGTGATTGCAGTAACCCCTAAGGATTCAGTTCAGGAATCAGGACCCGGTCCTCGAGACTATACAAAGAAATAGCACAAAGACGGTTCCTGCCCCAGAGAGCTCCCAGTCTAGGGTTTAGACATGTTGGGACAAGTGGCTAAACAGGCAAGTAGTAAAGATGGGGGGAGGACAAGTTAAGAGTAGAGAGGAGTGTATGTGCATAAATTCATAAGCCCTGTGGTCCCAGCAGTCCCAGGAGGCCACAAGCCAGTAGTGATTGGAGGGCATCAAGAGACAAGCACTTCCCAGCTCTGTGACTCAGTTTCCCCATCTGCAAAATGGGATTAATGCGGTTGTATTGCCTCACATGGGAGCTGTTTGCAAAGTACCTTGAGCTCCTTAGAAGAAAGGTGTCTCAAAAGGGACAAGTACTAGCCCATGAAGTTATCCCTGGTGCATCTCTGTGAGCAGCTTGTTGTCCTGAAGGGCTTGTCCCAGCCCTCCATTTTATGTCACTGGGTTCCAGTATCTCTCTAGGGGCTGCATTTCCAGACTGTATGCATGTTTGCACTTGGCATTACACCAGTCTGCTTTGTATTTTACTTTCCGCTCTTTGGATGATTTTATTCAAGGCCTTGAATCACTGGTTAGTTTGCAAATCACTTCCATCCTGTTTTGCCTTCACACCACCTCATCGCAGTTTTGTCTGACATTGTTCTGTTCTGGTTTCACTTTGCATCATTTATCGTTTTATTTGATATTTTTCCCCTGTGAATTGACTGTGTTCTGATTTGTACCACATGGGTTGTTGCCCATTTGCCTTTGACAGTTGCCTGCATTGCCTTCTGTCTGATGTGCATTATTATTCCGTTTCTTATTCTTCCTCCGCCCCCCGGCCCATGTGGTTTTTTTCATTTTGGCTTTCTGCTGGGTTATATTTTTCTTGGCATCTCATCTTTGGGGATTTCATTCACATCATTTCAGCCTGAATTTGCATTGACACAATTGTGTTTGTTCCTTTCATCCTGCCTGATTTTCCTTTGGCATTTGTATTGTTTCAATTTTCTGTCCCATTGCTCAGCTATGTTCTTCTTTGCCTGAAGACAACAGACATAGCCTTTTATGTTGTTTGATTTTGCACATGTGTGCATTTGGCCTCAGGTGACTCACTTTAGCATTCCAGGGTTGGGCTGGCAAAACATTTGGGGGCCTCCTTCACCATAACCACACCAGGACATATAGGCCTAGCATTGGAGGGCCTATGAGACTGTTCTTGGGCTCCCCTGCTAGAAAAAACTTTCTAGCTATAAGGATAGTTGTGCCCGCAAGGGCTAGGGGGGAAGATACCAGCGAAAGGAGGACACTCTGGCCTAAGAATAGTAAACTATGCTTTATTGAAGGAAGGAAGAATTTACGCTCCAATATGCGTGGGGAGCCCCTAGGACACGCGGAGGGGCTGCAGGGGACTCTGGCCGTTGGGGACAGCTGACCAGGCAGGACTCCGCCGGGGGGCGGTCCTCTGCGGCACTATATTCTCCACTCTTATCTCGGGATTACATGGGATCAACAGCCAGTTACATTCTTACATGTATAATTTATGCTTATTACATAAACTGACTTGCTTACAGGCAAAAATATGCTGAGCTATGCTACAATATCTTTTGGCAGAGTCTGTCGGACAAAGTTCATTGAAACTGCCTGCATCCTCCGCTTACATCCAGTCACATACTCAGTCCACCGCTTAGCTCCTTGCCAATCTTCTGTGTAACCCTTCTGCCCGTCAGAGTTGGCAGCAACAAGGGCCGGGTTCAATATCTAGGGGTTCCATTCCAATAACACAATGCAAACCGGCTCGAGCCCCCACCCAGTGACCTGGGACAAATATATACCACCCCCGCTGGGCGCCTCCAAGAGGCAATACTTCCCCTCTCGCAAGCACATAGTCTGAGTGTAGCAAAAGTCTTTTAATAACAGAGAGAAACAATGTGGCATTATGTTGGGGAAACACCCCCAACAGGATTCATAACACAACCCATGAGCAAAAACAACCCCACCCCAGACAAATTGGGGCATGCCCTTTTCCCTTTGGTTCTTGAGTCCAGCAACCCCAAAAGTCCAATGCCCCAAAAGTCTCTGTCCCTGGTCAGGGCAGCCCCAGAGTTCGAAAGTTTATCGGCGGAGCTTTACCTCCCAACCTGGGTGGAAATGGGACGGGGGTAAGAGGCACCTTACGTGATCTGAAGCTGACCGCCCCATAGCTCCATAGCGGCGCTCCGCCAGCCGCCCCACGAACTCCTTCGCTCAGCTGCGCTCCGCTCCGTCAGCCGCCCCACGAACTCCTTCGCTCAGCTGCCCCACAAACTCAGCTCCACGGCCCACAAGCAGCTCCTGCCATCCACACACTGCTCCGCGTCGAACTGCTTCACCAGCCGTCCCGCAAACTGCTCCACAATATATCTTCAGGCTCCCCCACTACTTAACACAACACTCAGTGATTTCAGCTCTTAGGTGAATTCAGCTTGTAGTAGGGGAGCCCCAGTGCTGGTGCACTGTCAGCCCAAAGTCAGCTCAGCAGCCTATAACTAGACTTCTAATGAAATCAAAATTAGCTCTGATATTCCACAGTGGAGAGAGGAGGAAGTGCAATCAGCATGTAAGGCCCTCACCAAGGGGCCCATGCCACCAAGTACTACTACTTGTCCCCAGCCTCTCTCCATTCACACAGTTTTGGAACCCATGACCCTTGCCTAGCGAGTGCTACTTAGTTGATGGTGAATCCCTCCATCATAACAAAAGGCCACGTACAGTTCCAAGCACAGTTCCCATAATCAGGGTAATAACAATTTATTCTTCCTGCCCCAATAACAGAGACACTGGGGATCCCACAGCAGCCAAAGTGACCATTTGGGCAGCTATGGTCTCATTCTAGGCGTGGTGGGTGTGCCTATGCAAATGAGATCGGCCCCTGAAGTTCTTTTCCACAACTTGCCACACCTCACCACCAGATGTCAGGGTGGAGCTCATCCTGACACTGCTTACATCCTCCCCCCAGCCGAGACTTTGTCGTCCCGACAAATCACACTCCCTTTATACCAACTCATTGGTTTCCTCCAAAGGGCCTCAGGAAGCCCACTTTAGCTTCCACAAGCCTGTGTGCTAAATGTATTGGCTCCTCACTAGTCACCCCAGGTGCATCATAAGTTAACCGTTTCACTGGTCTTATCACCCTGTCTCGTCTATTGAGAATCTCTGTTGCCGAGGTAGGGGGAACATCCTCTTGAGTGACGGACGGAGAGGCTTCCCTGGAGGGTCCCTCGGCTACTGGCGTAGGCCCCTGCACTCCTAGTTCTAACGCTGGAGGGTCCAAGGTGCCCAGGACATCCTCTACCTGTCTGTCCCCATTGTCCAATAACCTGTGTTTGTCATCACAGGGGGGTCTCATCAGCAGCACCGGGGTATCAGAAAGGGGCCTAAATAGTTCCGCCATTGGGTTTAGGGCGGAAGAGGGAAAACTCTCGTTTGGTTCAGCTGATCGAGACTGAAATCTTGTCTCCATCCCAGGATACACCAGGGTTGTGTCTTCCTCCTCAGACTCACTCTCAGATGTGCAGAATAGGGGTAAGTTAGCTGCAGGGGGCCCACTGTCTGTGTTGGATGGCGGCTTTGGTCTAGCACCTCTGTTCTGCCCGGCGGCCCTGCCGTGGCCCATCTCACAAGGGGTGCTTACCAATTCCCCCACAGGGAGCAAAAGGTTTCTATGCACCGTCTTTATTTGCCCTGGACCGTCTTCAGGTTTGATCTTGTAGACCGGCAGATCTCCCAGCTTTTCCATCACCAGGTAAGGTATTGCCTTCCATCTGTCAGCTATCTTGTGTTTGCCAGCAATACCCAAATTTCGCAGCAGGACTCTGTCCCCCGGCTGGAGCTCCTGCGAACGCACTCTAGCATCATATCGATGTTTGTTGCGGTCTGCGTTCTTCCGAGCCGCAGCGGTAGCTAAGTGATAAGCATCCCGCAGCTTTTCTCTTAGTCGGGATACATACTGCTGATGAGTTTCATAGCTATCTCCATCCTCTGATACACCAAAGCACAAGTCTATGGGTAATCTTGGTTCTCGCCCAAACATCAAGAGATATGGGGTGACTCCCGTAGCATCGTTCTTTGTGGCATTGTAGGCATGCACCAGAAATGCGACATGCTGGCTCCAGGTTGCCTTCTGCTCTGGTCGCAAAGTTCCCAACATATCTAATAGGGTTCGATTGAACCTCTCTGGCTGAGGATCACCTTGGGGGTGATAAGGCGTTGTCCTAGACTTTTTAATTCCTGCTATCTTCAGCACCTCCTTCAGAAGGTGACTCTCAAAATCCCGCCCCTGATCAGAGTGTATCCGAGCCGGGAATCCATAGACTGAGAAATATTTGTCCCACAATACTCGAGCAACGGTGGTGGCCCTCTGATCACGTGTGGGATATGCTTGTGCATACCGTGTAAAATGGTCAGTCACTACTAGAATGTTTCCAACATTCCTCTTGTCTACCTCCACAGACAAGAAATCAATGCATACCAACTCCAAAGGTTTGTTGCTGGTGATGTTCTTGAGATATGCAGCCCTCGTGGGCAGAGTTTTTCTTTGAACACATCGAGCGCAAGTCTCACATTTCCTGCGAACATCTTCAGCCATTCGGGGCCAATAGAACCTACTACGAATAAGTTCCAGGGTCCTCTCCATCCCTAAATGCCCTAAGTCATCATGCAGGGCCCTCATGGCCAGGGCTCTGTACTTTTTTGGCAGTACTAGTTGTGCTCGTTGTTTTTGTAAAGGGTCAGTGGTCATTCGGTGTAGCACTCCCTGAATCAGTTTTAGTTTGGTCCATTCTCTCAATAGTAGTTTACCCTCCGGGTTAGGTGGGACAACCGCAGCTGGGCTTCGCCCCTCCCTTTTGGCAAGTAGTGTATCACGAATGTCAATATCTTGCCGCTGGGCTTCTTGCCAGTCAGCCGCATTGAGCATGGGCAAAGGAGATTGGTCTAATGCAATATAGTTCACCGAAGCAGAAGGCATGCATTCAGGGGGCAGGCCCAAAGCTTCTGCAACACATCCCTGAAAGCCTTCACGGGCCTCTGGCTCTCGGCGACTCACACTGCAAATAGCTCTCACTCCATCTGTGGGTATCACAGCAACTTCTGGAGCCTGCGGACGCCTGGACAATGCATCTGCATCTACATTGCTTCTCCCTGATCGGTACTGAATGCTGAACTCATAGCTAGCCAAGGCGGCCACCCATCTCTGCCCTGTAGCATCCAGCTTAGCACTTGTTAACACATAAGTCAGTGGATTGTTGTCTGTCCACACCTGGAACTGAGCACCATACAAGTAGTCTCGAAATTTCTCAGTGATGGCCCATTTCAAGGCCAAAAACTCCAGCTTGTGGGTGGGATAGCGAGTTTCACTATCAGACAATCCTCGGCTGGCAAAGGCTACAGGTTTACGTTTGCCTTCCACTTCCTGGTACAGGACTGCTCCCAGACCCTCCAAACTGGCATCAGTATGCAGGATAAATGGTTTGCTTGGGTCAGCAAAAACTAGGACTGGAGCATGAGTTAGGCAAGTAATGATTTCTCGAAAAGCCCTTTCACATCTCTCATCCCACCGTGGCCCAAATGGTGCAAAGGGGCCATTGTGTCTCTGCACAGGAGGCTTTGGGGACCTCCCCTTATTCTTGGACTTAGATTTGTTCTTGCTGGACTGATGTCCCCTGGTAAGATCATTCAGAGGCTTTACAATCGTAGCATAGTTTTTCACAAATCTGCGGTAGTAGCCACTAAATCCAAGGAAGGTCTTGAGTTCTCTGTAGTTACTTGGACGTGGCCATGTAGTGAGTGCTTCTATTTTATCAGGATCGGTACTCACACCTTCTTGGGACACAATGTGACCCACATACTTCACTGAGGTTCTGCAGAACTGGCATTTGTCAATTGAAAGCTTCAGACCATAATCCTCCAACCTATCAAGCACTTTAAGAAGTCTTTCTTCATGCTCCTCTAAGGTTCTTCCAAACACAATCAGGTCATCCAAATAAACTAACACTTGCAGTAAATTCATGTCTCCCACAACTTTCTCCATGAGACGTTGAAAGGTGGCAGGTGCTCCAGAAATCCCTTGGGGCATGCGTTCGAACTGATAAAACCCTAATGGGCAGATGAAGGCTGTCTTCTCCTTATCTTCTTCTCCCAGAGGGATCTGGTAGTATCCACTTCGAAGATCCAACACAGAGAACCACTGGCTTCCCAGCAAACAGTCTAAGGCGTCTTGCACTCGAGGCATAGTGTACTGGTCGACCACAGTACGGCTGTTTAGGGTGCGGTAGTCAATACACATCCGGATTTTCCCATTCTTTTTGCGGACTACCACAATGGGTGAGGCGTATGGGCTGCGGGACTCTGTAATGATGCCATTCGCAGCCAGCTCCTGAAGATGATGTCGCACATCTTCCATCTCAGAGAGAGCAATCTTCCTAGATCTCTCCCTGAAAGGTCGAGAGTCATGTAGTCTGATATTGTGCTCTACTCCTTTTGCACATCCCACATCCCACTCATGCAGTGAGAACACCTTGGATCTTTCACAAAGTTTCTTCCTCAGGCGATCTTTCCAGTCCTCGGACACTGGTGAATCTCCAAAGTCAAACTTTGCTGGGTCTATTGCCGAAAGTGGAGTTTCATACTGGGGTTTTACAATCGACTCAGGCTCAAAGAGGTCTGCTATCTTTTGTCCTTGCTTCACAAAAATATCACGACTCGTTTAATTAGCAATCAGTATAGTCACCCTTTCCTGGGCTTCAGCAGGTAGGGTTATGACTCCACTGGGGACCAGCACTCCTTCAGGGAGCTCTCCTCCCATCGGCTGCTCTATCATTGCTAACGTCCCTTTACTGCCTTTCAGACAGGTACTCATGACAAGCACTTCTTGCTCCGTCCTTGCAGGCACTACTAAGGGGGTTGTGCCCGCGTACTTCAGTGCCCCAAGCGGTAGCTCAGATGTGTCCCTTTTAGCGCTCTCAATTTTCCTATAGGCTTCAGCACAAAGCGTATGGATCATCAGGGTATTCAGGTACTGGTCCCCAGCCCGCCTTCTGCAGTAATCCGCGAGTACCTTGAAGAGACTGGAGTTGGTCCCTATCAGCACAGACACATCAGAAGTCCCTTTAGGGTCAGGGCATATTAAGGCAGCTGTGTCTACCTCTTCTCTTACCCCAGCAACCTCCTCTGGGAATTCCAGGTGCACTATGACATACCCTTGATAGGGGTATTCATCCATGCTGAGGCCACATAGGCCAAGGCCAGTCAGTGGCTGTATAGGCAGGTGCCTAAGCATCTGTTGGTAGAATGACTGAAATATAATAGTCACTTGAGATCCAGTGTCAAGCACTGCTTTACACTCCACCCCTTCGATCCTCACCATGACCTCTGCTCGAGGCCCTATCAGTCCTGCAGGGATCCCAGCTGGACAGTCTTTTCTGGGGGAATCTTCAAATCCTGCAGACCTGGGGGGTCCCCGTCCCCAGACCCTCTGGCAGCTACCGGATCTCTCCCAACTGATCCTCAGCTTTCCATACACTAAGGAGGGGTTTTCTTCATTACGGCACTTGGCAGCACTGTGTCCATCCTGACCACATCGGTAGCAGAAGAATTGACCTTTCCCCCTTCGCCTGGGGGGGATGGTGGCTCTAAGTGCGGGCTTCTCAATCGCCACAGTTTGAGGCTTCTTATTCCTAGAAGTCTTAACTCGGTCAACGGTACTTTGCAGCTCAGCTATCCGTTCCGTCAGGACCTGCATTTGTTGGGCAAGTTCCTCTCTGGTGCTCACCATCAGTACACTGGCCATTTGCAGTGGTGTTGTGCTGGCTGGCTCCGATGTTTGGGCTTCCCAAAACTCACTGGCAGCCTGCCTTTCTTCCTCCTCTCTGACCTCTTTTATCAGCTGGGAGTAACTTGGGGGATGTTCCCGTCGTTCTCTTAGCTGGAGATGAAGTAGAATCGGGTTCTGATACTGAGTTCCTCTTACAATTTGAGCCAGTCTGGTCTGATCCATCTGCTCAGCAGTCACTGCTCCCCTCATGACAGCTCTCTGAAGCAGTCTCTCCAGTCTCTGTATGTAGGCTGAAGCCTTCTCGCCCTTTTGTTGTCGGGAATTAAGGAACTTACAGTAGCTGTCTTCAGGGCCCTCTACGCTCCCAAAGTTGTGTTCAAGGGCCTCTAGGCAGTCCTTCACACTGACCCCAGGGTCAATGAGCTTCAGGGTGCGAATCACATCTAATGCTGGGCCGCCAAGGCTCTCTATAAGGCATCTTCGCTTTTCTGCATCTGGTACGGCCCACTCTTGCAGCATTTCAGTGGTATGCTCTAACCAGGGTTCAAACTCCTCCTCCCCAGCAAATAATCTTAACTTACGACAAGAGTCTGACTCAGCATGGGGCAGCACAACCTTTTCCAATATTTGCCCCAGAGCTTTTGTCCAATCATCAGCCGAGGCTGCAGCCTCCGAGCTAGAAGCTGCTGAGCCAGGGCCCAACAAACCTGACATATTAGCCATTATACAAACAGTAATTTCCTCAAAATATAAGCACAAACAAAAAAAAATATAAATTGTTTCCCAATGTAGTGGATCACTCAACAGGTGCTTGCGAGGGGTACTGACCCAGGCGATCCCGGACGAGCCCCCAAAAATGTAACCCTTCTGCCCGTCAGAGTTGGCAGCAACAAGGGCCGGGTTCAATATCTAGGGGTTCCATTCCAATAACACAATGCAAACCGGCTCGAGCCCCCACCCAGTGACCTGGGACAAATATATACCACCCCCGCTGGGCGCCTCCAAGAGGCAATACTTCCCCTCTCGCAAGCACATAGTCTGAGTGTAGCAAAAGTCTTTTAATAACAGAGAGAAACAATGTGGCATTATGTTGGGGAAACACCCCCAACAGGATTCATAACACAACCCATGAGCAAAAACAACCCCACCCCAGACAAATTGGGGCATGCCCTTTTCCCTTTGGTTCTTGAGTCCAGCAACCCCAAAAGTCCAATGCCCCAAAAGTCTCTGTCCCTGGTCAGGGCAGCCCCAGAGTTCGAAAGTTTATCGGCGGAGCTTTACCTCCCAACCTGGGTGGAAATGGGACGGGGGTAAGAGGCACCTTACGTGATCTGAAGCTGACCGCCCCATAGCTCCATAGCGGCGCTCCGCCAGCCGCCCCACGAACTCCTTCGCTCAGCTGCGCTCCGCTCCGTCAGCCGCCCCACGAACTCCTTCGCTCAGCTGCCCCACAAACTCAGCTCCACGGCCCACAAGCAGCTCCTGCCATCCACACACTGCTCCGCGTCGAACTGCTTCACCAGCCGTCCCGCAAACTGCTCCACAATATATCTTCAGGCTCCCCCACTACTTAACACAACACTCAGTGATTTCAGCTCTTAGGTGAATTCAGCTTGTAGTAGGGGAGCCCCAGTGCTGGTGCACTGTCAGCCCAAAGTCAGCTCAGCAGCCTATAACTAGACTTCTAATGAAATCAAAATTAGCTCTGATATTCCACAGTGGAGAGAGGAGGAAGTGCAATCAGCATGTAAGGCCCTCACCAAGGGGCCCATGCCACCAAGTACTACTACTTGTCCCCAGCCTCTCTCCATTCACACAGTTTTGGAACCCATGACCCTTGCCTAGCGAGTGCTACTTAGTTGATGGTGAATCCCTCCATCATAACAAAAGGCCACGTACAGTTCCAAGCACAGTTCCCATAATCAGGGTAATAACAATTTATTCTTCCTGCCCCAATAACAGAGACACTGGGGATCCCACAGCAGCCAAAGTGACCATTTGGGCAGCTATGGTCTCATTCTAGGCGTGGTGGGTGTGCCTATGCAAATGAGATCGGCCCCTGAAGTTCTTTTCCACAACTTGCCACACCTCACCACCAGATGTCAGGGTGGAGCTCATCCTGACACTGCTTACATCTGTAACCTTGCCCCTACAATAGTTAAGTACTAGAATAGGCTACTATTCTATAGAATAGAAGGGAGGCTGTGGAATCCCCATTATTGGAGATTTTTAAGAACAGGTTGGACAAATACCTGTCAGGAATGGTCTAGGTTTCCGTAATCCTGCCTCAGCGCAGGTGCATGGACTAGATGACTTCTCGAGGTCCCTTCCAGCCCTGCACTTCTACGATTCTATGTAATTTAGACATAAAAATCACTATGAGACAGTTAAGGTTGCCACTATACGTGTTCAGATGGAAGTAGTGAGTCTCCAGGCTCAGCTTTTATTTAACAATTATAGCAACCACATAATGGATGAAACTGGATTCAGGGTATGACTCTGAAATCCCCTAAACCAGTGGTCCCCAAACTGTGGGGTGCACCCCCTGGGTGGGGGGGGGCACAGAGGAATGTTCGGCGGGGGGGTGGCGAGGCCCAGGCCAGCCCCCATGGGGGGCGGACATGGACCACCAAGCTTTCAGCCCCCATGAGAGGCAGGCAGGGAGCACCAAGCTTCCAGCCCTGCTCTGCCCCACCCCCAGGCCAGCTCTGCCACCACCCTTGCCCCCCCCCCATCCCAGTTCCACTCTGTCCCCTGCTCCGTCCCCAGGCCAGCTGTGCCCTCATTCCCTCTCGCCCCAACCCAGCTCCTCCCTATCCCCAGTTCTGCCCCCAGCTCCACCTTCAGGCCAAGTTCCACTGCTGAGGAAGCCTTGGCTGTGTAGTAATGTGGGGGTAGCATGGACAGATTCTATTACCGGTAAAGTTGGGGGGTGGGCACGCGCGCGACTGGAAAAGTTTGTGCACTACTGCCCTAAATGCTGCCTGTCTCCATGTCTTGTTGCTTCTGCCCTTCCTGTCAGTTACAAGTGGTGTCCATGAGATGGCGATATGCCACAGCCGCATACTTAACACACCTGTCACAAAGCCCCCAAAGCAAGACTTTACACATTTAAACCACATCACAGTCCATGCCCTCTGCTTCTCCCGCCACACACTTCACCACAGCCACTTACAGAAAAGTTCTCCCAGTTATTTAGGGATATGGGCGCTCTTGTCTGTGCCAGTGTTAAGGGTCTAAACCGCGCGTGCTGATGAGATACACAGTGAGTGAGAACTCCACTCAAGTACGCATGTTGGAAGGAGCTTCTGCCTGGGAGACCTTGGTTTGGTTTCTAGATCTGCAGCCAACGCTCTGCATGGTCCTAGGGCAAGTCAATGCCCCTCTCTGTACCTCAGTTTCCCTATCTATAAAACAGAAGCGATGGTACATGCTCACATTTGAGTTCCGCAGACAAGAGATGTTATTATTAAAATACACTCTGCAGTAGAACAGGGGCCCATGTGAGTCCATACTGCAACAAAGCCAGAGACACAGTAACTGGGTGCTGGGCTCAGTAGCGGCTGTTCAATCTGTCTCTCCATAAGGTCTTGTTTCAGCTCACACACTCCTACAGCTCACCCAGCACGATGACTTTCCAGGAATCCTCGGAAGTTTAATGAGCCACAGGCCTCCTGTTACCAGGACTCAGAGAGGAACTGAAGCAGCTGGGAAGTATGGGAGAGAAGGACGAAGAGCTTGTGGCTGAAACCTAAAGCTGGAAGTCAGGAGATCTAAGTTCTGTTCCCCTGATCGGTCGTACATCTCCTGTGTGACCATGGGAAGCCATGTAACCTCTTTGTGCGTCAGGTTCTTCCTTGCTGGTGCTAATAATACGTTGCTGTCACATGACTGGGATGTGGGCAATCATGCCTAGCAGTTGGATCAGGAATCAGTAGCCAGGAATTGGGGCCCATAGTTAGAGCTGGAGTCAGAGGTCAGGAATCAGAGCTGAGGGGCAGAACTAGGTTGCCTGGAGTGGGGCAAGGATGGGGCAAAGCTGGAGCAAGGCTAGGAACAAGCAGGTGCAAGAGCTATTGCACCTGTGGGTGAATGCTTTGAGCTGCTGCTGGGCTTAAGTGTTGGTCTGCTGACACTTCCCATCAATCAGGTGGCACAGCCAACCAGGCAGCTTACTACAAGCCAGTTGTGGTCACCAGCTAGACCGGAGACTGGCTCACCTGGTTATTCACCTGCCTCAGAGGGTTGCCCTGAGGCTAATTTGATTAAATGTTCATAAAATGCTTTGGGATCCTCAGAGGGAAGGCGCTATAATTCTTATTATTACTACATTGGGAAAGGCCCACTAGTGCGCACAACATTGAGCTGGGCATCAGGAGATAGTGTTACTTATTATTTGGATTATGGAAGTACCTAGAGGCCCTGTGTGCGACTGGGGCCCCATTGTGCTGGGCACAGCACAAACACATCAGAAGCGGTAGTCCCTGCCCCCAAAAGAGAAGATAGACAATGGGCAAGAGGGGGACCAGAGGCACAGAGAGGTAAAGCAACTTGCCCGCCATCACCCAGGAGATCAGTAGTAGAGTCAAGAATAGAATTCGGGTCCCCTGAGTCCTAGTCCAATGCCTTATTTTTGGGGAAAAAAAACTCTTGTCACGTCCCACTCCTTCCTCAGAGAAGTGGTGAATGGAACCCTGTGGAAGAGTGAGTGGTGGAATATTATCTAGAACTCCCAGGAAATCACCTAAGGTCTATGACTGGCCAAAGTTTAGGGGTTAAGGGAAACCTGGACATGAGATGCCTTATGGAAGAATGGATGATCTCTCTGCCAGTAGTGAGGTGATCCTTCTAAGCCTAGTTCAATGCATAGCCCACCAAAATCACAGGTGAATCCACTATGCCTGCACTTGGGTAATTGCCCAGGCAGTGAGGCATTTTGGTGTGCAAAGCCCTGATATACATGTGCAAACTGGGGGGGCTTTGTGGATATGACCGGTGGCGTGCGCACACTTCTGCGGCACACCCATTTTGCTGAGCTTTGACCTGGGGCTGGATCCCCAGCTGGAATAAATCAGCGTAGCTTCCAGCAGCTGAGGCTTTGGTCCTTAATATCAATGAAGTCCTGATCTAGGTCCTTAATATCAATGAAGTCCTGATCTATATCAGATGAGCACACAGGGTTTTCATGAAGAAGACGAACCAGCAGTGTAACAACAGAGATCCAAATATACCCTCCCTTTATGAGCCTCATAAACAAGATGGAATTTTTCTTGACTATCCATTCAACAAAGGGAATTACCCTCTAAAATCCTCCATTCTTACTTTTTTCTGTGTCTCAGCCTAGTTACTCAACCCAGGCAGATTACTTATTTATTGGCCTCATTTAAAAAAAAATTTGTCATGAATTTGTGAAGCCCTCCCTATAAAATGGGGTCATTTGCATTAGAGATGGGGGAATCCCCCAAATGTTCACCATATAGGTTTGAGGATCCATTGATTCTGTCTAATTCAGCTGACAATCTCACTGGAACAAAAATTTCTGGCACTTCTGCTATTGGCTAGAAATGCCTTCAGAACTTTTCTCAGAATATTTCCAGTCTCAACTTAAAAATAAAACAAAGCAAAACAAAAAAAAGAGAGAGAAAAGCAAGGAAAAAACACCTCAACACATCCAACCATTTCAGAACCCCAGAAAAGGTTTGATTGTGAAAGGAAATGGATGATGGTTCAGGAGACAGGTTCAGACTGTATATGAGCCAGTTCTGCCATCTGTAAGTGCCATGAGAAGAACAACTTCGGCACAGCATACCCTCAAAACACAGCACATCCTAGCAGCGCGGCATACCATCCTTACCTCAGCTTCTGTAGCTCACCTGTTGCTAAAAACAAGTGAGGTTTTAGAACAGCAGATAATCAGGTACAGATATTTATTATACCCCTGGACATCAGATTGTAGGGTGGCACTATGGGAAAGATTTTCAAAAGCACCTGTGTGATTTAGGAGGACAAGTCCCATCGATTTCCAATGAGGCTTGATTCCTTGGTCACTCAAGTGCTTATGAAAATGTTACCCACTGAAATGAATTGGACTTGTGCCCCTAAACCCATTAGGTGTTTTTGAAAACCTCCATCTAATTCTCCACTCAATTCTGATCTCACACCAGTATCATGTCTAATTCTGTTTGCATCTCCTCTAAGAAGCAGCCAGTTCCTTATAATGAAAACCAGCAAAACTGTAAGGAATGGAAAAATACCAGTCACTGTTTGACTGAATTTTGTTTTACATTCCCAGATACAAACTGTAAGAGTGCAGAGCATGAGAGAAATAATATGTGTTGGTCAGCTGTGCTGACCATCACGCGCTGTGGCCATCAGTGACAGAAACATCTTGCTTGGAACATATTACATGATGCTTCTCTAGCTTTGGATGACTGAACTGGAGAAACTGGGAACCTAGTGCTTGCTGTGCTGTGGAACTAATGACTTGGCTTTCTCCCAGATTGTAATGAGGTCAGAGTGAGCATAACAAATCTTTGGGGGCTGTTCTTTTTTTCTCTTAAGCATAACAGCGGGTAATGTCTATTTCCTTTTCAAGGCATCTCTGATGTTATTGCTCCCTTGCTTTATGGAGAACACACAATCTTGCCCTGCTAAAAATCCAATAGAAAGAGAAGTTTACTCCTTTCCCCTCTTAATTATTTCTTTTCACATAGTGAGCAAAAATGCTGTCCTCAGATATTTCTCCTGCAATTCCCTTTATCTCTATTCCTTATCTGAAGGGAGGATTTGGACCAACATCCAGTTTCTCATCCATTTTTAAGTCTAGGATATCTCCTGAAACATTCTCTTTAACTATCAGCTAAGAAGTTTCTCCAGAGTACTAGAGAAGAAGCATTCAAGGCAAAGGTACCTTCCATAGACCCCACAGCCTTGTGGTACTTAGCACTACCAAAACCAAGAGATGTCAGAAACAGAGATGCCTTATTAGATGATCCAGCCCATCTCCCAGCCAAGGAAGGATTTGTAGGCCGCAATCCTTGGCTGCATTAGGACCATTTTGCACTGCAGCGCTGATGTGTTCACCAAAGAAGGGTCTCCCTGATGAAGGGTATACTCCAGATGCATAGAGTCAATATATCAGCTGTCAGACTAGGGGGATATGGCTAAGAAAAGGGTGTGTATCCAGGGTTTCCCTATATCCTGGCACTTTGCCACTTCCCAGCTGATTCCTACTGTCTGCTCTAACATATGCCAGTGGCCTGGCACACAGCCAACCTGGGAGCAGGGGGCTGCAAAGGTAGTTTAAACCCACACTTGCACCCCTGTCCTGAGTTGCGCTGTGTGCTCTTCCAGCATTGCGGCCTTAGCATGAGCCCTCAATCTAAGACCATATCTACACTGCAGTTGGAGGCGTGACTGCAGCATGTGTAGACATACCTGAGCTAGCTTTGATGTAGCTCATGCCAATAACAAGAGCAAGAAGCCGAGACAGCACAGACAGTAGCCACTTGAAATTGTACCCCAGGTCCCGCAGGCAGGGGTAACCCATGCTGTCATCCGTGGTGCTGCGGCTTCACTGCTACTGTTACTCAAGCTGGCTAGATCAAAGCCAGCTCGGGTATGTCTACATGGGCTACAATCATAGCTCCTTACTGCAGTGTAGACAGATTCTCTGGCTTTTAGCAATCGTTCAGCAGGATTCAGTCTTTAACAACAGCCACATTTCTTTCCAGCCATTGGGGCTCCATCTTATTTTCCAGTTTGCAGCGTCCAGACTGGGCGTGACTACCAGCCAGGGATCAGATGCAAAGAACTTAGCGGCTGTGGGCTACTCTGCTTTCCAGTGATGATTGCTGCAATCTGCTTCGTTTACACACAGGGCCTGCAAATACTGCTGCTGTTCATCACCACAGCCGCCCTGATCGCCCCGAGGAGCGGCCTCCAAAGGAGAGTTTCGCAGGTAAGCACAGAACAAGAAAAGTGCAATCCTCCTTTACGGCAAAACCCTGCCGGTACTTTGCTGTTAGCAAAAACTTTGAACTTACAACTACAATGTGTCAAATGAGACTATCAGGAGACTAGGCCTGAGGGAAATATCTTTAAGGTGACCTGCAAAGGGAACTTGGAAACAGAGCCAAGTGCAGTAATGGAGTGTGTGCTGAAGGCTCTTGCTAACTGCACTGTAGTGGGGCATTCAGCACATCGGGGAGGCTGAACTATTCTAACAATTCCTCTGCCTGGTCCTGAGATCTCAGTGGATGCCCCGGTTTCCAGCGGGGGAAGTGGGTTCAAACTCCCATATACATTGGATGCTCTTTAAGTATAAGAAATCAGGCCAATTCCACAGATGCACCAAAGCAGAACTGAATCCATCTGGGGCGGGGTGGCCAGAGGAGATTTTCTGCCACCTTTCTGTTTTTATTGCTGATTCTGAAAGCTGCTGGGGACTGAACTGGCCCTAAGCACAAGTTAGAGCAGCCAAGGAGCCCCTCCACTGGTCAGGATCACCACACTGTATCATGCTCCTGCCTGACCACTTCCTTCCCCTGAAGCCCTTGAGAAGAATGAACTTACTGCTGGTGCTCCCCTTCATGGCTGGATGTGGCACAGCAGCTGTCTTTTTAGCACTCGCTCCTGACAGTCGCTCCAGTGGTCTGTCTCTTCTCGTAAGTCGGCCCTCCAGCCAGGTCATGTTTTACTTCCACCCCTTCTGGGGTAACAAAAAGTCCAACACAAAATCCAACGTCCTTACATCTGTCCTCAGCACCAGCTCTCAGACTCCCGGTCCTTACACCTTTCTTCTAGGGCTTTAAATTGTCCTTCGCCCCCAATGTCAGGGGCTTCATGTCACCTTCCCATTGGCTGGGAGGGGAACCCAGGCCCAGCTTCTACCCTGGGTTCCATCCCAGGGACCCTAGGCCGAGCAGCCAAGGTCTGCTCCCTCAGACACCTTGCCACTGCTTCCCTGGATTCCGTCCTGCCATTAGCCTTTCTTCAGGCCTTTCCCCTGCCCCTTCCTGGGCTCTTTGTAACAATCAGCATCTTCCAGGGCTTCTGCTCCAGACTTCCTCTCTCCATAGCCCCGCCCAGCTCCTCCCCACCTGGGACTCATCTTTAATCGGGCGTGGCCCACCCTCCAGGTGCAGCCAGGTGGGTTCATTGCCCCCCCTAGGCCCACATTAAGCCTTTCACCACCTCTGTGGAGTACATACCCTATGACAGGTTTCAGAGTAACAGCCGTGTTAGTCTGTATTCGCAAAAAGAAAAGGAGTACTTGTGGCACCTTGGAGACTAACCAATTTATTTGAGCATAAGCTTTCGTGAGCTACAGCTCACTTCATCGGAGAAGTGAGCTGTAGCTCCCGAAAGCTTATGCTCAAATAAATTGGTTAGTCTCTAAGGTGCCACAAGTACTCCTTTTTTTTTTTGCGTATACTCTATGACATGCCCCCACACCCTGGTATCCCGCCATGATACAAAGTGGCGGGACCTCCTGCCACCTTTGGAGGGTGAGCAACCTCGGTGGGCCAGCCTGTATTCCACCTTGGTCCCGAGGCCCATCGGGGACATTAGTTGGCGGCTCCTTCACGGAGCTGTGAGCACGGGCGTGTTTTGACACGGTTTACCCCCATCCCGGATACTTGCCCTTTTTGTAATGTGAGGGAAACCCTGGCGCACGTATATTTAGAGTGTGCCAGGCTGCAGCCCCTTTTCCGGCTCCTCACAAACATTCTATTATGCTTTTGGCTCCATTTTTCCACTCACCTTTTTATCTACACACTCCCCATCCGTGGCCCCACAAAATCGCAGGATTTCCTGGTTAACCTCCTCCTAGCCCTAGCTAAAACAGCCATTTATAAAACCAGAGAGGGGAGGTTGGCTAATGAAGCGTCCTGCGATTGTAGGGCCGTTTTCCGATCCTTAGTACATTCACGTATCCGGGCGGAGTTCCTCTGGGTGGCGTCCACTGACTCCCTTGACGCCTTCAAGGAGCGGTGGGCGCTGTCCGAAGTTCTCTGCTCGGTGACCCCGTCCAGTTCCCTCCATCTGACCCTTTGATTGAGGGGAAGAGCGAGAGACCCCAGCCACAGCCGTTGCCGCTGTGGATACCATCATTACTGTTACCTAGGAGGGGTCCTATAACACGTGGGTGTAATCCCCCCCACCCCCAAACCGCCCACCCCGCAGCTGTGCCCATCTTGTCGGGCACTCTCAGGAGAGGAATAATCGGTGACACTGGGTGTGGCACTAGGTAACTCGAGGGGGTGGAAGACCACGAGTGTCGAGGAAGCCCCCCCGCTCTGGGCCCAGGCTAGCCTAAACACTTCTCCCTCCTGAAGGCTGCTGTGTTATACCTTCTGTTTGCTTTTGTTTTGTTGCATAGTTTTGCTTTATTCTCTTTGGTGATTCTTTGTAAGTGTAACACAAATAAAATTCTTTTCTGCTTTAAAAAAAACTCTATGACATGCCACTGCTGGTCCCAGACAGCCTCCGACGCTGGCCTTACACAAGCTAATGATTCCTCTACTTTAGCGGACTCCTCAGTTACTGCCTTAGGCCCGCTTAGCATTGCGGTGGCACAAAGGGGACTTGGAAGGAGCTGGGGTTCTGTCCCATGGTTCTTTTTGGAGTGATTATTCTGTAATTTACAATAGAACGGCTGAAGGGCACTCAGTTGGGTATGAACTAGTGAAGGCAGGATAAACCATCATTACAGCCTGTAATGTGTCAGCGGTGGCCCCTCCCTCTCTGGGTTCGTGGGAGGCCACTCTGCCTCACTATGCCGTCCGTGTCGCTCGCAGATAGGGAATGAGCCCAGTTGCACTCGGCCTGTAGTCCTGGTCAGCCGTCCAGGCAGAGTGATAGTCCCTTAAGGTCGGTAGCCCACAATCAAGGTACTGAAGAGTCTGACTCAGACCGGTACTCTGAGCTGAGTGGCAAACAAAGGGTTAGTACACCGAGCCCCCGGTCAGGGCGGGGCGGTACAGAGTCTGGACCTTGGGCCTACACTTAGGCCAGGGTACTGCACCCAAACACAATCTAGCAGGAGCTCAGGCAGGAGTAGAGTCTAGTGTCCTCACTCGGCAGACAGCAGGCAGATTCAAGCCTATAATGGGACGGCCTCAGGGAAGCAGGTAGCGTAGTCCATCAGGACAAGGATATACCGGAATCCCACATTATTCTTCAGGAGGGGCCCCACCAGGTCCAGTGCAACATGCTTGAAGTGGACCCCCACTACAGGCAGGAGAACCAAGGGGGCTTTTTACACTCCTGGGGGGCCGGCAAGCTGGCACTCAGAGCACAAACTACAATAATTTTTTATCTCATGATGGACCCCCGAACAGAGGAAGTGAGATAGGATTCAGGCCAGTGTCTTCTCTTCCCCTAAATGACCTGCGGTGGGAATGTTGTGGGCGAGCTTCAAGACGGCCTTCCTCTGACATCAGGGGATGACCAATTGGGTCCTGACTTCCTGGGTCTGGGGGTCCCTATCCACATGGTAGAGGTGATCACTAGTCAGCTCAAATCAGAGCCACAGTGCAGCCCTCAGGCAATCAGTCACACCTCTGTCAACCCGGGCTACCAGCTTGTAGGCCCAACTGAGGGTGGGGTCATTCTTCTGGTTACGGCAGAAGTCTGTCAGGGGGTTTATCGCGGAACCCTCCTCAGGAGACACCAGGACTGTGAGTTCATCAGGAAGTTCCCCTTGGGGTTCCTCAGCCTCTTCCTCTCCTTCCGTGACAGAGTCTCCCTCCATAGCTACCTGGATAGGGGGTGTCCCGAGACCAGTATTCTGCAGCAGGTTGGTAAACCCCGGCCAGTCTCGACCAAGAATGACCAGATATGCAAGGGTTGGGGCCAACCCCACCGTCATAACACATGTCAGTCCATTGATGGTCAGAGAGATCCAGACGCTGGGGTAGGATTTTACATCCCTGTGTATACATTGGAGGCATATCTCTTCACCCACTTGTGCGGAATCAGGGCCAAACTGTCAGCAGACAAGGGTTTGCCCACAGCCCGAGTTGATGAGGGCTGTGACTCATTTTTGCCCAACCTCCATGGTGGTTATGAGCTTTGGGGTAGACTGCCTGTGGGCACGAGACTCTCCGGTATAGACTTGGCCAAAGCTACAGTCCATCTCAGGGCATTCACATTGTAAGTGGCCAAACCGGCCGCAGGAGAAGCAGGGTTCCACCTCCGATCAGCTGGGCCAGGGGACCACCTCCGTGACGGGACCGGGGTCATAGTCTTGACTCTTCTTGTCCGAGCTATCGAAATGTCAGAGCCAGGCGGCCTCAGGTTGTTGAAGGGCATCATGGGTACCAGCCTCTGGGGTTTGGGCTCCAGGGCATCGTTCAGCCTTGGGCCCAGGTTTCCTCGCCGTGGAGCATCGACCGAGGCATCAAGATCAGACCCCGGGCTCGCGGCCTGATAGGAGCCTTGGCAGCCAAGAAGTCCTCTGTTAAGGTAACTGCTGCAGTAAGAGTTGTGGGTTGGTGCTGGAGTACCCAAGCCCTCTGCTAGGGTGGGAGGACATGGACAAACTGTTTTAGGGTGATCTGCTCCGCAACCTCATTGGTCAAATGTCACTCAGAGCATAACCACTGCCAGCAGAGGTCCTTTGTCTCCTGGGCTACGACCTGCAGCTGAGCCCCCAGTGGGTAGGTCTTAGCCTGAAACCACTGGCGGCAGGTCTCCGGTGTGATGTCCAAGGCATCTAAAATGGCTGCCTTTACACATACGTACTCCCGTGCCTAGTTGATTTGGAGCCCACGATAGGTGGTCTGGGCTGCCCCCATCATGTATGGGGCCAAGAGGGTGGCCCACCACTTTGGAGGCCACCTGGCATCCCCTGCCACCCATTTGAAGCTCAGATGAAATGCTTCGGGGTCATCAGCAGGTCCCATCTTGGAAAAGCATACAGGCAATGTGGAAGTGGGGGATTCATTATGTCTCCTGGGGTTGGCCTGCTGGGTCTGGGCAGCAGGGCTGTGAGCTGTTGGAGACATTGTTGTTGTTCCCAGTGTTGGACCACCAATTCCCCGAGTAGTTGCTGTTGTTGGGCTCCCAGTTGCTGCACCAGTTGCTGCTGTTGCTGCAGTTGGGTCTTGGCCAGGTACTTAATGAGCTTGTCAAGCTCTATCTCTCTGCCGAGAGATATCAAAGGCGTGGCTGACACAGGACCCCTTACTGCAGCAGTTGGGTCACTACCCGTGTTCTCCACCAAGTGTAGTGCGTTAGTGGTGGCCCCTCTCCATCTGGATCAGTGGGAGGCTAATCCACCTCACTATGCTGCAGGTGTCGCTCGCAGATAGGGAATGAGCCGAGTTGCACTCGGCATGTCGGCCGACTGGGCGGAGTGATGGTCCCTTAGGGTCGCTACCCACAATCAGGGCAGTGAAGGGTCTGTGGCTCAGCCCGGTACTCCAGGCTGAGCAGCAAACAAAGGATTAGTATGCCGAGCCCTAGTCAGGGCGGGGCGGGGCAGTGCAGAGTCTGGGTCTCGGGCCTACACTCAGGGCTGAGCAACCAAGAAACAGTTCAGAGTCCAGGCCCCTGGTCAGGGTGGGACAGTACAGACTGTGGGCCTCGGGCGTACACTCAGGCCACGGTAGAGCACCCAAACACGGTCTAGGGGGAGCTCAGGCAGGGGTAGAGCCTAGTGTCCTCACTTGGCGCACTGCAGACAGTTGCAGACCTCCTGGCCTAAGGATTGGGGTGGCAGAGGGCCCGTGGACCCGCCCAATTCCACTGCGTCTCAGCCCAGGGCCCTAACAGTGGCGGAGGGGTCCACCACTGGGTCAGTGGGGATCTGCCCGCAACACGCTGACCTGGTAGCAAGCCAGCTCTTAACCAGACTGTTGTCTAGGTACCCTGGGCTACTTCCTCTCTCCCCCGAGGGGTGTATCTGGGTTCGTAGGGAGTCCTCTGGATCATCAGGGTAGAAGGCCCACAGCAGTCCTGGTAACTCCTCCGTGGCGTGGTGAGTGGCTGGCTCCGGCAGCATCGGCCAGTCCTCTGTGCCACATGGGGCTGCGGCAGTCTCCCAGTTCGAGAGCAGGGAGAAGGCGCCTGGCTACTTCAGTGGCTGCAGCGCAACTGAGCTGGGAGACCTGACTTTTGTACTTCCTGTTCTGCCCACTGACTTCCGGTGGGAGAAGCAAGTACAGCCTGGCTCCACCCACCAGGGTTCTGCGAGTGCCCCTCCCCCTCTGGGTCTGTGGGAGGCCTCTCCCCCTCATTACACAGCCACTGTAGCAATGATATATCAGGTCAACCCCTGGATTTGGAATACGTAATGACTTACTAATACCCCTGCAGAAGTTCCCCCCTTTTTGTAATGTGAGCAGGTCCATCTGAATACTTTACACCAAGGGTATGTCTACACTTCAATTAAAAACCTGCCTGTGCCAGCTGACTCGGCTCCCAGTTGCAGTATAGACGTTCAGGATTGGGCTGGAACCCGAGCTCTAGGACCCTGTGAAGTGGGAAGGTCCCTGAGCTCAGGCTGCACCCCGAGCCGGAATGTCTACAGCAGTGAAATGGCCCCTTAGCCCGAGCCCCAGGAGCCCAAGTCAGCTGACATGGGCCAGTCATGGGTGTCTCATTGCAGTGTAGACATACCCTTAGTGGCTGAAGGAGGCTGGCCTCCCTACCGAAAGCTTCTCCCTGCGAAGACGCCCAACTTGTGAACACTAATTGGCCCATTGCAATACAGCTGCCCCACACAAGTAAGAGAGCAATTCTAAAACCAAGTTTATCTCAGCCCGAGTTAGATCAATTTCCCCATTCCAGGCACCAGCTATTCCAGACTGACTATAAAGAATGAAGTTATTTGGCATAAACTCGCGGATGTGAAAATGAGAGAAACATCTACACTGAAAGTAATTAATTGATACCTTAGTGTTGACATGGCCTCAGAATGGACTGTCTGCCAGGAAGAGGAGAAGAGTACATGCATGCGGATTGGGCTTTATACATCTAGCTGAAGGGAGTTGATGGGTGAGCTCTCAGGCTTTGAACTGAGAATGCTAACTCTTGTTAGGACTGGAGCTTGCCTTTGCACTCTCAGTGGAAAGTCACCTGCAGAAACCCAGGATGAAGGCATGTTACAGGTCTGGCTTGGACTTGAGTCCCTGGGAAGCAAAGAAATTTAAACTTAGGGCAGCAAATACATTCTGAGATTTGGGCCTGTTTTATTTTTATTTTGCATGACAACAGCAGATAGGGCCAAAGCATAGTACCTTCTTCAACAACAAATTCCACTGCATGCATGGTACTTTCAAGTTAGCTTCTGTACCTGCATTCTGGGAGCGTGGTGTGAGCACTCGGAATTTAGATGCCTTGCTGCAAAGCACTGAATAAGTGAAAAGATAAAAACCAGAGATAGATGGTTCTGCTGATGCTGGTTTGGATTGATTTCAGGCATTTGTTTGGATAGCCTGACAAAGTGTCAGCTGTTGTCCCAGTGAATAGGCTGTTTAATATATCCTGAGGGGAAAGGCTTGAAATTTCCTTAAGGTTTGTGCCATCAATTTATTCTCGGTAATTATAAACCTGCTTTGTTTGTGCTGATGGCCTGTGAATGTTGCTGTACAGTCTGTGGCTGTTCACCATCATCCTTAATAACCGATCGCTCCTGGGGCTTGAAATGCGCTAATAAGCTGTAAAAACCCTCAGTGTGAGGATGAGGAAAGATATGTCCCCAGCCAGATAGAGGAGGAATCTGATTCAGTCTAAAAGCTCTGCATCGTATTGAGTATACAAAGCAGCCAATGTCATACCGGGGAGCTTGGGGAGCTCCCAACATGTCCAGGACATCGTGAACACTTGTTCCCAGCATAGGAGCCTCAGTCCAGGCACCTTCATTATGCAGTGACTTGCCCATGGCAGTCCAGCTGATCAGAGGCTGCCACCACCTTCACTTTTCCTGTGTCTAGGACCTCTGAGCAGCCAGGGGGAGAAGGAAAACTCTGGGGGAAAGTTCAGCATTTCAGCCAACGTTTCAGGGCAAGGTGTTAAAATGCAAAATAGGGACCAAGATGGGTCAAGAGAATTCCTAACAGGAGCAGGAGCCTTTCCCTTCAAGGCCAGGTCAGTGATTGAAAGTGGTAACCACCTTGGCGCTGAGTGAAAAGAAGAACTCAGCCCATGGGGCGACCAGGACCTTATCAGAAAACCACCTCTACAGTTATCAGCATCCCCAAGAAGCACAGGGCCTGAGCTGCCCTTATACCAATAGTACTGGTCCTCTTTGGTCTGGGATATTGGACTTCGATAGGTCAGTGTTGGGTAAGCTTCCTCTGCCTTTGCTGTTCTTGTGTCTGAATAGACAGAGGATGTCCTTCTCCAGCACTAGCAGCCTGGGTCCATCGTTTTGACCCTGTGACCTGCACCCTTTTCCCTGTTCTTTCATTTCTTAGTCCCCTGTACTTAGTTAAATCCTGGACCAGTGGCCCCTCCCTCCTCTGTGGGGATGGGCTTTCTGTTGCTTTGGTAAGCTCCACCCATCAAGCCCAGAATTCCCTCATTTTGACCCTGTGACCTGCAACACCTTCCCTAATTTTTCATTATTTTGCTCCCATGATCTCTTGACTTCTGAAAAACTCACCTGAAAGGGTGCGGCTGTCACTACTGTGCTGAACTCTGCCCACCAATCCCAGTTATCCAACAGTTATCCAGCCAAGCCAATATCCCAGTTATACAATAGTTATCCAATAGCGGGTCACATTACTCGCTGTGATTACCATTTGTTGCTGGTTTAGCCCCTTTTCCCTGTTGGTGAATCCTTTGCACATGCTGTAATTTCCTTGGACTATTCAAGGAATTGCCCCACAGTCTGGATGACTCACTTTCACTCTGAGGGTTCTTTACAAACCATTCAACTGCTTCCTGTTTGTGGTGTATGATTGGTCACGTGAGTTGCATGGGGCATGGCTCTTCCTCACCTTGCACGTTGGGATAGTCACCTGCACCATTGCCAAAGGCTACCAAATCAGAGTGGTGGCATTTCACGTCTACTTTGCACAGGTACCAATGGTGTAGGACAGTGCAAAATCAGGCCCCTTGGTATAACTTCAATGTTCTCGTTATGGGCTTCATCCCTCTTTGATCAATGGGAGTCTTCCATTGCAGTGTCCCCAACCCCAACCCTTCAAAAAATCATGACTCAAGCCCTGCAAGACTCCCCAGTCATAAGATTGGTTGAAAAATCAAGAGATTTGAAAATAATAAACGTTGGGTTCTTTCGATTTACTTTCTGGCTTTTGAGCCTTTATAAGTCACATTTCTAAGCTTTTTTCAACAACTTTCAGGGCAGAAACTTTTCTTTCCCCCAGTGAAAGTTGAAATTTGCATGTAATCCCATAACACCAGGTGCAGGGGTTTGACTGAAAATATCAATTATCCCTAGACTTGCAATAAAATCAGGAGCGTGGGCAACACCGCTATTAACTTTAATGGGTGTTAGATATGGTCCTATATGACTGAAATGTTTTAAAACTAGAGAACAATGAATGACAAAACAAAAAATTAATAGAATATAACATTTTCTGTTATCAGCTATTCTAAAATCTAGGGTATTGCAAGTAGCTGCTGGGTGTTGTGAGTAACACAACCCTAACACCCACAGCAATTCGCACTCCGTGCTTTTATTCCTTTTTGAACTGTTCAAACAGCTCTAAACTGGCACTTTTCACAGGTATTAAACGTCTAGGAAAGAAAAGAGATGTGAAATATGACAAACAGCACCACTGGAACTGCAGCTTTATTAGATGCTGTTCGCTGTCTAAAATGGACTTGCCTGTCATTTCCCTTTGCCATGAATCTTACCGCAGCCTATCTACGAGGGAGAGAGTGTGCACGCTAAAATATTCAGCAATAACTGGCAAAATACAAGGATGGACATTTTCATGAACGTTTTTTTTAATCTCGGTTGCTTATTGGGACACAAGTTTGGTTCCCATAATCAAAGCTCAGCAGAGTCAAATGACAAACCCAACAGGATTATAACGGGGAACGAATAGATAAATTTCCCTGGAGAGCCCATTTCTTTGTGGAGATGACAACACAGATAACCAAGCAGTGTTACTGAGCTAAGCTTCCCCGACACCCACTACAATGATAGAAGAAAATAAAGTTATCATTTCCTAACCAATAAAAAATCATTTAGAAAATAAATAGGGTAGAAGGAGGGATTTGTTACTGGGTGTTTCATTCATTCTGGCCCTGATTCAACAAAGCACTTACATGCGTAACTTGAAGCCAGTGAAAAATCCCATAGACTTTAATGGTGCTCAAGCATGTGATTAGATGATTTGCTGAATAGAGATGGATATAAGCACATGTTTACAACTAAACACATGCTTAAATGTCTTACTGAATCAAGTCCTCTGAGAGAATATGTACGATCTAGGCCCTGATTCAGCAAAGCACGTGCTAAACTGTGACATTAGTTCCATGGATCTTAATGTTAAGCATGTGCTTTGCTGAACAGTTCCATGTTTATTCTCTTTTAGGATGAAATTCATCATAGCGCAGGCCTGTGAATGTCAACTGGTGTAATGTAAGCCCCACATTATGGGCATGTAGGGGTCTGGTGATCAAGGCGCTCAGATACCCTGGTGCCATATAGGTACAGAGTGTGGGAATGGCACAGAATGAATTGTTTTAGTGATTGGCTGTGAAGAGTTCACACATTTTTTGGTATTTCTTCACTTCAGAGTTAGCCTGGTGATTGATGCCCAGGTTGGCCTCACCCGGAAGCGAGCAGCCACATTGCAAAACAGAACTTATCTGTCCTTCTGGGCACACAGCCGGAAATGTGGGAAGGAATTGGAAGATTATTAGCATTTAAGTGATTGGGCTGTGTCCAGACTGCAATGTAGGTGAGTTACCAGTCCCAGTGAAAGCCTCACTAGGGCTTTAGCCTACAGTCCAGGATGACCCGGCTAGCCAGAGGTGAAAGTAGCACCCCACTTGGGTTTCTGTGTGGACAGGAGGGGGTAAGTGTAACATCCAAGTAAGAGTCCAAGAAACTCTGCAGTCAACAACTGAATTAATGAAGACAAAAGGGTGAAATCCTGGCCCCATTGAAGCCAATTAAAGTTTTGTCATTAACTTCAATTGGGATTTCACCCAAGGAGATTAGTTCCTGTAAAAAACAGCTGAATTAAAATCAGCAGGTGAGGAGTAATTCCAATTCTCCCTGGTTCCACCTCCAACAGGCTGTCAGAGTACAAACGTTTTGTCATTGGGCCATATTCTCATTGGCTGATCATATCCCAGGGCAGGGTACTCTTACTGGCTGCCTCTGGAATCAGGAGCTTCAGGCAGACTAACCCTTTCATGGGGGTAACCTATGCTGTCCTACTTCAGAACCGTAGGCGAGAGATGCGGAGCACAGCTTGATGGATGAGCACTCTCCATATCGCCTACTCTGGGAGGATGCTCCCTTTATCAGATTGCACAGTGGTTTTATTTCCACTCACTTAATCAAGGCTACATGATGGATGAGAAGGAAAGCTGAGTTGTGTTCATATCCACAAACATAACATTTATGGCTTGCTGACCACCTCAAGGAGGCTTTACCTGAACCACACATCGGAGAAGGGGGAAAGTTTCTTCCCCCAAATTTTGTTTTTTCTTTTTCTGTCCCAGAAAGGATAGCAAAGAAGCCATAAGAGTTCAGAGGTCATGATGGGAGTGAATATTAACCCAGGATGGGCACAGTGGGATGGCAGAGAATCAGGAAGACAACAGAAAAGTTGGCTTTGTGGTTAAGACAATAGACAGGGACTCGGGAAATCTGGGTTTGATTTTCAGCCTTGCGTGGCTTCGGACAAGGCAGGTGTTCTCTCTGGGTCTTGGTTTCCCATCCGTAAATATGGGACAATGATCCCTCCTCTGGCTGTCCTGTTGCTGTACCGCATAAGCTATTTGGCACAGGGACTGTATGTTCAGAGCCTAGCACAATGGAACTTGAGCTTGGTTGAGGCCCACAGATGCGAATGGTGCACACAGCCGGTACTAGCAAGAGAATATGCCTTATGGTTTTTCCTAAATTGGAGGTAAGACCACAAAATAGTTTGCTTTTCTTCCAAACTGTAAAAAGGAGATTTCCAAGGGAGTTTGCTGGCAGTGGGGATTCTGCTGTGGTTGCTACAAAACTTCAGTTGGGAGAGTCAAATGTTGAATTCAGAGATGTATAGAACGAATGTATGCATGAACGAAATCTGAGTCTCAGCTGGGAAATCCCCTAAATATTGGACAAAAGATGACAGCTAAAGTACTAGCATGGCAAGCGCACTAGGGCTGTGACCCAAAATGAAGGCTCCTGTTGCTTTCAGTGGGCTTAGGATCAGGCCCCAGGAGATAGATACATAAAAAAGAAGCTTACAAGAAGTGGAAGGTTGGACATATGACCAGGGAAGAGTATAAAAATATTGCTCGGGCATGTAGGAATGTTATCAGGAGGGCCAAATCGCACCTGGAGCTGCAGCTAGCCAGAGATGTCAAGAGTAACAAGAAGGGTTTCTTCAGGTATGTTGGCAACAAGAAGAAAGCGAAGGAATGTGTGGGCCCCTTACTGAATGAGGGAGGCAACCTAGTGACAGAGGATGTGGAAAAAGCTAATGTACTCAATGCTTTTTTTGCCTCTGTTTTCACTAACAAGGTCAGCTTCCAGACTGCTGCGCTGGGCATCACAAAATGCGGAAGAGATGGCCAGCCCTCTGTGGAGATAGAGGCGGTTAGGGACTATTTAGAAAAGCTGGACGTGCACAAGTCCATGGGGCCGGACGAGTTGCATCCGAGAGTGCTGAAGGAATTGGCGGCTGTGATTGCAGAGCCACTGGCCATTATCTTTGAAAACTCGTGGCGAACCGGGGAAGTCCCGGATGACTGGAAAAAGGCTAATGTAGTGCCAATCTTTAAAAAAGGGAAGAAGGAAGATCCTGGGAACTACAGGCCAGTCAGCCTCACCTCAGTCCCTGGAAAAATCATGGAGCAGGTCCTCAAAGAATCAATCCTGAAGCACTTGCATGAGAGGAAAGTGATCAGGAACAGCCAGCATGGATTCACCAAGGGAAGGTCATGCCTGACTAATCTAATCGCCTTTTATGATGAGATTACTGGTTCTGTGGATGAAGGGAAAGCAGTGGATGTATTGTTTCTTGACTTTAGCAAAGCTTTTGACACGGTCTCCCATAGTATTCTTGTCAGCAAGTTAAGGAAGTATGGGCTGGATGAATGCACTATAAGGTGGGTAGAAAGCTGGCTAAATTGTCGGGCTCAACGGGTAGTGATCAATGGCTCCATGTCTAGTTGGCAGCCGGTATCAAGTGGAGTGCCCCAAGGGTCGGTCCTGGGGCCGGTTTTATTCAATATCTTCATAAATGATCTGGAGGATGGTGTGGATTGCACTCTCAGCAAATTTGCGGATGATACTAAACTGGGAGGAGTGGTAGATACGCTGGAGGGGAGGGATAGGATACAGAAGGACCTAGACCAATTGGAAGATTGGGCCAAAAGGAATCTGATGAGGTTCAATAAGGATAAGTGCAGGGTCCTGCACTTAGGACGGAAGAACCCAATGCACAGCTACAGACTAGGGACCGAATGGCTAGGCAGCAGTTCTGCAGAAAAGGACCTAGGGGTGACAGTGGACGAGAAGCTGGATATGAGTCAGCAGTGTGCCCTTGTTGCCAAGAAGGCCAATGGCATTTTGGGATGTATAAGTAGGGGCATAGCGAGCAGATCGAGGGACGTGATCGTTCCCCTCTATTCGACATTGGTGAGGCCTCATCTGGAGTACTGTGTCCAGTTTTGGGCCCCACACTTCAAGAAGGATGTGGATAAATTGGAGAGAGTCCAGCGAAGGGCAACAAAAATGATTAGGGGACTGGAACACATGAGTTATGAGGAGAGGCTGAGGGAGCTGGGATTGTTTAGCCTGCAGAAGAGAAGAATGAGGGGGGATTTGATAGCTGCTTTCAACTACCTGAAAGGGGGTTCCAAAGAGGATGGCTCTAGACTGTTCTCAATGGTAGCAGATGACAGAACGAGGAGTAATGGTCTCAAGTTGCAGTGGGGGAGGTTTAGATTGGATATTAGGAAAAACTTTTTCACTAAGAGGGTGGTGAAACACTGGAATGCGTTACCTAGGGAGGTGGTAGAATCTCCTTCCTTAGAGGTTTTTAAGGTCAGGCTTGACAAAGCCCTGGCTGGGATGATTTAACTGGGAATTGGTCCTGCTTTGAGCAGGGGGTTGGACTAGATGACCTTCTGGGGTCCCTTCCAACCCTGATATTCTAGGATTCTATGATTCTATGATTCTATAGAAGACTAGGACACTGTAGATCCTCACTCCTTTGTATTGGTTAATCCACACTCAAAGGGCTCGACTGTGCCCAGGTTTACACAGATTTAATAGCACAGTGCTTACAAGAGTGATCTGTTAGTGAGCTTTCATTCGTCTTTACAAAGACTACTGCAGAACATGTGCTCACCTGCTATGGAGCATCAGAAACAGGTAAACTCAGCTACAGTTTTCAAACAGATGGACAAAGTGTGTTTGTGTGACACCGGATCCTTGTTTTGTCCGTTGTGTGTATTCACAAAGCGTCACCTCCTGCTGTTCTTAGTCAGCCAACCTGCCCGTTGGGTCAGACCTGAACCCTATAGTCAGAAAGTGGTGATGGTGCTCGGAGTTTGCTAGTGCTAGTCACGTCACTTATTGCGCCATTGGAAGGTGCTCCGGTTTCGTGGTGATCAGCCTGGAATGAGAACCTGAATCTAACAGAAAGAGCAGTGCTGCCGGGAGACCTCTGGGTACAGAGTCAGGGTTCGATGCTTCCCCAGGCAGGTCAGGTTAGGTGTCTATCCGATCCTTCTCGGCACCTCCTGAATATGCAGGATAGGGGAGGAAATGTTGTAAGAGCAGGTCTTCTTGTCCAAACATTGTTCCTTTCCAGGAAATATCCAAAGAACAGGCTCTAGTGATACTTGGCCTTTCTGCTTCTTGTGCAGCCAGGACACAGGAGTTTAGCGAGACATGAAAATAAAAAATAACAGAGGAAACAGCAGCTGAAAATGACAGATCCAAGTGCTATGGCGCGTTGCACTTTTCCTGATACAGCACAGAGCCAGTTCTCCTTTGTTTTTTGCATTAACTCCCAAGACTGTATCAATTTGAGTAAAGCCTTCCATTAGTCACAGTTGCCTTTCTACCCACTGTTCTTGCTTCTCAGCCACAGGACCCAGGCTAACAGGTTCTTATGTACCATATAAGTAGTGCTGAAAACATCTCTATAATGTCCAGGCTGTGACGACCTGACTTCATGCTCCGGTGGTTAGGGCTGTAGCCTAGGACTTCAGAGAGCTGTGCTCATTTCCCTGCTCTGCCACAGGTTTCCTGGGTGACCTTGAGCAAGCAATTTAGCCACTTTGTGCCTCAGTTCATCATTTGTACAACTGGGACAATAGCACTGCCCTGCCTCACAGGGGTGTGGTACAGATAAATCCATTAAAGAGGTGAAGCTCTTTGAAATCTACTGATGAAAAGTGCTACATAAGAGCTGGCTATTATTAATTGCAGAAAATAATGCTTTGGGATAGACGCGTGATATTAACCAATGATCTGTTTTGACTCCCACCCTCTCCAGCTGTGTGTTAAAGATACACTCCGAACAAACATTGCATTGAACAACAGGAGTGAGTGAAGCGATTAGCTCCAGTGACCTTGAGGATAAAAGAGCCAAGAAAAGAGAATCCAATCTTAACTGCGAGGTCTCTGAGAAAGGGAAGAGTCTGGTGACCACAAAAATAGCTCAGGGGTTCTCCATTGCCACCTCCTAAGCCAGAGGTTGCACAAACTATTAGCAGGATGATGCTTTCAGCCACCTGATACTGCAAGACACCAGGTGCTCGTCAGAGGTAGTTCAGGGGAGGTGAACTTTACATATATGGTTGGTCACTCTTTGCCTCAGAAGGAAAAGCAAGGTGGGGCTTTGAACCAGCTGTTGATTGTGGCATCAGCTTCTCAGATCGCTTCCTAATATGGACCAGATTTCATACAACACCTGTTCTGTGGACACCTGCCTGTCCTTCCAGGTCTGCATGGCTCACTTCTCCATTCATTCACAATCACACAACATCCTGGTGGCAACTACAGCAACTACCCGCATGGGAAAAAATTCAAATTGGGAAAGTATTAGCATCTATGAACGCAGTTGAGCATCTGGAAATAGGAGGGAGCAGCTGTATCATGTGACTGGCCAGTTCTTAGCAGAAAAGAGTTTGAGACACTTCAGGCAAGTCCTGGGTTCAAAAGGCAAACAAGTATATTTTCATTCCCAGCTTCTTGTCCACATGCGGAATTTCAAGCACTGAGACAGCTGGACAGAAGAATGGCAGCATAAAGGCATTTGTCGATTGTATAATGCCCACAAGCAACTGCAGATGTGCTCTATGTAATGAAGCATGCCACCCAAAGCTGGCGCTGTTTGCAAAACAGGAGGATCTCCTGGCAGCAGAGATGTCACTCTCCATGTTCTGCAGGCTGTTCCCCTAAATGCTTGTTTGGTTGGCACCTATACCATATTCAAACCGTAGTGGGAACGGTGCCATTCTAACAGATGGGCATAAGTGCCAACATTCAAGGGAATCAGTGTGTGCATCAGTTGTGAGTTTATGATGGGTACGATTTTGCTCAGGAACGTTCAAACAGCAGTTCCTGCAGTGCTTCTGTACCTAAGGGGAGCAATCTGTGCACTGGATACTGGCTAGAGCGGGGTTAACTTTGGCAACCCAAAATCAGCTTTCAAGGCCCCTGCAGGGATCTGGGGGGGAGGATTAGAATTCCTGGCAGAAGAAGCATTATAATGAAATCTCTGCCTTCTGGGTCTCTTTGGGAATCAGCTGTAGCAAAAATGCTTCCTGAAAGCAAGTGCACTTCTTTGCCAAATAGCAAGGTCAAGTTCAGGAATTGGGTCCAGGATCTCCCCTGCCTCTTCCTGGAGAACATGTGGGACTCATTTCAGCTTAGACAGAGCTCTTTAAAAAAAAACCCCCAAACCGTCCAACACGACCTAATGCTGTTTATTGCATACTCTTCATGAACCTGTTTAACTACTGTAGCTGTGGCAGCTGGCAATTAGCAGTGACCTCAAAATAATGTTAGGGATGCCCTGTCAAGTGGTATATAAAATCATAGCAGCACGCATTTATTCAAACTGAATGTTCAGCCTGTGATTTTTAAAAGGATCTAAGAAAATTATGTGCTCAAATCTCCTGGGATTAGGTGCTTAGCTCCCTTAGGCTTCTTTGAAAATACCAGCCAAAAAGTCCCATGATTTTAGAATGCTCTGCTTCTTATCCCAAGTAATGTTGGTAAGAGAGGCAAGGAGCATATAGTTTAGTTGTAAATGGGTTTTGTTTCCTCCCCCACCCCTACCCCCCACACACTGGTCTAGATCTCTGACTTCCACAGCTTGAGCAGGTGCCTGGCTCATGGGGGGCAGATTGAAAAAGCTGTGCCTTGCCTGGTCGTGCGGAGGTGAGTCACAAGCCCCACCATAGCTCTCAGATTCTTCCTTCCTAACGAACTGGGGAAGCTCACCAAAGAGCTCCAATCACTCTTAAGAGATACACAAATTAAACAAGGCTGGCTGAATGGGATTGGAAACCAAGCCCTTCCTAGCAACACTCCATGAGAACTTCCATGCAGCATTAGATAGAGGAAGAGGAGTGTAGGGCCAATTGTCATGGTCACCCACGCTCTGGTGAGTGCAGGACCTCAGCGCGGGGCAGTAAAGGTGGCTTTATGCCATATTTTTTATGTTGTAAACCACCTGGCAGCAGGCAATTAGGGAAGGACCTGGGTAGCGAGAGGGAAAGGAGAGCCGGGGCAAGAAGACACACATTTGATATGAAATTAAGGTTAGACTTTCAAACTGTAATTGTCACCCACCCAACCTGCCCACTGTGGGTAGGGAATGGTCAGGCAGAGGGAGTTCAAAACCATTTGTTAAAATATATTATTATTTTTAGGCCAATCTCTGATTTCTTGGGTTTGTACTTGTGATTTTTGAACACTTGGGGTTGGCAATGCTGCTAACCATCAGTCATAAAGACCCCCTGAGGCCATCGAACGCATGAGAACAGCAGGTGGGGGGAAGCATCTCATGGAGGAGGAATGAATTAAAATTGAATGAGCAAAAGATCAGTGAACTTCTCAGGTCGTTGCCTTCTCCAGCATCCAGCCTGGCTGGAACGAGACCCTCATTCACATACTCAGTGAACACACAACACAGCAGGATCATCATACAGGTCACAAGGCCTGACGCAGAGATACAGAAGTTATGCATAAGAGAGATTATCATATGTTCAGGGAGAACGTCAGGGCCTATCATGTTAGTACGGTCAGTGCTGGGTGTTTCCAAAACCCTTGATATTATCCTGCTTTTAAACTAAATGAGTCAAAATATAGTAGGATGACCCAATATTTGCTTTTTGGCACTATACTGAAATTGCTGCTGATCCCATTTTGATTGGGTTTCTCTCCAGTGAAAGAGACACATTCTAAGCCCCTGGGAATGCACAGCACTGAAAGGGCTGGCATGCCATCCTCTGCTTTATGTGTTCTCACGGAAACCTTGGGAAGTTTTGCTGACCATTTTTCTTGCAAAAGCTTATTAAAAATGTGAAATGCCTGATGACGTTCTGTCAACAGTTCAATTACTAGATAAGCCTGTAACATATGAGATTGTCTGGAGCATCCTCCTGTCTGACCTTAAAGAGCCCAAAGAAAAGAAGGCGAAGTTCTTAGTTCTGAAATATCAGAGCAGCTGTTTGGATGCAAGCGGCATTAGATGGCCCGGGCCTTGGCCTTGATCTCTGGTCTCCAGATGTGTGTATTAGCAATGGGAATTTTCAGTGCTATGTGGATTCTGTTTGACTTCATAAATGGGCCCAACCTCCAGCGAATTCAGAATTCTTCTGTAAATTAGAAGGGTTAATAAACCAAAAAAGGTAGGGGAGACCCCTGGGATCTCAAAATAGATGTAGCTAGTTGCCTTGTGAATTTCAGTCCCTTTTCTCCAATGCCCTGTCGGAGTCCAGAATTCTATCTGATGCTATATCTACACTACTAGCTGTGGCGGTGATCCCCACACACACTCGAGCTGGTTCTCATTGAGCTAGCATGAGTGGACACAGCAGTGTAGCCCTCGCAGTATTGCCAGTGGCAGCAGGCGAATAGCTTAACCATGCCGAGTATGTACTTGCTTGAAACTGGTGGGTACATACTTGGCACGGCTAAGCCATGCTTCTGCTGACACTACCCAAGCTATCACAGTTACACTGCTACTCATTCACACTAGCTTTCTGAGAGCTTGTGGACTCACCCCCCTAGCTTACAGTAGACTTAGAGGAAAGTCGCACACACACGCTCTTTCAACCCAATGCATGCAACTGGAGGTTGGCTATTTCGCACACACACGCTCTTTCAACCCAATGCATGCAACTGGAGGTTGGCTATTTCGCACACACACGCTCTTTCAACCCAATGCATGCAACTGGAGGTTGGCTATTTCGCACACACACGCTCTTTCAACCCAATGCATGCAACTGGAGGTTGGCTATTTCGCACACACACGCTCTTTCAACCCAATGCATGCAACTGGAGGTTGGCTATTTCTAAAGTTATGTCAGAAGCCTCCACTTCTTTGTTTGGCCATACCTCAGCCCAGCTCAAGGGTTGCCACAGTGGATCAGGCCATTGGTTCATCATGTAGGGTATCCAAGCTTTGGTTAATGGCCAGTGCTTGTTTCATAGAAAAGTGAAAGTCTCTAATAATGCACCTGGCAACTGTGCAGTGTTCTGTATGGAGGGAGAAGAGGTGATTGGTTTAAGACCTGGAGCATGTTATTTGATTACATTTGTAATGTTGTCATTGATCGCCAGTGTGAGATCACCTAGAGCCAGACAACACTTTGGGTTTATATAGCTCTTGACTTATGACCTTTCCCCAGCTTCCCCTGCATTTGCTGTTTGCAATAAGTGTAATGATATTATCGGGGGTCTATGACTGATTTTGATGTGTTGCTTCTTACTTTGAAACAGGCATGGGGACAAGGAGGTGAACATAAGTAACTGGGTTATTAGGCTTGCTATATTATGGATTTGCTGTATTAGCAGGAAGCATATTAGAAGCAGTTATGCTAAGTGCTGGGTTTAGTCATAATGGTATAGGCCTAAAGAAATATAACTTTAGGTCACAATTTTGCACTCATTCAGAGATAGTCAATAGGAGACCATGAAAGAGAGTATACTGCAAGATTCTGTAAGAAAGGAGTTTTGGCAGCTAGATCACTAGGCAATAGGTAAGTAGACCACATTCACGTGCAGGAATTGTTAGGGAATAAATGAGAAAAGATTGATGCAAATGGTTAATATTAACAATTAGGGTTAATGATGGACACCCAGAATGCCACAGATGGAGTGGGGGCAGGCATTGACCTTATGATAATTGGGGTACCAGAATAAACATGGGTAGACATCTGTGACATCTGCATAGCGTGGCGTGTAAGGCACCATGACTAGTTCCATAGGTGCCGACTTCATGCGTGCTCCGGGGCTACAGCACCCATGTGAAAAAAATAGTGGGTGCTCAGCACCCATCGGCAGCCCTGGCAATCAGCTCCTGTTCTTACCCTCCAGTGCTTCCCGCTCGCCAGCAGGCCCTGACGATCAGCTCCTCCCCCTCCTCTCTAGCACCTCTTGCCCGCCACGGATCAGCTGTTCGGGGCACGCAGAAGGTGCAGGGTGAGGGCAGGAAGAGGCGAGGTGGGGGCTTGGGGTGGAGCAGGGATCAAGCATCCCCCTGGAACTCAGGAAGTCAGAGCCTATGCCTAGTTCCCTTTCCTTGGGTTCTCTCAGGTTCTGAGCTGGTGTCAACTGGATCTGTGGCCTTCTGAGGTTCTCAATTCACTAATTTTCATCCCTGTTTCTTCTTCATCATCTTTTATAGTGCTTGTGTGAAATTCGTTTATTAGAGAGCAGACGTTTGTCCCTCATTGTGAAAATCCTGGGTCTAGATTCTGATCTCTTTTACACCAGTGTAAATCCAAAGAGATCACAGTCTGCCTCAAGGATTGTAAGAAGTTTTCCCCACACACTGTGAGATACAGGTAGAACTTCAGTATAATAGGGACAAATACATCCACTTTGTTTGTTTTGGAAAAAGAACATTTCAAACAAAGGAAGAAATTAGAAGATTCAGAAGCACCAAATAAAGCTGCCCCTATAGATCACACTCTATTTCCAACTCATCAGTTGCAACTGACCACAACTTAATTGCAGGGGACCAGGGTTCCCTACAATTTTTCTCACGCATGTGCGGAATGAATTTTGTTATGTCCAGAAATATGGAGGTGATGTGTGGCGGGGACTGAAGTTTTTCTGACTATATTGCTCAACAAACTTATTACCTGAAGAAAAACAGCAGAAAGCAAACCCATGCCATCCCAGCTCTCTCCACAGATACATGCCCACAATTCCAGCATCCCCTTCACAGAAGAAGCTGTAAGAGAGCCATCACCAGTTATCATGCTTTTGTTTACAGACCACTCCAGTCCCTGAACATTAGCGCCACCCACACTCACTTACAGAGACGGTTGCTCAACTCAACACCACTGGTGGCTTTCTTGATTTTTGGCAATTAGGGCAACACTCACACCCAGATCAACCTCAATTCACAAGCCTCATGACTCACACATTATACTCACCGATCTCAGTTTGCCACAACAAATGCTTTCATTTCTAACATACAAACCACCCCCCATGCACACACCCAAGCTGTCAGAAACATCACCTTAACTCCGACCACAGCAATATAAGATCTTACCCCTAGACAGTCCAATACTGCCTATAATCATGTGCTAGCTCTATCTGATTCAGTTTTGAGGTCAGAGTTAAGTTTGCATCAGGGAGGAACTGGATCTGTGCACCACAGGTGATTGGCTGGTCTGCACATACAGCGCCTTGCCATGCATTTTACCAGCACTGGGGTGAGATTGTTAGCTTGAATTGACTGAATCAGTGTGACCAACAAAGCTCACAGGATGGGAGGTGGTGACAAAGTTCTAAGGCCCAGCTCCTCAAAAGGTATTTAGGCACCTAACTCCCCCGCATGCCATCAGGGGAAGGCCCCTGTGCAGGGGGGTATCGTCAGGGGGCATGTCTTCCCCCTTTACACTGCAGATGTCGCCTAAAGAGGCCTCAGTGTAACTGAGATCCAGGCCCACTGTTCAATGTGACTGGAGAGCAGAGAGACATTCCCTCCAGAAATTTCTGCTTCACAGAGCTTAGTCAGCTGCAGCTGGGTCACTCGGAGTCACTGAGAACAAGGCTGCTCTTCCTTCAGGCTCAGGAATTTGCAGATGGAGGCGTCACCCCAACAGTGGCTGAGGTTGCCTGGTTTTAAGCCTTGCACAGGGGCAGCCATGCTCTCCTGCGGTACCTGAGCATGGTCTCTGCTTCCCATGGCATTTTCAGTCTGTGCCCCTAAACCCACAGCTGCAGGTGGTGCCTGGCTTATGGGGGGAAGGGCATCCCAGCAGGGGCAAACTACAACGCTTGCAGGAGGTGTTGTGCTTCTGTTCTGCTGCCCTGTGATGTGAGGTGTCAGGTGCTGCGGATAGGCTGGAACCTCCATGACGGTAACTTAAGCCCTCTGGGGAAGCAGGAATTCTCCCCCTGTATCACAGCCCTTGCTGGGACACATGGCAGAGTCTTCCCTGCATTGTCCCTCTAACTCCCTACACCCAAACCCTGCTTCCCCACGTGGGCTTGAGACCTTCTCACTCAACAGACGCAGGAGCTGGCATGGCAGACCCCTCCCCCGTGTTGGAAACTCCTCCTCCCTCTGATAAAGTGGCCAATTTTAAAAAAAAAACCATCTGTCCCATAGAGCCACTCGGACCCATCAGATGGCCACTCTGTTAACAGTGAGATGGCAGTCGGGCATGGGGATGGACACAGTACTTTACTACACTAGCATTTTACTTGAAGATAATCTTGAGTATTCTGCCTTCCTGCTCCAGTACAGAGCTGGTGCTCAATTGATCCCATGCAGAGCTGTCAGCAGATGATAGCATGATTTTATCCCATACACTAAGCCTCTTTTTCCTGCACTGTCCCATTACCTGGTGCACTTTCCTCCAGGGAGTGTTCAATTTATTGTTCACTAGCCTGATCATCTCCCAGGGTAACCATTGACTGCAGGGATAAGATTTTGTTTTTACCATCCTAACACAGTTCCAAGCACTTTCCCCAGAACCGCTAACAGTTCTTGGCTGAGGGGCCAGCGTTCACAGAACAGTTTGCTGCAGTTTTACATCTGCAGATTTTTGCTTTTACAGCCTTTCAGCCATCAGATGCTGCTGCACCTGTATGAACTTAGGAGTTAGAGCCTGAATGCAAACCTGTCTTGTTTATGAGGAAAGGGTCCAAAAATGCAAGTACATGAATTGTCATTCCAAGCAAAATTCCATATATCAGCCAAGAGACTGACCTGCACAAGATGAATAGAGATGAAAAGGGAAGGAAGGCATTTTGTTGTGAGTATTGTTATTTTCAATAAGAGATTGGCACCATTCGCAAAGTTTGGCTCTGAGCTACTCCACTGTTCTGATCCAGGGCTTTTCATTTAGAGAGACTGACTAGCTTGCAATACATTTCTGGGAAAGGATAGGAAGAGAAAACTTGTTTTGCCAAATTTAGAAGCACCATTAAAGATCATAGGGTCACCCTTAGTGTAACACTAGAGTAGTTAATGGAGTTATGCCAGGATACATTTGGCCCTTGGTTTTGAGATTTAGAACTCAACTCAACAATTGAGGTTCACATCTCATGTGGCTCTGGCAGAAGAAAGTAAGTTCTGTTATGATGCAGGTTTTATTTTATTTTACTCCCCCGGCTCTCCTAAAAGCAAAGGAAGAATTCCTTTTATCCAAGAACCCTCACTGTTGGCACAATGCACCCTACGCTAAATGTTGGTGTTTACTGTCATTTCTTTTAATGTATAAAGTGCTATGCAAAAAGGCTAGATATTCATTTGAAAAATTATGTGATTTTCCTTTTTTTAAAATTAGTTATGCTGGCGGCTGGGAGAAAGGATTTGCTTACGTTTTGGGGAGAAATGTTTCACCAAATGCTGAGAAGTTTTGTGAAACCCAAACACACCACCAGGTTCTCCAAACCCAAATGGGGACTCATTTTTGTTCTACTCTCTGAAAACATTTAGCTCATTTGTCACCATGATCTGAACTCCTAACAAAATGTGCATCAATCCTAGGGGACGATCTCCATCCTATTCCCTAGGAGCTCCAATGACACGCCACCTTCTCTCTTATCACTTTCAAATGGGGACATTCTCATTGACTCATATCCCTGACACAGTGTCCAGTCACACTGATCACAAACCCAACAGGCTGATCTCACAGGGATATTCAGGCCACAGCCTGCCTGCTTGGCTGTAACGACAGTGCAGGTTTTGCTACATACCACTGTGGGGCTCTGTGTTTTGCACACTCTCTCTGCCTGTCCCACTCAGTGGACCAGAGAGCTGGATCAGCAATTGAGTGCGGTACTCCAGTTGGTAACGTGCCGTGGGAGCGCAACACCCTTACGTGCGATGCCCATCAGAGAAAGTTAAAATGGAGTTTAACACCACAACTCACAATGGCATACAAACACACTAGATGAGAATCCAAGGAAAGCAGATCTCCAAGGTTATTCATCCCTGTGAACATGATTAATAAGAGAGATGTCATTGCTTCATAAGACAAATGTGAAACAGAGTTCAGCCTCCAAGAGTTATTACCCTCTCACTATGACCTTGGTTGGCAAAAGCAGCTTGGTATGCGCTGTCCCCCTCCTTCCCCCTCTCTCTCACTCTCTCTAGGAGGGGATCTTCTTTTGTCTCTTAACCCCCTGGGTCCCAGTTCATCACCAGTCTTCCCTAACCTAGAATGATCCCATTAAACACCACCTGATAGACCACTTCCTAGCTCCATGGGTCGAGCTGAGCCCCTGGTGTAGCCTTGTAGACTTCTCTGAAGTATTAACCAGGATGAATTTGCCCCATTATAGCTCTTGGCTCATTCGAGATGGTCTGAATGAGCACAGCAGCTCAGCCCTGCTGCCAGGGGTCTTTCGCCTACCCGGAGTCCCCCTCCATGGTGCTGAAACATCTGGGCTTTGTCTACACCAGGATTTGGTTGCCTTAAATCTGCCATTGTATCTTCAAAGGGTTTGACCTCATTGGTGCCCAGCATGGTGGGAGTGTTAATGCAGACAAGTTCCTGGTGGCCATTGGCATTTTAACCACTGTGAAGCCTGCAGCTGCACGAAGCAGGGCTAGATGACAGTGATTAAAATAGCAGGGGCCACTTGGATAGTCTGCACACCAGTGGAGATAGCAGTACCGGGAATGCTGGGGAGATGCAGCCTGTGCAAATAAGAGGGGCAGTGTTGGGTCCCAAATTTTCCTGGGCAATTCACAAGTAAATGGAGCATTTCAGTTCCCATGAAAAATAAAACAAAAATTAAACAGTGAGATGAGCAGTTCTGGAAAGGCTTCCCACACGGTGAACCCAGCAAGGGCCTCTACAAACCTGCTAAACACTTTCCGTCAGCACCTAAGACTTTAAAATGGACCCATGAATGTTATTTTTTTAATTAAACCAGCACCTAGAGGCCCCAGCCAAGATCAGGGCCCTATTGTGTTGGACACTGTACAAATATATAGCAAGAAGTAATCACAACCTTGAGGAACTTACACTCCAAATGGACAAGAGAGACATAGGGTGGGAGGGGATATGCAGGTGAAGTGATTTACCCACGGTCACACAACAGGTCAGTGGCAGAGTTGGGAACCTCCAGACCTCCTGAGTCCTAGCCCAGCACCCTACCCACTAGACAACACTGCCTCATTTTGTTGAAAAAATGTTGCCATTTATCTTTAAAGATTCTTCTGTAGACACAAAAGGTCAAGAAATATTAACAGATTATGAGGGTTTCAAAGGACTACGATAAATATCGCTGTCCAACGGGCCCTACAATAAGAGTTCAGTGCCCCCTCCACGGAAACGACCTTACTTCAGAGACAACAGAAAGGCTGAATGGAAATGGACATGAAGGGGTAAAAACCCACAGCTGGGGGCCTAAGTCTGTAGGCTTTACTCACACAAAGCTCCCAGTGATTTGGCCGGGAGTTTCGCATGCGCAAGGACTGCAAGAAAGGGCCTGAAGGGAGCTCTACTGTCTTGGAAGAGAAGCCACAGAGAAGCAAGATTAGCATCTGTCTACCTCTGAAAGAGCTAAATAAAGCCATCACCGGAGTAAATGCTGCCCCAGGGAAATGGAAACGAGTAGCTCCTGCCAAGTTCACAGAGACCCAGGCTAGATTAGCACAAACTCCAGATGGCCAATGTCCTGACTAGAGCTGGGTAAACTATTTGTTGCAAACAATTCATTCAGCTCATTTCAGACTTGTTTTTCTGTTTGCTGATTGTTCACCGACAGGCATTTATGAATTTGATACTCATGGCTGTTTAATGCAGACGAATTCCAGCCAACATGTTGCTCTGCAAACTGAGTTTCTGGTATGTTTTCAATACCAGTTATTAGCACAGCCAGATGGGTCATGTGGTATTGTTTCTGATACCTGATTGGAAGTGTGATTCCAGTTGGACTGGTTTGCTATAACAAAGAAAGTGTGGTGTGATCAAGTCACTGGGCCTTTGGTTCTATAAGGAAGGCAGTGGGATTATGTAAGGGGACTGTTGCCCCCTTACTAACATTCAGTGGGGGTGTTTTTGTTGGCTAGCTCCCAGTACTAAAAGGGGTGGATCTATGGGAAATCAGGACCCTGAGACTGATAGTCCCCAGGAACAATGGGGAGAGGCCAGTGCTCCAGGTCAGCCTGAATGACAGGGCAGGCAGGCTAATCAGGGAGTCAGGAGGCCAGGGAGGTCCCGTACTCCAGGTGAGCTGGGTCAGATAGAGTGGGGCTGAGCTAAGGAGAAAGCAGGGGCCCAAGCTAAGCTGGGGAACAGAGGTGTGCCAGATCCAGAGGGACCAGAAAAGCAGCCCAGAGAGAGCAGACCCTGTCCTGGGAGCAGAGCTGCAGCAACCAGAGCCAGAGGGGCCAGAAAAGCAGCCCAGGAAGCAGGTCAGTGCTGGGAGCAGAGTCACAGAAGCAGCCTGCAGAGCAGACCTGTCCTGGGAGCAGAGCTGCAGCAACCAGAGGCAGAGGGGCCAAAGAAGCAGCCCAGGGAGCTGGAGGCAGAGCAGCAGCAGATGCAGCAGTGCTGAGACAGAGTGGTGGAGCTGGGGTTGGAGCAGTCCAGAGCTGGGTGCGGTGAGCAGTTGGGGAGAGCGAGGGGGACCCTGGGCAGCAGGCCCAGCACAGGAAGACGCCTCAGCCAAGAGGCTCTGCAGGCCAGGCTTGGATCATAACCCCGACAGGGCAGGGGCGACACTGGGAAGAAAGGTCCTACCACTTAGAGCCTGAGAGCGTGTGACCACCACCAGAGCAAGTGTCCAACCCACAGCATCCCTGCAGCAAAGCCAGGGCCTGAGAAGGAGGCCTGGGACTTACAAGGAACAGACTGTGAACTGCCCTGACATTCCAGAGACACTGTTTGTGATGTTCCCTGCCACAGAGCGGGTTGATGTATTTCCTTTAACCTTTCCCATTTTTCCTTATTCTTTTTAAAATTAATTGTTGATTAAATAGCTTGCATTTGCTTTAAATTGTATGTAACCGTCAGTGGATCAGAGAAGTGCCCAGCATAGAGAGAGTACCCCGGAGTGAGGACACTCTAGCCCCTGTCCTAGATGACCACAGCAGGGTTGGGGGTCGAGCCCCCCAGGAATCCTGGGTCCAGCCTTGTTGGGGTTACGACGACTCTGCCAGACAGGAGATGGAAGGGGAGTCCTCAAGGGCAGGGAGGCCACTGGGTAAAGGAAGTGCGAGCGAGGACTCAGATCCTTTCGCTAGCCCACTTCACTGGGGTAGTGCAGAAGCCAGGAAAGTTCCCCACAGTAGCGGGACTATTCACCCACTTAGAATTAGTTTGTGGAGGAAGGAGGAGCTACATCATGATTGACAGGCAATTTTAGAATACATTTCTTTTCATGCTCACCTGAGTTAGAACTTGCCTGAGACATCACGGACATTATAATTGCTTAGCATCAGCTTTAATAGCAGGTCTTCTCTCGTTGCATTCATATAAAGTAACCATGTGTGACATTTGCAATACCAGCCATGAGTGAGGCCAGATCCTTGTCTGGCTTATTTAATTACCTTTCTGCATCAGGGCTCTGGCCAGGGTGGATTAGAGACATTTAATGCTCTCAACAAATTGCTTCTTGCAAGGTTAAAAACATTTGGATAAGAGGCAGAGAGCCAGCTAGATCCACCAGCTAACCTCCAACAACTCTTCTACCTCTCATTTACCATACATAAAAGAAAGCATCAGCAAGGTGCTAAAGGAAGACCACAGCTGTAACAGAACAAAACTGCCTTGAAGTGAACTTTCCACCTACCTCAGTGGATCAGCTATTGCAAGCTGTGAAACTGAGCTGGACAGTATATCTGCCCACCAGTGTCACCTGATAAATGACAAAGACTTTGAGACATGAATTTCCTCGTATCCAATGACTTGGTTACTGTAAATCAAGTATTTTTTCATAGAGTACCTGCCTGAATTACAAAGCCTGCAAATGATTTAGATGTATCATATGCGCTTTTGTTTCTTGAACAAGTTTCTGCCTAGATGCCAAGAAGTAATCTTGAGTAAGTGATATGAGTGCTGAGACTGGAAAATTAATTACTCTTGCTCAGTACAGCACTACTGTAACAAAAAAACAGTGTTTATATCCTGGAAAACAATAGCGGAGAGAAACCATGTATCCCTAAGCAATTACAACCTAGAGACAACACATAATTTCTGGTGTCACATCAAACTGACAGCTTCTTACAAAATGAGATAGAAGCTTTTATTAATTAATGTATGATTTATAAGGTGATTAATTTAACATTGGTTTTAATGTCATTTAAAGTCACTTAACTGTTTATAGCAAACCCTATAATATAATATTAGGGTTACATTACAGATGGGTATACTATTCCAGTGGATTTCCAGAGAAACTAGAAGTGATTTGAATCATTACGTGCGTACTTGGGGTTAATGTGTTGTATGTATGCAAGGAAGAGAGTTGTCTGTGAATTATCATTATTATCTGGGAAGGCAACTTTGAATTGAACTGACATTTTTAGTAATTTAAGTGATTATTTATATCTGCAAAAAGAAAAGGAGGACTTGTGGCACCTTAGAGACTAACAAATTTATTTGAGCATAAGCTTTCGTGAGCTACAGCTCACTTCATCTCTAAGATGCCACAAGTCCTCCTTTTCTTTTTGCGGATACAGACTAACACGGCTGCTACTCTGAAACCTGTCATTATTTATATCTGTAACTTCAGAACTACTTTGGGTTGAATTGTCCTTAGCAGTCCCACAAATTTTGATTGCTCAGTCACAAATTGTCAAGGAGCTATATTAAGGATTCTTGGAAGCAAAATTACTTACCTGGGACCAGAGCTGGTCCCAGTTTTCTGAACAAAAAGGTGCTTTTCTTTACAATCTTTTTCTAGAGAAAATTTTCTTGAAAAAAAATGCCATACTCATTTTGTTTTTCATTAATTGTTTTGCCCATTTCCTCAATTTTTAAAAATATATTAAACTTTTATAGATGTTATTAAAATATTGATGTTAGTAACAATATTGCAACATTTTTATAATGTTTTTGTTAAACTTTTTATAAATAATCCAACCATTTCATTTTTTAAAAAAATGGGGTCCCTTTCAAACACTTGGAAACAAATTTCAAAATTTCTTATGAAAACAACTTCTCAACTTTTGGCCATCTCTAACTAGAGTAGCACAAACAATGAGGAGTACTTGTGACACCTTAGAGACTAACAAATTTATTTGGGCATAAGCTTTCGTGGGCTAAAACCCACTTCATCAGGTGCATGGAGTGGAAAATACAGTAGGAAGATATATATCAGAGTACATGAAAATTGCCTTACCAATTCTAACAAGACAATTCAACCCTGATTACCACTACAAAAGTGATTTTTCCTCCTACTGATAATAGCCCACTTTAATTGAATTGTCTTGTTTGAATTGGTAAGGCAACCCTCATCTTTTCAAGTACTCTGTATATATATATTTTCTACTCCATGCACCTGATGAAGTGGGTTTTAGCCCACGAATGCGTATGCCCAAATATATTTGTTAGTCTCTAAGGTGCCTCCTCGTTCTTTTTGCTGATACAGACTAACATGGCTACCACTCTGAAACCTGTAGAATAGCACGGAATCAGAGTAAACTTACCAGGATGTGATAAGCCTTCAATTAGTGTAGTGTGATTTATAACTTAATGACTATTTCCTATATGGAATTCATTTCAATATTATATAAACTATTTACAATGATCTTTGTTTTACTGTCTGTAATTTTTAACTTTAGATTCTATTTTTCTTAGGCCTGGTCTACACCTAAAACTTAGGTTGACTTAGCTACATTCACACCCTTGAGAGATGTACTTAAACTGACCTAAGCCCTGGATTAAACACTGCTAGGTCTTCCCTCAACCTAGCTACTTCCTCTCCAGGGGGTGGATTTACTACAGCAACAGAAAACCCCTTCTATTGCTGTAGCAAATGTCTATGCTACAGTGGCGTAGCTGCAGCACCAGTGTAATGCTTTTAATGTAGACATACCTCTAAATTGAAAGCTCTTGGCGCAGGGACCATTTTTTATTTTGCGTTTGTATAGTGCCTAGCACAATTGGGTCCTAGACCATGACTGGGGGACCTACATGTTACTGCAATACAAATAAATAATAATATTTTTATTTAAATTTTATATATAAACTTATAAGAATTCCCAAGTCAGCAATTTAGCTAAGCAGCTAATGAGTTCATGAGAAACAGGGAATGATTAATTAAAATTATACAACCAAAGTGTGTTCTATACTGTATCTATCTTAATGTTCTCAGTCTGAAAGCAGTTGATTAAAAAAATTGAGCAATAAACCCAAAATTGGAAACAGGTAAAAATAAAAAAGATTTACAAAGACTTATGGGAAAGGTCAATTTTTTTCTCCACATTTATTCCCAACCCAACATCTATAAACAAACCACTAAAAGAATTCCTTGAAGAATACAGCTTGTCTTATATGACATATCAATTAATGAAGTGAAAGTGATGCAAATTTAACTGGAAACAAGAGAAGCTGAGCTAAAATGGATACGACAGTACGGGTTGTCCAGAAGGTTTTGGGGAAATCAGTAGATTTGGTGATCCAGGAGTTTTAGAATTTGTTACTGAACTATGGAAAACAATCTTTTCCTGTTGTAAAGATCCCAAATGGCAAAATAAAATTCGTTGTGTAGCAGTATTGCCAACACCAAGAGTTCAAAAATTATGAGTCAGGTTCCCAAAATATCACGAGATTGACTAAAAAATAATTAGGGTTTAAAACCCCACCACCACATTTGGGGTCCTTTGTATTTGTCTTCTGGATTTCGATCCTTCAAAGCTCACATATTCAAGTTTTTCCTCTATGACCATGGGGGATAAAAGCTATTTTTTTTCTAAAGAAAGCTGAGATTCTCAGTCACCTGGCTCCCCTAGCTGGGGCTCTAAGAAAAACACCAATTATTGCAAGGCTCCCAACAAAATCATAAGAGTTGGCACCAGTGGGCAGTGAGTTGTTACCCACAGGGAAAAATGCCCAAAGACAAGAGAAATTTTTATCAGATGAAGATGAATTAGCAGCCAGCTTGCTGTTCTATATAGGTTCTTATATGATGCTCATCCCTATAGTATCTGAGCACACTTAACCTTTGTGCGGCACGTGAGGCACAAACTCCCAACCTTAGTTTTACAAATACCATGCATTGACCAACTGCATCACTCTCCAGAATGTCATGTATTAGCTGTATGATGGTAGGGCCTAGATCAGGACCCCCTTGTGCTAGGTACTGTGCAAACAGAACAGACAGACAATCCCTGTCCTGAGGAGTTTACAATCTCAGGCCTGGTGGACACACAGATTTTGTACTGATATAGCTATTTCAGTTCTCGGGGAGTGGGAATGTTTTACATATAATTCTATTAGCACAATCCCTAATGTAGAAGAAAGGATTGTAGATGCTGGAATCACAGTACTTTATGCTAGTATAGCTTATTCCCCTTCTCATACAGAAATAAACTGTACTGGTGTAAGCACTTTTATACCAGTATAACTACATCCACACCAGTGGGGTTATAGCCCTTTAACTAGAACAGTTTAGTTGAAGAGGTATAAATTGTGTGTGTAGACACGGCCCAGGTACCGTAGACTGTAGCACTTGGGGCTTCTGCACTGAAACACCTCCACTCCCTCATCTCATCCCAGGTTGGCCATGGTACATAGAGCTGCTCTAGATCCTAGTGCTGCTCTCAGGTGCCTGCCTAGGTGGTGCTGAGTGGCAGATGGCAGCTTGCACTGCTGGGCATCACCTTGGCACCATTCCCCGTCTAGGAGAGTCTTCAGGAGGCAGCTTGGCGCAGCTGGCTCTGCACGTCAAAGAGCACCAGAGGACCAGTCCTAGGTATCAGCAGGGTTTATTTCACCCTCCAGAGCAGGTGAAAACCAGGCTGATGGGGTATTACACAGAGCAGTGCTTTGACCCCTGGCAGCAACCAGTTCCTTGGTTAAGGTGAATATCTCCCCAACGTAGTTTCTTTGCCTGCAGGTAGAAACAGCAAAGCCCTGAGGTAAACTAACTCTGCTTTCCTGTGGGGAGCAAACAGAGCAGCTCATCCATAGCCATACAGCCACTCCTCCTCTGGCTGCCTGCCTAGCCCTCGGCTTCACCGCTGCACAAAACAATCCCTTCCTTGGTCAGGATGAAGAGGGGTTCTAGGTCTCCCCACCCGAAAATCCCCAGCCTGTAGTCCCCCCCGCTCCTTACCAAGAGTTGGATCTGGAGGTCACTACAAGAGAACAGCCTCACAACAATCACTCTAGGCTACGTCTATACTATGGATTTCTGTTGGCACAGCTCCATGGGGTCAGGGATGTGAAGAGATGTGATCTCTGATCAACGTAGCTGTGCCGGCAGAAACCCATAGTGTAGACACAGTTATACAAGCAAAAGTGCACTTTTACCGGTATAGCTTGTTTCACTCAGGGTTGGGGAGCAGGAGTTAGGCTATGCCCCTAAAAGCACAGCTTGGCTGGTAGAAGCTACGACCACACTAGAGCTATGTTTACCCTTAGAATGCTAGTGTGGCACAGCTGTGCCATTTCAGTGTAGACACTCACTACAGCGACAGGGGTGTTCTCCTGTTGCATTAGGTGATCTACCTCCCTGAGAAATGATAGCTAAGTGGACAGGAGAATTATTCCTTCATCCCAGCTCTGTCTACAGCAGGGATTAGATCAGCATAGCCTTTCAGGTGTTTTCACCCCACTGAGAGATGTAGCTATGCTGATGTAAGTTTCCAGTGTAGACTAGCCCTCGGAGTGCTGTGCCAGCATAACATACGGATATTCCTACACTGGGAAAGCACTCAGTGTAAACGTGGCCTTCATCACTTACGATCACACTTTAAGTCACGGTCATCATCATACAGGTGGCTGTAGTGCATTTAATTTTGTTCATAGCATCGTAATCTTCCTCTTTAAAATGTCTGGTGAGAATAGCCTCCCCAAGTGTTTCAGAGTAGCGGATTGGACACAAAGGACTCTGTGAAGCAGGACTACAGTATTCTACAGTAATGGTCCAAAATACAGCCTCCTTTCCCACTCCTAGCACATCTCCTCCCCTTCTCCTGCATCCCTCTAGATACAAAAATAGCTCTAAGCAATACAACAAACATATGCAAGTCTGCAGAATGACCCTGACATGGTCATTGTATGATCTGCTTGTATGATGCTTCTCCACGCCATCGATTATCCGCTTTCTGGGGAAGGCACTGCTTGTTAATGGGTATCTGAAGAACACCCAGCACACTGGAGCCCTGATCCTGGTGCTCACCAGATACAAGAAAGGCCCATTTTCAGCAGGGATGAATGGGTGCCCTCCCACTGACTTCAGCTGAAATGCTGAGCATTTTGCTCTTCTGAAAATAAGGCCCATTATTACCACCACCATCTTACACTAGATGTCTGGGGCAAAAGCAAAGGGTTGCTTTCATTCAGGGGATGCTTCTGCCCAGAGAGATATTCCAGATGAGCTATATGAACGAACCCCACCGTTTCTCCTTTGGCTTTGCCTCTTCCTTTCTCACTGCGTGTTCTGCTGTTTACTACCTCAGGTCTCTAAGCTAACTGACAATGTGTGGATGGACTGCTGTGCCCACATGGACTTCAGTGGGGCTGTGCAACACAGCACTTTGCCTAGACCCTGTCAATTGCAGGATCAGAGCCTAACTTTCTATTATTCCAAGGGTACGTCTTCAAAGTACAGTTAATCCAGGCTCTCAGCCGAGTTTTACCCAACCCCCACTACTGTCCACACAGAAAAACCTCTGACTTGGGTTTGAAGGTGCTTTAAGCCTGGGCTAGCTTACCTGGCTGGGAGGGAGTAGGTCAGAACCCAGCGCTGCTTCAACTCGGGCTGGAACCTGCCCACTTTGAGGTAAGGACACAGGCAAACAGCATTTGAGTTCTGATAGCCTTCCATCGCCTTCCTACAATTCCCCCTGAAGGACAGACAACTCCTGTCACAACCGATCAGGAAAGAATCCTAGAGCGTCTCAGCACAAAGAACCATTGTGCTATGCCCCAGACACACACAGGCAAATAGAGGAAGAGTGAGGATACAGTAAGGTGGGAGGGCTCTGCAGTGAGGCTGTTCAGATCCGGGATAGGCTAACCAAGCTGCTGAGACCCAGGTGCCAAGTTACCAGTGAAGAACATCACCCAGCTCTGTACAGCATTTGGAAACAGCCTAGATGGAAAACTCTCCACAAATGAAATTATATTATGGAAGATATTAAAGATTCCTCTTCATCTGAAGCCCAATGATTAAATATGTATATGGCATCAGAGATCTAATTTATTTCTTTTATATTGTAAATTCTTTTTCTCTTTGGCTTTTTTTTTTAAAGCAGTTTATAATTAAGACTTTCAGACAGCTCTCATCATGGCTGGATACCAGCAGTACTGTTATTATATCTGATTTGTTTAAAGTATATTTTTTTCTACTTTCCTAGTCAACCGAAGGATATTTCTGTATTAATTCCAGTAACAATCTGATTCTCTTCTTTAATGAACAGAGTGAGACTGGGTTGAGTCACGGACACATAACTTAGTTTTGTTTTGGTTTTTTTGGAAAGTTTTCAAAATATTTATAAATTTTAAAAAAGCAGGAGAAGAAAGAAAATAAAACTGTATTGTGGTTATTTGAATTACACTTGCCCCTTCTTCTCATCTGCAGGAGCTGCAATTAATTCCATTGTTTGGGCTGCCACCATTCAGCCTTTTGCAGCACTGACTTTGAATCTGCCCTTCCCCCAGTGCCTTCTCAATGCCAACCCCAAATAACTGAGGAAGGACATGGCATAGCAGCAGATCCACCAGCCCAACTCCCACGCTCCAGCCTGTCCCTCCCCACCTTCCATGCTACACTCCAATGTGCAATTGGGTTCTTTAGCATGCAGGAGGGGACTGTCCCTTCTGGGAGCTCCCCAAACCCTGATTCTTATTACCTTTGGGGCTATGGATTATTATTAGTACAGTCACTCCGAGAGGCTTCAATAGACTAGGCATTACCTAGTAACAGTCAGTCCCTGCCCTGAAGAGTTTACAGTATAACGGTATGTTTAAATGGTGATATAAAACCCACACAGCACTGAGTCTCAGAGCCCGGGTCAGCCAACTCAGGCTGCGGGGCTATAAAATAACAGTGTAGACTTTTGGGCTTGGGCTGGAGCCTGGGCTCTGAGCCCCTCCCCTCTCAGAGCCTGCCCAAACATCTGCACTATAATTTTACAGCCCCTCAGCCCAAGTCAGCTGATCCAGGCCAGTGTAGACATACCTTGAGAGGTGTAGCCGTACCCTGGAGATGTAATTTCCAGCTTGGACAGACACACTGGCACTAGCACTGATTGAGCTAGTGCGCTAAAAATAGCATGGGCGGAGCTAGCAACCGGAGTATGCACCTTGAGTCTCAGACAGGCTCGTACTTAGGGCAGCTGGCCTGTGCTGCCACCACCTGTGCCACTGCAGCTACACTGCTATTTTTAGTGCACTAGCTTGATCAGAGCTAGCGTGGTATGTCTACCCACGCTGGGAATTACAGCTCCGGCTCCAGTGTGGGCCTACCCTTCCGAAACAAGACCAACCAACGATGGAGAGTACAGAGAGGTGAAGTGAGTCGCCGAAGGGCACAGGCAGAGCTGAGAATAAGCACTCTGGTGTCGCAAAATCCTAACCTGGGACCCTACTCACTAGACCATACGGCTTTGCCTAGGTGGTCACCAGCACATAGAAGAAGTCAAGGGGCATGAGACAGCCTGACTGAGTGGATTAGGCACTGAACTGGGAGGCTGGAGCCTTGGGTTCTGTCCATTACTCCATTGCTGGGTCACGAGAAGTCAGTTAGGGCCTGATTTTCCCCACCTCTAAAATGGGGCTAAGGATACTCAGCCTGCTTTGTGAGATACCCTGGGGATCCATGGATGAAAACAAATTCTAAGGACTATTACCGTGGATCTAAACTTTGCGGCTTGTTCCTGCCCCTGCTTTCTGGGAGAAGGGTTGGAAATCCTAGCTGATGATGTGATCAGGAGAGTGGCACCTCAGGGGCCTTTTCCTGCTGAGACTCATTTGCTGAAAATCTATGAATACCAGTCTCATTTTCTCTTACCATAGTTTCAATCTAAGGCACTGTAAAGAGCCTGGTGTTGAATTCTGCTGTCCCTGCAACTGGGAACCAAGTACCTGATTGATAATTTCCCGTGCTCCCTCCAAGCGCATCACTGGGTCCTCAGCCAGTACTCTGAACTCTGCCTTGTATTCCCAGGCAAGTCTAGCAGAAAATTAACTCCCTCTTAACTCAAGAGTAACAAGAAGGGTTTCTTCAGGTATGTTGGCAACAAGAAGAAAGCCAAGGAAAGTGTAGGCCCCTTACTGAATGAGGGAGGCAACCTAGTGACAGAGGATGTGGAAAAAGCTAATGTACTCAATGCTTTTTTTGCCTCTGTCTTCACTAACAAGGTCAGCTCCCAGACTGCTGCGCTGGGCATCACAAAATGCAGAAGAGATGGCCAGCCCTCTGTGGAGATAGAGGTGATTAGGGACTATTTAGAAAAGCTGGACGTGCACAAGTCCATGGGGCCGGACGAGTTGCATCCGAGAGTGCTGAAGGAATTGGCGGCTGTGATTGCAGAGCCATTGGCCATTATCTTTGAAAACTCGTGGCGAACCGGGGAAGTCCCGGATGACTGGAAAAAGGCTAATGTAGTGCCAATCTTTAAAAAAGGGAAGAAGGAGGATCCTGGGAACTACAGGCCAGTCAGCCTCACCTCAGTCCCTGGAAAAATCATGGAGCAGGTCCTCAAAGAATCAATCCTGATGCACTTGCATGAGAGGAAAGTGATCAGGAACAGCCAGCATGGATTCACCAAGGGAAGGTCATGCCTGACTAATCTAATCGCCTTTTATGATGAGATTACTGGTTCTGTGGATGAAGGGAAAGCAGTGGATGTATTGTTTCTTGACTTTAGCAAAGCTTTTGACACGGTCTCCCACAGTATTCTTGTCAGCAAGTTAAGGAAGTATGGGCTGGATGAATGCACTATAAGGTGGGTAGAAAGCTGGCTAGATTGTCAGGCTCAACGGGTAGTGATCAATGGCTCCATGTCTAGTTGGCAGCCAGTATCAAGTGGAGTGCCCCAAGGGTCGGTCCTGGGACCGGTTTTGTTCAATATCTTCATAAATGATCTGGAGGATGGTGTGGATTGCACTCTCAGCAAATTTGCAGATGATACTAAACTGGGAGGAGTGGTAGATACGCTGGAGGGGAGGGATAGGATACAGAAGGACCTAGACAAATTGGAGGATTGGGCCAAAAGAAATCTGATGAGGTTCAATAAGGATAAGTGCAGGGTCCTGCACTTAGGATGGAAGAATCCAATGTACCGCTACAGACTAGGGACCGAATGGCTAGGCAGCAGTTCTGCAGAAAAGGACCTAGGGGTGACAGTGGACGAGAAGCTGGATATGAGTCAGCAGTGTGCCCTTGTTGCCAAGAAGGCCAATGGCATTTTGGGATGTATAAGTAGGGGCATAGCGAGCAGATCGAGGGACGTGATCGTTCCCCTCTATTCGACATTGGTGAGGCCTCATCTGGAGTACTGTGTCCAGTTTTGGGCCCCACACTACAAGAAGGATGTGGATAAATTGGAGAGAGTCCAGCGAAGGGCAACAAAAATGATTAGGGGTCTAGAACACATGACTTATGAGGAGAGGCTGAGGGAGCTGGGATTGTTTAGCCTGCAGAAGAGAAGAATGAGGGGGGATTTGATAGCTGCTTTCAACTACCTGAAAGGGGGTTCCAAAGAGGATGGCTCTAGACTGTTCTCAATGGTAGCAGATGACAGAACGAGGAGTAATGGTCTCAAGTTGCAGTGGGGGAGGTTTAGATTGGATATTAGGAAAAACTTTTTCACTAAGAGGGTGGTGAAACACTGGAATGCGTTACCTAGGGAGGTGGTAGAATCTCCTTCCTTAGAGGTTTTTAAGGTCAGGCTTGACAAAGCCCTGGCTGGGATGATTTAACTGGGAATTGGTCCTGCTTCGAGCAGGGGGTTGGACTAGATGACCTTCAGGTGTCCCTTCCAACCCTGATATTCTATGATTCTATGATCCCTGCATGCTGGAAAACAGGCAGGGTCATCCCTCCATCTCCCTTTGAAGCAAATGACACAATTCCCATCGATCGCAATGGAAGTCAGAGATGGTCCTAGTGATCACCACTCACCACTAGACCCAGCGGGAAATGGTTTCCCCTTCATGCCCAGGAAACACTTTCCAGTTTTCAAAAGGTTGCAAAGCAGGGAAAGAACACACCCGTAAGAACCAGTATCCCAGCATCTGGATGTATGCATGTGCTCTCTCAATCTCTCTCCCAAGTGTAACCCTTCTACCAGGTGGAGCCAGCAGCAACAAGGGCCGGGTTCAGTATCTAGGGATTTCTTTTCACCAATACAACATGAAACCGGCTCGAGCCCCCACCCAGTAACCTGGGACAATTACATACCTCCCCCTCGGTGCCTCTAAGAGGCAATATTTCCCCTCTTGCAAGCACAGAGTCTGTGTGTAGGAAAATAATAAAAGGAGGCAAGTAACTCAACATTAATTTAGGAAAACACCTCAACTAGGGTTCATAAATATAACCCATGAGCAAAAGACCCACCCCCAAGTAAGTTGGACAGTGTCCTTTTCCCCATAGGTTCTTAACTCCAGCAACCCAAAAGTCCCTTTAATGTGCCCATCCCTTCTCTGCACCCCACTCACAGTTGCTGTCCTTGGCCAGTGCAGCCCCAGAGTTCAGAGGTTCATCTGCAGAGTTCACCTCCAACCCTGAGTGGAAGGCGGGGTAAGGAGGCACCTTAAACACTGCGCTTCTCAGGCACTGGCTCGTCGCCCCAACAGCCAATTGTCGTGCCTCTCTGCGGGGCTCCACTCTGGCCCTCTCTGCCAGCCGTCCTGCTGACTGCTTGCCACACCTCACTCTATCAGCCTCCCTGTTGGCCACTCCTGGCCGCCCACGCCTCTCCACTAGCCGCCCGGCTGGTCACACCTCTCCACCAGCCACCCAGCTGGCCACTCACCAAGATGTCTTCAGGACCCACACCACCAGTACAAGTACCTATCCCCATCCTCTCTCAACTCATTGGACTTTGGAACCCATGTCCCCTGCCTAGCGAGTGCCTTTCAGCTGAGGGTGAGTCCCTCCATCGGGGTATGCTAGGTACAGTTCTTCTGCCCTCAGTTCACACAACAAAGATAACAACGCTTTATTACTTCTGCCCCAATTACAAGGAGACCAGGGATCCAACACCAGCCACAAGTGATCATTTGGGCAAGCAATCGCATCATGCTGAGCACCTAGGCAGGCTGGGTGTGTCCCTGCAAATGAGATCAGCTCCTGAAGTCCATTTCCACAGCTCACCACTATATGTCATGGGAGAGCTCATTCAGACTCTGCTTACACAAGAAACCTTCCCAATTAAAGTTTAGTCAAATCTGACCTTTTCCTACCAAAAGCTTGTTTTGATGACTCTATTGTCAAAAATGTCCCCACCAGCTCTGTTCCCCATGGGAGCTAGGTCTTGTGTTCATGGGGCATCAGGAACACGAGTTGGAACCTGCAGTCTTAGAGGGGTCACAGGCAGGGAGAGATTGCAATGTTCACTGGGAAGCACATTCTAACCGGCTCTTGCGCATGAGGGGAAGGCTCGGTCCTGGGCACATGCAGAATACATCCCACTGGGTTCTAGTGCAGTAGCTGTCATCAATCAGCATCAGGACAACAGGCTTGCTCAAGCTGCATGGAAACTGTGAGCAGCAGAGCCCACACAGAACTGCCAGTGACCTCTATGATGCTGTATGGAATCTGGGAGACACTTTTATGATATTGTTGATACCATTATAATAAAATTGCAAGGAATCTGACCAGATAAGTCACGTAAGTTATCTGTGAAAATGTTATGATTTGCCAAATATGATAATCTTGTTTATATGTGTGTATCACCTTTGTATTAGGAGTTATAGATATGTATGGTATATCTGTATTTCCAAGCTTCTACTGTGTTTCTGGGAGACACCCACAGACAGATTGGCATCAGCACTGCCAAGCCTGGTCAATGACCAATCCAGAATCATCAGCTGTACAATGAACCCATTGAAAGGAGCCAGGGGTACACCTTATGACTCAGCAAGACATGTAGGGCATGCCTATGGACAGAACTCTAAGGCTTTTCCATGCCATGTGCTGTGAAGCTTGTGTTTGGGACAAAGGAAGTACCAGCCACAATGCAAAATCATATAAAAGACAGCTGCATCATCTCCATTTGGTCTTCAGTCCTGCTTCTTACCTCTGGAGTAACTTTTCTACAAAGTGAAGCTCTGAACAAAGGACTGAATGATCCATCCAATCTGCGGATGTGTTCCAGAAGGACTTTCAAGCCAGCAAACCCGCCAATACTGCTAAGAATCTGATCTATGGACTTTGAAGTCTCTGTATGTATCTGAGTGCTTTATCATTTAACAACTCTCTTCTTGTTCTTTCTTTTCTCCTTATAATAAACTTTTAGTTTTATACATTAAAGGATTGGCTGGCAGCACGGTATTTTTGGTAAGATCCAAACTAATATTGACTTGGTAATGTGGCTGACCCTTTGGGGTCAAAAGAACATCTTGTATATGTGAGAAGAGTTTTTAAATAACTTCTCACTGTACTGGACACAGGTGCCAATTGGGAGCCAGAGAACTGGAATGCAATTAAGGGGGCTGTGTGATTCTTTTTTATTTTTATTTTATTTTATTTTATTTAAGCTTCTTGATAACCAGTGTGGGGATCAAAAGCACAGTTTGTGACTGGTTGGTGAGTTTAACTTCAGCATTAACCACCAGTCTGGGGAATGTTTGCTCTCCCTTTTGCAGCCTGCCCTGATCTTGGCATTTTTAGTGAGGGCTGCCCCAGGCACCCTGGGTCACATTTACTGGGTCACACCTCAACCTACTCTGATGCGCAAACCCATCCAGGCTCTTTCCCCTTTCAGCTCTGGCTTTGTACTGTCTGAGCTTTAGAGCGAGGAGCATTTACTGGAAGGAACGGAATTCTGGTGGCAGTCAGCTAGCAAAGGCAATTTAGGTCATGGATCCAGATGCACAGCCAGGGGAGCATGTGATGACAATAACCGTCAACTATTCCATTTCCAAGACAAATAACACAAGGGGCTAAAGGGCACCCATGCCTTCTGCCCCGCACTGACTAGCAGAGCTCAAGATGGCAGCCTGTCCCTGGTTAGCACAGCCTCGGGACATGATGTGTGCCTTGATCCTGGATAAGGACAGAGTCTGATCCTGACAGATGATTCCCTTCTCAGACTTGCATTGACTTCCATATAAACTAAGGTTGCAGAGTACCTGGCAGGATTGGATCTACCTTATCAAATCCTGTGGGAAAGTGATCCCTTGCAGCAAGCATTAGGGACTCTCTCACTGCACTCTAGCCCGTACCTTCTGCTGATAGTTCTTTGTGACAGGCTAGAAAATCCAAAAAGCAGCCAGGAAAAAAAACAAACAAAAGATGACCAAAGGCTTGGCTCTCCATGGCCCTGCACCTTGCATTGGAATTTACCGCAGTGCAGAGCAAATGCACAGTGCTGCCTTTCTGATTTGCCCACCTCAAATGGACATCAATGGAAGACAGGATTGTCAGGAGTAGTATTTATTTTATGGTGGCACCTAGAGGCCCCAAGCAGGGATTGGAGCCCTGTTGTGCCAGGTGCTGTAAAAAACGTACACCAAAAAGAGGGCTCCTGCCCTGCTCACATAACAGATGCGTTTCCAAAGACAGAGTGGAGAGTAATAAAGACAGTCAACTCTCCGGGGCAGGGACTCTCTCTTAATATATGCACATACAGTGCCGAGCACAGTTGGAGCATCTAGGTGCTCCTGTAATAGAAATAATAAATAATATGTGTAGAGACTTTAGAGGCTCAAGGAAATACTGACCTAGAGTATATTTTCCTTCCTCATAAAATGCATGTGATGAAAATTGAGTGGTGCAATGCATTGCATGGTTGGAAGAACATGTGGGTCAGGTCTGGGTTATTAGTGATAGCTGTGGATTTAGAAATTAAGCACAGCATGTACGCAACTCCAAGATGGACTTCAAGAGATATCGCCTGTGTGCAGCAAAAGCTCAGATGCTAAGCTCTGTGTCAGGAAGAGAAGGCACAGAATTGACTTATCAAAGGATGTGACAGGCTTGTTCAGAAAGAATGCAGCTCCACCCAATTGGATAGATAGAAAGGACCAAACTAAAACCCTGGATATGAACATTCCCAACTTGGGGAAAGTTGGGTTCCATATCCAAACTTCATGTTCACGCTGCTCTCAATTTTGAAGGTTCATGGTGACTTGTCTAAGTCCTCAAAGCCTCCATGCTTCCCTTGACTGGGGTCAGCAAGCCTACGATGGACATCTCACCAGAACGGGCTCCCTCATGAGATCTTTAATACTTTATGTCTCCATTTGGGCCAAACATATCCTGAGAGGAGTCTTTCCCACTCTATTTCCAGGGTGAGCTGGAATTTGGAAGTGAAAATAAACACATTTCTAGAGCAATATGTATCTAGGCATCTTTGAACCTCCCTAGAGGTGGGTTGCTGCTCAGGCTGAGTTCTGGGTGAAGGCCCAACTTCTACCTAAGCCAAATTTCCTATTGCCCTTTTCATTGAAGGCCTTCCTCCAGTAGCGCCATGGCAAAGCCTCAGGGTGGGGCACCATCTTAGCTCACTTCTCCAACTTCTCGTTGGTCCTGACAAATCTGGCTTCTGAAGGAGTGCTCATCCCCACTGCCACAATAAGAAGAGTGACTCTCTCTCCAGATGGTTGTAAAGGTTAACGAGGAATTTATTCAGAGCTACACACAAGTCAGATTGTCTTTTTCTAGATGGAATTAAAAACAACCACATAATTTCAAACCCACACACCCGGCGCCAGATTCTAGTGTGGCTTGGTTGCTACGGACGACCACAGAATGCCAAGCTGTCACGCAGCGCTCTGAGACATCAAATTCCCTGGCATCACACTTGGATCCCTGCATTCGAGGGGGAAGGGGGTGAAGCGTGCTTCCTTTCTCTGAACACTACCTCCACACTGCTTGGAAGGCAGTGGAATTTCCACTAGGCCCCCCTGGTCTGTGAAACCCAGTAGTGATGAGCTGGCTAGTTGGATATGTTCCTATGGCCTCAAACTGGAAGGAATCAGAACTGCTCCACAGTGTGTCAAAGGTCCTATATTGCTCACGCCTAATGGAGATTTTCTTTTAGCTTAAAGAGTTGAGGCCTGCATTTGGGAGCAGGACAGCTGGAGTTGCATCCTCACTGGAGCTGAGAATTGCAAGTGGGATTCAACATTGTGACAACCACATAGGTGGCCACAGATCAATGGGTTTTGCTTACTGTTTAATGAGCCTGAAATCATTTTAAACAAAATACTCCAGAAACCGTCCTCTGATGACCTTTCCCAGCCTCCATCTTTCTCAAGATATCAGCTGTCATTGCCATAGCAACTGAAGCCAAAACCAGTGTGCCAATTGGAAGCAGCTCTTTGCCAGGCGTCACTGCTGGATGTGGGACTGGCTGTACTCAAGCCTCCCTAGGTCTGAGCAGAAAGGCTGGCCAGGCTCTCAGACACATGGCCAACCCCTCGGGGTAACCATTTGGTTTTACATACCAATAATGAATGAATGCTTAACACTTACACATCTCATCCAAAAGGTGCTCCTCTGGCAACACAGTGCCCCATCATCCTGCTGGGGAATTGGTTTGGTGCCCAGACCCAGAGATAAAACTCCCTGCTACATACCAGGCACTCCTCTTAGAGGTGCCCCCAGCCTTGTTTGGCTTGTGAGGTCTGATGGAGTGGGGCAGGCAGTTCCCACCTGCAGTTTATATAGTCACAGAGCCCTGGAGAATGGAAGCAACAACATAAAGAGAGGAGCGGAATTATCAAAAACACTGGTATTGGCTTTAACCCTTTGAAGTCTGTGAGCATTTTACCATTGACATTGAGGAGAGCAAAGCTGGGCCAATGCTGAGCATTGCTGAAAATCCTACTGGTGAGCTCTTCCAGCCCAGCCAATTACATTGCACTTTTCCCTGGACCCTCCTCTCAGCCAACAATACCAGATCCGATGTAACCTTCTCCCACTTTGCTTCCTTATCGCCCTCCTGTCCTCTCCACTTTTCCCACACTACCTGCTGTGCACACGGAACCCTGATCTCCATTCCCAGAAACTCCGCCCTGTCCTGTTTCAAATCCCTCCCAAACACACATGCCCCAACACCAAGTAACCATGTGGTTCGCTGAGCATAACCCTGGTCCCTCTTTACCCCACTTCTCGCTGTCGGTTGTGGTCACATCTCAGCCTTTTGGGGCCAGGACGAGGAAATGTCTTTGATTTGCTCCGAAAAATTATCCAGCACATTTTTTTGGCCACTGTCTCAATACATGTCTATAGAAACAAATCTCTGCGGATGTAAACTGGAGTGGTCCATTAAGGTCAATGGGTTTGCATCAATTTAAATCAGCAAGCAGAGCTTTTGGAGCATACTATCCATCCCCCTGCAGAGGATCCACCAGTCCCTTCTGATGTCTGGCAGTAAACTCGGTACTACGAGCCTTGAGACAGCTGCTGTAAGTGGTTCAGGCATGAGGCTGTAGCACTCCTGAGGTTCCCATAAACATTTGCACCCTGGGAAGAACTGGGGATGGCTTTCCTAGGGCTGCCAGGACTAAAAGGTGCCATCATCCCAGGCACAATGCCTTTACGTTCCTATTCCAGCCTCTAAGAGGCCAGTACACAGGAATAATGATCACTGGGTCTCCTAATACCACTGCCCTGGTCTCTTGGGTCCAAGCTTGGCCTTGGGAGCCTAGCCCAAGCTGCTGCCCAGGCTGCACCATCCACACTGCTATTTTTATGTGCTAACTTGAGCTGAGCTAGTGCGAATTTGCCTCCCTGCGCTGGGAATCACAACTCTCAGCTGCAGAGTAGGTATGCCCCCAAGAGGTATGGGCATTCACAGGTTCTTTCTCAGTGATCGATCGGCAAGCTCCTGTTTACATGCCTGGCTCTTCCCAGTGCACTGTGACTATGAATTTCACATTCATATGGAGTTATTTTCTAAGACTCCCCCGCCCCCCAAACTCAGAAAGAGACAGCTCCACACACACACTCAGAGCACATGAGGTCATTGCCTAAATACAGTGACTCAGTCTTTGGTGCTTGGCTCCACGCAGTGCCAATGAGATCAGCCCAATAAACTATCCCTGCAACTTTTAATACAGTAAACTTCTTCGTGTTCAAGACAAAAATGTGATTAGATATGGAAAGGTCACCCACTCTATTACTTCCACCACAAAAATATGTTACACTCAAATGAGAGACCAACATGGTAATAAAAGGACCGCGGGACAAGTTGGCAGCTGTCAATCATTTTGCACTTGCTTGACAGCTTTCCTCCTAGCAGCCACAGCTTTAGATACTGGTCAGCTGGAGATACCTTGTATTTCCTCTCTCTCCCCACCCCCCAAACTCTACAGAGCTCTGATGGGACTTTTGAAAGGGAAATACTGCCATGTCTTATCAGCTGACAGGCTGAGCCATCGTGTTGAAACTCATATTTACGAATGTGAAGTAAACACAAGGCTAGTGGAATTTGAAAACTATAAATTAAGGTGCTGACTCAGGGCTGGCTATCAGCAACATCATTTATCATTGGCCTCTTTGCCCTTCTGGAAAGATTTTTCAAGGTTTCTTAACGCAAGTCCAACCTGAGAACCAGAGGGCCTGATCCTCCATTTCCTAGTCATTTACATGAATGCCAAATGAATGCTGAGGGGGCGTAATGCACCACTGATCTGATTCAGTAGCATTTTACACCCCATATAACCACAGCCGCCATATGTCACAGATATGACCCACAGTCTTCACACTGACTCTGGGGATGCTTGCCTTCAGTTGACCTCTTGAACTGCCTTTCTACATGCAGCCCTTCATAAAACTCCCTCTCCTTACACAGCCAATCGCTAACACAACAAACATCCACAGCTGCTAGCATCAAGGGGAAAATAACCTGGTAACGGGGTGTGCGCCAAAGGCCAAAAGGTGGGCAGAGTTCACGTTCCTGTGAGTGGGTCTGGGGTAATGGTGAGCTTGGGGGTAGGAGAAGAGGGTATGCGTGTTCAGTGGCTGAACTTTTCATTTCCTGTGCCAGGGGGTTTGTGTCTGGAGTGCAGAGCAACACTAATGGCTTCTCAATCAGGATTTGTGTCCAGACTCTAGAGCTAGAACGATATAACTCTGCTCCCTCTACAGGGAAAGGGGAAAAGCCAGCTCCAGACAGCCTCATTTACATGAATGAGAATGTTGCTTACCCATAGTTCCACACATTGTGCTTTGCTGCAGTCATTGGAATTGGTCTAATTGCATAAATGATTCAAGAAGCATAAGGTTCGTACAGGCTGTGCCCTGGCATGAGTGGATCACTCTGAGTAGACACCTAGTGGACTATTTGGGAATGGGCTCGAAGGCAAACCAGAAGAGCTTATGCTCAAATAAATTTGTTAGTCTCTAAAGTACCACAAGTACCCCTTTTCTTTTTGCGAATACAGACTAACACGGCTGCTACTCTGAAACCTGTCAGAAGAGCATAGAGGACTTTGTCCTAGAGACCAGGAACTTGGTGCAGGGAACTTCTGTTTTGCTGTGGGTTCTCCAGCTGGGGATTCTGTGCGATGGGACTGGCAGCAACTGTGCAGAGCTGACTTCACAGCATGGTCTGTCTAGACCAGTAGTGCAGAACTGAGTTCACAATTGGACCAGCAATGGCAGCAGAGGCCTGGTTTCACCATGCCCAGGGGAGGGACAGATGGCCACGGAGCTGACTTTGCAGTGAAGCCAGACCAGAGCTGAGGTCACAGCACTGAATCAGGAAGCTATACATTGGAGCAGGACTTCACAGTGCACACTTGTCTGGACTGGCAGTCTAATCAGACTCATGGGCAGGGATTGCTTTGTAACTAGGGTGACCAGATGTCCCGATTTTATAAGGACAATCCTGATATTCGGGGCTTTTTCTTATACTGGTGCCTATTACTCCCCACCTCCTGTCTTGATTTTTCATATTTTCTGTCTGGTCACCCTATTTGTAACTAAGTTCTGGATCTCACCAAACTGGACAATGAATGCCCATAGGCTTGGCCACCGCTCCAAGAGGGTTTTGCTCTCTCTCTGGTTATCGTATTCCAGTTTGTTCCCCCCTCCTGTAGCCCAGTGAAAGATATCTGTGGTTCCATATTCCCAAGGTCTCTTGAGTGCTTCGGAGTGGGGGAAAAGTGCCTGGAGCTGTGAGCAGGGAGATTCTATTTTAATTTCACATGGCCAGAAGTAGCAGTATAGCTCTGGGTGTGGGATGGTTTGATTGATGTTTGAGAAGGACCCTGTCATGGAGTCCACTCAACACTAGCGGCACCTCCTCTTGGTCACTCTGGGGATTAGCTCTGGCCAGGCGTTACACCCGCCTCTGGTGCTGTCTCTCCCATCGTCCTCTCACACCTCTCTGCAACACAGGGGGTTCCCTCTTTGTGACTTGGCCCTCTGCCGGGTCACTGTGTTTCCCCTTCTGGGGGGTAGCAAAGTATTTCCAGAACAAATCATCCCAAGAAATCCACTGTCCTTTGCCTGATCTATGCCAAATCCCCAGTGGCAGGCAGGGGAACCTAGCCCCACCCTCTTCTCCGGGTTCCAGCTCAGGGACCCTCTAGTCAGCAGCCAAGGTCTGCACTCCCCTTCCTTGCTGCTTTTCCCCTGAGCCTTCTCCTACCAGTGGCTTCCTCACTCTCTGGGTTTGCCAGCCTCCCAGCTCCCTCCTCCCAGGGAGCAGCAGTGGACTACCCTTTAGAATTTCAAACACACCTCCCATGGAGTGAGTGCAGCCTACCTCCCCACTGCCTCTTTCTGCTGCCAATTTCCTGCCTTTATAAATCCAGCCCAGCTGGTTCCTCCCCAGCTGGGCTCAGCCCAGGGATTCCTTAGTCTCCTGATTTCTCTCAGCGGTGGCCTGCATTGTGTTAATTAGCCCCCATCTTCATTAACCCTTTCAGAGGAAGTGTGGGGTGAGCACCCCACCACAGACCCAGAGACAGATTGAACCCAGCCCTAGCTGCTGCCTGTGGCACTAGGCAGAAGGGTTATAGGGCTATTAATAGAAGTAAAGTTGGATACTACAATGTAGTGACTCCCACTGTCCTGCTCTCCCACATACAAGTTCAGGAAACAAATTACCTTCCCTCACCCTATTGTTAACCTGCCCTTGGATTTAAATCTTGAGAATTCAAGGCCTCCCTTAGCATCTCACAGCAACAGGTCTTAAGAGTCTCCAGCTTTATCTAGTGGGTTTTTCAGAGCTACTAAAGGAATTCAGATGGCCAATTCCTGTTGGGAGCTCAACGCGCGAATGGCCTTAGGCACCTATATAAATCTCAGCTAAAGTGTACAACGGCGTGACTGTTTTCTGTGCAGCTACCTGTCTGTTAAATACAGGAGTCCCACAGGGTTACCTGGAGAACAAGCTGGTAGTTACGCTTAATAATAATTCCACTCTGTATAAAATACAATAATTCTAAAATCTTGTTTTTTTGGTCTTTAAATTAAAAACACACGTGCCTATTTTTAAGCATTATGTGCAGTATAATACAAAATCTGGCAATGGTGGGGAGTTTTTTGGCGGGGTTTTTTTTTTTTTTTTGGTTTTGGTTTTGGTTTTCCTGAGCCGGTCCTGTTACCCAAATTGTTTTGGCTTAAAATGTTAGTTCCCCCAGGCACTTGTTATTCTGCAAACCTTGAGTTGCCAACTGAACAGCTTCCAGGAGCTCTGATGTCTCTCTTTCTATTTTTTTTAAAATACTGTGCATCACTTCATTCCATCCACTTTCTGGAACAAGTCCCTGGAGAGTATTGATTCTGTGTAGTATCTGCTCACTGTTGATGGCAGTTTCTTCAGTGCAAGTTTTCGGTCTTTATGGCTAGGGTCATGTTAAATGTCTTTCAATTTCAATCCATGATACACCTTCTCGGTAAGTGGAATTCCTCAGTGCTCCGTTAGTTCTGAAGACAGAGGAAGGCTATCAGCTCTGAGGGAAATATGCCCTTGATCCAGGGCTTAATTCCCCGTGATGTTCCACACATGGATCAAGGGTAGCATATGGCCCTTGTGATTAGATTTATTAACCTACTGTGAGATTTCAGACCAAGGTCACAAACATACACGGATCATACATCTGTGTACGGTAGGTGCCCTGTAAACACATAAAGAGGCAATCACATGCAAATTCTCACTCTCATTGGCTTCCCATTTGGATACTAATCTGTGTACATTTATCCCTGAGTCAGAATGAAGGACCATTCTCTACTCCCATTCTACACAGGGAATTTACAAGAACGTCAGTGGGGATTTTCTATGGAGGCAGAGGGTTGGAAAGGACAAGTCACCTGTCCTTTAATCTCACCCATTGCTCTGCCTGTGCTAGGCAAGAGCTCCCCTAGGGTTAACGGTCTCTACATGTCCCATACTGATTTGAGAAAAATGTAACCCAAACCGTCCACATGGGTTATAAGGTCCCAGCTATTAGCATCTCTCCAAGTCTGCGCCATTAAAGTCAATCACAAATCTCCCATTGACTTCAGTCATATCCACAGGGATTTGCAGCTAATAAATTAGATGCATCACAGCACTGCATACTGTGCCAAAGATATCCCACGATCCATCCTCCCTGCTGATCCATGTCGGCTTGCGTCCCCTACCTGCAGGAGAACCTTTATTTCCTCTCTGATTTGCAGTCACTTTATCAGACCAGGAACACACACATGACAAATAAAAGCCATCTGTATTCCAGATGGCACAACAGCCATGATCTCAGCAGAAGCATCGGTAATCTGGCTCTATAAAAAGCAAAAAGTCATATCCTGAGCACTTTCCAGTATCTGCTCTGTCTGCTGAGGCTGCTCCTCCACCAAAATCCTCTCCTTTTTAGAGCAAACTCCATTTGTTTCCCTGGAAGAGCAAACAGACTGTGACTAGCAGCTCCAAGATGTATTTAAACAAGTCATCCTTGCAACTGTCTGTTGCTTTGATTTTTGTCACTCTTGCATAACCAAGGCTTAAAATGCTGTGGTTTGTTTGGGCTGCAGACACAGCCTTGAATAGACAGGCCTCCGTGCTTTCCTCTGCAGGAATGAGCCAGTGTGGTGGGGCGGTGCCTCAGCCCCTGAGAAGAAGGGCTGAACCAGGCCAAAGAGGCTGCGCAGACCCACAGCAGCCAATCACAGAAGGCCTGGGGAGAGCCAGTCAGGACAGGGGGAAAGGTAGCCAACCAGGGCTGGCCTAGGCCCTATATAAAGGCTGCCTAGAAAGAGCAGGGCAGTCTCTTCCTGGTGGTCAAGGGACAATGATGGGCTCCTAGCACCTTGGACAGAGCAGTGCTGGGGAAGGACAGAAGGAGTTGGGGAGCTCCAGCCAAGGAAAACCCCAGACTGCCAGCCTAGCTACCAAGGGCTGGACAGGTGCATAGAGCTGAAGGGGAAGTGGCCCAGGGACAATAGTAGGGCAAGGGAAGAGAAGGAGGGCAGAGCGGCTGCTGATAGAGGGTCCCTGGGTCGGGGCCCAGAGTAGCAGGTGGGCTGGGGTTTCCCCCTTGTGCTACACCTGGCTGAAGAGGAGCATGGCCTGATCCAGGCTGTGGCTGGTCCCTGCGACAAGGGGCTAGACTCAGAGGCTGCAGCTGGCCACTACAGCAGGTGCACATAGTGGACTGCTGATCATACCAAACCCCCGGAAGGGGGTGAGACTGGAGTAGTGGGCACTGCCGGAGGGCAATGTCCTGAAGCGGATGTCACTGAGAAGGGAGCAACGTGGGTCTGGATGCCAACAGAGGGCAAGAGACAGATGGGACACCACCAGCAGAGGGCGCTCCACAGGGTCTGGGAATTAGCTCAGTCGTGCCAGTGGGAGGCCCTATGGTGTTGAGTCCCAACCCCGTCACAGCCAGGCAGAGGACTGCAAACTCTGCTAATGCAGTTTGGCAGAGATTCTTCCTGGTCTGTTTATCAGGGAAGGAAGGGTCGGTCGGCCCCTCCTCTGGAAGTCACAGCGGGTTCTGCCCACAAGTCCTCCAACCTCTGCACAGACCTTGAAGGAGCTGCCAGCCATAGAGTAATCCATGCAGCAGTTCTGGGCCTTTATACTGCCTCCCATCTCTCTTCATAGCATATTCACCCCACTGGCAGGCTGCATCTGGTCTAGGAATATGCAGGATGGTTTTTTTTGCAGTGTCTGATATGTCAAGCCAGCAATTTTCTCCCAGCATGAAGTATACACCAAAGAAGCACAGACATGTCATTGTCCCCTCTATCTTCCTTTTTAGAACTGATTCCTTAGCACTGGATTTGAGGCAGGCTTGCAATAGGGACATTCTTCTTTTGCAGTAGGCTGTATCAGCAAAAGAGAGGCCCAGCTGTAGTCATTACACTAGTGCAGTCATTTGCACCAGTGCAAAGGGAGCCGGGACTGCAAAATGCCACCGAATCAGAATGGGCAATCAAACCCCAGGCCTCTGTTGGGCAGAGAGTGAGACATGGAAACATCTGCACTGAGAAGCGATTCCTTCCCCCACACCTTCAGCATAAAACAAACGAAGGATTAAGGAAATGCTACACTAACACCCTGCCCACCTCTCCCCACACATTCCAGGGATGGATTGGAACACAGCTGGGTAATTCAGAGTTCAGATGGTGACCCTCTTCTCACCTCTCCCAGCTGCCAAGGCTCAGACATTGTTCTCAGTGCATGCGAGGCCCATTGACGTCAGTGGGTTTGCACATGTGCAGCTGAGCACCGCACATGGTCCAATGAGTGGAACCTTGCGCAGTCACTTGTGATCCTCCCAGCTCATGCATGGAGCACCTAAAGCAAAGCTGTGAGCACCAGCTTGAAACTTCTAACTCGGCCTCACTCACAGGCAGGAAGTTCACTTCTTCCCTGAGGCCAGTTCTACCAGCACATGTGCTTCCCCCCTTGCAGGGAGGGAGTGGTGTTTCTGTGTCTTCCTCTTCCTCCTGGAGGTGGAGCTGACAGTCAGCACTCAATGTCTTGCATGAGGCTTTGAATGAATCTGAATGCCCGTCACATGGTGCCCACTCTGTGTCATGCCAGGGAGGCTGCGTGGGCGCTAGAGGGAAAAGGAGTCCGAAGGGTGATTGAAATAGCAGCGGACTGGTGCCAACCTATCCCCCCAAAAGAAAATCTTTCTTCACCTTCTGTTCTTAAAATGCTGCGTTTGGAGATAATGCTTTTTATGGCATGGTTTGTGGGAGGAGGAAAAAAGAGAGCCAGGCAGACAAATCCAACCCACCCATGAATGTTGGATTAGTACTCTAGAAAAGGGAAGCGTTAGAAAGTGGTGGCTCAAGCCAACCTCTGATTTAAATCCCTATCTCCAAATGCCCCATTCCCCCTATTCCCACATTTTGGAAGAGTTAGAAACCCATCCCAGACCAGATACCTGTTTGGGGTATGGCTCTTATCCTTATAAAGAGTTGAAACATAGCCCAACATCCAACCACTCGAGACACTGGAGTGCAGAAAATTTGGAGTCAGATCAACATATTGCAGGTTGAGACCCACTCTGAGAAAAGCAACTAAAAGGCACAGGAACCAAAAATGAATGAGACTAATGTGATGGGAGCTGGACTGTTATAAGCAGGTGAGTGAGAGGTCAGGAGCCATTACATGGCTACACAATAATGGAGCCAGTTTGATTTGTACTTTCCCCAGACTATGTTGAATCACTCATTGTGAACGACCTAGCAGGAGGCTCTGCCACTGACCTCTGGCCAGTCAACTCTCCCCTCTGTGCCTCTTTCTCCCACCCCCTTTATCTGTCTTGTCTAGGATAAGATATCTGGGCTAAGGACTTTTTCTCACTGTGTTTATACCATGCCTAGCACAACCTCAACGGGAGGGGCTAGTCACTACTGTAATCTAAATTAACTGGCTTTTATTTGTACTTGTTTCACCAAGTTGACCCCAATTCCTGCAAATGCAAATGTGAAAAGAGTTCAGCCAAACGGATGTTTGTGAAAGGTTTGCGTCCCCTAGTTGCCACAGGTGGTATGTGAGTGGCAGGCTAAGTCACATATATTGTTTCTGCTCTCTGACTGGAGGACAGAAGCTTTTATACAAGTTCTGATGAATACAAGTGACTAATACTCCTAACTGCGTATCACAAGCCTAGTCTGGGCACAGCCACTCCCAGATCTTTGCAAATAGTGAATAAAACTGGGTGTGAAACTGGTTGCAAATGAACTTTTGAAAACCCTGTTTTCTGAAGGATTCAACCTGTCTGCTGCGTAGTGGATTGTTAATAATTATTTGTATTAGTGTAGGGCATAGAGGCTCAAACTGAGATTGAGAGCTAGGTGAAATGTTTTCACCAAACAGTAAATTCTTCAAAAAATGTATTTTCTGGGGCACTACAACTATCTGTGAATCCAGATCCAAGTTGACAAATAGTTTCCCCTGGAAAAAGTGGACTTTTTCCTCAGAAGGTCAACATGGTTCATTTTGAAGTGACATGTTTTGACTTTGTTCTGAAGTGACATTTTGTTTTGAAATTGAACTATATTAAAACAAAGGGGTAAAAAACACCTCAAAGTGAAAACCAAAAAAGATTGGTTTGGGGGTTTTAGTTTTGGAGGTGTTTTTCCACTGAAAATGATTTTGTTTGTTTTGTTTTGATGAGAAAAACCAAAGAAACTAGGTTTGCTTTGAAACAACCCCAATTTTTTCTTCTGGTTCAGCCCCCAAAATGGAAAAATCAGTTTTCACTCAGCCCTGCTGAGCTCTGAGACCCACTATACTGTATGCTGCACGCAGAGAGAGGTGGTCCCTGTCTTGTAGAGCTTATAGTCCAAACAGAGAAGACAGTCAAAGGGTGGAGGAGCAAAACAGAGGCACAGGGAGCTGACATGACTTGCCCAAGGTCACACAGCAGGTCAGTGATTGGGAATCAAGAGACTTGATAACTATCTAGTGTGTTACCCACTGGAATGCAGTCTTCTAATCACTGTGTAAGGGATGCCCAGAAGTTACCTTCCAGTGTAGGGCAACCTACAAAGTCTTCTAAGATTCCTGATGTGAATCATAGAATATCAGGGTTGGAAGGGACCCCAGAAGGTCATCTAGTCCAACCCCCTGCTTGAAGCAGGACCAATTCCCAGTTAAATCATGGTAATGGACAGCAGACTATATTAATCTTGATATCACTGAGGGGACAGGGTGTAACATTATCTTAATTTGATATGGCTGAGTTAGCTAAGGATATTACTGGGGTGATTATCTAACCCAGGGGTTGGCAACCTATGTCACGCGTGCCGATTTTTAATGGCACGCTGCTGCCTGCCGGGTCCCGGCCGCCAGCCCCGCTCAGCCTGCTGCCAAACCCAGGCCGGGACCGGGCAAGCAACAGCATGCCATTAAAAATCCTGCCTGCCCCAGCCCACTCTTCTCTGCCCTGCCCCCCCGCCCTTCACGGGGGCAGGGTGAAGAAGCTTGGTCCTGCCGGCTGCTGCTGCAGGGCAGGCAAGCTCCCCCTTCCCCCGCCTCTTCCCCCAGTGTGCTGGGCTCCTGCCCCTCCTCCTCTCCCTGCCTGCCGCTGATCAGCTGATGGCCCTTGAGAGGAGGGGGAGAAACAGAGCCGCAGCGTGCTCGCTGCTCTGGGGAGAAAGCAGAAGCAGAGTCGGAGAAGAGGTGGGGACAGGGCCGTGGGGAAGGGAGGTGGAATCAGGGCATATCCCCTCCAACCTCCTGCCATGAGCCACTCTGGGCAGGAGACTGGGAGCACCCCCACGACCCTAGCCCACACACCCCAGCCCTTGGCCCGGACCCCTGCACCCCCCCCACGACCCCAGTCCTTACTCCAGAACTCCCCACACATGCCCCCAGCCCTCTGGCCTGACTCCTGCACCCTCCTCACACACCCCCAGCCCCCCACACCCTATGCCCTGACTCTTGCACTCCCCACATTCAGCACCAAACAGGAGCTCCTGCACACACACACCCACATTCCCACCTGTACCCCTCACACCAAATGGGAGCTTCCCAGGTAAGCACTCCACACCCAAACCTCCTGCCCCAACCCTGACCCCCCTCCCTCATTTTAGCTTCTGGCCAGACCCTACACCCCAACCTCCAGCCTGCTCCTTCACCCCCAACCCTGTGCTCAGTGCACTCCCACCCTCAGCTCAGTGCAGAGAGAGAGGAAGAGAATGGGCTAGAACCAAGAAGAAGGTAGGTACCCACTCTATGTGGGCAGGGCCGGGATCCCAGACCAGCAGCCGGCTGAGCGGGGCTGGCAGCCAGAACCCTGGCTGGCAGGAGCCAGTGGACGGAACCCCAAACCAGCAGTGGGCTGAGTGGCAGTGGGCTGAGCCGCTCAGCCCACTGCTGGTCTGGGGTCCTGGCCGTCTGCCCCTTGCCAGCTGGGGTCCCGGCCGCAGGCCCAGGTGAACGGAACCCCAGGCTGGCAGCAGGCTGAGTGGGCCAGCGGCATAAGATCAGCATTTTAATTTTAAATGAAGCTTCTTAAACATTTTGAAAACCTTGTTTACTTTACATACGACAATAGTTTAGTTATATAATATATAGACTCATAGAGAGAGACCTTCTAAAAACGTTAAAATGCATTACTGGCAAGCGAAACCTTAAAGTGAATAAATGAAGACTCGGCTCACCACTTCTGAAAGATTGCCGACCCCTGATCTAACCTGAACTATCTACCTAGTGTATTGTAGGACAAGGTAGGACAAGGGGGCTGTTCAATGTTAGATCTTTCAGTGGCCTTACTCTTAAAAAGAGAGGTCCTTTTGTCAATTCACATTTCATAGCCATGTGGTTCCTTCTCCGCTGGAGGCTCTACTGCAGCCAATATGGAATTTCTACTCACGAGAAGTTACGGGAAAGTCAATTTGGATCTATATAAATTATTAATTTTAATCACATGGAGAAATAATAGACACTGCCGTATGCTAGCCTGAGCTCATCAGATAGCGAGTGACCTTGAGGAGGTTAATGGCTAGAGTAACTCGCCCTGTACGTATGTACAGCATATTACAGCTCCCCAGCAGCCACACAACAGTTACAGAGGAGAAAAGATTTCTGCCCTGCTAGTGGTTATTTATAATGATCTACAAAAAGGGGGGGGAGGAAATATTGGTCTGACCTGTTTCATGCCTGCTCTCTCCCCAGATGTGATTTCTGGGGAGAAATTTTCTTTGGGGCATAGCCTGCCACCATTAGATACGTGGAATGGCACTTGGAAGTCTGTTCAGCTATTTCAGAATTGTCCAAATGTGAGTTTTAGCAACAAAGCTTCTCACACCTGTAAAGACGTTGAGTGAAATCCATTGAACCCAAGAGCAAAACTCCCAGTGACTCACCAGTCAGCATGCCCCCTTCTGGTTGGCCGCAGCATTGCAGGACCTTTCAGTCGCCTCCTTCAGCCCCTGTGGTGGTCTGGTTCTTCCAGTGATGCAGTCCTCTGGCCAGGTGACATACAGTCTCACCCCCTCTTCAGCAGTGGCTTTCAAAGTGTGGGTTGCAACCCAGTATTGGGTCACGAAATGTAATGCACTGGGTCACAGCGGCTCTGGTCAGCACTGCTGACCGGGCCATTAAAAGTCCCATCGGCAATGCTGCCCGGCTAAGGCAGGCTAGTCCCTACATGTTCTGACACTGTGCTGTGCCCCAGAAGCAACCAGCAGGTCTGGCTCCTGGGAAAGGGGGGCGCCCACGGGGCTCCGGGCACTGTCCCTGTCCTAAGCACTGGTTCTCAGCCAATGGAAACTGGGGGTGACTGTGGGCAAGTGCTGTATGAAACTGCTTGTATGCCTCCGCCTAGGAGCCAGACCTACTGCTGGCCACTTCCGGGGTGCAGCACCGTCAAGGTTCCTTCCCAACTCTGAACTCTAGGGTACAGATGTGGGGACCTGCATGAAAGACCCCCTAAGCTTATTCTTACCAGCTTAGGTTAAAACTTTCCCAAGGTACAAACTTTGCCTTGTCCTTGAACCATATGCTGCCACCACCAGGTGTTTTAAACAAAGACCAGGAAAAGAGCCCACCTGGAGACTCTTCCCCCAAAATATCGCCCCAAGCCCTACACCCTCTTTCCTGGGGAAGGCTTGATAAGAATCCTCACCAATTTGTACAGGTGAACACAGACCCAAACCCTTGGATCTTAAGAACAATGAAAAATCAATCAGGTTCTTAAAAGAAGAATTTTAATTGAAGAAAAGGTAAAAGAATCACCTCTGTAAAATCAGGATGGTAAATACCTTATAGGGTAATCAGATTCAAAACACAGAGAATCCCTCTAGGCAAAACTTTAAGTTACAAAAAGACACAAAAACAGGAATATACATTCCATCCAGCACAGCTTATTTTACCAGCCATTAAACAAAAGGAAATCTCTTGCATTTCTAGCTAGATTACTTACTTACTAATTTAACAGATGTTCTGAGGCTGCCTTCCTGATCGGTTCCTGGCAAAAGCATCACACAGACAGAAAAACCCTTTGTTCCCCCCCCTCCAGATTTGAAAGTATCTTGTCCTTTCATTGGTCATTTGGGTCAGGTGCCACCTAGGTTAGCTTAGCTTCTTAACCCTTTACAGGTGAAAGGGTTTTGCCTATGGCCAGGAGGGATTTTACAGCACTGTATACAGAAAGATGATTACCCTTCCCTTTATATTTATGACAAGCGCAGTCTGTGGTGCCAGGACAGGCAGGAAGCCTGCCTCTGCTTCCCCGCTGCGCCACTGACCGGGAGCCGCCCGAGGTAAGCCCACATCCCAGTCCCACAGCCCAATCCTCTGCCCCAGCCCTGAGCCGCCGCCAACCCAGAGCCCCTTCTTGCACCCCAAACCGCTCATCCCTGGTCCCACCCCAGAGTCTGCACCCCCAGCCCAGAGCCCTGAACCCCTCCCACACCCAGAACCCCTCATTCCCAGCCCCACCCAACAGCCATCACCCCCTCCTGCACCCCAACCCTCTTTCCCAGCCCTGAGCCCCTCCCACACCCCAAGTCCCTCATTCCCAGCCCCACTGGGTTACAGGCACCAACAATTTTCTTTAACTGGGTCACCAGAAAAAAAGTTTGGTTGGAGCGGGACAGGATTCTGCTCACACTGATGGAGTTGTCAGTGTCTCAGATAAACAGTGTCTATCACAATATTGGTCATCGGTTCTACCCCTTCTGGATTCCTCTCCAATCCCACTCTACTTTCAGAGGAGCAAGTTGCCCCCCAGGCTTCTCTCAAGCAGCACACAAAAAGCCCTCAACAAAACAAAACCAATGTGAGCCACTTCTGCCCATCCTAGGCTTGAGCTTGTAGTCTGTCAGGGGTCTCACCAGCTCTCTGGGGGACCAACCCATAGGGCTACCTCTCTGGAGCACTGCCCCTGCTTCAGGGCCAGCTTCACATGAGGTTTCTTCCCCAGAAAGAGGGAATGCTAGAGCCCTTTTTCTCCCAGGTCTTTCTCCTGGCTCTCCACTCCTTCCTTTATGAAGCAGCCCCAGCTGCTCCCCAGCCATGTCTAATAAGACATTGAGTCTGACACCCCTCCAGGTGCAACAACAGAGCTCTCAGACTATGGTTAACCCTTTGTCAGTGTGGGGTTTACACACCCCATCACACCCGGATTCAGGAAAGCAACCCTCTTTAGGAAGCCACGTGGGCTTGTGCTTAAAGTTAATCATGAGCTCAAGTGCTTTCCTGAATCAGGACCATAGTTTGCACAAACAAATTTAACCTAAATCACATGGTGTTGTTTCTGCTCCCGGAATGCTTGACTAAAGCTTTTTAAGAAGTAGAATAACCAGCTAGTAACAAAGAGTGAATAAAGAATATCAGATAACAAAATCATCCAAAGCATAGGACTTGGTGTTGATGGGGAACTTCAACTACTCAGACATCTGTTGGGGAAAGTGGGGAAACAACACAGCAGGGCACAGATTATCCAGCTAGTTCTTGGAATGTATTGGAGACAACTTTTTATTCCAGAAGGTGGAGAAAGCTACCAGAGGAGAGGCTGTTCTGGATTTGATTTTGACAAGTAGGGAGGAACTGGTTGAGAATTTGAAAGTGAAAGGCAGCTTGGGTGAAAGTGATCATGAAATGATCGAGTTCATGATTCTAAGGAATGGTAGGAGGGAGAATGTTAGGATATAGATATTCAGGCCTGTCTGCAAAGGCCTGTACTTTAAGAATTTAGGTGTATTCTTATCACTTGGCTAGTTATAGAGGTATAAAAGAAAGAATCAAAATCACTGTCTGCCGGTGTAAGGTCCTTCTCTTACTGTGACAGTCTGAGGCCCTGTTCTTAGGCTAAGGCCTTTGGCTAAGCAGCAGAAGCAGCCACAAGCTGGGAAGCAACCGGTCACATCCTCACATTCCAAACTAGTCACATTGAAATAAGGTGCTATTGGGCTGTTAAGAATACAATCCTGTCCTGACAGTGCCTATCACCTCCAGAGAAAGGGAAGTGCCTAGAAAATGTAAAAGGAAACTTAGTTTGATAGCATCCTGTCTGGCAAGAACTCACTTATCAATAGCTGGGATGTGAAATCCTCACTTCTGTATTGTCTTGTCATTATAGTTCCCACTTTGCTATTGTTTGTCTGTATAATCTCTGTCTGGTTCTGTGATTGTTCCTGTCTGCTGTATAATTAATTTTGCTGGGTGTAAACTAATTAAGGTGGTGGGATATAATTGGTTACATAATCATGTTACAATATGTTAGGATTGGTTAGTTAAATTTCAGGAAAATGATTGGTAAAGGTATAGCTAAGCTGAACTCAAGTTTTACTATATAGTCTGCAGTCAATCAGGTAGTGAGTGGGTGGGTGTGGGTGTGTGTGTGGGGAAAATGGGAACAGGGAATGGGGGTGGGTGTGGGTGGAAGATGGGAATGAGGGTAAGGAAATTGGAATCATGTTTGGCTAAGGGCAGGAATGGGAACAAGGACACAGGTGTAAGGCTCTGTGGTGTCAGAGCTGGGAAGGAGGACACTAAGGAAGGAAACTGGAATCATGCTTGCTGGAAGTTCACCCCAATAAACATCGAATTGTTTGCACCTTTGGACTTCGGGTATTGTTGCTCTCTGTTCATGTGAGAAGGACCAGGGAAGGAAGCGGGTGAAGGAAAAAGCCCCCTAACAGAGAACAGTAAAATAAAGATTATGGATTTCAAGAAGGCAGACTTTAGCAAACTCAGGGAGTTGGTAGGTAAGATCCCATGGGAAGCAAGTCTAAGGGAAAAAGAATTGAAGACAGTTGGCAGTTTTTCAAAAAGCCATTATTAAGGGCACAAGAGCAAACTATCCCACTGATTAGGAAAAACAGGAAGGATGGCAAGAGACCACCTTGGTTTAACCAGGAAATCTTCAATGATCTAAAAATCAAAAGAGTCCTACAAAAAGTGGAAACTAGGTCAAATGACAAAGGATGAATATAAACAAATAACACAAGTATGTAGAGACAAAATTAGAAGGCCAAGGCACAAAACGAGATCAGACTAGCTAGAGATATAAAGGGTAACAAGAAAACATTCTACAAATACATTAGAAGCAAGAGGAAGACCAAGGATAGGGTAGGCCCATTACTCAATGAGGGAGGAAAAACAATAACACAGAAAATGTAGAAATGGCAAAGGTGCTTAATTCTGTTTTTCTGTTTTCACCAAGAAGGTTGGTGGTGATTGGATATCTAACATAGTGAATGCCAGTGAAACTGAGGTAGGATCAGAAGAACCTAAAATAGGGAAAGAACAAGTTAAAATACTTAGACAAATTAGATGTCTTCAAGTCACCAAGGCCTGATGAAATGCATCCTAGAATACTCAAGGAGCTGATTGAGGAGATATCTGAGCCATTAGCGATTATCTTTGAAAAGTCACGGAAGATGGGTGAGCCCGGAAAAGGGCAACTATAGTGCCAATCTATAAAAAAGGGAAATAAGGACAACCCAGGGAATTACAGACCTGTCAGCTTAACTTCTGTAGCTGGAAAGATATTGGAGCAAATAATTAAGCAATGAATTTGCAAACATCTAGAAGATAAGGTGATAAGTAACAGTCAGCATGGATTTGTCAAAAACAAATCATGTCAAACCAACCTGATTGCTTTCTTTGACAGGGTAACAAGCCTTGGGGATGAGGGGGAAAGTGATAAATGTATATCTTGACTTCAGTAAAGCTTTTGATACTGTCTCGCATGACTTTCTCATAAACAAACTAGGGAAATGCAATCTAGATGGAGCTACTATAAGGTGGGTGCAAAACTGGTTGGAAAATCATTCCCAAAGAGTACTTATCAGTGGTTCATGCAGGAAGCACATAATGAGTGGGGTCCCACAGGGATGAGTTCTGGGTCCAGTTCGGTTTGATATCTTCATTAATGATTTAGATAATGGCATAGAGTACACTTATCAAGTTTGCGGATGACACCAAGCTGGGAAGGGTTGCAAATACTTTGGAAGATAGGATTAAAATTCAAAATGATCTGGACAAAACTGGAGAAATGGTCTGAAGCAAATAGGATGAAATTAAATAAGGACAAATGCAAGGTACTCTATTTAGGAAGGAACAGACAGCTGCACACATACAAAATGGGAAATGACTGCCAAGGAAGGAGTACTGTGGAAAGGGATCTGGGGGTCATAGTGGACCATAAGCTAAATATGAGTCAACAGTGTAATGCTGTTGAAAAAAAAGCGAACATCCTTCTGTGATGTATTAGCAGGAATGTTGTAAGCAAGACACGAGAAGTAATTCGTCCGCTCTATTCCGCGGTGATTAGGCCTCAGCTGCAGTATTCAGGTTTCAGAGTGGTAGCTGTGTTAGTCTGTATCAGCAAAAAGAATGAGGAGTACTTGTGGCACTTTAGAATAACAAATTTATTTGGGTATAAGCTTTCGTGGACTAAAACCCACTTCATCAGATGCATGCAGGGGAAAATACAGTAGGAAGAAATAAATATACACACACACACACACACATACACACACACACAGAGAACATGAAAAAATGGTTGTTGCCACACCAACTCTAACGAGACTAATTAATTAAGGTGGGCTATTATGAGCAGGAGAAAAAAACCTTTTGTCGTGATAATCAGGATGGCCCATTTCTAAAGTTAACCAGAAGGTGTGAGTAACGGTAGGAGGGAAAAAAGTTTGCATGGGGAAATAGTTTTTACTTTGTGTAGTGACCCATCCACTCCCAGTCTTTATTCAGGCCTAATTTAATGGTGTCCAATTTGGTGTCCAGTTCTGGGCGCCACATTTCAGGAAGGATGTGGACAAACTAGAGAGAGTCCAGAGAAGAGCGACAAAAATAATTAAAGGTCTAGAAAATGAGACCTCTGAGGGAAGATTGGAAAAAATTGGGTTTAGTTTGGAGAAGAGAAGACAGAGGGGACATAACAGTTTTCAAGTACATAAAAGGTTGTTACAAGGAGGAGGGAAAAGAATTGTTTTTCTTAACCTCCGAGGACAGGACAAGAAGCAATGGGTTTAAATTGCAGCAAGGGAGGTTTAGGTTGGACATTAAAAAAACTTCCTAACTGTCAAAGTGGTTAAGCACTGGCATAAATTGCCTAGGGAGGTTGTGCAAATCTCCATCATTAGAGATTTTTAAGAGTAAGTTAGACAAACACCTGTCAGGAATGGTCTAGTGCAGGGGTGGGGCAAACTTAGGCCCGTGGGCCAGATTCGGCCCTTGGGGCTTTGAATCTGGCCCACAGGATTGCCGTGCTGCTCCGGGAAGTGGCCACACCACGTCCATGCAACCCCGGGGGTGTGGGGTGGGGCGGCAGAGAGCTCTGCATGCTGCTCTTGCCTGTGGGTACCTCCCCACAAAGCTCCCATTGGCCAGGAACGGGTTACCGCAGCCAATGGGCACTTCAGGGGAGATACCCACAGGCAAGGGAAACACACGGAGCCCTGTGGGGCCTGCCCCCTGTCAGGGGCCACGCAGGGACGTGGTTCCAGCTGCTTCCCGGAACAGCGCCGCGTGGGGCTAGGGCAGGCATGCAGGGAGCCTGCCCTGGCCCCGGTGCACCCCGCTGCCACCCCGGAGCCTGAACCCCTCCTGCACCCCACCCCCCAACTCCCTGCCCTGAGCCCCTTGCCACATCCTGCACCCCTCCTGCACCCCAACTCCCTGCCCTGAGCCCCTTCATACACCCCGCACCCCCTCCTCTGCCCCCAAACCCTTGCCCTGAGCCTCTTCCTGCACACTGCACCCCCTCCCACACCCCACACTCCACCCCTGCATCCCAACCCCCTGCCCCACAAGCAATTTCCCTACCCAGATGTGGCCCTTGGGCCACAAAGTTTGCCCACCCCGGTCTAGATAATAATTAGTCCTGTTATGAGTGAAGGGGACTGGACTAGATGACTTCTTGAGGTCCCTTCCAGTCCTATGATTCTATAACAGGCTTCCAGTGTGAATTTTTGGATAAATCATCAATCAGGCTAAACTTCTTGAAACATTGGCATTCAAGAGTATTTTACAAGTGATCATCTAACTCAGGGGTGGGCAAACTTTTTGGCCTGAGGGCCACATCTGGGAATAGAAATTGTATGGCAGGCCATGAATGCTCACAAAATTGGGGTTGGGGTGGGAGGGCTCTGGTTGGGGGTGTGGGCTCTGGGATAGGGCTGGAGATGAGGAGTTTTGGGTGTAGGAGGGTGCTTTAGGCTGGGACTGAAGGGTTCAGAGGGCAGAAAGGGGATCAGGGCTGGGGCAGGGGTACGGAAAGGGGTGCAAGTTCCATCTGGGGGTGCAGACTCTTGGGGGGGCTGGGGATGAGAGGTTTGGGGTGCAGGAGGGTGCTCCGGACTGGGATAGAGGGGTTTGGAGAGCGGAAGGGGGATCAGGGCTGGGGCAGGTGGTTGGGGTGTGGGGAGAGGCTCAGGGGTGCAGGATCCAAGCAGTGCTTACCTCAAGCAGCTCCCGAAGCAGTGGCATGTCCCTTCTCCAGCTCCTGTGCGGAGGCGTGGCTAGGTGCCTCTGCACTCTGCCCCGTCCGCAGGCAGCGCCCTTGAAGCTCCCATTGGAGTGCCGGAGGGGGTCATTGGAGTGGTGTAGGAGCCAGAGCAGGGCCATGCCACTGCTTCCGGGAGCTGCGTGGTGCGGCCCCCGACCCTGCACTCTGGCTAGAGCGCCACAGCAGGGCCCTGCTGTGGCTTCCTGGAGCTGCATGGTGCAGCCCCCAACCTTGCGCCCTGGCTGGAGCACCAGAGTGGGGCCATGCATCTGCTTCAGGGAGCCACGTGGTGTAGTCCCCATCCCTGCGCCGCAGTTGGAGCACTGGATCGGGGCCATGCAGCTCCTTCCATGAGCTGAGTGGTGTGGCCCCCAACCCTGCACCCTGGCTGGAGCGCCGGAGCGGGGCAAACCCCAGACCCCGCTCCAAAGCGGGAGCTCGCAAGCCAGCTTAGAACGGCTTGCAGGCTGGATCTGGCCCACAGGCCATAGTTTGCCCAACCCATGATCTAACTCAGAACAAGCAATTTTGATAACATGACCTCTTCAATAATGAGACTTTGTAGAACTGATCAATGAAATTGTTTTTAATTGTTCACTTTATTAATATAACTTCATAAGCAAAGTTTTATGAATGAAACAACATTCATTCATAAAACCAGTTTTCCCAATAACTGGCTAATTGAGTTTCACTTTCAATCCAATTGCTCCTTAAATCACTGAAACTTGCACTGTTTCAACATTGTAATTTCTGCTCACTGTTTGCCATTCCTTACACTTGTCCATATTGTTACTCAAACGCCATTTTAAAATGCTCACTCCATTTTGCAAAACCCTGCTGTAATCTTATTAGTTTAGATGTGTGAATGAGGTATGTATGGATGATGAAATCAACCTCCAGCCCCAGCCTGTCCTGATGATATAAAGTGTAAACACCGAACAGCTGAAGATGTAGACAACAACCCTGACAAAGCAAGAAGAGTCCACCCTAAAAAGAAAAGAACTAAAAGTACAATTGAAGAAATCTCAAAGCCAGGTCCCAGGCTGAAAGTCATGTCTGCAACTGATGGGTGATCAATGACACCAAACCCAGAGGCGGCATAACACAGCAAGACCTATCGACTCTGGATTCAAACTAAAGCCTACAAAAAAGGATGGATGAGATGGAAGACTTTGGAGGGTAACATTCTGCTGTCAACATGGAAGGGCATCGGTGCATGCCCAACAGAGACCCAGCTTTTCTTTGTGCCCAGCTTTCCTGTCCAGTTAGCCGCCCCAAGCTACAAACCCAAGCTACATTCAGGACTAGTAACTATACAGCAACTGCAGAACATGTGTGTGTGTGTGTGTGTGTACATATATATAGATATTAGTTATTGGTCATACTTCAAATTTGTGTTATAATAAACGTGACATCTTGTCTTGTCCCCTGAAACGATCCTGTGTAGTTTTGTCTGCATAACAACTTCAGTTCAGCAAAGCACTTAAGCACATGCTTAACTTTAAGCAAGTAGGAAGGATGGTCCAGTGGTTAGAGCACTAGCCTTAGTCTTAGGCAACATGGGCTCTATTCCCTGTTCTGCAACAGGCATCCTTTGGGACCTTGAGTAAAAGCTTGTCTATACTGTGCTGCAAAGGGGTGTGATTTGTAAAGGGCACTAACTGCCCCATGTTGACTCTCTATGTTAATGGAAGCTAGGTGCTGTTTAGAACACACCAGCAGGGACTAGGCAGAGTAGTTAGAGTGCTCTGCAAATCACACCTCTAGGGTGCTTTGCAGGCACAGTGTAGACAAGCCCCACATCGCTCCGGCCTGGATCCACAAAGAAGCTCCTAACGTCCATTGAGGCCAGGGCCTCAATTCCCCATTGGTAAATCAGGGATAACAGCACTGCCCTACCTCATGGGCACATTGTGAGGGTAAATACATTATTATTTATGGTGCGGTGGGGGACATAAAGTATGTAAGACATGTTAATGTGTCTATATACAGCAAAGCACACTGGTCTGCCTCCCTTGACGGCAATGGGACTACTCATATACTTAAACACATGCTGAAGTACTTTGATGAATCAGATCGCAAGAGAACTTAACAACATACTTCAGCCTCATTTCTTGTCCTGTTAGACTAGCTCTGTTCATTAGCTGTTCTTATTATAGTTGTGGGCTCACTTTCATTCAAAAGCCCCAAGTTGTCGGTTTTTAATGTTCTGACACAGCTGGACCTGAAATTCGTTTTTTTTTTTTTTTTTTATCCTAGGGCCTGAGGTGAGTTATTTTGGAAATCATGAGGAAAACCCAGTCTGAAGTTTATGTGGAGCTGGCATTCATATATCTACAGGTTTGTATTTTGACAAAATACTGAGACACATACAATGTATTGCAGTATTGTTTCTTCTGTGTGTAATAGAATTTTGTAGATTTTCTTAGTTACAAAAATAATATAATAGAAACAGTTAATCAGAGATAGAAAAGACCTGGTAAGGATTCTGGGGCAACTTAAATTTTTTTTGTTTGATGGTATTAACATCTGTTTAACACAAATGCCTAAAAAACTGGAGGGAGAAAAGTCTCTCAGTTAAAAAAAAAACCCTCAACACCTACACGCTCCGAAGTGAATTCCGAGAAAGCTCCCATTTTAGTTTTCTCATCGTCCTCGGGGAGTTTTCCGGCAAGAAAAGGGAAGACAAATAATAAATATTAGCACTTTACATCAAATCCTGAAGCGCATCTTTTTATTGGCTATCCTATGAAATGTGCAGTGTTTGGTAACATATACAAGCTGTGAGGTTTGGGATTTTTTATTGTTTGTTTTCTCTATGATAATTAATGAAAAATCATCATAAAAAAAGAGAAGATGAGTGGGTAAAAGTTACTCTCTCTCATTTTATAAATGGAGAAACTGAGGCAATGACCAGTGATAAACAACTTGTACAAACTTACACACAAAGTCAGTAGCAGAACATCCAGGTTTCATACTCCCGTGCCCTATTCAGTAGCCCACACTTCCTCCAAGCAAAACGTCATGTTCCTGGTATTTCTAAGCAAAAAACAAAACAAAAAACCTCTTAAAAGACCTTTTCATGCCTTTGTATACCCTAGAATTAAACATATTAGGGCACAGATCCATTTCTGCTTCCATCCTCCTTTTGCAGGTCTCCCCAACTGCTAGGGATCTCCAAGAATGTCTCATTAAAGAAATATTTCAATTCACCCTTGAGTTTCTCAGCAGACCAATGCTTTTGCCTCTCTGTTGTTTCACGGGGATGTTCCTGAAATTCTGAATAAGGCACTGTGATCTGAACTGAATGTGTTATTTAATGAACTGTATGAAATATTAAACCATGCCAGATATGAAGTATGATGAATTCAGTATGAAATAATACATTACACTTGGAGGACTGAGTGTGATCAAATATAATGAATGAATTTAGAATCAGGACAAACAGGGCTTAGGGAAATAAGTGAAAGTTTTTGTTCATCACAAGCCTGAGTGTCATTTACGGCAGATTTTTATACCTCGTGTTTTCTCCTGTTGTGAATGACATTATTGTATTTTCTCATTTAACATAAATCCCTTTTTCAGAAGGCTGCTTCTGCTCGGGTGGAATTGGAACGCCACATTAACCATAACGCTCCCAATGATTTAGAATACTTAGAATCCTTTCTCCGGGCTCTGCTTTTTCTCCATTTTGATTAATTTAAACCAAGAGGGGGAAAAAAACAATAGTGAGGATACTCAAAGCATCCGAGAGAAGCTTTTGTGTAAGTGAGATGCCACTTGGCCACTAAGGGGCTGATCCTGAGAAGGGATGAGCACCTTTTGCTCCCACAGACCGCAGGGAGAGAGGAAGGGCCCTCAGCCCCATGCAAATTTAGGTCCACACAGGATGCTGCAGAGCTTACTGGAAAGCACAGATGCTAAAGCAGTGGTTCTCAAACTGTTGCACTGGTGACCCCTTTCACATAGTAAGCCCCTGTGTGCAACTTTTAAATTAAAAACACTTCTTTACATATTTAACACTATTATAAATGCTGGAGGCAAAGTGGAGTTTGGGGTGGAGACTGACAGCTCGTGACCCCCCATGTAATAAACTCGTGACCCCCTGAGGGGTCCTGACCCCCAGTTTGAGAACCCCTGTGCTAAAGTCTCTCATGCAGTAACTGTCTGTCTTTTCCATATCACACCACCCGCAGCCTCTCCTATCTAGCCGGGGCCAGCTGAGAATCCCCTTCCATTTGGCTAGATTGGAAGGACAAGAGTGGCTGTGACATCACCCCATCAACACCTGTTTGCAACCCTCAGTGGGTTGCACCCTCCATGCTGAGACACCGAGAACTAGTGGAGCTACTTCCAGTTGCAGATGCCCATTGCCACTAATTCTTGTGCCTGGACTAAGTGCCCCATTGAAGCATCCACATCCTGAAGAAAGGCTACAGAATACCTTTGCTCAGTTGTTTCCGTACAACTCTGTTGCCCAGGTGACTACTACCATAGCAACAGAACCATGTTCCCTCTGCTATAATCACATGATGACACCATTCAACCCAACCCTAGAGTCCTTTTGCAGGCAAAATCCACATTAAATTCCCTGAGATGTCCGCAATGATGGCAGGAGCATGTCCACAGTGCCTAGTGCTATATCACTGCTGGTAAGACGATTGTGAACGTGAACATGAACATGAAGATCCACATTTTCAGGACTCCAAGTGCATTTGTGCACCAAATTTATACCCATTAACCATGCTTGTATTCACAGTGACTGCAGGAGCAAATGGGAAGACAGCCATCCAATTGTCATTTATGGGCGCAGCTATGCCCTTACTGTATCTCTCAGCATGTTAACGGACCTGTTACCATCATGGTTTCCTGGCTGAATACAGTTTGAAAAATGAAAGGTCATAGACAAAAAAGATCTCATTCCAAAATACCAGCAAGAGCTGTCTGACAAGACTTAACTCTGGACCATTGATGATTATAAATGATCCAGAGTTCAGTCTTGACAGAAACACCCACACTTTCTGGCAGGAATAAAGAGGAATGTGTGTTGCAGTTGGAGTAACAGTTTGTAAAGAGACTGGAGGGAAAATAAAGAGAAATAACAGAATGTATTGAGAAAGTTGAATGCAACTGAGACTGCACTGAGAAAGCAGGTGGAAGCTACTTCCAGACCTCCCTGCTTCCATGGAAATTCCACCACGGGCAGCAAATTGCCCAGACAGGATATCCTACCTCCAGACAGGAGAGGTGAAATTCTGAACTTGTAGGAATTAACAGGAGTTTGTTTTGCCATTGACTTCAAGGGAATCAGATTTTCACTCTACGGCTTTAGAACAGTCTCTTTCATTGGCTGATGCTAGTCTGAGGGGATGACACTTTTTCCAATAGCTTACTCCTCCCATGGGTGTCACTCAGTAAATTGCAAGCCATTGGTACAAAAAGGGAGGGGGTTAAAAGGAGTGACTGACTCTTTTGGCAGTGAACATTTGATGGCACCTGGGGCTGGAGCCCCAGGGCCTCCTGTTCTCTATTTAAGAGGGTTGTCTGGGAAGATGGGAAATGAAGTCGAATGAGTAAATATCATGTTTGGGGCCCAGCCTGCAAATCATGAGGCCCATTCCCACCTCTCTCTCGTTCTCATTGCCTTTGGGAAACCAGAGTTTCATGGAATGGAGGGGAGGCAGGGTGCTCTTGAAGCACAGCATTGCGCCCTCATTTGTGAACGAATGGAGAAGGAACTCAGGGGAGGAGGGAATGTTTTTGCTGAAAGGCATAAAGGCTGCTAATAAATAATAGAGAGCAGTGTTATTACTTTTTCTAAATGAAATAAGAACAGCTTATGAAAGCAAGACTGGTGTGGAATGCTAACAAATGAGCCTTAGGAAAATGAAGTTATCCTCCTTGACCCACAGCAGAGCTAATAGCAACGGAAAAGAGCAAGGGCTTCCTTCGCCAAGGTTGATCTCGTGTGTAGTTAAAGTCTCTCTAATTATACAGTACTGTGCTGCTACTCTATACCACATCTAGCTTTGGCAGCAGTGCAAAAAGTGCACTGTTTAAGAGGCTCTCCTGTCCACACTGTCAGCGGTATCCTGGTTTCTCAAGATTTCCAAAATTGCCTTCCCAATTGTTTTTCTGATTATCCTTAATATTCCAGTAATGCATGGAGGCCCCATAGGAGACTGGATTGTGCTAGGTGCTCTACATACACATAGTAAGAGACAGGCACTGCCCTCAAGACCCTACAATCCAAATAGACAAGGCAGACAAAGGAAATATGATTCCCACTTCACAGAGAGGGAACTGAGGCCCAGAGAGATTAAATGACTTGCCTGAAGTTTACACAGGAAAGCTCTAGCAGAGTCAAGAGCTGGACACAGACCTCTTGAGTTCCAGTCCCCTACCTTAACCAAAAGGTCATCCTTTACCTCTTTGCAGTGTTTACAAGAAAAGCAAACCACAAACTTAGTTTCATCCCCAGATTTGTCTTTGCTTGGGCAACAGGCATTGGCTGACACAAGTGGGGCTGGTCCTGCATGAACAATAGCTTATGTCCGCATGCAACAGCTGTGGTGTAGGTAGTGGTTGATTGCAATAATAGGCGGCAGCAGAAAGGGTTTAATTTAGTTCTGGCTGAAGCACATTTTCCTCCCAATGTCAAAAGTAAGGCACATACAGGGGGACTACACTGGATCAGCTAGCCCTCCTACCTCCATCCCACAATGCAGTGCTTCCCATTTGGCAGGAGTTTTCTGTACCAGAGTCCATCAGCACTCTCTGCCTCCTGGATCAGGCATTTCATGAGCAATTCTGCCATGGTATGGAAAGTTCCATGCTGTTATATAAAGACCAGCGCTTTCTACAGGTGCTGAAGAAGAGCTCCGTGCGGCTTGAAAGCATGTCTCTCTCACCAACAGAAGTTGGTCCAATAAAAGATATTACATCCCCTGCCTTGTCTCTTTAATAAAACTATTACAAATACAGAAGGTTTTTCCTAAGTGTGAGTATTTCAACCATGAACATCAGGCTTCCCAACTGAACAGTAATTCTGGTAATACTGAACATGGTCTTGGGACAAGAACCTACCAAACCTCAGAGTGTTAATGGGGAATTCTTAAGTAATCAATATAATTAATACACAATCAATAGATCAGGCAACAAGGTGCCTAAATACCTTTGAAAATCTGGACCTAAGTGCCTAAACCACTTCTGACAAAAAGTTTTAGGAGCCTAAGTCACTTAGATGCTTTAGAAAATTTTAACCAACATCTTAGATGTAGCCAAAGCAGAGCATGCTAGGAGAAGGCAGAACTTGGAGCTGTCTCTGGGAATGCATGAGTTGAAAAAACAGTGCATCTGAGCTGGGTTTATATAGGAAGAGACCACAAGAAAGAGCGAGGGAGCAGTACCAGTGAGGCAGCAAACAGATCGATAGAGAGAAATCACAACAAAAACCAACTGCAATGAAAGATAAAGTGACAATCAACGGAAAGTTGCAAACCTGAGTATGAAGCACAAAATAGAAAAAGTGAAAGAACTTGGCAGGACAAGTGTCAAAGGGAAAAATGTGAACATCTGGGATTGCAGAGATAAACAGCTAGTTCACTCACAAAACCTAGGTTTCAGAGTAGTAGCCGTGTTAGTCTGTATTCGCAAAAAGAAAAGGAGGACTTGTGGCACCTTAGAGACTAACAAATTTATTTGAGCATTAGCTTTCGTGAGCTACAGCTCACTTCATCAGATGAAGGTGAGCTGTAGCTCACAAAAGCTTATGCTCAGATAAATTTGTTAGTCTCTAAGGTGCTGAAAGTCCTCCTTTTCTTTTCACAAAACCTATTGATTGATTTCCCATGCTAGTGCAAACGAGAAGCTTTCAGTGATGGCCCACATGGGGCTTGATCCAGTAATAATGGGAATTCAGGTGGGGTAGTATTTAATTGAGGGTGTGGACAATAGTAGAAATATTAAAGGGCAGCAAGTGTATTTTGACTTCACCTCTCTCCCCCACCCCAGGTGTCCTTACAAAGCTTTTGTGCAAAATGCAGAACTCCAGCACACCTGCCTATCACAAACAGGGCTGATATCAGACATTTTCTTGGGGATTTATTGCAACATAAGAATGGCCATACTGGGTCAGACCAAAGGTCCATCTAGCCCAGTATCCTGTCTTCAGACAGTGGCCAGGTGCTCCAAAGGGAATGAACAGAATAGCTAATCATTAGGGATGTCAGTTAATCGCAGTTAACTCACGTGATTAACTCAAAAAATTAATCAATTATGATTAATCACACTATTAAACAACAGAATATCAATTGAAATTTATTAAATTTCTTGGATGTTTTTCTACATTTTCAAATATATTCATCTCAATTACAACGCAGAATACAAAGTGTACAGTACTCACTTTATATTATTTTTATTATAAATATTTGCACTGTAAAAATGATAAACAAAAGAAATAGTATTTTTCAATTCACCTAATACAAGTACTGTAGTGCAATCTCTTAATCATGAAAGTTGAACTTACAAATGTAGATTTTTTTGTTACATAACTGCACGCAAAAACAAAATAATGTAAAACTTTAGAGCCTACAAGTCCACTCAGTCCTACTTCTTGTTCAGCCAATTGCTCAGGAAAACAAGTTTGTTTACATTTATGGGAGCTTTACAAAATATGCAAAAATATTTAAATAAATGGTATTCTATTATTGTTGAACAGTGCGATGAATCGAGATTAATTTTTTTAATTGCTTGACAGCCCTAGTAATTATCAAGTGATCCATCCCGTGTCACCCATTCCCAGCTTCTGGCAAACCCAGAGGTAGGGATACCATCCCTGCCCATCCTGGCTAATAGATGGACCTATCCTTCATGAACTTATCTAGTTCTTTTTTTGAATCATGTTATAGTCTAGGCCTTCACAACATCCTCTGGCAAGAAGTTCCACAGGAGTTTCTGAACCTTTTCCAATTCCAATATAGCTTTTTTGAGATGGGGAGACCACATCTGCACGCAGTATTCAAGATGTGGGCATACCATGGACTTATAGAGGCAATATGATTTTTTCTGTCTTCTTATCTATCCCTTTCTTAATGATTCCCAACATTGTTAGCTTTGACATCCGCTGCACACTGAGTGGATGTTTTCAGAGAACTATCTACAATGACTCCAAGATCTCTTTCTTGAGTGATAACAGCTAATTTTGAACATGCATTGCTGGTAAAAGGTACCACAGTAAGAGCCCCTGGAGATTGAACTGTTCTGTTTATCCCCATCACAGGTACAGCATGATAAGCAGCAATGCAAACTTACCAATGTGTTCTTAGCTCGGGATCTAGGGACTGGTCACCAGGAAAGGTGCAAAGCTGGTTTTCTTTCAGACAAGGAACATTTCTCTATCTGTCTATGTAAATGAAAATGAATTGTTGTATAGTTTCCAATGGGCCTCCACTCACAAGTCTGAGCTGAATGCTAAGGAAGGCTTGTGAAACTTCAGAGAGGAAGTGACCAGGAAGAGGGAATCATCTTGTTTAGGGGTAATACAGTGAACTTTTGAAACTATATCTGGGGTACAAATGAACCCCCCCCCAGGTATTCCTTCAATCTGGGAGGACAAGCTGCCATTGGGTTTGATTTTATGAGAAGGGTCTCAACCAAAGTGGTTGAAAATGCTGGGGAAAGAACTGTATGAGATAGGGGGTGGGCCTTCTTAGTTAAGCCTCTAGAAAGTGGGTTCTGGTTTGTTTTATTGTTTCCAAAATTCCTACTCATTTTTCCTGAAATCTCTGTTCTCTGAATGATAGTAACCTTATTTTTGTTGTCACTATAACTACACCTACATGCTGTGTATTCAGCAGAGCTGTGTTTGAAGGTAGAACTAGTAGGCTGTGGTGTACAGTTCCTGTAGGAACATCAGCCTGGTAATTTTGTGAGTATCCGATGGAACAAGGGCTGGACACTACAGGGAACACTCCAAGGACTCAGGGGGTTGGTTTGTGCCTATTGCTAACCTGGACAGAGAGACCAAGGCCTCCAGAGGCCTGGAAGGTAGTGCTTGTGTTGGCAGAAGCTCAAGGGTTCAGGGAGCTGATCCATACCCATGCTGCAAAGGATCTGGCCAGAGCTGTGGCTCATAGGGCAGTCCAGGGAGGCTGCCATAATTTAAACAGAGCCCAGAGCTACAGAAATGATGCGAGGAGCAGCCTAAAATTGGAAGGGGAAAAAGGCGGCTTAAAGCCACCTCCCCCCAAGTTGCACCACTTAAATGCCCAACACAAAATTTCATCCAGAGGAGCTAAACTGAAACCAACGGAATTGCTCCAGCCATACATCATTGTAACTGAGATAAGGGGCCAGACCACCAGCTGGGGAAAGTCAGCACAGCTACATTGTGGAGGTATGCTGATTTATACTAGCTGAGGATCTGCTCCCATACACATATAAGGACTGTTTTAATTAGCCAGAGATAGAAAAAGATATGCCTGGGCGCTGGGAATTATTCCTACCTTCTTCCACTCCTCTCAGAGATTGGGCGTACAAGCTTTGACGAACAGGCAGACTTTGTAAAGTTTGGGTGATTCAGGCCAGATGCAATTATGCTTATCCCCTCGTTATCCAAACAATGAACCTCCTGGAGGCCTCCGATCCAGCTGGAGCTCTTGCAAGATACAGCACTTACAGCTAAGGCTGAAATATTGGCACATATTCCTGGAGCAGGTTAGCACTTCCAGGTTAGGCCAGGAGGAAAGAGACTGCGTCCTGCATCCGTAGCCCAAACTGTGGCAGCCTGCTACTGCACAGCGTGATGGTGAAGGTCATGACTGTAGCACTCTCATAAGGGCTGGAAACTAGAGTCACATGAACAGGAAAACTACTTGGAGGGAACTATGCAAACATTTTCATCCCTGAATTAAAGGAGAACATTGGCTGTTGTCATTAAGGATCCACATCAAGAAATCCTGGTATAAACGGACGTGCTGTCACCTATTTTGTTTTGTTTTTCCCTCTCTTTCCTTAGCGGCAATTTTCACCAGTAAATGAATGGGATTGAATATGGATCCATTTGTTGATCACAGGAAAAAGAGGATGAAGGCTGATGAGACTCTAAAAGACAGGGCATCATAAACTTTGGGCAGAGATTTTTTTTTTTTTTAATTCAAACAGATGACTCAGTAAAGCATATTCAGATCTGGCACACACCGTACCTTCCCCCTCAGGCAAATAGCTATTTCTAAGGGTATGTCTACACTACGGAATAAGGTCGAATTTATAGAAGTCGTTTTTTTAGAAATCGGTTTTATATATTCGAGTGTGTGTGTCCCCACAGAAAATGCTCTAAGTGCATTAAGTGCATTAACTCGGCGGAGCGCTTCCACAGTAACAAGGCTAGAGTCGACTTCCGGAGCATTGCACTGTGGGTAGCTATCCCACAGTTCCCGCAGTCTCCGCTGCCCATTGGAATTCTGGGTAGAGATCCCAATGCCTGATGGGGCTAAAACATTGTCGCGGGTGGTTCTGGGTACATATCGTCAGGCCCCCGTTCCCTCCCTCCCTCCGTGAAAGCAAGGGCAGACAATCATTTCGCGCCTTTTTTCCTGAGTTACCTGTGCAGACGCCATACCACTGCAAGCATGGAGCCCGCTTAGGTAACCGTCACCCTATGTCTCCTGGGTGCTGGCAGACGCGGTACGGCATTGCTACACAGTAGCAGCAACCCCTTGCCTTGTGGCAGCAGACGGTACAGTACGACTGGTAGCCGTCATCGTCATGTCCGAGGTGCTCCTGGTCCCCTCTGTGAGGTTGATCAGGAGCGCCTGGGCAGACATGGGCGCAGGGACTAAATTTGGAGTGACTTAACCAGGTCATTCTCTTTAGTCCTGCAGTCAGTCCTATTGAACCGTCTTATGGTGAGCGGGCAGGCGATACGGACTGCTAGCAGTCGTACTGTACCATCTTCTGCCGAGCAGCCATGAGATGTGGATGGCATGCAGTCCTTCTGCACCGTCTGCTGCCAGCCAAAGATGTAAAAGATAGATGGAGTGGATCAAAACAAGAAATAGACCAGATTTGTTTTGTACTCATTTGCTTCCCCCGCTCCCCTGTCTAGGGGACTCATTCTTCTAGATCACACTGCAGTCACTTACAGAGAAGGTGCAGCGAGGTAAATCTAGCCATGTATCAATCAGAGGCCAGGCTAACCTTCTTGTTCCAATAAGGACAATAACTTAGGTGCACCATTTCTTATTGGAACCCTCCGTGAAGTCCTGCCTGAAATACTCCTTGATGTAAAGCCACCCCCTTTGTTGATTTTAGCTCCCTGAAGCCAACCCTGTAAGCGCCCCTCCCGGCGTTAGAGCAATGGCAAACAATTGGGCATCTGAGAGTGCTGTCCAGAGCAGTCACAATGGAGCACTCTGATGGGGCTAAAACATTGTCGTGGGTGGTTCTGGGTACGTATCGTCAGGCCCCCGTTCCCTCCCTCCCTCCGTGAAAGCAAGGGCAGACAATCATTTCGCGCCTTTTTTCCTGAGTTACCTGTGCAGACGCCATACCACGGAAAGCATGGAGCCCGCTCAGGTAACCGTCACCCAATGTCTCCTGGGTGCTGGCAGACGCGGTACAGCTTTGCTCGACAGTAGCAGCAACCCATTGTCTTCTGGCAGCAGACGGTGCAATACGATTGGTAGTCGTCCTCGTCGTGTCCGAAGTGCTCCTGGCCACGTCGGCTGGGAGCGCCTGGGCAGACATGGGCACAGGGACTAAATTTGGAGTGACTTGACCAGGTCATTCTCTTTAGTCCTGCAGTCAGTCCTATTGAACCGTCTTATGGTGAGCGGGCAAGCGATACGGACTGCTAGCAGTCGTACTGTACCATCTTCTGCCAGGCAGGCAAGAGATGAGGATGGCTAGCAGTCGTACTGTACCATCTTCTGCCGAGCAGCCATGACATGTGGATGGCATGCAATCCTTCTGCACCGTCTGCTACCAGCCAAAGATGTAAAAGATAGATGGAGTGGGTCAAAACAAGAAATAGACCAGATTTGTTTTGTACTCATTTGCCTCCTCCCCTGTCTAGGGGACTCATTCCTCTAGGTCACACTGCAGTCACTCACAGAGAAGGTGCAGCGAGGTAAATCTAGCCATGTATCAATCAGAGGCCAGGCTAACCTCCTTGTTCCAATAAGAACGATAACTTAGGTGCACCATTTCTTATTGGAACCCTCCGTGAAGTCCTGCCTGAAATACTCCTGTATTTCAGTAAATGTAAAGCCACCCCCTTTGTTGATTTTAGCTCCCTGAAGCCAACCCTGTAAGCCGTGTCGTCAGTCGCCCCTCCCTCTGTCAGAGCAACGGCAGACAATCGTTCCGCGCCTTTTTTCTGTGCGGACGCCATACCAAGGCAAGCATGGAGGCCGCTCAGCTCACTTTGGCAATTAGGAGCACATTAAACACCACACGCATTATCCAGCAGTATATGCAGCACCAGAACCTGGCAAAGCGATACCGGGCGAGGAGGCGACGTCAGCGCGGTCACGTGAGTGATCAGGACATGGACACAGATTTCTCTCAAAGCATGGGCCCTGACAATGCATGCATCATGGTGCTAATGGGGCAGGTTCATGCTGTGGAACACCGATTCTGGGTTCGGGAAACAAGCACAGACTGGTGGGACCGCAGAGTGTTGCAGGTCTGGGATGATTCCCAGTGGCTGCGAAACTTTCGCATGCGTAAGGGCACTTTCATGGAACTTTGTGACTTGCTTTCCCCTGCCCTGAGGCGCATGAATACCAAGATGAGAGCAGCCCTCACAGTTGAGAAGCGAGTGGCGATAGCCCTGTGGAAGCTTGCAACGCCAGACAGCTACCAGTCAGTTGGGAATCAATTTGGAGTGGGCAAATCTACTGTGGGGGCTGCTGTGATGCAAGTAGCCCATGCAATCAAAGATCTGCTGATATCAAGGGTAGTGACCCTGGGAAATGTGCAGGTCATAGTGGATGGCTTTGCTGCAATGGGATTCCCTAACTGTGGTGGGGCTATAGACGGAACCCATATCCCTATCTTGGCACCGGAGCACCAAGCCCGCCTAGTACATAAACCGCAAGGGGTACTTTTCGATAGTGCTGCAAGCTCTGGTGGATCACAAGAGACATTTCACCAACATCAACGTGGGATGGCCGGGAAAGGTGCATGATGCTCGCATCTTCAGGAACTCTGGTCTGTTTCAAAAGCTGCAGGAAGGGACTTTATTCCCAGACCAGAAAATAACTGTTGGGGATGTTGAAATGCCTATATGTATCCTTGGGGACCCAGCCTACCCCTTAATGCCATGGCTCATGAAGCCGTACACAGGCAGCCTGGACAGTAGTCAGGAGCTGTTCAACTACAGGCTGAGCAAGTGCAGAATGGTGGTAGAATGTGCATTTGGACGTTTAAAGGTGCACTGGCGCAGTTTACTGACTCGCTTAGACCTCAGCGAAACCAATATTCCCACTGTTATTACTGCTTGCTGTGTGCTCCACAATATCTGTGAGAGTAAGGGGGAGACGTTTATGGCGGGGTGGGAGGTTGAGGCAAATCGCCTGGCTGCTGGTTACGCGCAGCCGGACACCAGGGCGGTTAGAAGAGCACAGGAGGGCGCGGTACGCATCAGAGAAGCTTTGAAAACCAGTTTCATGACTGGCCAGGCTACGGTGTGAAAGTTCTGTTTGTTTCTCCTTGATGAAACCCCCCGCCCCTTGGTTCACTCTACTTCCCCGTAAGCTAACCACCCGCCCCTCCTCCCTTCAATCACCGCTTGCAGAGGCAATAAAGTCATTGTTGCTTCACATTCATGCATTCTTTATTCATTCATCACACAAATAGGGGGATGACGACCAAGGTAGCCCAGGAGGGGTGGTGGAGGAGGGAAGGAAAATGCCACACAGCACTTTAAAAGTTTACAACTTTAAAATTTATTGAATGACAGCCTTCTTTTTTTTGGGCAATCCTCTGTGGTGGAGTGGCTGGTTGGCCGGAGGCCCCCCCACCGCGTTCTTGGGCATCTGGGTGTGGAGGCTATGGAACTTGGGGAGGAGGGCGGTTGGTTACAGAGGGGCTGCAGTGGCAGTCTGTGCTCCAGCTGCCTTTGCTGCAGCTCAACCATACACTGGAGCATACTGGTTTGGTCCTGCAGCAGCCTCAGCATTGAATCCTGCCTCCTCTCATCACGCTGCCGCCACATTTGAGCTTCAGCCCTCTCTTCAGCCCGCCACTTACTCTCTTCAGCCCGCCACCTCTCCTCCCGGTCATTTTGTGCTTTCCTGCACTCTGACATTATTTGCCTCCACGCATTCATCTGTGCTCTGTCAGTGTGGGAGGACAGCATGAGCTCAGAACATTTCATCACGAATGCAGTTTTTTTTTCCCTAATCTTCACTAGCCTCTGGGAAGGAGAAGATCCTGTGATCATTGAAACACATGCAGCTGGTGGAGAAAAAAAAAGGGACAGCGGTATTTAAAAAGACACATTTTATAAAACAGTGGCTACACTCTTTCAGGGTAAACCTTGCTGTTAACATTACATACATAGCACATGTGCTTTCGTTACAAGGTCGCATTTTGCCTCCTCCCACCGCGTGACTACCCCCTCAACCTTCCCCCCTCCCTGTGGCTAACAGCGGGGAACATTTCTGTTTAGCCACAGGCAAACAGCCCAGCAGGAATGGGCTCCTCTGAGTGTCCCCTGAAGAAAAGCACTCTATTTGAACCAGGTGACCATGAATTATATCTCACTCTCCTGAGGATAACACAGAGAGATAAAGAACGGATGTTGTTTGAATGCCAGCAAACATACACTGCAATGCTTTGTTCTACAATGATTCCCGAGTACGTGTTACTGGCCTGGAGTGGTAAAGTGTCCTACCATGAAGGACACAATAAGGCTGCCCTCCCCAGAAACCTTTTGCAAAGGCTTTAGGACTACATCTAGGAGAACCACAAATGCCAGGGCAAAGTAATCCTTTCACATGCTTGCTTTTAAACCATGTATAGTATTTTAAAAGGTACACTCACCAGAGGTCCCTTCTCCGCCTGCTGGGTGCAGGAGGCAGCCTTGGGTGGGTTCGGGGGGCACTGGCTCCAGGTCTAGGGTGAGAAACAGTTCCTGGCTGTCGGGAAAACCGGTTTCTCCGCTTGCTTGCTGTGAGCTATCATCTTCTTCGTCCCCAAAACCTGCTTCCGTATTGCCTCCATCTCCATTGAAGGAGTCAAACAACATGGCTGGGGTAGTGGTGGCTGAACCCCCTAAAATGGCATGCAGCTCATCATAGAAGCGGCATGTTTGGGGCTCTGACCCAGAGCGGCTGTTCGCCTCTCTGGTAGGCTTGCCTCAGCTCCTTCAGTTTCACGCGGCACTGCTTCGGGTCCCTGTTATGGCCTCTGTCCTTCATGCCCTGGGAGATTTTCACAAAGGTTTTGGCATTTCGAAAACTGGAACGGAGTTCTGATAGCACGGATTCCTCTCCCCAAACAGCGATCAGATCCCGTACCTCCCGTTCGGTCCATGCTGGAGCTCTTTTGCGATTCTGGGACTCCATCATGGTCACCTGTGCTGATGAGCTCTGCATGGTCACCTGCAGCTTGCCACGCTGGCCAAACAGGAAATGAGATTCAAAAGTTCGCGGTTCTTTTCCTGTCTACCTGGCCAGTGCATCTGAGTTGAGAGTGCTGTCCAGAGCGGTCATAATGGAGCACTCTGGGATAGCTCCCGGAGGCCAATACCATCGAATTGTGTCCACAGTACCCCAAATTCGAGCCGGCAACGTCGATTTAAGCGCTAATCCACTTGTCAGGGGTGGAGTAAGGAAATCGATTTTAAGAGCCCTTTAAGTCGAAATAAAGGGCTTCATTGTGTGGACGGGTGCAGGTTTACATCGATTTAACGCTGCTAAATTCGACCTAACGTCCTAGTGTAGACCAGGGCTACGGCACAGGGATTCTAGAACCAACAATGGCTGAACCTAAGTCACTGGAGACTAGTTGGAGCTTAGCTGGGTCCAATTCCAGCTGAGACTGTGCCCTTTATGTATCACTGGAGACCCCATCTGAAGAATAGGGTGTTTTCAGTCACCTAAAGTAGGTTGGAAGCGGCAGATTCTCTACAGGAAACCAGCAGAGTGAAGAAGCAGAGATTCAAATTCATTTCTGGAGAAACTCCACTGGCTGCTGAGGAATTACAGCAGGGATAAATGCAATGTGTTTATCTCATCTAGTTCTAGAACATGCTGGAGCCACTGCAGAGGATGAGATAAGCAGATGTATCCAGTCAGCTATGGTGGTTCTGCTTTGGGGTGGGGATGAGAAACGTGGAGGGCTAGTTCATTTTGACCCCTGGGGCCCTACTGATGAGATTTGATTTCGTTCAGTCAAGGGAGTGATATTAATGAGTACAGACTACGGATGGGAGGCAGTTCAGCACTGGGACCATGAGGCATGTTCAGGAGCAATATTTCCAGCCATCCTGCTAGTAATTTCAAGCAGCAAATGACAAAGCATACCATACATCTCAGCACTGCCGTCAGTGGGTGGGGAAGAAAGGCCCAACTCATTTCACTGCCTCCTCTCAACTCCAGTATAACATCCCTTCTCCTTGACATATCCATCTTTAAATCAATTATAATTGATATCACAGCCCTTGAGCATCTCCCTTTGTCCTCATCTGGCCTCACAAAAATCTAGGATTGCTTTTAGGATTCATTGCTGCTCCCCTCCCTTCTTGTTCCTCCTGCCAACCCTGCTCTTAAATTTGCTTCTGACTTTATCAGGTTCACTTTATCTCCCATCCATGGCTCTTTTGAGAAGCTTTATTTTGCTTCGCAAGTGACCTTACTTCCCGCGTGTCACGAACCGGGATGTGGGCGGTCAGGCAGCTGTGCCGTGGCTCAGCCATGTGCATAGGCTGCCCTGAGACTGGGCACGCGGAGCTTCAAGTCCTCATTCCTGACACCACACAGGTGCTCTGGTGACTGCCTAAGACAGCCATACTGTTTGGTTGCTGGTCAGGATCAGAACCCTCACATAACTATTTAATCACTGAGAAACTGACAAATCCCCAGGCCAGTGTCACCTGAGACAGCCCAGCTTCCTAGGGTGTCCTGCAGCCACTGCAGGAAAGGGAGGCTGTGTCAAATAGGGAGGGAGAGCAGCTTTCTGGCATCTGGGCAATACAGGACCCTTCAGAAGCAGTAGTGGGGAGATGGGTCATGTTGAAATATCCGAGCAGGGCAGGCCTGGCATTGCTAAGAAGCTTGTAAGGGAGTGGAGTGGAAGTAGGACGGGTGGAGACTGTTGGCAATTAGCAGGGAAAGGAGGGGAGGGGCAGTCTATTCCAGTGCTTAGTAGGGGTTAGTGGGAGGTGGAACTAGCGAGATGGGATGGGTCCCCTTTGGCAGTAGGGAAGAGAAACTAACAATGGACTTGACGGGTGGCTTCTGCAGCCCCTACAGTTAGTGAAGAGCATCTCTCGTCTAGTCCCCTCAGGCAACACCTCAGAGCTTGGAGCAGGGTGTCCAAGGTGAGTCATGTGACTTATTTTTCATTTTCACTCACACCTGCACTTCTAGGCTCCAGTCAGGACTGGAGACAGCTGCACCAATAGGAGTAGCCTTCCCTCTCAGGACTGGCTCTGATCCTCAGCTGGGGGAAATCAGCGTAGCCCCATTGAAGAGCATCTAGCCCCTAGAATTTCCTTCCCCAGCAGAAGCAGCCTGCACTCGGGATCTCAGGAGCAGTTCTCTCCTCACACGAGCCCCATCAGGTTCCAACCACCTGCCGGGAGAAGGTTTGAGGGCTTCCATGAACTGCTCTCCAGCCATCCTCAGAAGCCTGAAGAAAAAAGTATGCCCCATAGAGCCTGCTTTACTCTATGTCAGGGACCTAAGTGGTGAGGCTGGCTGGCTCTGAGATCATGGCATGACAGTAATTTAACGCCGCCTTTGCACACACCAGCTCTGCTGAGCACAACTCAGTTGCAGCCCTGAATCCAGTCCTACCTCAGCTGAGAGCTGTGCAAGCTGCACTTTTGAGGTCAGGTTATTGTGATGCCACTGTCCTACTCCAGGAGCTCCAAAGAGGAAAGGGCGGGTCAAGACCTGCTATTCTTACTGTCAAAGGAAACAGGGAGAAAGAATGAAAGAAAAAAAAATAGCCAAAGCTCTTGGCTCATCTCATCACATGCTAGAGGAGCAATAAAGGGCACACACCATTTTGTTTCCTCTGCACTTGACCTTCACATTATTCTGAATACAGAGAAAGAACCGATCAGCCACCTGGGTCCAATTGTTATTTCTTTCTCTCCCTTCTGCTCTTTTGTGCAGCGCTTTCTCGGCTACTCTCCCCAGCGGCCAAAGTTTGTCCAAGGACTCGGGTGTGGGCTGTTGGCCTTGGAGGGGCGCTTTACCAATGAAGCTGAAGTATCACTTTGGCTCCATGCATATGGTTAGTAGAAGTATGAAATATAACAAGAAACTTAGATTTTTCAATACAGACAGATTGACCTCTTTTACTAGGATTATAAAAGCTGTGAATGATGCAATCCATCAATGGCCAGACAGAATCTACTTTGACTGAGGACCACGCAATTTCGCACCATTCAGGCTGAGTGCCAATTCTTGAAGTAATCTACTGGTTTTATTAAAAAGGCAGCCTAAGGAGGGCATTTCTCCTCATTCTTTTGTTTTGTTTTAAGTCAACTGCAGAACATATTACAAATTAATGTGGAATTGATGGTGGGCAACTCATTAAAATTAATTATGGCCATAATTAGGAACATGCAGGGAAAAGGCCATAAGAAAAATGGCCCATTGAAAGATTTTATAGTAACATTTTTCAATGGAACTAAAATAAAATAAAATGCAGCCATTTTATTCATTTAAATAATCAGATTATCGCTTTCTAGCTGAGAGAATTGGAGGGCTTTTAGACTGGAGGAAATCAATAGACAAATCATTTAAGAGGAAACCAAATATTCAGAATTAATGAGGGGTTTCTTAAAAAAAAAATTATTCATTTTCACAATGTTAATACTATAGATAATTACCCGGGGAAAAATTTAGGACAAGCTTCTAAACCATTCACACAACCTAAGGAATATCTTTCCATCGGAACTCCTGGCTTCATGATTCAAACCAAAACAAAACTGCTCTTATTTATGATCTGTGTAGCCGCTTTCAACTTCTTTAGCTAGGCACAATGACCTTGCCTTGTCCCTTTGGTCTCAAGCGCATGCCAACATCCTAGCCACATACATATACCCTTTTCCCTGTTGGGAAAAGTACAGCAGGAATATTGCTGTGTTGGCAAACTGAGCCAAAGCACTGAGTTCACTGTAAGAGGGTTTCAGATAGCAAGACTTTCTGCAGAGAAGCAGATCACAGAGAAGCACTGACTAGAAGCTGGGTGCTTTCACATGTTAAGGGAAAGGGAAGACCTACTAGATCAACTTGGCCATCTCCCTGCCAGTGCAGGATTGCTTCTGGCATTCTCCAGCGCATTGCTGTCCTTATTAATCATGGCTGAGATTTTCAACGGTGCCTACTTGACTTGGATGCCCATCTCCCATTGAAATTCAGTGGCATCTGGGCACCAAATCCCTTAGGCTCCTTTGAAAATCATGGGCAGTTGGCCAGTTTCTGCACTGGAAAGTTCTCCTTGCTCATTGTGAAGAATTACATTTTCCCCACATTCATTTCAATGGATGTTTGGGGTTGAGATGAATCTGGAGGCTTCTAGAGCTGGTGGAAAAGACAGGTGTGTCTAAAGGACACGTGAGGATGATCAAAGGAATGTCCAGCCTCCAAGCATGCAGAACACTCCTTAGTTTCCTCCTGAAGCTCATTAACCTATCTAAACACCTCACGGTTCATGGAAATTTAAGATTAGGGAGCCTTAATTTTACAAGGGAACTGTCAACATAAAAAAAAAATCACACTTCAGATCAAACATCCTCCCCTGGGTGTTACCTGATATTCACATTGACAATTATCACACAGCTCCGTGCATGAAGCCCCACACTGCGCAGACCAGTAGCAGCATGAAAGGGCCAGACCCAGTCCCAGGAGCCCTGGCTGACAGGGGGCAAGCAGAGAGGGGAGCTGGCCCCAAAGCAGTGTTGGATAAAGCAGTGGGAGGACATCTCACCCTGAGGTCCTGCTGCCAGCCTGCCTTTCGCTGGAGGAAAGAGGCCTGTCTGGAGCAGGATGTCAGCCCTGTCTAAGAGGGGTAGGGAATTGGTTACTGGCCAGGGGACTGGTGCTGGGTCAATCAGCTGGCATTGGGGCTGGACTGGAGACACGCAAGCTGAGGTTGGAGCACAGGTTGGCTGGAGCTGCTGGAGGGAGCAGGCCCAAACACAGCTGGAACCCGGGGTGAGGGAATTGGCCCAAGGAGCAGGCTAAGGGCATGGATGCAGCCAGGCTGCAGGAGCAGCCTCCACTCAGAACAGGAGTCCTGACCAGCATACGGACAAACATCACAGAGCCTGGGATTCACCCTCAGAGCCCACACTGCACCCAAGCACCCATGACCAGCAAGGGGTGGAACGGCCCCTGGTTGGGGCTAACAGTCTGGGACTGGGGGCTGCATGGACTGGGTTACAGAGCATCCCTCTGTCCATCTGGGTGCTGGGGACTCCACACACTGTGATGTTGCTGTGGGGGGGTTGCACTAATCTCGGGTCTGTCTCTGCCCAGTGTGACAAAGTTCCTGCTCTACCTTGGTGGGTCTTGCGCTTATTGGCGGATTTGCTCGCCTTGGAGCTTCACAGCAGCCCTCAGCTTGGCCGTTTTTCTGAATTCACAGTCCAGGTCAACTCCTCCTGTGTCTGACCAGGAGTTGGGAGGATTTGGGGGGAACCCGGACCCGCCCTCTACTCCGGGTTCCAGCCCAGGGCCCTGTGGAATGCAGCTGTCTAGAGTGCCTCCCTGGGCTACTTCCCCATGGCCTCCTCCCAACACCTTAGAATCATAGAATATCAGGGTTGGAAGGGACCTCAGGAGGTCATCTAGTCCAACCCCCTGCTCGAAGCAGGACCAATTCCCAGTTAAATCATCCCAGCCAGGGCTTTGTCAAGCCTGACCTTAAAAACCTCTAAGGAAGGAGATTCTACCACCTCCCTAGGTAACGCATTCCAGTGTTTCACCACCCTCTTAGTGAAAAAGTTTTTCCTAATATCCAACCTAAACCTCCCCCACTGCAACTTGAGACCATTACTCCTCGTTCTGTCATCTGCTACCATTGAGAACAGTCTAGAGCCATCCTCTTTGGAACCCCCTTTCAGGTAGTTGAAAGCAGCTATCAAATCCCCCCTCATTCTTCTCTTCTGCAGGCTAAACAATCCCAGCTCCCTCAGCCTCTCCTCATAACTCATGTGTTCCAGTCCCCTAATCATTTTTGTTGCCCTTCGCTGGACTCTCTCCAATTTATCCACATCCTTCTTGAAGTGTGGGGCCCAAAACTGGACACAGTACTCCAGATGAGGCCTCACCAATGTCGAATAGAGGGGGACGATCACGTCCCTCGATCTGCTCGCTATGCCCCTACTTCTACATCCCAAAATGCCATTGGCCTTCTTGGCAACAAGGGCACACTGCTGACTCATATCCAGCTTCTCGTCCACTGTCACCCCTAGGTCCTTTTCCACAGAACTGCTGCCTAGCCATTCAGTCCCTAGTCTGTAGCTGTGCATTGGGTTCTTCCGTCCTAAGTGCAGGACCCTGCACTTATCCTTATTGAATCTCATCAGATTTCTTTTGGCCCAATCCTCCAATTTGTCTAGGTCCTTCTGTATCCTATCCCTCCCCTCCAGCGTATCTACCACTCCTCCCAGTTTAGTATCATCCGCAAATTTGCTGAGAGTGCAATCCACACCATCCTCCAGATCATTTATGAAGATATTGAACAAAACCGGCCCCAGGACCAACCCTTGGGGCACTCCACTTGATACCGGCTGCCAACTAGACATGGAGCCATTGATCACTACCCGTTGAGCCCGACAATCTAGCCAGCTTTCTACCCACCTTATAGTGCATTCATCCCGCCCATATTTCCTTAACTTGCTGACAAGAATACTGTGGGAGACCGTGTCAAAAGCTTTGCTAAAGTCAAGAAACAATACATCCACTGCTTTCCCTTCATCCACAGAACCAGTAATCTCATCATAAAAGGCGATTAGATTAGTCAGGCATGACCTTCCCTTGGTGAATCCATGCTGGCTGTTCCTGATCACTTTCCTCTCATGCAAGTGCTTCAGGATTGATTCTTTGAGGACCTGCTCCATGATTTTTCCAGGGACTGAGGTGAGGCTGACTGGCCTGTAGTTCCCAGGATCTTCCTTCTTCCCTTTTTTAAAGATTGGCACCACATTAGCCTTTTTCCAGTCATCCGGGACTTCCCCGGTTCGCCACGAGTTTTCAAAGATAATGGCCAATGGCTCTGCAATTACAGCCGCCAATTCCTTCAGCACTCTCGAATGCAACTCGTCCGGCCCCATGGACTTGTGCACGTCCAGCTTTTCTAAATAGTCCCTAACCACCTCTTTCTCCACAGAGGGCTGGCCATCTCTTCCCCATTTTGTGATGCCCAGCGCAGCAGTCTGGGAGCTGACCTTGTTAGTGAAAACAGAGGCAAAAAAAGCATTGAGTACATTAGCTTTTTCCACATCCTCTGTCACCAGGTTGCCTCCCTCATTCAGTAAGGGGCCCACACATTCCTTGGCTTTCTTCTTGTTGCCAACATACCTGAAGAAACCCTTCTTGTTACTCTTGACATCTCTGGCTAGCTGCAGCTCCAGGTGCGATTTGGCCCTCCTGATAGCATTCCTACATGCCCGAGCAATATTTTTATACTCTTCCTTGGTCATATGTCCAACCTTCCACTTCTTGTAAGCTTCTTTTTTTGTTTAAGATCCGCTAGGATTTCACCATTAAGCCAAGCTGGTCGCCTGCCATATTTACTATTCTTTCGACTCATCGGGATGGTTTGTCCCTGTAACCTCAACAGGGATTCCTTGAAATACAGCCAGCTCTCCTGGACTCCTTTCCCCTTCAAGTTAGTCCCCCAGGGGATCCTGGCCATCCGTTCCCTGAGGGAGTCGAAGTCTGCTTTCCTGAAGTCCAGGGTCCGTATCCTGCTGCCTACCTTTCTTCCCTGCGTCAGGATCCTGAACTCAACCAACTCATGGTCACTGCCTCCCAGATTCCCATCCACTTTTGCTTCCCCCACTAATTCTACCCGGTTTGTGAGCAGCAGGTCAAGAAAAGTACTCCCCCTAGTTGGCTCCTCTAGCACTTGCGCCAGGAAATTGTCCCCTACGCTTTCCAAAAACTTCCTGGATTGTCTATGCACCGCTGTATTGCTCTCCCAGCAGATATCAGGAAAATTAAAGTCACCCATGAGAATCAGGGCATGCGATCTAGTAGCTTCCGTGAGCTGCCGGAAGAAAGCCTCATCTACCTCATCCCCCTGGTCCGGTGGTCTATAGCAGACTCGCACCACTACATCACTCTTGTTGCACACACTTCTAAACTTAATCCAGAGACACTCAGGTTTTTCTGCAGTTTCGTACCGGAGCTCTGAGCAGTCATACTGCTCCCTTACATACAGTGCTACTCCCCCACCTTTTCTGCCCTGCCTGTCCTTCCTGAACAGTTTATAACCATCCATGACAGTACTCCAGTCATGTGAGTTATCCCACCAAGTCTCTGTTATTCCGATCACGTCATAGTTCCTTCTTTATCCTCACCATAGGACCTTCCTCCTGGTGTCTGATAATGCTTGTACACCTCAGTCCTCCAACAGTCCGCATTCTCACTCTCAGCTCCTAGTGCCTCTTGCTCCCAGCTCCTCACACGCACACCACAAACTGAAGTGAGCTCCTTTTTAAAACCCAGGTGCTCTGATTAGCCTGCCTTAATTGATTCTAGCAGCTTCTTGATTGGCTGCAGGTGTTCTAATCAGCCTGTCTTAATTGTCTCCAGAAGGTTCCTGATTGTTCTGGACCCTTCCCAGTTACCTTACCCAGGGAAAAGGGACCTACTTAGCCTGGGGCTACTATATCTGCCTTCTATTACTCTCCTGTAGCCATCTGGCCCAACCCTGTCACACCAGATACAGGTGCTGGTTTATAGCTGAGTGCAGCATTTGTTTCCAGGGCTAATCCCTGCCTCCTCAAGCGGGCTGTAGAAAGGAAGTAGGGCATTTGGGCCTCATGGGAGGAACGTAGCATCCTCTTAGGTATGTGATTTGGGACTTGGGATCCACTTACCAAAGCCGAGGTGCCCCAGGACATTTAATTTTCACAGTATATGTTTTTTATTTTTGTTTTGCATTCTGGCTGGGCAGAACTAATCAGTTTCACCTCATTACAGTCACTTTCTCGTCAGTTTCACTTTCTGGCTCCCCTTTGCTAGCACAGTGCTGCCTATCTGCGGGTTACCAAAGCTTTTTTCCACTGAAGTTACCCCAGGATGTAGTGTAAAGCAGAGCAGAATCTGGACCAATTCTGGTGTAAGTGTGGTGAGAATCAGGCCCAAAGGATCAAATTCAGCCTTCAGATAAACAGATGTAACCCCCATGCATTTCAAGGGAAGTTCCATCTATTTATGCCAGGGAGTAATTTCGTCTCTGCAAGATACCAAGGGCCAGATTTACTAATACTGTACACTCAGGCTGCTTTGTACCACTCGGGAGACGCAAAGATTAACTAGTTGGTTAAATTTAACTCAAAAGTAGACACTTAACACAAAAATAATCTCTAGTAAAAAACCCAGTTTTCCATTAATAAAAGTTTCAACACAAATATTTCAGCCAACCGCAACCATAGCAGGTGGACTAGTTTCAATCCAGTCCTGAAAGCATTCTTACAAAATAGCCAGCTGGTGGACTCTCAGTAATTGATTTAACTAGCAATGGCTCAGTTCTGGTCCCATAAGATCCCTTACTTCTTGTTTCAACTCAAGTCAGTTCCTGCAGCTGGTGCAGATTGACAGGTACTGTCAGAAAGTGGACTCTAAATATTCAGGGGCATGATGGTAAAGACACTTCCAGACCATGTCTAGGCAGCCAGGAGCCTTCTCTAGCCATGCCAGCCCGTGTCAGCTCAGGCATATCCTTCAGTGTTAGAGATGTAAATAAAGCTGCACACCAGTGTCATTCATCATTTGTTACTCTTCCAGCAGAAAGCAGATACATGGAGAAAGTGACAACTTTCAAGCTTCAGGGATACCCAATCAAACTGATGCTCCTAAATTTTTGATGTTCATCTATTGCTACCTATCTTTGTGAAAATCCCCACCCCTGGACTTGTATGGCACAGAAATTAGAACTGCACTGACACTGATCCGGAGCGGAGGGTACACCTTGGCATTGCACAGTGTGGCATTGGCGGGACACTGAAGATCCATGACATCACATTGTGTGGCACTGTCATGACAGTGAAGGTTCACCACAGCATCACATTGCGTGGCATAGTGCCACTGTATTTGGCACAGCGTTACTCAGTCAGACTTTATACAATATTCATGTTCACATGGCCCAGAAACCAGCACTGTATTGCATCCAGCACAAAGCGGAAATACCCCCTAATACCCATCATGGCATTGCACAGCCAAGGTGGTGGCAAAACACAGAAATACATCCTAGCCTGATGTGGTACGGATGATGGCAGGGCCCAGAAACTGGGACATGTGACTGAATCAAACGCCTCACCAGACACGTCTGGGCAGCTGGCAGTTGCCTGACACGTTCTCATTGATTTAGTTGAGATTTTGTATTTATTTCATGTCATACAAGGTACGTGCATGAACAAACAAACTAATCTAACAGTGCATAATCTGCTGTGGGTTCCTTCTTTTGAATGAGGAAACAGCCCCAGCCAGCCATACAAACACTATCCCCTGCAAACAATTGTGCCCATTTGCAAGAAGGAGGAAAAAAGAGAGTTGGAGCAGCACAAAGGGAAATGTCACTGCTCAGTTTGGGGCTGGCTGGGGACAGGGAGTGAAGTGTAGATGTGACCCCAAAATGGACCCAGCTGAGGGGTCCTGTTCTCTGCACCTACAAGCTCTGTGTTAGACCATGTTCCTGTCATCTAATAAACCTCTGTTTTACTGGCTGGCTGAGAGTCACGTCTGACTGCGGAGTTGGGGTGCAGGACCCTCTGGCTTCCCCAGGACCCCGCCTGGGCGGACTCACTGTGGGAAGCGCACGGAGGGGCAGAGAGGATGCTGAATGCTCCGAGGTCAGACCCAGGAAGGTGGAAGCTGTGTTGAGCTGTGTGTCCTGCAAACAGTCTGCTCACAGAAAGGAGACTTCCCCAGAGTCCTGACTGGCTTCGTAGGGAGCAGTTCCAGAGCATTGCCCAGGGACTCCGTGACCACTGAATGCATCCGATGAAGTGAGCTGTAGCTTACGAAAGCTTATGCTCAAATAAAAGTCTCTAAGGTGCCACAAGTACGCCTTTTCTTTTTGCTCAAAGTGAGAAAGAGAAAATTAAACATGGAGCACAACATGCTCCTCCTTGCAGGAGCCCAGCCAGTGACCACAACGGCAGAGCATGAGAGAACGTTTCCTGCACCAACTTCAGTCACGGCTCATGACCGGATAGACTCTGGGGCTTGACTCAGCTCCCACCCTCACCCCTGACTGCAATAGAGCTACTCCTGATCGAGGCCCACCTGAGTGGGGACTCAGGCCCTACACTGTAGTTGCTCTAGGGGGACCCCAATTTCTCATCTCTCCTATTGACAGAGCAGGCTGTGAAGCCACGTCCTTGGCACAGAGCTCAGCAGAAATAAAGATCCTCTTCCTTTTCCACTGCTCTGACCACACCCACCCCATCCCAATAGCTCCTCTTCTTCTATAGCAACAAGTCCACTGTCCTCACCTCCAAGGCCATTCACAGTTTATTACCTCTGGTTTCTTACTGTCTCACTCACCGGCCCTTCCATTCCCCCTGTGATGCCAACCCTGGCCGCCTGCTTGTCTCCTCTCACCAATGTCTCCATGCTTTCCTCTGTGCCACTCCTTGAGCATGGAACACCATCACCGGTCCGATCCATAAGGCCACTCCTCTCCCTTCCCTACATCTCCTCTGGGCCCAGCTCTGCCATGATGCCTGCAGGACTCCAGCCAGCATTTAATTGCCAGGCTGCTGGGGCAAAGCTAAACGTTTATTTAGGATCCTTTCTACACAGTTGTGTGTGGGAGAAAGATCATAACTCCCCTGCACAGGCTACCTGCACACGGGCAGCAACCCTGCAGGCGAGAACAGCCTCCATGGGGCGGCCGCTGCCCCACACATGCAGGTGGACATGGGAAGGGAGTGGGCAGAGCAGTGACTCTGCCCACCCCTAACATGCCAGCTGAGCTTGCACAATGGGATGTAAACTGTGCCAGGTATCAGATGACTTCTCCCCCAGAACAAGGAGGGAACTAGAGAGCAGACTGTGACCCTGAATCACAATCTGACTGCTGGTCTGCTCCTGGGACAGTTAAATGTTAAACCTATCAAATGTATCAGGCCGTGTGTGTGTACTCACAAATTGTACCAAGCCAACAGTCTCACTCTCTCCCATCCTTTGTATGTTGCTTGTCTTTGGGACAGTGCTTTCTGGCTTTGTACAGCACCTAGCATGCTGGGGCTCCAATCCTGTGTTATATGTATAACTCCCTTTGATCATATTTACATTTGCTGCCTTCCACTTTCAGTGAATGGCCCCTTGTTCTTGTATTATCAGAGGTGCGGGAACAGCATCTCTAGACCATTATTCTGCATTCCTTTTAACACGCAGCACCTGGGACGTGAGTGCCAGAAGTGCTGAGCACCTGCCATGCCCATTGACTTTGATCTGAGATAACAGCAAACAACACTGCTGAAAGTCAGGCCCTGGGAACCTCACACTGGGTTCCCAAAACTGAGACACCTCAAATCACTGATTACATTTCTGAATATTTTTCCCAAAGCATTTTACTTCAGTCTGCTAGAAACATGAATAGGGGCTAATTTTAAACTTGGTGGCAATTAAAAAACACATTGTATTATCGTTTCACCACTAAAGCAGCCTGTCAAAATCTTTCCGTAAAACAGCAGTGAGATGAGGAGCTCACTGAGTGTTATAATAAGAAAGGACAATGTCATCATTATATTTGAATTTATCTTGCTGAGACAAGGCTGTTCTCATTATTCAGGAGTGGGGCATCTGCAAGCTTCTAATAAGGTTCTCTTACAGAATGGAGATAAATCTCGAGCCCTCTGAAGAGCGGTGCATATAAATACAGCTTTGTAGTGTTCAAGTGTCCTTTGATTTTCAATCCACCTTCCACAGCACACGCTGCTATTGCTAACGTCAGCCCTGGGCAGGCCAAGCGCACAGGACCCTCCACTCCCCTTGGCCTCAGCAGGAGTTTCTGTGCTTGGGCTGCTTAAAGATTTTTGCCATTTGCAATTTCAGTCCATTTCTGGGGGGGGGGGTCAACATTTTGCCTTTGGTTAAAAAAACTGGACATTCCCCACCCCACCCATATTTAAGAAAGTGTCATACTGGGTTTTGATCAGCAGAGGTCCTGGGTGACCTTTTTGCCAACCTAGAATTCCTCCAACTCGCTCTCATCATGCTCGCTCCTCACCCTGACCAACCGCAGGTTGCCCCTTACATGGAGAGGGAGCAGATGGAAAAAACCTCTATGCCACTGCCCCTTTAGGACAGCTTGAAGAGCCCCGTGTGTTGCTGTGGCATTCAAGGGGCACTCAGCCAGGGCTGGAGACCTGTCCCAGAACATGTCACAGATCAGATACCACCTTGTAGCCACAGCCCTTGCATCTGGTACACAGGGTAGGATGCCCATGAGCTATTAAATATGCAAGATCCCAGCTGCAACAACCTACTCCTCTTCCTGCTGGGTTGCCAGGTTCCCTCTCGAGAGAACTTATCTGCCTACCAGCTGGAGGTTCCTCAAAGGAATGCTGCCAAGCCTAATTGCTGCTTTCAGTGGCGACTCGGGCTTTACTGCCTGGCTTGCTAGGGTCCCTGCAGGATCCATCCACCCTGTCACAGATGGGTTCTGGCTCTGCCGCCACACCCTTCGACCCCACTCCCACCCCCAGCCGGTGTACATGCTCTTCTTGGAGGTGCCTGACTCTGCTCTCACTTACTCCAGTGTAAACGCCACCAAAGCCAAGGGAGTTACAGGGCAGTAAGACAGGTGAAAGCTGGATGTGAATCAACTCCCCTGATGCAGATGCACCACTGCAGTGCTTTCAGTGTAGTTAACCCACCTGCCCCAGAGGTGGTAGCTATGCTGGCAGGGCAAGCATCAATATAGTGTTGTCTACACGGGGGTTAGGTCGATATAACTACGTTGCTCAGGTGCTGAAAAAACCCTCCGTTATACTGACCTACATCGTTCAGGGGGTGGATCTGTCACACCCCTGAGAGACGTAGTTATACCAGTCTAGGGCTGCAGTATAGACCTAGCCTGAACCTCCTTCTGCACTGCCTGGCCCTTGCCCCATCACATCCAGCTGGGCAGAGTGGGTGTAAAATGACACCATTTGGGCATGCTGCTCTGGCTGTGTTTTACACCCACTGTGCACTAACTCTGCGCTAGGGCGGGTGACTTCACAAGCTGGAAGGTAGATCAGCGTCAGCCCTGAGGCTGAGTTCCCACACGCAGTTTAAGGGGGACTGGCCATCCAACCCCCGGGGCCGGCTTTGGAATGCTCAGCTCTGTGCCGCAGTAACCGCCGCCAAAGGATGCTCATGCTAGAGAATGATCAGCTCAGCAGAAGTGACAGAGGATGGACTCAATTCAGGGAGGACGATACATCAGAGGCTGCTTGCAAATTTCCTTTTAAACTGCAGTGAGGAAGAAAATTAGACATATCAAAACTTCCCAGGCTGGCATTCTGTTGTGAATAAACAAAGGCTCCTTAGGGGAGGATTTCAGTGCCGAGAGCCCCAGTTCTCTTAGAAAAATCTGTCAATGAAAACACTTCTTGTAAATATCAGCCTCTAATTCGTCTCCTTCACCTTGCCCTGACCACCTTACGTGGATTCTCTACAGCAGTCGATTTCAGCCTCCTGGCCCAATAGATTAATCTTTTTCATCTATTGCGCCACTAATTACTATCAAGGAGAGGGAGTCACAAAGCACCGGGGTGTTCTCCAGCAGCAAATGCTTTCGTTAGTGATGCACAGACAGCTAGCTGATGAGCAGCCTGTGTCACTCATGAGAAGAGTGTGTTAGGAGGATGACGCTGGGGTCAGAAAGACCATGCTACAAGCCCGATCCTGACTGCCTCCGAGAACCTGCCACTGCCAGTGAAATCAACAAGATTTTGCACTTTGCACACTGCAGCACAGAGCTCTGTGGTTGAACTAGGGCTTGATTCAGGCCTTTCTCTACCATTATACAGCAGCCCTGAGCCCTGCTTCTTGAGGCTCTGATAAAACAGGGAGCCAGGTCTGACCTACTCCCCAGTTTTTGGTTTTGCAAAGAGAAAATCCTCCCCACGCGTTAGTTTTGCCCTTCCCCATGTCCTAAAGCCCAGTGCTGACCCCTCCGGGCAACAGGAGAGGCATTGTGGGCCCTGTTAACATGTCATAGAGCAATAGTGAAAAATTAATATTGCCCTGTCTCATCACTAGAACTCACCCTAATGTTATGAATTTTCAATCAATTTTTTCCCTTAAAATGTTTGCCATTTTCGACCAATTTGAGTTGTATCTGAAAGTCTTCTCCCCTGTGCTAGGGAGAAGGTAGTTTCATTGCAGTGGATTGTAGCCTTTTTTCCTCCCTCTAAAATTTTCCATGACCACTCACACCTGCACAGCTCTACCCTTGGGAACATTTATGGATACAGGGCTCCAGACACCTGCCAGCATTTTAATTACATCAGTGGTCCCCAAACTGTGGGGTGCACAACCCCCTAAGGGGAGCACAGAGGAACTTTCGGGGGGAGTGCAGGGGGGCCTGGGCCAGCCACCATGGGGTTTGGGGAAGAAGCACCACCCAGCCCTGCCCCTGGTCCCTGCTCCAGCCTCAGCCCCCTGCCTCAGCCTCTGCTCCCAGCCACGGCCCTGCGTACAGGTAAAGGGGGCATTACCAAAAAAAAAAAAATTATCACTCCACTTAGATCATGCCCTCGTCATATGGTGGTTAGCACATCAGTGACTGCCCAGTAGCTCTCCAGGGTCAGTCAGCATTGCTGTCACTAGTAGAGCTGAACTGATGGTAGCAGGTAAAATTTTCAGAATTGCTTAAGTGACTTAGGAACCTATGTGCATAAGAGCCCAAGTCACTTTGCAAAGTTCACCCAGCAGAAGTGGAAAATTTTAGAAAGAAAGTCCTACAGTCAGATGTTCAGGGGAGACCTGCTTCCATTTAGGCACCAAAAGAAGTGGTTGGATTTTCAGCTGACCTAGACTCTGGAAAATCTGACTACAAAGTGTCATAAAGAGTGGTGGCCGGGTGACAAACACTTTAGAACTTTGGGCCCCTGCTACAGACAAGGCCTGCTATAGATGTGTAGGCCAAAACATTGTTCCTCAACGTGGCCATTACAGAATTTTTCAAAAGGATGCGTCTACACAAGGAAATGTCTCACCTGTTTATCAGCAATGGTGAATCTGCTCCAGAGCTACCATTGGTGAAAGATCCGTTTGGACATTGGCTGCTCAGTCTCGAGCCAGGTAAAAACACCTGTGTCCACACTACATTAGAGCTCACATGACTCGAGATGTTGGGCCAGCTGCACTATTGCTGGGGAGATAGGTCCTTGTCTAGATGAGGAAATAAGTCAGAAGAAAACCAGGTTATTGCAACACAGAGGGGCTAAAAGTACAGCTGGTTGGGTATTTTTCAAACAAAATGTTTCTTTTGTCAAAAAAAAAAAAATGTCTATTTAAAGTTGTTTACAAAACGTGGTCACTTTTGACAAATGTCCCAACTGGAAAATTGAGTGGGGGGAAAAAAGATTTAGAAATTGTCAAAATGTTCCATTTTGACATTTTTTAAATGAAAAGTTTCTTTTTTTTTTTTGAGTCGAAAACAGTTTTGAAAATTTTAGTAAATGTAGGCTATAAAAAGGTTTAAAAAGGGGGGGGGAGGGGAGAAGAGTTCAAAAATCAAAACATTTTGAACTGAAACATTTCAATTGACCTGAAGTGACATTTTTTTCGGTTTGGTGGTTTACAGAAAAGTTTTGAGATTTCGACTTTTTGTCCTGATTCTAAACAAGAACATTTTTGGGAAAACTTGAAAATTCTCCCAAGATGGGAAAACCAGCTCAGCATGAGCTACAGCCAAGTTCGGTAATGCTCTAGAAAGAGCCATCACTGCGTATGGTTTGAAATTTTCTTGTCTAAGGCAAAGTTAAAGATCCCAGGACTTCTAACCTGGGAACAGATAGCATCCTTACCAACACTCTTCTCTCACTTAGGCTGTGTCTGCATGAGTCATTGCTCGGTTTGCCTGCACAGAAGTCCCCACAGAACTAAGATCTGAGCCTGTGCTTTCATAAAGTGCATGACAGGTGCCTGTGAAAGGTCAAATTCCATTCTGCTTTCTCCCACCATGAAGGAATGGAGCAAAATGGTCAAAGTCAGCCCATAAATATCACAGACAGCATGTGTGCGTGGATGAGAGAGGGAAAGGCCTAAAGCAAGAAGGGTCTGGTAGCCGATTCTAGTGGGAAGCAGGGAATGAAAGCTCAGTTCTTTAACACTTTGTCGGATAATTAAATCACATCGACCGACAAACTCCCTCACATTCATCATGCAGAAAAAAATCTATGTTTCTAAAATGAAGTGAGGCTTTGAGAGGCACATAATGCCATAAAATAATATGGTAAATATTATATCCAATCCATGGATGGGATGTGTCTTGTTTTAATATCTTTGCTTTCCCCCAAGCCTGCTAGAATACATTTTCTTAGCCACTGATGTGGATTTGAAAAGGCAAACCAATTTTGTTCTCTGCAATAGTATGGGAAAGAGAATGATGAGTGAAAAATTACAACAATTGCAGGAGCAGCTAGCACTTCAGATTGCAAAAGCACTTTCCATTATAGCACTTTTTTTTCATATGCTCGTACATTTCCAAAGGGCTGAAATTCGCCACGCTGGGGGTCTCTGCCTGAAAGTAATTGTAGTTTTTGAGCATATGGCACTGGCCAATGTCTGAAGAATGGACCACAGATCTGATCTCATAACTTCTATGTTCCTATTAGTTGTAGGAAAATGAACACACACAGTCAGCTTTCAAAAATTCTAGCCTGTCTCTCTCTCTTTCTACAGGGCTAAGCAGATGAAGTTTGAAAGTTGAGACTTGCTCTGGACATAGTCCTCCACTGAGGACTAACAACATTGTTTGAATTCAAACAGTGTTGTGTTTGATTGACAGGCATTAACAATTGTGTGCTTTTCACCGCTCTTACTATTGAGCAAAGCTTCATACTCCTAACTTGGGAGGTCGGTCAGTATGGCCATTTTACTGATGGGGTAACGGAGAGACAGAGCAGAGCTGGAAACAGAACCCTGTCTTTAACAGAAGTCTCATGCATGTAGACACGCTGCCTCGCAGAATGATTGTGCCAAACAATTTAGGGGAAGCCATGAGTGTCTCCTTCATGAACTGGGAGAGACCTCTGAAGGCAACCACAATCAATAACCTCTGCGAGGGAAACTTCCAGACACTTGCCTTGCCAGAGATCAGCGGAAAGGTGAACACCATCTCACTCCAGAGGGCGGGGCAGCGAGTTTCTTCCTCCCCATCAAGTGCTAGGTAATTTTTCATGAGAAAAAGATTCATCTACTGGGCCGGGAGGCTGAAATTGACTGCTGTAGAGAATCCACGTAAGCCGGTCAGGGCAAGGTGAAGGAGACGAATTAGAGGCTGATATTAGAGTGTTTTCATTGACAGATTTTTCTAAGAGAACTGGGGCTCTAGAAATCCTGCCCTAAGGCACCCTTAGCAGGTCTCTGAGCGTGTACGCTGGATCAGACACTGGTGCAGTGTACCTGGGCTTGGATCTGTGCTCTGGGACTTGTTAACCCCAAGTTCGACTAGGCAAGGTGCCAAACATGCGCTCTCTGGATCTTCTTTCTGTGGAGAATAGCCACATCAAGCCCAGTCATGCCACTGAGACCAAGCCCCTCTTCCCTGACAGAAGAATTAAAAGGAAACACTGTGTTGAAACTCCTGGGGTTTCCACTCCCTTAAGGGGATAGAACCTGAACTTTGTACCAGGGGACCCTAATTGGGCATGCTCTGTGGGTTTTGCATCCTCTCCCTGCACCACTGGTCAGATCCTTGCCCCGCAGTATGGTACATTCCCCTGTGTCTGCCCCAGGACTGATGCACCAAGTGGGCTCTGACCCCCCCACCCCCCAGGATCCTGCACAGAATGCAAGTCAGCTAAACCTGAGGAGCTGAGCCCATGTGTGTCAAGGGGCTGGTCTTCTGCTATCTGGGGCCAGACTGGTGTGTGATTGCGCATATGGGAACACACTACAAAGCCGTGCTGGGTAACATACATGGCATATGTCCATCCACACCTACCCCTGGGCCTGCTCAGAACAATGCACCTGAGAACAGCAGAGCAGCGATTGTTCTTCTGGGGAATTTCCTGCTACCACTCACAAGAGGATAGGGAGCTACCGTGGCTAGTGGCTGAAACATGGAAAGATGTTCCATTTCAGAAGTCTCATGAGCTAGCCTGTTCCAGAGGGGCTGCTGGACTAATTTTGCAAACTCCAGTGGCTTGAATAGTTCTGAGAGGGTTCCCATAAACATCAGCGGAGGTGTCAGAAACCGAGATGTGGAGGATCAGGCCAGGACCTGGAGCCAGAAGTCAAGAGTGGGGTCAAAACAAAGCAAAAGTAGGGCTGGGAGCCAGGCTGGAGTCGAGGCAACGCCACGGAGTCTGTCACCACCCTCGGGGAGGAGCGCACTCCAAGCCATGCAGTGATGTTGGGCAGACTGAGCTACTGTGGCTCATATACCCACCCTGAGGGGTACCAGCCCAGCTCCTGACCTGTGGATTGGCTGGAGCCTAGCACAGAAATGATTCATCACCTCATGTGACTTAATCAGGCTCTTGTTCAGGGATGACTCACCACCTCACATCAGGTGCTCCCAAGGGTGAAACCCACTGGACCTTGGAATGCATTGGGGTTCACTTGTAACTGTCTGAAACACTAGGTTTCTGCTCTGGCTGGGCCTCCACTATCGCTTCACCCCTATTGCCAGCTGCCTGTCCTCTTGAGAAGCAGCCAGCCAGGTGGGAGTTAGGATAACAAACATCTTTCTCCTCATTGCTTCTCCTATACACTGCATTCTCCACTGCTTACCCAGTGCTCTTCTGGTGCCCATTACCACAGGAGACTGTTAGGGCCTGGCTGAGTGCACTCGCTCTCAGCCGTGACTCCAATTTGTACAACTTGTGCACGTGCACATGTAGGTGTAAATATGGGGCTTTACGTGTGCACACAGGCACTAGCACAATGGTTGTGGGCAAATCCTAGGACGCCCCTAAGAATGTGAATTAATGGAGAGCACAGTTCTGGGACCTCTCAGGTTAAAAGCCAGGCCTGGGCTCTGCTTTCAGTTACACACTTTCAAGCCTACTAAAAACAAGGAAAGAAGATTTGACTCCATATATTTTTAAAACACCAGTTTCCCCAGCAGCTAGAGACAGATCTGAGCCAACCCAATGGATTCCAAAACCCCCCAGAACCATGGAGAGGTTCAAAATCCAGATTCACATATCAATTGGCCTCTGGACCAAATTCTGCCACTGATATAAACTGCACTGACAATAGAGTTCTCCTCATTTAGACTCATAAGTGGGAAAAGCATCAGGGGTCTCAAATTTATAATGGATTGAACCAAAACCCTGGGTTCAAGCACACCTGAATTTTGTGATGTGCCTAATATGAATCCCACTCCAGATTATCTGAATTCCAGGCCAGTTCCTCAGCTGCTGTAAAGCATTGCAGCTCCATTGCTGATAACAGAGCTATGCTCCAACTCTTCCCCTACACATTTTAAGTCCATCTCAAGGCACCTTAGATGTTTAAAAGTGAAAACACCGTAAAACAAACCAAGATGACTTTCCACTTTCCAAGGCCGGTTATTTATGTTTTGCAGTTCTCCGAGCTCAGACAAACTACTTAGCTTCATGTTTGTTTCAAGTTAGTTTTGCTTCCTGGCTTTCCTGAACAAGCAGAATGCTGCATTGTTTGGGTCTCTAAAACAACAGGGGAACATTTCAACCCAAGTGACAAACCATCTTCATTGAAAATTTTAAAACATTCTGGCAGCATTTCTGTTGGTCTCCAACTTGTAAAGGGACAGAGAGCCAGGATCTGCAGCCGGTATACAGCAACAGAGCTCTCTTCAAGTCAGTGGAGCTATGCTGATCTACACCAGCTGAGGATCTGGCCTGCACAGCTGAGAGAAAATGAACAAGCAGGAGCAAATCTTCTGACTTGAAAAAGAAAGGCAAAATGGCCACTTATGTGAATGTGGAAGATTTCCAGCTTAATTAGTGAGAAGAAAAACGTGGATCATATATTCAGAGGAAAGAGCAGTATTTTAATGCAAATGTTATTGAGAAGAGTGGCAGGAAAAAATTAGGTATCCTAACACTGGTGGGGAAATTGGCATTTGCAGCACTTAAAGACTTATGCTTTCCACAGGATCTGGGTGGGATGGATATACTTAGGGCCCTACCAAATTCACGGTCTGTTTTGGTAAACTTCACAGTCAGAGGATTTTAAAAATCTTAAATTTCATGGTTTCAGTTATTTAAACCTGAAATTTCCTGGTGTTGTAATTGTGACCCACCCCAGGAGCAGCCTGTGCTGAGGAAGAGGAAGTCCCATTACCCCCCAAGCCTGGCTGAGAATAGCAGCTAGAGCCTGGGGCATGGTAGGAGCCCCCATCTGGGGCATCCCAGCCCATCCCATCCCCGGCTCTGGGCCCAGCGCTCAGGGGCTAAAGGGGCCTTGGGCTAGTTGCAGGGGGGAACAAGGAGGTGGCTTGTGACCACCGCATCCCCCTGACCACAGTGCTCTGGGCAGTCACCCAACTGTAAGGCCAGCCCTGCTCCCCCCACCAGTGACAACCCCGCCACTCACACCATGCCACCCTTGCTTCCATGCTACTGGTGGCGGCACTGCCTTCAGAGCTGGGTGCCTCGCCAGAAGCCTCTGCTCTCCGGCCACCCAGCTCTAAAGGCAGCACAGAAGTAAGGGTGCCAATACCGTGACCCACCTACAATAGCCCGATTTCATGGGGGAGTCCAGATTTCACAGTCCGTGATGCGTTTTTTCACAGCCATGAATTTGCTCGGGCTCTAGATATACTTTCAGGACATAGTGAGTGTACTGTGTAGAAAGCACTAGATTCAGGAGTTCCAGCTGAAAGATACAAAGTTCCTTCTGAGAAGCTGCTTGGAAGGAAAAAAGTTCTCTGAATTTCTAGCCTATTTTAAAAAATAAAATCCATCTGTTTTGCTGGGAATCTTCTGCTAGAAGCCTTCCAGCCTGGTTTAGTTTTGGGGAAATGGACCCCTGAAGTGAGAAGTTCAGCCTGCAGGAGTTTTGGGCCAATATTTTCAATAATGGCCTCTGATTGGTGAGCCTCAGCGGTGAGGGCCTAACCTGAGTCAGCTTGGGCAAGGTTTTCAGAGATGAGGAGTGTAATAAGGGTGAGATTGGTGAGAGTGCTGGATACAGATTGGTCTTTGTTTCCTGGTGCCAGACACATGACATGAGTCAAGGTAACATGGCAGGGGTCAGTATCAGCCCATGTGAGTGGCTCCTGCTTCGATTTTTGTAATCACTTCTGGCTCAGGAAGCCTTGTGGACACTGGCACTAAGACTTGTGCTTCTGGATAAGTGGCTGACCTGGTGCGCACTCCTGCTGCCTATGCCAATTGGCAGACAGAGGCTCCACGCCCCAGGCTGCTCTGCTTTAACAAACACACACAGGATGTCTCTGTAAGTCAGCCGCCGTGGGGACTGGAGTGCATGTTGACTGCCATCACAGCGAACCACCTCGCTATCTAGGAGCTCTGTGGCAGAGGGCATCCATTGGTGCTGGGAGCTGGGCACAGCATTGGGAACAAGGCAAAAAGCCAAGATGAGGGGGAAGAACAAGACTAGTGATGGTGCAATGCAAAGGATGGAGCAGGGGACGAGAGAGCAGCAGAGGAGAAGGTCTGGGCTGGAAGCTAACCCCGCCCCATGAACAGGCTGTCTGCTGCCAGCCCTCCTTTCTCCAGGGAGGGGCATCAGCAGCATTCATACCTCGTACTGGCCCCGTGCAGGATCACTGCAGGAGCAGCTGAGCATTCGATTGAAGCTTGGCCCCCACAGCCACAGAGAGAAGACTTGTTCTCTGTACAAGGCCACCTGATCCCTGTAACAGGTTAATCAATCTTCACACCAGGATGGATATAAACAGTAAATTAAATGACTGCGTCTTGGCTCACAGCAGGCATTCAACAGTGTTGTTGCAGGCATTCAGGGCTCTGGATATTCCACAGCCCCGAGACTAGGGAATGTGCTGCAAAACCTGGCCCTTCCACCAGAACTGAGCTCCAGGATCGCAGCTTTTTATTTGTTTTATTTTATTTATCAGCTTTACATTTCTAGCCCTCACAGTTGTAAAGATACTATTGAAAACCCATCCGAGTGATGTCAGCCTGAGTCTGTGGTCAGCCTAACACCATAGTTCTGAAGGTATAAATTGTCCCATTCACCTCAATGGAATGTTAATGCTGAAACCTAAAACCAACAAACTAAAAACCAACTTTAACTACTTCACTGCTGATGATTTTACAAGGAACATCGAGCTAACAAGCTTCCCCACAATCCCAACTGACTCCCATTTCCTCCCAGGTGCCAACAGCCCCATCTGCCCCCTACCCTACAGATCTGCTAACCCTGACAACGTCTATGATAAGAATTGCTGTCGCAGGCTGAAAAGTGAAACTGTGGGAAAAGCATAAAATAAATGGAATCCAAGATATAAATTAACAGGCAGGCTACTATGCTTTTTCTTATTTCGTTCAATCAAAAATCTTTAATTTACCTGAATCTGCACAGAATTTCCACCAGAGTGATGCAGAATCCAAGAACATTGCTGCAGAGCACACATGGCCCTGTAGGCAGAGCTGTCATTTTGACCAGGACAGGGAAAGCACTCTATAAAAATGCACCTCCTTACCCAACAGTTTTGCTCCCATATCTTTGGGTCCATCTGCCCTACAAACATGACCCATTTAGTGTCAACAAGAGGCCCCTACTGACTCCCCCTTAACCGGTCCTGGAAATGGTCCAGCTGGTGGCCAAGCCAGATGCCACACCTCCACCGAAAGCCCGCTAGACCCCAGTTCCCTACTGCCTTTGCCTTGGGTCGCCATTGATGCCTGTGCAAAACGCTGCCAGGGCAGCATGCTGCTGCTGAGTGCGGAGCATTGTGCACCCACTTGGTGCTGGTGTCACCAGTTACACAAGGGACAAGGCCACGGAGAACGAGCTCCCTTACCAGTATAATTCCTCCTCTTGCACTGCTTGGAAAGCAGCCTCAATATCCCAACCATCGGTCCCCCAAGCCATCCATTTCCCCCTTCCCTTCCTCACACTGCTCAATATGAACATCATTCACTCTTGGTAAGTTTCCATTACATTCTTTAGAAATGAAAACCCTATAAATACGTATTTAATCATTCCTGTTGGTCTTTAGGAGCTAATGGAGCTGATAGGCACCAAGCGGTGCCATGCAGCCACATAAAACCCAAGGTCTCTCGTTTTCTTGTCCCAGGTTTTATAAAGATTGGCTCCGCTATTAAAGGTTCCTGGGAGGGTTTCTCTAGGATACAAATCTTTAAATGGTGAAATTTAATCAGCTTGTGATGAAACACAAACTCCAGGAAGCGACAGCTTTTAAACATGTCTAATATGGTTCCTGCAAACACAATGTCCACCGCCTCCCATAAAACATCTTGGGAACATGGTCTTCCTCCGATTAGTCCACAACACAATGGGCCCAATCCCCTGCCATTTACACCAGTGTGAACCAGTCTTGCCACTGAACACAGCAGATGGAAACTGGGCTAAGTAAGAGCACCAGGCACAATGGCTGTTATCCCTACTCAACTGCCTGGGCTTGGCCTTTCCTGCCAACTGAAGTACAGACAGTCATGTTTTCAAAAGCCAACACTGATGTTTTATTATTATTTGTCCTCTGATAGCACCTAGGGGCCCAGCTTGGCAGTGCCATGAATAGGGGGACCAGGTGTCCAGTTTTCAACAGGAACACCCGGTCAAAAAGGGACCCTGGCCACTCCGGTCAGCACCGCCAACCGGGCCGTTAAAAGTCCAGTCGGCGGTGCTGCAGTGCTAAGACAGGCTAGTCCCTACCTCCCCTGGCTGGCACTGCGCTGTGCCCTGGAAGCGGCCAGCAGGTCCGGCTCCTAGACGGGGGGCCACAGGGCTGCACATGCTGCTCCGGCCCTGAGCACCAGCTCCACATTGCCACTGGCAGGGAACTGGGGGGGAGGGGTGCCTGTGCGTGACAGGCACATGGAGCCTCCTGGCTCCCCCAACTAGGCCCCAGACCTGCTGGTTGTTTTCGGGGCACGCGCAGAACAGTGCCAGGACAGGGAGGCAGCCTGTCTTCATCCCCCTGCTGTGCCACTGACTGGGAGCTGCCTGAGGTAAGCCCACACCCCAACCCCAAGCTCCAAACCCCTGCCCCAGCCCTAAGCCCCCACAACCTGGAGCCCCCTCCTGCACCCCAAATCCCTCATCCCCGGCCCAACCCCACAGCCCTCACCCCCTCCTGCACCCCAACCCCCTGCCTCAACCTGCAGCGCCCTCCTACACTGCAAATCCCTCGGCCCCACCCCCCAGCCTGGAGCCCCCTCCTGCACCCCAAACCCCTCATCCCCAGCCTCACCCCAGAGCCAGCATCCCCAGCCCAGAGCCCTCACCTCCTCCCACACTCCAACCCCCTGCCTCAACCCGCAGCCCCCTCCTGCACTCTGAATCCCTCGGACCCAACCCCCAGCCGGAGCCCTAACCCCCTCCTGCATCCCAGATCCCTGCTGCACCCTGAATCCCTAATTTCTGGCCCCACCCTGGAGCCCACACTCCCAGTTAGAGCCCTCATCCCCTCCCGCACCCCAACTCCCTGCCCAGCCCAGTGAAAGTGAGTGAGAGTGGGGGAGAGCGAGCCACCGAGGGAGGGGAAATGTAGTGAGTGGGGGCGGGGCCTCAGGGAAGGGGCAGGGCTAGGGTGTTAGGTTTTGTGCGAATAGAACCTTGGCAACTTTATTCATGAACCGAGACCCCATTGTACTAGATGTTGTACAAACACACAACGACACAGCCCATTCTCAATAGATTTAGGGTGGTTCAGTTTTTGGGCCCCCAGCTTGAAACATCCTGGCCTGGACATTTGGAGGGGCAGAGGGCCTGCAGCTCCCACTGACATTGACTAGAGCCATGACGGCTCAGCATCTCTAAAACCAGGCCTTGGGTGGCTTCAGAGTGGAATCTGGGCAGGGCAATGGCCACATTAAGCTCCCTCTGCCCTCCTTCCCCTTGGGCTGTGCCTGTCTGGAGACAGTGCAGAATTCAGCCCGGATCACATAGGGGGCCGAGTGAAATAAACCAAATCCTACGTCAGACTAAATAATACAAGCAACCAGTCCTGGCCCTCTCACACACCTGGAGCTCATTCAGTTAACACCCCCACTTTGAGACTGGCCTGCTGCAAAATTTGGGTCCAGCGTGCTGCTTGCATGGAGGGACCTTGCTGATGGAGCACAAGCCAATGTGGGCTGCTTCACTGATTTCCTTGTACTTGGCTCCTCGAATCTGGAGCTTAAGTTTGGGATGGCGATTCACTTGTTCCCAGCCCCCTCGCCCAAGACTGGCTTCACGTTGTATGTGCTTAAAAAACAAAACCAGTATTCAGAGTAACAGCCGTGTTAGTCTGTATCCACTTGTGGCACCTTATAGACTAACAAATTCATTTGAGCATAAGCTTTCATGAGCTACAGCTCACTTCATCGGATGCATTCAGTGGAAAAAACACCAGTATTGCAAATGGAGGAACTAAAGCTGAAAACAATTAGAGCAGTAGATTGGTGGGCTCTCTGAGCAAGCTGCCCTGACAGCAAATGTCCCCAGGACACTGTGCCAACGGGCCGATGCTGCTCCTGTAGGTTGGAAAGCATTTCCACTGCTGGCCTGGAAATGCTGAACACTTGTATGCAGCAGCTTCAAGCTAATGATTGTGGCAACCTGCCTGGGGGAATTCGGCTGCTCTGTAGCCCAGACCCCAGATTAACCTGGTGGGCGTGGGACATGACAGCAGAGATCGTGGTACAGAGGTTTCGAACCCAGGTCGGGGGATCAGTGCTCACAACTGTGAGTCTTCTCCCTTGGCTCAGTTATCACACTATGTCAGGAGACAAACTACATGAAACCATAATTACAGTTTCCTAGCCTGCTCTGGGCATATTGCGAAAGGGCATCTCCTCCCCCACTCCTTAACTTTTAACATCTTGGGCCACTTATAGACATTGGCTTGACATTTGCAATAGTTCCCAAGCAGGACACCATATAGACGGACGGACGTGTGGACGGACTGGATTTGGCTTGGGAAGTTAGCAAACATATTGAGGTCTTCGGTCTCTGGAACCCTGGGGAAGGCAGGGGACTCAGAGCAGTTCCACGTTCTTTACCTTTGCTCCAGGCCTGATGACTTGCATTTGGATTATCAAAGGCTTTTTGAAGGGCACTCTGGAAAAGGCCAGCATTCTGCTACCTGTACTCAGGAAGCCAGAACTGCCTAAAGACCACAAATTCCTGGAGCAAATCTGTAACTAAGCTCAGTATAAAAAGGCCAGTTAGCAGGAAGGGCAACACCTTCAAAGCAGTGCAGAATGTAAGCGCATCCAAGGCTGGTTCCTTTACTATCCCAGTAACAGCCCTGAACTTAGACATCTCTGGGGAGGACTTTGCATCCCCTTTTCACCCTAGGCTGAGTGCCCAATTGACTGCCTGTCTCCTGCTTCCAGTTCCCATAAGATAAGTCCGTTTCTTTCTCTTCAGAGCCATTGTCCCAGACTTAAATGCATAATCTCCAATAAAAACAAAGGGGCTTTGACTTAGTAGAAAATGGAGACAAGTCCTCAGCCCAATACATGTAGTAAGCACAGTGTCCCAGAGCCCAAGGATCACACCCTAGTGTGGAATTACCCAGGGATGAAAGCTTTGCAAGGATCCATTAATAGGGTTCCCTCAAATCATTACATCAGACTCCAGGGGAGGGTAAAGTCTCCATCTTCCCTGGGATCCACATGGTGATCCTGTGTCTCATCACTGACTCTGGGACCCTCTTCTCTCCCCTCCCAGCTCCCAGTGGAGAAGGGGTTGCAGAACAGCTATTGTTGCCTCAGTCTCTGTGGAATAAGGGCTGGATGGAATTCATTCCCAGCCCCAGGGGAGGTTGTGGGGCTACGGCATAGCCCTCCACCCCCAACAGCCACCATTCCACCCTCTCTGCTGAATAGTGGCTGCTATCAGTCCAGAATCCATTGAGGAGATTTTGCATGCATCTGCCTAGTCCCAGATCCTGTAGTCCCCTAGCCCTTCTATGCCAGCCTATTAGGAGCTGTCCTGGAGACCTCTCTACAATGCATAGGGAGTGCAGAGGGCTCCAACCCAGCTGTTCCACCTCAGGCCCCACTTGAGAGCCCTGCAAGGAGGCACAGGTGGAGCTGAGAACTCAAACCACAAAGAGCAGACAGTGAGATTTTGCGCACTGCGTTTGTTCATCTCATAAACAGGACCTCGGAGAGAGGCTTTGTTACGGTGCACAGAGAGAACAGCATGGGGAAGGCACTGAAAACAATCACTTAACATTCACTGGCTGTGCACACAGTGGAGAGGATGGACAGAGAGCATTATGCTCTGAACACAGAGCCGCCTGATGAATATACTCCCAGATGTCCTGCTGTTCCCTTCCCAATGCAGCAACCCAATCAATCCAGTTGGCTGTGGTCTTTTCTGTCAGCAAGTGCACACCCAACTCCCTCCTTCCCGTCTAGGAGGATTCCTATCAGTTAGGCCTTCCATACAGTGCAGCTGCCTCAGCATCTGCCCATTTGTCTTCAGGAAGAATCCTACGGATCATGCCCAAGCCTTAGGAAGCAAACAATACTGGTGAGTCGCCTACCTAAGCCTGCCTGTAATCCTTACACAGGCCAGCATCTCCCCGCGCTTGGCAGCCTTTGCCTGACACAAAGGGGACAAGGTCCAGACCCCATTAGGTGCTGAACATCTTCCATTCCCATTGAACACAACAGGGGTCGAAGGCGCTGAGCATCTTACAGGATCGAGGCCGCAATGAAGTATTTGTCTGGCATTAACTTCTAATAAAAAATAAGGCACATTTTTAATGGCGAGGGTGATTAACCATGGCGAACACCCCACACCACCAAGGGAAGTAGTGGATCCTTCATCTCTTTAGATCCAGACTGGATGCCTTCCCGGAAGATGTGCTTCAGTCAAATACAAATTATTGGGCTCAATGTAGGGGTAAGTGGGGGGAAATGTAATGGCCTGTGATATGCAGGAGGTCAGACTATATGGTCCCTTCTGGCTTTAAACTCCATAGATCTATGAAAAACAGCCTAGTCTTGATGGCTATTAAGTAGCCCAAGCCAAATGAGTTGGAGGTTCTATTCCAGTATAGCGGATGATGGAGGACATTTATCTTGCCACTACTGTACCTGTTCTGCGCATGCACAGACGACACCAGAGGCTGCTGCTAATCTAGTACCTTTCACCAGCCACTTTAAAAAGTTGTACATTTTTTTTGAGGGGGGGTCTTTATTTTTTTTTTTAAACAAAAGTCAATGAAAGAGCTTTGCCAGGCCAATTCAATCCAACTCAGCCTTAGCTAACAGCCTTTAAGCTCCTAAATGCATGAGCCATCAAAAAACAGAAGCCACCTGGCCCAGAGACACACTCTACCAATGCCCTCTCTGCTATGGATCATGAAAGGCTGATATGGATATAAATATCAGGAGAGTGTAATCTAAAGCCACAGCCTTCAGGGCAGTACTAATTTTCTCCAGTTTCACCTTCATCAAGTCACCCGTGACTTGTCATTTTGAAGACTGCATGGATCAGACTGCACTGAAAACAATACCCCCAAAGCACACCTGCCATTCCCCCAAAGATATTTAGTCTGAGATTTTCATAGGCGTTAGGCTCCCAATGTAAATGGGAGTTGAGTGCCTAACTCCCTTTGAAAATCCCATCTCTCTCTAACGTCTTTGGCGACTATTGGGACCGGGAAGTTTGCCAGCTTCTTGGGTCTTAGTTGTGCTAAGGAGCCTAATGAAGATGCTTGGTATAATGGCAAAGGCTTAGTAATAAATGGTAAGTTCTCACTGGCTCAGGTCGATCTTTTTTTTAAAAAAAAAAAACAAACCCGACATGATGTAGCCTCTAATCTCTAGATCACGTCTTGCAATGGGAGCCCATGGCTCACCCTTGAGGTCATCTCTGGTAGTGGTCTCTATTCAGCTGCAAAGAAGGGGAACCATGATTCGGACAATGCTGCCAAACCTGCACGAGGGCCTTCCCAGCCGGCCAGGAACAGGAGGAAATGAGAGTGGACTATTCGCATCTTATGCTCTTGAGGCACACAGGGTAGTGATGCAAGCTGTGTAGTGCTGAACAGAGCTTGGTGGGGAGAAAGGGAAGCTCTGGCTTCCTCCCCTCCCAGACCCCAAATCTGGCTAAATTCGCTGTCCCAGAACACCCCCTCACAACACAGTGGGGCACTACAGTGGCTTTGCCTCAGCTTTCCCATGCTCTTCCACAGCTCCACCCAGCTGCCAATGCCTTCCAGGCTGCTTCAGCGACTTGCTGCCATAGACAGACTGGCCACTCTGGGCAAGCCACATTGAGCCCCAGCCTGGTTTACTTCAGGTCTTCCAGTTGAAGAAGCTTCCTGCTCTCCCCTGGGTCTCCTCCTCAGCCAGCCTCCAATGGCCCTCAGGAAGGAGCAGTCAGTCCACACTCCTCCCCACTCAGCTTCCTACTGCTGGGCTTGTCTTTCTTTTAAGTTCCACTCCCTGCACTGGTGTGAAACAGGAAGGGCTAACTGAAAAGGGCTGGCCGGCCCCAGGCCTCCCCAGCCTGAAAGGGGCAGGCAGCCCTGTCACACCACCCATGGGACTAAACCCATCCCCCGGGGGGCACGGCAGGGCAGTTCAAGGTAAGTTGTAGGAGAGAAGCCTTGCAGATAGGAACCCAATGAATGGCCTTGGAGCAGGGAAAGCTGTACGTGAATCAGCCCTGAAGAGAAGCCTTCCTAGATGATCAACATGGGTGGCTTTTTGCTGCATTGAGTGTGCTGATTACCCTTTTCCACCCTGCAAACAAAAATCACAACCAGCTCTCAGCTTGGCACAACAAACTGCTTCATTGGCATCATAGAATCATAGAATATCAGGGTTGGAAGGGACCTCAGGAGGTCATCTAGTCCAACCCCCTGCTCAAAGCAGGACTGATCCTCAATTAAATCATCCCAGCCTGGGCTTTGTCAAGCCTGACCTTAAAAACTTCTAAGGAAGGAGATTCCACCACCTCCCTAGGTAACGCATTCCAGTGTTTCACCACCCTCCTAGTGAAAAAGTTTTTCCTAATATCCAATCTAAACCTCCCCCACTGCAACTTGAGACCATTACTCCTTGTCCTGTCCTCTTCTACCACTGAGAATAGTCTAGAACCATCCTCTCTGGAACCACCTCTCAGATAGTTGAAAGCAGCTATCAAATCCCCCCTCATTCTTCTCTTCTGCAGACTAAACAATCCCAGTTCCCTCAGCCTTTCCTCATAAGTCATGTGTTCCAGACCCCTAATCATTTTTGTTGCCCTTCGCTGGACTCTTTCCAATTTATCCACATCCTTCTTGTAGTGTGGGGCCCAAAACTGGACACAGTACTCCAGAAGAGGCCTCACCAATGTCGAATAGAGGGGGACGATCACGTCCCTCGATCTGCTCGCTATGCCCCTACTTATACATCCCAAAATGCCATTGGCCTTCTTGGCAACAAGGGCACACTGCTGACTCATATCCAGCTTCTCGTCCACTGTCACCCCTAGGTCCTTTTCCACAGAACTGCTGCCTAGCCATTCAGTCCCTAGTCTGTAGCTGTGCATTGGGTTCTTCTGTCCTAAGTGCAGGACCCTGCACTTATCCTTATTGAACCTCATCAGATTTCTTTTGGTCCAATCCTCCAATTTGTCTAGGTCCCTCTGTATCCTATCCCTGCCCTCCAGCGTATCGACCACTCCTCCCAGTTTAGTATCATCCGCAAATTTGCTGAGAGTGCAATCCACGCCATCCTCCAGATCATTTATGAAGATATTGAACAAAACTGGCCCCAGGACCGACCCCTGGGGCACTCCACTTGACACCGGCTGCCAACTAGACGTGGAGCCATTGATCACTACCCGTTGAGCCCGACAATCTAGCCAACTTTCTACCCACCTTATAGTGCATCATGGAAGAGCATCCTGCCAGCTTCCCACCACTTCTAGCCCAGTCTCCCAACAGCCCTTTTTCTGGTGCTCTATGGACTTGCTGCCCCCCAAAGATACTCTGTGTGGTCTGGTCTCCCCAGCTTTGGGATCAGTGACTGCGGCTGCATCCTCCAACACAGGGGCCAGTTTCCATTCCTGTCAGAGCCATGTTTGCTGGGTGGGTTATTTTCAGACACCTGAATGTAGCCAGCATCCTTGTGGGCTTCTGTTTTGTGATCAGTGCTCTCTTTTAATTCCCAGCATTATTATTTCTCTTTTCCCCCTGCCCCCCAACTTAGTTGAGGCTGTCCATCATTTTATCAACAGAGCCAGGCATTCTCCTCCTCTCGGGGTGCACAGGGACACAGTGCAGAGAGCCCTTTAACCCTCAAAGCAGACCCTGCTGCCACAACGGATCTTCTTTCACTAATTTATTTATACCCTTCCAGTGAGGGTCAGTAACAGAGTATTCCTTGAGTTGGGGGGAAATTATCAATGCCTAATAAGTAAGGAGCAAGCCTGAAGCTAATCTTGCCATGGCGGGGGGGGGGGGGGGAGGATCTTCTCCTTTCCCTGTGTTCCAGTTGCTTGTTAGGACACCAAGGTCCATTCCTGTGCAAGGAGAATGAAGTCTAGACATCAGCGCATCACTTTTTTCAGTTGCCAGGAATCTAAAGCAATTAGCTGCTCTTGCCTCAGTCTGTTTCCTAGCATTACACCTGACCTCTCATGCAATTCCTCTTCTCCATTTGAGTTAGATATTTGCAAGTTGTCTTGCTTTGAGCTATGAAGGCTCCAATGGGGACCAAAATGCCTGAGATTAGCATCCTTTTCCCTTTTATGACTGTAGAACCTGTCTGAGCACTTTCCAAGAGCACAGTTTATGGCTATGCACAGCAAACAAGCAGAGGGAGGGTGCTCCAAACATGAATTGTAAGAGTCAATTTTCAGGTGAGTTGCATATCATTATCCCACACTATTTCTTCCAAAAACAAGCGCTCCAAATGCACATCTGTATTTGCCACTAGATGCAGTGGACAATTTTGCTGACACAAATCATACAAATAGCTTTTTTCTTACTCCTGTTTCACTATTTATATTTTCAGAAACCTATAAATTTTCCACACTGACAAAATGACTGAAGTGTATTGCCCCGGATTTTTGAACATAGAATTAATGAGGCCAGTGTAACTCAGCTAGAGTTGGGAACGATGGGGTTTAGAAGCCAGTCCACTGGATTTTTGTAAGTCATTTAAAGGGCTTGTCAAAGAGTTCATAGAAACACTGATTTTCAAATATTCATGACCAGAATCACCAAGCTTGATTACTGTGTGGCCATCTTATTGGTTATTGGTGAGTATTTGGAGAACGGCTTGCTTACTTATGAAAACATTTGCAAATTTCAACCATTTCATAGACTTTAGAATGAAGATCTGTCTGAAAATTCAGTACAGAAAGTTTGTTTTTCACCATCCATTTTTCTTCTGCTTAACATGGTTCGGTCTCCAGTCAGACTACGCCCAGCATTACCATTTGACTTAATGGACCAATTGCTCGATGCAAATAAGAAATACTGAATACCTGACATAAACAGTTTGCAAATGACCAATGGGCTGAAAATCATTTGTCCAAACGATTGGGCAAAGACTTAGGCGTAATAATTACATTCACAAAAATCAGGACTTGTTTTTTGATTCACCCACTATCCAGTAAAGGGGCTACATGTGTAGTGAATATTATTCTGAAGGGATCTTTCAGCCTGCTCTAATCACTCATTGCTAGTGTTGCCCTCAGAGTGGAAGAGACACGGTTGGGAAATGAACAGAACTGTATTGCAGTAGTAGGACAAAAACAGCAATTTCTCCAGGAGCAACCTTATCCCCTCTGGCCAGGCCTCTCCTCTCTGCACAGAACCCTTTCCAGCCTGGATTTGCCCTAAACTTCCTTTGAGTGACTCTCTTTGACTGTACAACAGTTCACCCAGTAAAGGGGAAAAGTCCCACGGTCATGCTGAAAGTTCCACTCACCTCCTCATAAGCCACTTCACCTCACTCCCTCTTATACTTCCCAGAGCGGCACCACACGCCTCCCAGACAGGCGTTTCAATGAATGTAAGAACATAACAACGGCCATACCGGGTTAGACCAATGGTCCATCTTGCCCAATATCCTGTCTTCTGACAGTGGCCAATGCCAGGTGCTTCAAAGGGAAAGAACAGAATAGGGCAATTATCAGTGATCCATCCCCTGCCGTCCACTCCCAGCTTCTGGCAAACAGAGGCTAGGGACACCATCCCTGCCCATTCTGGCTAATAGCCATTGATGGACCGATCCTCCATTAATTTATCTAGTTCTTTTTTAAACCCTGTTATAGTCATAGCCTTCACAACATCCTCTGGCAAAGAGTTCCACAGGTTGACTGTGTGCTGTGAACAACTCCTTCGGTGGTGCAGAATGGAATTATTATTTGCATCACATTCACGCCTAGCTGCTCCAGCGCAGAGCAGGGCCCCACTGCTCTCGGTGCTGTACAAAACACAGAGTGAGAGACAGGTCCTGCTCCACAACAGTCTAAACAGATAAGACCCAGGATGGGGGTGAAAACAGGTGAAGTGTTCTACCCTAGGTCACATAGGGTTCTAATCCCAGCTCTGACTTGCTACTATCCTGAGTCCTAGGCCAACGGCAGAGTCATTGGATCATGCTGCCATTCCACAAGCACTGCTGTTATCCCTCCCATTTTAACTTTAAACACACCACTCAATTTAACAGTGTTAAAAATGCTCCTACAATTCCTCTCTCACTATAGCCTGCATAAGCAAACCCCCGTACTGAAAATACAGCCATGTTCTTCCGGGAATTTACACTGCAAGGAGATGTCACTAGCTGCTCCCCCAGAGCCCTCAATTTGTTCATGCTTGCTTTGTTGCTCTCTCCATGCACAAAGTGTCATTCTGACTGAGAGTGTATCTATATAGTGCATCTTATCCAGAGATCTCAGCATGCGCTATACAGGCGGGTAAGCATCATTACATCTATTTTACAGGTGAGGAAACTGAGCCACAGTAAGTCCATGTCAGAACCAAAAACAGAAACCAGAAATCTTGGCATCCCATCCTGTACTCGACCCTCTGCTGTTGATGCTGTTTTTTTACTGTATAGCAAAAAAGAACATAGACATATCACAGGCCTGGAATGTGGATTTTCAGATGGCACAGCTTATGCCCATTCCTGACTTTATAGATTTTAAATGCCAGAAGGGACCAGTAGATAGGAAAATGCAATGCAGGTTTGCAGCTCAGTACCTCGGGCTCCTTCCTGTGCCACATTAGTCAAACCCACAAATCACTGGCAAAAAAAAAAAAAAAAACACAAACAAAAACAAAAATGCACCTTTCAATTGTTGATCCCACAGACACATGCAGGAGATATGAATACCAAAACACTCAGCCAAGAGAGATCAAAAATAGTACTGGCTACAGGAGCTTTACGACTGTGGCAGGTTTTTGCTTGACAAGTTAAGAATCTGCGCTCACGTGATGGAGAGAGAGAAGGAAGAACAGCTGAATGCTGTAGGCTCAGTATAGCTGTACATGAAACCCAGCATGAGACATCACCAAGGTCCATTTTAGCAGGGGATATTGACATCTGGGACATAACAGCAGGAACAAATTGCAGTCGGAAACATTGTAAACAACTAAAGGACAATTGTCCTCATATTGTTTTTTGTGGCACAAAAATGCCTTTTGAATAAACATCTCTCTATAATTGCATCTATTCCCTGCAGGATTTACTGCAGATTCAGAATCCCGTACAAATAAAGGGAAGTGAGCTGTGATTAACTATGCGCAGAGGTGTGCTGTTGAGAGAACCACAAGCTAAAGATAAATTGCAAAGCTAAAATGGAAATCAAGTCAATGGGCTGAAATCTCCCAGGAACCAAGTGCGGCAGGAAGGAGGAAGAATTCACTGCAGAAAGACATTCTCACTACCCTTTAGACAACTTATACTCATCCAACAGCACTTAAGCACATACTGAACTTTAAGTACCTGGGGGCTAGTCTACGCTGGCAAGGCTAAAGCGCTGCCGCGGCAGCACTTTAACGTGCCTTGTATGGTCCCAGCGCTCTAAAAAACCCACCTCCACGAAGGGCGCGGCTCCCAGCGCTGGGGCACGGTCTACGCTGGCAACTTACAGCGCTGAAACTTGCTGCGCTCAGGGGGGTGTTTTTTCACACCCCTGAGTGGGAAAGTTGCAGCGCTGTAAGTTGCCAGTGTAGACAAGCCCTTAACTTCAGTGGGACTAATCAGCTACTTAAAGTTAAGCACTTACTGAAGTGCTTTGCTGGATCAGGGCCTAGATTAAGTGGGGAGAGAACTCACCAAGAAATCACCTACTATGGAATCAGAGGTGCCTATCGACAGGTGGCTGGTGAATGATAACAAGCTGGCCTTTAAGGACATGTCTACACTGCCCCCGGAGCGAGTCTTCCAGCCCAGGTCGACAGACTTGGGCTAGCAGGGCTTATGCTAGTGCTCTAATAACCGTCTAGACAGCGCTTTGAAGTTGCAGCTTGGGCTGGAGTGTGGGCTCTGACACCCCCACCCCCGCTTCAGAGTGATCCATATGGAAACCCCAGCCTCCTCCTTCCACAGGGGGGGAGTTGGGGGGAAAATGTCATGGAGATTCCTCCCTCTGCAGGCATCAGGAGCCGACTCTTCCCTGCTTTGCACAGGGATCAGTGACCACATAAGTTGCAAAGCTATGGGGTAGCGGGTCCTTGGAAGAATCGTGGTCTACTTCTAACTAGCCCACCGGTCCCTAGGAGAAAGCAGCAGGTGGAGCTAGCTCTGTTTCTCTCTCTGTGGTTATACAAGCCCCAAGCACTTTTACAATCAAATCAACTTTCAGCCCCGCTCCACTCACCCGCCTGCCCTCCAGCCCCCCTCCACCTTTCCCCTCACCCCACTGCCCTCCAGCCCGCCTTCATCCCACCCGCTCCCCTCCACACCCCACTGCCCACCAGCCCCCCTCCACTCACCCCACTGCCCTAAATCTCCTATTCCTTCCATGTAGACAGAGGCAGACCCCCCAGTCCCATGTTGAATATAGCACTCTCCCCGACACTGAGGGCCTATGCCACTCTGTAGGCTTGGTGAGCCCCAAAAGCCAGCTCTCCCACAAGTCCTCAGGAATCCTTCCCTCTTAGTCACTTATGACTAGTTCTGAGATTACTAATACATTCGGGCTCAAACCCCCAAGCCTGAAGCATGCAGAGAAAATTCCTCATGTGCGTAAAGCTATTGGTTTCAATGGGGCTACTAACATGCACAAAGGCAAGCACCTTTGTAGTGGTTGCAGGAGCCAGGCCTTACACCGTAAGCTCTTCAGGGCAGCATCACTGTACGTATTTGTCCAGGGTCCAGCACAATGGGGACTGACCCCGACTGACTGTGACCTTAAGAATTACCGCAATGCGAATGATAACTCAATCCGTGCCCCTGAAGTGCTTAATGCCAACCTAGCCGCTTTACCAGAGGGAGGATGGTCTAGTGATTGGGGCAGGGGCGGGAGAGCTGTGTTCAATTCCTGGCTCTGCCACAAACTCCCTATGTGCTCTTAGGCATGTTACTTAACCTCTTTGTGCCTTGGTTTCCCCATCTGTGCAATGGGGATACTGCCCTGCAGGGGTGTTAAACACTGAGATGCTATAGTGATGGAAACCACGTAAGTGCCTAATACAGATAAGCAGACAACTGCACTGAGATTGACAGAGGGATCTGGAGACCTTCTCTCCTTGGTTTTAATGGGTTCCAGCTGGTAGTGACTGAGAGCCACTATTACTTGGCTGGCCATTCAGAGACCCACAGTAGAAAGTGATCTGGCAGCTTCAAGGTATTTGTTGGTAAGGAGGTACTCATGTTGCATACAAATAATAAATTCATGAATAACAGCAAAAGAAATAAAATAGAAACCATTGCCACAACTGGATCCCCATTTTGCCCTCAGTTTTCAAGTGTGGAGGCCAACAGCAAACACTGCTTAAAATCAAAAGGCATCCTGTGGCCCTTGGTGCTAAGGGACATTCTCCGCAGAGACGCCAAGCTGGGACTCAGTGGTCAGACTAAACAACTCTGTCCCTAGGAAGGGTGGCTGCTTTCAGGCTAGGTATGAGCTGCGGTGGCAGGAGATAGCCCTGGCCCTGCCTGCAGCCTACCCGCTGTCAGGAGAAAGGAGAGGATGCTGCTTTCAAGAGCTGCCAATCTGGCACCATGCCCCACTTTAAAAAAGAAAGAGGGACAAATGGTTTAAATGAACCCAGGAGGCCCAGCTGAGTTCCAGGGCACAGCCACTTTGCAAAATGTGTACTGAAAACATTAAGTCATAAAAACAACTTGAAAACTCCCCAGTTCCCTTGTAGAGCTGAGTCTGGCTGCGCAGTGAGGTCCTGGCTACCAGGACACGTTGCTATAGGAAAGCGTCCTGTCCGATGCACTGGCCTACTAAAATTAACGTGGGGAGGGTTGATCTTTGCTGCTGGCATCTCTGGCCATCTGGGAGTCCATGGTGAGAGCGAACAAGACAGACACACCATCAGTCATTTGAAGTCAGGCAGGTGTTTGGGGAGAAAAGGGCAGAGAAGAAGCGATAAGCACCGGGTGCTCCCAGAGCTCTCAACCTGCCTGACACTGGCTCTCAGAGCCAGTGACAAAGACCCATAATGAGGGGCTTTAAAGAGAGCCAAGGAAGAGGCAGAAAAGGATGGGGAATTAATTGCTTTCATGGGTGCCATTTGCGACAACCTCAGTTCCATGAGTCAGCCTCTCTCAGGTTGACAACTGACAGTGAGAGGTGAGACAAAAGGGGGACCGGATGGCTGAGGGAGCTGGGAATGGGAGACAGAGGGATTCATTTCTGCCTCCAACCCAGGGTCGAACTTATAGGAAGTCACTGCTCTCTAGTTGGTGGCCTGTGTGGAATGAGCTGCTGCTTTTGGCTAGTTCTCAGCAGTCAGGTGTCTATGTGACAAATCACCCTGCTGGGGAGCCCCAGAGGAGGAGCTGAACTGCAGACATACAGCGTAAACTACTCTCCCACAGGTGGTGGTGGGCCCTCCTGGGACCTCAAGCAATTGAGGTCAGTGGGTATCTTTCCTCTGGCTTCCCTGGTCTCGGGGTCAGGCCCCAGACACGTATGCTGGTGTGTTGTCAGGGTGCTGGGGGAGAACCCTGCAGCGCTGCTGGAGCTGTTCTCATCAGCCCTACGTCCTCTCACACTCAGTGAGGAAATCCCAAATGTACCCAGGGCCAAAGGGCTCAAATTCACAAGCCCTAGTGGCCTTTAAACTCCATGACAAAGACCCAAGGCTCCAAATGCAGGGACATGGCAAATATCAAACAGCAGAGGAAGCTAGGGATGATGTGGAATTTATTCCTCTTGGGGTGTGTCTACATCGCAGTCAAGATGTGATTGCAACTCATGAAGATGAGCCTGCGCTAGCTTTCATCGAGCTAGTACAGCTAAAAAACAGCAGAGAAGATGCAGTGGGGCGGGCTGCACAAGCCCACCTGGAATGCTGGGTACACATTCACATTGCTAGCCCTGGCCAGCAGCCATACTGCTGCATCTTCACTGCTATTTCTAGCAGTGCTCGCTAGATTAAAGCTAAAAGAAAAGGAGGACTTGTGGCACCTTAGAGACTAACCAATTTATTTGAGCATAAGTTTTCGTGAGCTACAGCTCACTTCATTACTCTGAAACCTAGATTAAAGCTAGCTCAGCTACACCCACCTGTGCTGCAGTCACATCTCGGACTGCAGGGTAGACATAACCTTACATGGACTGCGTTTTCTCTGATCTCTGGAGCCTGTCCCGGCATTTCTGATGGCAGGAATGTTCAGTAAGAGAAGTGCTGGGAGAAGTGTCGGGGAGAGGGAGAGTTTGGGTCTTACATAAGTGACTGGCCTTGTGATGGGGGACAATTGAGAAGTCCCAGAATGAGGCAAGACAGAACAGTCCGGGGGAGTGTCCCTCTGTATCAGGAACAGGCACCCCTTCAGACAGCAAAAATGGGCGAGAGCTCAGAGTGGGTGGACCAGGAAGGAGGGATTTTGTCAGAACTCTCTCCTTGCGGCCCACTGCAGGGCTAATAACCACGCTGGGGCAGAGAACAGTCCAGACTCCTGTAGCTATTTAAAGTGGGATACAGCAGGCTGAAGAGAGACCCCAGCCCAGCAACCAGAAAGGGAGGAAGCTCCTCCCACCGGCCACAAGACATCACAAAAGGCATTCGGGAAGTAAGGGGGTTAATGGTGAAGGTTTCTGCATGGGAGCCAGGAGGAAGGAGGAGCAAGAGGGAAGCGGTGCCCAGAGGAGACAGCACCCAGGTTCCCGGGCTGAGCGACCCGTCTCCTAGCAGTGGCACTTTGTACCGCTAGCTCATTCAACCTGCTCTTTGCCTGAGTCACCATTGCCCTGCAGCCGCTTTGCACCACCTAGGCTGGCACAAAGGGGCCACAGGGTAGGCATAAGGCCGGCCCCAGGTGACTGCACTGGCACAGGGGGCCTGTGTGCCCGGCCTAGAACCAGCTCTGCCACGAGAGCCCTTCTCTTGAAGGGGGCATTCCAGAGCAGGGCAGAGCAGAAGTGGAAGAGGACAAGCCAGAGAAAAGACAGGATGCACTGGGGCAGGAGGGAGAGTGGTCCAAGAGGACTGGTGACTCTGATTCCTGTAGTGGCCCATATGGCCATTAAAGCCATAGCTGGGGATGCTCTGGCCTGTGACCCCCGGCAGCCCCCGAATAGGAGAAGTACAAGCTGCCTCTTCTCTGTCCCGATGCTGGTGCAGGGATGAATCCACAGAGCCTTCCTCACTCTGGAGGAAAAGCACAACTGCCGCTGTGTCTATGAACCAGTGCACTGGTAGTGAGCGCCCTTCCCTTTCCTCTTCCATCTCCTCTGAGTGCACAAACCACCAAATGCTCCTGCTACAGGACAGGAGCAAACTCAGGTCACTCTCAGCAGAAGAAATCAGTGCAGATCAGCAGTTTCACTGACGGGAGCGAACTGGCAGAGAGCAAACCCCAAGACAGAGGCTTTGGCAAGCATCTCTAGGCTGGCCCTGAAGGATAGGCCATGGAGGTGTAATTACAGGGGCTGCTCAGTGCCCGAGCACACCAACCCCCGAAGGTGCCAGCTGCACCGCAACTCACCGGCAAGCACTGGAGGTGCTTCAGCAGCTGGCCTTGTAGGCACTAGCCCTGGTGGGTCCCAGTAACCACTCGGATGCAGGGCTATGGGAAGGGGGTTTTCCTAGGCTGGCAGAAAGAGGAAGGCTGCAATACCCTAAGTAGAGAGATTTACACAGTCCCAGTGAGCGATAGCCGTTCCTGTTTAGGCTCCTGGAACAGTCCACGCAAGAGTGAGGGCTCTTCAGGGCTAGTGCCTGGGGTGCCCTCTCCAGTCCAGGCTCTATTCCAGCAAATAGGAGCTGGTGGGTTTCCAGGCCAGGCTCAGCTGATGTCTCTCCTTGGGGCCCCTCAGCACTGGCTCCCTGCCCAGCCACTGCTGCTCCCCCATAAGTCTCACACAGACCTGTACCCAGCTAGAACGTCAAGAAGTCACAGTTTGCTCCACACACGGCTTTGCATATAGTCCCTGGGGGTTCCTCTCTTTATCCAGCTTCTCTGCAGCTCCCTCCTTGCCCCGTGGCTGCTGCCTCCCAAAGGGTGCAGCCATGTCCTTGTTCAGGGGAAAGGGATGTGCCGTGGGAAGAAGGCTGATGGGCATTGTAGTCCCCTGCTTAGCAGATCCACCACAGAGGGTCAGCTCCCTACTGGTGTCAGTGGCGCTATGCCAATTTACACCAGCTGAAGGTTTGGTCCTCTCCGGGTAGGTCTACCCTGCAATTGAAGGTGTGACTGCAGTCCGTGTAGACATACCCCAGCTAGCTTTCATTGAGCTAGCTCCTAGAACAGCAGGGAAATTATGGCAGCATGGGGTAGCCACCAGAGCATGTACCCAGGGTCTCGGGCAGACTTGTACAGCCCGTGCTGCTGTGGCTTCACAGCTATAGTTATTCCAGCTAGCTAGATTGAAGCTAGCTTTGGCATGTCTATATGAGGAGTGACACCTGGACATAGTTTTAACCAGCCTTGCCAGTTAAGAGATATAAATGTTCTGTTTTCTATTTCGCTTGGGACACATGAGAGCGCTCTACAATTCCCACCCCCGTAGCCTGAGCTGTGATGCCACGTTAGGATAAGGTAAGAAAAATGGTAAAATAATACTACACATATTGTGTGGGTGTGTGCGCGTGTAAAGTGGTTCTCTAACATTTTCATAACAATTCAACATAGTCAGCACTAGGACCTTTGGGGGGGGGGGGGGCAGTGTTCGTTTTTTTCTGTGTCTCAGAGATGGCAACCCTAATCTACAAGTGCTGCAGTCACCCCTCTGATTGCTGGCTAGACAGACCCTGAGTGTCTGTTCACTGACCCTGGTCAGCTAAGTGACGGGCATCTGACAGGAAACGTCCCAGAGAGTTCATGTCTACATGCAGTCCTTGCCTTTCATTTACAGCCCACTCTGTTCAGGCTGAACTGTCAGCCATTAGATGGGATGGCTGTTTGCCTGATGTCAGGTCCGCGTGTCAACATCAAGACTAAAATATATTCAAACCCGGAGATTAGCTCCGGCTAACCACTGATTCCTCCTGTTACAAACGCATGCTTCACGGACATTAGGTGACGTTCTCTGCACATTATAGAGACAAGGTGGGGGAGGTATTATCTTTTATTGGACCTACTTCTGTTGGAGAGAAAGACAAGCTTCTGAGCCACACAGAGCTTTCGTTCAGGTCTGGGAAAGGTACTCCGAATGTCACAGCTAAAGGCAAGGTGGAGCAGATTGTTTAGCATAAGTAGTTAGCACATATTCTATATTATCTCACGTACTTCGTTTCTCTAATATCCTGGGACTGACACAGCTACACTCAGTTTGCCCCGTCTGTGTCAGTGCCCCATTTACTTCTCCCTGGTATTCTGTACTTTGCCTGGTTTGAGATACAGGCTTATTGTTACTTGTATTATGGAGGCATCTACAGAACCTAATGAAGATCAGGCCTCCCCGTGCTAGACACAGACATGCGGTGAGAGACAGTCCCTGCCCTGAAGAACTTTCAATCTAGATAGACGAGACAGACAAAGGGGAACCAGAGGCATGGAGCAGGGGAGCGACTAGACCAAGACCCCACCGGAGGCCAGTAGCTGAACTAGGATGAGAACCCTAATTTCCTGATTGTCAGTCTAGCACTCTAGCCACAATTCCACACTGCCTCTGTCTGCAGTGCAGATCTAACTCCCAGGCCTTCCCCACGTGTCCATTAGTGGCTCTACTGTAGGGCTAATGAGTCCATATAATTCCTGAAATATATAATTTCAAAGCTAACACTGTGCTGGCTCTTAATATCACTGTGCAATGTAGATAACTACAGTGTAGGTGAAATTACAGATACGCTTTGATATTATGTTTCGGAATCTGTAAACAGACAAAGGAGGCAAAACAGATTTACATGTGTAATAGTCTGTATCTAAAAGGTGCCATGTCAAGTATCCTTTACAAACTGGTAACACGCTGGTTCTGGCATTCACTGCATGATGTATGTACGGGATGTGTAAAAAGAGTTATAACTGTGCTGGAAATAGGTTCTGAAAATGTGTTTGGCCAGCAGCGCATAAAGCCCAGACTGCTCTAGACAAACAAATGTGTATTTACTTGCCTGACCAGCATGATCTTAGAGGACAATGAAAAGTACATTCACATTAAGGTAAACAAAGTCATCTCGCCAACTTGCTAGTTTGATCACCGCTTAACAACAATGACCAGAGATGGAGTCTGCACCCCCAAGAAGCCTTCCTGGCTCTTGAAACAGAGGCAACGAACTTTGGGGTAATATAATGGGGCATTGAAATCATCCACCACCCAGAAGAACCAAGAAGTCATCCCTCTGTATCTAAGACAGAGGGGTCCCACTGCTGAAACAGGCTGGAGAATGCTGACAACTTGGTGTTAGAAACCCTGTTCGGCAGAGCCTTTTCTTGCTAGAATTAAGCTTTAGACACTAGAAAGCGTGTTCGTTTTGTTTTGTTTGTAACCCTTTCATAGCTCTCTCACTTCTTGCTTGAAATAGCTTGAATCTATGTTCTTTGTTAATAAACTTATTCCACTTTAGCACAGTGTATTAAGCAAAGTGTCACGGTGTTCACTCACCACTAGGGCGCCTCCTCCTAGCTGCTCTGGGGATTAGCTCTTTCCAGGTATGATGCCTCTTTCTCTGTTGCTCGTTGTGTGCCCTGCTTCCTCTTTTGCCCACTCTCTGCAACTCTTGTTGCTCTCCCTTCATGGTGTGGCCCTTTGCATTTTCCCCCTTCCAGGGTATCAAAGTCTTTCCATAGACACAGCATTCTTCTCATTCTCTGCCAAGACAGTGCCACTTCCCCAGTGGCTGGTAAGGAAACCCGGGCCCACCCTCTACTCTGGGTTCCAGTCGAGGGACCCTCAACCCAGCAGTTCTGGGCTTTCCTCTCCCAGCCCTCACTGCTCCTTCCCTGAACTGCTTCCCGTTCTTGCTCTGGGTGTACTAGCTCCAAACCTTCCTCTGCCTTCCTAAGGAGTAACTGCCCTTTCCCAGCAGCAGCCTGCTTGTGCCAGCTACCTGCCTTTATAGGCCCTGCTTGTTCCTGCCCAGCTGAACCTGATTGCAATCAATTCCATGCTCCCTAACTCTCCCTTCAGGTGCAACCTGTGGAGTTAATGGGCCTACCGGGCCTCCTTAACCCCTTCCAGTCCTGTGTGGGGTGGACACCCCAACACACACATTTATCCTGGGTTGGGGGACATAACTGTGGTTCTCATTCCTTAATTTCAGCCTTCCCAATGGAGGGATGAACCTGGAGCTATAACTTTAAAGGCATGCAGATAATGTCTGGTCTGCTCTGACCTGGCAAAATAGCAGAAACTTTTCCCAGCAGAGGACCACTTTTATGAAGAAGGCACATTGCATGATGGGATTATAGTCTCAGTGGGCTGCACTTCTGCATCGATTGTATCTGCCCTTTGGCCACCCCACAGATAGATCGGAGTGGGGAATTCTGATTGTCAGTTCTCTTTAAAGGAGGCATCTTATGGGAGGGTGGGCCTTTCCAGCACCCCCCAGAGGCAGGGAGCTGCAGTCTTAGAGAACATTCCCTTTGGAGAGGCAGTCGGAGAGCCCAGCAGCAGGGACACATCTCAGCTCTGGAAAGAGCTACCCATAGTGCCTCCTGGGAAAACAGTCACTCCTGTGACAGTCACCCCTGCTGATCTGCCCTGCTGGCATTCTTTTGAAGGTCCATGAAGCCTAGCTGATACATGGGGCAGAGTGGAGGGGATGTTGTCTGTGAGAGCAGTAGTAAAGCATTTGATTTGATCTGGTAATCACTGGTTGGAAACATCATTTGAGGGTGTTGTAAATGAAGGGGAAGTGCTCAGGGGAGAAGGGCTGGTTATTGCATCGCACACTGACCCCCTCAGCCGAGAGCGCTGCATTTCAGACCTCTCTGATTAGAAGCACTCTGACCTGCATTTGGTAGCATTCACCTTTCCTCCCTCTTTACTAGAGGGTTTATTGCTTTGATCCATCAGTTTCTCATTTTGTCTATCTAGCAGGATATTGCTTCTTTGCTCTCTCACTGCTGCTTCCCTCATAGGCAGCCAGAGACTTGGGCGTTTTGAAATGCGTCGTGGTTTATATCCAAATAATATGGCTGTGAATGTCCTCTCCTTGCTCTGCTCCATTATAATGGTGCTTGGAGGAAGAGATTTGATGAACTCCTTTCCCTTGAGGAGTAGTTTCTAGATATAGATGGCAGGGATGTTCCTGTTTTAAATCTCTGCCTTTTGCATGTATCCCCAGCATCCCTGGGCAGGACTGTATGCTACCAGGTCTCTGAACTGAGCCACAGATTCGCTGCCTCCTGGGGTTCAATCTGGCTGCTAGAGGGCCAACTGTCTGAGCGCTTTTCTATGGGGAGGCTCTGGCAATTAAGAGCACCTTGCTCTGTACAGACACTAGGGGGAGATCATTTGCTATTTCATTACAGTGCATGGCAGAACCTGGTGGAAGTTTTTTAGGCCTAAAACTTAATTAACTTCTGTTGCTGATTTGCCACTTCTGCATCTCAGTCTTTCCCCTAGGCCTTCCTTTCATTTCATCCCATAAGAGCGAGAGAGCCAGAGCGGGACATAGTTTCTGTTCTGGTACCGGGTGCATCCCGTCTGTTTCTGTCTTCTTAAGGTAGATCACATGTTGTACAGTGGGGCTGAGTTAAGATACTCGCAGCTCTCTCTGACACTGGCATCCCTTGTTTCCTGTTATCCCTGCACAGTCGGCTTGTTATTTAACACCGCTGAACAGTGTAAGGAACACAGCATCCCGTTTCCCCTTTAAAAAGCAGCGTATTTCTAACCAGCCACGCTGGTGATGCGGCAGTTGTCCAATATGAGGGAGGAATAAAACACAGTCTTCTTGACTGCATTTCTTGGACTCCCTTAGCCTCAGGTCCCTTCTCAGGGCATTGTTTGGCAAGCCAGGATTACGCAGGCGACCACAGCGATAGGGGCTCACTCTTTCATTGGAAGCTTTTCCTTTGCTCTGCTACAAGCAACTGTAATTATCCTGTGGGGGAGCCTCTGGGATGTTATTGTTGTTTGGTTTTATGCTACATTGAATCATTCCCGTCTTAATGGTTAAGTCCCATTATAAAGACCGTGCAAACAGTGGCGGGATATTTTCTGGGATCATTTCCTGTTGTTTACCACTGACTTGTTGTTTCCATGACAATGACTAATGCTGTGTCTATAAATGTGAAAAGGATACATGCGGCGCTACCAAGCACCAGTGCTTAGTGACTTTTTCTCTGGCCAGTCAATAGCTTCTTACAGGAGAGTTGGTTTTTTGTACTGTAGTCAAGTGTTATCCCACTTACGCAGATGCTGTGGGCTTGATTCTCCTCTTGCTGACACCCCAGTGCTACAGGGGGGTAATGCCACTAGTTTCAATGGCCTTATGCCTGATTTACACCTGCATGCAGCCAGAATCAGGCCCTCTGTGTGAGTCAAGCATTTGGCTCTTCATTTTCGAGTCTGGGGAGAGAACCATCTTCCTTGTTAGTAATTCTCTCCCACTAGAGATGTCGGAATAGTCTCAAGTCAAAAGATATTTCATATGGTGGCTGGAGAGCTGTTGGCAAGTTGGCTAGTGTTGTTAGTAATGAATATCCTTGTTTCCTGTATGGCTTTTCCAACACACTGCTCCCATTTATTTGAACATCCATCGTACTTTACACCAGTGGGTCCCAAGCTGTGATCTATGGAGCACTTCCATGTGATTGGCAGGTCTGTTTCTGTAATAGAAGCAAAACCTAGATCCCTCTTCAAGCAATGACACTGCCTGCTACATTGGGACTCTTGCAAGGTTTATAGCGGTTGTTGTGACCAACAAAAGTCAAAATGTCCCAGTCTGCTTCATAGCAGGGCTGCTTAGTGTGTTTCATTGTGAGTAAGTTATGTGATTACCTAAGCCCTGTTTGTGTATCAGTCCGGATGCTTTCCTGACTCCTTCTAATATATTTGTGACAGATAGCTGCTGAACAGCAAAACTGAACAAATTCTAGACTATCAGGTCTCCATGGACTGTTCACTGTTCCATGTTTGGGGTGTGTCATTGGACACCCGAGCCACACGATGCTGGAACCAATGGGGCTACAGCCGTTTACAGCAGCTGAGGATCTGGCCCAGAATCACAGGAAGCTTCCTTCACAGAGTCGCTTTTGTTTGTTGTTTTCCCCTATTAGAGCGAGGTGGAATATTAGCAGCAAACAGATTCTTCCTCATATTTAGCCTTTTGCTTTATTCCCAAGTTGTCTGAACAGATCAGATGTTTCTGGTAGTCTGTGGATAACCCCATTAACCCCTCCTGTGGCTAGATTTAGCAGCTGATGGACCTCATCATTTACCTCAAACAGTAGCAGTTCATGCTTTTAAATCCAGAGATCCCAGGGTCAATCCCTGCAGATGACCTACCCAGGGGTGCTAGTATATGTGCGTCAAAGAGAAATTCCTCCAGCCGGGTGAAATATTAGGGTGGAGCCATGAGTTTTGCATGTTACCATAAAGGAAGCCAGGTTCACTAACAGGGGCTGATCTTCACATTTCTAACCAAACCCCAAACTAGGTGAGCTTCACTGCATTGCAGGTTTCACGTGCCTCAGCCCAGGTCCCAAGCTCTACAGACCCATCCCTGGAAGAATGTATATGATACAGGAGAAACCAGTGAGAAGATGGTATGTTGATCTAGATTAGGTTCAGGTTTGAGGCCAAGCCAGGGCCAGGGTTTGAGTCCAACAGTGCTAGAATCTTACAAGCTGTTCTCCTGAGATTTCAGTGCATTAGAACCAGAAAATAGCACCTGTCCAGGTTTGGATCCAACCTGGAACCAAAACCATAGAGGTGGGTTCAGAGCCAAAGCCCCCAGATTCAAAGGGGTTCAGATCCAACCAGCCACCCATGCTGCAACGTCCACACTCCTCCTGTGTTTAGCATGCTAGCTCGAGCATAGCTAGAGCAAGTCAGTCCACGTGGGCTGGAAGGCACGTTCGCAGCTGCAATGTAGACATAATCAATTGTGACAAAGCTCTGTCCTTGCCTCCGTGGGTCCCGTGTTTCCTGGCGGATTTCGCTAGCCTCAGAGGCTCACTGTGACCCTCCACATAACCCTTCTTTCTCTAGAGACAAGGGTCACAGTTTATTGAGCCATTTTCATCATAAGCCAGCAAGGGAAGTGAGGACAACTGGTGTTGTCTCCCAGTCTCAGTAATTAATCAGGGGGCAAATGTGGGGGGGGAGGGAACCCAGGCCCATCATCTACTCCGGGCTCCAGCCCAGGGACCCTAATAGTATCAGCTATGGTAGCTGATCTTTTAGAAACATGACATGTACAATTCCCTGGGCTACTTCCCCCACAGCAGCCCTCACTTCACCCTTACCTCAGGGCCTCCTTCCTTGTGCCTGATATGGTGTATACTGCTCAGTCTCTCCAACAGCACAACTTCCTTCCACAGCCCCTGACATCCACACCCACCTGACTGGCTGGGAGGCTTTGAACTAGTTTCAGCCAGCCCCTGATTGGCTTCAGGTGTCCCAATCAACCTAGCATTCTCCCTGCCTTCTGGAAAGTTCTTAATTGACCCCAGGTGTCTTAATTGACCTGGAGCAGCTTCCATTTCACTTAACATGGTACCAGGGATTTGTTTAGCCTGCAGCTAATATATCTATCTCCCACTACTTTTCTATAGCCATCTGGCCTTGCCCCGTCACACAATGAACTATTGTGCTACGTACTGCGGGAGCTGCCATCTCAACACAGCCTCACACCAGGCATTCGGCATGAAAAGGAGAGGTGCTTGAGGAGACTGCGAGGGTGTTTGTTGTTCAGCTTTACCCTACTGTATGGAATGGGAGGGCTTTCAAATCCTAATTGGGCTCTTCTCTCACTCTTCTCAATGAAGTGAGCTGTAGCTCACAAAAGCTTATGCTCAAATAAATGTGTTAGTCTCTAAGGTGCCACAAGCCCTCCTGTTCTTTTTGTGTTCTCAGGTTGCAATTGAGGCTGCTTTGCAAAGCTTCCAGCCTTTGGCCTCATGTAAATGCCACCCTCTTATTATGATGATGACATAAGTATTTATTCAGCATCTATCAGGAGTGTCAAGGCCAAGAAGAAAGGGCAAACTCAGGGGAGTGAACTATATAAATGAACCAACCACAGCAGCTGGAACATTCAGGGGATCAAATGGAGAAATGCTTCAATGTGAAAAGGAAAATGCTTTGTGTTTAGAGTGAAATAACGCAAAAGTAGGGACAGCCCTGCCGCAATAGACAGGGGACTTCCTGTCTGCTACCCAGCCTGCCCTGCGAGGTTGGCACAACTCAGGGAACTATGTAGCAAATGCAACAGTGCCCAGTCGCAATTGGACAACAGCTTGGAGGTGCCTGGTAAATAACCAGTCAGACTCAGCAGGCTGGGGCGACTGACATGAAGCAGAGACCCCAAAGCAGACAGCCTGAAAATCTCACCTCCCATTCATCCACTCTGTCAACCTTCATGCTTCACAGCTTGAGCCAATCTCTAACTAGGATCAGGATGAGACTTAAGTGGGGGCAATATTACCCCACATCTGCTACTGCTGCCAAATTCACGTGTCACAGGCTTGATCCTGTTCCCAGTAAAGGGAGCTTTGCATTCGACTTCAAAAGGGGCAGGATTGGGCCCTAACACAGTTGGACCTAGGAGAGACCACCATAGAGGAACATCCAAAGGAAGAGGGCACAAACCAGCTGTGCTCCTTACCCCAGAGGATGCCTGTGTGGGGCAGGGACATCCTCAATGCTCTGTGACTTCACTAGAAGTTGCAGGAACCCAGCATCTTGCAGGATGGGGCCTGGACAGGGCCATCAGTGAGACAGGCCAAGGAAAGGGCAGAGTCCTGCAGACCCCATTTAGCCAGGAGCTGATGTCTCAGAAATCCATGTCAATTGTGTCAAACTCAGCGGGTAAGCCAGCACAGACAACAGAGCATTAGGCTTAGCCATAAATTACTAAAGGGACCGTGAGGATGCTGGTGCCTGGGAACACTCTGGGCCTGCAGGGTCTTTGTTTAGACTCTGATCACAAATTCTCAGGCATCCTCTTTTCCTATTTTGTTGTCAGCACTTGATGAAATTGCTCATTCGGGCGCAAGCCCTCTGTCCTTGCCATCTCCCACCATAGCACTGATTCCTCGGCTCTTTGTGTGTTCCAGTGGGTTCCGGCTGCTCAGTGAACTCTGACATCTAGTGCTCCACGCAAGTCCTTCTACTACATGCCCCCACCCCTCACAGGGCCCAGTGTCCAGCTCCTCCCCTGCCAGGGAGGTTTTATTCTGGGAAGCCACCTGAGCTGGCCTGACCGTTCGTGGCAGAACAGATGTCTACCTTAGGCAGCAACGTTTTAAAGACAGCAGAAATGTCAGCTGGCTCTTGATTGTGTGAACTGGGTATGTGCTGAGAGCTCTTCCAAGCCTAACAGGACATTTTCCTCCAGCAATCCCTTCAGCAAACCAGCTGCATTCTCATCGCCCCGTCCGTCTCCCGTCTAGACTCATTCCAGGTGGGCCAAGCTTACTGACCCCATCAAGCCAAAACAGCATTCCCAATGGAGCCTGGGTTACAGTGAGCAGCAGCAGCACTGACCAGCCCAGCAGGCATCTTCCTCTGTTGACCCTGGATCCTGCTGACCAGACCCCACCTCAGTTCTTGCCTTACAGAACACACCCCGGGAGCACAATATGGAGCAGGCCATGCAACGTGCTAGACTAGAGGACTGGCTCCTTACTGAAGCTGTGCCCCGCTGCTCACTTACAGAGGAAGAGGCCGAGGAGTCCGTTTGGCAGCAGTGAAGTTGTGCAACGAGCCAATTTTCTGTCTGTGACCCAAACTACATATAAAAGATTGTGTGGGCTAGAGAGGAGTGGCCGCTTTCCAGACTGCCTAGGGCAGTGTAAACCCCAGAGCCCACACTGGAAGGCTCTCGACAGCTAAGATGTGCCAACTGTTTAATAATAGAAGCGGTGAGAAGCCTCCAGCTGTGATTCTTTCTATGGGAGCTGAAAAGGCAGCTATTTCATCAGGTCAGTTGGGGATTTCTGTGCAAAGACTGGCACAGGTTTGACAGAAATGGTTTGTCTCCAGCGTTGACTGGCACGTTCCTTCCAACACTTGCTTAGACACGGCGCTAATGGACGTGGAATGGGCCCAGTCCTGCTCCCACTGACCTCTGCAGCTGAGTGAGGCAGGATCAAGCCCTGGGTAACTGACCGTCTCCAGTTATCTAGCGGCAAGTTAGGTCCAGCTCCTCAAAGGCATTAGGCACCCAATTCCCACTGATTTCAACTCCCACTGTGAGGATGTGGGCCTCTCTCCTGCACCAGCACCGCTTTCTGCCAGGAAATTAACCCTCTTGGATCAAGAAAAGGAGGACTGGTGGCACCTTAGAGACTAACCAATTTATCTGAGCATGAGCTTTCGTAGGCTCACGAAAGCTCATGCTCAGATAAATTGGTTAGTCTCTAAGGTGCCACAAGTCCTCCTTTTCTTTTTGCGAATACAGACTAACACGGCTGTTACTCTGAAACCTCGTGGATCAGCACTTTAGACTAGAGTGCCAGTGAGCAGCCTGGACCAGGCCATCTCCTCCCTTTATGGAGGCGCATGAGGGGCTTTTAGTTTAATCTGAACCTCCAATCACTTGGGGCCAGAGCCTGGCCCCTGATCCAGCCCCTTTGTGCCACTGGAGTGGGGAATCTGAGCGGTTACATCTGCCAATGTGGAGGTATCCCCAAGTGAAACAGAGCCACACAGCCTGCTCTGCACCAGCCCCCATTACCCCATGGCTTGGGAGCATGCCCAGGGTAAGGGGCACGGTTGGAGCACTCAGGGGAGCCCCAACTGATATGGCAGCCCCTTATTGGTCATTATGAGCCAGCACAGATTACAATACCCCTGAGGTTCCCCCTCAGCCCTAGGGCTCAGGGAGCACACAGGGACACATAGCTCTCTGTACCCTCCCTGGCCCAGGCCCTGCGCCAAGCACAGCTCGCCCCCACCCAAGGAACAAAGATAACTATTATCTGTGACAAAAACAAAAAAACCAAGTGTGTTGTTACCAGTATCTGTATTTCCTTGGGCTTAAACTAGGCTCCATGTGGCTTTATGCAGCTGAGGAGCACAGCCGCTTCTTAATCATCACACCACTTTAAGCTTAGCTATTTCTTTAAGAATGGGAGGGAGACACCTGGAAAGATGCTACCCCACCATGGGCAACAAATGAGAGGGGTTTGCCAGGTAGCACCAAAACAAAAATAGCCAGTATACCACTGGGCTGCTTATGCAGAGACAAGACGTCACTTAGCAGGGAGGTGATAGATCCTGGGAATTAACCTGTGTTCCACACCAGCCCCTGTACACTGCTCCAGCATTGGAGGGGCTGGAACTGGGTAGCAAGGAGTTAGGACAAAATTCCCAAGCAAAGAGCTGCCATAAGCTGCCCTACACTGCCCCCCTCAGTGGAGGGGGTATGCTGGGGCAGGAAAGAGAGTCTCTGTAGCCCTAGCACTATGAAGTTTCTGGCTACACTGGACCATGGATTAGCCTCGGAAGGCTGCTCTAATGTACACTGAGGTCTGTTTTGGTTCCTGGAACAGCCCAGGATCCGGAATCGCATCCTGGAGAAACAGCATCTAATCTCAGCCACTGTTTGTCTGGCTCTGGCGCATTGCCTCCAGTTCTGGGCCCTGTGTACCAGAAACACCTCAATTAACGGGCAGCCATCCAGGGAAGAACAACAAAAGCAGTGAAGGTGTGGGAGGGCCTGATCTGAGAGGAATGATTAGAAGGAGGAATATATACAGTTTGGCCAACCAACGCCTATGGGGTGACTCCCCAGATGAAGTGGGAAAACGCCCAGGAGAAAGGGGAATCATTAAAGGTGGCTTGAGGGGATAGAACTAAGAATGGTGGAATAAGACAGAGCAAAGGACAATTTTGAATAACGCAGAGGCAAAATCTCTGAGTGGTGAGATGTCCCAGAGAGCGAAATAACCTGGTGGCGGCGGGGCAGCGCTGCTGAACCCTGGCAATAAAAGGCTAAGCAGGATTGTGGCCCATACACTAGAGGGAGCAATCCTGCTCAAGCCTACTCGGCTCTTCCATTACGCAGTCTGCACTGCCTGGGGCAGCATATGGGTCTTGCCACTCTCAGAGCTTTCCCGGCTAATACCCCTTCCCTGGATTCTTGGGAGCAACTCACTTTTGGCTTGTTGTTCTCCCCCACCCCCTTGAGCTGATGGGAGGATTTAGTGCCATGGTGTTTCGTTTGACTGCAAAGCTATTTCCCAGCATGGAGGCTAGTGTTTTGCAGGGAGAGATTCCCTCATGCCCTTCCTGCTTTGATATTTATTCTTCAGGGAAAGAAAATCTATATCCATTTATTGCATCACTCACACTTTTTCTCTGCAATTCTTTTCTACCAAGGCAGGTGGCCCTTTCACAGGTTGAAATCAACCTGGGAGGAGAGGGGGATTGGACTGGCAGACTGGGTTAGAACAGAGGATGTACTTTGTCCCCCGCACAGCACTCACCAGGTAAAAGTAATACACCCAGAGATTGTATTATCATTCCATGGCTCCTGTTCCCAGCAATGGTTGGTCCCCGTCCCCCACCATTTTAAGGGAAGGGCAGGGAAGCCACAACTGGGGAAGCCCATAAGCTGAGAGCCTGGGGGATGGGGCAGTAAGGACCCTGTGTCAGCCAACAAACACAGGTCCTCCATACCACCAGCCCCTGTGTCTTTAGTCTGGAACCACAGCTCATTGCCTGCAGGGGAGAGGGATGCTACAGAGGGACTCTGTGTGGGGGTGCTGAGGGCAATTCTCTTCTGGAAAGGGAGGGCTGGCCATAGGTGTAGTTTGACTGCTATATCTGGGGGAGCAGCTCCAGTCAGGCTACTGGGGCCATGTGTGTGGGGGGGAAATTCCGCATCTGCCTGGGACTTGCAGTTTAGGGGGGGCAACACCCCCAAGGCCCCCCCAGCAACTACTCCCATGGGACTGACCCTGAGGCTTCCATTCCAGAGGGATCCCCACTCCAGAGAGCAGCGCATAGAGAAGAGGGAAAAGGGGATGAGAGCTGAAGCCACCAGCTCTCAGTAGAGCAAAGCAAGTCACGTTCCATTGTACTCCAGAGACAGGAGAGCCGGCTGCCAGGACAGGCGGCAGGGCCCTGGCTCCACTTCTGGGGTCCCACCTGTACAGTTCAGGACTCCGCTCCCCACTGGCTGGCTCTGTTATGTGTATGGCTTGTTACTCTGCTCTGTGGGAAGAGTCTGCAATTATCCTTCGAGGGAACTTCTGGGATGCAATTGTTGCATTTTCTGCTACATTGAATCATTGCCAACTTGGTTGTTAATTCACATTAAAGCCTATGTGAACACTTGCAAGCTATTTTCTGGGATCGTTTCAGATTGTTTACTGCTGCCTCGTTACCATGACGATTAATGCAGTGTCTCTTAATGTGATAGTCCTATTAAACACCTACACATGGGAATGGTATTCATCAGATGCAAGTTCCTCATCCCTTAAGGCCTCTTTGCTTCTGTCCCATATTTATTCCTCTAATACCAACAGGGAGAGGGTTTGGGGGAAGCTGCAGCTCTGGCTCTGTGTCCTGAGCTAATCCGCTTCCCCTCACCCTGTTCCAGTCTCCCTGTCTGTGCAATGGGGCCTGTGAAATGTACCCAGTAGGTGGTGGAGGCTGATTTGAAGGGACACTGTCAACTTGTAATTTTAAAGGGACTAATTTTCAAAAATTAGTGTTCCCCCAGAGCAGGGCCTCAAATTTCCCTTTAAAAATAATGACAAAGGTTTTTCTGATGTTTGTAAGGAGTTTTTGGAGGAGCAGGGGGCTGAGTGCAATACACCAACCAGACTCGGATCCATCCCTCCACCCTCATCTTTGTGTCTTTGTTTTTTACCATTTTCATGTGAGTTCACTCAAGAGCATAGTGATTATCTGGTTTCACCCACATAGTTGCTATCAGAGCATTGAGGTATTCATCCAGTGTAACCACCAACCCCCCTTTTTGTCCTATGACTGCAGGGTGTTAACAGGCCACTTCACCTTGTATGGTCCCTTACAGTATGTCCTAACTACTTGTTCTAACCAATCTATTTGACCTTGTATTTAGCTGTGATACTCTGTGTACCTTTCCCAGACCTAAAGAAGTGTTCTGTAAGCTCCAAAGCATGTTTCTCTCACCCACAGAAGCTGGGCCAATAAAGGATATTGCCTCACCCCCCTTGTGTCTCTAACAGAAGTTTGGCCGGCCACGTCAAAGCACATGAGAATGGCATTCAAACCCAGCAGCTAACTAGGCTGTAACTGCAGCCCCGGTCCAGCCTGGTCCCAAGAGCAGCAGGGCTCACTTACTCCCCTCTCCTCCATGACCCACCTTAGGGCCAAGAGACGCTGGGTTTTTCATTCCTTCTCTCTTTCCCTCAAAGAACAACTGAGGGGCTGCATCTCCTCTTGCAGCTGGCTCCATGCAGGCAACACCCCTTATCTGAATGCTATGTCTGCTCCGCAGCCTGAGCCATGGGCAAGCTACCTTGGTCCTGCCATTGTTTGCCTTGGCACGTCAGACAGGTTCCTGGCTTGGTAACTCCTCCTCTTCCCTAGCCCAGCCCCCACAGACTGTCTGTGTGTCAGGCACCCAGGATAGGCAAACTTTTGGGGTCCTTCTCCCCTTTGCAGCTTCCTGAAAGGCTCCCTGCTCAGTGTTTGCCAGGCATTTTTCCCAGCTCCATTCTATGAGGGGTGAGGGGGAAGAGAGAGAGAATATGCAGAGTTGCTGCCTAGAGTACATAAGTTACAACCCAGGCCTAATATCTCCAAATCCAGGCCCATATGCATTCAGGCACATGCAATTCCATGCTTGTCTTGTGCATATGGGAGAGATCGCTGCAGGCTACAAGATTTGCTCTCCGCTTTCATCTCCTTTGTAACAGTAAGCACCAGCCTGCATCCAGAATGGCTGCTAGTCTCTGCAGATAGAATACTCCTTAGAGATGTAAAGGTCCAGTATGCAGAAGCCAGTTATATAACTGAACACACCATGGTGTTACTGTTTTGCCGCATACAAATTGGAGTTCCTGGGTACAGCAACAAGCAACAATGTTTGCCAGGGGTGGGAGGGATGACATCTTGATAAAGTTGCCTGCTTCACTGTACTAGCAGAGACGTTTCTCTTTCCAAACAAATATTTGTGAAGTGAACAAAGGCGGCCTCAGGAGACGTTAAAATTCTTTCTAGCTCCATTCAGCATATACGCTGCCATTAACAGCCCACTGCAGGGTTCCTTGCACCTTTTCTTGATGTAGCTGGTGCTGGCCAGTGTCAGAAACAGGACACTGGACGAACATGATACAGTTCTGTGGTGACCTAGAACCCTATTTTCGATGTCTCCGACTCAAAGAATATTTCCAACACACCTCTGAACAACATACTAACCCACAGAGACCTTCCTACCAACACTACAAAACGAATGATTCTGGGTGGACTCCTCCTGAAGGTCGAAACAACAGACTAGACTTCTACATAGAGTGCTTCTGCCAATGTGCACGGGCTGAAATTGTGGAAAAGCAGCATCACTTGCCCCATAACCTCAGCCATGCAGAACACAATGCCATCCACAGCCTCAGAAACAACTCTGACATCATAATCAAAAAGGCTGACAAAGGAGGTGCTGTCGTCATCATGAATAGGTCGGAATACGAACAAGAGGCTGCTAGGCAGCTCTCCAAACACCACATTCTTCAAGCCATTACCCTCTGATCCCACTGAGGGTTACCAAAAGAAACTAAACCATCTGCTCAAGAAACTCCCTGAAAAAGCACAAGAACAAATCCACACAGACACACCCCTAGAGCCCCAACCAGGGGTATTCTATCTGCTACCCAAGATCCATAAACCTGGAAATCCTAGACGCCCCATCATCTCAGGCATTGGCACCCTGACAGCAGGATTGTCTGGCTATGTAGACTCCCTCCTCAGGTCCTACACCACCAGCACTCCCAGCTATCTTTGTGACACCTCTGACTTCCTGAGGAAACTACAATCCATCGGTGATCTTCCTGAAAACACCATCCCAGCCACTATGGATGTAGAAGCCTTCTACACCAACATTCCACACAAAGATGGACTACAAGCCATCAGGAACAGTATCCCCGATAATGTCACGGCAAACCTGGTGGCTGAACTTTGTCCTCACCTGTAACTATTTCACATTTGGGGACAATGTATACCTTCAAATCAGCAGCACTGCTATGGGTACCCGCATGGCCCCACAGTATGCCAACATTTTTATGGCTGACTTAGAACTACGCTTCCTCAGCTCTCGTCCCCTAATACCCCTACTCTACTTGCACTACATTGATGACATCTTCTTCATCTGGACCCATGGAAAAGAAGCCCTTGAGGAATTCCACCATGATTTCAATAATTTCCATCCCACCATCAACCTCAGCCTGGACCAGTCCACACAAGAGATCCACTTCCTGGACACTACAGTGCTAATAAGCAATGGTCACGTAACCACCACCCTATACCAGAAACCTACGGACTGCTATACTTACCTACATGCCTCCAGCTTTCATCCAGAGCACACCACACAGTCCATTGTCTACAGCCAAGCTCTATGATACAACCGCATTTGCTCCAACCCCTCAGACAGAGACAAGATCTCTATCAAGCGTTCTTATAACTACAATACATGAGAGGAAAGTGATCAGGAAGAGTCAGCATGGATTCACCAAGGGAAGGTCATGCCTGACTAATCTAATCGCCTTCTATGATGAGATTACTGGTTCTGTGGATGAAGGGAAAGCAGTGGATGTATTCTTTCTTGACTTTAGCAAAGCTTTTGACACGGTCTCCCACAGTATTCTTGTCAGCAAGTTAAAGAAGTATGGGCTGGATGAATGCACTATAAGGTGGGTTGAAAGTTGGCTAGATTGTCGGGCTCAACGGGTAGCGATCAATGGCTCCATGTCTAGTTGGAAGCTGGTGTCAAGTGGAGTGCCCCAGGGGTCGGTCCTGGGGCCGGTCTTGTTCAATATCTTCATAAATGATCTGGAGGATGGTGTGGATTGCACTCTCAGCAAATTTGCGGATGATACTAAACTAGGAGGAGTGGTAGATACGCTGGAGGGCAGGGATAGGATACAGAAGGACCTAGACAAATTGGAGGATTGGGCCAAAAGAAATCTGATGAGATTCAATAAGGATAAGTGCAGGGTCCTGCACTTAGGACGGAAGAACCCAATGCACCGCTACAGACTAGGGACCGAACGGCTAGGCAGCAGTTCTGCGGAAAAGGACCTAGGGGTGACAGTGGACGAGAAGCTGGATATTAGTCAGCAGTGTGCCCTTGTTGCCAAGAAGGCCAATGGCATTTTGGGATGTAGAAGTAGGGGCATAGCGAGCAGATCGAGGGACGTGATCGTCCCCCTCTATTCGACATTGGTGAGGCCTCATCTGGAGTACTGTGTCCAGTTTTGGGCCCCACACTACAAGAAGGATGTGGATAAATTGGAGAGAGTCCAGCGAAGGGCAACAAAAATGATTAGGGGTCTGGAACACATGACTTATGAGGAGAGGCTGAGGGAACTGGGATTGTTTAGTCTGAAGAAGAGAAGAATGAGGGGGGATTTGATAGCTGCTTTCAACTACCTGAGAGGTGGTTCCAAAGAGGATGGTTCTAGACTATTCTCAGTGGTAGAAGAGGACAGGACAAGGAGTAATGGTCTCAAGTTGCAGTGGGGGAGGTTTAGGTTGGATATTAGGAAAAACTTTTTCACTAGGAGGGTGGTGAAACACTGGAATGCGTTACCTAGGGAGGTGGTAGAATCTCCTTCCTTAGAAGTTTTTAAGGTCAGGCTTGACAAAGCCCTGGCTGGGATGATTTAATTGGGGATTGGTCCTGCTTTGAGCAGGGGGTTGGACTAGATGACTTCCTGAGGTCCCTTCCAACCCTGATATTCTATGATTCTATGACTCTAATACTCACCTGCTGAAGTAAAGAAACAGATTGACAGAGCCAGAAGAGTACCCAGAAGTCACCTACTACAGGACAGGCCCAACAAAGAAAGTAACAGAATGCCACTAGCCATCACCTTCAGCCCCCCACTAAAACCTCTCCAATGCATCATCAAGGATCTACAACCTATTCTGAAGGACAACCCATCACTCTCACAGATCTTGGGAGACAGGCCAGTCCTTGCTTACAGACAGCCCCCCAACCTGAAGCAAATACTCACCAGCAACCACACACCACAAAACAAAAACACTAACCCAGGAACCTATGCTTGCAACAAATCCTGTTGCCAACTGTGTTCACATATCTATTCAGTGGACACCATCATAGGGCCTAATCACATCAGCCACACTATCAGAGGCTCGTTCACTTGCACATCTACCAATGTGATATATGCCATCATGTGCCAGCAATGCCCCTCTGCCATGTACTTTGGCCAAACTGGACAATCTCTACATAAAAGAATAAATGGACACAAATCAGATGTCAAGAATTATACCATTCAAAAACCAGTCGGAGAACACTTCAATCTCTCTGGTCACTCTATTACAGACTAAAAGGAGGCGATTCTTCAGCAAAAACACACTTCAAAAACAGACTCCAACGAGAGACTGCTGAATTGGAATTAATTTGCAAACTGGACACCATTAACTTAAGCTTGAATAAAGACTGGGAGTGGATGTGTCATTACACAAAGTAAAACTATTCCACCTCCCCACCCCAGTTCCTCAGACGTTCTTGTCAACTGCTGGAAATGGCCCACCTTGATTATCACTACAAAAGGGGTGGGGGGTGGGGTTTTTTTTCCCTCTCTCCTGCTGGTAATAGTTCACCTTACCTGATCACTCTCGTTTCAGTGTGTATGGTAACACCCATTGTTTCATGTTCTCTGTGTATATAAAATCTCCCCACTGTATTTTCCACTGCATTTCATCCGATGAAGTGAGCTGTAGTTCACAAAAGCTTATGCTCAAATAAATTTGTTAGTCTCTAAGGTGCCACAAGTACTCCTTTTCTTTTTGTGGATTAGATGAGCCACGGAGCTGATCTGTTTCCCAAATAAAGTCTCCACTGCAATGTTCATAATGAAACATGCATGAATCATTTTTATTGTCAGTGCTGCTCACACATAAGCCTCATATTCATGTATCTTCCCTGAAACTAATCAAACTAGGTCTGCAGAGTAATTAGCTGCCTCACAACACAGGCCACCCTCCGTTCCCCTCAAGGCATCCATTATATCCCATTTAAACTTCTGTCCTTCTGCCTGAGAAGACACGCGCTCAGGAAAGTTTGCTCCAGTTTCTTGGGGAATGTCTACACTGCAATATAAGCTGGGCTCAGACTCAGATCAAGCCCTAACCCCGTACCCATCTACACACAAATCTGTCAGACGTGGACTTGGACCCAGGGTCCTAGGACCCCACAGGGATGGAGGGTCTGACCCCAAGTCCAACTGGGACCCTGGATTCAAACCCTATCATTTTGCAGTATGGACGCAGCCAAGGAGGACTCAGGCCTTGGGAATCGGCCAATACTACCCCACAATCCCATGGGCCGGTGTTCTTTGTCCTCTTTATCACACAAGTCACCAATCACCTCTGCACACACACACACCTAAGTGTGAGTCGTGTGTGTCCAGAGGGACTCGCAGGATCAGGCCCCAAATGTGCTGAGAGACACAAGCACAAAGCAAGAAGCCAAGGCCACCATTTTCAGCTGTGTCCACTTATGGCTGCTTTGAGCAGGGGGTTGGTCTCCTGAGGTCTCTTCCAAACCTAATCTTCTATGAGTCTTCTATGATTCTAACTTGTGACACCTTGGGCCTGACTCACACGGAGCTTCATGCAGCTCCAGGGAAATCAGTGGGAGCAGAGTGCATGTAACGACAGCCACTCCAGTCCCTCAGATTGCAGCCCCACTCGAGGAATGGGACAGCGTGAAGCTAATTGGCATCCAAAGCTCTTGCTACAAAGAGTAACAAACAAGGGGGGGGAAGGGGGGCTGCTAACCAGCGATAAATGCCAGAGGGCCAGATAGCAAAGCTGCCTCCTTCCCTGCTAAGTTTCTTATCCAGAGCCACAACTCCTAATTGGTGAAATATAAACTCACCATGCACAAATGTAGGCAAAGCACTGGGCAGTCGTGGCAGAGACGGGAATCAGGTGTAATTACTGGGGCTGAATCTCACCGGAGCACACCAACCCCCCAGGGTGCCAACAGCGTGCCAGCTGCACCACAACTCACCGGCAAGGACTGGGGGTGCTCCAGCAGCTAGGCCTTGTAGGCACTAGGTTTGGCAGGTCCCAGTAACCGCTCAGACACAGGGCTATGGGAAGGGGGTTTTCCTAGGCTGGCAGAAAGGGGAAGGCTGCAGATAGCCTAGGAAGAAAGATTTAAACAGTCCCAGTGAGCGATAGTGGTTCCTCTTTGGGCTCCTGGGACAGGCCAGGCAAGAGTCAGGGCTCTTCAGGGCTAGTGCCTGGGGTGCCCTCTCCAGTCCAGGCTCTATTCCAGCAAATAGGAGCTGGTGGGTTTCCAGGCCAGGCTCAGCTGATGTCTCTCCTTGGGGCCCCTCTGCACTGGCTCCCTGCCCAGCCACTGCTGCTCCCCCCCCCAAGTCTCACACAGACCAACACCCAACTGGGAGGCCCAGCAGTCACAGCCTGCTGCACACGTAGCTCTGTATGCAGTCCCCGGGGGTTCCTCTCTGCCTCCAGCGTCTCTGCAGCCCCCTCCTTGCCCCGTGGCTGCTGCCTCTCAAAGGGTGCCAGTTCAGGGCTCTTCCCTTTGCCCAGCCTGCGCAAAGGGAAATGTAGTGGAGGAGCGGGCTGATGGGCGTTGCAGTCCCCTGCTTAGCAGATCCATCACACCAGTATAACTCTGGGTTTTGCCCTTCCAAAGAGTTTGGGTTTGGATTTGCGTTCCTGTTCAGCTTCTCAGGCAGAAGTTGTCTTGGACGGCATCTTTGCCAAGCTCTGTTCGTGGATAAAGTTGATCGCTGCATGGCTAGCTGTTAGGCGTGGCATTTCTCCTGCCTCTGGCCAGGCGCTGGGTGTGGATGAGGCAAGAGTGGATTCTGTGGATGGGCTTGGGGAAGTGCTGCTTTTTCCTGTGCAGCTTTCCCTTTCTGCTACATGGAGAGGATGTGCAACTCCAAACTGGCCTCTTCCCCCATCAAAGGTTTTAGCCCTATTTAAAGAAAACTGGCTTTGTTATACAAAAATTAGGAACAGCAGTACAGTGCATTTCAGGTGTGGGATTGCAGTGGGGCCCTGGAATGTGGGGGTAAGATTACATAACCAGCAAGGAAATCACCTCTCTCAGCCTAGACAACATCTGGCGAGGCAAGGCCCTGAATCAAGAGGCCAGCTCTCTTATCAGACCGATGTGCTTGAACTTGTCACACTACGCTCCAGACTGTCAACCATCCCAATAGCGGTGGACCTGCTCCACACACCTTTCTCTGTATGCCAAGGGCAGCACAGTGCACCACACCACTAGGGCAGCCACTTGCAAAATGCTTAGCCACATGAATATTAATTTGCATCCCAACACGGCATCAATCTCATCTCAGACTGTTGTGTTTTTCTGACATATTTATGAGCCCTCGGTCTCATTAATCTGGTAAGTATTCATAAGACATCCCTTTCATGTTAAACTAGCTAAGGGCAAATGCCTTTATTTATCCATTCTTTACCGAGGAATCTTTCTCGGGAGTCAAGCAGATGAAAGGTTTTCACCTTTTAAAAGTCTGAATCAAAATCTCCCAGCAATATGTCCTCTATATTTCAGAAAGAGCCAACTTTCTCTTTATGGCGTATGCGGAAGGTACATTCCTTTTATTACCTTGACAAGATAACGTTCTACTCCTCTTTCAACATGTTCCTTTCTTTTCACAGCCCACGTAGCCCTTGTGCTACATTCTAGCTGAATAGTGATCTGTCATGGAAACAGTCCTATGGGAGGGTCTTTTTAAAAGCAAGGTTGGACGGGTTTTTCTCTTTAAGACTTTCTAAATGGTTTCATGCTAAAATTTTCTTTGTCGCAATTAACCTTGATGCAGCTGGATGTAGTGGCTGCATTCCTGACCTCTCGTGTATTTGAATCTATCTCACTATGCTATAAAGGTCATTTTCAAATGCTTGCCCATCCTTTCCACCGAGCTGGAAGGGACATATTTTTCTCCTGTCTATATACTGCGTTATTGCCGCTCTGGAATTTCAGGGAGTTAATGTGCTTCCCAGTTACAGTTTGCTCAGCAGCAGCAAACGAAGCTGCACAAAAATAACACGGCTAGTTTTAGCAGTGAAACAGGGTTTCTGGAAGGAAATGAGGAAGGCTGGTGGTGTGGTTACGGCCCCAGACTACTCTGGTCTCTACCAAAGATTCCGCTTGTGCCCTTGGGCATGTCATGTTATTTCTCTGTGCCTTGTTGCCACCTGTGTACAATGCGGATGAGAAGATGGCCTTTCTCCCAGCATTTTCCTATCTCGTCCATTTTGACTGCAAGCGCCGCAGGGCACGGGCTGTCTCTGACAGCACACTGGGGGCCTGATTTCAACTAGGGCCTCTAGGCGCTACTACAATACAAGTACATTTTTTAATGGAATTTGGGGACTGTCCTAGGTAACAGACAGATAGGTAGCCACCCAATTCCTTCTCTCCATAGTTCATCAGAGCATTTCACTGCTCCAGACTGGTGAGAAATGGGGGAGCTGAGGAATTAGGAATGATTGCTGATGATGGTGGGGAAGGGAGAGTGTAGCGGGCCCTAGCAGGGAAGGTATGTTAATTAATCCCTCCCGCCCCTCGGGATATATTGGGAATGTCCAAGAATTGAGCAGCTCGACAGCCACTCAGCATGCGGGGGCGAAATCCTGGCCCCCTTGGAGTCAATGGCAAAATTCCCTTTGACTTCAATGAGGCCAAGATTTCACGCCCGGAATAGCCAGGAACCCTAACACCAGAGCAGGTAGCACTCTCCTCCTCCAGCATTGCTGGGCACCCCCAGGAAATGCACTCAGCTGGCATTGCCCAGCATGCCAGAGTCAGCACCCCATGCACAGCTATCAAATCAACCTCTTCATTGCTAGCCGGCATGCGAGGCATGTCCAGCAAGCACACTCCACTGGGGCCACCAAGCATGCAGGATATACTCAGGAAATGGGCTCCCTTGACTCTGCTCAATACGTCAGGGAGCACCCACGCCCAGCACCTCCATCACTGACAAACACGCTTCTCCATGCCTGCCAAGTGGATGCTCTATGAAATATGCCTCTTCAGCAATGCCCAGAAGGCTGGCCTGTTGTCCATTTGTCATGGCCTCCTGTGGTTGTCCTCCCCCCGCCCCCGCCACTGCCCAACCACCCATGGTTCTATTGGAGGCCTGCTGCCAGGGCAGCTGTGCTGTCAAAGAGCAAGGAACCGGGGGTAGTACAGGGGAAACAGAGTTGGGCCAGTTCAAACCAGTGGCAAAACTCCCATTGACCACGGTAGGGCCAGGGTTTTCCCCCTGGTGTTGAAGCACATAGATGGCTCTGGACAGCTGCCAATCCACAGGTTTGATGGGGGCTTGATCTCTGGATCATTTCATGAGGTGTAAACTCTGCCCCCAAAGGGGAAGCTGAGGAGGAACTCTACGAGGGGACCCTCATCAAGATTGCCTCCACCTTCATTCCTCCAGATTTTCCCCTGGGAGGGGGCAATCCAGCCCTGCAGTCAGAATCAGATCCAGTGTAGGAGAAGAAGGACAAGTCCCCTTTTCTCTGTGTGCATTCTGCCAGATACACTGTTTTACTGATGAAAGCAGCCTGCCCTTACATAACTCCCCAGGCCAGGATCTCCAAGAGCTTGTTTCCAGTGCTCTATAAATAATAATAATTGCTGTGCTCTCGGCTGAGCCCCACATGAGGCTCCTTTCCATCAGAGCGCTCTTTAGTGATTGCTTTTCATTAACTTTTGGGGGGTCTTTCTAGCACCGCACCTAATCAATACAGTAATTAAAACAAAAATACTTCAGAAAAGCCGCAGGGCAGTAAAAACAGGGAAGCAATTATAGGGAAACTTCAAGCATTAGCAACAGAAAGGGAATACAAGGCTAAAAGCTTTGCAACCGCCCTTTGCAACATTTACGCAAACATTGGAATTCAGCAAATGGTTTTTTTAAGGGTTCCCCTTTGGATTCACTGCACCGTGTTTGTATTTCATGGTGTTTTGCTGGAAACTGGATGGGATCATATCAAATAAGAACTGTTTCTGCCCGCATTCTCCCCGCCATGCATCCACCTCCCACACACAGAGAGCCTTGTGCTAAGCCATTTCTGAGCTTCCAACAAGTCTGGTTTCACTTTCCCCTCCTTGTTTTTCACGTTCATCTCCCACCTCAATTTATGTGTGGACCAAAAGCTCCAAACCATCCCTGCAAAGACTGCGCTCTGGAGGCCCCCTAGACAGCTAAGGTTTGGAGATCCAGATGGCTCAGAGAAGATTTGCAGTTTACCCCTCTGGATCCATGTGTGAGTCAAACTGCTGACCCTCTTGTCACTGCTCTCCAGAGTTTTATGACTGTTATTTATTTGCAGTACAATAGCACCGAGAGCTCCCAGTGGAGATGAGGGCCCAACTCTACCAGACGCTAGTACATACACAAAAGAGACAGTCGCTCACAATCCTGCTTTCTATTCTCTGAGGGCCAAGTCAACTGTCGGCTCAGTGCCCAGCCCAAATGCTCAGGCTGAGTGTGGGGCATGTGTCTGGGGGAAGGCAGGGAGAGGAGCACATGCCTGATGAGCAGCTTCTCAGGCTTATTGTAGCTGAATTGCAGAAGTTACCCAGCACTCACACACACTGAGGCAGGACAGGAAGATCTGTGTCCTGTACACCAGCCTCTACCTGCCTGGATCCCATCGCCATACAGCCACATGAGGAAACCGAGCAGCAGAATGGGGCTGTACACCGTGCAAAGGGAGTGCACCAGTTCCCCTGCCAGAGAACTCAGGGAAGCTGCTGAGTCTGGGGAGGACTCACTCCTTAGTAAATAGATAGTGAGTCACTGGCTCAGGCTTTGCCCCCAGAGCAGTCAGGGGCCATGGGAAAAGCAGGAGGCAAACTGGTTCAGATGAGATAAGAACTGACCTGGGCCTTGGTCTAGAACGTGGCTGGAATCTGACCCAAACCTGATTCCAGAATTCTGACCGATCCCCAGCAGACCAATCACCCAGTATCTGAACTCAGCCATGCCTGGGGGCTGAGTCAGCCCCAGAGCGCCAATAGAGCCCAAGAAAGAGCCCGTTCTCATGGTATCATCTGCGCAGCCAGATGCAGGGAGTTCTGAAAAGCCTGATCACAAACTCACAAGACCTGGAGAAGCACCAGCGCACTGGGGGACTTGTCCATACAGAATCTGAAATCTCTTTCACCCATCCCTGCTAGAGTGACCAGATGTCCCGATTTTACAGGGACAGTCCCGATATTTGGGGCTTTGTCTCATATAGGTGTCTATTACCCCCCACCCCATCCCAATTTTTCACACTTTCTATCTGGTCCCCCTAATCCCTGATTCCATCCTGAAGGACTCATGTGCTTTATACATGAAACAGAAGAATTGCTTCATCCACCACTTAAATGCAGCCACCTCTCGGGTGGAACATGGAAATGGTTTAAGGCCAGATTACGTATCACCCTAGCATGGGTACCTAGCTGAGATATGTGTGTGTGTGTGTGGGGATGTATAAAGAGGGGGACAAGTAGCTTTTTCTCCCAGTTGTGCCCCTCCAATGAAGGCTAGACACAATAACAATTCCCTCCTAGTGCCCCACAGGGGCAAATCACCTCAAAAGAGTCTGGGAAGGAAGTGGGGCCATGGTCATCCCTTCATGCCAGCCCACCAACCTGGGCTGGTGAAATGGAGGGAGTAGACAGCACTGTGTGCCAGGGATCTGAGGGCAGGAGTGTGCCTCTCCTTGGGGCACCCCCAACACGGACCAAGGTGGACCCTACATTAGCCTGGCAGAGCCCAGCTTTACTGCAGCCCAGCTGGAGGGGAGGGGGATGTTGTGGGGGGGGAGGGGGGGACAATAGCCAATTACATTTGTTCATTGTAGGAACTGGTTCATGTGACTGCAGTGGAAGATGTAAATGAAAAGCAAGGGAAGGTTTGATCTTATCAGCACAATACCTTCTCCCTTGATTAGTGCCACTCTTTCATATTCCCCATGTGAGAACACACTGCAACAATCCAAATGAAGAGACAGGAGGCTCTGTGAAACACTGCCCAATTATCTGATCAAGCAAATAAAGAGAGCAGGCAACAGCCGGGAGTGGGGATGGCCAGAGCCGTCAATCTGTTTGTCTACTAATTATTTAACACAGAAGACAATTTCAATACTTAACCCCCTTGATCCCAGGAGCTGTGTTTGTGCGTTGTATGGGGGTCAAGGAACACATTTTTCATTAGCATTTAGCACAGGGAGCTCTGGATTAGCCAGCACTGAAGGTTTAAATAAAAAATGAACAGGAGTCAGACTGCTTACTCATCATCTGGGAGCAAGATGTCAGGTTTGGACATCCCAGCCATTATCATAATTGCCAGCAATATTCATCCATAAATACACATCTGGCAGCATTCCTCTCAGTTTGCCATTGCCTAAAATAATTGGGTCCTTCTATCCGAGGGGTTGTTTTCTTTTCACGCCAGAAAGCCCTTCCTCAGTGCATGGTCCCCCACCTCCACAGGAATCTGCAATGGATTCAGCACTGCCTACCTTTTAACTCTCCACTCCAACACATTTATTTTTGCAATTAAAAGACAATGGACCAAGTTCTTCTCTGCTGTAATTTCACTCACTTGGTGGAGTTATACCAGCAGCCAATCTGGCCAGGTATTTACGTTGCATTTTCTATTGTCCTTTGCAGAAAGTGAGTTTGCTGGTTAAGTACCAAAGCATGCAATTCAAAACCCCAATGCCAGGAGGCACTAGCCTGCCCTGAGGGAGGCTGGGGTTTTCAAAGAAGACTACAGGAGTTAGCAGCCTAAATTGCTTTAAAAAGCAGTGGGATTTGGGTGACATAGGCAACTTGGAAAATCCCAACCTAACTGAACTCCTTGGCGAGCAGTTCCTTTTATGCCCCCACTTGGCCACGTTTGAGCTGAGAGCAAAACAAAGATGACCTTGGTTAATGCAAGATTGTTTTTATTATGCTGACTGTGAATAAGAGATATGGTGTGAGAGGTTCTCTTCCAACTGCCATGACCTTGAAGCAAAGAGCAAGCCATTCCCCAGCACTTTCACAGCAACCTCCTCTGATCCTAGTGATGGACAGTCTCTAGGGGATCAGCAAGTCATTCCCAAGAGCAGGGGCTTTCAGGGTAAATCTAGCCTGATTCCTGACCACTAGCAGCAAGGAACGGAAATCTGACACGGTACTTTGTTCTCATGAGATCTCCACTCCAACCGTAACTGACCTCACTTTGTGGGCAGTGCCACTGAGAAAATAAAGCCCCAGTGCAATACATGGCTCTTGATCCCAACCACATGCACCATCCCCAGCCGCTGATGAAGTGAGCTGTAGCTCACGAAAGCTTATGCTCTAATAAATTGGTTAGTCTCTAAGGTGCCACAAGTACTCCTTTTCTTTTTGTAAATACAGGGAGTTTCCCTCTTCCAACTGCTCTGCTGCACCAGAGTATGGAGTGCTCATTGCACTGAGGCACTGCAAAGCCATAGCACTTCCTCAACTGCTAGCCAGAATAATGGGCCCTGCTGAAATTTTCACAAGCCCATCTGGCTTGCACAGTCCCTTCACTAGTTTCCAGTTATGATCTAGCCAGCTGGCTGCCTAATTCCAATGCACCAACCACTGAGGTAGCCAGTGACTAAGACAACCCAGGGACTAATGCATGAGCTGTATTTCCAGCCACCTGGAATGCCCAGAAATCCTAGTTCCAGTGCGTCCATCCCCACGGCCAGCGCACATGATTTATGGCACCTCTGCCTGTACTGCCATGCCATACAGAGATCTGGGTTGATGGACAGTGCTGCACACCATTTGCCAGTGTGGGAGAGCCCACGTCATCCACCCATCTCATTCCCGACTGATGCACTTCACGCCCAGTAATCTGTGTGCCCAAATGAGCCAGCTCACTCCAAACTTTGACCTTGGAGGAGTTTAAGGAGTTAAAAGAACTCCTAGGTCAAGTGATCAATAAGGACTATTAGCAAATTAAAGCAGCTTTGCTTAAAAGAGACAAGTAAGATTATCTGCCTATTGGAAGGAATTGCTGTGATTGAAACCTGGTATTCTCTGTAGCCCAGCAGCTCTGTGCTGCTTAGCATGTGTCCTCTCTCATCTCAGTACCCTGTGCTCTGTCTATTTTCTAATGCCATTGCTACCCTACAATAAATGTTACATGGGGTTTAATGGTTTCTGAAAGCAGGGATCGGAACACAAAGTGTTTGGAGACTTTCAGATGCTTTCTATCCTTAACGGAGCTAAGGAAAAATGAAAGGTTTAAATAAACCATGAAAAGTGGCGGGGAATGAGCTCTCTAGCTGACTTACATTGCAGGGGGAAATAGGGCTTGTGCATTAAGAATTGATACTTCTGCGTGATTTTTTTTATGGAAGGCAGGATTGTCTAGTGAGAACTTGGGGCAGGTGCCAGGAGTTTGGGCTTCTATTCGCAGCTCTGCCATCCCCACGTCGGGCCACCTACAGTGAAAATGGGGAGGATGGCACAGATGTCCTCAGTGGCTGTGATGGTTGGTTAGTTAATGTCCATAATGCTCCTTGGTCAAACCCTCTCCTGCTCCTTGAAGTCAACGGGAGTTTTGCCTGGCCAAGGCCTGTGGGGTTTGGCCCTTTAAGATCCTCAGATAAAAGGCTGCAGCCACTTCCCCGCCAGTGGATTCCCTAATGTGGGGGCCCTCCCAGTAGGGTTTACACTCGTATAAGGCAAGGGTGAATGGGGCTTCCCCAGCTTCAGGGAGCCAGGCGAGGAAGATCGCTGGTCCTGCTGGCACTGGTACTGGCTAAGCAACGGGAAATCAGAAGTGAGTTTCCTGGCAGCTGCTCCTGGAGATAAAGTTCAGGGAGAAGAAAGGCTGAATCCCGTGACCATGCACGGCACAGTTACAATCCATTATTAAACCTGGCTAAATAAATGATTGGCTGGAATTCTCTGCGTAACAGCGAGTGCAGAAAGCAGCAGCACACAGCAGGAGGAGCAGCATGGGGGAGATTGAAGAGCCAGAGCTGACAGCTGCAGAGTTCTTGAAAGGCGAGGAGACGGGAGTCAGGCCTGACAGTTTCCTTCCAAGCAGACAGAGCAAGGAAAGTGGAAAGATGGTCAGGGTGAGATGCTGGGTTGCCCTGCTAAGAACAGGGCACTGCTGGGCTAGCACCCCTCCCCCCATTAGTCTGGCCGAGAACAGGGGGCTATTGCTCCAGGCTTCTAGCCTGGATCAGAATGGCAACACTACGTTAGCGATGCAAGATCTGTTTTCAAAAGGACCTACGTGATTTAGGAGCCTAAATGCATAAATCATTTTAGCAACTGGGATCAGGGATCTTAAATCACTTATGACCTTTGAAACGTTAACCATTATCACAGGGTTTCAATTCTCTGAGATTTATTTCCCGGAGCGCCCCCCCCACACACACACACACGCTTCCATCCATTCAGGGCTCCAGCTTCAGGTTAGCCCCATGGGAGGGGGGAGCAGGGCTGGGACTGAGGCTTCAGCCCCACAGGAGGCACCAGGGTTCAGGACCATGGCTCAGGACTTCAGTCCCCAATGCCACAAAAACATATCCTTCCCCTGATCAAAGCTTCCTAGTTCTTGCTCTCTGAGTCCCTTGAGTCATGCCACTAACACCTCATTCCTTTGTTCTGCTGCAAAGGAAACTGCACTGCTCCAAATTCCAGCTCCCTGCAGGGAAGTTGAAGCAAACCATCAGTTACCTCTTCATAGTCTTCCCCTAGCCTTCATCCATCCTATTGTTCAGTCCGGGCCACTAGAGGATATATTTTTTTAGGCACCACTCCCCTCTCCATGGCACCAGGAACATAAGCCATGCACAGTGAAAGGCAGTGATAAGACAGTAGGATAGTGCAGACAGTTCATACCATCAACCTGGAATTCATCAGTTGTACAGAGACAGACTGCCCAGCTCATGACACAGATGGACTAGAACGAGGGCAGCACATCTGCACAGCTCCATGGTCTCAAAGCTAGCAAGGCCCTGCTCACATGCAGGATCTGCCTCCGGCACATGAAGGAGACCTCAGTTTTACCTGGAGAACGTCTAGCTGGTTTCCTACAGCACCGGAGTCGCTGTTAGGCAGGTATCACAGACAGGGAAAGACTGATCGAATCCTCGATGTGACTGCAGGTCCTTTTTTCTTCCCCCTTGTTCTCCAGTGAGGTTACAGTGGAGCGGGGAAGTTTTAGATGACAAATTAGGAAAAAACAGCAAGCCCCATTCTGCTGTCCCCTCCTCAGGGACAGTTAGCTTTGGAGGGGAGCAGGTGCTGCCAGCGGTTCAGCTGAGGAATCCGTGTGTGGTGCTAACGAGCCATCAGTGCAGCCTTCCCCAGCAGTCCAGCAGGAAAGTCTAACACTCCATGGTTTTAGTTTTAGTCAGGGCCCTGCTCCCTGGGCCCTTGCCCGGGGTCCCACCTAGGGGAGTCTAGTGATACATTTCGCACATCTCCTGTCCTCCCGCCCACCTGATTCTTCCTGAGGAAAAAAAAGACTCCCTTTGGCCTCAGTGGGCTTTGGATCTGACCCGAAAGCATTAGAAGAGCTCATTTTCAGGGGGCTGTATCTCAGGATTCCCTTGTTCCACAGACTGTACACACACACACCCCCGCCCCCAACTAATTTCCAGGTCTGTCTGACTTGTGGGTTTGAAAGAAAATTTGGTCTTCAATGGAAACATGGCGCCCATCTCTGGAGCCAGCTGCCACGTTGGGTTTCAGATCAGACATCAAATGTTACTGACTGTATCCCTGGGCTCTCCTTCCCCAACGTGAGGGCCTGTGTTTGCTCTTTGCCTTCATCTGAAAAAAAAGTCTGATGGATACATGCTTTGCCCTGTCTGTGTGGTAAAACCTAACAACATCTCTCTCCTGTCCTGTCCCCCGTGTCCCGGGCTGTAGCATCCCTTCCTCCTACTTCTCTATTCGCCCTTCCTCTTCCAACTCCTTTGCCTTTCCCCTCAGTCTTTTCTCTGCACTTTCTTCTCACCCCTTCTCTTCCTGCCCCTCCCAAACAATCCTCTCCCTTTTACTGGTGCCAGAGCTGGGATACCACCCCTGTCCTTGTTGCAATACTGGCCCAGAAGGAAGCGCTCTCCAAATGGGTTCAGAGCTGGGAGGGGAGGAGCAGTGGGTGCTGGCGAGGGCATGATCTCTAACAATTACAGTAAAAAAAAAACAGAATAGGCAGTTTTTAGTGCACACCCCCTCCCCCATGCTAACTCTTCCCATTGATTTTATAGCCACAGTATCAATAAATCTATATTATATTATTTATAATTCATTCTGTGGTTTACTGTTTACACGAAAAACATCGCAGCCCAGGAGTCTGTACTGGAACTGTTAGCACCTGAGCAGGAAAGGTTTGTGGCACCACGCCTGCTCCAAAATGGAATATTGAAAAATCGTTTAAATGATCAACTTGGTCAGCTAAGGCAGGCTGAAAGAGCTGGTGCCCCAGAGGGCTCAGCTATCTGCTGAAACGGAGAAGCTGGTAGCAGGTATGTATGCAAAAACCCCAATAAGGCCTGCAGCCAACATGGGGGATTTTTTATTAGACCTTCTCTTACCAAATATAGAGGAACCGATCACAGAACCAAAAAATAGTGGTAGTTTAGGTACAAGTGATCATGACTTGATCACACTTGTAATATGCAAACAGAATAAAGTCCCTGCCAGTAATATACATACACTTTGTGCTTGACTAGGGCCAATTTCACAAAGCTGAAAACCATTATGAGCCAAATCAGCTAGGAGGAAGCATTTAATCAGAAAAATGTGAATGATAATTAGGAATCATTTAAGAACACCTTATTAGATGCCCCAAAAGCTACAATCCCACAACTGAGGAAGAAGGCCATACACATTAAAAAACTGACTTGGTTTAGAGGGGAAGAGAAGGCAGCTATAAAAAAATTTAAAAAATAATGTATAGAAAGGGGAAGTTGAGAGTATTGAATACACATCAGAAGTTAGGAAGTGTAGACAATTGATAAGGGAAACAAAGGGACACAAGAAGAAATCTATGGCCAGCAGAGTTAAGGACATTAAGAAGAAGTTTTTAAAATATATTAGAAACAAAAAGAATCTTCACAATGATATTAGTCCATTATTAGATGGAAATGGTAGAATTATCAATAATAATACACAAAAGGCAGAAGTGTTCAATAAATATTTCTGTTCTGTGTCTGGGAAAAAGAGATGATATAATCTTATCATATGGTGATAACACTCTTTCCGTTCCACTAGTGTCTCTGGATGATGTTAAACAGAAGCTACTTTTGAATTCAGCAGGTCCAGATAACTTGCATCCCAGAGTTTTAAAAGAGCTGGCTGTGGGCTCACTGGACCAGTAATGTTGATTTTCAATAAGTCTTGAAGTACTGGGGAATTTCTAAAAGACCGGAAGAAAGCTAATGTTGTGCCAATTGTTAAAAAGGTCAACAAGATTACCTGATAATTATAGACCTATCAGCCTGACATCAATCCAAGAATAAAGTGGGACTCAATTAATAAAGAAGGGTAATGGAATTAATGCCGATCAACATAAGTTTATGGAAAATAGATCCTGTCAAACTAACTTGATGTCTTTTTTTGATGAGATTACAAGTTGGTTGAGAGAGGTAACAGCTGACATAAAATACTCAGACTTCTGCAAGGTGTTTGACTTGATACCACACAACCTTTTGATTAAAACACCAGAACAATATAAAATTAACGTAGCACACATGGATTAAAAACTGGCTAACTGATAGGTGTCAGAAATGTAAGTGTAAACAGGGAATTGTCATTGAATGGGATGTGTTTCCAGGGGGCTGGCAGGGATGGGAGGTCCACCCAATACCAGACTTGAAAGGGTTAATGAGGCTGAGGAGGGGGCCAATTAACAGGAAAGGCTGCACCTGAGGGAGAGCTGGGGATGGAAAGGCTGACTGGAGATGGAGCGTACAGGGCTGGTGGCCAAAAGAACTAATGTGATCCAGGCATGCATATACAGGGGAGCACACAGGGGAGCGGGAGTACAAAGGTTATTTTACCTGTAGATTTGGCACTGGTGCGACAGCTGTCCGCAGTTTTGGTGCCCACAGTTCAAGAAGGCTGCTGATAAATTGAAGAGGGTTCAGAGAAGAGCCACAAGAATGATTAACGGATTAGAAGAAACACACCCCCTTCAATGACAATTCCCTGTTTACACTTTCAGCTTGGAAAAGAGATGACTAAGGGGGGATATGATAGAGGTCTTTAAAATCATGACTGGTGTGGAGAAAGTAAATAAGGAAGTGCCATTTACTCCTCCTCATAACACAAGAAGTAGGGGCCACAAAATGAAATTAATAGGCAGCAGGTTTAAAACAAACAAAAGGAAGCATTTCTTCACACAATGCACAGTCAACCTGTGGAACTCCTTGCCAGAGAATGTTGTGAAGGCCAAGGCTATAACAAGGTTCAAAAAAGAACTAGATAAATTCCTGGAGGATAGTTCCATCAATGGCTATTAGCCAGGATGGGCAGGGATGGGGTCCCTAGCCTCTGTTTGCCAGAAGCTGGGAATGGGCGACACGGGATAGATCACTTGATGATACCTGTTCTGTTCATTCCCCGTGGGGCACCTGGCATTGGTCACAGTTGGAAGACAGGATCACTGGGCTAGATGGACCTTTGATCTGACCCATTATGGCCGTTCTTATGTTCTAGAAAACAGTGATAGACTCAAGGAGCTCAATCTGTATTTAGCTTAACAAAGAGAAGGTGAAGGGGTCACTTGACTACAGTGTATAAGTATCTACATGGGCTAGCTGTGGCAAGTACAAATCTGCCTGAAACTCCTGGACATGTACTCAGCGTAGCTATCCAGTGTCATCACGCAGTGCTGCTCATGCCACCACTACTAGCTTTATTGCGCTGGCTCTCATCGAGCTAGCAGGAGTATGTCCATGTAAGCTGAGACTCACACCCCTTGTGCGTAGTAGAGATGTAGCCAAAGAGGGAGAAGCTGCAGAGTGACAATGGTGGCATCAACATGCAGCCATCTGGCCTTCTCCGGGCAGTGCCTGCTCTGCTTAGGAGGTGAGACACCAGCAAGGTGACATGCATGCCTGTTATCCAGCCTCTTAAGGGAAGGGCTGGAAGCAGCAGAGGGGAAGCCAGACAGGAAATATTCACTGCCATTTCACTTTTGCAGATAGCTTTTTGAAATCCCTGGAACTAGCTCTAAATGCATGGCAGGGAGTGTTTTCAGATGGCCGGACTAATTAGCAGACAGCAGGAGAAGGTGGCACTGGGATCCAGATCCAGGTCTGGTGTGCAGTAGGAAATGGAATGGGAGTGTGAGGCAAAAGCAGATCTCAGGTTTCTTTGAGCTGTTCTAATGAGGTTCTGACCCATAATGGCAAAGATCTTGAGAAGTCAGCTGCTCTTGTGAGATTTCTACAAGCTTGGGTCACATCTGAACCAAATCCAGAAAGGAGGCCCCTTCCCAGTCTGGCTCCAGCATGCACTCCAAACCATAAAGGAGGGGGGGGTTGTTGGATCCTGAAATCTGAATCCACTCCCTGAGCTGAAGGGGTCCAGGCTAGAGCTCTGATTCAGGCCTCTCTAATCTTTAGCATTTGAGACCAGGAGGGAGCAAGGCATTGGAAGGACCGAGGTATTTAGTCACTCGGTATCCAGTTTGCAAAGGAATAGGACAGCAAAGAAAACAAACAAACCTGGGGTCAGTATATGCAGCTATGTCACATCTCACAGAGTGTGTGTGGGGGGGAGGTCCTCTATTTCCCACCCACTCTACCTGCTAGGATGTACAGCTCAGATTCTGGGCCATGACTGCTGAGAGCAATTATGAGGGACACACACTTCAAAAGGCTGAATGCTTATATCAACAGGGGGCCAGAAGGGACTACCGTGACCTCCTGTGTAACACAGGCCAGGGAACTGCCCCGAACTGATTCCTGTTTGAACTAGAGCATTGCTTTTAGAAAAATGTCTAGTCTGGATTTCAGACTGGTCAGTGATGGAGAATCCATAATGACCCTTGGTAAATTGTTCCACTGGTTAATTACCCTATTAAAAATGTGCACCTTCTTTCCAGTCTGAATTTATCTAGTTTCAACATCCAGCCACTGGATTATTTTTATACCTCTGTCTGCTAGATTGGAGAGCCCATTAGCAAACATTTGTTCCCCATGTAGGCATGCTAGTTTCATGGATATCAAAACTTTGTACGTCTGTCAAACAGACCAGCAGCCTCACGGCTCAGGTTTCTGGTACTGACTGATTCTGCCCTGGTTGACAACACGAGACGATCTTGTCTTCATACTGTGTCCGTATTTCCACTTTGGGACCATGCTGAGCACATGGGGAAAGTGTAATCTCTTAAATTCCCCCTCAGATATCTGATACTGGGGCAAAATGCCCCTCCAGCATTAAGTACAATATGTTCATTGTGTTCAGATGAAACCCCGGCATCCAGATGGACACCAGCACATCTCGGAAGTGCACCACAAAGGAACTCCAGCAAAAAACAACAGTGAATAGCTTAATCAAACCTTTTTGAACATTAAAAGACATCCGAGTTCAGCTTGAGTTCTGGGAGACAGTTCTGATTTGATCTAGGTCTGTTTATCTGAACCCATAGCTTCCCTTCTCTTGTGTTTTATTAAATTCAGCATGTGGTTTTTATGAGAAAAGATAATTACAAGCAGGAAAGGTCACTTGTTATCTTTGCTCAGATATTAGAGGTCTCCCGAGCTGTTTATTGCATTCTGCCTTAACTGATCAAACACTAACACCAGGCGCTTAGAAGAGAAGCTTGCTGATGATCTGAGTGCTAGAAGAGCTTGTGTGCTGCCCTCCACAGGACCGCTCTGTGACTCAGTTTACAAGTCACAGATGATGTTGGCCCTAAGAGCCCTGTGGATTTTAATTTAAAAGATCCACAAGGAATATTAAGGTAGCACCCTCTTTGCAAACATCATTTGAGGAAGATCCGCTAAGCATGAGAGAGAGTGAGACTCCCATTGCGGTGTTTAGGCTGCTTAGCCATTGGCAAGATTTGCACGTGGGAAGTTTGAAATTGTTTTCATCAGGTTTTTGCCTCGTTTCTGGGTGTTGGGAGAGCTGGGTTCAATGCCCTGCTCTGCTACAGATTTTCTGAGTGACTTTGGGCAAGTCACTTAGTCTCTCTGTGCGTTAGTTCCCCAATGGTGATAACAGCACTGCCCTGCCTCATGGCGCGGTGAAGATCAATACATTAGTGATTGTACATTGTTCAGATACTATGGTAACAGGGGGCATATAAGTACCTTAGACCAAGTCTATCCTTGGAAGGCTTTGCTGGTATAACTGGACTGGCAAACCACTCTTAGTGGAGATGCAGCTTATAGTGGCAAAACTGCGCTTTTGCCAGTATACTTTATTCCAGCCCCTGCCCTCCCTCCCCTCCAAAGTGACAAAAGGACAGGTTTGCTGGTATAACTGCATCTACATGAGGGGCTTCTGCTGGCTCAGCTGTCTCCATCAGGGATCACACACCTGACTGGCAGAGTGATGTCAGTAGGAGGCTGTGGTGTAGACCTGGCCTGAGATGGAAGTCTCTCCCAATCCACTGAGCATCTATTTACCAAGACTGTATATGGGAGTTTAAGGTGAACAGATAGCAGCAGGGGAAATCCCCAGTGTCCAGCACTAGAGCTCTCCACATTGCACTTGCTGCTCTGTTAGATTAAAATTCAGCCATCAGCTAGAAGCAACATTTGATACTAAACTCACCTGGCGTGCCCTCCCCCACCCCTTGAGCTCCTCCTCTTCTGCCACACCTGACAGGGTTCCTGTTTTATTCTGATTTACTGTTGGTACCTCTGGGGCGCTCTCTTTTGCCCTCTTTCTCCCCACCCCCACCTCTGAACTGGTAGACCAGCTTTCAGGCATTGATTTGGAACAAACTGATGCCCTGCCAAGCCCTGAATCATCAAGTCACTCAGCATACATTCTCCACACCACTCACGCTCCATCCCTGATTTTATATGGAGAGAGTATAACCAAGAGAGCAGAGAAAATTCAGAAGGTTTAAAAGAAAAAAAACCTGATAAAAACAAGTTGCACAACTGGATTAATGAGAAAAAGTTATAACAGGGAGACAAGAATACCAAGTATTTATATAGCAGAAAGCTAGAAGCAAAGGCAAAGAGATGAAACAAAAACCCACTATGGAAAAGAAAAATATGGGGACATATGAGATGCCATTCTGGATCAGGCCAGTAGAATGATAAATCGATCAAAATCTGGGATCGTGACATATGGAACCACAACAATGGAGAAAAGAAAACAACTGCAAACTACAGAGAGTAACACACTGGTGTTCCACACATCTTGAGTTCCAGCTGTGTCCCCTTTGTTTACCAGGCAGCACACCCTCTCTGGAACGCTACACAGCACACAGAGGCACCATGTGGCTGAATAATGCACTGCAAGGAAACAGATCACTACACTCTTTGTTGCTCAAATAGTCTGTATCAAATTCACGGTGATGTGCAAAGAGCTGCTAATTGTAAGGGAGCCTAAAGGAGTCCACACACTGGGAGGCTGCAATGTATAACCTACACCAGTCTGGCTCACTTAACCTCTCTGCCCAAGGCAAGTGGAGGCATCTGCTATTGAAAGCTCCTGGGGTGGGCTAAGAGCAGTCTGCCCCACTGTCTGTGGTTGACTGGCACAAGTGTTTGGACCTTGGTCCTCTGGCTTGTTGGCTGTAATCTGTTATTGTATCTCCTGACACCAGCTGACTTGCCCACTGCTCCCCAGGTGAAGGAATGGATGGCAATATTTTATTGCCACTGATTGGTGTGGGGGTTGTTGGAACTTGCAAAGCCAGATCCTTGCAACTAAATCTGCCGGCAGGGCTACCATTCAACGTGCAGCCAACAGTGAGCCTCTGTGGACAGAGCTGGCACAAGAGGGTGCAGGGAACACACATGCCTCCCTAATTCTCCCCTTCCTGCCTTGCCTCCCCTGGGGGGCTCTGGTTCCCAGACTCCTGCCTGGTTGAATTCTGAGGGCATGGCCATGGGCTTCCTTGAATGCCTCCTGGTCTCCTATGAGGTGCTGCAGTAGCCAGTGCAAGGCAATCTGCATGGTAACGTGTCACATATCCTAGTAAGTGTCCTCTCCTGGCCACCTACTAGGGCAGCTGTGAGCAGAATCCAAGCCTCTGCCACTCTGGAACCCCTGGGGTGCATGAAGCATCAGCAAGCTGCTGCTCTGGTCCCTCCCGTGGCCTCTCTGGCACATTTCCTGGCACTGATCCTCCATCTGCTTATCCATTCTCAGAAGTGGGGCTCCATAGCCCATCTGCGCTAGGCCCAAGGACCAGTGCTGACCCCGAAAGATGCCTCCATTACTCAAATATACCCCTCTCCCAGAACTCTATGGGTTTACAGCTTAACTCTCTCAGGGGCGTACAGCTGTTGTGAAGCAATCAATACAAACACTAACAACTTTCTGCTATTCTGTACTTAATCATGTAACGCAGAGGTGAATATAGATCATACAAGACAAACACTAAATCAGTGGTTCTCAAACTCTTGTACTGGTGACCTCTTTCACATAGCAAGTCTCTGTGTGCAACCCCCCTTATCAATTAAAAACATTTTTTTACATATTTAACACCACTATAAATGCTGGAGGCAAAGCAGGGTTTGGGGTGGAGGTTGACAGCTTGCAAGCCTCCATGTAATAACCTTGTGACCCCCTAAGAGGTCCCAACCCCCAGTTTGAGAACCCCTGCACTAAATACATGTCCATGCCTCAGTTTTCTCACCACTCCAGGGCATTCTATGGGCTGGGGTCCAAGTCCATTGGTTTGTCCGGAGTCCTTGGGACTATCTGGCTCAGGAAAGCAGGCAGCAAGCTGCCCTCCTTGCCCAGGAGACTGCTATATGCTGGGTGACCTCTCTCAGCTGGAGTCCCTCCTTTTCCTGTGAGTTTCTTTATTTTAAACCCCTTCTGGTCACTTAGCCCTTTTTGTTGTTCTCCTCCTGGTAACTTTCCACTGTTCCTACTCCCCACCCCGAGGAATCAGCTAAAGCCGTTTTCTAAGGCTGCAGCTGCATTTTTGCATAGCTTTTGTGAGGTCTAAGTACTGTCATTAACTTAATGTCTTCCCCCTTGTGTCTCTCTAGGGCATACATTCTACAGGACCTGTCAGCAATGGTGGATCCACATACCTACAGACATTCATAATACAGCAGTTTTTCATAAGATAACTTCACAATATCAGTCAGAGTTCATAAGCTGTGCAGACATAGCCCCAATTCATCACAGCAGGTATGATCAGAAGTTCCTGGTTCTGTGCCGCTCAGCATGGCACCTCCTCCCATCTCTTCTTTCTCATGTCTCCCACTCAGCCTCCCATTCAGCTGTCATGAGGGAGAGAGGAGAGGGGAAGTACTGCCTAGTGATTGGAGCAGGGGCCTGCAAGACAGAACTCCTGGAGTTTAGTCCTAGTCATGCCCAGCATGACTTTGGGCAAGTCCCCCAATCACTCTGTGCCTCTGTTTCCTCATTAGATGTGCAGGAGGATATTTGCAGGGTGTGTGAGTAAAGTTTGGTGAATCAGGCCCATCTTTTGTAACCGGGATCCATACAGCGGTGGGAACAGCCTTGTAGAGTACACAACATGGCAGTGGGGTTTACAGATGTATGTCTAGTCCGCTTCTCCGTGACCCTGAGCCTGCACTCAGCTTTGCATCTTCACTATTCCTGCTCCTTGAGGGAAACCTCCTGCCCCTGTTGTAAGTCAAAGTAGCTTCAAAGCCACTCTGAATTTCTGCTCCATGTCATATGGCCCCCCTAGGCCATGTGACAGAGAGAACAGCAGAACATATTGAAGACATAGGCGCCAACTTCTAATGGCACTGGTGGGTGCTCAACACCCCTCTGCCCCGACTCCACCCCTGCCCCCCCCTCCTGCCCCTATTCCAACCCCTTCCCCAAAGTCCCCGCCCCTACTCCGCCCCCTCCCTGCCACTATTTGACTCCTTCCCCAAATCCCTGCCTCTTCCCTTGAGTGCGCCATGTTCCCGCCCCTCCCTTCTGGAGCTTGCTATAGCCGTTTGGTGGCGGCAAGTGCTGGGAGGTACGCGGAGTGGCTGGGATGCGCCATGCTCAGGGGAGGAGGCAGAGGTGAGGTGGGACAGGGAGCTTGGCTGCCAGTGGGTGCAGAGCACCCACTAATTTTTTCCCCGTTGGCGTTCCCCGTTCCACGGAGTTGGCGCCTATGATTGAAGACACTATGGACCCGCACATCTGTGTGGGGCACAAGGTGGAATTAGACCCCCCTCCACCCCAGAGTCATTACCCCTGACCTGTGGTCTGGGTACCTGGGCATAAGTGTGTATTACATGCCTGCTACTCCCCTCTCCCTGAGGAAGTGGGGTGGAAGTGCAGCTGAGCCTGCACAGGACAGGGGTAATTTGCTGCTGTCATGGACCAGTCACAGATTACCCCTTTTCTGGGTGCTCGTGGGGTGGTACAGCTGAGTGCTGCTCTTTATGTGGGGTGGACTGTACTTACCTGATCTAGCTCTATATAACTGCAAAGCAGTATTCTCTCTTATGGCTCTTCAGCTTCTAATGTCAGTCATAAAAACCTGACCCCCCCCCCCACTCCACTGCAAAAAATACTCTTCCCTTAATAGGCCTATTCCCAAACAATAATTCCAGTTCTTTAGAAAGCAGGTCAGCAGCACTGAGTAATAAATTCATTATAATCTAATAAAGTTCATTAGTCCTTGAAAAGTCTGAAATGTGAAGCGATATTACCAGTGAAATCGCCCTCTGGAGGGATCCTTTCTGGGTGGGAAAAAAGGGATTTGAGATAAAAAAGAAATAAAAATAGTACGAACTTCAAATAAGAGGAGATGTTGCTGGGAGAACTGGAAACACCAGAAAGAAGCCGCTTCTAGCTGGCAATAGAAGCACCGAGGCCTGACACATGAAAGGGAACCGTAGCTATTAATATCGGGGTAGTCAGAACGAAGGGTCGTCTGTAAGGGGTTATGCAGCCAATGCTCCTTGGAGAACAGTTTGAAGCAGCAAAATCTCTACACAGACCGATAATAAAAGTCCCTAACACAATGTCAAGAGAGTTTCTGTTTGAAGCAAGAGAAGCCAATCAACTTATCTAACAATGTGTGATTCCATTTCCATTCCCTTGGGACATCTGCATGCGAGGACTTCCTGGGAGTCGTTCATCTATGCTGCCAACAAGAAGGCAAAACAAATGAATAAGGAAATGTGGGCTGCAGCTGGTGTATATGGGAATAGCTCCACTGGCTCCAATGCTGATTTACACCAGTGGAATGTCTGGCTCAGTGAGACCCTTCCTCTCTGGTTCCCTGTGCATCCTGCCTTCTCCATTTACCTCTGGAACCCTGTTGCTACAGGTACTTAAGCCTCTGGGTAGCTTTATGGTAGTTCCATTGTAAAGTTACACATGTGCCGTAGTGTTTGCAGGATCAGGGCCTTCGACTGTAAAATCCTCAGGGCAGCAGCTCTCTTCATTTTGGCCCAGATTCTTAAAGATAGTTAGGCAACTAACTCCTATTGGAGTTAGGCATCTAACCACCTCTGAGGGGCTGGAAATTTGCACTTTGTACCGTGCCTAGTCAGTGCTTAGCAAATAATAAACTAGGACATGAGACCAAATCCTCCCCTTCACAGGAGATTTCAGCTGGCTACAAGAGGTGTTTCCAGGGCTTGATGGGTCACAACATATTGGGTCTGAAAAGTGTTACTGAATGAGGATCACCTAGAACAAGTGATTTACAGTTCATTCTTTTATCTGGTCCAAATCTGCGAGGACACAAGGAAACATCTCTATTTCAATAATAATAAATAATAATAATAATAATACCACCACCTAGCTCTTACATAGTGTTTTGTATCAGTAGATCTCAAATCACTTTACAGAAGACGTCAATATAATTATCCCCATTTTCCAAGATGGGGAAATTGAGGCACAGGAAGAGGAAGTGACTTGCCCAAGGTCACCCAGCAGGCCGGCGCAGAGCCAGGAACAGACCCCAGCCAAGTCCCAGTTCAGTGCTCATGGCTGTCTGAATGATGCCCAGCGATGTAGAATGGGTCTCAGGTGAGATTAGTGGGCACAGTGAAGGTGTGGTCAGAGGTGCACAATTAATGGAGTTTATTCCATGGTTCCACCATGTCTTACATAGCTACAATAACAAAGGAATGTAACCATGCCATGATGAGATCATAAACAGAACTAGGTCTGGGCACAGAACTGGCTACACCTGTTAAGAGGAAGGAGGGTCTCATGGCCAGAGAGCAAACACAGACGTCAGATGAGCTGAGTTTGATTCCAGGCTTTGCCTCTGATTCACGGCACTTGCAACCAAATTATCAGAACCAGCCATTGATTTTGGATGATTGACTTGAGGCACCTAAGGTCTTATTTTCAGCAGTGGTAATGACATGCAGCTGCAGTCAGAACTCAGCACTTTTGAAATCCAAGCCAAGGGCACCCAGAATCACAAGCCACTTCTGAAAACCTTGGCCCCACTGCCATTGTCTATAACACTGTTATATTCACAACTTACAGACTGGAAAGTTAGCTAGAAAAATAAATACTCTTGCAGGAAGGTTGCAACACAAACACTACTTTTCTTCTTAGCCTCCAGAATGATAACACACAGTAATCAAGACAGAGAGAGAGACACACACACAAAGCAGGCTGCTCCTTAAAAGAAGAGAGCCACAACTCACCCCACCTTTCTCTAGGCTGTTTGCAGACTGATTGTTGCTAGGTCCAGATCACACGTGTCCATACCGAGCTGTCTGCCTGCTAGCAGGACCAGGAAAATCTCCAGGAATGTAAAGTGAAAGATCACAATTTTAACACAGGTTTCAGTGCACCACAACCATCACAGAGGCTTTAAAGGAGTCATGATGTTTTATTCCTCCTCTATCAGTTTCCATCCTTCTCCATTTGCACACCCTGACCCTCCTATTTCCCATCTTGCTCTTGTCTTACATTTACATTGCCAGCTTTTTGGAGCAGGGACTGTCTTTGTTTTGTGTACAAGTGCACAGCACAATGGGGGCCTGAGCCATGAGTGAGACCCCAGGGTGTTATAATAAAGCATGACTGAGCTGACCCATGTGTATCTGGGCAACTGCCCTCTACCGGCTAGCATTAAAATTGCTCAACTGTGTGTCATAGATCTTATACAGATAAAAGGAAATGATGACTCTTTTCATTCTAGTGCTGTGTTTTTCCAGTGGAAGTAGCTCAGTTCTGTTCCCGTTCTCACTATGAGGGTTCTCATACAGAAATTCTCAGGTGGTTGTGGATTTCTTACAATCTACAAGGTAGGTCAAATTTTAGCCCTCAACAATTTGATCGAGTCCCTTCAAATAAAAGTGTCAATAAGCGACTTCTGAAATTCCAGAGGGTTTCTCGGAATATAACGGGAGGCCTTATGCAGGGTTATCATACACCTGGGAGGCCTGGATATTGAGAGAGGTTTCTGAGTCTAAGCATTTACAAGAAGCATTCAGTATTGAAAAGTGATTTAGACACCATGCAGCAGTGAAAACTCTTTACATACATACATACACACATACACACAGTACTGCTTTGTTGTGCAGCTCTAATTATATATCGAACTGCCCTTGTTACACACTGAAGTGCAGTGAAAATGAAAAGCTATATCACTTTTTTCTGACATCACCCATATCTGATAACACAGTGACATGACAGCGGGACCATGTGCTATAACTTCTGCATATGACTGCAGCCCAAGCAGTTTTACAAATCATATTGACCTATGACAGCTAAAGTCTTCTTGGTTTTTTTTTTTAAACCAATGGGATTGTAGGATGCAAATAAGATAAACCATTTCACTGGCAATACATAAATCTGTCTGGCTTCTAACTGGCTGAAAAAACAGTGATGTCACATTTTTACCCCTCATGCATGTAGTCCACAACAGTCCTGCAAAGAAAGGGTCCATAGGTATACAGATTAGAAATGCGTATGCAATGGAGAGTATGAATTCCAGCCCAGCTGCAAGATGCTGCCCTGCTGCTCCAACATCCCCACAAGCTTTTCTAGTCTGCTTTTCCTTTCTTGTGCCTTGGCTGTGGGAGACAGGGGACGATCCAAAAAGGAGATCATTGATAGATTCCCCCATGCACAAAGAGCAAAGCGTGTATTTTTTGCCTCGCTGGGTTTTATTTTAAAGTAAGGAGGAAGAACAAGTCCAATATGTCAGAGAGACAGCAAACAGCAGGAGAGATTTCCCAAGCACAAATACAAGTTAGGTGCCCGACTGCCTTTTGTGCCTTTGAAAATCTCCCCCTACAAATGGCTCTGTAATATTCTGCATCTCATCTGAAACACAAAATGGCAGCTGCCTCCCAGCTGGCCATAAGATCCCTCTACATTTAAAGGGGCAGCATACCAAAAATGGCACGAAGGCAATGCCTTTCAGTGACATAGCTACATGGGCTGCACACGAATGAACCTCAGAAAGCTGCTGCTGTGCAGCCTTGTGCGGTGATCCTTCTGCAACCCACGAGAGAGGGTAGAGCTGAGCCTGGTGGATGAGAGACCTCCAAGGAAAAACCCAGGGTGCTGCAGGCACTGAGGCTGGTGATGGAGGGGGTGTCATCTTACCCTCTGACTCAGTATAGAGCTGATTGCACAGTGTAGCATTGGGGGGTGCGGTCTTTTGCGCTAGCTGTAAAAATCAAGGCCCTGAGCACTCGCTCTTAACGATCCCCTGGTGCTTTTCACAAAGGTAGGTGTGTAAAGCCCACTATCATCGATCCAGTTTTAAGTGTGAGTAGTTACATCCTGTCTCTCTAAATAGTTTCAGCACTTGGACACTTCCTGTCCTAAACTATCATGCAGCGTGCTGCTGAGGGTTTGATGGATTCCACCCAAGAGTGGCTACACTTCAACTACAGATAAAGTGAATCCTGTGTGAGGGTGAAATGAAAGACTCTGCTACCATGCAAAATGTTATGATAAACATCCAGTAAGTTAAACTGCAAAGGGGGCAAACTAGTGTCACAGTTGCTTTTGTAGTTGCTTGAGCCAGCATGGGTCTCCACGGGGTACATAGCATCGAGGATGTTCCCTGCCATGGGTAATTTGTCTCAATCAGACTCAGAGGAGGAAAACAGAGAATTGAAGGAAGAACACTACAAGCTATACAAGCTTCAAAAGAACATAATGGGAAACAGCTCAAGGTACTGACCTTAAAGATTGATTCTCTTAACCAACGTTTTGATGGGTTGCAAATTAAAGTGAAAGGGATAGGAGAAAGGCTGCAATTACTGAAAGAACATAATGTGAAGCTTAGAGAGGATGTGAAGTCATCTGAGAAAAACATAGCTGCTATAATTGAAGACAATGGGCCAAATTATAGACTTGGTGACACTGGTGTAAATCCAGAGTAATTCCATTGCAGCCAGTGGCATTACTTCAGATTTACACAGGTGTTGTGGATCCAGCAAGGGGACTGGCTGGCTCATGGAACTTGTAATGGGCAATGGAGACTTTGTACTTTTAGGTCACTGGCTTGGAGTCCAGCCCAGATCTATTGTAACCAGAACTCATTAGCAGAGCTGGTCAGAACAATTTGGATGAAACAGTTTTTTACTTGCTGGGTTGTTGTGGTGTTTAGATGCTGCTTGTAATTATTAGAACTGGGAGCACTGGCTGTTGGGAGTCTGAAATGACAGGAAACAGGAAGGGGGGGGAGGAGTTGAGGAGGCTGAGTGAGAGCTACCGAGGGTGCAGCAGCAGCTTGGTAAAGATGTTTCCACTTTATTTTTAAAGTCCTGTTGAAGTTTGTTAGTACCTTGCCTGGTTGCTGCAACAGTCGTCGAACTTGAAGTGACTTGAAGAGAGAGTTTGATTTTGAAGAAGCTGCTCCAGAAACCTGCCCACTTTCCCGCCAACATGCCTACGCAGCTCCTCGGCAGCAGACCTAGCAAGTTGCTGTGGGACCCAGCGTTCCAGGGTCCATGACTCAGGGGTAGCCTCTGAACCAGGGATCCCAAGTCTTCAAGGGTATCGCTACAGTGCAGCTGGGAGTGAGCACCTCGGCCTGGGTAGACAGACTCACACTAGCTTCGCTCCAGGTAGCACGCTAAAAATAGCATGGATGTTGTGGCTCTGCAGTCTTGGGATAGCCACCTGAGCTCAGACCCCAAGAGGTCAAGTGGGCTCGAGAACCTGAGCTGCTGCCTGAGCCACAATGTCCACACTGGTATTTTTAGAGTGCTAGGTCAAGCGGAGCTAGCTCAAGTCTGTCTATCCCAGGCTGGGAGGCTCACGCACAGCTGCAGGGTAGACATATGTGAAGCTCTCAGACAGCCTGCCAAGCAGACTGTAACTGAATCAGGGACCCCAGGGCTTCCAGAGTCCATGGCTCTGGGCCAGCCTGCCAGGCAGACTGCCCTGGGAATGGGTCTGCATGGCCTTTCATGGAAAATGTCAGAACTTTGGGGGTTTGTTCTGAATCAGAATTAAACCAAATAGCAAAATCCTCCCTAAAACAGATTCCGCTCTTGTTGCCCAGCTCTACTCATTAATACATTTGTTAACTGTTGGATAGCCAGTACATGACCAAGCTCACCCGCTTGTTCTTTTCTTATTACACAGGTGTTCACATGACAAAATTACATTTTACATTAATTGGCCCCCTTGTAGCAGCATCAAGTGAGAGATCAAGGACTCACTGGGCTACAGAAGTTGAATTCTTCTAAATTGGGTGGTGTGGGGTGTATACCATTCACATGCACATTCTGGTGACTGGCTCAAAAAAAGGATAAGGACCTACTATTACTCAGACCAGTCAAAGGAGTTGTCCTCTAGTTCAGTTGGTAGCTCCCGGTATTTTTCTGAGCCTAAAAGGCAACAAGTCTAGTTCTGCCTCCCCAGGGTTGGGACGCAGAGTCGGGGCACAGTGTCTGCAGCATGTAGATTCATTATGGAGGAGGGAAGGGAAGGTGAAGGTATAACACACAAAACACGTGCTTTTTGGGTAAACCCAGGTCATCCTTATTCAAAAGTAACGCGGCCCATGCCTTTACAGACACAATACCTGTTCTCTCTGCCCAGTCTCCGAGATCTCAAAACTCCAAGCATCCCCCTGGCTTCTTGAAAGAAAACACATTCAACACTGGCAGCTAGTGTGTTTCTAAACACAACCTCCTCTGTCTACACCAGCTACAGATTCCAGTTAAAAACTGAGTTTGTCAAAACATGTTAGAGAGCATGTTTTAAAACATGACCTGGTTTCCTAGTCTGGACATGCCCACAGGGTGTATCAACCATCCCAGGTGCAGGGAGGAGGAAAGCTGAAAGAGTCTGAGAGGTTCCAGAATCTGAAGAACTGGACACAGACTGAAATCCTGGTGCCAGTGAAGGCAATGGGAGTGTTGTCACTAGCTTCAGCAGAGCCAGGATTGCAGCTGGGGTCTATAAAAGGAACTGAAAAAAACTCCTAAAAAGTTGAGAACTTGAATGACATGGGCTACGTTGTGCCCTTGTTTAGCTTCAGGGAATTAAGGGTTGATCCCTTCCTGACACCCAGAGTGTGGAATTATCCCGGTATGTGTCAACCAGGGAGCTTTTGGTACCTGCACTTTGTAAGGCACAGTCATGATCAGGCACTGGGTTATTGCTGCTGGGAGCATTTTCCCAGCGACTAAAGTTCATATTTAAGGTCCAGCCATCTTTATCTCTGTTTACCAGTAATTACTGTAGATGTATATTGTGCCTTGCATCCTCAAGGGTTCCAATGCACTTTTTTTTTTTTCATAGATATTTAGGTCAGAAGGGACCATTATGATCATCTAGTCTGACCTCCTGCACAACGCAGGCCACAGAATTTCACCCACCACTCCTGCAAAAAACCTCTCACCTATATCTATGCTATTGAAGTCCTCAAATCGTAGTTTAAAGACTTTAAGGAGAAGAGACTCCTCCAGCAAGTGACCCATGCCCCATGCTACAGAGGAAGGCGAAAAACCTCCAGGGCCTCTTCCAATCTTAGCAAACACTGTTGAAATGCAGCTACCTCTGAACTGGAGAGCAGAAACCTACACAATAGTGAGTGGATAGGAAACATTGGCCAAGTCCTCCAGAGGCAGCTTCGCCTGTTATAAAAAGTGCCATTTTTTAAATGATACTGAGTGTGGGGTTTTCATCATTGGTCTAAATCTGTTCCCATTGAAGCCAATGGTAAAATCCCTGTGGCAGAGCTCCAACCTTGTCCCCGTGGGTCCCGCGCTTCCAGGCAGTTTATGCTAGCTTCAGAGGCTCACTGCAACCCTCCATGTAGCCCTTCTGTCTCTAGGGCCAGGGATACAGTCTACTGAGCCCTTTTCATCATAAGCCAGCAATGGAGGTTGGTGAGAGAATTCCCACAGTCTCTGTTGCTCCTATGGCTTCATGCCAAAACAGTTTAGCATCCTGTCCTGACAGGGGCCTGTTTTCCCCTCCCAGGAGGTGTTTCTGTAGTGGTGGGTTGGGGGGAACCCGGGCCCACCCTCTACTCCGGGTTCCGGCCCAGGGACCCTAATGGTAGCAGCTGTTGGCAGCCAACCTTTCACTGCCAGAGTTGCTACATTTCCCCGGGCCATTTCCCCACAGCTCTCCTGCTTCTCCCTTCTTCACCCTTACCTTAGGGCTCCCTTACCAATGACTTGAGGGTATCTTCATTATCCAGCCCTTCAGCCATACTTCCTCTCCTCTGGCTCCTCTCTGCCTGACTGAAGTGAGCCTTTTTATATTATCAGAAGGGCCTTAAAGTCAGGCGGTCACATTAGCTTAATGGCCTCACCTGACTCTTTGCAGGTTAATTGGAGTCAGATGTTCTCATTAGCCTGGAGAAGCCCCTGCTCTGGTCAGTCAGGGAACAGAAACCTGTTCATCCAGTGGCCAGTATAGCTGCCTTCTGCTACTCCGCTGTACACCCAGACCAGACCTACACCATCCCGGGCCGCACCCTCTTCGACAACCTGTATCTAGTCCGGGACCTCTTGGAACTCGGGTGTAGGGACGGTCTGTCGTTCGCCCTCCTGTCCCTGGATCAGGAGAAGGTGTTCGACAGGGTGGATCACAGGTATCTCCTGAGCACTCTGCGAGCGTTTGGCTTCAGACCCCAGTTTGTGGGTTTTCTCCAGGTGCTGTACGCCTCTGCAGAGTGTCTGGTCAGGCTCAACTGGACCCTGATCGAACCGGTCAGCTTCGGGCGAGGAGTACGGCAGGGGTGCCCCCTCTCGGGCTAGCTGTACGCTCTGACGATCGAGCCCTTCCTCAGTCTCCTCCGCAGGAGGCTGACAGGGTTGGCGCTACGGGAGCCAGAGCTGCGGCTGGTCCTGTCACCATATGCCGATGATGTGCTCCTCGTGGTCCAGGACCCGGGCGACTTGGCGCGGGTGGAGGCTTGCCAGGCCGTCTACTCGGCAGCCTCCTCCGCCTGGGTCAACTGGGTCAAGAGCTCTGGCTTGGTGGTAGGGGACTGGCGACAGGCGAGCTCCCTCCCACCCGCGCTTCAGGCCATCCGGTGGAGCGCGGGTCCACTGCTCTATCGGGGCGTTCACCTTTCTGCCACGCATCCGTCTCTGCTGGAGAACTGGCACGGTTTAGAGGGCAGGGTGGTAGAGCAGCTCCGGAGATTGACAGGACTGCTCCGGTGTCTGTCCCTTCGAGGGCGGGCACTGGTGTTCAATCAACTAGTCCTGTCCATGCTCTGGTACCGGCTCAACACCCTGGTTCCAGCCCCGGATTTCCTGGCCGACCTCCGGAAGTTGATTCTGGAGTTCTTCTGGTCAGGACTGCACTGGGTCTCTGCAGGGGTTCTCCATCTACCCCTGGAGGAAGGAGGGCAGGGCCTGAAGTGTCTCCGCACTCAGGTCCATGTCTTCCGCCTCCAGGCCCTGCAGAGGCTCCTTTATGGTGCCGGTAGTCCGGCGTGGAGCGTACCGGCACTTGCCTTCCTGCGCCGCTTCCGAGGGCTCCGATATGACCGGCAGCTCCTTTATCTCCATCCGAGAGGTCTTCCGCGAGACCTCTCCAGGCTGCCGGTCTTCTACCAGGACCTCCTCTGGACCTGGAAACTGTTCACAGCGACCAGGTCCGTGGCGGCCTCCGTGGGGGAAGATCTCCTCGCGGAGCTCCTGCTACACAACCCCCAGCTCCGTGTGCAGGTGGTAGAGTCCCCCTCGGTGCGCCGGAGGTTGGTCCTGGCAGAAGTCACCAGAGTCCTCTCCTGGACTACAACCGGGGAGACTGGCTGGATCCCCTGATGCTCGCTCAGCGCATGGGGCTCTCCAGATCTCGTACTCCCCTGTGTGTACTTCAGGAGGTGAGGGCTGCTTTGCCGCCCGCTGCTTGGGTTTACCTCGACCAGGTCCTGCGAGAGGGTGTGCCCCACCCACCCTCCACCCCCAGGCCCTCCGGACCTTTTCATCGGGCCCCTGCCCCGTGGACCCGACCGACCGACCCCCCCACCCCTTCACCGTGAGCCGGCTACGCGAGCTGCAGCCGGTCCGGTTCCAGACCGTGCCAAAACAACATCTCTACACACTCATGCTCCACACCCTTCACGTCCTCACCCTCGCGTCCCGCCCTGACACAAAGTGGCAGGACCTCCTGCCACCTCTAGAGGGTGAGGAGCCCCGGTGGGCCAGCCTATATTCCACCTTAGTCCCGAGGCCCACCAGGGATATCAGTTGGCGGCTCCTTCATGGGGCCATGAGCACAGGCATGTTCTTGGCGCGGTTCACCCCAATCCCGGACACCTGCCCCTTTTACGGCGTGAGGGAAACCCTGGCGCACGTCTACCTGGAGTGCACCAGGCTGCAGCCCCCTATTCCAGCTCCTCATGAATATTTTGTTAAGGTTTTGGTTGCACTTTTCCCCTCACCTCCTTATCTATACACTCCCTGTCCGTGGCCCCACTAAGTCGCGGGACCTCCTCGTCAACCTCCTCCTGGCCCTGGCTAAAGTGGCCATCTATAAAACCAGGGTGAGGACGTTGGCCGATAGAGTCTCCTGTGACTGTGGGGCCTATTTCTGATCCTCCGTCCGTTCACACCTCCGCGCAGAGTTCCTCTGGGCGCCTCCACTGACTCCCTTGACGCCTTTGAGGAGCAGTGGGCGCTGTCCGGGATCCTCTGCTCGGTGTCCCCGTCCGGTTCCCTTCATTTGACCCTTTGACCGCACTCCTGTCCCTGTTGTTCATTAGTTGTCCCCTGTAATTATTTGGTTTTCCAGGTCCTGTGGACCCCCCCATTAGGCTGGTGGGGGGGATCCTTTAGCTGTGGACGGGCTTTGCCCGCCCACTTCCTGGATCCCCAATAAGGCTACTCTGTTGTACCCAACTGGCCTGGGTCTATCACACCCCCTATTGACTTCAACAGAGCCAAGGTGGAATTTTCAAAAGCACTCACCCTTCACCTGTATGTCCACATGCAAACAATACTGGCTGTTTTGGCGTCATCTGGAAAAAATGCACTTGCATAGAACTCAGTGTATCTATATCGGAAGAATAAAGGGATGAGATGACCTGGAATTTGAACTTGTGCTTCACATGTATCTAGGCATTAGGAACGTGATGTTGAGGCCTATGAGCTAGTTTATTTAGCTTGCTATAACTGGACCTAAAACCATCAGTAGCTGAAGTCTAGAGAACTGTAGCAAAAATAACCCAGGCACTTGATTAATGGAGACTGAGAACGCCTTTCAGCAAATGGGAAGCATGCCCTGCTAACAAGAATGATTTGCATGATTTTATCTTACAGAGCCCTGGCCTTGGAGGCTGGGAAACACAAATTGGACAAGGCATTTCAGAAACCCATGGGGAGTCGTTTTCCCAGACATGGCCAGAAGGCGGGTGGCAGTAGGTTTCCTTGAAATCAGAATTTCAAGGAACTGGAGATGCAAGGCTCCTCACACACTAGAGTCAGCCAAGTCTACGCTAAAAAGTTTTGTCAGTATAGAAATGTTAGTAGGAGTGTGGTTTTTGGTGATATTTTTATACTGGGAGAATACCCTATTGTAGACATATCAGCATAAAAAGGCTTTTGCTGGTACAGTTTGTTTTGATCAAGGAACCGGTATCAGCTATATTGGCAAAAACACTTTCTTTCCGCTACAAGCTGCATCCACACTAGCAGGTGGGTTGCTGGTGTAGCTGCACCAGTATAGCTACGCTGGGAAACCTTTTCTAGTGTAGACAAGACCTACATTCTGAAGAGGACAGATGTAACACGTCACCTCCAATTAGGATGAAGCTAAAAACATTCCTACATGCCTGACTTGCTAGTGACTCTGAACAGAGATCTGAGGAGGACTCAAAGAAACTAAATCTCTGGGTGACAGCCACAAAGTACAGAAGAAATTATCCCAGTGCTGATTGTACCTCGTCACTTACTTAGTGTAATCATGTGTTAATAGCGTGACTAGGAGATGATGTTTTGCTTTTCTTCTCTGTGGACTGTGTCCTTTGTGTGCTTTTCACAGCACTCCAGACAGCAAAGACTCACCCTGTTCCAGAGCAGCAGTACCAGGTTTAACTGAACGCCGGGTTGTGTACCACATTCTTAGATGAGTAGCACAAATGTTTGTGTTTAGTTGCAGAGTAGCAGCTGTGTTAGTCTGTATTCGCAAAAAGAAAAGGAGTACTTGTGGCACCTTAGAGACTAACCAATTTATTTGAGCATAACCTTTCGTGAGCTACAGCTCACTTCATCGGATGTTTCCACTGAATGCATCCGATGAAGTGAGCTGTAGCTCACGAAAGCTTATGCTCAGATAAATTGGTTAGTGTCAGTTTCTAAGGTGCCACAAGTACTCCTTTTCTTTTTGTGTTTAGTTGAATTTTGCTGATGTTTTTCCACATACTTTTTAATACCTCAGGGAAGCAAAAATACCCAGATCTGAGCTTCTCATGATATTTTGGCTCCTGGATGATGGAAGACCAGATGGTCCCTTATTTGGGGCCATTAAATGGCGACCTGAGATCAAAGAAAAAAATCCCATGATGTCAAGATATTGGGGGTACATTTTAATTCCTGCAGAAAGCCATTGTCTAAAGAGGTAGCTTAGTCCAATGGATATAGAACTGGCCTTGGACTCATTGTTCTAACTGTGGCTCTGCTGCTCATCTGCCCTGAGACTTTTGGCCAGTCGCTTCATCTCTCTTACCCAACCTGGAAGTTCTTTTGGGTAGGGAGTGTCTCTATGTGTATATTCAGTGCCTAGCACAACACGGCCCTGATCTTGGTTGGGGCCTCCAGACACTACTGCAATAGTATTTATTAATCATAATGTGAGTCCTGCTCTTCTGTTGGCCTCAGTGCCCAGGTTTTGCTTAATTTGCTAATGGTTTGAAACTGATGAGAAGTTAAAGAGCGGCAGTGGAGTGAGGAGTGATCAGTATTTGTGTTATAAATTGTCATGCTCCTTGGTCAAAGGAGGCTGTACATTTCCTACAAGGTTTGCAGTGCCCATGGGATGGGGTAGGCCAGAGCTGGCCTGTTATTCTGCTTTTCTGGATTCTTCTGAACCTTCCAGTGCTTTCAATCGCATCCGAGCTCTGCTGAGGAATTCCAAGCAGACGCTGTTGCTCTGTGAAGATCCTAGTGCAAGACAAAAGGGATCAGAATATGAGAGAGAGAAAGGGAGAGAGAGGGCCACAGTTCCCGGATCTGCCCAAGTCAAAGCTCTTCCGGGGGCTGGCTGCTTTCACTGTGATAGGCATATCAAACCCCTAGGCCCAAACACTGAGGCTTAGAGAAAGGTCAGGAGAAACGTGCTGCCTGGACCAATCTCAGAAAGAGTGAAGGGGCATTTTGTGAGAGAGAGTTTCACACCCTGGCAAGAGGGTGAGATGAGGGGCAGGGTGAGAGGGGGCCCGTGGCCTGGCCCTCTCCACAACGGCCAGCCGCGCAGCCTCTACAGCATGTGCTTGCTGGAAGCGCTGCAGAGGGAATCGTGACCAAGGCAGGGCTCTGCACATTGGCCCCTCTCAATGGGCTTGGAGGCCATCAGCCACACTCAAGACCTGAGGGGAGAGACGGGAGATCTGTGTGTTTGAAGTATCCCTCTAGACATTTTTCCGGTTGAATTCTCATGTGAGCCATGAAATACAAAGTACATGACAGAGGGAAACAGAATGATACAGTGAGCAGGTCAGAGATCACATGACATCCACGAGCACAGAGCTGTGCTTCTTCTTCACCCACTGATCAGCAGAGCACCACACTGTGGTGTTTGCCCCGTCACTTGCTATTATCCATGCAGTGGCCACTATAGACATCTGTGACTAGCAGGCAACAGGAAGCCAAGAGGCTGCTAAATATCAGGGGAGTTCTATTAGAATTCTGAGTTCATCAACAGCATTCTGGCTGAGACAGCCACATTCGAAAACACACCCTTTCGCTTTATAGCTTGTTATACAGGCAACACTTGAGCTGGAATCCTATTTTATATTCTTCACACTATTTAAAATTTCCTATTCTACTCAGGACCAAAATTGACTTCATACGCTCTAGCTTTACAGTATGAAGATACGCCTCTCCTGCCCCCAGCCTGCTGAGCACCCTGGGTGTTTTTTTTTTTTAAAACGTTTCTTTTGATTTTTCAAGGACTAATGAACTTTACTGGATTTACATCGAGTTCTGCCTCCAAACTTAAATATGGAAGTTTTAAATTCACTTAGGGCTAGTTGACACCAGAAGCGCTAGGTTGGTGTAACTTACGTCACTCACGGGGTGGCTTATTCACACCATTGAGTGACATAAGTTATACCAAAGGGTAGTGTAGACAAGGCCTTAGTGTACTATTTCCACTGTGAACCGGGAGGGAGGGGCTAATTTCGAGTAATGGGGGGAAGTTGGGTTTGATTTTTTAAAATTAGGTCTTATTAATTTACTAAACTGAGTCCCTTGGCATTGTACCTACCCCACAGCATTTACTGCACAGATAATTTCAAACGCAACCACTGAAGAGAGATGCCAGATTCTCATTGACTTGCAAAGGGAATTAGGTGCGTAACAGTCCTTAATGCTTTTCAAAGTCACCCCCTCATTTGGCCTCAGCATCAGGTAGGCAATGGGTGAGGGTTTGGGAGCACGCAACGACAGGAACATGGGACCAGACTTCGGGTCACTTGCAGTAATAAGCAGCTGTTGCTTATTTGACAAACAAAGACATAATCCCATTTATCCACCCTTTTGGGGGGTAGGAAACAGGCCTGCTAGAAGAAGGTAAGCTCTATGGCACAGTGCATATTACAGTGGTGTGGTAATCCCTGGCTGGGGACTGGAGGTGCTAGCACAACGTAAATAAACCATGATCCTTCCCACCGCCAGCACACCATTCAGCTAAGGCTTTCAAAGCACTCCCCAGACACCCATTAGCTACACATTGCAGCCTCCCTCTGAGGCAGGGCACTATTAACCGCATTTTACAGACAATTAACCCAGGGTACAGAGAGGGAAGGTGACTTGCCAAAGGTCACCCAGCGAGTCAGCAGCTGAGGAATCCAGGAGCCCTAACTCTCCATATCTCGCTCTGACCACTATACAACACTAGTTCCTTGCACTTCCATCTAGAACCTCATCAGTTTACCACTCTGTGTGCTCTAGTTCGTACTCTGCAACGTGCTTTGGAGGGTTGAAAACACTGAAGAGAAAAAAAAAAGATAGAAATTAGAGAAAGAATCAGCATGTGTGCGACGAACATCTTCATATTCACCGCTCTCTAGTAATCACAGTGAAGTGATGTCTCCTCTTCCAAGTACAGCAGATATTGCAGTTAGCAGAGATGCCTTCAGAGCTAAGGCCCCAGTTCAACAAAGCACTTACACATTCATTTAAGTACTTTGACGACTCAGAGCCACAATTCTGAGTTTTTAAATGGACCTCTATCAATCAATCCACGACAATAGCATCATGAAAAAACAGACCTCTGCTCACTAGGAGCAGAACCCCTGCTTTGATCCAATAGGCTTATACCACAGCTGGCTTATTTCTTTTTCATTTTCTCTTTCCAGATAGCCTGATTACCCTTGACTGATGTTCAGAGCAGGAAAATTATAGAGTCAAGGGTAATTTTGTCCTTTCACAGACAGTGGGTCCCTTGGATGTGCAGATTGGAAGGTTTGGGAGAACATGAAAAAATTAGTTTGCTTATTCAATTTCCCTTTGTTTTGCCCTTCTGATGTGTGATGCCCCACCTACTCCTCTGTGCGCACAGCGAGCCCCCAAGGGAGGTTAAATGGACACGGATCAGATCCAGCAGCCATTCATCTGCCTCCAGTTTCATCTCCATGCAGAGTCCAGCCATGAGCTGTTGTAATCTCCTAATGGATGGCTCAAGAGTAAAAGCCTTTGAAAATATAAGAAGCAAGAATCAAACCGATGCACATTCTTATTCCACAGCTGTTCTTTATGTCTGTGCCAACATGCTAATACCCTCATTACAGTCAGGTGAATTCCATCACACTGCTATGCCCAGCCATTGACTCTGTAGGCTAAGAGGTCGGATTACTCCCCTTCACCAATACATGAAGACAAATTTCACTGTGGATGTCCAGGAGTTCAATTACCCTATTCTAATTAATGTTCAATTTCACACACATACCCTTTACAGCAGCAGTTCTCGGCCAGGGGTCCGCAGACCCCTGAGCCGTTTCAGTGGGGTGCAAAGCCCCACTACTGAAACCCAGTGCCCTGAGCTGGGCTGAAGCGGGAAGCGGCATGGGGCTGAAGCCCTAAGCTCTCCCTCCACGCCCCCTGCTGCAGCCAGGAGTGTCACGGGGCTGAAACCCCGAGCTTCCCCACACCCCACTGCGGCCAGGAGCTGAAACCCTGACACAGGCAGAAACCTTGAGCCCATGGGCAGAGTTGAGGGGGCACCATGGTGTTGCCCCCCACAACTGCAGTGCCTTACCCAGAGTGGGGCAGTCCTGGAGGCAGCTCCACCCCACACCTCCTCCTCTCCCCTAGTCCTCCTCAGGCTCCACCCTCTGGCCAGGTCCTAGACTGGAAGCCAGAGCCAGGCAGTGAGGGGCAGCTGCTCCTCTGGCTAGTGGTGCCATGGAGTGGGCAGACGTCACATCCCCCCATCTGCTGCTGGTGCCAAGGGTTGTGGCTGCTCCTCGGTCCCCTTTGACTGTTCATGCAGCCAGTCAGAGCTGCTCAGGAACCAGCAGAGCCCTGGGGGAGCAGCCACCAGCACACAGCCCCAGACAGATGGATGGCCTGCTGAGGTGAGTCAGGGTGGGGAGGTGGTGCTCCCTCCCTGGACCCTGTGTGCAGAGCTGACCAGAGCCCCACCAGCCCTTGCCACCCCACCCCTCCACCCCACAAATAGAAGTCAAACTATGCCTATGCCCACCTGGCCCAAAGCCCCACCCCGTGGAGTTTTTCTAGCATGTTGAAGTGGGGCTCAGAAAGAAAAAAGGTTAAGAACCCCTGCTTTACAGGACTGACAAATGGAGCAAAGGTTAAGGAGATCAAGTACAAGGGCACAAATTCTGCCCTCAGTGGCACCCACACAACCCCACTGGTTTTGTTTGAGTTGCATGAGGAGATTGTCGGGCTCAACGGGTAGTGATCAATGGCTCCATGTCTAGTTGGCAGCCGGTGTCAAGTGGAGTGCCCCAAGGGTCGGTCCTGGGGCCGGTTTTGTTCAATATCTTCATAAATGATCTGGAGGATGGTGTGGATTGCACTCTCAGCAAATTTGCGGATGATACTAAACTGGGAGGAGTGGTGGATATGCTGGAGTGGAGGGATAGGATACAGAAGGACCTAGACAAATTGGAGGATTGGGCCAAAAGAAATCTGATGAGGTTCAATAAGGATAAGTGTAGGGTCCTGCACTTAGGACGAAAGAACCCAATGCACAGCTACAGACTAGGGACCGAATGGCTAGGCAGCAGTTCTGCGGAAAAGGACCTAGGGGTGACAGTGGACGAGAAGCTGGATATGAGTCAGCAGTGTGCCCTTGTTGCCAAGAAGGCCAATGGCATTTTGGGATGTATAAGTAGGGGCATAGCGAGCAGATCGAGGGACGTGATCGTCCCCCTCTATTCGACATTGGTGAGGCCTCATCTGGAGTACTGTGTCCAGTTTTGGGCCCCACACTTCAAGAAGGATGTGGATAAATTGGAGAGAGTCCAGCGAAGGGCAACAAAAATGATTAGGGGTCTAGAACACATGACTTATGAGGAGAGGCTGAGGGAGCTGGGATTGTTTAGCCTGCAGAAGAGAAGAATGAGGGGGGATTTGATAGCTGCTTTCAACTACCTGAAAGGGGGTTCCAAAGAGGATGGCTCTAGACTGTTCTCAATGGTAGCAGATGACAGAACGAGGAGTAATGGTCTCAAGTTGCAGTGGGGGAGGTTTAGGTTGGATATTAGGAAAAACTTTTTCACTAAGAGGGTGGTGAAACACTGGAATGCGTTACCTAGGGAGGTGGTAGAATCTCCTTCCTTAGAGGTTTTTAAGGTCAGGCTTGACAAAGCCCTGGCTGGGATGATTTAACTGGGAATTGGTCCTGCTTCGAGCAGGGGGTTGGACTAGATGACCTTCTGGGGTCCCTTCCAACCCTGATATTCTATGATTCTATGAGAACGGATGGCACAATTTAGTTGATACGACTATATGGTAGGAACGAAGTGGGCCAGAGCTTGTCAAGGTTGGTGCTTCTCACAGCCAGACATGACAGATGATAGGGGCTTCTCTTAGTATTGTTCAAAGAAGAGAGCTAGGGTCCGATTTTCAGAAGACGCTCTGCTCTCATATTTGCACAGCTCTGCTAGCACTTTCACACCAAAAACGAAAACAAACAAAAAAAAACGCAAAAGCATTTAAGTCCCACTGACTTTCAAGAGTACTTGTACTCCTAAATCACTTAGGTGCCTTTGAAATTCCAACCTGTAATTTGCACATGTAGGCACAACAACTTAGCACAGAGATGCATACAGAATTTTCTGAAAGTTCTGGCTTCTCCAATTTAATTCATTCAATTAGTTGCCTGAGAAGAGAATGCCCTGTGTACTGATCTGCACCCTGTGCATTTGTCCTAGATATCATAGGGGCTGGAGCACCCACAGGGAACTATTAGTGAGTGCTCTTCACCCACTGGTAGCCAAGCTCTCCTTCCCCTCGCCCACCTCCTCCTCCCCCGAGCGCACTGCGTCCCCACTGCTCCACCCACCTCCCAGCACTTCCCACGTGGCTGCTGCCAGACAGCTGTTTGGCAGCATTAGCATGCTTGTGGGGGGGGCGGGGGGAGAGCAGTGGGAACATGACATGCTTAGGGGAGGAGGCAGGGAAGAGGTGGGGCCAGGGATTTGGGGAAGAAGTTGGAATAGGGGCAGGGAGGGGGCGGACGTGGGGCAGGGCAGGGGCGGGGACAGGGGCTTGAGTCTATTGTGCTTCAAACCTGCCCTAAAACTCAGCACTTCTTTCTAATTCTTACCTGACAAACATTATTGAATTAAGAAAAGGAGGACTTGTGGCACCTTAGAGACTAACCAATTTATTTGAGCATGAGCTTTCGTGAGCTACAGCTCACTTCATCGAATGCATTCAGTGGGAACAAAAATGCATCAATGAAGTGAGCTGTAGCTCACAAAAGCTTATGCTCAAATAAATTGGTTAGTCTCTAAGGTGCCACAAGCCCTCCTTTTCTTTTTGCGGATACAGACTAACACGGCAGCTACTCTGAAACCTGTCATTATTGAATTAGGTGCCTGTGAATCTCAGGATGTCACTAAGGATGGACATCAGGGCAAAGACACATAGTGGGGAGGCTGCCAGTCTATTAACAGAGCAGATTAACTCATTATTTGTGCGTGTGCTCACACTCTGGTGCCTCTTCAAACATGGACTGAATCGCAATGTTGTGTCCCGGGGATTTAGCTGTTAGCACTGTGGGTTTGTTGCACTGCAAGCATAAAATCCTCCAAAACAAACAGGGAAGCAGTTTGTTACTAAATGGGAGTTACATAAGCCAGAGTTGCCATGAGAAAGTAGGCAACCAACAAGACAAACACTCGGTGAACGTGTGCACACACACACAAAAAGTAAACACCAATGACCAAGCTAGAGCATTAGTACCCCACTCCACTCCAGTCAAAACCACTTACACTCAAATGAGACGTTCTGCTGTTGGAATGTGTGACAAGACCCTAGCTTCCAGCAGCCCTCATGGAGATGTACACAATGTAGATGCAGAATAGCTTATATTTGATTCGCTGTCTTTCAGATGTGGTTTACTACAGTGTTACCTATCTCAAGAGTTCAAAAATCAAGAATCACAATACTGGCATAAAAATCATGAGGGTTTTTTAAAAAAATAAGACATGGGGTCTTTTTATTGGCCTTCTGGGTGCACTTGGGTCACATTTTCCAGTTTCTCTGCACTCATGAGGGCTAGATATGTACTTTAATAAAACAAAAATTAAATTGAAGTTCTTAGCTAATCACCTGACTTTGAGGGCTGGCAAAAGCCACCAGTGTTGCTAATGACACTTTGAAAATGTTGTCCTAATGTAAGTGTAACCCACTGGAGAATTTGTGCTACAGGTCTCCCCACTGTGCCTGATCCGCACAGGAGAGGAGTCTATTATAGCCCCAGCTAGAGTCTCAGCTCTCTCTAGCAGTTCATGCTTTTAGCTCTGGAGTTCAATCCCCTCTGTGGCAGTTTTCACGTAACTGCCTTGAGAAAGGCCTCATGTAGTGAATCAGTGGCAGATCTGAGCTCAGAATTCAGGAGCTTATGGGTCCCAGTACTAGGATCAGACCACACTGTGTAGTCAGGGTTGTAAGAGGAGTAAGGGGGTTGAGAGAAGATAAAACGCTACTCACTGAGAGTGGGACTTGGAATCCAGATACTTTTATAAATGAAAGGCAACAGGGGTTACACAAATGTCTGTGAACCTTCTTGTGTTGTCACCAAATAATGTAGACCTCAAGACAGATCCAAATGGAATGGGTGGTTGAACCTTCTTCTTAACGCTGGTAAGTACAGCTAGTACACAGCAGTGAATTACATTTCACCCACCCCACGGCAGCCTGGAGCACAAACACAAATGGAAGTTTGCTTAGAAGATGAAGCCAAAGGAAAAGTGCTGTCACCAATGAGGCATGATTGGCAGGATGGCAGAAGGGCCTTCCTCTAAAAGTGTGGCTATGATACCTTTATCATTATGCAGTAATTAAATGCACCAGTCAATGCTCTGAGATTTACCAAATGCTCAGTAGTGAAAACAAACATAGCAGCAATGTACAGAGAAGGTGGAAACAGAATTAAGACTAAAGACATCTTTCAGGACCTCAGCCATGTGCAGCCTCTAGCCCTCAGACACTCTTAGGGATGGCAGAACCCATTTGGATTCAATAGGGATGGATCAGAATCTTTGCACAGAACTCAAAGTGGACCCTGAAGCTTTGAAATAGAAGAACCTTTAAAAAAATAAAAAAGAATAGAACTTTCTTTCATTCATTTGCATCTCTTCACTCCCTGCTTGCCGTGGGGATGGGGAGTGGGAATAGTGAAATGTCACAGGAGAGTTTTCATGGCATTGCCAGCCCATCAGTGTGTTAACAAGAGGGGAGCAAAGAGGTCATGCCCCACTTCTAGACAAAGGCAGTTTGGTGCAGCATCCAAATGTTTGGACTTTACATCCAACCCCACCTGTCTTTCCAGGGCCGCCTCTCACTCACAACACGGTTCTAATTCACCAGTGGTCTAAGTATTGGTATAAAAATTGTCTTACCAGGACAGCTCACAGACCCATCTTGATTGGTATCCTGCATCCCTGGCAGCGTTTGTGTGGGTTGTTTCAAATAAGCACTTGATTTTTTTTATGATGCTATATTTCTGTTACATTGACAGCACACAGAAATTAAAGTATTTTATGTTTTTATATTTCTGGAAGGCTGCAGCATAACACTGCTTTATCTCTGAGAATCCAGAACCAAAACCAGAGAGACACAAAGCAGGTTGCTCCCAAAGACAGGAAGACACAACTCATCCCATCTTGTTCTAGGCTGGGTCTTTGCAGATTGAGTGCAGAACAGTGAAGACACAGATCCCACACTTCCCTACAGAGCCCCTAGCCTGCAAGCAGAACCAGAAAATCCCTTAAAATTACAAGCGACCACTTTAAGTGTAACACAGTTTCAATGAAAGAAGAAAAGGAGTACTTGTGGCACCTTAGAGACTAACCAATTTATTTGAGCATGAGCTTTCGTGAGCTACAGCTCACTTCATCGGATGCATGCCGTGGAAACTGCAGCAGACTTTATTTATACACAGAGAATATGAAAAAATACCTCCTCCCACCCCACTGTCCTGCTGGTAATAGTTTCAATGCACACACTTACTCCTTCTCATTGTCAGAAAGAAGCAAAAGACAGACTAATAGCCTATGACACCACTGCTGCATTCTCAGCAAAGATGGGACAAATCTATTGCATGCTAGATATCAGGACTCAGTAGTGCTCGAATATTGAATATGAACACATATAGATCACCACATCCAGAGAAAAAGTTAAGTTACACCGAGGCAGTGAGATTAGGAAGTGGTTAGCACTGTGCATCCACCAATAAATCAAACACCTGCTTCTATGTCCACTATGTGCAGAGGACCCAGGAGTGATGGAAATCAAGACTGCCACTCCTTGGAATCACAAAAGGCTTTGGCACCGGACTACATGCGATGTGAAAGCTGGGGAAGGACAACCACCACCATGCTCCACTCCTCTGATTTAGAAATCAGTCTAACTCAGCCTAGCTTGTATGATCATGTCTCATCTATCCCACTGTGTCAAGCTATCCTTCAGCGGCTCAAGAGCATGAGTACCAACCTCAGAACAGATTGTTAAGAACCAGGGCACAAACCCCATATTGGTGATGAGGTCTATACTTAGATTTCACCTATCAAGTGTGAAATCCTCTGGCACTATAACAGCCTAACCATGGAGTCAGACAGTCAATCCCTCTGGGTACTCAGATCTATCTTGTCACCTAGGCAAGCTTGCCTTTCTGATAGGTAGTCCCTTACACCAAGTATCAAAGCAATATTCAGGTGCCAAAGGACCAGTCACTTATCCCAGGTCAATTGCACTTTAGATCTCACACCAAAAACACCACTTGTTCCCAATCCTTTAATAAACCATCTGCAGATTAATAAATATAGGAAAAGGAAACGAGAGCTATTAACAAGATTAAAGCAGGTAAACATCTACACACAAACCAGTTCCTTTCTTACATTTCTAAAAGTAATAGAAGCTTCTAGAATAAGCAAGCTTTATATGTCCTTTAGCACTAACCCAAGCTACACACTCAGAATCTTTTGCTTACATCTAGTCATCATTGCTCCCCAGAGTCCAAGCAGCATAAAGATACAGTTCCTTCCTGTTAGGGGTTTTATTCCCTTCCCTGCTTCTGCTTTGAGCTTCATACATAGCTGATGAGAGGAATTCACTTGCATGACTCATCTTCACCGGGGCGGGGGGGTGAGAGAGAGAGAAGGGGAGGGTAGAGTAAACAGCAAAGTCTTTTGTCCTCTTTAATGTTCCACACTAATCTGTCTGGTGTCAGTGGGCCTTCTTTGATGGGCAGGACAGAACACTTGATGGAGAGCAACATTTCACACTAGCTAGTGTCGCTCTCCTGTTGGTGATTTACACCATTACAGAGGCTTACATTGTGGGATACAGAGGTTATGAGGGAGATTAATGCATGCAGCAATTTACAAGCATTCCATAAAGCACATCCATCAACCATATTCTCATAATCCTAATACCTGTTTTAACAATACTTCACACAGGTGAGCCAGACTGGTCTCAGCCCTGTATTTGTCAGTGTTCATGCCAAGGTCCCCATGTTTCCACTGAACTGGCACCTGGACTGCCAGCAACACACTGATCAACCCATACCTTCCCTGCTGATGACAAGGACGGAAGGGGATGACAGCCTTGGCCAACACCCCAGGCCCTGAAACTGCGGAGGCTCAAAAGCCTGAGAGCAGAGGGTGAGGAAACCCCTGCTAAATCTCCTCACCCCAAAAAGAATGTGTCAGGCAGTAGCAGCAGCACAGAATAGCATCACCTCTAGACCCACCTTAGCAATGCCCTCCCCACAAACAGCTACCTGCTCCTGCTGGCCTAGGAGGCAGAATGACCATTAGGGCCCCATGAGCAACATGAATAGTTTTGGCCCAAGGACAGATTTCAAATGGGGTTGGGACTTGGGACTCTGATGAGGGATCTGTGACTTGGACTCCAGACTCAATTTAGTGTCAGTGCCAGGCTAGGTGGCTTTGGGACTCGGTATCTGATGTGAAAAAAGCAGGGACTTTAGTTAACAAATACAGCAATTTTTGGAAAACATTTACAGAAAACTCACCTCCTTCTAGGGTTCAGCTTCATAAACTAAGATAAACCAGAGTACACATAAAATTCACTTCAGACCTTCTCCCCAGGGCCTCCTTCCTCAGGACTGCTCAGCACACCCCCTAGATCCTCTCCTTTGTGTATGCATAAGGATGGCCCTGGACTAAAAGTGACCTGGCTGGAGGTCCCACACCTCCTGGAGTAACAGAATCCAATAAACTAAACTCAGACAAAAATAACTCTTTATCCCCTACCTAGGCTCTCTCCTCTACAGACCCTTCACCACTTCCCGGGCTCTGCACGATCAACCTCCCACCCTTGTGCGGAGCAGCACCTCCAGGGCTTTCTCCCTGGCTCCAAACTCAATAGTCCTTCTCCATCTTGTCTCAGGGGGTGTCCGCACCACCTTTCCCAGGGGAACCCAGACTCTCCCTCTCTAGGCTCCAGGCCAGGGACCCTGGAGCAAACAGCTAAGGTCTGCTATCTCCCTGGGCAAGATTGGCCTTCTTTCAGGGCCTCTCCCAGAGCCCCTCCCTAGGCATACTTCCCAGCCTGACCTCTCTAATCACTGGAGAGGCACTGCCATCTACAAGGCTTTTCCCCTGCTTACCGGCGCTTCCTCCTGTTACACTCCCAACCTAGTTCCTTCTCCAGCTGGGCCTCATCTTCTATTAGGCCTGGCCATCCCTGCCCCCACCAAGTGCACTAATTACTCTCGGTCTCCAGTTCTCTCTTTCCTTACTAGAATGGGATACATTCCCCCATGAGAGGGGGTACGGGGGGCTTTGACTGGTAATTGGAAGTTTTAATTTCATACATAACTCAGGTGGTTTGGAGTTTGACTGGCTCTCTGTACATACTTGCACGTTGACAGTCATGTCCTCAGGCCCTCACTCAGCTTGGACTCAGTCATTCCCCAGGCAAAGCAGTCCTGTTGGGGACACTGGGGCATGGCCACTAGGTAACTCGAGGGGATGGAAGCCCCCTCACACTAGGCCCAAGTGTCCTTGGCCCCTCCGCCTGGAGGCACTCATAGCAGTTATGCTGAGGATCTGCAACAATATGTTGCAGAGTCAGACTGCCTAAAACTAAACAAGGCCAAACAGGGCAGATATGGAAGAAAAATGCTGAATAAAGCAGCTTTATGTATAGTTTAACAAATGATACAAAAAACAAGGGAACTAGCTGGTAACTGGATTGGCTGGCTATATGGATACTTAGGGCAGCTTGCTATTGGATAAGTATGCTGAAGAAAGGATGTATAAAAGCCTGTGTAACTTCCTGCTCTGTGTGCAGGATTTGAGATTCTATTCTCCCTGTACCTTTTTGAAGCTTCAAATAAACTTTTCTGCTTCTCCACCCCGTTGTGATTATTGGGTGAAGCATACCGGGTAGTGAACCAACCCCCGCTGTTGTTTTGCCTCTCGGCACTGGGTGCCGGCAACAGTCCCAATCACATACCTGTCATGCTCCTCCCCAGAGCTGTGTCTGGTGAGTTCAAACACATCTGGCCAAGGTTTGAAGTCCCCTGCCAGCCCTTACTCTGTCCAACTAGGGCTGCCCCCAGTCCAGGTTTTCCCAGGATCCTCCCTTTTTTGAGGTAGCTGTTCTGAAAAATCTATAAGGGTGCCTAGTGTCTAAGGAGGACAGCCACCGACAGGGCAGCTTTATGGGCTGAGGGTCACCCCAGATGTCCCAATTTGTACCTCAGAGATGGGAACTTTACCTCCAGCCCCCATTGATTTCCCAAGTCTGAGTCAAGATGGCAGAATCACACCCCATGGACGTTTGTCTGAATCAAAATATTCTTGCCCTCCCTAAATCTCTATCTGCCCAGTCCCCCAGGCCTATCGATAGGGGATGTCAGTGCTGACATGGTTGCACTCCACTGCTTTAGGAGATCTTCCTTTCCCGGAGGCGGGGCCCAGGTTCATGAATCATTGCTTGCTTTTCAGGCTCTGCTTTGGGAGCCCAACATGCAGAAAAGGATCAATATTTAATGTGTCCACATCTCCTTGTATTTTTTCCAGAGTGAGAGCACATTTATTTGTTAGAGAGAATGGAACCAAAGTTCATCCCACAAGGGTCCCTGGCTGGGGCAGCATGAGCTGGGGAGGGGATCTGAATCTCCCCACCCTGGTCTCTCTCAGCTGTGCAGCTGCCTGACCCGTGTGCTTTACGTAGGCTAAGATACAGCTCATGCTGTTTCCTAGACTAAATGATTATCTAGATCAGGGGTTCTCAACCTTTTTCTTTCTGAGCCTCCCTTAACATGCCACAAAAACTCCACGGGCCACCTGTGCCACAACGACTGTTTTTCTGCATATAAAAACCACAGCTGGCATTAGGGGGTAGCAAGCAGAGCAATTTAGTCTGCAGAAGAGAAGAATGAGGGGGGATTTGATAGCTGCTTTCAACTACCTGAGAGGTGGTTCCAGAGAGGATGGTTCTAGACTATTCTCAGTGGTAGAAGAGGACAGGATAAGGAGTAATGGTCTCAAGTTGCAGTGGGGGAGGTTTAGGTTGGATATTAGGAAAAACTTGTTCACTAGGAGGGTGGTGAAACACTGGAATGCGTTACCTAGAGAGGTGGTAGAATCTCCTTCCTTAGAAGTTTTTAAGGTCAGGCTTGACAAAGTCCTGGCTGGGATGATTTAATGGGGGATTGGTCCTGTTTTGAGCAGGGGGTTGGACTAGATGACCTCCTGAGGTCCCTTCCAACCCTGATATTCTATGATTCTATAAATTGCCCGGGTCCCCATGCCCCACGTAACTAAGCTGCTCAGGCTTTGGCTTCAGGCCCTGAGTGCAGGGCCGGATTAGCTTTCCCATGGGCTCGAGGCTATTAGATTTTGTGGGGCCTCTGTATACAAGTCTTTTTCCTGGTAGGGAGTATGGTGCAGGAGGGAGCTGGGGCAGGGGATTGGGGTGTAGGAGGGGACGTGGGGATCTGGGAGGGAGTTTGGGTGCAGAAGGGGATTCTGATCTGGGGCAGGAGGCTGGGATGGAGGAGGGGGTGTGAGGTGCAGGCTCCAGCTGGGAGGCACTTACCACAGGTGGCTTCCGGCCAGCGGTGCAGCAGGGCTCAGGCTGCCTGTTGCCTGCCATAGCCCCACGCCGCTCCCAGAAGTGGCTGGCTGCTAGCACGTCCATGCATGCCCCTTGCGGGGAGGGAGGCAGTGGGTCTCCGTACGCTGCCTGTGCCCACAAGTGCCACCCCCGTAGCTCCCACTGGCCGGTTCCCAGCCAATGAGAGCTGCGGGGAGAGTGCTGGGAGCGAGGGCAGCGCAAGGAGCAACCTCTCCCTTCCCCTCCCCACCAGGGGCCGCAGAGATCTGCCAGCGGCCAGCCACTTCCGGGAGCAGCCTGGGGCTACGGCAGGCAGACAGCCTGCTTGATCGCCCCTTTTAGCAGCCCGGAGATCGCTGCTTGTGATTTACTTTTGTGGGGCCTCCCTTGAGCCGGGGCCCTGGGCTGCAGCCCCTAAAGCCCCTGCCTTAATCCGGCCCTGCCTGGGTGGTGGAGCTCGGGGAGGTGGGGCTTTGGCTTTCTACCCTGGGCCCCAGTGAGTCTAATGCCAGCCCTGCTTGGCGGACCCCCTGAAACCTGCTCGCGGCCCATCAGGGGTCCTCAGACCCCTGGTTGAGAACTGCTGATCTAAATGAATGGGCATTACAGTATAAGGGGGAGGGGCCCAGCTCTCCCTCTTCAGCTAAAAGCAGAGAGCGCTCCCCTTGGCTTGGGCAAGCAGCACTGCCCCACCGCTCCCTGCCTTCTTTAGCTGCTGGGTGACAGCACCCCCTCCTGGGTCAACCCTTGCCACTCATGTGCACGTGGGGAAGGCAGTGTCCCAACACAGGGGAGACAGCATGCATGTGTGACCACTACCAAACACAGCTGCGGAGATTCGTACAGGAGCAGCCTGTGCAGAAGACACATGCTGCATGCATTGAGGATGCTGAGAAGATGGGGCAGGCTCACTTCTGCCTGCAGATTCCAGGCTTATGGGGCCCAAAATCCAGACCCCGCTCACTGACTCAGCATGTCTCCCCAGCAGCATCTGCTGGTGGGGTTCCTACAGCACAGGGCAACAGTGCCCCTCCTGCTCTGCTCCTCCTCGGTATTAGTTCAGGATGTGTGAATTTGCTGCCCACCCATTTCCCACAGGGGTGAATCAAACCCCATATTTATAAACCACTAATAGTAAATGTATGGCCTGTGAGCCACAGCCCAATTGTGGAGTTATTAGACCAACCTTATTTCTCTTGGGGGTGAGGGTGCTGAATACCCTGTATAGGTTTCTTAGCGGGGAGTGAAGAGCTGAATACCCCACTCAACCGGGTTTGCTAGGGCTAGGTGTGTGTGCTGACTTCCTCCTTTGGGCTCCAATTCAGCAAAGCACTTAAGCACGTGCCTAACTTTAAGCATGTGCTTAGGACCCACAGAACTGATGGAAGTCAAACAAATGTGGATGCCTTTGGAGACGTATCTAATCAAACTGTGCCTGGTGCACCTGATCCTGATGGGAAACTCTCTCAATAACAGAGAGCAGAGGGCATCAGCTGCCAGATTTTCCTTCAGCTCCCACTGCTGTAAATAGAGTGCTCACTACCATTGACAATCCTGTAATGAGTTTTTATGCAAGTCAGAGGAGGCACATGGATCCTCCAGAGAAGGCAAAGGTATCCTTGCATGTTTCAAGCAAAGAGAAGTTACTCCTTTTATACTGAGCAAGGAAAGATGATCCTTTGTGAACTAAGGCGTCCTGCAGATTTCCCAGCTGCTCAGCATTATCATCTCAGTTACATCTTAAACTAGACCAACAAATTTTCCTTATTCGCTTAGTTTGGAGACTGAGTTAATTAGAACAAGGAGAAGATCAAACTTAGGGGTGATGGGAATTTCTGTGGGGAAAGATCACATTGGCAGGAAAATCAATTCACTGTGAAAAAGGGGGAGGGGAAATTAAGTTACGAGTCTACAGGTGTTTCAATAAAACCCCAAGTGCATTTAGCAACTATAGGGGTCCCCAATTAGACGACTGCTTGGATTAAGCAAAGAGAGGGAGAAGAAATGTTTTAAATGATTGACCTAAATAAAATGTTTTCCTGAGGTGATGTTAGCCTGAAGGGCAGATGCAGTGGGGAATATGATCCATAGTCCACTGGAGGGTGGGAGAGAGCATGGCAAGAAGAATATGTTAATTTGATTTGGTCCAAATGTCTTCGCACCCATCCAGCTTCCATTGAAGCCAATAGTACTGGCCAAACTCCTTCTGATTTCACTAGCGCTAAATCACATTTGGATGGTGCTTAGGTGTAGGCCTCAGTGCTTAAATGATTTAAAGAATGCTAAGCATCTTTCTTGTTGCAAAGGAAGTCTCAGTGAAGGAATATGGTGATATTAATTCAGGTCTCTTTTTTTAATCTGCTGGGTTTAATTTTAGAAATTGCAGCTCATTATAGCAGGTTTCAGAGTAGCAGCCATGTTAGTCTGTATTCACAAAAAGAAAAGGAGTACTTGTGGCACCTTAGAGACTAACAAATTTATTTGAGCATAAGCTTTCGTGAGCTACAGCTCACTTCATCGGATGCATTCAGTGGAAAATACAGTGGGGAGATTTATATATTACTTATTGAACCTGGAAAAAAATCTTTACACTGTAACAGACAAAAAAAAGAGGAGCAAACACCTTTGCCAGTAACTCATCAAAACCAGCAGGAAATGGAGCCAACCCACACAGTGGAAAAGGCGATCAAATCTAATGCAAGAAAACACCAGTGACTAAGAGTATGATGAGCAGTGTTGTCAAGACATCAGGCACAAAGACGGTAATGGGTCCCAGAAAGGAGTCTTAGGCTTTGGTTCAGCAAGGTACCTGACCGAGGCCTCATCTACACTGGCAAGTTTCTGCGCAGTAAAGCAGCTTTCTGCAGTGTAACTCCCAAGGTGCACACGCTGCCAAGCCACTCAGTGGTTAGAAACTGAGCAGTTGCAGCGCTGTAAAAAGACCACCCCGACGAGAGGCGTACCGCTTTCTGCGTCAGGGTTACAGTGCCGTGGTGCCAGTGTAGACACCCTGGTCGATTACAGTGCTGCAGTTGGCCTCCAGGAGGTGGCCCACAATGCCTGTTCTCGCCTCTCTGGTCATCGGTTTGAACTCTACTGCCCTGCCCTCAGTTGACCAACCGTCAGCCCCACCCCATACGTTCCTTGGGAAGTTTGAAAGTCCCCCTTCCTGTTTGCTCGGTGATGTGTGCAGTGGTCTCAGCACATCTTTCCAGGTGGCCATGCCTGCTTCACACAGGAGATGATCCCCTGCTTGGAGCAATGCGGTGCTGCTGGACCTCATCAGCATTTAGGAAGAGGAGGCTGTTCAGTCCCAGCTGCACTCCAGCCGTAGGAATTATGTGTAGCCCTTCTGCCAGGTGGAACCAGCAGCAACAAGGGTATCTAGAGGTTCCTTTTCACCAATACAACACAAAACTGGCTCAAACCCCCACCCAGTGACCTGAGACAATTACACACCACCCCCTGCGTGCCTCTAAGAGGCAGTACTTCCCTCTCGCAAGCACAGAGTCTGAGTGTTGCAAAAACTTTTAATAAAAGGAGGGAAGTAACTCAGCATTAATTTGGGAAAACACCTTGACTAGGGTTCATATACATAACCCATGAGCAAAAGACCCACCCCCAAGTAAGTTGGGCAGTGTCCTTTTCCCCTCAGGTTCTTAAGTCCAGCAACTCAAAAGTCCCTTTAACGTGCCTGTCCCTTCTCTGCTCCCCACTCACAGTTGCTGTCCTTTGTCAGTGCAGCCCCAGAGTTCAGAGGTTCATACGCAGAGTTCACCTCCCAACCTGTGTGGAAGGGGTGGTAAAGAGGCCTCTTACATACTCCGCTGCTTGGGCACTCACTTGTCACCACAACAGCCGATTGCCATGCCTCTCTGTGGAGCTCTGCTCTGTCCTCTCCACCAGCTGTCCTGCTGGCCGCTTGCTGCACCTCTCCACCAGCCGCCCTGATGGCCACTCAACCCATCTCTCCGTGGCACCTTGCTAGCCGCTTGCCATGCCTCTCCACCAGCCTGGCCACTCACCAAAATGTCTTCAGGGCCCCACACTTAACACAGCTCTCAGTGATTTCAGCTGTTAGTGGGGGAACCTCACTGCTGGTGCACACTGTCTCTTGCACTAGAGACACTGTCCCAAAGTAGGTCTAATACTTAGACCTAGGTATCAGTGATTTCAGCTCTGCAGCATGTAACAAGACTCTCAATTGAGTCTAAATTAGCTCTTTTATTATATCATGGAGAGAGAAAGGGTCAAATGGTGTCTAGGACCCTTAAACAGGGCCCACACCACCAGGTACAGATCCCTATCCCCACCCTCTCTCAACTCATTGGGGTTTGGAACCCACGTCCCCTGCCCAGTGAATGCCATTCAGTTAAGGGTGAGTCCCTCCATTGGGGTATGCCAGGTACAGTTCTGCTGCCCTTGGTTCACACAACAAGGATAACAATCCTTTATTACTCCTGCCCTAATAACAAGGAGACTAGGGATACACCACTAGCCACAAGTGATTATTTGGGCAAGCAATCGCATCATGCTGAGCAGCTATGCAGGGTGGGTGTGTCCATGCAACTGAGATCAGCTCCTGAAGTCTTTTTCCACAGCTCACCACTAGATACCAGGGAAGAGCTCATTCTAACTCTGCTTACATATGATATCTACGGACAGATTTCACAATGCATGACAGAAAGGGGCCATGACCGGGACACACTGCAGTGCAGGGTCAAAGAGAAGGAGCTGAGGAATGCCAACCACAAGGTGTGGGAGGCAAATCGCCATGCCTGTGCTGCACCCACGAGCTGCTGGTACTACAAAGAACTGGACATGATACTCAGTGGCAACCCCACCTCCACTGTGAAGGCCACTGTGGATACTTCAGTGGCTCTCGTGCCAGTCGAGAGTGGACTGAGCCAGGAGGAGGAAATCTTGGACGAGGATGGGGAGGGGGACCTAGAGGATGACTCGGAGGTCAGTGATGCATACAGCCAGGAGCTCTTTTCTACCCCGGAGGAGGCTAGCCAGTCACAGCTGTCGGATCTTGGCGAAGCACAAACAGGAGAGGAGGCCCCTGGTAAGTGGATTTGATTTGGGGAATTGCTGAAGCGAGTTGTTGGGGGCATGAGTGTTGCAGAAAGCAGGTGTGTATCTGTATGATGCATATACCACGACATGCCTAGTCTGAGCGGTGGAACAGGGTGTTGGTTGACTCCCTCATTTCATGGGAATCTGCCTCAGAGATCTCCAGGAAACTCTCATGGAGATACGGGGCAATCTGCTGCCGCAGATTCTTTGACAGAGCTGCTTCATTTCTTGCCCTATTAATGGTAACTTTTCCGTGCCACTCTGCCATCACTGGTAGGGGGACCATTACTGCACACATGTGAGCCACATAAGCGCAGCCTGTGGAAAATGTGGGGACAGGAATGATTATCAGGCCCCTGCTACACTGCTGGCTCTCTCCAAGAGCCACATGCCCAGTGTACAGTAGGGTCCGGGAACACTGATTTACCCTGCCCCTGTGGCTACTCACCATTTTGGGGGTCTTGTGGCTCATGTGTGCTTGCCTGGGGTCAGACAGTTAGCGACAGGTATGTGAACAGTGGCTGTATTTTAAATCACTGAATCAGTGTTCTGTGTTGCAAACAATACTGCTTCTGTAAAATGTTGCATTTTGGCTTCACAGAGATGACCTTGGGAGCCCAGCCTCCCTCTTTGTTATCGGCGGCTGAATGGCTGTTCAGAATTAGAAAGCGTCCATGAAGAACTAAAGAAGACTTTCTGCATGAGGTCATGATGCGCTTCACAGCCAAAAACCAAGAATTAAAGGAGTGGCGGGACAGCAAGAAGAGGGACCGAAAGGAGAATGCGGCGCGCCAGAACAAAGCCACGGAGCGGCTCTTAAACATAAAGGTGCGCCAAGCGGACATGCTCCAGGCGATACTAGCACTGCAAACCAAGCAGCTCCGTGCCTTCCCCTGCAGCCGCGGTCTCAAAACTCTTTCCCATGCACTCCCCAGACACTGCCAACACACTCGTATCAACCTTCTGGCTCCATTCTGTCTGTACCCACGGCATTCCACTCCTTCCCCGTCATAGTCCAGGACTCCCAGTACCCACTGCACTCAACACCATCCCTCTGCAGTTTAGCCCTGTTGAAATACAGTACCCACTGCACTGTACTCCAAAGGAGAAGATTGGATATGATCCCTGGACATACACAAATCTTTAACCATCCTGGCACCCCACCTCCTCCTTGGACCATCCCTTCTCCCATCCCCCTCAATGCTGATGTGTTTTTTTGTTTGTCTCTCTCCTCCGATTGTTGTTTTTTAATAAAAGAACTGTGTTGTTTTGAAAGCAATCTTTATTCTATTAATTGAAAGCAAACAGAGCCCTGCAAAGCAACAGACAATTACCTTAAACCTTCACAGTGCATCGTCTGCACCAATCACAATCACCTCCTAGCATTACAATCACTGCACTCCTGAGAATAGCAACAAATATTAGTGGCTTTCAGCTCCAAATTGCTGCCTCAAGGCATCCCTGATCCTTATGGCGCTGCGCTGTGCCCCTCTAACAGCCCTGGTCTCTGGCTGCTCAAATTCAGCCTCCAGGCACTGAGCCTCAGTGGTCCAGCCCTGAGTGAAGCTTTCACCCTTCCCTTCACAAATATTATGGAGCGTACAGCATGTGGCTATAAGCATAGGAATATTGTCATCGGCCAGGTCCAGTTTCCCCTATAGGCAGCGCCAGGGGGTCTTTAAATGGCCAAAAGCACACTTAACAGTCATTCTGCACTTGCTCAGCCTGTTGTAGAACTCTTCCTTGCTGCTGTCAAGGTGCCCCGGGTATGGCTTCATCAGCCACAGCATTAAGGGTTAGGCGGAGTCTCCCAGGATCACAATGGGCATTTCGACTTCCCCTATGGTGATCTTCTAGTCCAGAAAGAAAGTCCCTGCTTGCAGCTTCCTGAACAGGCCAGTGTTCCGAAAGATGCATGTGTCATGCTCCTTTCCAGACCAGCCTGCGTTAATGTCCATGAAATGCCCATGGTGATCCACAAGCACCTGAAGAACCATAGAGAAATACCCCTTCCGATTAATGTACTCGGTGGCTAGGTGGTCTGGTGCCAGAATTGGAATATGTGTGCCATCTGTTGCCCCTCCACAGTTAGGGAAGCCCAATTGCCCACAGGGTCATGCACCTTGCCCAGAGTCATGGTCTTTCAGAGCAGGATGTGATTAATGGCCCTACACACTTCCATCAACATGAGACCAACTGTTGACTTTCTCACTCTGAACTGGTTAGGGACCAATCGGTAGCAATCTGGAGTAGCCAGCTTCCACAGTGCAATCGCCACGTGCTTCTCCAACAGCAGGGCAGCTCTCATTCTCGTGTCCTTCCACCACAGGGCTGGGGTGAGCTCATCACACAGTCCCATGAATGTGGCTTTCTCCATCCAAAAGTTCTGCAGCCACTGATCATCATCCCAGACATGCATGACAGTGTGATCCCACCATTCAGTGCTTGTTTCCAGAGCCCAAAACCAGCGTTCCACTGTGGTCAGCACCTCTGTGAATGCCACAAGCAATCTCATGTCATAGCTACTACGCATGGCAAGATGAATGTTGCACTCCTCTTGCCTGTGAAGTTTAAGGAATAACTCCACTGCCACTCATGACGAGCTGGTCAGAGTGAGCAGCATACTGGTCAACAGTGCGGAATCCATTCCTGCAGACCAAAGAGGCAGGGTGCGCAGTACACAAACCGTTGAAAAATGGCGCCAAATGTGGACTGAAGCACAGGGATTGCTGGGATGCAAAGCAATGCATCACAGAGGCATTGGGACTGGACCCAGGATGTCCTGCAACCCACTCCGCCTTCCCACAAGTCTTAGCGGCAGAAGAGGAAGAGATGCTCTGTGGGATAGCTGCCCAGAGTGCACCACTCCGAATATCACTGCAAGTGCCACAAGTGTGAAGACGCTATTGTGCAGGCAGCTGACAACAGCGCTCTCTGAGCGGCCCTGTAACTGCCGGCGCTGTAGCTCTGCCAGTGTAGACATGCCATAATGTTAAGCACGTAACTAGTCCCTTTGAGGTCAATGGGGTAAAGGCATGTACTTGTGTACCTTGCCGACCGTCATTATCAGCTCCGTAATGGAAAGAGCAAACGCCTGGGAGTCTGAGCGGGTGAGGAGGCCAACTAAAAACGTATAAAGAGAAGGTAACACAGTCCATCCATGAGTCCAACTTGCAAGTCTTCAGACTGGAAACTATGGCAATATGGAAGGTGCTAAGGAGAGCAAATCATGGAAGAAAAAGATCATAGACCCCAATCCTGCAAATCAGTATTGGACTGCAGCACCTGTAGCCATGCCCGAGCTAGCTTTGATCTAGCTAGCTCCAATAACAACAGAAGTGAAACTGCAGCAGCACAGACTGTACAAGACAGACTGTACAGGACTCTGGGTATGCACTCGAGTGGCTAGCCCATGCCACCAGAGCTCCACTGTTATTGTTATTAGAGCTAGCTAGGTCAAAGCTAGCTCAGGTATGTCTACACATGCTGCAGTCCCACCTCTGACTGCACTGTAGACAGACCTTGAGACTCATGTGTTAACTTTACTCACTTATGCATGCACTTAAGTGTTTGCAGGATACAGACCATACAATGCAAGCAAGCTGATGATGGGGAAGATCCTAAAAGAATCATAGGCATTTGGGATCAAGGCTATAGAGCAGGGGTCTCAAACATGTAGGCCGCGGACAGTATGCAGCCCGTGGGGTTATTTTCTGCGGCCCACCAGCTCCCTGCAGCACCCCTGCCCCCCAGCATTTACCTAGAGCAGCTCCGGCCTGGCGCACATGGCGGGCAGGGCAGGCTCTCTGCCTGCCTGCCCTGTCCCCGCGTCGCTCCGGGAAGCAGCTGGGACATGGGGGAGGGGAGGCACAGGGGTCTGTGTATTGCCCTGGCCGCTCCTCCAGGTACCTCCCCCGAAGCTCCCATTGGCCACGGTTCCCCGTTTCTGCAGCTGAACCCCCTGCCCTGAGCCCCCTGCCGCACCCCACACACCTCCTGCACCCCAACCCCCTGCCCTGAGCCCCCTGCCACACCCTGCTCCCCTCCTGCCCCCCATAGGGGTAGGGAGGGGGCAGAATTGGGGTGGGGATTTCAGGGAAGGGGTTGGAAGAGGCAGGGCCTCATGGAAGGGGTGGAGTGGGGGTAGGGCCAGGGCAGCAGTGGGGGGGGGGGGTCAGTGGTGCGGCCCTCAGGCCAATGTACTGGTCCTCATGTGGCCCTTGTGGTCATTTGAGTTTGAGAGCCCTGGTATAGAGCATGGTGGGGGGTGAGGGTGCCACAAACAAGTTTTAACGGTTAATCATCCCCCACCCCTTTTCTTTATGTCTAGATGGAAAGAGGGGTCCTAAAACTCTGTGTTGTAGCATGGGGTGGTGGCATGGAACAGGTTGAGAAGCACTAGTGTATAGTAGGCTATTTAATGGGTTTGGGGTTGCAGCTGTTCCTGGATTCAACGCAGAGAGCTTTATTATAATGCTATGGTGGTTTGCACTGATGGAGCATTTCTCTTGGAAGGCATCACTGTCTTTCATTACTCTATGAAGGCTTAGATGGCAAAACCCAATTTCCCTCACAGCCTCAAATCCTTTCGCTGGTTTTTGGGAGTCAGTAATTTGAAGGAATAATCTGTGATGAGCAGCTAGCTGAGAAATTGGAGTACAGTGGAGTTATGATTTAGAAGAAAGAAATCTAAGTTCTTCTCGGCCTCTTGTCATACTGCAGTGCTCAGGTCCACAACTGGCAGAGTCTAGATGTGTGATCAGTGCAGGTATACTAGCTGAGATTCCAGTCTATTGTTTTGAATAAAGCAGTCTCTAGAGGACAGATGGACAGATGCACAGTGGGTTAGCAATGTGCAGAACTGGAGACCAAAAATAAGACCCAGCAGACTCTGACTTACTTTATAACCTTGGGAAAGTGTTGGAGGGCCAGATCTTCCAGGGCTCGGCACACACAAGTGAGCTCTTTGGAAAAATATCTCCCCATTATTACTGCTGAGTTCTTTTGAGAATCTGGCCCCCATCACACTGAGCCTCAATTTCCCAGCTGTAAAAGAGGGAGAATCCCCTGCCTTTTTAAAGTGCTTTGGGGGCCGGGGATGGAAAGCACTATAGCAGTGCTGAGTGTTAGAGGCCTTTAGCAGAGTCATTGCTTACAGAAATCTATTATTTTGGTTTTGTAACAGATTTTTTAAGCCCATTACACTTTTTTAGTAGTGCAGGTCCCTCAGGTCCTTCCAATGGTTTCCAACTTTAGCTCTCAGCCCAGCTTGCATCTCCTCTATGAGAATGACATCACCAGGGCCACCATACACCTGACACCATCCTGCCCTATGTGCATTTCCTGAGCCATGCTCTGCCTTTATTTATGCCTTTGGCATCCTCAGGAAGTTATGGAACGTTATTAAATGTCCTTGTTGTGACCCAACCATTTAACTCCTCCAAGACAAACCACAGTCGAGCGTGTGACAGTCATTTTAACAAATAATTACGCTTTCCTTGGATATTGGCTCCAGCATTGCTCTGTGCTAGCAAGACTCCAGTGTGGGTCCACCCTCAACCTTAAAATTAATATTTAGTTAAACTTTACCCCAAAATTGCATGGTATATTTAACCTTTCCATTCAAAAACTCAATTAAAGCACACGTTATTGCACTCTCATCTCGCCAGAGGGAATTACAATACATTAAATGTTTGCAAAGCGTTGGATTTTTGAGGAACAGCAATTCTATATCGAGAGAGAGAATCTCCTGGGGCATTCGTTTCCAAAATTGGATTTGTTTATGGTATAATAGGATCCTGACAAAGAAAGCAAGCTTTTGAGTCAATGTTTAAACTCAAAGCATTGTTTAAATAATTAGCTAAATGGCATCAAGTTGCCTCAAAGCCCTCCAGTAAATTCACCTGAAGGTAAAGGCTCATGAGTCAGATAATCTTAGAGGACAAAGCCGTTTTGCTTGTGTGGATGTACTAGTTTGGCACAATCTCTGACTTTTGATGGGGAATATGTAAAGCAAAAGGACCTAACCTTGTCAGAAACATTCCAAAGTCTACTTTGGAAAATTCACGTCCTCTACTTCCCTCCCCGCACAACACATGTCCCATTTTGTTTCTCTCTAATTTTGCAAAATGATAAGTTTAATTTGAAAGGACATAATTCTTAATTTATGTGTTGTCATGAACAATGAAGGGAAAAGTAGGTCATTTCATTATCAGCTGGATGAGTATTTCACCAAGAAGCCGAGAGATAAAGCTAAACAAAATCATCACCCAGCTTCTTGATTCATTTATTAACGGGGGGGAAAATATGGTTATTTTTCTCCTTGCTTGATTTGCACATCTTGGGTTGCAGAGCATATTTAGTTCAGCTTTGTAGTGCGCATATGTTGTGTCTGTCATAGCTGAGAATGCTGCCTATACTCAAGAGCAATCTTTCACAGAGTCAGTGTCTCAATTTATAATTCAATATTGTACAAGTTTCTGAGCCTGTGATAAGTCAAACACAAAAACCCAAACAAGCAGAGAACTCCTTTGTGTAAATAGATGTGACACAGACTAAATAAGCCTTTTAGAAAGAAGCATGGGCCAAGTTCAGGCCTGGTGTCATCCTTCTGCAGTCCATGGAGCAATGCCAGGGATGTGTTTGGACCTGTGTGAACTGTGTCCCAGCTCTGCTGGTCAATGTCATGCTTTTGGGAAATCATGTGAGCGCTGGGTGAATAGTTTAGATGGGAATGGGACTGAACAAGCTGCTTTTGAGTCACGTTAACAGAACCCGTTTGCCAGTTTAGGTGAGACAGACACAGATTGCATTGTGATGTCAAAACGCCATGGTGGGCACATCAGCATCAAATGCCAAGGCCCAGAAGAGCACTGAAACCTGTGGAGGGGCTCCATCCTCAGAACATAGAAGCCGTCTGAGTGCCAACTCTGATGACTTTATCACCAAGTCTCATTAGATTTGCTTTAATGTCCTAGCTCTTGGAGGCAGATGATTAGCTGAGAATCCCAGCTTGCATTTTTTTTTTTTTTTACAAAAATACATTTCTGTCTCTTCGGGTTGTGGAGAAAACTTGAAATTGTGACCTGAATGTACTATAGTGATCAGGGTAGACAGCACCTGCCCCAACAGATGGGGTCGTATCTTTATCATAGTGTTGAGCTGCTGTCTTGTATGTTATTATGTTGATCTTGTAGTAGCTGATCAGGCTGGGGGGAGGTATTGAGAAGCCAAGTCCTGCCTCTGTGTGCTGGACTTGTTACTTGCAGTGTTCCAACAAATCCCTGTGATTCTATATGTGATTATTACAGTGCCCCAAAGGCTCAGCAAGTGAGCCTGCTTTGCCATAAAACACAAAAGAAAGAAAAGAAAAGAAAAGAAAAGAAAAGAAAAGAAAAGAAAAGATTGAGGAGGTTGGGAATTTCTTCTCTCACAGAAGGGCTGATAGGAGTCAGGTAGAAGGAGAGTTTGGGAAAGCCACAGGGAGGGAGTTAGCTCTAGTGGTGGGCCTTGAAAGAGGGGCAAGACTCCAAGGGACACAGCCCTGGGAGTTGGTGTTTAACTGAGGACTGGAGCACAGGGAAAGCTTAAGAGGGATGAGAATGTGAGCCTGAGAAGAACTGAAGTGGTTTAAGTTGATCATTTTGTTTGGGATTTGTTGGGGGGCTTCAGGAGGAGCCCTGGGAGCCCCTGCCCTGAAAGAAGGGTGAATCTTGAGAAGTGGGGGAGGGAGGGAGGGCTGGGAGGATTGAGAGGTCATGGAGCCTGGGAAGGGGCTGTGGAAAAGGTCTGTGGCCAGGCTGAGGTAGGAACTAACCCAGGCAGGAAGCAGGAGTGTGAACAGACAGGCCTTAGCTGCTCACTACAGGATCTTTGAGCTGGAGCCCAGAGGAAAGGACAGGCCTGGCTCCCACTACAGGCCCCCGCAAGGAAGGTGGAGCGGTGACCCCAAAGAGCAGGGGTGGAAGGACTAGTGAGCCTGGCCTCGGTGTGAGGCTGCTGGACTTTTGTTTGCTGGACGCTGTTACCCAGTCTGGGGAGGACTGTGAGTGACCTGACTGGAGGGCTAAGTCACCGGAAGAGGCAGACCACCACAGGGGCTGCATGATGAGAAGAGCCCAGTGGCCATGCTCTGAAGGGACACACCCTCACCCAGGTCTGAGTGGGGCTAACGAGTGCCTCTGGGCCTGCTGCACACCAATGACACACCCCTGCAAGGTTTGCTCAGGCTGGAAGGGGAGGAACTTAAAAGGATAAAACTTCCCTTGGGAAGGGGTGATGTATAGGAAGAGCGTTGCTCTGCCATGGAGGAGATAACTGCGAGACACACTGCTCCCGAAGCCATCCTGACTGACAGTAAGCAATGTGCCCTAGGAAGGGGCAAAGGACTCTGTGGGACTGAGCCCTTACGGGGCTAGGGGCTGCCTGAGAGACTGGTCCTTGTTCCAGCCAGAGGTAAGGAAGGGGAGGAACAAGAGCAAGCTCCGGCCTGTGGGCAGCGGCCTGCAGAGAGGTTCCCCCAAAGACTGCCAATGAAGGAAGAAGATGGGGTAAACAAAGGCCAGAGGGACCTGCGAGGGTCCTGGGAGCCAGCCCCCATCCCCACATACCCAGTCAGGAGGGGGCACACCCACTATGAGCCCACTTCTCTACAGGGACAGCTGTGTTGTCAGCTTTGGGCAAAGGCTGATGTTAAGTAGGAGCAACGCAAGTGATGAATTTGGGGTGCTGGATTTTGGGGACCTCCTGCAGACATGCAGCAAACAAGCCAGCATGGCCTTCTGCTCTGCAGCACTAGAACCAGACGGGCAACCAGTGCTTAATTTGTGCCAGGGCTTGCCAGGGCTGAGCCCTGGCACCTCTGATCTTGGCAGTTCATACCCCCAGCACTTCTAGGCTTGGCAGTTCATAGCCCCAGCACCTCTGTGTTTGCTGCATCGGTTATGAATGTAAAAAAATTGCTTGAGCCCCGGCACCTCTTTCTTTACAAATTAAGTGCTGTCTGGGGCCATCTCTCCCAAGCTGGCCCTGCTGCAGCAGGACCCCTCTTCTCTCCTGGCAGCAGCTTGGGTGGAGCTGGAGCTCTTATGCTTGAGTGTTTGCACCAGAAATGGCGTATTTTGCATGGGATGGGAGGCCACTTGAGCAGCACCAGTTCCCCAACCAAGCCCCTAGCTGGAGTCCTGGCACTGAGGCAATTAAAGAGTCAGTTGAGGATCTGACCAGACCCTTTGCATGCGCGCATGTGGAATTAATTGTATGAATGAGACAAGACAAAATTAAACTCTGCACCCAGATAATTAATCTGACAGCAGCTCAGTTTTTATCAGAAGGATGCCTCTGGCAAATGCTTGGCAGCCCAGAAAGGAAAAGATTTAACATTTTATACAAATCCCTAATCCTGTTTATCTGTTCTCACTCCCTGAGCTACTGAAAACCCCAGTGGTCTCATCAAACCCCCACTCCTTGTTGCAGAAATTATGCTTATCCAATCAGGTAACAGAAAACAGGCCATGTGTTTTATGTGACCAACCGCAACTAATGTTGACTCCTGAGTAGCAAGTACTTGAGCAGATACACCTGTAGCGAGGTGTGGGAGGGGAAGTAACATGTTGAGTAATTTAAAACACTGAGGAAATCACGGTCTTCTCAGGAGAAAGAGAGTAAATTCCTTGAGTACACTGTGTATTATTCACTTAGCTCTAAGCTAGGGGCCCACCCACCTGGTCATCCCCTGCATCTTGTCATCACATTACGTTACTGCTGAACAATGCAGCACACCCAGCATTTTTCCTTCTCAAGGGCCTGATCTAACACCCACTGCACTCAGGGGAAGAAGTCCCACTGGCTTCGCTGAGCTTTGACTCGGGCCCCGGATGCAGCTGAACAATATCTTTGCCCTCGCACTGCAAAAGGTCCATTGATATTGGGCATTATCCATCTGAGCTCAGGCTGCCAAACCCGAAACAAGTCAGCGAAAAAATGAGCACGGAAACCCATAGACCATGAATCCTAGGCACAAGAGGCCAGCCTCCTGTCTTCTGGGATTGCCCTGGAGTATCCCCAAAGAGATTCTGCTGCATCTTTACTAGAAGACTTACATCTATTAAGTAACGGATTATGGGCAGTCCCCTGAGATGTCCCTTAAGACAGATTTCATGTCTAAGTGTCCAGCCACTCAAGGGGGACGGAGCCACACTATTTAAGCAGGAGTTCCATGTATAGCCCATGCAATGGAAACCTGGAAGAACAGAACTTCCTTTGTGCAGGCTCATATATCATCAGATGCAACCATGTGTGCTCCCATAAGAGCTTCATGCCACACTCCCAAAAGGCTAAATCCTGAAGGGTGCTGAGCGCTTGCGTCTTGATTTCAGATGCTCCATACCTCTCAGGATTTAGATCAACACAATACAAATAAATCCATTAAGACCGAGTTCTCCTTGTGTACATTGACTTACAAAATGGGTTTGCATGAAGATTTGGGAGTGAAGGTGTGAAATGGCTGTATAAGCTAAGTATCCTGTGATTTATACATGGCTAGTATTCATGCATCTGAGTGAGAGGCAAACATAACCATTTTCCGTGAAATGACCTTTACTAGCAGCGAACACATTTACATTTAATTTAGAATTACAATTATCAGGTCAACTTGGGAGTGAGTGGAACTTGTATTTATTGACAATTTAGAAAGGAAAATTGGTCTTTCTGCCCTCATCTCATAAGCTACTGTTTTCCTGTCTTAAAAGAATGCAAACACAAGCCATCATGGGGTGGTGAGCAGCATCCCAGATGTGCTTGAACAGAATTTCTTCCGCTCTTTTGTTGGAAGAAAGTTCCATACAGCTGGAAGCATAGGTCTGATCCAAAGCCCAGAGTAGTCAATGGGAGTCTTTCCATTTGCTTCAATGGGCTTTGGTTTGGTGCGTTAGCAACAAGAAGAGTGTTGGATGCTGTACTAAGAGGAGAGGCAATATGGTTGAGGGGTAGAGTGGGCATTCTAGTGGTTTCTAGTCCTGGCTCGGCCACTGGCTGACTGTGGAGTGAGGTGCTTTGTGTGTCCGCTTAAACTGGAAGCTCTTTGGGGTGGTGACTATCATTCACTGTACTTGTACAGGGGATCTCTATGTGCGACGCTACAAGAAGAGTGAGTATGAGCAATCTGGAATTAGCAGAGCATGTGGCTTTGGGTGTCTGGTTTCATTCTAACCAGCAGGAGTATATTAGCAGAGAGAGGATCTGCAGTTAAAGCTGCTGTCTAACTGCAGGTTTCCTTATTCCCTTCCCTGCGGGTTTGATCCTGCTCCCATTGGAGCCAAAGGCAATTCTTCCACTGACTTCAGTGGGAGCCCAGTCAGGACCTGCAGGGCTGAAGTGGGTGAGGTAACAGCCTAGCCTGTGCTGGCTTAAGCCTTTCCTTTGCCTTAGGGTGGTCATGATAGGCCTGGTCCTTGGTTGCCCTGCACCTTGTGCAATCACTCCAGTGCCCAGTGGGTGTGTGAACCCACTAGCTTGGAACGGCAGTGCCACAGGTCCACTTTGCACTGGCACAGATGTCTGCACATGGTGAAGGCACTGGAGAATCAAGCCCCTGGGTCTTCCCATTTTCTCCGGGCTGGGATTTAAACCCAGAGGAGACTGGCAAGCCCCCTGCTATACAAAGCGTGTTTCTACTCTGCAAAGTGACAATGAACAAATAGCCTCTTATCACTTGGAAGAGCTGCTCCACAGCTGCTGACACTGACGCACACATTAATAAGGTTTTAATGGTTTTCACTTCTGTAGCAATGTAGCGCCCCCCAAAAGGCAGCATAGGCCAGTGGCAAATGCACTGACCTGGGAGTCAGGAGACCTGCATTCTATCCTGGTCCAGCTATTGACTTGATCTGTGATCTTGGGCAAGTACTTTGACTCCAAAGTGCCCACTAAGTTTGGGCACCTCTCAGCTCTAACCCTGACTGAAGTGTGTCAAGTTCTCACTCTCTAGGTGTTTACATGGCCCCATCACCTTAGGATCAAAGCAGCTCAGGTACCCCAAACAAATGGAAAATGTTGATCTTACCCACTCTGTGCCTTGGTTTCCCCTTCTGTGATAATGAAGATACTTACCCTTGTAGCACTTGGGGATCTACAACTGGAAAGTTCAGTGGGTATTGCTGTAAGAGCCATCACTGTGGGAAAATGAGCTGGATATTCTTCTGCCTCATGCATCATCTAGATCATTGCTACATTCTAAAGGCAAGGCCAAATCCTGTCCTCAGGCACCTCATGGCACTCAGGCACCTCATTAACATTGCATGGGCCTCACTTGGGGCATAGCTTGTAGGCAGCTGGGCAGCCTAGGCCAGGAAGGGCAGAGTTTGGCCTGTCAGCTCCCAGATATTTCTATTAGTGGATTTCACCATCATCACTTGATGGATTTTAATGACACTGGTACTGGTTTTTTAAGCTAGACAAGGCTAGAGTTTGCAAATAACATTTGAAAGTTAGAAAAGCAGCTTCACTTGTAAATGGAGCACATTTATCTCATGACTCCAGATCAATAAACAGGGAGCCCCCAGGAGGCCAGTTTAAGTCACTTTTCAGAGTAGAAATACATTTGGTCTCAGATCCCTAATGGGTTAAAAGATGCTGGTGGACGCTGCTGGCAGCAGATTGGGACTCTTTTCTAGGATGAGTCCTGATTGGTCCCGCTTCCCTCTGCCAGGAACCCCCACCAATCCAGCAAGCACTCCCAGCACATCTTGCTCCTCCTCATTGCTCCCAGAACCCAGAAACCAGCAGGGCAAAGCCAGGACACATCAGGCTACGGTGGAGTTGGGAAAGCAAAGGAGACAGGTCAGGTGTTGTAAAAGGAAGCAGGCAGCACTGGGCCCTTGGAAAGGAGGGTGAGGTAAGCTGGTACTCTTCAGAGTAGAAATACATTTAAGCCCTTAGGCATATTGCTTGTGCGGTGCCAGTACTCCACACCAGGGGAACTCTGGGAGGCACAGTCCCTTTCTAAAGTAGGTACAGTGCCACGGGAGCAGCAAGGTAGCTCCTGCATGAACCTAATGCTTCCTTGTCCCTTCCTGTCCTTTGTCACCGAGCCTCTGCAACTAGCCCTGAGAATGCTGGGCTCCCTTGGCTCCCTACCCAGGGTCAGAATTGGTTTCTGCCACCTCTTCCCTCCCCTGGGCACAGTGTGGCTCCTCCTGCCCTCTCTGGATCTGAAGTACAAGGCCAGTTGCTAGCACAGTCCCTAGCACCTAACTTTGGTTGGGCTGAACTCCAAATCATAGGGAGTGGCCCTTGGCCATCCTCCAGGCAGGCATTGGGCCAATTATTTGGCCGAAGCCAACAGCCAGAACTTGGCTGCCAAATCTCATTCGCTCCCTAGTTTATGTGGAGATTTTTGGTGGCTCTGAGTTGGAATAACAAGGCACAAAAACAGCTGGGCTTCCATGGCACAAGGCCACTTGCGAACGTGTGCACCAAGCTGCAGGTCACACAGCTCCTTCTCTTAAGAAAAAGACATCTGACGTGTTAAACCAGCTGGAAAAAATGACTTTGCCTGGGGACACCCCAGCATCTCCCTCTCTACCCCATGTTCCTAAAGGGCTTTGCAGCAATTGGGAGTTTCACAGTGGATGAGCTGGTGCAAATGCTACAGTACTCTGAGGAGATGCACAGTATGGGAACAAACGTGAGTCACAGCCTCATACACAGACACCAATGCTGTGAGTGCAGACTCCACCCAAGACTCATGTGGCTGGGGCTGGGGTTTTTGGTGGTAGCTAGTGGGACCGGCCACAGGAGGAAGACATGATCACACGCACTGGGCAAAGTGTATTTCATATGCATTATGGGTCCAATCCCATGAGATGCTGGGTTCTTCCTGCCTTCTTTCAGACCTGGTTTTTCTTTCCCTAGACTCCTTCCTATACCTTCTGGCTCCCCCCTCTGGGTTTACCAGCCCAAACTCCCTCTCCCCAGGGAGTACTCACAGACTACTTAACTCTGTAGCCCCAAACACACCTCCCTTCTCTCAGGGGGTGACTGCAGACTAGTTCCCCTGCAATCCTTTTCTGCTGCCAACTTCCTGGCTTTATACCAGTCCTACCCCTTCCTTCTCAGCTGGGCTCCATCGTGAATCAGTCTTTCAATCACTGACTCTCCCACAGTGCTGAGCATCCTGAGCTCCCACCAGTCTCTGAATTGAGGGCACTCAGCACCTTGCAGGACCAGTGTAATTCACTGAGAATGATGTTCAAGTCAATACTGACATCTCGCATGTGGAAACAGGTGAGCAGCACTAGCCACAGGGGATATGGATGGTGCCAGTATGGTCCACACAGAGAGAGGAATGGGTTGCTTCCTGCATAAAAGCAGCATGGCCAGGAGAAGCCAGATGATCCGTGAGCGAACTGTGCATTGGAGTGATGCCTCCTGCTAATGGGGTCCAACCACTGTTCATTGAGCCATGAGAAAAAGAGGCATGAAAGCGAGTGTTAAACAGGGAATCGCTATGAAAAGCGACTTATTATAATGCTGGCCTCTGTGATGGATATTAACTTAACGAGCTGTTAATTAGATGCAGTCCGCCTCTCTGCCTCATGGCAGGAAACTGAGCTAACAATTACAAAGTGCACCATACCCAAGAGAAATCCGCAGGGAAACCACCCACAGTACAGTGCAGGATAAACTGGAGGCTGCAGTTAGAGCAGGTCTGCGACATTTCCAAATTTGTTTTCATTCTGAATATGAACAAAACAGAGATTTTCAAAGCTTCCCACCAAACCAAAGTCAGAGATTTTCAAATTCTTTTTCTTTCACAGGAAATGTTGTCCAAAATCAATAAAATTTTGCAAGATGTTGCATTTGTTAAACCAGCTTTTTCTGACCAAAATAACCTGTTTTGACATCAGTTTTCTGACCAGCTCAACCAGCAATGTCCTAAGGCAGCCTGCAGGGGAGGTTTAAGGGTGGGGCTGCTAATAACCATTCGCACTCCCGGTGCCTCCCAGCACAATAATGCACAATAAGGTCCAATACCACTGACTCCAGGAGGCTATGGATATGGTTGCAGGACGGAAGGGGCCATTGGAATGGCCTTGTTCCTCTCGCCCTGAGAAGATCCACAGGGGGTCCTGGATGGAGGCTCAGGCTCACCTGCTGTGAGGGATCCCAGGTGTAGGGGAGGGGGGGCAGCAGGTTCTGTCTCATCACTCCACCTGTCAAACATGCCTGTGGGGCAGCTGGGAACGTGAGGAGGTGTGGCTTGTGGTGTCTCCAGGATGCTGAAGGCACTCAGCTCTATGAGCTTGTTTCAGCACCTCACTGGGGTGGGGGCTTGGATGAGGGCAGGGTCGTTGTGACTCCATCCAGGCAGGCCTGAGGTTATGCTGGCTGGGGCAGCAGGAAGACATGGCACAGCTGATAGCAGCAGCAGTCTGGAGCACTTTGTTCTTGGCTGGCAAATTGCCATTGCTTTGGTCAGGTGCTGGGCCTCAGCAGAGTGGTCCAGGCCTTTGTCACCTGGAGAATGGATTGTTGTAGAGTACTTTGCATGGAAGATTGCTCAGAAACTTCCTTTGGCACCAAAGGTGATGGGCCTTCCTGGTGGACTAAATGCCCCATTCATACTGTACTTTTCAGGAAGGACTGATACAGTTAATCTGTGTAAACTGTATTAATCACACAGCACAATACAAGGGGACATGAATTACAGCCTCAGAAAGAGAGACAAGCCTTGGAAGCTGAAAAAGAAAGCAGCGGCGGGTGAAGCTCTTCTAGAGAAAGGATAATAAACAGATAAATCACACGAGTTATTTTGCTGCGCACAAAGGGTAAATAACCAGGGACCCAGAAGGAAAGAGCATCAATGGGCTCATGAGAAAAAAAACAGCTGCTTCTGGCAGCACGGAAAGGCCATGCCATGCTGAACGCAGTTGTTAGAAAGTAGTGACAAACTCATAAACAGACACCTGTGGCCCTAATAGTGTCTCCATGGCTGGCTTGGCTGCCTGTTGAGAGAGATTGTCTTGTTCACCTGGTTTGTCTTGGTCCCCTTGGTGTGCCTGTACATAACTTATTTATCCAAGAAAGTTCATCTCGGATACACCATCTGCTCTTTGAGGCTGCCCTGCTTTTGCCTGTGCTCATCTGGCAGATCTGAGAAGGTAACGGGATTAGTCGCCAGCCAAACTACTTAGTCAGGCAGATTGTTCATACAGGCTCTTCCTGACTGCCAGTCCTTCCAAGCAATCCATGCTGCAGATCCATTTAGCTTTGCTTTCTGCCCCTTTTGTAGCTACAGAGAAGTTCACCTGGAGTTTCTAAGTAACAATTATGATGGATTTGGAGCTGCCTGTGGTAATTTGCTCTCTCTCTGTGGCTGGGCTATCAGGCCAGGTCACTATAATCCTCCCCTCCCAGGGTAACAAAATCTAGGCAGTCTTCTGCTCCACTGCCCAATCTGCATCTCTTTCTCCAGTGGCTGGTAGGGGGGACCCAAGCTTGCTATCTACTCTAGATTCCAGTCCAGAGATCCTATGTCAAGCAACTGTGGTCTGCCTTCTTTCAGGCCTGGCTTTTCTTTCCCTAGACTCCTTCCTATACCTTCTGGCTCCCCCCTCTAGGTTTACCAGCCCAAACTCCCTCTCTCCAGGGAGTACTCACAGACTACTTAACTGTAGCCCAAAACACACCTCCCTTCTCCCAGGGGGTGACTGGAGACTAGTTCCCCTGCAGTCCTTTTCTGCTGCCAACTTCCTGGCTTTATACCAGTCCTACCCATTCCTTCTCAGCTGGGCTCCATCGTGAATCAGTCTTTCAATCACTGGCTCTCCCACAGGTGCAGCCTATAAGAATAATTATCCTAATTTAACCTGTGTTGTGTGGGGTGAAGACCCCATCACAGACCCATCTTTTTGTTCTGTTGGTACAGTGCCAAGCACCTGGTTCATGACGGGGGCTGCTAGGCATTATGGTAATAAATAATAATAATAATAGCGATTCATGGCTTTGTATCTAACGTGAGGCAGTCAGTCACATGGTGGGTTGTTGGGCTGAGCCAAAGCTCACAGACCCAAACACTACGCCCACGGCTCAGCAAAACACACTGATTGTGCCCCGTGCTTTGGCCCAGTGGGTTTGCATTTATTAGTAGTAGTATTTATTTCTGTTGTATTAGCACTGAAGTCCCAACTGACCCCATTGTCCTGGGAGCTGTACAACACATAATGAGAGCTGGTCCCTGCCCCAAATTTCTTACACTCAAAATAAATAAGACAGACAAAGTGTGGGAGAAAGGAAGTGTACTCCCCCCATTCTACTGATGGGGAGCTCAGGCACAGAAAGGGTAAGCGACTTGCCCAGCCTCACCCACAATGAGCCTAACTCAAACGGATCTACAGCATCTCGCCAACTGTCCATAGAGTTAGTGAAATCTGTGCAAGAGGACCCAGATTTGCCAACACAGAGCTCACGCCACACAGCAATCCCCTATGCCCTCTCCCAGGAATAACGGGAGGTTCAAAGTTCAGATCCAGAGGCATTCAAACTTTCCCCAAATGTCGATGGGTTTGATTGAGGGCCCCCCTAAGCTGCTGGAATGACCTCTTCCCCACCCCTTCCTCACAACGCAGAGCAGCCATTGGCAAGGTCTTTCCTCAAGGGTTAGTGTTTATAAGAAGGTAAAATCAGGTAGCATCAGAAAATCTGCCAGTCTGGGGAGCTGGAACCCAGCCTTCCAATCCACTAGCTGTGGAGCCTGCTCTTCCAACACATACTCTCCTTGTCTCTGCCGCCTGGGTATATATATAAGTTACTGTACCTCACCCATTGCCCTGGTACCTGAGCATCAAATATTGATGAATTTATCCTGGCTGCACCGCCCTCAGGTCAGGAGAGATTATTACACCCATTTTGAAGATGGGAAAACTGAGTCACAGAGAGGTCAAGCCATTTGCGCAAGGCTACACGGCAGGCCTGTGGCAGAGCCAGGGATTACACCAAGGTCTCCTGCCCCCTCGTTTACTGACATAATCACTAGGCCACCTGCCCAGCCAAGCAGTGACCCTCATTGTCTTTCTCTGAATACCTAAACAAAGGGAAGGGGAAGCTGAGATAGATTTAACTCCTTGTTTACTGGGGACCTGAAAATGCCCCCGTCCCTTTTCACAGGTCCTTTACAGAGATTAGGGCAGCTGAAATGTCTGTCTGTGGATTAAAAATTTCTCAGTGTTTGGTGATTTTTATTATTGTTTTATTTGGGCCCATCTCTAATTAGTAGCCTGTCAAGGCTGATTCCCCACTCTGGCACTTCGATTGCAGTAGGTGGGGGCCCACAAGAACTCTAAAAAATAGTACTTGGCACTCCAAGCTTGTATTAAACTCCCAAGGTTACAGTTTTTCTCTGACATTGGATGGGTAGATGCTGCCACCACCCAAGTGCAAAACCCTTTTGATAACCCAGGAAGGCGCACTTGGGAATTCTTTCCTGTGGGGTACCCTCAAGCCCTTTCACCCCCGCTCCAGGGAAGAGCTGAGAAAGGAAAAGCCACCAGCTAATTAAACAAGTGCACAAACCTCTTAAAACACAAAAATCCAATTCTATTCTTAAAAAAGGTAAATTTTATTAATTAAAAAAAAGAAAATACATCAGGGAATTTCAGCTTTTGCTAGATTTAAAGAAAAAAACAACTACAAGGATTAAGCATCAAGAATAGCTTTCTTGAGGTCTAGCTTAAAGGTTACAAGCAAAACAAAAGCACCAGGGGTTAGCACAGAGGAACCCACAAGCCATAAAGAAATAAAAGGGATAAACCTAATCGCATCTTCCTAGACATTTCCTGATCTACTTACATATCTAGGATTTTAGATGAGTAGTTTCTAGGTATGATACTGATGATTTTTCATACCTGGCCCAAGCTTCTCACAGCATAACTGCTCCCTGTTTGCCTCTCCCCACGAACAACAACTGACAGACAAATGGGGAGTCTTGTTTCAATTTTAAAAAGTCCTAGCCTTCCCATTGGCTCTTTTGGCCAGGTGCCCACTCACTTCCTTTTATCTATGCATAGCAGTGAGACTTTTTAACCCTTTACAGATAGAGCAATTAGAGAACAGCTACTAAGAGGGATTTTATAGTTACTGGCTGGCTGGATGTCCATAAAAGGGAGCTCCCCCGCCTTCATTTATCACATAGCCAGGCATGGTCTAACCCGCAACAACATTTTGTTATTTTAAAAAATCTGCTTTAGAGCACTACAACTCCAGTATGTCTCCAGGGCTCTAAATTACCTTTGGGCTTTTCCCACAATTCCAGTGAAATCCCAGGAGCCATTGGCTGCATTTATAAATATTGTTACAGGTTGGGTTAAACCTCATTGAAACTGGTGGATGTAACAGCCACACTTCATTATTGATACATGTCAGAAGCGATTAAGCTCTTTTATGGAACCAGGTAGCTAAAACAATAGTAGCCTCCACTCAAAACACAGGTGCATGTCACCACCCAAAATAAAGGCATATGCAAGGCACATGTGGGTGGGAGGGTTTTCTTGGTGGTGTTTTAGTAGAGATGTGTGTTACAGAGAGAGAAACAGTGAGAAAACACGGCAGAGACAGAGAAGAGGCAGAAAGCCTGTTCTTATGCAACCTGAACAAGCACTGAGAGCATAGCCCTGAGAAAAGTGTAGAGACAGCTTTTTGGGCTGAGTGCTGGCTGAAAGAGGCTTGGAACTGCACAAAGAAACTGCTTCCTGTTGTTTGATTCCTGCTATGTTCAGGGAAACAGGACTTGGTACATTCTTTCTAAACGAACAAGATTGCATCAAAGATACTTGACTGCATCATCAATTTCTCATCCTAACCAAAACAACCCGCTAGGCCTCAAGTTTTGGCTAACTGCTTGAGTCAAAAAGGGGTAACAATATATTTGAATCCCGTGTGACACTGTATTATTTTTAGAAGTGCAAAGAGGGCAAACACAGAGTTTAGCGCTGGTGTGAAGTTGGCAGCACTGACGAAGAAGGTATTTGAATATAATCCTAAATGATGTGTGACTGACAGTCGTGAATATAAAGACAGCCATATCCCCAAAGAGATCACTAATATTCTCTTAGAAGTGTGGAAAGCATGCCCTAGGGAATTTGACATAAAGACAGATGTGAGCACTCAGTTATATTATTGACCTTCATCCACGATCCTTTGATAGAGCTAGGACAAAATGCTCAGCTGGTACCAATCAGCGTAGCTCCCTTGCCTTCAATGGCACTATGCCGTTTTACACCAGCTAAGCTTCAGCTGTCTAGAATTCAGCCCCACTGCACAATATCTTTTCCTTTATTCCACAGAAAGGTGTAGAGTTTTTTTATTATTTCGCCCATGGAAATTGTGTGTGATGAGACCGAACTGATAAAACCAGTCACTGCACCGATAAAACTCAGTCAGGGATTTTTCTTACAATGGCAACAGTAAAATCTCCTAGTAAGAACCCAAAGAGATGTAACAATTTCTGGCTGAGTCTATAGAAATAGCACACAAAAAGGTTATTACTGGGGAGAAGTTCCAGACCAGCAGCCCTAGGAGCTGAAGTCCTTTATTTAGCCACAAACAGGTTCAGGCCAAACATCCCCACTGTGACCTCCCAGTAAGCCTGGCCATGACCTGCATTCCTCATGGCCCATTCAGCCCCTAGCCTCTTGGTTGCCAGCAAAGAGTCCATGTAACACCACTATGAGGTGGGTTTTGTTACGTGAACCTTTGTCCATTGGGAGCTAGACTGAAACCCACCAACTCATTGCACAGAAGCCACCAAACCACACTTGGGTGGTAACTTTCAGTCACTTTGCACATCCCTTTTGGTTCTTCTTTTCTTAGGGCTGCATTGGGACCTAGCAATCCAGCCAGCATAAGGAGCACTGTGTAGCAGGGTGTGAACTGCTGCCTGTTGCTGCCAGGAGGAAGTAAGCCATGCCATGTTCTGGGCCCAGGCCAGTGTGCTGAGTGGGGAGTCAAGGCCCTTTCCACCTACCTGCACAGGATGGAGAGTAACTGCCTCAGTGGCTGTTCTACCCCTGTTTAGGCTCTGGAGCTGCGGAAAGCTCCCCCCACCCAAGTGGGCTGTCAGGAGGCTCCTTATGCCCTTCTATGCCCCCTGGAGGCGAGGAGGAGCCTACGACTGAGCTCTTCATGAGGAATCTTAGGCGAGGAATCTGGCAAGTGTGTCATTTGGAAGGGAAGTGTCAGAGGGAAAAGTAATCTATTTTTACTGCTTTTCAGCTTTGATTATGGATTTGGGTGCTGTCAAGGTTCCTTCCCGACTCTGCACTCTAGGGTTCAGATATGGAGACCTGCATGAAAGACCCCCTAAGCTTATTCTTACCAGCTTAGGTTAAAAATTCCCCAAGGTACAAACTTTTACCTTTTGTCCTTGAACCTTTATGCTGCCACCACCAAAGTGTCTAACAAAAATAACAGGGGAAGTGCCCACTTGGAAACGTCTCCCCCCCAGAAAATATCCCCCCAAGCACTACACCCCCTTTCCTGGGGAAGGCTTGATAAAAATCCTCACCAATTTGCGTAGGTGAACACAAACCCAAACCCTTGGATCTTAAGAACAATGAAAAAGCAATCAGGTTCTTAAAAGAAGAATTTTAATTAAAGAAAAAGTAAAAAAATCACCTCTGTAAAATCAGGATGATAAATACCTTACAGGGTAATCAGATTAAAAACATAGAGAATCCCTCTAGGCAAAACCTTAAGTTACAAAAAGACACAAAAACAGGAAGATACATTCCATTCAGCACAACTTATTTTATCACCCATTTAAACAAAACAGAATCTAACGCATATCTAACTAGATTGCTTACTAACTCTTTACAGGAGTTCTGATCTGCATTCCTGCTCTGGTCCCAGCAAAAGCATCACACACACAGAGAGGACCCTTTGTTTTCCCCCCCTCCAGCTTTGAAAGTATCTTGTCTTCGCATTGGTCATTTTGGTCAGGTGCCAGCGAGGTTATCTTAGCTTCTTAACCCTGTACAGGTGAAAGGGTTTTTCCTCTGGCCCGGGGGGATTTAAAGGTGTTTACCCTTTCCTTTATATTTATGACAGGTGCCGTGATGAATAGGCACCGCTCACACCCTCCTGTCTAGAGACAGCAGAGAAATCCTTGGCTTGCACTTGTGTTGTGTATTGAAATGAGATGAAAGAAGGCTGGGATATTCTGCTTCAGTTCCTCTGGAACATGCTCTCTGGTCAGCCCACCCTGGCATCCGTGCAGCCAGTTCCCATCTTCTCCCCGAAATGTCTTGGCTTTGAGCCTCATCCATTGGAGCTGGCTCCGGAGCGTGATTGCTCTGTTAGGGGCAGCATTATCTTGCTGCAAGAAGTATATGTGCTTTCCTTCCCAGTTGGACACATAGTTATTGGTCCTTCATTGTTCATGAGTGTTGTGATCGTTCGTTTCACAGTAGTGCCTACAAGGGCCAGCCAAGATCTGAGCCCCATTGTGCTCGGCACTGTTGGGGGGTGGTGTGAGGAGGGCCAGTAACCCGGGGGGTGCACAGGGGAACTGTTCTCTGCCCCAGCTCACCTCCACATCCCTGGCTCTGAGCGCGAAGCCACCGCCTGCTTCTCAGCCCTCCCCAGCTTCCCGCGCGAACGGCTGATCCGCGGGAAGCTGGGGAGGGCGGGGGTGAAGAAGCAGAGCGGGGCAGCGCATTCAGGGGAGGAGGCGGAGGCAGAGTGGAGGTGAGCTGGGGCTGGGTGCGGGGCGGGGAGCTGCCAGTGGGTGCAAATTTTCCCCGTGAGTGCTCCAGCCCCAGAGCACCCACAGAGTCGGTGCCTAAGCCGCCACTTTTGATGTGATCAGTGGGGGGAGCGGCTGCTCCCCCCCAGCTACACTCCCCTGTCCCTAGGAGCCAGAGGGACCTGCCGGATGCTTCCTGGGAGCTGCCCCCCGGCAAGTCCCTCTGGCTCTTAGGGGTGGGGTGGGCACCCACTACAGTGGCCCACGAGACCTTCCTGCCCAGTTCTGGGGGCAGTCAGGGGACAGGGGAGGGGGATGGATGGGGCAAGGGTCGGGGGGGAGGCATCAAGGAATGCGGGGGGTTGGATGGGGCAGGAGTCCCCGGGGGGCAGGGGTGGGCCATGACCCCCTCATGGGGTGAGAAGGGAACCGGTTGTTAGGATTTTGGCAGCTCATCACTGCTGCTAGGTATAGGCCAGGCAACAGTAGAGTGAGCTTCCCTCACACACCAGCTCCAAGCATGTGCTGACGGGAACATCTCCAAGGGCCAGAGATGAATTCGGCTTCGGAGGCTGGCCTCTCTGCTGTTCGGGCCTGGGGTGAGCACCCAATGGCCTTTCGCTCTCTCCAGGGCAGAGGGCCAACTGCAGCAGGATTTCCCTGCTGGTGCAGAGCTCCCCAGGGCACAGGGGCTTCACCTCCCCCATGCTCCGGGGGCAGGCCCTGCACTCAGACTGCTGTGATGATTGGCTCCTGCCTGCAGAGAGGACAGTTTGATGCCCTCCTTGTACAGCCTGGGAAAGTATTTCTCCCCTCTAGCTGCTCCTTCTCCTTTGAGTCACAGATCTCTATCCCATTTGCTCTGGGGTGCTATTCTCTGGTTAACCCCTTCCCTGCCAATTCCAGCCTCTGTAGCTGGGGCCTGACTCCAAGGGGAACTGGCTGAACTGGACAGCAACCTGGGACTCCTGTGAGTGTGCTGGCCTAGTGAAAGCAAATCCACATGGTTCTGCTTTGGAGAAACGAGGCAGCAATGCTCATTCCCTCACATACCCCTTGGCTTCCTATGTTGGCCCACCCCTCGCACAGCTGGGGAGGGGGTTGGGGGGCTTGAGTTGCACGTGGCCCCACAAATGGTGACACAGTTGTTTCCCGCTCCTTTACCCTTGAGCTGCAGCCCTCCCCATGTAGTTATGACACCCCCGCAGAGGTGAGCCTGTGTCTGTGGGGATCTCACGCAGCAGCTGGAAGGAATTGTGCTGCTGTGTTCCTGCTCTTGGCACGTTGTCTTTCTCAGAGCAGGTTTCTTCTGCTTTCCGCAGTAGGCTCAGCTCCCTCTGGCTCACCCTTTGCTCTGCTTCCTTGCTAGACCTCAGTTCAATCTCAGCCTGGAGGAGCAGGGGCCTTTTCTTCCTGCTCCTTCCTGGCTGGCTGTGACAGGTGCATTGCCTATTCGCAGGTGGTGTCACACTTGCCTCAGCAATCAGCATGTGTGTGTCCCATTTAATATTAACCTCCAGGTAAAAATCAGCCGTCTAAAGTCCTGTGTTATGAATGGCTCCTTCAGTCAGAGGCAGGGCGGCCTAGTGGGCAGAGTTCTAGTCCTGGCTCTCACCTGCTGTGTGACCTTTGACAAGTCCCTTCACCTCTTTCCCCTCCCACCCTTTCTTGCTCTTGTCCATTTAGACTGTGAGTTCTCTGGGGCAGGACTGCATATTACTCTGTGTTTGTACAACACCTAGCACAGTGGGGTCCTGATCAGGGGTTGTGCCCCTAGGTTAGTCTGTGACATATATACCCATTAAAAGGGGAGAAAGTTACAGAGTGGATTTCCTTTTCACCACCAAAGCTGGTTGGTCACATTATGCTTTTCTACCAGCTTGGGCAGTGAGACTAGAATCATCACATCCAAGTTCGGGCTATTGCAGGAAGCCAGATACGAGTTGTGATCTGCTCTGTTCTGGCAAAATCTGCATTCCTAAACTAGGTGCAGCACCCAGGGCTCTCTTTTCCTGCACAGGTTACTAGGAACGCCCATTAAAGTCCATAGGAGTCACCTGTATCCTGCAACTGGCGAATACAGATAGCATAGCAATCAGCCCGTGTCACTCACTGCGTGCCTCAGCCCACCAGCCAGCTGAAAAGCAGCTTTGATTCTGGTCTCTCTGGTGCCTTTACAGCACAGGATGCCTGGTGGCTGCGTAATGTCGCAGGCATTGTAACCTTCCCACGCAAGGCTATTGCGGATTCACTGCGACACACGGTGAGCAGGACGCACTGTCAGCGCCATCTCCCATTCTCCCTGTGAGGCTGTGGCCCCTGCAGGAAATGGAGGCCAGGACGCTCTGCTACAAAGGGGCTTCAAAAGCCATTTTTTATTATTTTAACCTGCCCACACCTGGTGACCGCACTGGGCGTCTACCTCAGTCGCCTGGCTAGTGGAGACCACGCTCAGCTTATCAAAGGGCTCTTTGTGATGAGAGAGAGCGCAAGGGGCCAAAGCCCGGCACATTCGCTCTGCTCCGCTGCATTCTAGGACTCCCCTGTGCCACTCAGCCAGGCATGATGAAAGCTGTGCAGCAGAGACGCCTGGGAGGAAGAGTGCAGATTGGTCATGGGCGGCTGTTTCGGGCAGGCACGCGCACACACACACTCTCACACGTTTCTCTCCCACCTGCCCGTAGATACCCAAGCAATAACTAATTGAAAGAAACATCAGACCAAGCAATGTGGAGACTATAGACAGCACATTGCTATTTAATCACACTGCCAGGCAAAGACGCACTCGCACTAATTTAAATCCATGGGAATTTTATTTTAAAGCACGTTGTTGCACTGCAAAGTTTACTGAAGCTGTTTATAGACACAGTCCCCCAGGAGAATTTATCTGAAAAGACAAATTCTCTAATCTGTGGAAGGTGCCAGGACCTGTATCTCAAATTTTCTATGATCAAATCAACCTGTAAAACTTAGCAAAATTTGTCATCTCATTGCCAAGAGCCATATCTCAGGATGACCAAAGAAAAAATCAGCAACCTCTGTCTTTCCTGCATAGGGAGCCCTTCATTCCTCTGATGTGCTGAAAGGACAGCTAATTTCCTTTCTGTGGCACCAGCATCTTTATTCCAGTTGGGGTGGCTGATTAAAGTGCTGAGGAATTGTGGCAGAAAATGTAATGCTGTTTTTTCCCCAAAAAATCTTGTGGGCTTTTTGTTATTATTCTTGAGCTAATTTCTGCTCACAATTACATGGATGGAAATTCAGGGCAGCCTCGGTGAGTTCCATGGAGTTACTCTGGATTCTGAGAGTAGGCACGTGACCATGACACATTAATATGGCACCACAATTTTGCATGGTGCTTTAGAGAGATTATTTTTTAAAAAAATCTCGTGGGGCCTGATCCAAAGCCCATTGAAGTCAACTTCAGTAGCTATTGCACCAGATCATGGTCAGTGCCTTAAATTCAAGCTTCTAACCACTCCATGCCTCAGTTTACCCCTTTGCAGAACAGGTGAAATACCACCTACTTTGCAGCAGTGTCATAAGACTTAGTAAATTCATGCTTGCAAAGTGCTTTGAGATACACGGCTGAAAAACATTATCTTTGCAAGTGCATAGAATTGTTAAGTGTGAGAACCTGAGGAGATAAGGAGAAAGGTCTGGGGGAGAGAAGGACAGTAAGTAATAAAACCATATGGCCAGGCTGATGGAAGATGCTTATCCCAGTTAAGAGGAGACCAGAAACTGCACCCCGGCCTTAAAAATACATCTCACGATGAATTTACGTGGGGAAAACGAATATCAAATAGCCCATAGACTGACATCGAAACACCAGGTGGCTTCTACGAATTAATCATCTACTCTTGGTTCTGGCACTGCTGGGGCTCTGAAGTTCAGAGACAGCATGGTGGAGAGAGTGCCAAGTCTCTAAAAGCATTTCTCGCCATTGCTAACGCCTGGGCAGCTCCACTGTTAGCAATGGTGAGAGCCTTAATGTAGACAAGATACTGGTATTTTAACCACAGCATTGTAGAGACCTGCCCTAATTGGCAGGAGATCAAAGACACCATGAGTGAAATCCCACTGGCCAGCTACACCATTGCTCCCACTGTTGGTGCCACTGGGGAAGCTGCACTGATGCTAGGGCAATGGTGGGACACAGCCAATGAGTCTAGCATGATACCTGTAATCATGTGTGTTAAGCATGGATTGGCACTGGCTGCACTAGCAACTAGCCTGTTTGCAACCCACATTGCGACTGTGGGAAGCAAGGAAGGGGCCATGGCTGACCACTGCTAACCAGGGCCCATTCTCCAGGTGCAGTCATTATTGCAAAACAATAGCCCCAGAAGGTACAGAGAGCTCCCCGCTCCTGTCCAAGCAGCACAGCACCCTGCATGACTGGGTCCTATCAGAAGGGCTCTCTTCCCCATTTCATCTCAATGGGGAGTTAACTGTGAAGTCTAATTTTGACCACTTATCACTGTTAACCATTTCACTGCTGATCATCATTCCGGTACCATCCAGCTGATAGATAGACGTTCCTTGAACAGAGCCGGATGCTCCTGCATCACTCTATTCTTCGGTTTATTCATCAGGATCCTCTTAGGGGAATACAGCCATAAACTTTGTATGTATAATATTATACGGGCCTGAATGTTTCCTTGTGGTTATTGGGACAACTGGGACTTTCAGTGGTCCTTTAAAATTAGGGTAGGAAAATGGCATTTACACTGTTGGACTGCCAGCATGGTGGGACCTTGGGACAGCACCACCTTTCAAAGCAGTAAGCTAACATATGTGTTGTGAAGCCCTGCTCTGCTCGGCCCTGGGATAGAGCTGGCTGAGAAGAAGATGCTCATGGACAAGCGTTTGGTCATGCAGGGACCAATCTGCCCCAAGATCTCCTGATTGAGCGTTCACCAGCCAGGCTCAGCCAGTCCAGTGTTAGTCCAAACAGCCCATGTGGCAAACATGGCTCCTGGAGAAAGGTTGTGGCCAGGTGGAAGGAGCGATGTTAAGGAAGCTGAAGGAAGCTGACAAATTCGGCTCTATGCGCCTGCTGCAAACCCCACTGAGAGCAATGGAAAGACTCTCCTTGACTAGGGTGACCGTTTTTAAAGGGACAGTCCCGTTTTTTGGGACTTTTTCTTGTATAGGCGCCTATTACTCCCCACCCTGTCCCATTTTTTCACAGTTGCTGTCTGGTTACCCTATCCTTGACTGCAATGGGGTTTGGATGTGGCCCAAAGTAAAGTGATGTTCTCCTGCAACTTGTGTTTAAACAGCATGTGGAGTGCATGTCTCTGACAGACTGACTGGCTGCCTACGCCATACCCAGAGCTTCCTCAGCAGTAGCAGGGAGGCCCCCCTCCCTTCCCAACTACTTCTGAAAATGTGAAACAAATGAGGTCATGCACCCACCCCAGTGCTGTAAGCGTCTCAGCTCAGGCCGTAAATCATGCATGGCTCAGAGGAGTGATGTTCCCCACTGCTTTGGCAAGTGGATGCCAGCACTTCCATTATTGTGGCCATTTGAAGACTCCTCCGGCCCTAAGGTCTCCACCTGGGAGCAAAATTTTGTGCCAGTAGAACTTGTCTCGCTATCTGAGACATGGCACCAGGACAGTGTGGTAAATAAAATATATTTTAAAAGCTTTTTTTTTTAAAAAATTACCTATTTATTTCCTTAAATAGTTTGATTGGAAAGGCTCCAGCTGACCCATTAGCTCAGGTAAGTACTGCACTATCCAGACATGTCGCTTTTCTGCCTCATAAATTTTTTTTAAAATTTATTTACACACCAGACCAGCTGAGCAGCTCTGAGGATTCCTGGAGTCCCTTTCCACATGGTCTGGAACACCCAGGAAAATATTATTTTAAGCTAAAAAATAAAACAGCAAAGGCATTTAACTCTGTTTCTGCAACATTAACCCTTCAATGCTGATGTGATCCAGAGTACCACTCCTGTTACACACACACACATACACACACACACACGCACAGACACAAGTTAGGAATTGCCAGAATTAAGGTTGCCCATGCAATTTTAATTTGACTCCTTGTGCTTATGCATTGTGATACAGTCTTTAACTACATCCTCACATGCTGTTTTGTTCATTCCACCTGAGCTTCCTTCGTTGCACAAGATTGACCTGCTCTAGAGATAACTCAGGGCCGTAGGACTCCGCTACTCTGTTTGTATCGTGTCTAGCACAATGGGGTCCCATTCTTGCTTGGTCCTTATGCACTACTGTAATAAATATGATTAATAATAATTTGTTGCAGAAGCTGGAAAACATGTAATGACTGTGGCAGAGGGTTGTAGGAAGGAAAAGGAGGGTCTCCATGATTAAGGCAGTTGAATGCTGCCCTGGGGAAATGAATTCTATCCCTGCCTCTGCCACTGAGCTCCTATGTGATGCTGGGCAAGTCACTTACACCAAACTTTTCACAGGTGACCACTAACTATGTGTTCCTCATTTTCTGGTTTCCATCTTGAGGCCTTGGTGTCTGATTTGCATAAGTGCTGAGCACCCACAGCTGCAACTGAAGTCAACAGGAGCTGTGCTTTGAACATATGAAGTGCTAGAAAATACTAAGTACTCTTGTTATATCAAGTCCTCAAATTGGGCACCCAAAATTAATGTCCCTTTGATAATACACTCTCTGTGCTTCAGTTTCCCGTTTATAAAATGGGGATAATCCCATTCCCTCATCTCACAAGGGCATTGTGAAGAGAAATTCATCAATAGTTATGAAGCACTCAGATACTACAATGAGGGAGTGCCATCGGAAACCCATGAGGATATTAAGAATATTGTCATCAGAGCAGGGTTTGAATAGTGTAGGGACCACACACTGAACAACTAAAAGAAAACCAAATATTGAATAGTCGCTCATTTAGTGAGCACCGTCCATCCTGTACTCTGAATGAAGTGGAAAAAATAGCCTGTGATCATGTAATTAAAGAAAAAAGAAAAGGAGGACTTGTGGCAACCTTAGAGACTAACAAATTTATTTGAGCATAAGCTTTCGCGAGCTACAGTTCACTTCATCGGATGCATATTAAAGACTGTATCATAATGCACACACACAAGGGAGCTGAATTAAGGTTGCACAAGCTACCTTAATTTTGACATTTCTTGACTTTTCATTCCTCGACTTTGCAACTTTAACCTTTTAATATAGACTTTTGTGTGCAGTGGGGATCTAAATGCTGGAATTTCCAAAGGAGTCTAAGCAAGTTGGGTGCCCCACTCACATTGAATTTCAGTACCTAACTCCCTTAGATTCCTTTGAAACTTCAGGTCATAATTGATGCCCCCCATGTAGTCATGATAACCATCACTTCTGTAGTCCCCAAAGCACAGTGCACACTTCACACCTGGACTCAAATGGACTGTCTAACTCCTGTCCTTCTAAGTGCAGAGGGGGTTAAAAAGGACAATAAAATTGGTGTCGCATCAGTCAAATACACATGGTCATCTCACAAACTCATGGGGCCTTTTGACTCGAATCAGAGTCACGCGTGCAGCCAGCAAGTCCATGGCCTGTCTCTGCCTTTGCTAGGAGTACCCTTGAACGGAGGCTTCTGCAACTGAACAGAGGGTGCTGTGTGCTGGGGGGAACCTACTGGTGGAGCAGTACTGGGCAGGCCCCCGTGATCACCACAGTGCAGGGGTGAATCCCTCCTCTTTCCTGCTACCTCACCCCCTCAAACACCAGTAGCACATCAGAATGGTGATGCAAGGAGAAAGCTCTCATGGGAGCAGAACAGCTCTTCTCCAAAAGAGGCAGGCACGGAGGAGATCTGGGGGCTGGGGCAGCGTGAAGGAGGGAGCTGAGGCAGGGAGGGGAACTTGGAGGCAGGGGCAGGGAATGGACTCAGGAGGGCAGGGGCAGGGGGGACCTCAGGGATAGGGAAGAGGGTGATTTAGCAGCCGGGGGTGGCTTCAGGGGGTTGGGGCAAGGGGGATCCAGAGGTTGGGAAGATCCAGGACAGGGAATGGACCCAGGGGGCAGGGGCAGGAGTGGAAAGGTGGGCTTCTCCGAGTCACATTAAGCCCCATGGCTTTTTCCTGTTCAGCAAAAGAAATGACAGAGCTAAGAGGAAGCAGCAGCAGAAAACCTGAGCCAATCACAGTGAGTGAGCAGAGAGAATCTGCGGCTCAAGGCCCCTAGGGCCTGGCTTTAGCAGGGAGGCCTCCTCCGCATCCCTCTTTGCGGTTATCCTGGGATGTATTCCGATTTCTTCTGCGTGAATCTCTGGGACCCTGGGAGGGTGGTGGTGGGGCACTGGGGCCGAGGCACCTCTCGGTCTCGCTCACTCTCTTCCCCTCAGTGACTCATTCTCAGGTCACCCGTGAAGCGAGAACATTTCACACTACACGCCTGGCACTGATTTGAGGAGGAGATGTGAGTGTAGCCCCAGGGCTCCTCCTCTGCACTCCGCCTGGCTTGCTGGAGGCACCAGGAGTTTAATTTCAGATGTATAATGAGGAGGGAAAAAAAATAGATCTACGAATGAAGTAGTAAAATAAGCAGTGAGGAGAGTGTGTGCAGGAGGGAGATGCAAACACACTGAGACAGATCCATCCCTGCACCAGTGTGCGGGCAGTACGGCCCTCGGCATGGACTAGGGCATCCCCCTTGGCCTGTACCTCTGCTTCAACAGCCCCTAGGAGGCTTTGCAAGGGCATGGAATCGGCAAGGCCCTGGCCATGTTCCCTCAAGCTCCTTTCCTCTTCCAGCCTGCCCACTTCACCCTAGTAACCTCTGGCACTTGGGGCTGGGATATAGGTGCTCCCTGAGATGTCTTTACCCCTGTCTTGAGGCCCTATTAGCCACCCTTGCTGGCCCAAAGGGGCTGCAGGGCAATGATGAATCAGCCCTGCTGCCTGTTTGATTTCACTGCTAAGGGGATGGAATGGGAGAGAAGCACAGCATTCCGTATTGCCAGTTCAAAGGGTACATTAACATTCATGAGGGAAACAGGACACGGTCAGGGAATCTGGACTTTATCTAACAAAAGATCTGGGCAACTGCATGAGGCAGGGGATTGCTCAGAGGGCACAGAGCAGTTCAGTCCATGTGCTGCCATTTCACAGACAGCCCAGGTCTGCAGTGACTGGTATCTGTTACTATACAATGGCCACTTGGTCTGTTTGAAATGAGTTGGGACTGTTGGTTCAGTTGTCAATGGACAGGTAGCTACAGCACAAAAGCCATTAATCGGCACACTGCAGTGATTGCTGCTGTGTAAGTACAATAGATACGGCTTTGCCTCATGTCCCTAACACAGTGGGACCCCATCCTGTTTTGGGCCTTTGGGCTATACTGTACAATAGCACTGAAATAATAATTAATCATTAGAGCTGAGCATATAATTCATTTGTCAGTTCTCTGGCCCAGCTGAATAAAGCCCCCCAAAATGTGGTTCATTTTGAACTGAAACTCAATTTTTTCAGTTTTTCTCACCAAAATGAAAAAAAAATCATTTGGATCAAACAAAATGTCTCAAATGTGGATTCGAAATGTCAGTTTGAAATGAAATGTCAAAACAGTTGGTTTAGAAGGTGTCAAAACCAACCATTTTGACGTTTCTGACTTTTTTCCCTTGGGGGGGCGGGGGGGGCGCAGAACTATTTCCTGAATTTGACCCAAATTCGCAAACAGCTTCAGTGCCCTGAAAGATGCATGTGCTAAAACTTTTTGCCCAGCTTTACTAATACTAGAGAGATGAAGGATAAATATACAGACAGACCAAATGTTGAGTGAATCATGGACCCTGAATTCTCCTCCCAGTCCTTGCTTGAGGTGACCCTTGTTGTAGCAGAATGGGAGACTCTTGCACCATCACTGCCTGTGGCTAAAGGATTTCAATCTACCAGACCAGACAGTCTGGATCCTTTTATCAGCACTATGTCCACACCAATACATTTCAAATAAATAATAGAGATCTTCCCAGAAATTCAGCCCAAGCAAAGTCTGCTCCAGAAAGTCCCATTGAGCAGAGGAGATATCAGATGGTATGATGGGACTGAGAGCTAATAAAGGTTGGGGATCAGACAGATAAACCACTGCATTTCACTAGGCCTGTTAGAGCTAAAAAGATTTCATTATAAGAAGGTTGTATGTGAGCAGTAAGCGTATTGTGGAAGAGAAATAATCTTCTTATGATTTTAATTTAGCCACCATTTCAGGTTTTGTGAAACTGGCAAAAGATTCAAAGGAGCATAAATCTTACTGGGCTTATTTCAGTTTTTTATGTCAGCTAGAAAATGTAAGTAGTAGCATCAAATCTGCAAAAGAAAGACACTGGATCCTTGACAGAGAGACAAGCGAAGAGCTCCCTTTCCTTCTCTATTGTTTTCCGTCTAAGCAGCTTCTTCTGCATAACAAACAAGATCTCATCCCTGGAGGAAAGGTATGAAAACAAGGAGAAGTGGTGACTCATGGCACTGCTGGTGAATCATATAATGATATTTAATCATTCCTTTTCTCTTCTGACTTAGAGGAAACTGAGGGCCACTACAGACAACAAAGGTTACACCCACTGTCCCCGGCAGATTCTGCCATCCCACTGGGCTACAATGATCTTCATTTCCTGTCCCAAACTGCCGTGGGTGTTGCTGTGCACTCGCCAACAGCTGCAGTGGAATCACCTCACAGGTAGTGGAGGCAGAACCGATCACTGGGAAGCATTTCGAGATCCTTCTGGAGAACAGCCCTGTAAGGGCGCAGTCGTGCCTGGAGCAGAGCATCCTCAGCTCCACTGACTTCAACAGACTTCCAGGGCACTCCACAAGCTGCAGGATGTGGCCCTTAAAGAAGGAAGCATGGGGGAAGCATTGTCTAGTGGTTAAAGGAGGGGAGCTGGAAGTCAGAACACTTTGGTTCTTATTCCAGCCGGGCTGCTGTCTCTGAGTGTGACCATGGGGAAGGCGCTGAACCTTCCTGGGCTTTGGTTTCCCCATCTGCAAAATGGGGACAATAAATAATGATTGCCCTCTCCACATCGTAAGAGAGGAAGGATGGTGTCACCAGGCAGCACTTCTCCCCAGCTTCCAAACACTGACTGCCACACCCACTCTTTCTTAAGGTTTATTCTCTTAAAACAGACAGAAAACAGTCTCTCATTTCTCCTTGCCTCTCAGGCTTTAGGCCCACCTCTCCAGGGGGGGTATCTGGAGCTCCTGTTCCTGGCCTTATTAGAAATCCTGGGAGATGGGCAGGCACAAGCCAACCCAGGTCTGAACGCGCCTCCCCCAGCCTTGTAGGAGGGACCACTGGACCCGGGAACCAAATGAAGATGGAGGACAACTAAGGAATAACAGGGTCAGGAGTCAGAGTAACAGCCGTGTTAGTCTGTATTCGCAAAAAGAAAAGGAGGACTTGTGGCACCTTAGAGACTAACCAATTTATTTGAGCATGAGCTTTCGTGAGCTACAGCTCACTTCATCGGATGCATACCGTGGAAACTGCAGCAGACTTTATATATACACAGAGAATATGAAACAATACCTCCTCCCACCCCACTGTCCTGCTGGTAATAGCTTATCTAAAGTGATCATCGGGTGGACCATTTCCAGCACAAATCCAGGTTTTCTCACCCTCCACCCCCCCACACAAATTCACTCTCCTGCTGGTGATAGCCCATCCAAAGTGACAACTCTTTACACAATGTGCATGATAATCAAGTTGGGCTATTTCCTGCACAAATCCAGGTTTTCTCACATCCCCCCCCCACCCCCATACACACACAAACTCACTCTCCTGCTGGTCAGGAGGGTCAGGAGTGAAGGTCACAGGTTCAAAACTAGGGATTTCCTGCTCCTGGCAGCTCCAGGAGCCCACCACAGGCATTAGCACCATTCCACCATGGCTTCCCTTCCCCAGCGCAGATTTTCCCAATCAATCTCTCTTCTACCTCCCATTTTGTAGGCCCAGGGGTAGCCCAGCCCCCTTTAATTGGCAGGATTGGGTTCATCTGTTCTGACACAGGGGCACTGGGCCTACCTCTGTTCACATGGACCAGCTCTGCTGTGATAGATGGCTTTATGATTTAGCACTCAGTAGATCTGGGTTCAGTCTCTGGTTCTTCCATAGACTCCCTGTGTGACCTCAGGCAAATCAGTTAACCTCTCATTCCCTCATCCATAAAAGGTCAGGTAATCCTACTTGCCTTCTTGGTCTGTGGACCTATTGGAGAGAATCCAGAGGAGATCAAATGATCAAAGGTTTAGAAAATCTTACCTAGGAGGAAAGGTTAAAAAACTGGGCCTGTTTAGTCTTGAGAAAAGAAGACGGGGAGGGGGGACCTGATAGTCTTCAGATATATTAAGGGTTGTTCTAAAGAGATGTGATAAATTATTTTCCAGGTCCATTGAAGGTAGGTCAAGAAGTAATGGGCTTTAATCTGCACCAAGGGAGATTTAGGTTAAGATATGGGGAAAAACTTTCTGGCTATAAGTGTAGTTAATCTCTGGAACAGGCTTCTACCGGTGGTTGGGAATCCCTATCACTGGAGGTTTTTAAGAACAGGTTGGACAAACACTCATCAGGGATGGTCTAGGTTTATTTGGTCTGCTTCATTGTAGGGAGCTGGACTCAATGACTTTTTGAGGTTCCTTCCAGCCCTACATTTCTGTGATTCTGTGTAAACTTTTTGAAATCCTTAGGTGAAGAAGCTGTACAAGGACAAAGTATGATAACTGATATTGTTACTATTTATATAAATGTACATTATTAACAATGCATTTTATTGGATTATTATTTATTTATTACAAACAGAAGCCAATTTCTTAGTGTCAAATAGTAACAAAACAGGGCAGTCCTTATTCAGGCAAAATCACCCTTGAACCTTCAACAGGAATTTTGCCTTAGTAAAAACTGTGCAAGAACAGGATTTGGCCAATTAGTAATAGAGGGATAGAATTAATTGCTCATCATGCTACAAAAATAATACAGACAAAAGTGAACATCTTTCTCTTAGCTGTCAGTCAGGGGAAATACCCGGGGCCTCTTGTTGTTAACTTAGTAAATGCATACTTTAGCCATCTGGAAGTGAAGAGAATTTAAATGACGGGAAATGCATGCAATTTAAATCCTCCCTTGGATGAAATGAAAGAAGACTTTTAGGAGACAGAGCAGATTGTCTCGACTAAGGGAAATTAATATAATTAAGATTAACATTTTAACACAAAATTGTATTTTTTATTTCTAATCGTCTGCTCCCTGTGTCTTGTCTCAGTTTCTTGAAAAGTTAGAATGTATGAGCTTCTCAGTTTAGCTGCAGTCATGAGATTCCCAGATTAGACAGAGCAAACTGAGGGTCCATGTATGGAGCTTGTTCTCTGATTTAGGTTTCATCATTACAGGCCAGTGAGACTCATGAGGATAGTCAGAGAAGGCTTCATAGTAATAGATCTGCAGGGCGGAGTGACTCAGTGTTGCCAATTCGAAAATTATAAGTCAGCCGCACACCCCCAAAATCATGAGATTGGCTAAAAAAATCATGAGATTCTAAAAATAACAATACATTTTGGGTTCATTTTATTTACCTGCCAGATCTGAACCTTTAACCTACACTTGGGTCAAGTTTTCAAGCTTTTCTCCACAACCATGAGGTCTAGAAACTTGCTTTTTATTTTTTCTTTTCTTTTTTTATGAAATCTGAAAATCTCATGTAATGACAACTCCTGGAGCTGGGGCTTTAAGACAAATACCAAACGTTGAATGATAAATTATTGGGAATATTGGGATCATAATGATCATCTAGACATGGGGTAGGCAACCTATGGCACGCATGCCACAGGTGGGACACGAGCTGATTTTCAGTGGCACTCACACTATCCGGGTCCTGGCCACCGGTTCTGGGGGCTCCACTGCTGGCCTGGGGTGCCGGCCCCCTGCCAGCTGGGGTTCCATCCGCCGGCCCCGCTCAGCCCGCTTCTGGCCCCAGGTCCTGGCCACCAGTCCTGGGGGCTCCGCTGCCGGCCTGAGGTACCCTCTGCCAGCCCTGCTCAGCCCGCTGCCGGACCCGGGTCCTGGCCACTGGTCCAGGGGGCTCTGCTGCTGGCCTGTGGTCCTAGCCGCTGGCCCGGGGCTCTGCAGCCACCGCTAGCTGTGGCCCACTGGCCCCAACCTGGGGCAGTGAGGGATGCAGACAGGGGCAAGAGGGGGCGCAGCTCAGCACCCCCTCCTTAAAAATTGTTCCAGCACCACTGTACTAGGACATTTTTAAGTCCTGATTTGCTGCTTACATCACTATCATGCCACGTGGAACAGCACACTGCGTTTGACATTGAGATTAGAATGTACATGCAAGAACTGGAATCAGAATTTTCTGACAGATTTCAAGATTTCCAGCGAGTTGGCCCAATGCTTTCTTTTCTAATTAAACCTGAAAAGTTCAAAGAAAGTGACTTGGATTTGTCTGTATTTCAGTGGATGGGTGTTGAAGATTTCGAAATGCAGCTCATTCTGTTAAAAAGCTCAGAATTGTAGGCATCAAAGTTTGGAGATCTGCGGAGTGCACTTGAAGCTACCGAGAGAGATCATGGGGCCTCTATTCTGACCTGCTGGCGTCCCTGCCAGTGAAATTTAACTCTTTGAAGAAAATTGCGTTTGCAATGCTTTCAGCATTTGGATCCATATACCAGTGTGAACAGGTATTTTCACACATGAAATCTGTCCGCTGTCTCTCTCAGAGCCGGTTAACAACTGATCACTCAGCCTGTGTGCAGCTTTAAGTATCCAAATACGTGTCAGACATTGGAAAACTCAGCAAGGAAAAGCAAGGGCAAGGATCACACTAAACTGATAAGATCTGCATTTTAATTTAATTTTAAATGAAGCTTCTTAAACATTTTAAAAACCTTATTTACTTTATATACAACAATAGTTTAGTTATATATAATAGACTTACAGAAAGAGACCTTCTAAAAACGTTAAAATATATTACTGGCACGGGAAACCTTAAATTAGAGTGAATAAATGAAGACTCGGCACACCAGTTCTGAAAGGTTGCCGACCCCTGATCTAGACTGACATCTTGCGGGGGCATCTTGCATCAGGTCCAATAACTAGTGGTAGAGGTTGGAGCATCTCTTTTAAAAAGAAATCTAGTCTTGATGTAAAGACTTCAGGTGATGGGGAAGACAACACAGCCGTGTGAGTGCAAAAGCATTGGTAGTTAAAAGTCAGGAGGCATTGTGCTCTGCTGCTGCGGGACATGGAGTTGATTTACCATGGGTCTGTAACGAACACAGGTCAGAACAGAGGTGCCTGTGGGGGGAGGCCCAAGAGCAGGCCAGAGGCTGTGTCCCCGCCCAGGGCGAGTGAAGGCTCCGCAGCTTCCCACATCTGCCTGCACAGCTCTTACCCCGACCTGGCTTCCAGCCTGGCCTGGCGGTGGAGCATCAGGGGCTGAAAAGCCACAGCTGGGCCTTGGTAAGAGACACCTAGACAGCTGTGGGCAGCCACAGACCCGCCATCTGTCCTGGGCGTGGGGCCCAGAGAGCAGGGACATGGCCCAGAGGATGGTCTCAGGACCTCCCACCCCAGGCAGATGGAGGAGCTGTGGCTCCTCACAGCTGCCCAGGCTCCCCAGGCCACTCTTACCGGGGCTGGGCTCCACCTTCCTGCCTGGCCAGAGGGTAGGGCCTCGGGGGGAAGAGGAGGGGCAGGGAACAAGGCCTGGGGTGAAAAGTGGCAGAGTCGTGGCTCCTTGGCCCACCCTGTTCCGGCACCCCTGCACACAGTGCATACAGTGCTTGTATACGTGCTTTGGGACAGGGTGTACAAGGCCCTTTGAAGCCCCCTATTACAGGCCTCACAGTCCTACCGCACCCCACCCCAGAAAAGGAGCAGTGAAGGTGGATCCTCCAGGCCTGTCTAGAAAGACTGCAGGGAAACAGCTGATCAGAGCTCAGCATAAAAGGAGCTGCACCGTTGTAGATCAGTTGCTAGCTGAGACCAGAAGAGTAATGGAGACTGGAAGACTGTGAAACTCCCCAGGTAAAGTGACCTGGGCGAGGCCCTGCTGACATAGGAAAGAGACAGAGAACCCTGAGGTCAGGGTGAAGAGGAAGGGCCTATGTGGGAATCAGCCCCAGGGAATAGCAGCAGCAACTCTTAGAGGACACAGCAAATGGCTGCTATTTGTAGGGTCCCTGGGTCAGGACCCATAGTAGTGAGTGCGCGTGGGTCCCTCACTGGCCACTGGCAGGGTGGCCTAAGCTCCGAGAAAGGGATAAAGCTTCTTCAGAGGCCCAAGAGAAGGGCAAGCCTTAAAGAGTCTCCAGGGAGAAAGCCCTGGGGGCACTACCCTATACCAGGGCAGACATGGACTTAAAGCTAGCCCAGAAGGGGCTGAGAATTGAGTCCAGAGACTGGGCTGCAGATACCAACCAGAGCACAGGGACAGGCCCTGTTGGACCTTTTACACCAGAAGGGGTTTGTTCATTCACATATTGGCTGTGTGTGACTTGGCCAGAGGGTGGAGCCACTGAAGACCCACCTGACGAGACCTGCAGCTGACAGAGAGCACCGTGAGCAGACAGAGTGCAGGTTCACACCTGGCTGACAGGAGGCGCTCATGAGAGGTGAGTGTCCCCTGTCACATGCTCTTTTGGGTTAAAAGGGAATATCTAAGAATCAAGATGTTCCTATTATATACACAGAATCACAGAGATTGTGACCAAAGCTTTTCTTACTGTGTCAGACACATACAAAAAATATAGGAAAACATTTGTAAAAAGAAATGAAAATAAGTAACCGGTCTTTGCTCTGTTTGCCAGAAGCTGGGAATGGACCACTTGATGATTACCTGTTCTGTTCGTTCCCTCTGAAGCACCTGGCATTGGCCACTGTCAGAAGACAGGATACTGGGCTAGATGGACCTTCGGTCTGACCCAGTATGGCCATTCTTATGTTGTTATGCTCTCCCTCTTGAAAGGAGACTCCAATATCTGATTTTCACTCTTCAGACTTTATGGAAATGGGGGAAATGAGGAACTTAAAAGGCTTCACATAATTAACTTCATGGCAGCCAAAATGGAAGGAAGGATGCACTGGTTAATGGGTGTAGTTGAAGCATCAGAAAAGCAATTTTTGCTTCAGCTCTAGATCAGACATGCAGTGAACTCAGATTTGGAGAAAGGCCTGATGGGACAGGAATTTATAGTTTTCTTTCTTTCAAATGTTTTTTATACATGTTGTTTACTGGATTTTTACATATTACAAAAACTAAAAGAGAATGAAATGTCAGTGTAGCGGCTCCAGGTGCCTTTCAGCCAGGATTGCAAGATCTCAGATATTGCCTACATCCCGACAACCAAAGTGTTTGCTTCTAGCTCTGGAGAAGAGTGGGATGGAGAATTAAATATCTATATTTTTCCTTAAGTTCTTTATCAAGTAAGATTCCCATTGACTTATGTCTGTGGAAGGACCCTAGGATTCGGTTCAGTGACTTGAAGAAAACTTAGATCTCTTTGCCAAGGCAAAAGAGGAATTTATGCATATTGAAGCCCTGCATAAATTACATTAAACCCTGTAAAAATAAAAAGCTTTGAAGATTTGGCACCTGAAATGCTGGCTGATAGGCACTGCCTGCAAGAAGCTAGATTGCTACGCCATACAATGCAACACAGGTGGCGGTTCCTCAGACTCTATTTATGAATCAGCATCACAGATTTTGAGCACCGGAATATCCCAGGCCCAACATTAGTTACTATGTTACTATGTTTTCCAGCTCCCATAAAACTAAGTTTGTTGTATGTTGATCTGGAAGGTATAAAACTATCTGAGGTGGAAGTAGTAGAGCCAACAACGGAGTGGAAAGAGGAACTCACAGAATGCAATGGGTGTGAGAGAGCCTGATTGCTATGTGGGGAAAAAACTTGCTCCCTTTATGGAGCAGTTTGACAGCCTTTGGGCCTGGAAACTGGCAAAGACTCAGTCGTTTCTCATAATTAGCCAAGGGCCTGAGCCATGAGGCTGAGATGCAGGTCTGGGTCAGAACTTCCCTGGAAGTTGTGAGGAGGGTCAGATTCAGGCATTTCTCATCAGACTGAAGTGTTTGTGGAAAAGGACTCTTGGAAATGTCTTGAGAGAGATGGGGTTTGGAACAGGGCAACCTGCCCCTTTAAGGGCCAGGAGGCCTGGAGCAAGCCAGCCCTAGTTGTTTAGCCCTGCCCTGCTACACCTGTGCTAAGTGTTGGACTCAAGGGAAGGAAAGCCCAGAAGCTGGGGAGGAGGGTCCTCAGACTGCTCTGATGCTGAAGCTGGGTTTGAGCTAGGAACTGGCTGAGGCCTGCCAGGCACCCTGAGCAGTAGGGTAGACCTGACCTAGATGGTTGGTTACCTGGAGCCCAGAAGCTGGTATCAAGACAATGAGACAGGCCGTTGTTGTTGGGAGCTGGCCTACAGGAGGGGCTGCAGGCTGAGCCCAACAGGTCTGAAGACTCTTTTGTTTTTATGTGGTTTTGGACTTGGTCTTGGGCTAAGGGACTCTGCTACCGTGGAAGGGCTTGAGCTCTTTAAAATGGTTTGGCCAAAGGGTCACATCTCTTCTATGGTGGGAGTAGGCTGAAGCAGTGCTTAATTTGTGCCAGGGCTGAGCTCCGGGACCTCTGGGCTTGACAGTTCATAGCCCTGGCACCTCTGGGCTTGCTGCCTCCGTTATGAAAGTAAAAAAAGTTGCTTGAGCTCTGGCACCTCCTTCATTACAAATTAAGCACTGGGGTGAAGATCATTGTGAAGAAACTGACGCAAAAGCTCTGCAGTGCTGGCTCTCCACAAGGGGGTGCTCCAGAATGGGAAGTCTTGTAACAGGGTTGGTGATGAGTGGTACACTAAAATATGGGAAGTTCAGATCAGCAGCCAAAAGTGTATCCACACATCTTGGATTTGTAAAGCTGGGATAGATGTCTCCAAACAGGCTTTCTTTTGAGGTTCACACTACGACTCGCTCCCAGTCAGACCAGAAATACCCAGAAAAGGACTGATATCATGGGATCTGGGAACTTCTGCTTCCACCTCAAACCCTAAAGAGTAAAGATGTTCAAAAATGAAAAATAACCAGAAAAGATTAAGCAAAACAACAACAACAAGGTGCCCCTAGAACTGAGCAAAGGTTTGAGTCTAGAATGGGAGAGGGAGGCTGTTCTTTACTGTGACAAAGGTAGTGTTCTAGAACTGAATAATGACTGGATATTACAATAGGGAAAGGAACTTCTAGACTGGAGTAAAGGTTGGATTCAGGAACTCAGTAAAGGTTGATTTATAAAATAGAGTGAGGATTTTGCTCCAGGAGGAGGTACGGGGTTTGTTTTAGAATGGGTACTGGTTGGATTCTAGAGCTGAGCAGTAGTTTGGTTCTAGACAATGTAATGATTGCATTCCAGAACCAAGTGACAGGTTCTTGAAATGAGAAAAAGGTTAAGCAGGCTCTTGTTTTGCTGAATCACACCAACGCTTGCTATGGCCAGCTGCCCTTGTTTGCTTGGACTGTCTTGCTGTAGAGGGACAGTCTGAATTTCACTAACCCCACTGCATGGCTGACTGCTCTAGTGCTGCTCCCTTCAGAACTTGAACCACCTGAGTGGTGTGTACTCTGGAACTGCTGCAAAGTTACAGCCTAGGCAGGTGGGAGGGAGGATCTCTGGACCCTCACAGTCCTCGTGAGGAGGAGGTTCTGGAGGCCAGCAGCAGCCCTGGAGGACTTTCTGGAAATACCTCCATATCCTTTGTCTCCTCCTCACTGTGTGAGGTATAGGGAAGAGTAAAAACTCTCAGGAACTGCTGAACTGGTTCTAGCCTCATCCTGGGAATAAGAGAGAGCCAGCTCAGTAATCAGGGCATAGCTCCCCCTTCCTCCCAATCTATGAGGCATTCCCAGCCCTCTCATGCTTGTGAGGGCAGACCCAAGAACATGTTTCACAGCAGTGTGTTCCTTAGGCCATTTCTTAGGTTGGATGGATCTTTACCATGAAATGCTGCATCAATGTTGCATCTATTCAGTTGTATCCATTCCAGGCCATCTCATTGTCCAAGTCGATTGCAAGTAAGAGCTTGTCTACACAGGGAGGTGAAGATTATTATGCACCAAGTTGTAGTGTGCTAATTGGTGTGTAATGGATAACTCAGAGTGACATGTGTTTCCTGTTTCAGTTTTTATCACTGTGTACATATAACAGAGACTTTGTGTGGGGTAAGTGCGTTTTGCGGTAGCCCATGCCTTTTGCCTCACTGCTGGGCTCTGCATACGGGACAATAGTAGTAAGGGGAATGGGTGACAGCGTATGTGTTGGCATTTATAGTTTGCATCAGCATTTTTAACATCTTCTGGGGACACTTATGAGACCTGAATAATTAGAGATTTGGTTTGCCTGTGGGATCTCAAGGAAATACCTTGAGAAGATAAGAGCTTGGGTTATTTTAGCCCCATAAATAGCTCCATGAGGCACAATAGCCTGTGAAAAACACACAGACACAATTACCAAAATATTGAGGTCTATTCAGAGACTGCATTAAATGTGCAGTCACCCAGTGCTACTTGCCCTTCTGTCTAAACCTAATCTGTCTGCACTTCATACTCATCCAGCACTTTGATGTCGGCACCATTACATTTGATCCTTCGCAATAGTAACCAGAAGGTTGTTATCCCACTGTATTGCGTAATTAAAATCCATCCTGTGATCAGAATGGAGGCTAGATTCGTTCTGAAAATGATCCCCGAACTCCACACTGCCTCTCAAACGGAGTGAAGCCCAAAGAACGGTACAGGTGATACCGTTCAACCTTCCCAGAGAATACAAATTACCCTGGTACTTTAAATCAGTGGAATTAAATACATCAAGAGATACTCACTTGTGGTACCAACCAGGAATGCTTTGCACTAGCTAAATCGAGGCAGGTTACTTTTATTGATCTTGTCTTTCCTGCTCAGTTTGTCTTCAAATCACCAAATAGGCCAGATTTGCTCATGGACTGGTGATGGGAGGTAGGGCTTTGTACCTCATACCACTGCTTTCAATCCACGTGGGGCAGCAGTAACCATAAATTACCATCCCTGTGGATGACATGAAGTAATTGGGTTGGTTTTAGTTCAGTCTCCAGTGGATCAGGTGTCCATATTCCCAAAATTACCACTATAGTTGAGCCCCTGGTTTGCAGCCTAGGCCAAGGACTGACCTAGGCCCTCATGCCAAGATGTTCCCCATAGGCGAGGGGCAGCATGAAGGGAGCCTTGCCTGCTCTGTGGCCAGAGAGAGGATGTCAGTCTCCAACGCTCCCAGTCTTTTCACCAGCCACTAAGTTTTGTTGAATAGATGAAACCTGTTTCCTCTTTCCATTAGAAATTTTGAGCATCTCTTCCCCTCACCACCTCCAAAGTTCCCTGTGCACACAATGCCCAACAAACAGCATCTCACAAAGACAACATCAACGATTCTTGGGACCATGTGCAGCCTTTGCCGAGTTGTATAGGAGACTTATCTGCACTGGTGATATTGCCTCTTCCAAGCCCCTCTCAGCTCACTGCAATACATTTCTGTTGTTCACTGCTAGATGAAGGGCAGGGGACTGCAGGGCAGCAGTTCAGTCAGAGCACTCTTCAGTGGAGATGTCAACAGGCTCCACAGTGAGACAGGAGAGACTCATGAAATAAACTGCTCTGTTGTTCTTGATTGAGACGTATCTTCCAGGCTGGTGGCAGCTGGGAGCTGGTATGTGTGGCTGGCTTGGACATTGCATAGCTCCAAGTGTGTAGATAGAGGATGGAGCAAGGGATCAGAACTTCTGGGATCTATTTCTGACTCTGCCACTGAATTGCCTCTGTCTATGGCAATCTCCTTAAGGAGAAAAGGGATTGTGTTCTTTTTGCCTTCTTTATGCTGGGTGACCCCCAGCACCTATTCATGAGGGTAGAGACCACCAGGTTGAGAACCCCGTCCTAGATTTACATTCCTCTGAACTTGGAGACAGTTCAGACCTGGATCCAAAACCAAATCCCAGTTCAGGTTGCCCTGAATTTCATGTGAGTTTGGAGCTGGATCCAGGAACATGTAGCTCAGTTTAGGGTTTATCTCTAACAAGAATAAAATTCTAAGCAGTGAGGCTGCTTCCCTGTCCCAGTCCTGTTCTGCTCTATGGAGTTCCTGAGTCTAGCTGGGATTATTCCCATTGCCTGCCCTTTTTTGTAACTACCTCCTTTAGCCACATCACCGGGGCCCAGGACAAACTTTCTCCTAAACACTTCCAGAGGAATGAACACACAGTCAAGGCTCATCTCCCTTTGTATCCATTGTTAAGTCTTTTAAGCTTGTAATTAGGCCTAAATTAACAGTCTAATTTCCCTCTGACGACTGTTCAGTATTTCAGTTCACTTCAGGCTCAGTCCAGTTCCTAGTGGGGAAGGTGTTGACATCAGAGAAAAAGCCACCATCACTGGCAACAGCTCTCCCTCTTGCTAGCCACTTCTGCAGAGTGCACACAGAGTGAACTCCATGTGGGGTCAGGGAGGAATGCTCCTGGGGTCAGGGCGGAGGCTTGCAGACAAGACAAGTATCGGAATTTGGGCCCTGCCTCTGTTTGTCAACAGGACACAGGCAGCGAGGCTGAGTGTCCAGGGCTTTTCATCCATGAATGCAACAGCTCTGTAATACTGTTAGCAGGCAGGACAATAACAACCCCAAAGCAAGTACTCTTGAGCCCAGCATGTGCTCAGTCAGCACTGAAATGGAGTGAACACCCAGCTTGTGTCAGTGCATCACAGTGTGCAAAGTGCCAGGCTGGTGAGAACAAACTCTCTGCCTCCAGCACACTGAGCTTGGCCAGGGAACTAGCCATGTGGCTGTGTGTGGGTGCCACTGTGGATCAGCGATTCATAGGGGCAAAGGGTGAGCAGTCTCCTCAGCACTAGGCACAGGAGTCCATACACACAGACTCTCAGGGCAGGGTTTGCCATGGTAACAACCCAACTCCCCATGCACTCTGAGCAGCTGGGTTCAATAAGTGTCTCCAACCAGAAGCATCCAGGGCTGGCCAATGGCCGTTGAGCTACTTCTGTTTGCCTTCCTGCTCCCCCAGCTGGGGACTCTCATTTCTAGACCATCAGCAAGGCCTTTTCCCCTTACAGAAGAAGTGATCCAGTATTTGGCACTCTCCTGAGAATGATTAATCTCTGTGTGAAGTACGAGAGCTGCCTTTTCAATGTTCCTCTGAGCTTTCTTCCACCCATGGACGGCCGAAGGCTCCATGCTGCTGCCTAGCTGGCCCAGTCACCCAAAGAGGCTAAGTGTTTGCTTTGTAGCTTTTTAAGTGGAGTGGTTCCTTCATTTTTAGCCCCTGAGATCATCATCCATTGAGTGCCACTTAGCAGAGGGCATTTACTTCTTCCCTATGGCTCTGGGACTCATTTAAGTGCATTAAATTAGCAGGAACACAGTCCCTAACAAACCCATGATGTACAGTCAATGGGCCTTCATTCCCATTCACCTGCTAACCCTTACAGCTGCACTGCTTAAAATAAGATGATGATTGTTGTTGTTGTAGTTACAGTATTTATATGGGAATTGGGAGCCCCTGGCGAGATCAGGGCCCCATTGTACTGTGTGCTGTCCACACACACACACACACACACAGAGGGAGAGAGCGTCTTTCCCCCAAAGAGCTGACCATCTAAAGAAACATGACAGATTGGCAGCGGAAACAAAGGCACACAGGCCACAGACTCTGTGTGACCATGGGCAGGTGGCTTAGCCTCTCTGTGCCTCAGTTCTCCATGTGTACAATGGAGGAGAACAGCCCAGCCCCCCCAGAAGTGTTGTGAAGATAAATACATTAAAGATTGGGAGCTGCTCAGCTACTATGGCAATGGGAGACAGATCAGTACCTGAATCAGAGGTAAGGGCCCAGATGTTCAAAGGTATTTAGACATTGCTGTGCTCAGTGTCACACCTAACTGATTTAGGAGCCTTAATCTCATTTTCAAAAGGGATTTAGGCATGTAGGAGCCTAAATTCCATTGACTGCTGACAAGATTTAGGCTCCCAAATCAGTTAGGCATTGTGACACTGAGCACAGCAATGCATAAATGCCTTTAAAAATCTGGACCAAAGCAAATGCCCCATGGTCATAGTCAGGAACAGAACTCACATCTTCTGGGTCCTTAGCTGCCTCCTGAGCTACTAGGCCAAGCTCCCTCCTGAGAGAGTAAAGGCCTCACAACCATCTATATAGTCACAAACAGCGATAAGCTGGAGCCGGTTCACACCGGTTTGCTAGAATCAGTTGTTAAATTTAGAAGCCCTTTTAGAACCGGTTGTTCCGCGAGGGACAACTGGTTCTAAAAGGGCTTCTAAATTTAACCGGCCAAAAGTAGCGTCTTAGGCACCAACTCCACAGGTGTTCCAGCCCTGGAGCACCCAAGGGGAAAATTTGGTGGGTGCAGAGCACCCACTGGCAGCTCCCCGCCCCACCCCCGGCCCCAGCTCACCTCCGCTCCACCTTCACCTCCTCCCCTGAACACGCTGCCCCACCCTGCTTCTCCGCCCCCCAGGCTTCCCGCAAATCAGCTGTTTGCACGGGAAGCCTGGGAGGCTGAGAAGCAGATGGCGGCTTCCCACTCAAGCCCAGGGAGGTGGAGGTGAGCTGGGGCGGGGCATGAGGAGGGCTGCCCACACCGCAGCAGGTAACTCCAGCAGCTGCAAATGTTTCAAGCCTCCGTCCTCCGTCCCAAAAGCTATCTCAGATAAGGCAGCGAAAAAAACGCACACGCGATGACATGTTCTCTGAGCTCATGCAGTCGCTGGCACTGACAGAGCTGTGTGGAAGGACACAATAGCAGAGTACAGGATGGTGGCCGATGAACATGAGGAGAGGTGGCAGCAGGAAGATCGGAGGAGGCATGAGGCAACGCTGGGGCTATTGCGGGATCAAACGGACATGCTCTGGCGTTTGGTGGAGGTTCATGAACAGCAGCAGGATCACAGACTGCCGCTGCAGCCCCTGCTTAACCGCCCTCCCTCCTCCCCAAGTTCCATAGCCTCCTCACCCAGACACCCAAGAACGCAGGGGTGGGGGGAGGCTCCGGGCACCCAACCACTCCACCCCAGCAACAGAAGGCTGTCATTCAACAAGTTTTAAAGTGGCCTTTTCCTTCCCTCCTACCCTCCTCCCACACCCCACCCGGGCTACCTTGTGAGTTATCTCCCTATTTTTAAAATCAATTAATAAAGAATACATGTTTTTTAAACTATAGTGACTTTATTTCCTTTGCAAGCAAGCTGTGATCGAAGGGGGCAGGGCAGGTGGCTTACAGGGAATTTAAAGGCAACCAAGGGGGCGGGTTTTCATCAAGGAAAAACAAACAGAAGTGTTACACAGTACTTTGGCCAGTCATGAAACTGGTTTTCAAAGCTTCTCTGATGCGCAGTGCTTCCTCCTGCGCTCTTCTAACCGCCCTGGTGTCTGGCTGGGCGTATTCAGCAGCCAGGCCATTTGCCTCAACCTCCCATCCCGCCATAAACATCTCCTCCTTACTCTCACAGAGATTGTGGTGCACACAGCAAGCAGCAATAACAATGGGAATATTGGTTTCGCTGAGGTCTGAGCGAGTCAGTAAACTGCGCCAGTGACCCTTTAAACGTCCAAATGCACACTCTACCACCATTCCGCACTTGCTCAGCCTATAGTTGAACAGCTCCTTACTACTGTCCAGGGTGCCTGTGTACGGCTTCATGAGCCAGGGCATTAAGGGGTAGGCTGGGTCCCCAAGGATAACTATAGGCATTTCAACATCCCCAACAGTTATTTTCTGGTCTGGGAAGTAAATCCTGTCACAGGGTCGGGCCAGATGGCTACAAAAGAGTAATAGAAGGCAGATATATTAGCCCCAGGTTACGTAGGTCCCTTTTCCCTGGGTAAGGTAAAGGGGAGGTTCCAGAACAATCAGGAAACTTCTGGAGACAATTAAGACAGACAGGCTGATCAGAACACCTGCAGCCAATCAAGAAGCTGCTAGAATCAATTAAGGCAGGCTAATCAGGGCACCTGGGTTTAAAAAGGAGCTCACTTCAGTTTGTGGTGCACTTGCAGGAGCTGGGAACAAGAGGCGTGAGGAGCTGAGAGTGAGAAGGCGGACTGTTGGAGGACTGAGGAGTACAAACATTATCAGACACCAGGAGGAAGGTCCTATGGTGAGGATAAAGAAGGTGTTGGGAGGAGGCCATGGGGAAGTAGCCCAGGGAGTTGTAGCTGTCGCACAGCTGTTCCAGGAGGCACTCTAGACAGCTGTATTCCACAGGGCCCTGGGCTGGAACCCGGAGTAGAGGGCGGGCCCGGGTTCCCCCCAAACCTCCCAACTCCTTGTCAGACACAAGAGGAGTTGACCTGGACTGTGGGTTCACGAAAATGGCCAAGCTGAGGGCTGCCGTGAAGCTCCAAGGTGAGGAAATCCGCCAATAAGCGCAAGACCCACCAAGGTAGAGGAGGAGCTTTGTCACAATCCCTTCCTGCAGCCGTTTAAACAGACCAGAGTTCCTGAAGACGTGAGCATCACGAACCTTTAAACCGGCCATCCCACGTTGATGTTGGTGAAACGTCCCTTGTGATCCACCAGTGCTTGCAGCACCAGTGAAAAGTACCCCTTGCAGTTTATGTACTGGCTGCCCTGGTGGTCCCGTCCCAAGATAGGGATATGGGTTCCGTCTATAGCCCCACCACAGTTAGGGAATCCCATTGCAGCAAAGCCATCTACTATGACCTGCACATTTCCCCGAGTCATGACCTTAGATAGCAGCAGCTCAATAATTGCGTTGGCTACTTGCATCACAGCAAACCCCACAGTAGATTTGCCCACTCCAAATTGATTACCGACTGACCGGTAGCTGTCTGGCATTGCAAGCTTCCACAGGGCTATTGCCACTCACTTGTGAACTGTGAGGGCTGCTTTTCTCTTGGTATTCTTGCGCTTTAGGGCAGATGAAAGCAAGTCACAAAGTTCCATGAAAGTGCCCTTACGCATGCAAAAGTTTTGGAGCCACTGGGAATCATCCCAAACTTGCAACTCTATGCAGTCGCACCACTCTGTGCTTGTTTCCTGTGCCCAGAATCGGCATTTCACAGCATGAGCCTGCCCCAGTAACACCATGATCTCCTAATTGCTGGGGACCGTGGTTTTAGAGAAATCTGTGTTCACGTCCTTATCACCGCGCTGCCGTCACCTCCTCGCCTGGTTTTTCAGGTGCTGGTTCTGCATAAACTGCACGACAATGCGCAAGGTGTTTACAATGGTCATAACTGCTGCGGTGAGCTGAACGGGCTCCATGCTTGCCATGCTATGGTGTCTGCTCGGGCAATCTAGGGAAAAAGGCGCGAAAGGATTGTCTGCTGTTGCTTTCACGGAGGGAGGGAGGGTTGACTGATGACATTTACCCATAACCACCTGCGACAAATTTTTGGCCCCATCAGGCATTGGGAGCTCAGCCCAGAATTCCAATGGGCAGTGGGGATTGTGGGAACTGTGGGATAGCTAACCACAGTGCACCGCTCGGAATGTCAATGCTAGCCATGGTACTGTGGATGCACACCGCCGAATTAATGTGCTTAGTGTGGACGCATGCCCTCGACTTTATACAATCTGTTCCCAAAAATCAACTTCTTTAAAATCGGAGTACTTTCGTTGTGTAGACATGGCCTCAGGATGTTGCTTCTAAAGATCTTAAGTCTGGTATTTTTCTAATCACATACTGCATTGAGTTTTTGAAATACAGTACTTGCTTTACTTATTCTAGACCATACATCAAACATGCAACCACCAGTCTCATGAATGATGCTCCCCATATAAGTACATTTATTAATGGTTTTCAAGGCTTCACCTTCCAAGTCAATAAAATCATCAGTAGGTAAATTAATTTTCATAACTTCCTTCTTTGATTTATTAATAATAAAACTTATTTCCTCAGCAGAATTTGCAAGACCATCTGTCTTCCACTGCATATTTTCGATTGATTTATTTATAAGACAGATGTGATCTGAAAAAGTCTGAGTCTCCAGGCTTGCCATCTATCCATGCAAGGCCTGTTTCCATACTGACATTCTGTCGCATAACAGAGTGAATAGTGACTCGGAACAAGATGGGGGACAAGATACAACCTTCCTTGACACCATTGTTAGCATTAAACCAGTGCATTAGTCCCATGGTTTATCTGCATATTGAGCATTCTAATACAAATGTTTAATAATGTGAATGATTTCATTGGGGACTCCATAGACTTGTATTACCTACCGCAGTCATTCTCTAGCTACACTATCAAATTCCTTTTGGAAATTTACAAAATTCACACCCACTGGCAGCTACTATTCAGTACCCTGTGCTACACTATTCCACAGGATGAAGATCTGATCTTCACAAGACTGATTTGGGTGAAAACAGCTTGTTGTTCCCTAAGGCCTTGTCTACACTGCCACTTTACAGCACTGCAACTTTCTCACTCAGGGCTTTGAAAAAACACCCCCGAGGGCTGCAAGCTTCAGCACTGTAATGTGGCAGTGTAGACAGTGCTACAGCTGGAATCCGCACTCCTCCTCCCCTCCTGGAGCTGGGTTTTTTGTAGCGCTAGGAGAGCTCTTTCCCAGCGCTGATGCCACGACTACACAGCCACATTAAAGTGCTGCCACAGTTGTTACAATCACTCAGATCTCCCTTTTGGAGGAGTTTGATTATAATGCCTCTTTTCCATTCTTCGGTGTGTTCCTACTCCCATGCCAAACTGAAGAGGTGTAGCAGGATTTTCATGTTGTCCTGTCCACTGGCCTTAGGCATTTCTGCAGTGATTTGATCTTCACCTGGCGATTTATTGTCCTTTAATCTTTCAGTGGCTACTTTAAATTGACCCAGCATAATTTTCTCCCAGCAAACATCAAGCTGTTGCCATCTTCTCTGTTATGAAAGTGAATTGTTATTTCTGGTGGGAGTCTGTTGAGAAAGTCGAGAAAAAGTTCTGCCCATCTTTTCTTTTGTTCTTCTAAAGTCATAAGGGTTTTCCCTTGTTTACCTTTTATTGAGCCCTTTCTGCTGCAACTAAAATCTCCAAGAAGTCATTTAGTGGATTGACAAAGTGTCCTCATGTCTCCTTATCACTGCATCGCCTATCTATTGATATACACCCTTCCCAATCAGCTTTATCTTTAGTTCTGTATTCCTCTTTTCCTTGTTTACCATTCCCCTTGCCTTAAGATGCTGAGTAGCTTTTACTTAGCCTGTTTTGTTTCTGTAATAGCCTCTGGGATGTAGCATTGCTAATCTACTCTTCCTTCCTACCTTTGCTAAAGCCAAGGATGGTCTCTGCAGTATTAATATAAGATTTGTTAAAGGCTTCCAATAACTTTTCTATATCATAAAAGACTGTTTTGGCCATATTTGAAAGCTTGCTTGAAAGCTCATATTCAGAGTCATTCCTTATTTATTCATCCTCAGGTTTAAAGATGTTAATCTTTCTTGCAATCTTCTTTGCTGGAAATTCCCTCAATTTCGTTTTCACAGTAGTAATGCATAATTGATGATCGCTGCCTACATCTGCCCATCTGCATAGACAGACATTTTGAAGTGATGATCAGAACTTTTTTCATACACAGAAATGATCTCTTTGATTTCTGGTAATGCCACCAGGCAAGATTCACGTGGTTTAATGGATCTATTTATGAAGCAAGAGTGTCCCTCCGACAATAAGATGGTTCAACTAACATAATTCAAGAATACACTCAGCACTGTTGTTAAGTGAACCTTACCCATTGTGTCCATCATTCCATGATTGCCTGGCCCCACCATAGCGTTCAGATCACCCATAACAAAAACAACATCATGTTGTGGAACATTGCTGATGAGGGCCTGCAGAATGTTATAAGAAGTATCCTTCTCTTCCTTGTCATAGTCATTCGCTGGGGTGTAGCATGAAGGATGGTCATTTTCATACAGCGTGTCTGAAATCTTGATTGCATAATTCGGCCATTAACTGGTTCCCAGTCTAAAATGGCTTTGTGTAGCATCAAGATCAATGTAACTCCAGCTCTTCCTCCACCTGGGGTCTGTGAGTAAATTATAGTTTCATGGTGAATTTTCATTGTGATGGATCTGTGCCTGGCCATCTGCAGTCACTAATACCAGGACGTCTATATTGGAATTTCCATTTATTTGATTACTTGGTCTGGCTTCCCAATCTGCAGCAGACTACACATCCCAAGCCCTGAAGCAAGGTGCTTTATTATCCTTCCCAAACTCTATCTGTTCGATTATTTAATCCTCAGTAACTACTGTGACTGGATAGTCTTGTCATCCCTATGTGTAATAGCAACTCTCCTGTCTCTTATTGGACATCTGTCAAAACCCACTGACCTTAAGCTTCAATGGCTTTTCTTATTTCTCAGCCCTTCTTTTCAGCTGTTGGATTGTCACTTGGTGCCTTTGTATGCAGCTCCAGGTTCTTAGCACAGTTGGCAGTCGAGAGATCTAGCAATACTTATAATCACACAGCAGTCTTGTCAATACCCTCCAAAACTATGCGCCCAGCAAGCCTGTTGTAGCACAGCATAACATTGATGAAATACTCTGCTAATCTTTACTTTTTCCTCAGTAAATTGCAAAGTGCTCTAGAGTCATTATCCCCACTTTACAGACAGGGAAACTGAGGCACAGAAAGGTGCAACCACTCAACCAAAGTCAACCAGTAGGCCAGAGCCTGGAATAGAATCCAAGTCTCCTGAGTTCCAGTCTGATGCCTGATCTGATAGTCTATCCCATTCTGTTGGAGGGTTGCCCAGCCCTCTCAAAAGACATAACCACATGACATTTTTGTCAACACGTTTTTTCCCTGAGCGATTGTTAATTGTCTTGTGTCTAGAACTGGTTGAAAAATAAGGAGGAAAATTCACAAAAAATGGCAAAGAAATTTTTGTCCCACAGGGTTTGACAATGAGTTGTTATTTTTTATTCCAAACTTTTGTTTGGCTTTTCCGGTTTCCTGATCCCCCCCCCCCCTTTTTTTTTTTTTTTAAATTTGAGCAATGACAAAAAAAATGGGTGGGAGGTGGTTGGGGAGGAAAGTCGGGGGGGGACCTTTTCCATTTTCTAATTTCACTGAAGAAACAAAATGTTTTAAAAAGAATGTGAATTTTTTGCAAAAATTTGCCATTTCCTAACAATTTTTAAATGGAAATGTTCATTCGAAACCTGTCAATTAGCTCTACATCTGAATTGTAACTGTTCCAGGGTTACCTATCATTGGAGCTGATGTGAAGTTGGCTCTTAAGCTGGTTGCCCTTGCGATCTCCACAGGTGAATCGAGCAGGCCGCAGTGCACTCTTGCTCCCATGCTAAATCTAGACAGAGCTTTTGTTTATTTAGTCCTTTATTGCTTGAACTGGCTGTGCTGCAAACCCAGATGACTGGCCATAATAAGAGGCTTGATATGCTGAGCTTGAGCTGATATTTCAAAGAAATTTGTCGAAAGGATTCACTGGTGACTTATCACCCATTGCCTATGATTAACTCATCTGGAGTGCTACAGCAAGCAAATTGCAATGTATCCCGCATGGATGTGCAGAGCAGCATCTGAATTTCAGAATCAGCCAAAGAACAATCCCTAGGAAGGGCGAATCGTTCCCATTTGATTTGAATAGATCTCACAAGCATTGCCAATCGGCACTCAGAATCTCAGGAGCTTTGCGCTGTTTTTTTGTATTCTGTCTTCTGTTGTTCGTTACATATTTCACACTTGGATAAAATATAATTGCAGCCTTCATGCCTGACCAAAACAGGACATCCCTGGTTCTGAATTCATGTGTCTCAATGCCCAGAAGTGCCCTGTGATTATACATGGCATGTCAGACCTCATGACACAACTTCCTTTGCACAGAATCTTACCATATGGTGCTATATCTTCTCTATAGCTGCAACAAGGCTTGATTCTTAGAGGCAGCTGTGATTTTTCTGCTGGCCTACCTTGCTTGAACCTCACTGTCAAATAACAAATTGACAATTAATAGTTAATTAATAATAGCCCAGCTTTCAAGACAGAGCACGGAAGCACAGTGATTGGTTGTCTCATCTTCTCCAGTTTCTTCTGCTCAAGACCTTCCCAGTGATGTCCTGTTGAATATATTTCCCTTCCATTTCAGCCCCCTGGCACTATTAATTACCTTGGAGCCTCCTTTGTTCTTCCTGTGATACCACAGAGGAGTTCAGATATTGCAGTAATGAGCACAGTGTAAATACCTTCATTTGATTAGGACAGAAATACAGGGCACATTTTCAAAAACATTCAGTATTTGCTTATCCTCTGCTCCCAATGGCAAAACTCCTGTTGAAGTAAATAGGAGCAGAGTTAGATCAGTCCTGGGCATTTTTTTAAAATCTCACCGATATTGTGAATGTTGGCTGCCCTTGATCAGGTTTGTCCTGTGCAGCTATGTAGAAGCTTTTGTCGCTTTGATTTTTGCATTTAGGAAGAATTAGAAACATCACTCCCTCCGATTCTCTGCTTAGTTAGATTCTCAAGGGGCAAACCAGTGACCTCAGCCACTCCACAATAATATCACTTCTCTCCTGATAGCAGGCAAAAATACTGAGCCTGACAAGCACTCATTTAAAGACTGAAATTGATTGGCTGATTCATAACACATGATCTGGGGGCTGGGTTACAAGAAGTACGCTCCCAGCTTGCACATTACTGTGGAGATGGACAGGGCAGTCATAGTACCCCCAGTCAGTATTGGAGGAAAGCAGAGTTCTAAAGTACTTTTGTGGCCTAAGCACTCTAAAGTATCAATGCACAGCAGATGGGGTCAAGATGCAGTCCACTGAGCAAAGAGCAGATCTTGATGTCCTCAAAATACCCACCGACCTCCCACTCAATGGAAACTGAAGGGTAAAGACAAAACCGATCAAATGCAGGTTGTTCTTGCTGGCAAACTCATCCAACAACCACCGCATTTTATTCTCCCAAACACAGCAAATATTATGGTTGTGGACAATTATGTTTTATTTTCAAATATCTGAACATGTCCATGAGTGAGGTGTGGCCTTTGGACACCTGGTAAGCTGCCAACACGGCCCTTGTTGGGACAAAGTTTGGGTTCCTTTGCTCTAAGGCATCGAGTCACAGGGCTAAATTCATCCTGGGGGCGGTTTCATTGGAATCGTGGTATAAATGGAATAAACAACAAGGATGAGTTTGGCCCAGTATGTTCATTTAGGACAGACATTACAGAGCTGGGGTGCAGGTGTGGTGTACCTGTGTGTGTGTGTGTGTATATGCTGTGTGTATGCATACATGTATGTATAGTAACCAGTTTTCAATTAATAGATCCGCCCTTCAGAGTGACACCACAGTGTGTGCCCCGTATCCCTTACCCTGCTACCAGCTGCTTTCCTTTCTCATCACTCTAGTGCCCATGACGTGTGAAGAGTCAGCGATACAGCATTAGCAGCACCTTCATCAGGGCTTAGGAAGATAGGAACTGCCATAGTGGAATGGACCAATTAAGCAATAAGCCACATCAGGATGTGCATCACTTGGCTATCAGCGCACACCTCAGTGTGCTATCAGATGTGTTAAAACACATCACATTGCTATCAGATGTGTTGTGAGGCTTTTGGCCCAGTGCCCTCAACAAGCCAGGCAGTGTGACAGTAGTGATTAATGCCTCACCTATCACGGCCTATCGCTAAGGTGTGTTAAACCATAACAGCTGTGTGGGTGGAGCACTCAAAATAATTCACTGTGAGGGGAGAAAAAAAGGAAGAATTGTTCTGGGGTGTATCACTGCACAAGAGAAAATAGTTCCTTAGAAAAATAAAGCCAGTTGAAAGACTGTGATGTCATTTTGCAACACAGTGGGAGACAATGAGGCCCTGAGCCTGCATTGTGTATAGCACAGAATGGGCAGACTGCTGCATTTATACAGTGCCCAACCACCAGGGTTCCTCCCACACTCTACACAATTCTGGGGGGTGGCCTGAGTGGATAACAAGGGAGCTTGCAAGAGAGGTTGAAAAGCTGGGTTTGTGCCCCTTTTCTGTTTTTATGCCTTGAAATATCAGAAGGAATGTCACCTCTGGCCTTCCCTGGTTTGGGTGGGACCCTCTCCGGGATGTTGATTGGTGGCTCTCTTACCTTATGTGAAAGAGCAGAGGTATTGGAACTTTAGCAGAGATGCCTGTCACCCAAGTGTCTTTTAAACACAGGAGTTAAATAGGAGTTTACAAAAACAAACAGATCCCAGAGTTTTAGATAGTTTGACTAAAAATCCCTTCTTCCCTCAGTTGCTCAACTCTGTGTCTTGTGATGTCTCAATTTCACTATTTCTACAGTTGACGTAGAGTCTTCCAGGGTAGACAAGATCTGAATGTCAACAGGAAATAACAGAAAAGCAGGAGACATTTTAACAATCCCTTTAAGACCTTCTTACATTGTAAAGAATTTAAAAAGGGACATAAACCCCATTTCTGTTTCCTTCGCAGATCCACCTTTAAGACTTCTCTGGTCATGCATGTTGTAGGGAAATGAGCAGAGGAGGTTTCACAAACTCACTTTAGAGGATGAGGTTGAATGAAGTGACCCAAATGTTGTCTGGCAAAATGATGTTGAATTCTGTGAGTAAGACAATAAAATGTGGAAGGTGTCAATTGGAGAGGATTCAGAGAAGAGCCACGAGAATGATTAAAGGATTAGAAAACATGCCTTACAGCAGTGGTTCTCAAACTTTAGGAAGGTTTACCGGGAGCCCCATTTTGATTTAAAAAATTTTGCGGACCCCCAAACCGGCTTCTAATTTTCACCAGGTGTGCTCAACCCTTGCTGAGCCCCAGACCCCATCCCCACACCAACCCTTCCCCAAGGCCCCACCCTCGCCCCACCTCTTTCTGCCCCCTCCCCTAAGCACACCCCATCCCCACTCCTCCCCCTCCCTCCCAGCACCTCCTGCACGCTGCTGAACAGCTGTTCCACAGCTTGTAGGAGGCACTTGGAGGGAGTGGGCGGAGTTGATCAGTGGGGCTGGCGGCCCCGGACATGGCTTGCTGACCCCCTGGAGTATCCTCGCAGACCCCCAGGGGTCAGTGGACCCCAGTTTGAGAACCACTGCCTTAGAGTGATAGGCTCAAGGAGCTCAATCTATTAGTTTAACAAAGAGAAGGTTAAAGGGTGACTTGACTACAGTCTATAAATACCTACATGGGAAACAAATATTTAATACTGGGCTTTTCAATCTAGCAGAGAAAGGTGTAACACAATCCAATGGCTGGAAGTTGAAGCTAGACATATTCAGTCTGGAAATAAAGAGTAAATTTTTGACAGTGAGGGTAATTAACCACAGGAACAATTTACCAAGGATCACGGTGGATTCTCCGTCACTGACAGTTTTTAAACCAAGGAGTACTTGTGGCACCTTAGAGACTAACAAATTTATTTGGGCATAAACTTTCGTGGGCTAAAACCCACCTCATCAGATGCATGCAGTGGAAAATACAGTAATTTTTAAATCAAGACTGGTTTCAGAGTAGCAGCCGTGTTAGTCTGCATACGCAAAAAGAAAAGGAGGACTTGTGGCACCTTAGAGACTAACCAATTTATTTGAGCATAAGCTTTCGTGAGCTACAGCTCACTTCATCGGATGCTCACGAAAGTTTATGCTCAAATAAATTGGTTAGTCTCTAAGGTGCCACAAGTACTCCTTTTCTTAAATCAAGACTGGATGTTGTTCTAAAAGATCTGCTCTAGGGATTATTTTTGGGAAGTTCTGTGGCCTGTGTGATACCGGTGGTCAGACTAAAAGATCATAATGGTACCATCTGGCCCTGGAATCCGTGCATGTATGAACGGTCCTTCACCTGTGTCCAACAGGAGGTGGGGGTGGGCAAGAGATCAACATGTAACAGAGCTTAACACTACTAATAAAACTTGGGAGTTTGGAGAACTAGCATACTCTGTCTCAAGTACATTGATCTGCTCTCCATTTATCCTTACCTTACCTGTGGGGTAAAGAGGTGCTATTATATTTATCTTACAATGGGCAACTGAGGCCAGATGCCCAAAAGTATTTAGGCACCTAACTCCCGCTGAGTTCAACTGGATTGATTTCAGTCCCAGTGCAAAGCCCTGGTCGAGACTAGGAAAGCCAAGATCTGCACCAGCAGAATTTACTCAAGTTTCAAGTTTGTGCAAATCCAGTGTTCCTTCTCTACATTTGGGATTTGCGCTAAGTCAGTGGCTGACCACTGATTGCTGGAATTGAGGCAAACGCCCAGTACAGACCACGGCCTAAAGCAAAGCCAGGTCAGTGAGAGATAATTACTTAGATTGCAAGCTCTTTGGAGCAGACTGCCCTTTTGTTCTTTTTTTGTACATTCCCAAGCACAATGGGCTCCTAGGGCATTACAGCAACACAAATCATCATCATCATTGTTGTCTTCATCAGCCCAGAAACACTTTGCATATGGGGAACTCTGTAGAAACTGCAATAGAAAAGGCCAGATTGCAAAAATATGCACCGCAATGAACGTGCCTGCAGTCCCCATAGTGGCTGATGTGAGAGCATCACTAGGGCCCTAATTCAGGAAAGAATTTAACTGCATGACTACATCCATCCCTAATTCAGCAAAGCCCTTAAGCACATGCTTCCCATTGAAATCAGTGGGGACTTAAGCATGGGCCTAAATGTAAGCATGTGCTTATGCGCTTTGATGAATAGGGATAGACTACTGATTCAGGGCTGGACGACCAGTATATTGGAACAATGTCAGTAGTGAGGAAAGCAGAGAATGGAGAATAACCCTAGAGCTGAGTGAATATGCTGCCATAGGCTAGTGACCTTGGTTGAGGAATTGAGGGCAATGTACTGCCAAAAGAGGAATGAATCATAGACAGATTGAAAAAATGAGTAAAATCAGCTCCATACAGTTGAAATAAATGACCGGCTATTGGGATATGAGCTGTGCAGGGGCATTGCTAAAACACCTGGGATTGTGACTATGGGGGTGGAAGCTCAACTCACATTATTGTGAAGAATAAATACTCATCAAACATATAATAGAGGCCTTGTGGACTGATGCAAATAATACCGCAGAAGAACTCTGTGATGTGCTGGATGAAATGAGTTGCAGTAAGGACACGCATCTCAATTGCAAATCACTCAGGGAAACACTTATTCCTCCTCCTGGGTACAATCCATTTGTACTGAGAGACCGGGTTCTTCAGGAATTTCCACACAAAGCAAATTGAAAGTTAGGAAGGAAATCAATGAGCCAAACAGATGAGTCCATTTTATGGAGGAAGCAGAAAAAACAAACAAGCCATTGAGACAATCCCTCGACCCAAGACAGCGTCATAAAATCATAATGTTTAGCAGCTCCCAACCTCGGAAGAAATGAGAAGCAGGCAGACTGGAATGAAATGTGTCCTAGTGTTGGAAGCTGATTGTCCTTACAGGTGCATAATCCCAAATAAAGATGGTTCCAGGTACACCACAATGGTCACGTCGTTTGGCAAATAATACTGCCTGTGAATAGCTCGGATGCCCACTATCTCAAGAAGGAAGCAGAATGTTAGCAGGAATAGAGGGTCCAATATATTGATGATGTCTTGGGCTGGCGCAAACCCAGAGATGATCAGACAAAGAAGAATTCTGACTGTGAGCTGAAAAGAAGATCATAGAGTCATAGAATCATAGAATATCAGGGTTGGAAGGGACCTCAGGAGGTCATCTAGTCCAACCCCGTGCTCAAAGCAGGACCGATCCCCAATTAAATCATCCCAGCCAGGGCTTTGTCAAGCCTGACCTTAAAAACTTCTAAGGAAGGAGATTCCACCACCTCCCTAGGTAACGCATTCCAGTGTTTCACCACCCTCCTAGTGAAAAAGTTTTTCCTAATATCCAACCTAAACCTCCCCCACTGCAACTTGAGACCATTACTCCTTGTTCTGTCATCTGCTACCACTGAGAACAGTCTAGAACCATCCTCTTTGGAACCCCCTTTCAGGTAGTTGAAAGCAGCTATCAAATTCCCCCTCATTCTTCTCTTTTGTAGACTAAACATCCCCAGTTCCCTCAGCCTCTCCTCATAACTCATGTGTTCCAGTCCCCTAATCATTTTTGTTGCCCTCCACTGGACTCTTTCCAAGTTTTTCACATCCTTCTTGTAGTGTGGGGCCCAAAACTGGACAGAGTACTCCAGATGAGGCCTCACCAGTGTCGAATAGAGGGGAACGATCAAGTCCCTCGATCTGCTGGCAATGCCCCATCTTATACATCCCAAAATGCCATTGGCCTTCTTGGCAACAAGGGCACACTGTTGACTCATATCCAGCTTCTCGTCCACTGTAACCCCTAGGTCCTTTTCTGCAGAACTGCTGCCGAGCCATTTCGTCCCTAGTCTGTAGCGGTGCCTGGGATTCTTCCGTCCTAAGTACAGGACTCTGCACTTGTCCTTGTTGAACCCCATCAGATTTCTTTTGGCCCAATCATCCAATTTGTCTAGGGCCCTCTGTATCCTATCCCTACTCTCCAGCGTATCTACCTCTCCTCCCAGTTTAGTGTCATCTGCAAACTTGCTGAGAGTGCAATCCACATCATCCTCCAAATCATTTATGAAAATATTGAACAAAACCAGCCCCAGGACCGACCCTTGGGGCACTCCACTTGACACCAGCTGCCAACTAGACATGGAGCCATTGATCACTACCCGTTGAGCCCGACAATCTAGCCAGCTTTCTATCCACCTTATAGTCCATTCATCCAGCCCATACTTCTTTAACTTGCTGGCAAGAATACTGTGGGAGACAGTGTCAAAAGCTTTGCTAAAGTCAAGGAACAACACGTCCACTGCTTTCCCTTCATCCACAGAACCAGTTATCTCGTCTTAGAAGGCAATTAGATTAGTCAGGCATGACTTGCCCTTGGTGAATCCATGCTGACTGTTCCTGATCACTTTCCTCTCCTGTAAGTGCTTCAGAATTGATTCCTTGAGGACCTGCTCCATGATTTTTCCAGGGACTGAGGTGAGGCTGACTGGCCTGTAGTTTCCAGGATAACTCCTTCTTCCTTTTTTAAAGATGGGCACTACATTAGCCTTTTTCCAGTCGTCTGGGACTTCCCTGGATCGCCATGAGTTTTCAAAGATAATGGCCAATGTCTCTGCAATCACAGCCGCCAACTCCTTTAGCACTCTCAGATGCAACGCATCTGGCCCCATGGACTTGTGCATGTCCAGCTTTTCTAAATAGTCCCGAACCACTTCTTTCTCCACAGAGGCCTGGTCACCTCCTCCCCATGCTGTGCTGCCCAGTGCAGTAGTCTGAGAGCTGACCTTGTTCGTGAAGATAGAGGCAAAAAAAGCATTGAGTACATTAGCTTTTTCCACATCCTCTGTCACTAGGTTGCCTCCCTCATTCAGTAAGGGGCCACACTTTCCTTGACTTTCTTCTTGTTGCTAACATACCTGAAGAAACCCTTCTTGTTACTCTTAACATCTCTTGCTAGCTGCAACTCCAGGTGTGATATGGCCTTCCTGATTTCACTCCTGCATGCCCTAGCAATATGTTTATACTCATCCCTGGTCATTTGTCCAATCTTCCTCTTCTTGTAAGCTTCTTTTTTGTATTTAAGATCAGCAAGGATTTCACTGTTAAGCCAAGCTGGTCGCCTGCCATATTTACTATTCTTTCTACACATCAGGATGGTTTGTCCCTGTAACCTCAATAAGGATTCTTTAAAATAGAGCCAGCTCTCCTGGACTCCTTTCCCCCTCATGTTATTCTCCCAGGGGAACTTGCCCATCAGTTCCCTGAGGGAGTCAAAGTCTGCTTTTCTGAAGTCCAGGGTCCGTATTCTGCGGCTTTCCTTTCTTCCTTGTGTCAGGATCCTGAATTCGACCATCTCATGGTCACTGCCTCCCAGCTTCCCATCCACTTTTGCTTCCCCTACTAATTCTTCCCGGATGTGCAATTTAATCAAAGAAAATGTCAGATAGCAACACTAGAGATAAAGTAATTGGGAAATGGATTATCCGAACAAGGCATTTTAGAGGCTCACACTATCACAGAGGCAATCATGGAAATGCCAGCAGCTTGGAACAAACAGGAATTGCAGTGCGTTGCAGCTATCCTATCCTTTTTGCTCTCCCATTTTATCACAGTGGAGGTGACAAATTAGTGCCATTGGAATTATATCAAACTAAACTGCACTTCTCCATTGTGCTGCACCTCTAGCATATGCTGCAGCTCCATGGCATGAAGTTCCTTCTGTATTTATTCCAGATAACAAAGCTCAGTATTTGCCTTGCTTTTTCATGGTCAAACTGCTCCCTACCCACTCCCTAATTGGCACCCCACTAGCCCAGATGCTTCTAACTGTTTTAGCCTCTGATCACTGCACCTGAAGCCACGAGCATGACTGTTGAGGCACTAAAACTAGCAATCCCCAGATTCAGACATAATGGATGCTGCTGGCACTGGCAGGGTGCTCTCAGTAAAGCATGACCCATTGTGGAATTCACTCCCGGAGAGAAGCTGAATGGCAGGGACTTTAGGGCCAGAGAAATTGGGGGTTGAGTAATGGGGTGGGAAGAGTCCTTGGCTCTCATCTGCCTTTCCAATTTAGGGAATGTTTGTTGTATTAGATGTAACATGCTCAGAGATGTGGGTATCAATCTAAGCCATAAATGACCAATGACCTTCTCCCAGGGCTCAGTCTGAGCTAGTACAGGGTCCCAGATCTCCCTGCTAGTCTGACATACCAGCTAGACCAGCATTAACAGACTCTCATTTCCTGATGTGAATCCTTGCCAGCCATTGTGAGAGCAGAGTTCAGCCCCTAGGGATTTAGAGAGATGACGTGGCCCAGAGAGGAGAGTGGGGCCTCACGCCCAAGCCCCCAGGCGTGAGAGCAGCAGAGGGCAACTGGGCTGTCTGGGGCCCAACCTACCCTGGTGGGGATTCACATTCGCCTTGGACCCCACACCTAGGACTGCAGCACCAGTAGGGAAGCGATGGAAGTCCAGCTGGGTTCTAGTCCAAAGAGAATGAATAGCCTGGGGTAAATGGGGAATGTGAGGAAGATGATGTGGGAGCCAAGAGAAGGAAAGAACGGAAATGGGGAGCATGGCGGAGAGATGAAAGAGTGTGAGGAAGCAATGAGGAGAGGAAGCTGGGGTGGAGAGAGAGGATTGGCCAAGTTGGGATTCCCTCTGAGACCTCTTTCCATTCGGCTGCCTAAGAACTCAGTTTGACTCCAGACTCCGTCACTCAGGTATCTTTATTTGGCATCCAGCAACACTATGCTGAGCTGATCAGACCCAAAGGCAGGGTGTGTGGCTTCAGGTACAGTACAGCTCCAAAGTTATACAGAAACCGTCTCCCTTTGTGTACATCACACATCTCAATGGATTTACTATACACTGCATCACACTGTTTTGGACTGTCTTGGTTACTTTGTAGGAACTACTCCTTGTGCAGCATGCAATGGGCACAAGTTGTTCTATTTCCTTTGTACCAAATCCATTATATTAATGGACAAAGAAGGTATGGGTGCAAAGAGATTGGCCACCAGTGACTCCCATTCAATGTTGTCTGTCATGGCATCTGTTACATTCTCTTCAGTCTACACACTTAGCCATAGGGCATGGGTCCCACACTGAGCCAAGGAAGTGAGGTTCAGACAAAATCCATCCAGTCTCCCCTGGTATAGTGTTGTGGGATCCCAGAGCACATTCTGTGTACCCAAGCCATACCACCTCCTTCACTCTCTCTTTAACGATTAGTTCAGGCCCAACCTCTTTCTCTTGTGGTCAGGTTCATTCCTGCACGAGCACTCGCAGAACCCTCTGTGCTTGATTCGTTTACAGCAGGCTGTGTTTACTTCCTCTCTTCCTTGTGTCGCCATCTTCACTCTGGGATAAAGCTATTTATAAGCCCCAGTCTCTACCCATGTTGTTAACATACACCAGTTCTTTAGGATTCCCTGTCCATATCAGAACAGCAATCATAATTGGCACAGTTGAATTATTAATTTCATGTGGTGCTTATGATCCAGGACTTTCTGGCCTCGCAAATTGCAAATTTTCCCCTCCAGCATTCTTAATTCCCTTCCCCACCAGTGTGGTCTGGTAGAAGGAGATTCTACCACCTCCCTGGAATGCGTTACCTAGGGAGGTGGTAGAATCTCCTTCCTTAGAGGTTTTTAAGGTCAGGCTTGACAAAGCCCTGGCTGGGATGATTTAACTGGGAATTGGTCCTGCTTTGAGCAGGGGGTTGGACTAGATGACCTTCTGGGGTCCCTTCCAACCCTGATATTCTATGATTCTATGATTCTATGGTCTGGATCAGTGGGCTGTTTAACAATCTCGACCATTCCTCCTACTTTATTTCTTTTATTCCCTGCATTACATACATAACATCTATGCCCTTTATTCCCTAGGTCTATCAAGTATATGGAGGGGCCAAGTCGATTTAACAGTAAGTACAGCCCACCCCACTTCCCCTGTGGGAAAGGGCAGTAGGGATCCTGAATCTGGATTGTGACTTTAGATCCCACTTGTTGCTTGGTCAGGTCCCTTTGGCATCAAACCACACCTTGTTCTTCTGTGCTTCTGCCTTGTTGGTTGCCATCAGGCTCTTTTGGACCTGTAAAATCTGCATCTGCAAGTCCTGTGCACAGGCATCTGATACGGCCACCATTGCCAGATGGGCTGGAACCAAAGGAACAAAAGATGGGGGCACAGAGTAGTGAAGGAGGGAAGGGCAGAAAAGAGAGAGGCAGAGGGGAGAAGAGCATGGAAGGAAACAAGGAGGTGGAGGAGGAGACCAAGGAGAGAGAGGAAAGGAACATCACTGCCATATCTTGAAGCTCTCGCTTGAGGAGACAGCATGCTCTAGTGGATGGAGCACTGGGCAAGGTGTTCAGAGGTTTTGAGCTGGCTGATGGACCTTGGGGGAGTCCCTGCCTCTGGTAAAATGGGGCCAATGACACTTCTAAAGTGCATGGAGATGCTTCGATGGGAAGCACCTCGTAAGGGCAGCACATTAGTGTTGTTATTATTCATCTCTAACTGCATCACTACATTGTCTTTTTAATCAAGCAGACTCCATCTCTTCCTGATGTCCAATCCATCCATGTCTCCTGGTTATTTTTAGTAAGGCAGCGTTCTGATTAAGCAGCAAGAGCTACCCCAGGTCTAGGGCTCATCATTTGTAAGAGAAAACTAGAGAGAAAAATACACAATTCACCCACGATTTCTTCAGTAAGATTCACTCCATTATACATCAAAACAGTCTGCGCTCCTGAAAGTTTAATCAAAGACCTGTTCATGTTCCCTAGATGCAGACAGAGCACGGCCAGTCTTCACGCAAGCTCCACTGCCAGAATCTACCTTCGGAACGATGCCCTCTAAACCCCCACGTGCCAGCAAAAAGACTGGAGATGTTCACCCACCTCCAGATTTGCTGCAACATGCATCCCATCCCAGCTTCACGGTCCCATGCACAGACAGATGGATCAGTTTCCTTGGTCTCTGTGAAATGACTGAATTTTCAATAATTCAGATGCATCATCATCTACCCTGTTAAGAGGGGGCTTTGCTCTGAGAGTGACCCTGCAGCATTGAGGCTCCATAGTCAGTGCCTGTCCAAACTCCAGATCAGATCTGCTGTTTGCGGGGGAAAGGATGTTTTTTCTGGGTGCCAGTCCCACAGGCCTCATGCTGGATGCTGAGAGTCAAGCTGGGCTTCTTGTGGCCCATGCGTAATCACCAGTGCTGGAGATCTTGCAGGCTAAGTGCTGTCCTCACACTGGTGCAATCCTCTAGGTCAGGACTTGTCCCCCAGGGTTCCCCAGTGCAGACTCATTGCCCCAACATAAAACAGGTGTCATGGAGTGGAGAAACAGGCCTGTAGGTTTGCACAGGGATACGTGAGAGCAGAATGATTTGAAAATTAGTGAACAATTCTGATCAGGATGGACAAGCAGGAAGAGACTCTAGCTGCCTTTCCCATGGCCAGGCTGACTCTGCAAGGCTCACTGGAACAGCCTCGATTCCTTCTCCTGCATCTGGCTTCCGTTGCCTCCAGCCCCTCCTGTGGAGCTGGTACAGAGGGCCTTCTGGAGCATTGCTGGGAGGCTGCTGGTGATGTCGGGGAGCAAGCTGACTGTCAGTATCTGGGACCCTCTCTAGATCTCTAAGAGCATAAGAACGGTCATCCTGGGTCAGAGCAATGGTCCATCTAGCCCAGTACCCTGTCTTCCAAAAGTGGCCAGTGCCAGGTGCTTCAGAGGAAATGACCAGAACAGGCAATCAGCACATGATCCATCTCCTCTCATCCACTCCCAGGTTCTGGCAGTCAGGCTAGGGATACCCAGAGCATGGGATTGTATCCCTGACCATCTTGGCTAATAGCCATTGATGGACCCATCCTCCATGAACCCTGTCCCTTCTTTTCAGCTGCTGTGCATTGTCATCTGCCGGAGGTTGGTCTGGAAAGGGAATACGGGACCCATCACTGTTCACTCTAGAATGGACTAACTGTGGGTGAAGGCAGTGTGAATGGTTTGTTCTTGGTATAGCTCTGTCTCTAACTTGGCACCAACCTAGCACTGTTCACTCCTACACGATGCAGATGGCAAATACACCCTTGGCTCAAACCTCTCCATTTATTTTAAAGGGCTTAGAGCTAAAGCTGCCTATGGGCTCGTGGTGTTGGGGCTGCAACCCCAACCAGTTCCAGTGAGCATCTACTCCACTGGGTTGGATTCTCCGTTTGTTGTTCCCGTGTCACTCCCTTGGCTTCGCTGGAGTGACTCCTGATTTCCACCAGTGTGAGATCAGAATCTGGCCCCTGTGTCACTTGAGAAGCCTCGCCCATGTAAAATGAACAGGAATGCCAGCCGCCGAACTGCTGCTGGCTTCTGTATTTCAGACTAAGGGCCAGATCCTCAGCTGGTGTAAATCGATATAGCCTCACTGATGCCATTTACACCAGCTTAGGACGTGGCCCTAAGCATCCTAGGTGACAGTGTATCTGAGGTGCACTCCAGTTGGAATGTGTGGGCTGAGTATCCTCAGCCCCTCCCACAAACTCCATGTATCTCATCCCAAGACTGGCTCCGAGAGCCACGTTTTCAATACATGAGTTCTTTGTTGTTGTGTTACTGACATTCGCTGCCACATGCATTGAGCAGGGCCAGCTCCAGGCACCGGCTTTCCAAGCAGGTGCTTGGGGCGGCATTCAGACTGGGGCGGCAGTCCGTGTCCCACGGCGGCTATTCAGCGTCAGCTCCGCCGCTGTTCCCACCACGGCGGCTTTTGGGCGTCAGCTCCGCAGCTCTTCCGGGGGCGGCAGCAATTCGGCGGCAGCTTTGCCACTGCTGCGGCAACAGCAATTTGGTGGCGACTGCTTGGGGCAGCAAAATTGGTAGAGCTGCCCCTGGCATTGAGTTAGAAGTTCTATTTAAGTGATCAATTAACGCTATTAAGCACAATCCTTCCCCTACACGTATGGAAAAGTTATTGTCAGTTTATCTTTTCCATATCAAAATACTATCTCTTTACCTCCAATTTCCCAGAACATATTTCTTTTCACATTGTCCCATAAGAGATTATTCTGTATGCCAAGTGTGTTCTCCCATCCACTGCCTTTAGCAGCCTTTAGGGCTAGATACTGTGCAGTGCAGGGAAATGCCAGGTGCCCTCGATTCATAGTGACTGCAGTGGTAGTTGAGGGATCTCAGCATTGTTCGGGATGTGCTCAGCACCTGACAGCACTGCTCTATTAGGGATCTCTCTTTCCCTGGTATAACTGCCTTGAATTCCTCCTGCATAAGGATGGCTTTATTATCCCATATATTTAGTATTCTGGTGCAATAATATTGTTGACCTTTTTTTCACCCAAATGGTGAGTCCAAAGTTCAGGGCCTTGGGGGCGTTCCAGTTGGGAGCAGAAATTGATGGCGTCTGGCATTTTCTTTGATGCAGCCTTGTTTATTTGCAAGAATGTACAAAGTTGTCCTCTGAACCCAGGAAGAACCAAGAACAAAAGGAGCAGTTACTTAGCTTACCGCTCTAAGCCTCTTTAGCCAACAGACCTATAAGCTCTCACTCTGGCTTTTTCCAAGGTCACACTGTCCTTACAGGCTGCTGCTTGGCCATTTTCTTGCCCTGCCTCTCTCTCTGGTGTTCTCAGGGCTGGTCTACATTGCAAAGTTAGGTCGGCTTAACTACATCGCTCAGGGCAGCGACAAACGTCACGTCCTGTGAGATGTAATCAAGCCAGCGTAAGCCCCAGCATAGATATTGCTAGGTCGATGGAAGAATTCTTCCATCGTCCTCGCTGCCAGCTCTTGGAGAAGTGGGTTTACTACAGCGTCCATCATTGTAGTAAGTGTCTACAGTACAGCACTATAGTTGTACTACTGTACCATTTCTAGTGTAGACATACCCTCCGTTTCTGTGTGTTCTTCTCTCTCGCTCTCTCTCTCGCTCTCTCTCTCTCACACACACACACACAAACACACCAAATAATACTCAGCCCAACCATATGCTGCTAGTTTCTGGGCAGACTTTATTAGGCCTTCTTTGAGGTGTGGCCTCTTAGTGTTTCTTACAGCTATCTTAAGTGAAGGGTGTGTTCACCTATCAATTTTAACAAGGTTTTCACTCAACCCATAACAAAATTTCAATATCCTTTAACACCCATGACCTGTTTGCATCAAGGGAGGGTGGCATTAGTTTAAATTGTTTTCCTCTTTCTTTGCCAACATAGTTCCCATCATCCTTCCTGTCTCTGACAGGAGCTGGAGACAGGAACCTCTCCGGTGTTGTGTTCCCCGTATCTCACTATGGAGATGGGAACCAGTTTATTTTGCAGAGTGCTAGTAACATGGGTTGTGGAGAGAGGTACAAAGGTCTTGGAGCCATAAACCACGGTGTCATAATATAGCTAGGAAAAGATCACACAAGAGCATACAGAGAGGACTGGGGAATCACATTCACTGGCTGGGAAATGATTTAATGGTTAGGGCTGGAGAATAGTGAGGTTAGAGAGGAAGGTGATTTATTAAGGCCCTCCCTACATACACATGTACGCAGACATCCCCATATAAACCCATACATGGGCACACACACCAGTATGCACACAAACATTCACACGCACACACAAGCCTCCCGTCAGACCCACAGATCACGGAAACAAAGTCCCCACCTTTTCAAGTATCTTTAATCCTCAGCAGTTTGAAGTAGGTGGTGGTGGTTTTGGAGGTAATTAGCAGGCCCTTTCCTCCCCTACATGCTGCTCTGTCTTTAATGGGAAATGAAAGTTCAAAACGGCTCAGCTGTTGGTGAAACATGTTGAAAGTGGCAGCCGGGAAAAAGCTGGAGGGAGAGAGGGGAAGCGTCTCTAGATCAGGATCAGCCTCAGCAAAGATCAAGAGGGCAAAAAAACAAACTCCATTAGACTCTGCGAGCTGCAGGCTGCTCCGCTGCCCCGAAGCCACTAATGTGTTCTGCTGAGCTGCCTTTTTCAAAAATGAAGAGTAGAAAGAAGCTTAATGATTTTCTCCCTGCTGTCTCTTCTTCCCTTTACGCCGGCCTGGTTGTAAGGAGATCCAACCCGTGCAACCCAGGTCTCCTCCTCCAGGCTTTGCAGGCTCCCCCTTTCCTAACTTGGAGCCTGATCCTGGGAAGTGCTGTTTCCCCACCTGCATTGCCTTCAGTGGGAGCTGAGAGTGCTCAGCACCTCATCTGCAATGATAAGCTCCAGTGCACCGTCGCAGTGCCCCACCATCTCCCATTGGTTACAGACTCTCCCCAGAGGAACTTGTTCTGCAGTTACAAAGCTGGCATTTGTAATAGCCCAAGATGCCCTGTAGTTTAGAGCTGTTGCAGGTGATCTGGAAACACCAGGCTGGTGTGACCAGCACCTTGGATGGATGGAGAACTGATATAGGTGGCCCCCAATGGCTGGGAACCTCCATGTTATCCCAGGTGGGTGAGTGTGTGTATAATATGTGTAATACAGGAAAGCATCACTTTCAGACCAGACCATCCTACTGGTTTCCTATAAGCCCAGCTGCTCCTTGTATTGCTGTCCCACAGGGGGATGGGGCCAAGTACCCTGAACTAGCCATACAAGGCTCTCCCATCACTTTATAAACGTCACCACTAGAGCTGGGCGGGAAGCAGTTTTTCACCTGATGAAAATTTTTGAGAATTCAAAAGATTTCCCCATTCCACATCAGGACGAAACCAAGACCTTTGTGTGAGCCACCCCAGAATAGCCTGGTAGTTCAGGCACTGCCCCAAATGTGGGAAACCCAGGTCAATGCCCTGTTCTGCCTGATTCAGGCTATTCTGGGCTGGGACTCCCTTGCTCTGGTTTGGACCAGACATTCCCTCTGGGGAGTGAGAATCCTGCCAGGTAAAGTTACATCACAATGGATACATTTCTACAAAATGTTTTGGAATTAGCCTCTTCTGATAAAAAAATGGTTTGCCAAAAAATTCCCAACCATCTCCACCCACAATGCACTGGTGAAATCAGGAAGTACCATAATCCTCACTACTAATGGGGTGGGAAAGCCAAAAAGAGGTTAAGTGACTTGCTTAATGTCACATAGAAAATCTATGGTGTGATGGGATGGGGTGCTCACCCCACACCAGCCCTGATAGGGTTAAAGTGGCCCAGAAGGAGCCAATTAACCTACGTAGTTGCTCCTGACAGGAGTCCGTGGGATTTATAAATGCTAACTGTTGATGAAACCCAGTTGTGGGAGAAGCTAGAAAACATTATAGAAGATGTTGTAGTAACAGGGGGTTGCAGGGAGAGTTTATAGTCACTCTGAGACAAGAGGGGTGGGAAGGAAGAAATGTGGGGAGAGAGTAAGTCCTGGGATCCTAGCCCTGGAAGAAGGGTCAATCCAGAGAAGTTGTGGGGAAAGAGAGCCTGAAAAGGCAGGCCAGGAAGAAGCTCAGGGAAACAGCAGCAAAGGATAGGGTGGTACAGACTTTGGCTGCTGGTTATAGGGTCCCTGGGCTGGAACCCCAGGTAGAGAGAAGGCCTAGGTTCTCCTACCAGCCACTGGGCAGTGGCACAGGACTGTTGGAGGCCCCACCTGGACAAGGATCTGGTGAGACTCTGATACTACAGAAGGGAGGACTGTCTAGTGACGTAGCTGTAGGGCCAAGTCATGAAGAGAGAGCATTGTGAATTACGGGGAGGCCATCACAGTGACAATGGCAGGGGGCGCCATGTGGGAAGAAAGCTGCCACACCATCCTTGGCCAGGAGGAGTGAACATCTCTTTCAAAACTGTAGCATCTGCACTTACTGGCTTCTAAATTCCTATAGGTCAGTAGCGGGTGCTCACTTACAGACCACTTGGTGCTGGTAACGACAGCTGAATTTGGATGACATTTCCACCTGTTACATAAAGCAGGGCTATGGGAATTCCCATCCCGGAACCAGCTGGGTTAGTTCCCCTGCTATTTCACTCATAGCATTAGCGGCACAGTGCAAATATTAGACTAGATCACAAGCAAAATAAACTCACAGACAGAATTTCCCCTTCTTCCTAGTACTGTAAATCATAAATTATGCCAACCCTCTTGGAAATGATCCCTTTGGAACGAATTCTGCTCAGGGACTAGCCTGCTACGTTGTCAGGGACTAGCCTGCAGGCTGATCTTGGACACCTCTCCTTCCACTCTTGCCAAACACCTTATGGCAATCATCGTACCTGTCTGCATGCAAACGTGATGGGAAGAGATGTCACATCTTTTTAACTTCCTCTAATGTGACTCCAGTAAATTTGTATGCAGATCTGGGGCTGCTCCTGGGGTCCTGGCAAGTCACCAAGCACTGCCAAGGATGTGCACCACTGCCTTAAATCCTGGAGGTTAGACATTGCCTGCCTTATCATCCTAGACTCCTGCTAGTAACAACTGCTTGCAGCTTGCACCTGCCAGCCCATCTTCCAGTAATCCAAGAAGTCACCAGCCTCTTCCTTTGGTGGGGCCCTGGTCCTTGCTGCTGGTTTGGAGTTGGAGATGCAGCTCTGCTAAGACAGCTCTCCCTCCCTCCTTTCCTCCCTGTCTTCACAAACCTGTTCACGCTCCTCTTCTGCATTCCAGCACACTGGCAGGGCTCTCACATGGGGCAGAGGGAAGAAACCTACTGGTAGATGTTCCCAAAGCCAAGTCCCATTCCTGAGATCCTCATTCAGACTGTAATTACCAAGTTGCCTGGGTGCCCCCACCCCACAGGAATGGACAGCTGTGAGAGCCAGCACAACCGGGGAACTTGGATACTCATGGGTATTTCAAAATGAGCCCCAGATCTAAGCACACAGTGGCTGCACAGTGGGGAGAAATATTGCCTCTCCCCCGAATCCCATCCCCACACACACCTCTTGTTGAAGTTTGGGGGTGCTTTACACCTGAGCTGGCTGGCCCATCAGGCATTTTGGTTAAAGCCTGAGTGCTGCTAATATGACCACTCTGCAGTGCGGACACAGGCCTAAGTCACCCAAGTGCTGCCAGCCCTCTGATGCCTTCCCAGAATGCCTCTGGGCCATATTTCCCTGCCATCTACCTGCTCCTTGCTTCTGCTGTGGAAGTCACCTGAGGGACAGATAAGGTATTTCCATACTACGAAGGAGGGAGAATTGCAGAGGCCCCAGATGAGCTGTGAAGAAACACACCAAACAGCATAATGCCCTTTTTGCTTTGTTATGCTGGTGTGAAGGGGTGTCCCTACCCCACACCAGCCAGGTGAGGGTTAATGAGCTGCCATGGACTCCGGGAGCCCTGTTCCACCACACCTGCAAGGCATAGCAGGCCTGGAGAGAGGGCCCCAAACGGGGAACCCCAGCTCAGTCAGCAGCAGTTGCCCTGGAAGAGGAGCAGACTTTCAGTCCCTAGCTCTGGGAAAAGGGTGTGGCTGGGAAGTGGCAACCTGAGTCACCTGACTGCTACCACACGAGGGGAAGGTGGGCCAGATCCCCAATGATTATCTGGAACTCTTCCCACTGATATGCCTGAGGGAGCTGAGCGGGGCTACAGCCTGCCACGGCCCCTTGAGGGAGGGAGGCTGGCTGCTGCTGTCACTTTGCTTTCCTTTTGGACCTTTGATAACCCTGGAAGAGGTAAACTCCTGTAACACTAGAGGGTTGAACCTTCCACACCCTGACCTCTGCTGCTGACTGCATGGGCCCTGAAACCTGGAGGCTGGGTGAGTGCAGACCCTGTTACATCCCTGTGGGAAACCCAGCCTGTGACAGGTAGATACAGACAGTCTGGGTGATGGTGGGGGTTTCCCTGCTAAAAAAAAAAAAAAACAGACAAAAAAACCCACACCACCACCAGTCCTGCTTGCTTTTTACATGACAAACTTGGTCCCTCTGCAGGTCAGGGGCCTGGACTTCATGACTTCTCAAGATCCCTTCCAGCCCTACATTTCTATGAAACTTGGGTCTTATTCTGACAAGGCTTGGTATAGTTGGTGTATTTCTTAAATCCCCAGCTTCTGGAGTCTAGTGATCACATGAGCATCTCAGCTTTTCTTTTTTAAAAAAGTAAGCTTCTAGACATTTGGCTGTGGAGGAAAAATTTGAAAACATGAGCTGACCATTTGCTCAAGGTTCAGAGAGCAGACGGCAAATACAAAGAGTCCAACATTTTTTATTATTATTTTATTTAAAATCTTGAGGGGGGAAGCAGGCTGAGACTCTCTTTTCTGAGCCTAACTCCTGGCTGTTGAACACTTAGTGTTGGCAACTGTGTGTCCAGTCTGGAAGATTCTTGGTAACTAGAGAAGTAGGGAAATGATGACATCACAAGAAGAGAGTAAAAGTGAAATGATTGGGAGGGGTAGGGATTTTCAGCCAGACAGTCTTAAACTCTGTTTATTGTTAATACCCTACTTTAAGTTCAATGACTAATTGACATGTAGGATAAAGGAAGTCTTTGTTAAAGATTGAACACTCCAACCTATGCAGTTAGAGGTTAGAGTTCCCAATAAACATCTCTGAGGCCTTCTGGACATCCTCTGGTAAAATCAGAGAAGATCAGACATGGCATTCATAATATCTCAACCAGTGTGAGTGACTGAGGGTAATGAGGGATGGTTGTAGTAGTCTGGATGTGTGGATGGACACACAGATGGTACTGGGTACTTTGATCAGCAGATGCCAGGCTTGTACTTATGAGATCATCAGTGGTTGATACACTTTGGGGCTGATTAAGTATGGTTTCCTTAAGGAAGGGGTGGGCAAACTTTTTGGCCTGAGGGCCACATCTAGGTATAGAAATTGTATGGCAGGCCATGAATGTTCACAAAATTGGGGATGGGGTGCAGGAGGGGGTGAGGGCTCTGGCTGGGGGTGTGGGCCCTGGGGTGGGGCCAGAAGTGAGGAGTTCAGGGTGTGGGAGGGGTTTCCAGGCTGGGGCAGGAGGATGAAGTGTGGGGGGTGGGGATGTGGGCTCTGGCTGGGGGTGCGGGCTGAGGATGAGGAGTTTGCGGTGCAGGAAGGTGCTCCGGGCTGGGACCGAGAGGTTCGGTGGGCGGGTGGGGGATCAGAGCTGGGGCAGGGAGTTGGGGTGTGGAGGGTGGTTCAGGGGTGCAGGCTCCAGGCGGCGCTTACCTCAAGCAGCTCCTGGAAGCAGTGGCATGTTCTCCCATCTGGCTCCTATGCAGAGGCGTGGCCGGGCGGCTCTGCTGTGTGCTGCCTTGTCTGCAGGCGCTGCCCCTGCAGCTCCCATTGGCTACAGTTCCTCGCCAATGGGAGCCGTGCAGGCAGTGCTTGGCGCAGGGGCAGCATGCAGAGCCCCCTCGCTGCCCCTACGTGCAGGAGCCAGAGCGGGGACATGCTGCTGCTTCCGGGAGCCGCACAGAACAGCCCCCGACCCTGCTCCCCAGCTGGAGCGCTGGAGTGGGGCAAGCCCCAGACCTCACTCCCAAGTGGGAGCTCAAGGGCCAGATTAAAATGGCTGGAGGGCCAGATATGGCCCGCGGGCCATAGTTTGCCCACCCCTGCCTTAAGGCCTGATTCAAAGCCCATAGAAGTGAACGGAAAGACGAGCTTCAGTGGGGGCTGGTTTGTTCTGAAGACCTTATGGAGACATGATCGCCCCTCCTGATCTTGTCTGCTTGGCCTCTCAGCCCTACATCTAGTGAATCAACAGTGTTGGTATTTCTCTGGTAGAGATATATGTTGCCTAGAGTCAAGTGAAGGAGGTGCCAATTTTGTCCTACCCCTTGACTTGACCCAGACTGAACTAACTATGCAGGGTCCTCTGCCAGGGTAGAATTCTCCTGGGAAGTGCAAGGAAAACCTGACAAGCTTTTCAAGATCAGGGGGTTCCCCAACACAAATACCTGTTGGGACATATGAAGAAGTCTCCTGAGGGTTCCTATTTCTGTCTCTAGGAGCTGTTCTGCCTGCAAGCGTCCAGTAGGCTGTGCTGAGCAGATCCTTGTGCGGTTGTGAGGGTGGCTTAACTCGTAATGTAGGGCCCCGTTCCATAAGGTTTTGAACACCCTGAACTCCTACTGGCTTATCTCACTGCTTTCAGGCTGAAATATGGATGGTGATCCTAATCCCTCCTGGCAGGGACTTCCATAGCAGCAGGCCAGCCTCTGGAAAAGCCCTGTTCCCTTGCAAGTTTGGGCTATGAGTTATTAATAGGAGTAATAAGTACTTTAATGCGTGCATGGCTTCATGCACACATTATAATGTATGCAAGGTCCTAGTTGGGCATAATAACTGTGTGTCCCTTGGAAGGGCATACCAGCTATGCCATGTGCTCCTCATCATATCCACAGCCCCAGCTGATGTAGAAAGCTATGGGAATTATCCAAAATCCATTCAGGCCCTGTAGAAGTCCAGGTGACTGCATGGCTCTAGAAACTATTGGTTTTGGCCCCTGTACCCATCTTCCCTGTGTGGTAGCCTCGGGCTGAAGAAGCAAGGCAGCCCTGCTACCACAGTGGCATCACCCACATGCTGAGTGCACAATAGCTGTCATGGCCAGTTCCCACCCAAGGGATCTCCTCACTCAGCAGGAGCAGGAATACACGATGGGATGGGATGACATGATGAGAGTATCTTGCACTGTATATTATACTACATGCTCCCATTCCTCTATGGAAATGTTGTCCATTGCTTAGAAACCAAAGTTTTCTGTCCATCTTCTCCATAGACTGTCCCCTCCCTCCATCTCCTGCTGATACCAGGGAAGGTATATTCTGCTGAATTAATCACTTCGAGTGCTTAAGTAGCCTCTTCCCTTGACACAAATGTGCATTGATTCAAATGTCACCCATGAAATATTTATACAAGCTGCCTTGAGTCTGAGCATGCTGTGGCTCACCTAACATGGCCTGTGGGATGGCCCCATCCATCCCAGTGAGCAGTCATGAACGGATGTACACCACAAGCGGCTGTGCTGGAAGGAGGCATTGGCTGAGCTGCCATCTGTTGAACCACTATTAACTACTTTCTGAGTAAGGTTTCCCAACCAGTTGTATACCTGCCTTATAGTAGGTTCCTCTAGGCTGTATTTCCCTAATTTGCTTAAGAGAAGGTCATGTGAGACAGTATCAAAAGCCTTACTAAAGTTGAGCTATAGCTCATCTACTGCTTCCCCCCATCCACGAGTCTTGTTACCCCGTCAAAGAAGGATATTATGTTGGTTTTACATGATTTGTTCTTGACAGACCCATGTTGACTGTTTCTTATCACCTTATTACCTTCTAGGTGCTTACAAATTAAGGATCCTCTTAGCACAGAGTGAGACAGTCCTGGGCCAGCTTATTCCGGACTTTGAAGATGAAGATTAGGACCTAGAATTTGATAGATGGGGAGCCATTGTATTGCCTGGAACTCTGGGCTAAGGGTCTCGTAGAACCCTATACAGACAGCTTAGCAAGAGACAATGTGTTTGTGACCTGCTGGAGTTTCTTCAAAGGCCTCCCTTTCCCCAATTTCACTTCCAGGTATGGTGCATTGCAGTAGTCCAAGCCTGGAGGACAAGCAAGCCTGGATCAGCATGGCCCAGTCTGCATCTGTCAGGAATAGGCACAAACTTGGTCGCATAACAGATAGAAACTGTTTTTAACAGCTGCTTCTATGTGGCTAGCCAGTGGTGGCGAAGAACCTCGGGACAGGTAGAGAGAGGTGGCCAGGAGACAATGAAAAACGATCTACTCAGAGCCATTTTGCAGCATTGAGTAAAGGCAGGAGAAAGGCTTTGGCCACTTTCCAAATCCCACCTTTAGTGCCTAAGGGAATTGGGCACACAGCTCCCATGAAAAGTCAATGAGATTTGGGTGCCTCACTCCCTTGAAAACTTCTGAAAACCTCCCCCTGAAGCAATAGGCAAGTGCCTAAAATGGCTGGATGGGTGTTAGACATGTTTGAACAAATCCTAAGCAGTCACCCACAAAAATCTCTCTTGCTCATTCGGTGGCCTCTTTGTGGGAACAGTTCTATATTCAGCGTTTGATATTTCGCCTTCTTGTTTGCCATGACACACACTAATGAAAGGCTGCGCTTAAATTAGCGATGAAATAGGCTGGAACCAGTCCAGGATATTTTACTTTGACCCTTTTGGGCGTGAGTTCTAACAAATGTTCTTGCTGACAGTTTGCTTCCAGATTCCCCATATTTTAGGATTAGCAGCTCTTCCGAGGAACAGAAGGCTTATTCCCCTTATTAGTGAGCTCCTCAGAGCAGAACGTGATATTTACTTGGGGCTTATTTTAGTTTTGGAGCAGGATTAATCTCTTACCTATTGCTCTAGGAAATCAGCTCCCTTAGTCAAAAGACTTGGAGAAGTTTTTGTTGAAAGCTGGCGTGCCAGATATCGGAGACTTGAGCTCACTTTTAAACAGCAGGTTGAACTATGGCACTTAGCTACCGTTGCTGCTGACACTGTGTCAGATGCCCAGAACAGCTTTAGTGATTATAGATTGCATGAACTATGCCACACACAAGTAAAGCAGCAACAATAGGACTTGCCACATCTGATCCCGTCATTGGTTCATCGAGCTCAGCATCCTGCCTCCAGCAGTGGTCAGAACCTGATGCTTCTGAAGGAAAATGAGAATTAATGATACATCTGTGGACTGTGGAGCAGGGGGCATTCTGCCTGACCTCTGCAGGGACCAGCCTGCAGCCTGGAGCATGAGATTTGGTTAGCTCCATCCTGGCTTTCATAGCTCCGGACGTTAGTCACCATACAATTATTCAACCCTTTTTAATAATGTACCCTCAGCAGTTGTTCTCATGAGCCGCTGCTGCAGTGAGTTTATCCAGCTAACAACCTGCTGGGTGAAGGAGCATTTCTATTGATTCCAAGCGTGCTGGCTACTAATTACAGCCAGGGCCCAATACCTGCAGACACTTCCAGGCATAGTGCTTCCAAGTCAATGGAAGCATTGGCAGTAGTAAGTGCTAACCGTGGGGGGGAAGTGTGGGCAGGACTAGGCCCCAAATGCTACTTTCTTCTCTTGTTATAGAGAGAGTGAAGTGGAGTGAAGGGGCCTATCTGCATCCCCTATATGCTTGAGAGGCTTAAATCCCATTTATCTTACATGAGAATCCCCCCAGACTTCAGTGGGGCTAATTGCATGAATAAGATGAGCAGGTTTTGGCACTGAATCCTAAATACCTCAAAATTCAATCTCACCTGAACAATTTCACATTTTCTTTCTTTCCCATTCACATGCCAGCACTGTCCGATAATTGGGCCTCTGAAGAGGATAAAAAACATGAACCAAATCCAGCCCCCATTGAAGCCAAGGGCAAAACTCCTGTTGATCTCTGTAGGAGCAGGATGGGGTCTGAGGAAAGAGTTACCATTGCTTAGAAAGAAAAGGAGTACTTGTGGCACCTTAGAGACTAACCAATTTATTTGAGCAAAAGCTTTAGTGAGCTACAGCTCACTTCATCGGATGCATACTGTATCCACAAGTACTCCTTTTCTTTTTGAGAATACAGACTAACACGGCTGTTACGCTGAAACCTGTCATTGCTTAGAAAGCATTTTAATGTCCAGAGGTGACACATTTTCACTTGTGACTTCAGATTTCTTTCATGGCAGTGCACTTTGAAAGCTGTGTGCATAGAAGTCATTCTAAAATAGAGATGAGAAGCATTTCAGAAAATACACTTTCATCATTTATCTACCTGGTATGTGTGAAAGGCAGCCCAGAACACCAAGGCAGGGAATTGACATCTTACTGAAAAGAGTGCAGACTTGGAATTTGTAGTTTAGCGGGGAGGAGGGGGCACAACGAGTCTGTACCATGATTAGCAAGCACCGAGCAGAGAAATGAGAGGCTGAATGGCTGGGTTCTATTCTTAGATGTGACTCACTGAATTGGATTACTTTGAACAAGTCATTTAACCTCTTTGTGCCTCTGTTTACCCATCTGTAAAATGGGAACAATACTACTTATTTATCTTTGTAAAGTTTCTTTGGGATTCTTGTGTGAACGACACAATAACCAGAAAACATTATTATTATACTTTGAAGATCAATTTTTTTGCGGGATCTTATAATCCTGGTATGTACCCAAAAATCAAATAACATGGAGTAAAAGTTTCTTCTGCATGTATTAATTACTACTTGTATTTCAGAACCACCCAAAGGTCCCACTCAAAATCATCACCTGACTCTGCTGGGTGCTGCACAAACACAGTCACGGTCCTGGGCCCAGAGAGCTTACAATTTAAGAACTCCTTTCTACTTTCCCTTGGGCCCATTTCAGTACCAAGAAATACCACAATTCTCATGGGAAAGCCTGTTCTCTTGAGAAGTCAAGCTCAGTGTCTAACAACTAAAGAGTGTCAGGTTTCAGAGTAGCAGCCGTGTTAGTCTGTATCCGCAAAAAGAAAAGGAGTACTTGTGGCACCATAGAGACTAACCAATTTATTTGAGCATAAGCTTTCGTGAGCTACAGCATCCGATGAAGTGAGCTGTAGCTCACGAAAGCTTTTGCTCAAATAAATTGGTTAGTCTCTATGGTGCCACAAGTCCTCCTTTTCTTTTTTTAAAGAGTGTCAGAGACTAAAGAGTCCCAGGTATTTTGGATAAACATCCAGACTTCAAGAGGCTCTTTTTCAACTGAGCTACAGCTTTAAGTATTTTTCCCCCACCACTGGTCAGTTCTCCATTTGGGATTTCAGATTTGTATTCTGATAGCAGCCCCAGTGTGCTAGATACTCTGTACATACAGAAAGACACAGTCTCTGCCCCAGAGGGCTAACAGTCTATGGGTGCTTAACAATAACCATGTCCAGGAAAGTATATCACAAATGTCCCAGGGCACAAGAGCAGGATCTATGATTCTATGATTATATGTACACTGATGAGTACCTGCATTTGGCATAGAAGGGGAACAAGATGATAGCCTGAAACATATCATAGAAAGATTAACATGGTAAAAGGAGAAAAAAGCATGACTGTAGCAAGGAAATTGTTACACATTGTGGGTGAAATTTATCCCTGTGTAGGGAGCCAGCACAAAGGCTATGTACCAGCTAAGCCCTATTTTGAGGTCTTAAATGGTTTATAGGCTTTGTGCTGGTCCTCTGCATGGGGGTGAAACATGCCCTGTTCAGCTGTTCTGATTGAGGAATGCATGATGTCAGACCAATCCAATCATAGGAGAAACACCCCTTACCACTAGCGTCTGTGTCCCTGCAGCAATAACAGAGAGACATTTTGGTCAGGCCCATCTCTCTTTTCTTCATTAACTTTCTTATTGAGTTCTCTTCAAAAATTCAAGCCAGCAAAATCTGCTAGAGGCATATTAAGGATTCACCATGCAAAACCAATAAGCTGGTGCCTCATTATTATCCTGCATAGTGATTATCGTTCCTTGATGGTGTCTCATATTTGCCCAATTTCAGATTAAAACCATCCCCCTTTCACTCTGAGATTACTTCATTTCTTAACTCCTGCTTACAATGCAAAACATCAGGAACCCGTGCTCAGCCTCTGCTGGGTCTGATTGATATCATTAAGAATCATTTACTTGCAATTAAAATGAGCCTTAAGGGCTTGTGCCAACGAGCTGGATTAGCTAACAGTGAAACATTTGCTTTTTGTAAACAACAACTTCAGGATACTAAAGCAGCTGAAAAGAGAGCAAACCCTTTGCCTTTCTACTGAGCATCATCAAAGGTCCCAGAAACAAATGCAAGAGCAGCCAGACCCAGTCCAGGTGAGGAGGGCCATGCTGGCATCTCGCTGGAAACACATGGGTCACACTTAGCCCCCACCAGGCCTGGAAACATGCATGTGTTTAACATTAATAAGGGGGGAGGGATAGCTCAGTGGTTTGAGCACTGGCCTGTTAAACCCAGGGTTGTGAGTTCAATCCTTGAGGGGGCCATTTAGGGATCTGGGGCAAAAATTGGGGATTGGCCCTGCTTTGAGCAGGGGGTTGGACTAGATGACCTCCTGAGGTCCCTTCCAACTGTGATATTCTATGATCCCTGGAATTACTCACACGCATAAAGTGACACACATGCTTAAGTCTGCACAGGACTGAGGCCCCCATTTGCAACACTGCCATAGCTTATGGCCACCCTTATCTGTAATATTACAGGCCATCAACAGAACCTTGTGCACTGCACCATCCTGATCTGAGTGGCGTTCCTGCTGGGAGCCATCCTCTCCTGGCAGATCCACTTGCCACACTGTGGAACAGCATGGGCCATGTTTGCTCTCACTTAAATAGCAACTTTGATTGTTAATAATAATAAATAACTCTTCACATGTGCGAGTGAAAGGATGGTCTTGCAGCTAAAGCATGAGTTGTGATCTTCGACAAGCCCCTATGCCTCAGTTTCCCAAACTGTAAATGGATTAATGATGATGATCATCTTCATAAGGGAGTGGGGGGCAGGGAATTGATTAATATTTGCGAAGCACTTTGAAACATTCTAGTGGAAAGGACCATAAAAAAAGCAAAGAAGCCTTGTTACAAAGAGCTATACCTTTCCTCAAAGCAAGGGAGACAGGGAGGGATGAAGAGTTCCACGCTGTATCTCGGAAGTGCAGTCCTTCTGAGTGAAGGTTCAGATGCATTTACATCAGGGGATATTTAAGGTAGTGATAGTGGAGCAGAGAGATTCTTAATATTTTCCACATCCTACTGTTCAGCTCTGCCCTTCAACTCCGCTTTGAGAAGCTGCACAGAAGTGACATTGGGGAATTTTGCAATTTGTTAAACCTATTTTGGTGCTCTTGCCTGTGATTTAAAATAACCAGACATGTAGCTATTTTCCCTGGGATAGCTCCTGAGCATGTGTCAACCATGCACTGACAGATAGGATCAGACATATTGCTCGCCATTCCCCTGAATATGCTTGTAGTACAACTGATCTGATCATCTCCAAGGAGGCCGCTTTCAGCTCCACTCAGAATATATGAGCTTTCATTGAAGCGTAGGGAGCTTTTCCCCCTTCAGTCACATCTGGGGATCCCAGGTGTGAAAGGCGCTGTCCACGTACCAGCCTAGCATTCCTTTACTGGAAATAGCAGGGACGAGTGGGTTAGTTTCTCAGATGGCAAAGTCACAGCATCATGTGCCAATATTGTACTATATTACAGTTATCTCAAGGCCTCCCTTGTTATCCCCTACATTAGACAGAGACAACAGCAGTGAGCTATGCCTTTCACCTTCAGTATGGTGGGAGGTTGCATCCTCTTCTTTTCCATGAGCACCCAGACATCCAACCTTTCATGATTTCAGGTTAGATTCCTGCAACTCACTCACTCTGGGGAGGAGGGTGGAGGCCAGATGGAGAAACTCTAACTCATGTACCATGTAGCAGTCAGTCTATTGAACAAGAAGGGCAGTAAAGTACACTCAACACTGATGCTTTGCATGGATCCCTTGGCTCCCCACTCGCTTCTAGCACTAGTCTCTATCGAAAAAGCTCTCAAGGATTTAGGGCCTGGCCAGTGGAGAGACTCTCCTTCCACTTCATGCCCCACCAGGACAGGCATTCCACTGGTGCACTGAGGCTGGCAGCACCCAGTGGATGAGTGTAGCATGTTCTCTGTGATCCCTGGCTCTGGAGTTCTGGGCACAGCAGATCAGAATAAGCCCAAGCCTGGCAATTTTCAGAGCACAAAGCCTTCTCCCCAGCAAAGATCCAGTTGGATAACAAGAAGAAGAGAAGAGGAGAAGAAGGAACAAATAACGGGCAGAGTGTCAAGAACAATTTCAGTGTGACCCATAACTTGTGTATTTCACATTGAGATACCACAGAGATATTAATACTGGCTAAGAAGATAACAGACATTTCAAGCAGCTAATGCAGAGCATGTAAACTAGGGATAGATGAAACAGCTTGGATAAAAGAAGAATCTGCTGACTCAGAGCTTTTCCCCAAATCCAGAAGAAAGCTAAACCCTCTTAGCAGAGGGTTCCCACCAGCAACATTCCCCAGCAGGTCTTTATGGTGTCAGGCAGCTAGACGTCTCTGGCAGCAGATTTCCTCTTCAGGGGGATGGCACTGGACAGGTCTCCTCTTCACTGGACTGCTGTTTCTCCCCCTATCTCCTCTGGAAAGTGTGAGTTTTATCAGACCTATCTCCCTTGAACTTAGAGTTCAGCCTGAACTAAACCTAGATCTGCATCCCCTGGAAGACTGGGGAAATCTGGACCTGAACCCAGACGCAAACTTTGCAGCTCGGGCCCATTGTTTGAATGCCACCTAGCAGTTTATTATTGATGTTTAATATAACCCTGAGACTTACGTAATTCTTAAAGTGCCCTCACTGTACAGCTGCTCAGAGTTTTGTGTAATACAATACAACACAAATACTCCAACACACACAATGTACCATTTAAAAACTCCTCTTAAAACATTATTTGCAAAATATAGCAGGTTTAGAATGTAAATAGCTAAAATCCCAGTATCAATAGACAGTGCCATTAGCATTTCAAAGAGTTAGTAAACAGTAATAAAATCGGATTAAGTGAATTAAAACTTAATAGATCATCTTTCCTCCCCCCACCAGTTATATGTAACTAGTAATGCACTGAGTAGAGTCCAGGTGCCTCACAAGATTGTGATGTGCTTTCTCAATGGCAAGAATAGCCTATTGAATTGCCCTGAGTTATGATCAAAGGGCAATGGGAAGAAAAGATCCTAGACATAGACACAGGTTATACTCAGAAGCTTCATGTTCAATTGGGTATTATTAATAATGAGACACAGAAAAATTATGTTAAAATAACATTATTAAGGTTGCAAAGTCAAGCACTGAAAAATGAGGAAATGCCAGAAACAAGGTTGCCTGTGCAACCTTAATTCAGCCCCTTTGTGCATATGCATTACAATACAGCTTTTAATTACATGATTACACACTAGCCAATGTTTTGTTTTCCCCTAATTGTTCAGTGCATGGTCCCAGGCCTTTTTTGCTGCACATATTCAAACCCTCTCTGAAGACAGAATTCTTAAGTTCCTCATGTGGTTTCTAAGGTGCTTATCACTAAAATAGCTGAGTGTTTCACAAGCACTAATTAATTTATCTTCACAGCGCTCCTGTGAGATTAGGAGTTGGGTGGTGTTATCCCCATTTTACAGATGGGGAGCTGAGGCCTAGACATTAAGGTAAAAAGTGTACATTAATTTTGGGTGTCCAATTTGAGGACCTGATTTTCCAGAGTGCATGGCACTTCATATAGCACTTCATATGCTCAGTTCAGATCCCAGGGGCTCAAGTTAGGCACCCAACGAGGACCACCCAATTGGTGATCCCCGTGAAAAGTTTGGTTTAAGTGACTTGACCACCCTCACCCAGGAACCTTGTGGCAGAGGCAAGGATAGAATCAGTTTCCCTAGGGCAACATTAACCATGAAACTATCCTTTCTCTTACTGCAACCCCCTGCTTCATTCATGAGACGCCTTGCAACTTCTGAAACAAAAGAGAAAGGGGTCCTACAAACAACAGCCTCCTTCATGACGCAACCCTGCTCCACCCCCTGAGCTTGTCCATCCTGTGCACTGAATGGTAGGAGTCTTGTGGAATAAATAGTATATGATACTGTAATTAAAGACTGTGTCATAAGACATATGCACAAGGGGCATATGTTTCTCCTTCCCCCCATCCCATTGGGTTTCAGTCCCAGTCTTCATGCCCAGCCAGTCCCACCAGTCTCCCTGCCTACTAGCTCCATTTCCCTCCCTGTCTCTTGTACAGCTAGTCGCAGAATCCCCACACACACAATCAGTCCCAGTTTTCCTCTGCAGTTGCCAGTTCCAGTCTCACCTGCCTGCTCCTTGTCCCAATCTATTCCCGGTAATCCCCACCAGCTCTTGACCCCTCTGCATTCTAATCAGGCAGCTTCTACCCCAGCACTGCTTAGGCTCCAGTAAGGGGACCAATGAATCATTGAGCGCACAGGAGAGACATGCTCCCAGCTCAGGTGCCTGGACCCAGCATGGCCTGGAACAGCCTAGAACTGTAATTGCAGAAAAAATCCTGCTAATGCTGGAGCATAGCCTGTGCAAACTGAATTGCTGGGGAATTTAGCTATTAGAATCTAGGACGCTCTCTCTAGTGAGCATGTGTGAACTGCAATTTTCCAAAGATTTATAACATGGCCATATTTGAGTGGATTTTCACAGAAACAGCAAAACACACACTCCTGAGACAAAGATCACACCCCTGCCAAATCTCAAGTCCCTGCTTCAAAGCATAGTGGTGCTACAGCTGTTCAAGGAAAAGATTACCAGACCTGAACATGGGTAAAACAACGCATTTTTGGCATGTTTCGTTTTCAAAAAAGGCTAAAATTTTTTGGATGAAATCTTTAAAAAAAAAAAAAATTAGCCAGACACTCAGCTTGGAAAATTTCATCCCAAATGATTACATTTTGGCAAAGTTATAAGGAACTGAAAAAAGGGTCTTATAATGAGACGTTTCAGGCAACCTTGATAATAGGTGGTACTACTGGCCCCACCTCTAATCTATGACAGACTATTTTTTAAAAAGATCTGATTACATGTGAAAGTGGAGACAAGTTAGACTGGAATCCCATCACTGGAGTTAAATGCTGCCACTTCATTAACAATGAGAATGAGCTAATGGTGTGTTTGGCAGATGGAGTCTCTTTGATTACAGAGTGAGGAAGTGAGGGCATTTGTGAGTGCACACAGCAGCAGAGTGAGGGACGAATAAGGGGTTTCTATAGCCTGCGTGTTCAGGGAGTGCTAGTCCTACATTTCCTGCTCTGGGGACTATGAACCCTGCCTGCTCATTACAGCGATGATAACCTCTGGATGGCCTCCTGTCACAGAACAATTCTTGAGAAATGGTGTTTATTTCTGTGGCGTTTTTTTTGAACTATGGCAATTCCATAGCAAAAAACTTCCTGAATCTTGAGGTTTGGTCAAAAATACATATCAGTAACGTCAGGGGAAAAGCCTTAAAAGTGACTTCAGAGGAAAAGCAAATGAAGCGTATACAGGCAGTATCCCATTCACTTGGATGAGGTGGAGCTTACTTAAATAATTCATGGCTAACGTGGAACACCTAATCACTACTTAAAATAAGGCCTAACAATTTATATAATTCTGCTCATCCTCAGGAATCCCAAAAAGCCAAATCATTTTACCCACCAGCAAAACTCAGCCTCTCCTGGAGTACAATACATGCCAGCTGTTTAATGTTGCACTGCAGCTCTGCATGGCATCCTGGGGCAGGAAGTGAAGAAGAGCAGCATAGAAAGGGAGAAAGAAGGTGAGTCTCATTATGGAATTTGCGCACAGGACCCCCTGGCACCATTTTGGGGCATTGCTTCAATGCGGCCTTGGAAGATGGAGTGACACCTATTGAACGTGCACCCCCAGTTCCTGTAGCACCTGCGTCCTGTAGAGAGTTCTGTGCAGTTGTGAGAATCCACCCACACGGACCTCGTAGCAAGATCGCGGCCGTAGCTTTTATTTTAGAGGCTTCTCTGACAAGTGCAGTCCATTATTAAGTTGAGATATCTGACAAGATCACAGCCCAGGGTGGTAAGGCTGCAGAAAATTAGAAGAGCTGGGTCACAAGGCCATTCTGTCCCTCAAGGAGCTGAAGGATTTTAGCTGCAAATAGAGCAATTTCTTGGTATCTTTTAGGGCATGAAGGAACGCCCTAGAGGATGCTGGAAGGTGGGGATTCCTCAGTTTGAGTGCCTGTTCAAAGGCAATGGTTGAAATGCCTGGAGATTAGCACTGCACAGAATTAAATACATGTACTGGACAAATCGGAGCACCAGAACAGCTCCTTGGCGGCTATTACATTCTTTAAGATAAATGCATTTGGTGTGTTGTACATTAACAGCAAGCACAGGAGCTGTTCTCTGCTAGGAAAAGAGATGTGTCATGAGGAATGGGGGGCTCAAGGCACAGCCTTCCATGGCACATGGGGAGGGGAGCTTAGAGCCCCCATTTTTCAGTGGGGTGAAGAAAGTACCCTTTCTTACAAACGCTAACCCATGAGTGGCTGACGTCTGTTGTGCACATTTGCATTTAGCATTGTCTCAAGCTGTAGGCCGGACTGGCATGGTGTGAAAGGGTTGAAAATTCCTACAAGTGCCTCAGGGTCGTTAAAAGTGAGATAATTTTTAAAATGTAATTGACCTTGTGTAATTTAGGCTTTCGAAGTGAAATTCACCCCTTAACTGAGCTAGAGTTTAACTCGTATCTCTCAGCCTTCAAACCTGCCAATGTGTGACATGAGCCATTGAAATTTATGACAAATGACTGAAATTTAGAGCACTTGTGTTTTGTTGTGTGTCACACAACCATTGACCGATCATAAGGAATTTTATCTATAAAACTAGTTTTAAGGATGTTTTCTCGCTGTGTCAGTTAAATGAAGCATTTATCAAAAAAGAAACTGGAAAAGCAGAAATTCTCATATGTACCACAATAAGGACAGGTTTCAGAGTAGCAGCCGTGTTAGTCTGTATTCGCAAAAAGAAAAGGAGTACTTTTGGCACCTTAGAGACTAACAAATTTATTTGAGCATTAGCTTTCGTGAGCTACAGCTCACTTCATCGGATGCATTCAGTGGAAAATACAGTGGGGAGATTTATACACATAGAGAACATGAAACAGTGGGTGCTACCATACACACTGTAACGAGAGTGATACTTAAGGTGAGCTATTACCAGCAGGAGAGCACGGGGGGAATTGAAGTGTTCTCCAACTGGTTTTTGAATGTTATAATTCTTGACATCTGTTTTGTGTCCATTTATTCTTTTACATAGAGACTGTCCAGTTTGACCAATGTACATGGCAGAGGGGCATTGCTGGCACATGATGGCATATATCACATTGGTAGAAATGCAGGTGAATGATCCTCTGATGGTGTGGCTGATGTGATTAGGCCCTATGATGGTGTCCCCTGAATAGATATGTGGACATAGTTGGCAATGGACTTTCCTACTACAGGACAGGCCCAACAAAGAAAATAACAGAACGCTACTAGCCATCACCATCAGCCCCCCACTAAAACCTCTCCAATGCATCATCAAGGATCTACAACCTATCCTGAATGATGACCCATCACTCTCACAGATCTTGGGAGACAGGCCAGTCCTTGCTTACAGACAGCCCCCGCAACCTGAAGCAAATACTCACCAGCAACCATACACCACACAACAGAACCACTAACCCAGGAACCTATCCTTGCAACAAATCCCATTGCCAACTGTGTCCGCATATCTATTCAGTGGACACCATCATAGGGCCTAATCACATCAGCCACACCATCAGAGGCTAGTTCACCTGCATTTCTACCAATGTGATATATGCCATCATGTGCCAGCAATGCCCCTCTGCCATGTACATTGGTCAAACTGGACAATTTCTACGTAAAAGAATAAATGGACACAAATCAGATGTCAAAAATTATAACATTCAAAAACCAGTTGGAGAACACTTCAGTCTCTCTGGCACTCGATTACAGACCTAAAAGTGGCAATACTTCAATAAAAAAATTTCAAAAACTGACTCCAATGAGAGACTGCGGAATTGGAATTAATTTGCAAACTGGATACAATTAACTTAGGCTTGAATAGAGACTGGGAGTAGATGGGTCATTACACAAAGTAAAACTATTTCCCCATGTTTATTCCCCCCCGCCCCGCATTCCTCAGATGTTCTTGTCAACTGCTGGAAATGGCCCACCTTGATTATCACTACAAAAGGTTGCTCCACCCCTCCACCCCCCCACTGGTAATAACTCACCTTAAGTGATCACTCTGGTTACAGTGTGTATGGTAACACCCATTGTTTCATGTTCTCTATGTATATAAATCTCCCCACTGTATTTTCCACTGAATGCATCCAATGAAGTGAGCTGTAGCTCATGAAAGCTTATGCTCAAATAAATTTGTTAGTCGCTAAGGTGCCACAAGTCCTCCTTTTCTTTTTACAAAAAGGACACTCTCCCTTGAGTCACTGGCAGTTCTTGAATGTTGATCCTTCAGCTCCCCATCACAGGCTGCTAGCACTAGAACTAAAGCAGTAAATGCTGCTCTTTTGGTTGACAGGTTATTAGAGGGGACACAACACATACTTAGCCAGTGAGTCACACAAGTATTTTCCAGGTGGCTGTAGAATGTTGGGGGAGCAGGAATTCTGTGTTTTGTCCCTGGTTCTGAGAGGGAAGTGTAGTGGTTAGAGGCAGAATAGCCAAGCACACAGATTTCACCTAATCACTATGAAAGGCAGCAAGAATGAGTGGATGAGAATTGGCCCTGCTCTGTTAGAGATGTGGGTTCTATACCTTCCTCTTCCTGAAATGATGATCGCTTGCAACCTCTGAGGTAGCTTTCTTGTAAAATGGGGTGGTTGATCCTTGACTGTGTCCTAAGCGCAGATGCTGTTGCTCGGTAATGAGGGCTATGGAGTTCACAGAAATATACGTAGCAGTGAGTGGAAAAGGTGAAATTTGAGCTTATGGTGTGAGGGTTCCTAACCCTATGTGCTTTCCCTTCAGCTGAGGGATGCAGTGGTAGGCTGTTCTCTTTTGGCTGTGGAACACTGCCTGACTTGCTGGTGCAGCAGAACAAGGAGATTGATTTAGCACATGAAGAATATCCTGCATAATATAATACAGTACCCTGGAGAAGCTGACTTAAGTGGTGCCAAGGGCTTTTGCTGCCACTCTGCACCAAGGTGAATTTAATCCTTTGCTTTTTGCACTTCCCACGCCTTGGCAATGGAAGCGGGTCTGTCAGTTTCATGTGTGAGTCTAATCAGTTTCACTTTCTAGCTCTCATATGCTAGCACAGCAGGGCAATGGCTGGGTTACTTTCTACAGTGTCATTTTCACAGCTTTAAGATGCATATTCATACTAAGAAAAGGAGTACTTGTGGCACCTTAGAGACTAACCAATTTATCTGAGCATAAGCTTTCGTGAGCTACAGCTCACTTCATCGGATGCATACTATGGAAACTGCAGAAGACATTATATACGCAGAGACCATGAAACAATACCTCCTCCCACCCCACTCTCCTGCTGGTAATAGCTTATCTAAAGTGATCACTCTCCTTACAATGTGTATAATAATCAAGTTGGGCCATTTCCAGCACAAATCCAGGTTTTCTCACCCCCCCCCCCCCAACTCACTCTCCTGCTGGTAATAGCCCATCCAAAGTGACCACTCTCTTTACAATGTGTATGATAATCAAGGTGGGCCATTTCCAGCACACATCCAGGTTTTCTCACCCCCCACCCCCTTTTCCAAAAACCACACACACAAACTCACTCTCCTGCTGTAATAGCTTATTCCCTCCTCAGGCCCTACGCTACCAGCACTCCCAGCTACCTTCGAGACACCACTGACTTCCTGAGGAAACTACAATCCATCGGTGATCTTCCTGATAACACCATCCTGGCCACTATGGATGTAGAAGCCCTCTACACCAACATTCCACACAAAGATGGACTACAAGCCGTCAAGAACACTATCCCCGATAATGTCACGGCTAACCTGGTGGCTGAACTTTGTGACTTTGTCCTTACCCATAACTATTTTACATTTGGGGACAATGTATACCTTCAGATCAGCGGCACTGCTACGGGTACCCGCATGGCCCCACAGTATGCCAACATTTTTCTGGCTGATTTAGAGCAACGCTTCCTCAGCTCTTGTCCCCTAACGCCCCTACTCTACTTGCGCTATATTGATGACATCTTCATCATCTGGACCCATGGAAAAGAAGCCCTTGAGGAATTCCATCATGATTTCAACAATTTCCATCCCACCATCAACCACAGCCTGGTCCAGTCCACACAAGAGATCCACTTCCTGGACACTACAGTGCTAATAAACAATGGTCACATAAACACCACCCTATACCGGAAACCTACTGACCGCTATTCCTACCTACATGCCTCCAGCTTTCACCCTGACCACACCACACGATCCATCGTCTACAGCCAAGCTCTGCGATACAACCGCATTTGCTCCAACCCCTCAGACAGAGACAAACACCTACAAGATCTCTATCAAGCATTCTTACAACTACAATACCCACCTGCGGAAGTGAAGAAACAGATTGATAGAGCCAGAAGAGTTCCCAGAAGTTACCTACTACAGGACAGGCCTAACAAAGAAAATAACAGAACGCCACTAGCCGTCACCTTCAGCCCCCAACTAAAACCCCTCCAACGCATTATTAAGGATCTACAACCTATCCTGAAGGATGACCCAACACTCTCATAAATCTTGGGAGACAGGCCAGTCCTTATCTACAGACAGCCCCCCAACCTGAAGCAAATACTCACCAACAACCACATACCGCACAACAGAACCACTAACCCAGGAACCTATCCTTGCAACAAAGCTCGTTGCCAACTGTGCCCACATATCTATTCAGGGGACACCATCACAGGGCCTAATAACATCAGCCACACTATCAGAGGGTCGTTCACCTGCACATCCACCAATGTGATATATGCCATCATGTGCCAGCAATGCCCCTCTGCCATGTACATTGGTCAAACTGGACAGTCTCTACGTAAAAGAATAAATGGACACAAATCAGACGTCAAGAATTATAACATTCATAAACCAGTCGGAGAACACTTCAATCTCTCTGGTCACGCAATTACAGACATGAAGGTCTCTATCTTACAACAAAAAAACTTCAAATCCAGACTCCAGCGAGAAACTGCTGAATTGGAATTCATTTGCAAATTGGATACTATTAATTTAGGCTTAAATAGAGACTGGGAGTGGCTAAGTCATTATGCAAGATAGCCTATTTCCCCTTGTTTTTTCCTCCCCCCTCCCCACTCAGACGTTCTGGTTAAACTTGGATTTATGCTGGAAATGGCCCACCTTGATTATCATACACATTGTAAGGAGAGTGGTCACTTTGGATAAGCTATTACCAGCAGGAGAGTGAGTTTGTGTGTGTGGTTTTTGGAAAAGGGGGGGGGGGTGAGAAAACCTGGATTTGTGCTGGAAATGGCCCACCTTGATTATCATACACATTGTAAAGAGAGTGGTCACTTTGGATGGGCTATTACCAGCAGGAGAGTGAGTTTGGGGGAGGGGAGGGGCGGAGGGTGAGAAAACCTGGATTTGTGCTGAAAATGGCCCAACTTGATTATCATACACATTGTAAGGAGAGTGATCACTTTAGATAAGCTATTACCAGCAGGAGAGTGGGGTGGGAGGAGGTATTGTTTCATGGTCTCTGTGTATATAATGTCTTCTGCAGTTTCCACAGTATGCATCCGATGAAGTGAGCTGTAGCTCACGAAAGCTTATGCTCAGATAAATTGGTTAGTCTCTAAGGTGCCACAAGTACTCCTTTTCTTTTTGCGAATACAGACTAACACGGCTGTTTCTCTGAAACCTGTCATATTCATACTGACGTCCACTCCTGTGATTGTGCCATGCACCTGTGTTCCATTCTTCAGCTCAATGGTCACAGTCTCATGACTCAATGTCATTAGAAACCTCACCAGCTTCATGGCGGCAGAGTAGGGGCGTCAGGCCAGCCAGAAGGGACCACAGAGCGGGAACTCCGGCAGTGGAGAGGGGAAAAAATTGAGCTCGGTGCGGAGGCCTCAGACCAGGCCGCTCCGGCGCTCGGTGAAAGAAGCGGGTTATGAGAACCCTTCAGCAGAATAGCAAAACCCAAACATAAAACTGCTTGTATTAAATTAGCTTTAAAAGTCGCAAAAACATTTGCCACTATTACTTCTCATCAAATCAAACCAAACCTAAGTAATGGTCCCATGTTTCCTGACAGTGTCCCTTTAATATGTATACTTATTTATACATTTGCAAGAACAGGCAGTTGGCCGGTATATATATTTCAAATACTGAAAGGACAACTTTCGTCAAATAGCAAAAAGAGCAACATTCATACATGGTCTGGACAAAAAGCCTTGTATGTTTCATTTAGACAAGCAATTAAACTTTTTCTTTTCCTTAGTTACTGAAGCTGGAAAGAGCTATATTTTTTTTCTACTTTTCCGTACCCAAAGAGCTACAGGTTTTCTGCTTACATCCCTTACATTTTTTTAATTTAACATAAAGTGTTTTTGAGGTTGAGACTATAATTTTTACATTCTTACGGGCAAGTGAGTTATAAACCTAAACCCCTGAGAAAACAGGACTTTGGAATCAATGGGTCCATTCTGTGACTAATAAAGGCATTGGATCAAGTCACGTCACTTCCAAGTGCCCCTCATCAAAGTTCCTTAAAGCATCCTCATTTGATCCTGGGGCACAATGGAAAAAATTCTGGGATAATGCTGATGTCCCAAACAAACACCAGAAACAATGATCTGCATTGAACTATTTCAGAACATTGCATGTCAGATGCTGTCATCTCTCTCCTCTCTGGAAGATGAGAAAACACCCAGTGTGACTATGGACACCAGTTGCAAACTATGGACCACATTGTAAATCAGTGCCCGCTTTGATCATTTGTGGGTATATCTCAGACTTATACCAAGCCACTTCTGAAGCCAATCGCTGGCTCACTAGTCTGGACATGGCTATTTGTTGCTCTTCACCTTTCTTGCCTATGAAAGATGATCAATCAGACGAGGGGCATTGTGATGGCGCATTATGATTTACGTCACCTTAGACCTTCTCTTAAATGAACATATAGGCAATGAAAACTTGGAAAATGCTGTGGCATTAATTGTTTTTTTAGAGGCTTTTACATACATTAGCAAAGTTGTTTCCCTAATCTAAGTATCTCTGACCAGAATTATCTTTTAGATGCAGAGCTGCTGCTCATGACGCAGATGTCATGGGAGCCTGGGTGTCTTCCTTCACCACCCTTTAGTGCTTCTTGCAAGTTCCACTTCCTCCATCTCTGTAGGTCTCCTTGGGGGAAGGGTTTCAAATATAGGCTCTCAGTTGGGCAAATCCTAAAACTAGGGACCACCTGCAAAATTCAGAGCCTGGCCCAGGCTGGGAAGGCTTGAGGTGGAGAGGAGATGTTCAGATGCAGGGTATTGGTTGGGACTTCTTCTGCTTAGTTACTGTCAATAACACTTGTGTGGGTGGAGTAATAACACACATAGGGGGAGGAGGAGAGGGAGGAGTCACTTCCTTCCCCTGCTATCGGACTTCGTATTCTGTCCCCCCCACTGCTGATCTGGTGCCCAGTGATCTAGTGCAGAGGTGGTACAGCAGGGGAAGCCAAGGAGCTCTCAGCCTTTCCCATCCTGGCGGCTCAGCCCCACAGCAGGGGAATCTGGCTGAAGGTGGCCACTTGTACTCTCGCTTGGTTTTTTTCAGTTTCTTACTGGAGAGAACGACTCGATCACCTGCTTGGCAAGTGATTTACTGCAAAATGGCTGGGCACTGCCCCTGTTGGCTGGGGAGAGCCGTGGTGGGAGAGCTTCCCAGGAATACCTCACTTTGGGGGGTGAATAGTGCTACCTTCTACTCCTTGGGGGCAGCATTAGCTTCTTTAATTTCATGCTTGGGCAATGCCCTGACTCTGGGGAACACAGGGCTTCGCTGGCAGTTTGCCAGGAGCTGGGGCACTGCCCCTATGTTGCACAGGGGTTTTACAAATGGACATATGAGTAGAGATGGACTCAGACCCAACCTCTAGCTCTGCTCAGCCGGGAGAGCTTGGATTCCAGCACTGCAGCAAGGGCTCATCCCTGCACATCTCCTTCAGATTCATTGGTATTTGTATCGTCTGTGGCAAATGAATAGAAATTGCTTGTTGTCTGAGCTCAGCAGCAAAATGCCTTTGGCAACTGCCCGCCTTTGTCCAGTGGTTACAAGAGAGGTTGCTGCAAGCCATAGCTTGAGGTTCCCTGGGCCGCATGTGGCCCTCAGGCAGCTCCGAGGGCACCCCATTTATCCTGTGGAAGGTGGATCCCTCCTTGATAAGCGTTTCCTAGGGGCTGCTCACTTTCTATGTAACCCTTCTGCCCGTCAGAGTTGGCAGCAACAAGGGCCGGGTTCAATATCTAGGGGTTCCATTCCAATAACACAATGCAAACCGGCTCGAGCCCCCACCCAGTGACCTGGGAAAAATATATACCACCCCCGCTGGGCGCCTCCAAGAGGCAATACTTCCCCTCTCGCAAGCACATAGTCTGAGTGTAGCAAAAGTCTTTTAATAACAGAGAGAAACAATGTGGCATTATGTTGGGGAAACACCACCAACAGGATTCATAACACAACCCATGAGCAAAAACAACCCCACCCCAGGCAAATTGGGGCATGCCCTTTTCCCTTTGGTTCTTGAGTCCAGCAACCCCAAATCACCCAAAGTCCCAAAAGTCCAATGCCCCAAAAGTCTCTGTCCCTGGTCAGGGCAGCCCCAGAGTTCGAAAGTTTATCGGCGGAGCTTTACCTCCCAACCTGGGTGGAAATGGGACGGGGGTAAGAGGCACCTTACGTGATCTGAAGCTGACCGCCCCATAGCTCCATAGCGGCGCTCCGCCAGCCGCCCCATGAACTCCTTCGCTCAGCTGCGCTCCGCTCCGCCAGCCGCCCCACGAACTCCTTCGCTCAGCTGCGCTCCGCTCCGCCAGCCGCCCCACAAACTCCTTCGCTCAGCTGCGCTCCGCTCCGCCAGCCGCCCCACGAACTCCTTCGCTCAGCTGCCCCACGAACTCAGCTCCACGGCCCACAAGCAGCTCCTGCCATCCACACACTGCTCCGCGTCGAACTGCTTCACCAGCCGTCCCGCAAACTGCTCCACAATATATCTTCAGGCTCCCCCACTACTTAACACAACACTCAGTGATTTCAGCTCTTAGGTGAATTCAGCTTATAGTAGGGGAGCCCCAGTGCTGGTGCACTGTCAGCCCAAAGTGAGCTCAGCAGCCTATAACTAGACTTCTAATGAAATCAAAATTAGCTCTGATATTCCACAGTGGAGAGAGGAGGAAGTGCAATCAGCATGTAAGGCCCTCACCAAGGGGCCCATGCCACCAAGTACTACTACTTGTCCCCAGCCTCTCTCCATTCACACAGTTTTGGAACCCATGACCCTTGCCTAGCGAGTGCTACTTAGTTGATGGTGAATCCCTCCATCATAACAAAAGGCCACGTACAGTTCCAAGCACAGTTCCCATAATCAGGGTAATAACAATTTATTCTTCCTGCCCCAATAACAGAGACACTGGGGATCCCACAGCAGCCAAAGTGACCATTTGGGCAGCTATGGTCTCATTCTAGGCGTGGTGGGTGTGCCTATGCAAATGAGATCGGCCCCTGAAGTTCTTTTCCACAACTTGCCACACCTCACCACCAGATGTCAGGGTGGAGCTCATCCTGACACTGCTTACATCTAGACAGCTACAAAGACCTGTTCATACACAAAGGAGGTGATCAGGCTGCTCTCCAGGCATTGTTTTTGGAGACAGGGTAGGGATTGCACTAAGAGCACCTGTCATGGAAGGAAGGGGAACCTGCATACTTGAATCTGGACATCCCAGGAGACTTCTGGTTGCCTGGGATATCTCAGGTTATCCTAGCCCTGGCCACAGTGGTAATCTTTTCAGATAAGGAGTTAGCACAGCCAATAGGCAGCAGCATGAGTTTTGGGGCCCAATTCTGCTCACTCACACTGATGTAAATTAGGATTGATTCCATTGAAACCAAAGGAGTTTTGCTGCGTCCATGGGAGCAGAATCAGGCCTTTGCCTGTGATTCTTTGCATTCCATTATGGGTTCTCGATGCTCCCGAGCCCACCAAGTGACATATCCTGGGCCTGATCAGTGGGAAGAGGGGGGCACATGAATGATGGGCATTGTTTAAATAAAATTAGGCCACCTAAATCTCCAAATGTCTATTTTACAGACATATAAGCCATAATCTTCCAGGGGCTTCAGCCCAGCGTCCTTGTGGCTGCTGGAATTTGCCAGTGCAGACCACCTGTGTACACCCCTTTTAGGACTCCTGAGCCCATACAAGTTGTGAAATCTATCCACTGTGCGTGCAGGTGTGGGTGTGTATTAGGTGGGTGCACATGTGTGTGTGCTCCGGAATCTGCACCCACAAAAGGCAGCCTCTTTCTAAAAACCAGGCCCACAGTGAGCTGGCCACTAATACCAGCTGCTTTGATAGTTGCTTAGGACGGGAATGCATGGTGACTCCTCCGAGCAAGTGTCTGGCAGTCTTAGGCTCCGGAGTCTCATCTGTGCAGCCTTGGGATTATATTGCGGGAGCTGAGTCTAACACCTTCAGGCACAATGTCAGTGCTAGTCTATGGACTATGCATTGCAGTGTCAAAGCAAAATGTCAGAATGAAATGAGACGATGTCAGTGAAAGCTTAAGGGCCAACGGAATAAATGCAAAAGGCATGTGTTAAGTAGGTGCGGGTCTGACGCTGATCACAGAGAATATCCTTCCCCTGCACCTGTAGGGACAATGGGGTGTTGAACACAGCGAAGTCTGGGAAGGGGCCAATTCCGGCCCACCAGCCATTTTAATCCGGCCCTCGAGCTCCCACTGGGGAGTGGGATCTGGGGCTTGCCCCACTGTGGCGCTCCAGCCAGGGAGCAGCGTTGGGGGCCGCTCCATGCAGCTCCTGGAAGCAGCAGCATGTCCCCCTTCCGGCACCTACACGTAGGGAAGCCAGGGGGTCCGCACAGTGCCCCTGCACCAGGCGCCCTCCCTGCAGCTCCCATTGACTGGGAACCGTGGCTAATGGGAGCTGTAGAGGCCGCGCCTGTGGACAGAGCAGCACACAGCAGAGCTGCCTGGCCGTACCTCCACATAGGAGCTGGAGTGAGGAACATGTCACTGCTTCCGGGAGCCACTTGAGGTAAGCACCGCCTGAGCCTGCACCCCTGAGCCACCCACCCACACTCCAACCCCCTGCCCCAGCCCTGATCCCCCTCCTGCCCTCCGAACCCCTCAGTCCTAGCCTGGAGCACCCTCCTACACCCCAAACCCCTCATCCCCAGCCCCACCCCAGAGCCCACACCCCCAGCTGGAGCCCTCACTGCCTCCCGCACCCCAACCCCAATTTCATGAGCATTCATGGCCCGCCGTACAATTTCTATACCCAGATGTGGCCCTTGGGCTAAAAAGTTTGCCTACCCCCGGTGTAGACATTGCATTGCTTATGTCGACTGTTCCTGGCTTTCAGAAGCTGTCCCACAATGCCCCACACTGACAGTACAATCGGTACAAGGACTCCTGGTAAAGGCGCGCACCACCAATGTAAGGAGCATAGTATGGACATGCAAAAGCTATTGAATTATTGCAGCGGCTGTATGCCAACGTAACTTAGGTTGACATAATTTTGTAGTGTAGACATGCCCTAAGAGATGCCGGGCTACACTGTGAGCCGAGTTTTGGTGAATAAATATCTCTATCCAAAGACAAAGATGGGTGTGAACAATACACCATGCCCCTCAATGAGATGTCCATTTCCAAGCCTAGTCAGGAGCAATTCAATGCTAATGCTGATAAGCAATGAAAACCTAAGGCAACTCAGCTGGAAGCCAGGCACTTTCTCAAAACATTTCCCCAGTTTGATCCTTGGTGTAATCTCATTGAGTTGCATTTGGCCCATTGTCTCCAGCTCATGAGCAGCCATGCCACCTGGGGCTCTGATCTCATTAGACCATAATCCAACCCAGGTAATGATATTAATCAGTCTGAGAACTTGATTACTCTCTTACAGCATTGTACCGCTATGAACTGATTAAACACCATTACCAGGAAGGGTGGGTCAGCACAGCTTGGGGGGGGAGAAATTCATTTGCTCTACTAGGTTGCATCCTGCCCCCAGATTCAATCACTGCACTGTTCCAGGCATTTTCTCAGAGGAGTAACAAAAAACAAGATTAATGATCCCCCTGGTGCTACCCCTTCCAGCCAGGGTCATTATGGCCCCCTCTGACTTCATTTTCTCCTGTAGTGTCAGCAGAACTTTGTGACGTTGCACTCCATATGCTTTATGAAAATATGCTTATGGATGTGAATATGATGTAACTGGAATATGCTTTATGCAAAAGGTCTCTTGTAAGGTATCATTACAAATCTTATAATCTACTGAGCGTGTTCATCCTATTTGTTTGCATGTGTTATTTCTATGTCTGGAGTTAGAATAATAAGATATGAACTTGTATTACTGATGTAAACATATTAAATGGAAGCCATTAAAGGTGCTTCAGAACCAATGAACTGTGAAAGGGTTTATTTACCTGCAAGCCTTCCTGTGTACGTGTGGGCCAGTCCCTGGGTAATGAAGAATGAGGTCTTCCAGGGACATGTGATCATGTCACCTGATACTGAAATCCATCTTAAATCTTGCACTTTTCCATTTAGAAGGAGGGGTGGGGGGGCCAAGCACAGACAGAAGATTCCCACCGTGTGCCAAAGCTATAAAAGGGGGTGAAGCAGGACAAAGGGGGTGGCAAGTCATGAGAGAACCCCTAGTTAACACCTTAGATGGCTGCTGGAACTAACAAGGACTGTACCAGGCGAAAGGATTGGGCCCAGACTAGGAAGAGGTCTAGTCTGTGAAAGAAGCTCATTGGACCATCTCTGAGGGTGAGCTATTACCTGTAATCAGTTTCTTAATGTATTAGGCTTAGACTTACGTGTTTTTGCTTTATTTGGCTTGGTGACTTACTTTGTTCTGTCTGTTATTACTTGAAACCACTTAAATCCTACTTTTGTTTGTTAATGAACCAAGAGTAAATGGTTAATACCTGGGGGAGCAAACAGCTGTACATATCTCTCTACCAGTGATATAGAAGGCAAACAATTTATGAGTTTACCCTGTATAAGCTTTATACAGAGTAAAACAGATTTATTTGGGGTTCGGATCCCATTGGGAACTGGATGTCTGGGTGCTGGAGAGGTAACCTGATAAGCTGTTTTTGGTTAAAGTCTACAGCTTTGGGGGCATGGCCCAGGCCCTGAGTCTGTGTTGCAGCAGACTAGTGTGTCTGGCTCAACAAGGCAGGGTTCTGGAGTCCCAAGATGGCAGGGAAAATGGGCTCAGTGGTAATTTCAGCACACCAGGTGACAGTCCCAAGGGGGTCTCTGTGACCGAACCCGTCACAAACTTTTCACTACCCCTTAAAAAAAAACAAAACAAAGAACCTACTGTGGTTTGTTGATTCACAATGGCTGCTCTGTTCCACACCAGAGGTGGCTGCATTACTGTGGTGGGTGAGGCAATCCAATAATCACAGCATGTAAACTAGTCCTCTGGACCTTGAACAGATTTGGGATCATGGGTGAGAAGGAAAAGGTGACAGTCTCTACAGAGTGAGCTGGATTTTCTCTGTAGGCTTCTGTGGCCCCTGTCGTCATATAGCAGACTGGAAACAAATGGTGTAACAGTGTAAAGGCCAAGCGGGTCCCTATTAAGTGAGGGGTGAACATTGTGTGTTGCAGAGGTGGGAACCTTGTTGCAACTTTGCCATTAAAAAGGCCCAAACTCCCCACAATTTTTACGAGTTTTTTTTCTTACAAGTTCCTTGGGCCCTGGGTCTTGATACTGTCTCTTGAAATTGGCTTTCTTGTGTCTAAGTTTTCTGCTGTGTGTGAGCCTTTGTGATGGGGCACATAGGCTGAGTGGTGCCCCTGCAGGGCAGCCACAGCTGCCTCCCTCCCCCTAGTGCCCTATGAAGATACCCTGCCAGACCAGACAGAGGTTAAATCCCAGCAGGGGCTTCAGAGACACCATTGGTAGGGCCTCCCACCCTGAGTGGAAGCAAGCAGGTGCAGGTGGGTAGAGTTAGCTTCACACCCAAAAGGGTGGGCTGGATGCTCTCACAAGAGGGAGAGATAGGGGCTTGCTAACCAGGACAGGAAGCTCAGGCACCACAAGTGTTACTCTGTTTGGTCTTGTGCTGTTGATCCAGAGGTTAGATTGACTGGGGTGAGGCCTGCGACTCCACTGGTTTGTTTTCTTTTGGGGACAGGAGAACCCGGTCAATAAACCAAAAACCCCAGAGTGGGATTAATTTACATAACTATAGCCTCTTCTAAGGGCTCTCCAGCTGCTCAGACTGTGGCCCTGCCACAGGCTTTCATCGGCTCACACACTTCTGGGCAATGCTACCCCCCACTCCAGATATTGCTCCTGCATGTGGAATGAGTGGAGGGATGGAGATTCCATGTCATAAAAGAACTCACATAGTAGAATACCGCCTTGTTGGCACTCTCAGCAAGGAGACTGAATTACTGCCCTCATAGGGGAGTTTTCCAATTTCTGATCAAAGCACAGGGCTGAGGGGGACAGTAGAAAGCTCCAGATGCCACCCCACCTCTTCTTTGGATATCGAGAGGAGACCAGGCTCCAGGGCTGTCCATTTGTCACCTTCTACCTGCACAAATTGACTTAAAATTTAAAGAATATATATTTTTAAACTGCTGCCTAGCAACAGGTGGAAATCATCCTCAAGTGGTGTTCACGCTGGAACATAAGTTAGCCACGTTTTCAGAGACCAAAACCAGCTGCCTTATACTGACTGGGGTGTGGCATCAGAACTCATGATTTGCTCACAGCTAGGAGATATGGTGCCTTGAGTGTCCTTACTGACAAATGTTTCAAATCAGAATTGTTTTGTTCTGGTTCCCATGTGACTTGTATCAGAATGGTCCAAAGGGACTCTACAGTCCAGAATATTGGGAAGGGCCCATGCTCCATACATCTTGGAGTCCTATCACAGCTCCACTTCACCAGGCCCTGCTTTGGTAACTCGTATGGCAGTCCTGAACCAAAGGAGATAGGAATTCAATTGAAGTTATGTGGTCTTCTGCTAGGCATACAAAGATAAACGAGTCAACAAGTGCATCTCCTAAAGGTTATAATTGAGCTTTCATTTGCCTTCTGGTCCTAGAATCCCACACAAGTCCCTTGTAGCAAGGCGTTGGCTACCCTGGGCTCTTCGTCTCAAAGCATTACAGGCCTTTTCAAATGTTAATTGGAGTAGGAACTGAGCCTATGATATTCCCCAGTATTTATACCCCTTTTGTGAAGGAGTCACATGTTCCCAAAATATGCTGAAGGATGAGGTGGATAAAGGAAGGGGAGGCAAAGGGGAAAGAGGTCATATGGCCTGTCTGATGCTAAAAGAATCCTGCTCCCAGGATCCTCCAGCGCATTCAAACTCACCAAGCTTTAGCACATTCATGCCAACCACAGTGATTCATAATAATAATTCAACAACACCCCAACAGGGGACAGAGCTGGTATGTCCAAAATGACCTTGCAGTGTCCCAAGGCTTCTTAATTAGAGCAGATATAAATGCCTTTGATGTAGATTTTGAGGATTCTGTCCTGTCACTTAAACCCCAGACTGACAGATGTCAAAAAGGCAAATGAAAGCTCAATTATAACCTTTAGGAGATGCACTTGTTGGCTCATTTATCTTTGTATGCCTAGCAGAAGACCACATAACTTAGATCAAATACATTGGGGGCTGCCTGCCCCTTTTGCTCTCCCCCATCCCAGACCCTTCCGCTCTTTTCTAATGGGCTCTGACGGGGCTTCAGATGAGAAGCCAGTTCCACAGGCCGTGCTCGGTTTAGCTGCTTGGCAGTAGTGAGGTGGCAAATACCAAACAGATGGGGAGAAGGATGGAGAGGATAAAGGAAGGAGAAGCAAAGGGACAGGGAGTGGGAGGAAAAGGAGAAAGAGGAGGGGAGACTTATGGGGATTTAAACATGTAGAACTGATCAATGAAATTGTTTTTAATTGTTCACTTTATTAATATAACTTCATAAGCAAAGTTTTATGAATGAAACAACATTCATTCATAAAACCGGTTGCCGCAATAACTGGCTAATTGAGTTTCACTTTCAATCCAATTGCTCCTTAAATCGCTGAAACGTGCACTGTGTCAACATTGTAACTTCTGTTCACTGTTTGTCATTCATTATACTTGTCTATATTGTAACTTCTATTCACTGTTTGCCATTGCTTACACTTGTCCATGTTGTAACCCAAACTCCATTTTAACTTGTCCCAAACTCCATTTTAAAATGCTCACTTCATTTTTGCAAAACCCTGCTGTAATCTGATTAGTTTCGTTTAGATGTGTGACTGAGGTATGGATGGATGATGGAATCAACCTCCAGCCCCAGCCTGTCCTGATGAAACAAGAGTAAACACCAACAGCTGAAGATGCAGACAACAGCCCTGACAAAGCAAGAAGAGTCCACCCAAAAAGGAAAAGAACAAAAGTACAATTGAAGAAACCTCAAAGCCAGGTCCCAGGCTGAAAGTCATGTCTGCAACTGATAGGTGATCAATGACACCAAACCCAGAGGCAGCGTGACACAGCAAGACCTATTGACTCTGGATTCAAACTAAAGCCTACAAAAAGGATGGGTGAGAGAGAAGATTTTGGAGGGTAACATTCTGCTGTCAACATGGAAGGGCATCAGAGCATGCCCAACAGAGACCCAGCTCTTTCTTGTGCCCAGCTTTCCTGGGCAGTTAGCCGCCCCAAGCTACGAACCCAAGCCATGAACTCAGGCTACGTTCAGGACTGGTAACTATATAGCAGCTGCAGAACATTTGGTGTGTGTGTGTGTGTATAAATTGGTATTAGATATTAGTTATTGGTCTTAAATCAAATTGAGTTATAATAAACGTGACATCTTGTCTTGTCCCCTGAAACGATCCTGGGTAGTTTTGTCAGTATAACAAACACTTGCCCCTCGGACACTCATGCTGTAGAGTGTTGATTTGATACCACCCCGGGCCCTCCAGCACTACATGGTGGGGCGTGCAGTTACCTAGGTAGATCCAAGACTAGTTATAGCTGCAGAATTCTGGATAAGAGAAATCCTGCATTTCATTGTCTACAGGGTCCATCACTTTATACCTCTAACTACAGCACCTTGGTGGTGAAAGGCTCATTAGAAACACAGAGGTTATGATGCGTCTCTCACTCGGGCCACCGTTGCCCTGGTGACTTGTCTGGAATAACTCCTAATTGTAAAAAGGAGTACTTGTGGCACCTTAGAGACTAACAAATTTATTTAAGCATAAGCTTATGCTCAAATAACTTTGTTAGTCTCTAAGGTGCCACAAGTACTCCTTTTCTTTTTGCGAATACAGACTAACACGGCTGCTACTCTGAATCCTAATTGTAAGTGAGGCTGAGAGTCTGCAGTGGTATCAGTTAATGTCACTACAGCCCAATGGAACTGGTTTCTTTGGCAGGTTTAGATTTTAATCCGTGTGTTTTACTTAAATGTTCTAAAGTGATTTGTCTCTCTTGATAAGCACGATAACACATTCTGCTGCCCCTCACTCTGTGGCTGACAAGCACTTTGGATGTATTACTGCGTTCCGCACCTTGCCCTTGTCAGCAAAGTATTAGTCCCATTTTAGCAATGGAGAAACTGAGGCACAGAGCAACTATGTGACTGGCCCAGCAGTGAATCAGATGCAGAGCTGGGATCAGACACAGTGCTAACTCATTCTTTGCATTAATTGCTACCCCACCCTCCCATTGTTATCTGAAAGGCAAAGCCCAAGTGCATGGTAACTTCACCCTGGTGGCCAGTATCACTTCCTTATATAGCAAAACAAAAGGTTGGACATAGTTTTTAGGGCACCTTGCAGCAGGACTCACTGTTAGCAACAGCCCTCACAAATTTCTTCCCTTTTAGACCCTCTCTGCAGAGAGAAAGCAGCTAGTGAATCCTCCTCCTCCCTCCCCCACTCCCGCCATCTCTGACATGTGGCTCAATTTTTGTCAGGTTTGTGATGGTGCACACAGACAGGTGATTAGAGTGCTGTGAAAATTAACATTCTGCTCTGGCACAATTGTTTCAAGGTGGATTTGCTTCTTGTCAGTTACACTTACCAGAGAGCTCCATGTTTAGCACATCAAGGTTCAGCTATCTGCTGGCTTTGGAGGCAGTACAACTAACTCTTCCCCAGATTGCTGTGGGTACATCTTAACCAACTCAAGTGGCAGGTAGCTGAGGGCAGGTCCCACCTGTTGCCAGAGGAAGATCATTCTGAGCATGAAATTATGCAGACCAGGCCTGTTCCCAGAGATCCAACTCTGGCTAGAGTAGAAGTCTACTCCACTTCAGAGCACCTCGTTTTTGCTGCTGAGGTCCCATCTGCAGATCAGAACATCTGTTCTTGCATGCAGGCTGGTAAGTTCTAGCTCTCTTGGCACTTGGTGGGGCTATTATTATTTCCTATATTGCAGTGGGGCTGGCGGTGGGGTGAGGGGTTAAATATGGTGGGGACAATCTCAGCTATCAGATTATTTGTTTACTATTTCTGTAAAAGAATGTGTCATCGAGAACAAAATATGGCCTCGTGTTTTTAACCTAGGGCTAAGTTATAACAATGCTCTGATGGTCATAGTGATGGCTTAAGGAAGAATTTATTTTCTGATCCTGATTTTCTGTTTCTCTTCTTTTTTTCTATTCTGCACCTCACATTGCTTGGTCTCTGCACTCTGCTCTCTTTTGCTGGATCAGGCTGGGTTCACAGAGAGCAACACCCCTGCGAGGTGGGTGTGTAGCATTATCCCAATTCTACAGCCAACCAGTAATGGACAGGAAGGGATGGCTGCGTGGTTAAGGCATTGGACTGAGACTCAAGCAATCTGGGTTTAATTCCTGGATCTGCCACAGGTTTCCTCTGTGACCTTGGGAAAGTTGGCTAGATTTTCAGAGGTATTGAATAGCTCCATGTTTCATTGACTTCAGTTAGAGTTGTGTGTGCTCAGCACCTCTCATAATCAGCCTCCCTACTTGTAGTGCTCGATTTCCCTTCTCTCTTGTCTATTTAGGGTGTGCGTGCTTCGATGCAGGTACTGTCTCTTACTATAGGTCTGTACAGCACCTAGCACCACGGTCCCTGATCTCAAACGGGGCTTCTGGACACTGCCGTAATACAAATAACATCTGGTGGATTGTGCTTCAGTTGGAATTGATGTTCTTGGAACCATCCTACACCCCCAAGCTGTGCAATCGCTCCCTATGGCGATCTTATTTATATTATCCCTTTCCTCCTTTTGCCTGTGGCACTTGCGTGTTGGGCCCACTCTCAAATTAAATTGTAAGCTCTTTGGGGCTGGGACTGTCTCTTACTCTAGGGTTGTCCAGCACCCTCCACAATGGGGCTTTGCCCCTGACCTCTAGGCACTACTGTAATACAAATAAATAATAATTAGTACCTTAATTAGGAGATACCTGTGGCTATTGCTTGGCTGCAATTTGTCTCAAGTAGGTCAGTTCCATGTAATAGATTCCTACCAACCCTGGCGATTGGCCAGACTTCTTACTGCTTCTGGAGAGATATGTTATACTGAGTGACACTCAGAATGACTCCATTATTTTGTGTTCATTCACTGCCTTGGAATGTGTCATCAAGAATCAGTCCTTTGTGTACAACACAAGAGGCTACTTCATCTAGACATGATCAAAAGATCTAGGCGGAGACAAAGCCAGAAGCAGTTACTGTAGGAATTACACAATGCATCAATAGCCACAGGACTGAGAGAGCTGATATTTGCTAAGCTCTCTCAGCTATTAGCAGATATAGATTTGCAAGTGGATTGATTATTTTGTGTTGGCTGCTCTAAATAGTTCCCATATCACTTTCAGAGAGCCCTAGAAAAGACTGTCCCAATGACTTGGAAAGAAATCAAAGTCACCAAAGAAGGTCCTGAGGGATAGCCAGCCTTGAAGGTGCATCTCAGAGCTGCCCAGACAGAGAGAACATAGGCAACTTGAGGGCCAGGCAACAAAAGTCAGACCTTGTTATGAATTTTAATGTGAACACATGAGAACATACTTGTGGTCTCAGAAGGCCTCGTTCTTCACAGCTCTGCCACTGGCCTACTAGGTAACTTTAGGCAAATCAGGTCCCACCCTGGGTCTGAGTTTCCCCATATGTAAAATGGGGCTAATGATACTCTTTTGCAAAGCACTTTGAGATCTACAGCTGAAAAATGCCATCTATGAGCGTGCCATTGTTATGTCCCCATCTTTTCTATTACATGTGCACTCATGGACAGACTCAAATTACACTTTAAATTTAATGGGACATGGTGGTGTTCTTCACTTCCTGCCCTACAAGACTGTGTTGTATTGCTGTGCACCAATAAGCAGCTGCTGCATTGTACCCTAGAGGGAAGATCCTTGGCTGGTATGAATTGGCAGAGCTAATAGAGATACAGTGATCTATAACATCTGCAGGTCTAGCCCCAGAGGTGGCTGCATTTCAGTGGTGGGGGCTGTAATTCCTGGATATAAGGAATGTCTGCACAAGAATGGGACTCTCTAGTTTAATGAAAGGTGTGACTTTAAACCACTTTAGTTGAATTTAGGCAAACACCAGTGTGAACATTCTTATTTTGGTCTGAGTGGTTTATTTTGGTTTAGCTTAAACTGATTCCTAATAAGCTCAAACTAAGCTGCAATAAACCTGACTTAAACCAAAATAAGTGTCTACACAGATTTCCCTAAATCAGTTTAAAATAACACCTTTAGTTAAATGGAACAACTTTCTCGTGGCAAGGCCTACTTGTAAAGTTCTTTGGGATTATGAGGAGCAAGAGGTGCTAGTGAAATGGAAACTTTATTCTTACTGCATTTTTCACTTTCCCCAGCTTTACTGGCTGGTGCAGAAGTGGCTTTTGTTACCCTAATTCACATCAGTGTATGCTCATGTGCTTCCTCTTCTCTTGGGACAGAATTTGGTCACTTGTTTCTTCTATGCACAACATTCTGTGTGCTGAATTCTCTTATGCAGTGTGTTGTGACACACAACTGTGCTCCCCTGGTCAGCATGCAGCTGGGAAACGATTAAGGAATAGGTTTGTCCCGATATAAAACTGAGAACCCAGATCCTTAGCTCGTGGCAGTCAAAGGAGGTCCATTGACTTCATTAGTGCTCACGCCGATTCACAGAGCTGAGAACCAGATCTGAAATCTCCAAATTGCCAGTAAAATGAAAAATTGGAAAGTGGAGCTAGACAGAGCTTTATAGGGCCTCTTCCTCTCTCTCTCTCTCTCTCTCTGTCTCCCCTTCACAGGAATATTGGAATGGCAAGGCCAGGCTGAACCAGACTCCATCTCGTGCAGTATCCTGTCTGGCAGATGCTGTGAAGGAAAGGTCGAGAAAGCCCCTGATGTTCAATCAGGCTGAGATTCACTCCTTGGATAGGGGCAGCGCAAGGTAGGACTGCTCAAAATAGGATTGAAGTGAAGCTCAGGTGGTGCCACACCTTTGTGCTGGCCTCTGCACAGGGCTGAATCTCACCCATGTGCCAAAACCTGCTCCCAGAGGACGTTTCATCCTAAGGCCCCCTGGGCAGTTGTCGGCTGGCTCAAGCTGTGGGCCACTTTTTCAGCTTGGATGGTTTGGAACTAGTCCCATTCTCCCCTGGTTGCTCCTTTTTACACTGGGAATGGCGAGTGAGACCAGCGTTCAAGGGGGCAGCAGCAGCACTGCTCTGCCTCCTGCTGACTCCAGCAGAAATGTGGTTCCATCTCACAAAGTAACACTGCAGTGTTGGCGCTGGGCTTGATCCTGAGAAACTCTGAGCCCCAGCCACTCCCTTGGCTGAGCCCCAGCCTAGGAGTCTCCAGACAGCTATCACATCCTTGGCTCCTCCCAATGGCTACTGAAACCAGGTGGGCTGGCTGGGAAGCTACTAGGGCTATAGCCCCAGCCAAGGCACCACCTAGGGGAGCTCAGATTGGAGGATCATCCAGTGTCACTGCCTGGTCCACCTATGCTATTTAAGCCAGAAGGAGGCACAGGAAGATGGTCTGAGCTACCAGGAGGTTTCTTGTTGTGGGTGCACTGGACCCTGCTCATGCCTGCCTCCTGCCCCCAACATATTCCTGGTTCCTGCTCTGCTCCTGGCTCCTGCCTTCACTCCTGTTCCCACCAGGCTTCTGCTCCATGCCTGATCTTTGCCTCTCCTCCTGCCTTTATGCCTCATCTCCAATCCTCAGTGACCAGTCCTGGCTCTGACCCTGGCCTTCAACTTCTGCCCCTGCCTCCGGCATGACTCTTGGCTTTGTCATTTTGTATCTGACCTCAGCTCTGACCCTCCGCTTCAATTCCTGATTCTGACTCTGGCTTGGCCCCTGGCTCTGGTAACTGGCAGTTGATTTTGTTGCTGACCCTTGGCTTCAGTTCCCCAACCTGGATGCCTGCTCTGTCCACTAGACATGACTCCTTCTCTGACCATTGGGCTGGACTGCCTACATCCCAGTCCATAACAATGAATGTGTTTAAACTGGAGCGGTAGGTGTATTTTCCAGCTCGAGGAGATGTAGCCATGCTCGCTCTGATGAAGTTTGCATGTGTGATGAGGCTGCCTTAACCTCAGGTAGCTTTGAGGCTGCTTAAGCCTCTAAGGAGAAGGGCCATACCAAATTCACAGTCCATTTTGGTCGATTTCATGATAATAGGTTTTAAAAATCATAAATTTCATGATTTCAGCTATTTAAATCTGAAATTTCATAGTATTATAATTGTAATCTTGACCAAAAAAGGCGTTGGGGGTGAGGGGGTTGTAAGGTTATTGTAGGGGGGGTTGCAGTACTGCTATCCTTACTTCTGCATTGCTGCTCACGCTGCCTTCAGAGCTACGCAGCTGGAGAGCACATTTCCTGGGAAATGTTGGATAAAGTGTTGGGAGGATTGTTCATTGTTCTTAAAATCCAAGGGTCTGGGTCTGTAGTCACCTAAGCAAGTTGGTGAGGCTTTTTACCAAACCTTGTCCAGGAAGTGGGGTGCAAGGTTTTGGGAAGTATTTGGGGGGAAAGACACGTCCAAACAGCTCTTCCCCAGTAACCAGTATTAGTTTGGTGGTGGTAGCGGCAAGGACAAAGGGTGGAATATTTTGTACCTTGGGGAAGTTTTGACCTAAGCTGGTAAAGATAAGCTTAGGAGGTTTTTCATGCAGGTCCCCACATCTGTACCCTAGAGTTCAGAGTGGGGGAGGAACCTTGACATGGTGGCATAGTGGTGGGATTAACCTGAAATCATTTTGAGATCCAGCTGAGATTTTTTGAACTAGAAATCATAATCTAACACATACCTAGCTAGATTACTTACTAAAAGTTCTAAGACTCCATTCCTGGTCTATCCCCGGCAGAAACCAGCATATAGACAGACACACAGACCCTTTGTTTCTCTCCCTCCTCCCAGCTTTTGAAAGTATCTTGTCTCCTCATTGGTCATTTTGGTCAGGTGCCAGCGAGGTTACCTTTAGCTTCTTAACCCTTTACAGGTGAGAGGAGCTTTCCCCTGGCCAGGAGGGATTTCAAAGGGGTTTACCCTTCCCTTTATATTTATGACAGTGGTGCATGGCAAAACTGGCCCAATACATGAGACAGGAATTTAAATCCCTTAAAATGGTCTTGCTCCAGACTATGTTGTCATAGATGGGGAAGAAGTTTCCTTCTTTCCTAGCTGAAGGAGTGGCACTCCGAGTCACAGAGCTTGCAATGTAAATGTAAGGGAAGGTGATGCAAGCCAACCATAAATATAGATAAGGGAGCACAGGCTGAGAGAACTGCTCCAGGGCCATCTTTTTGGAATCATTTCAAGAGTCACAGGGTTCAAGGGAGATGAGTTTAGAGAAGTGGTCCCCAAACTTTTTACCTTTTGCCCCCCTGTCCCCTTACCGCTAACTGCAGTTCCCCATTGCTGGTGGCCAAAGTTGGGGCTGGAGCCGTGGCCGGTCCAGGCCCCAGGGCTGCAGCTGGGGGAGGGCTGGGAGCAAAACCACAGCTGGGCTGCGGCCAGAGGTGGGGGCCGAGGCTGAGGCTGGGGCTGCAGATGGGAATGGAGCCATGACTGGGCTGTGGTTGGGGCCAGCAGCCAGAGCCAGGGCTGTGGCTGAGGCTGGGGCCGTAGCAGAGCTGGGGGAAGAGCAGGGCTAGGTGCTGCTCTCTCCCTGCCTGCCGTAGGGGCCCAGCTATGCCACCTGAACATTCCTCTGCACCCCCCAAGCTGGGTGTGCCCTACAGTTTGGGGACCGTTGCTTTAGAGCCAGCAACGCCATCAGAACAGCATCCTAATATTAAGGCCACAGCAGTAGCAGGGGTGAAAGACAAGCTCCCCTGCCAGCTCCCCGCCCAGACCAGCTTTTGGCTGCCTAAGGACAATGGTGCCCAGTGGCTCCCTCTCCTCGTCCCCCACTATGTAGCAGCAGGGGTAAAAGCAGGGTTTGCCAGCTCCTCTTCACAGCCTCCAGTCCTCTGACAACTTCTTCTGAACTCTCCACCATGCTGATGTGGCCAGCTCCTTCCCAGTGCTCTGCCAGGACTCCAGATAATCCCTCTTGAAGGTAGATGCCATTGCCTCGGCCATTAACTGATTGTTGTTAAGTCGCTCATTGTCTGTCCCCAAGTTATTCTAACTATGCACCTTGGCTTATCTTCCTGCTCCTCCTTTCCTTGCTCTCTTTTTCCCACATCCCCTCAGCCCTCTCACCCCTGCTACCCCAGTGTGTCACACAAATGAGCAAAAGGAAAAGAGGAGAGAGAGGGAGACTGACTCTATAGCAATAGTTAATGACTTCAACTTTTCAATTGAAAAACAAAATTAAAGAATCCCTAACCCCAGAGCCCTTCAAACCCACTCCAGCAGCCGCATAATGTTATTTACATTATCCTTGTCCTCCCTTCTCTGATCCTCATTCCTTTTCATCTCCTCTTAGCTCTCATTATGCTATACTTAACCTTAGACTGTAGTCTCTCAGGACGGGGGCTATGTCTTTTATTTGTTCTTTAAAGGGCTGTGCACATTCATGGAGCTGCATCAGTAATAATACACAATTGCATTTGCTGACAGTGAGCTGTTCGGCCTTGGAGTTCTTCCTCATCCTTGGTCAGTGAGAGATCCCTTACTGCCCTACTCCCCATACTGTAGTCTAATTAGTAAGCATTGGGTCCCTAGTAAATTCCATCTGTTCCGAAACATTTAACACACACAAAAAGGCAAGTTTAGCCTCACAATCCTTCTCTGGAGAAACTCCCACAGAGTCACTCCTCTGAATTGTTAAATCAATTAAAGCAACTCCTTTACACGTGACAGCTGTAGGTCAAAAAACCCCATGCTCTCATTCTTACCTGTAAAAATAAGCCTGTAATTAAGGACTCATCCATCCAGCATAACTGACATTCGTTAGTTGCTCATAGTTGCAATAGCAACTGTGGGCACTGTTCAAGATTGCATTACCAGATACGTGCCTGCATGAAACCCCTATTCCAACGGTGGTGCTTGCTTTGTATCTGAGGGGCATAGGTCCTTCAGTTGAGGTGACATTGACCATGTTCATGGTCTCCTTGGTTTACAGGCAACAGGCTCTAAAGTTGTTTCTCTTTCTCGCATAGTTCCTGTGATAAATGAAGGGAGGGGGTAGCTCCCTTTTATGGACACCCAGCCAGCCAGTAGCTATATAATCCCTCTTAGTAGCTGTTCTAATTGCTCTACCTATAAAGGGTTAAAAAGTCTTACTGCTATGCACAGGTAAAAGGAAGTGAGTGGGCACCTGGCCAAAAGAGTCAAGGGAAAGACTAGAACTTTTTAAATTTGAAAAAAGACCCCCCTTTTGTCTCTGTGGTTGTTCTCTTGGGAGAGGCAAAGAGGGCAACAGCTATGCTGTTAGAAGCTTGGGGCCAGGTATGAAAAATCTTCAGTATCATACCTAGAAACTACTCATCTAAAACCCCAGATATGTAAGTAGATCAGGAAATGTCTAGGAAGATGCGATTAGGTTTATCTCTTTTTATATCTTTATGGCTTGTGGACTCCTCTGTGCTAACCCCTGGTGCTCTTGTTTAGCTTGTAACCTTTAAGCTGAACCTCAAGAAAGCTATTATTGGTGCTTAATCATTGTAGTTGCTCTTTTAAAATCTAGCAATAGCCTGAGTTCCAAGATGTATTTTCTTTCTTTTATTAATGAAATTTATCTTTTTTAAGAACAGAATTGGATTTTTGTGTCTTAAGAGGTTTATGCACATGTTGTTTAATTAGCTGGTGGCAACAGCTGACTTTCTTTCTTTCTTAGCTCTTCCCCAGAGTGGGGTGGGGTGTAAGGGCTTGAGGGTACCCTACAGGAAGGAATTCCCAAGTGCGCCTTCCTGGGCTCTCAAAGGGGTTCTGCACTTGGGTGGTGGCAGCATCTACCCATCCAAGGTCAGGGAAAAGCTGTGACCTTGGGAGTTCAATACAAGCCTGGAGGGGCCAGTACTAATTTTTAGAATCCTTGCGAGCCCCCACCTTCTGCACTCCAAGTGCCAGAGTGGGGAATTAGCCTTGACTGTTCCTCCAGCTGTTATGAGGCTGTGTCTCCTCTAAGAACGTAATATTGCAGGGAGTCATTGAGCCAGTCGGATACATACATAAGAAATTACAAGTGGGCACCAGGGACAATGTGTATTAAGGGGAGGGGAAGGGAAGAAGGAAGAAAAAAGGGAATGATCAGGAAAGCAAACAAGACCCTAACCAGATTATTTAACAAACACACAGTGAAGAGTATCCACCGCTACCCCCCACTGCCACCAGTGCCCAAAGTCCCTATGACCTCACAAAGCGATGCTAGTGGACTTGCTGTTAACCCTGCTAACAGTGGGGTGGGAGGGTGTCCTTGGGCAGAGGGCTATCAGATTGCCATAGGCAGCTGTGTGGGTGTGATGGTGAGAGTGTTAAACACACAACAGTAGAAGATATAGACAAAGGGAACAGCAAGATTAGAGCTTCCTCCAGATGAGCAGTTCAAACCCAGCTCCAATTCCAAGGCCAGGCCTTTGGCTGAGTTCAGGGTTGTAGCAATCAAAATCCTAGCCCCGAGGCTCTTGTTTCCTAAAGGTCTTGTACCTCACTACATGTACATGTCACTGCATGGCAATCCTTGAGGTTCTCGCAAACACAGCACAGTCAGGGCCATCAGGTCATCTCTGGAACAGAAGCCTGCAGGGGGTTAGAGGACAGCAAGCTAAAAACGGTTACTTACTTTCTTGTAACTGTTGTTCTTTGAGAGGTGTTGTTCACGTCCATTCCACATTCGGTGTGCGCACGCCGCATGCATGAGTGTCGGAAACTTTTTCCCTTAGCGGCTCCCGTCGGGCCGGCGGGGCCCCCCGAGTGGCACCACTGCGCCCCGCATATCTACCCCCGCTGGCCCGACCTCCTCCAGTTCCTTCTTGCCGGCGACTCCAACAGAGGGGTAGGAGGGTGGGTGGTGGAATGGACGTGAACACCACATCTTGAAGAACAACAGTTATGAGAAAGTAAGTAACCATTTTTTCTTCTTCGAGTGCTTGTTCACGTCCATTCCACATTAAGTGAATCACAAGCTTACCTCTGGAGGAGGGTAGGAGTCACGGAACAACTGCTCGGAGAACCGCTCTGCCAACCACTGTATCCTCTCTGGCCTGCTGGTTGACCGCGTAGTGGGTTGTGAAGGTGTGCACCGAGGACCAGGTGGCTGTTCTGCAGATCTCCTGGATCGGGACCTGTGCCAGGAACGCCGGGGAAGTTGCTTGCACCCTGGTCAAGTGGGCTGTGACCGCCGGGGCCGGAACAACTGTGAGCTCATAGCACGCCCGTATGCAGCTTGAAATCCAAGACTAAATCCGCTGCACCAACACTGGGAGGCCTTTCATCCTCTCGGCTACAGCCACAAACAGCTGTGCAGGTTTGCGAAAGGGCTTGGTGTGCTCCAAATAGAACATTCAGGGTGTGCAAGCTGCAGTGACTCGGGTCCGTATGCGGTCTTGGGAAGAACACCGGCAGACAAATGTCGTGGCCCAAATGGAATTGGGAGACCACCTTAGGGAGGAACTTGGGGTGTGGCTGGAGCTGCACCTTGGCCTTCTGAAATACTGTATATGGTGGCTCAGAGGTAAGGGCCCTCAGTTCGGACACCCTTCTGACCGAGGTAATGGCAACCAGAAATGCTACCTTCCAGGAAAGGTGGAGGAGAGAACAGGAAGCGAGGGGCTCAAAAGGGGGTCCATGAGCTTAGAGAGGACCAGTTTAAGGTTCCATGGAGGGACTGGTGGGTGGGAGTATGGGAACACCCTCTCCAACCTTTAAGGAACCGTCCCACCATTGGGTGGGAAAACACCGAGCCCGCCCAAGAACCCCGGATGGAAGGCGGAGATGGCTGCCAGGTGCACTCTGAGTGAGGACAGGGCTAGCCCTTGTTGCTTGATGTGCAGGAGGTACTCCAGGATGGCCTGCACCGGGGCCTGGCACAGCCACACCTGTCAGGGTTCACACCAACAAGGAGAACCTTTTTCACTTGACCATATAGGCCACCCTGGTAGAGGGCTTTCTACTGCCCAGCAGAATCTGCTGCATGGGCAGGGAGCACTGGCTCTCCAGGGCGTTTAGCAACAGAGTTTCCATGCCATCAGGTGCAGTGACTGCAGGTCAGGGTGGAGAAGCCGCCCGCTGTCCTGTGTAATGAGGTCTCGGTGAAGGGGCAGGACTATTGGGGCCTCCACCGAGAGCTCTAGGAGCGATGTGTACCAGTGCTGGTGGGCCCAGGCTGAGGTGATGAGGATCACTGCTGCCCTGTCCCTGCGCACCTTGAGTAGGACCTTGTGCACCAAGGGAAGCAGGGGGAAGGCATACATCAAGCCCCCTCTCCATGGGATCGCAAACATGTCCATGAGCGAGCCCTGGCTGCAGCCCTGGAATGAGCAGAACCGCGGGCACTGGGCATTGGCCCTGGTGGCAAATAGGTCTACCCGGGAAAACCCCCACCTGCAGAAGAGTGAAAGCATGACGTCCCCCCTGAGCGTCCACTCATGCATGCGATACAACCTGTGAGGGAGTCCGCCAGCTTGTTTCATACCCCCAGGAGATAGGATGCTTCAAGGTGAATTGCATGGGCTATGCAAAGGTCCCAGAGGAGGAGAGCATCGCGACAGAGTGGCGAGGAACAAGCCCCGCCCTGTTTGTCTATATAAAACATGGCAGTAGTGTTGTCTGTCAGAACTGTCACACTGTGACCTCTCAGAGTGGCGTGAAAGGTCTGGCAGGCGAGACAAACCGCCCTGAGCTCCTTCACATTGATATGGAGCGACTGCTCTGCTTCGGACCACAAGCCCTGTGTCATGAGGTCCCCCAGGTGAGCCCCCATCCATGGTCTGACGTGTCCGTCACCAGCGTCAGGTCCGGTTGTGGGGCAGCAAAGGGGATGCCTTCGCAAACCACAGGCTGGGACTGTGATCACAGTAGGGAGTCCAGCACGTCCCTTGGGGCTGTCACTACCAAGTCCAGGGGGTCCTTGCCTGGGCAGTACACGCGAGCGAGCCATGCCTGCAGAGTCCTGAGTCTCAGTCTGGCATGCCTGACCACGTGCGTGCATGCTGCCATGTGGCCCAGCAGCCGCAGGCAGCACCTGGCTGTTGTTGTTGGAAACTGGCACAGGGAGGCCACCGCTTGCTGCATAGCCCAGAATCAGGATACTGGAAGGCTTGCCCTGGCCTGCACCGTGTCCAGGACCACCCCTATGAATTCCACTCTCTGCGTAGGTACGAGCGTGGACTTGGGGACGTTGACCAGGAGCCCCAGCTCGCAGAACAATATCAGGGCTACCTCTACATGGCCCCACACTTCCGCCTCAGATCGGCCTGCCAGTCGTTGAGGTATGGGTACACCTGGATTCTCTGCTTCCGTAAGAAGGCTGCCACCACTACTATGCACTTCGTGAACACCGTTGGGGCCGTGGCTAGACCGAATGGGAGAACCGCAAACTGGTAATGTTCTTGGCCCATGGTGAAGCGTAGGAACCACCAATGTGCTGGGTGGATGGCGATATGAAAGTACGCGTCCTTCATGTCGAGGGCAGCGTACCAGTCCCCCAGATCCAGGGAAGGGATGATGGTGCCCAGAGCGACCATGGAGAACCGGGCCTTGACCAGGAATCTGTTGAGCCCGCGCAGGTCTAGGATGGGGCGAAGGCCCCCTTTGGCCTTGGGGATGAGGAAGTACCAGGAGTAGAACCCCTTCCCCCTTAGGCTGTGCGGCACCACCTCTACCGCCCCCGCCTCTAGCAGCAAGCGGACTTCCTTCTGTAGGAGATGCTTGGGAGAGGGGTCCCTGAAGGGGGACGGGGAAGGGAGGTTGGAGGCAAACTGCAGCGAGTACCCGTTCTGCACCGTGCATAAGACCCAACGGTCCTGACCACGCACGGGAGAAACGGGACAGGCAGTTCAGGAAACAAAGGGACGAATCCGGTGACTGGTCTGGTACGCTGTCCTTGAGCGCACCTTCAAAAGTCTGTCTTAGTGCCTGGCTGGGGTTTGTGCTGGCCTTGGTTCTGGCCCGGCGCATTATTGTTACTATTGTTGTTGCACCGTCGCCTGTTATCCCTGCCTCGTCTACGGTAAGGCTCATGCCTATGGGGAGACTGGTACTGGCGTTGAGGGGAAGACTGTGGCTTAAAGGGCTTCCTCTGGGTCGCTGGGGTGTGCATACCCAGCGACTTAAGCATAGCTCGCGAGTCCTTGAGGCTGTGCAGCCTCGTGTCTGTCTGGTCCGAGAAGAGCCTGGACCCTTTGAAGGGGAGGTTCTGGAGCGTATTCTGGACCTCGGGTGTCAGGCCTGACTCCTGGAGTCACGCTGAGCACCTCATGACCACTCCTGGCACGCCGCATCTGCCGAATCCAAGGAGGCCTGGAGAGAGATCTTGGCTACTGCCTTGCCCTCGTTCACCCAGGCCTTGAACTCCTATTGGGAACCTTCCAGGAAGCTGTCCTTAAGCTTCCCCACCATTGCCCAGGAGTTGAAATTGTGCCTGTTGAGGATGGCCTGCTGGTTTGCAATCCTCAACTGAAGGCCCCCAGATGAGTACAACTTTCTACCAAAAAGGTACAGGCGTTTCGCCTCCTTGGCCTTAGGGGCCGGGGTCTGTTGTCCATGGTGCTCCCTTTCGTTTACCGCTGGGAGGTAGGCAGAGGAGTCGGGACAAGGTGTGCTCGGTGGAGCAGAGGGTGAGGGGAGCTATGGTGGGCTGCAGGAAATAACTCTGCGGGCCGCATCTGTATGTTTGAGACCCCTGCTCTACTGGTTTGTGGTGAGTCTTCATTGACTCAGCCCTCTGGCCAAGTCTGGCACTCTCTGAGTGCCCTCTGTAATGTCTCTCTATTTGTCCCTGCTCCAGAATAGAGCAGTGCCCCAGGGCTCCTTCCCTGGAGGCAATGCCTTCGCCCTCTTAGGGCCTTTCCGGCCACAGTTCTCCAGCTGGCCACTGCAGTTCAGTTCCCCCCTCTTGGGGTGCCTCAAATGTCCAGGCCAACCACTTCCCACTCTAATGGGGGGTTGGGGGTGGGGGGACCCAGGCCCACCCACTACTTCAGGTCCCAGCCCTGGGACCCTGTAGGCATCAGCTGTCTGCTGTGTCTCTTGGTCTAAGTCGCAGTGCTGTCTTCACCTTTATCTCAGGGCCTTGTCCTGATGGAGTACCTGCAACCAGATCAGGGCTCCTTCTTGCTCTTCCCAATTTCTGACAGTACTACCTCATCCAAGGTCCTGCTGCTCTAGCTCTAGCAAGGAACTGATCTCAGTCTAGCCCTGCAGCTCTTCTCATACTAGCCTGCTAGGCCCTGATTGGTTGCTTCCCACACAGCCGCTCTAGGAAGCTTGGCAGGCCTCCAGCAGGGGGCCTGAGGGCCTAGTCCACCCCATTACACCTGGGCTTTGAGGTAAGAGCTTAAAATGGTTGTTCAAGGGCTTCTTTCAGGGGGCTTCCTTAAATGGAGCCACACTTACATTAATTGGAGTTTCAGAGTAGCAGCCGTGTTAGTCTGTATCCGCAAAGCTTATGCTCAAATAAATTTGTTAGTCTCTAAGGTGCCACAAGTCCTCCTTTTATTAATTGGAGAGTTTCACTTCTCCTTGCCTGGATTGTTAAAGGGAACCCTTTGTTGCCCCAACAAAGGGGAAATGTAAGCAGCCTCAGCAGAGCCACAGTTGGCCAGAAGGAGGTGCTACAAGGCAGGTGGCCCTTTTACACCGCATAATTTAGTGTAAATGGTGTCTCATTTTGGCGATTCATGTGGGTGGAGCTTAATTTGTGGGTGAAGTTTTGATAAGTACCACCACTGTTTTTGTTCTCATCAGACCCCTGCCTTTAACTGAAAGTGTCATTTGGGAGGCTCAAAAAATGGAACCTGGTTTATCGTTAGCTCTGCATACAAGCTGTTGCATTGAAGAATTTGTAAATACCTAATTTCCAGGCACAAAATATCAATAAGTTGTAAAAGTTGCAAATATTTGCTATGTAAAGACTTTTTTCCCTAAGGGAATGTTGCAGTTTTTTGAAAAAATACATTTGTTAGGAAATTCACAGTTAGAGGTAAATGTGTACGGCTCAGTAGGCCTTCAACCAGGCCTGTAGGGCTACCAGGCAACTAACACACCCACAATACCACCCAGTAGTAGCTGGACTCTGTTCACTTTCTGCCACCCACACTCTGCAGAAATTCAATGCCACAGGAAGTTCCACCTCCAGGGAACTGACTGACAGTGGTCTTAGCGATCTCTGATTGGCTTCTTGTCCCTATATAAGGGCACAGGACATGCCTACAAATGTCCAGATAACAGAGTGTATCCCTAGCTCCTCTGTGCCTGAACTCCTGGTACTGACCTTGGCTCTGATATGGATTCTGACTTCTAGTTGACCCCTGGAACCCCCTGGTATTGACTCTTGATCTGAACCTTGGCTTAACTCTTGACTCTATGTGACACTAGGAACCCCCCTGTATTCATGCTCTATAAACTATTATAATAATCTTTATACAAAACATGCCATGTGAGGTATCATTTGAAAACTAATAACTCACTGGTCAATATTATCATGGTGAAATGTATGTTGCAACATTATATGTAGGATGTTATTAAGAACATAAGAATGGCCATACTGGGTCAGACCAATGGTGAACCTACCCCAGAATCCTGTCTTCTGACAGTGGCCAGTGCCAGGTGCTTCAGAGGGGATGAACAGAACAGCGCGTCCCCTGTCATTCATTCCCAGCTTTTGGCAATCAGAGTCTAGGGACTCCCAGAGCATGGGGTTGCACCTCTGATCATCTTGACTAATAGCCATTGATGGATCCATCCTCCATGAACTTATCTAATTTTTTTTAAACCCAGTTATACTTTTGGATTACACAACATCCCACAGCAATGAGTTCCACAGATTAACTGTGTGTTGTGTGGAGAAGTACTTCCTTATGTTTTAAACCTGCTGCCTATTAATTGAATTGGGTGACCCCTAGTTCTTGTGTTATGCAAAGAGGTAAATAACACTTCCTTATTTACTTTCTCCACACCAGTCATGATTGTACAGATCTCTATCATCTCCTCCCTTATTATCTCTTTTCCAAGCTGAACAGTTGTAGTCTTTTTAATCACACTCATATGGAAGCTATTCCATACACCTAATCATTTTTGTTGCCCTTCTCTGTACTTTTTTTAATTCTAATATCTCTTTTTTGAGATGGGATGACTAGAACTGCACACAGTATTCAAGGTGTGGGTGTACCATGGATTTATATCAGGGGTGGCCAACCTGAGCCTGAGAAGGAGCCAGAATTTACCAATGTATATTGTCAAAGAGCCACAGTAACACATCAGCACCCCGTCAGCTCCCACCCCGCTCCAGCCCCCAGCGCCTCCCACCCGCCAGCAGCCCTGCCAGTCAGCACCTGCCGCAATCAGCTGTTTCACATGCGCAGGTGGCTCGGAGGGTGGGAGGGGGAAGCAGTGAGTGCATGGCAGGGTTGGGGGAAGGGACATGGGCCTTGGGGGAAGGGGTAGGGTGACCAGACATCCCAATATTATTGGGACAGTCCCAATTTTAACCCATTTGTCCCGATATCGGGGACGGACTGCTCACCATCACTGCCAAAGTCCCAGGGGTGGTGTGGCGGCACTTCCTGGGGCAGCCCCTGGTGGTGCGCCCGTGCGTCCGCTGGCAGAAGCCTGCAGTGTGGGTGGCCCCTGGGCACAGCGGCGGAGGGGGTCTCTGCGTGCTGCACCAGCTCCCTCCTGCCCAATCAGAGCTGTGGGGTGTGGCTTGCAGGCACCGGCAGCAGGCAGAGAGCCCTCCACCCCACCCCACCCTAGGAGCCAGTGGGACCTGCCAGATGCTTCTTGGGAGCCACCCCAGGTAAGCACCGCCGGGACTCCCCACCACGCCCCCAGCAGGTCCCTCTGGCTCTTAGGGTCGGGAGGCGGGGGCTAGGGGGCTCTGTGGGCTGCGCTCACCTGCAAGCCCCACTCCGCGGCTCCGGCAGGTCCCATTGGTGCTTTTCCTGGCCAATGGGAGCCACAGAGCTCGCACTTGTGGCAGGCGCAGCACGTGGAGAGTCTGGAGACCTCCCTCGCTGCTCTGACCCTAGGAGCCAGAGACCTTCCAGCAGGGCTGGTGAGTGTGGCCAGGGAAAGGGGCCGGGTGTGATGGAGTAAGTGTCTGGGAGGTGTGTGTGGGGTGCTGGGCTGTGAGGGTGTGGAGGGTGCTGGGCATTGGGGGAGGTTTGTGTGTTTTGGGGTGCTAGGAAGTGCGGGTCTGTTGGGAGTTGCTGGGCAGTGGGGGAGATCTTTGTGTGTCAGGGCACTGGGCAGTGGGGGTCTGTGTGGGGCGTTTAGTTGTGGGGGTGGGGGAGGGCACTGGGAGGGAGGAAGGGAGGAGAAACCTGTGCCCCGGGCTCCTTGGCTTCTGTTGGGGGCTGGAGCTGGGGCCATGAGTCCTTGCCCCTTGGCTTGTGGTGCGGGCTGCAGCAGGGGCCGTACACCCCTCTTGCAGCTTCCTAGGGCTGTGTACCCCCTCTCATGGCTCCGGTCGGGGCACATGCACCTGTGGCTCTCTTCTACCCCTACCCCCACCCCGCTCGCCCAATGTGTCCTGATATTTCACTCTTGCGATCTGGTCACCCTAGGAAGGGGTGGAGTGGGGCTGAGCAGGGGGTTGAGCAGTAGGCCCCTCCTGGCACATTGGAAAGTTTATGTCTGTAGCTCCAGCCCTGAAGTCAGCGCCTATGCAAGGAGCTGCATATTAACCTCTAAAGAGCCGCATGCGGCTCCGGAGCCACAGGTTGGCCACCCCTGATTTATATAGTGGTATTATGATATTTTCTGTTTTATTGTCTGTCCCTTTCCTAATGGTTTCTAGTATTCTGTTAGCTTTTTTGACTGCCACTGCATATTGAGCAGATGTTTTTGGAGAACTAGCCATGACACCAAGATCTCTTTCTTAAGTGGTAACAGCTAATTTAGAGCGCATTATTTTGTATGTATAGTTGGGATTATGTTTTCCAATTAACATTATTTTGCATTTATCAGCATTGAATTTCATCTGCCATTTTCTTGCCCAGTCACATATTCAAAACCACCCAGCCCTGCCTAGGCAAAGGTTGTTAAACAAAGGATTGTGTATAGTAAACAGTGTCCTCTAGACAGCTGGGGAGGAGATGGGAGGAGACACAAGAAATTTGCATTTCAGCCAAAACAGGTGGGGAGAAAGAGCATGGTGCTTCCTTCATAGAATATCAGGGTTGGAAGGGACCTCAGGGGGTCATCTAGTCCAGCCCCCTGCTCAAAGCAGGACCAATCCCCAATTTTTGCCCTGGATCCCTAAATGGCCCCCTCAAGGATTGAACTTACAACCCTGGGTTTACCAGGCCAAAGCTCAAACCACTGAGCTATCCCTCCCCCCCTTCACCACCAGACTCCATGTTGCTGCCTTTACTGCTTGAAATAGTGTGGGTGAGAAGGGCCATCTTGAACAAAGCCTTGAACTGAAATAAGTGATGGTCACATAAACACCACCCTATACCGGAAACCTACTGACCACTATACTTACCTACATGCCTCCAGCTTCCAACCAGGACATATCACACGATCCATTGTCTACAGCCAAGTGCTAAGATACAACCAAATTTGCTCCAGTCGCTCAGACAGAGACAAACACCTAAGATCTTTATCAAGCATTCTTAAAACTACAATACCCACCTGGGGAAGTGAGGAAAAAGATTGACAGAGCAAGATGGGTATCCAGAAATCACCTACTACAGGACAGGCCCAACAAGGAAAATAACAGAACACCACTGGCCATCACATACAGTCCCCAGCTGAAACCTCTCCAGCACATTATCAACGATCTACAACTTATCCTGGAAAATGATCCCTCACTCTTACAGACCTTGGGAGACAGGCCAGTCCTTGCTTACAGACAGTCCCCCAACCTGAAGCAAATACTCACCAGCAACTACACACCACACCACAGAAACACTAACCCAGGAACCAATCCCTGTAGCAAATCTCGTTGCCTACTCTGTCCCCATATCTACTCTAGCGACACCATCAGAGGACCCAACTACATCAGCCACACCATCAGAGGCTCATTTCACCTGCATGTCTACTAATGTGATATATGCCATCATGTGCCAGCAATGCCCCTCTGCCATGTACATTGGCCAAACCGGACAGTCCCTACATAAAAGAATAAACGGACACAAATTGGACATCAGGAATGGTAACTTACAAAAGCCAGTTGGAGAACACTTCAATCTTCCTGGACATACTATAATAGATTTAAATGTAGCTATACTTGAACAAAAAAACTTCAGAAACAGACTTCAAAGAGAAACTGCAGAACTAAAATTCATTTGCAAATTTAACACCATTAATTTGGGCTTGAATAGGGACGGGGAGTGGCTGGCTCATTACAAAAGCAGCTTTGCCTCTCCTGGAATTGACACCTCCTCATCAATTATTGGGAGTGGACTACATCCACCCTGATCGAATTGCCCCTGTCAACACTGATTCTCCACTTGTGAGAACTCCCTTCTCTTCATGTGTCAGTAAATAATGCCTGCATCTGTAATTTTCACTCCATGTATCTGAAGAAGTGGTTTTTTACCCACAAAAGCTTATGCCCAAATAAATCTGTTAGTCTTTAAGGTGCCACCGGACTCCTTGTTGTTTTTTGTGGATACAGACTAACACGGCTACCCCCTGATACTTGCTAGATTAAGTTTTAGATGAGTGTTTTCATTTTGATTTGCTTGTAATTATTTCTAACTTTATCTCTTATACCTGAATTCATTTAATAGCTTATCTTCTTTTGTTCTGCTTTATTTTTTTAATGTAAAGCAACACAGTGCTGTGTTTAAACTCAACTGGTAATGCCAATAAAAGTAGCAAACTATTGAATATTGACTTTTTACTAGATCAACGGATCTTAATATCTGGACTGCCCAGGGGAAGGCTGGACTCTGCAGAATACATGTTTTTGGGAAAATTCAGGACTGGGAGTGTGTTGGGGTCATGCTGCAAGTAGTAACCAAGGCTGGTGAAAGCCAGAGTGTGACTAGTGTGTTGCTGACAGGCAGTTGGGGTCAGAGCTGCTGGGCTAGGCTGTAGCTATACACAGACACTCAGGATGTGACCTGCCCGCTGGTAGGCTGTTTGTGAAGATCTCAGGTTGGGAGTTACAACAGCAGAGCATTGTGAGGCACCCAGGGTTGCCAGGCAGGTGGAGACACAATCCCTTCTTGGTCTGGATTGCATCCCAGAATGTGACAGTGGTGTAGTCAAAGCAGGATTTATACAAAGCTAGATATTTTAATGGAGATTTACACTGGAAGCACTGGTGGAACAGTTTTCAGTGATTCTCAAGCGTGGTGGCTGGAAACAATCAAAATAATGGTTACAGCTTTATTATTTTCTGTTTATTTTGGATAAGGCAAATAGAACAAAAGTAAAGCAGAAACATGAGTGTCAGCAAAGCACCCATGTTGCTAGAGCTGGCCAGGTTGGAGAATGAGCAGAAAGACAAAGAGCATGAACCCCAAATGTGAGAAGCAGAGATGAGAGCCAAGGAGAGGGAGGCAGAAAGGCAGCAGCAAGAAGCAGCACACCAGTGGGCCATGGAGCCAAAACAGAAGGAATCCCAAGAAAAAGAGAAGGAAAGGCTGCATGCCCAGAGCATAATGGACAAGCAGGGTCAGAATCCACCATCTCCCGGTATTCCCTCCATCCAAGGATCACCAAGCTGGGATAAGTTGTACCTTGCATACAAAGACACAGAGTTTATCAAAGAATACCTCACCACTTTTGAAAGGCTATGTGAAGTACATGAAGTTCCAGAGAATAAGAAAGTCCCCACACTGATTGAAAAACTCTCTGCTAAAGCTTTAAATGTATTTAATGAAATGCCAGTTGAAGAAGCTTTGATATATGCTGAGTTTTAAAAAGCTGTCTTGCAAAGGTTTCATGAACTGAAGTGTACAGTTGAAATTTAGAAATCTCAAGAAAAGTGTTGGCATGAGTCATAGTGAGTACGCCTATAAAATGTGTGACCTAATGAGAAAATAGGCAAAGGGAAAGGGGGCTGAGAACTATGACCAATTGTTTGATCTTTTTGCTCAAGAATGTTTCTTAAGCATCGTTCTGAGGAGGTCAGAGACACAATGGGATAAATCTTTAAAATCTGTACAGGAAGTTGTCATTCTGGCTTCTGATTTCTTTGGGTAAGCCTGAATGTCTAGTGAGCGCAAGACACAGAAGCAGTGCACAAACCCAGTGTAAAGGGGGAACTCTGTTTTACCCCTCGGAAGAAAGAGGGTGGTTGGGAGCCCAGGCACTAAATTATTCAGAGGAAGAAATTACAATACATATTTGCATGGCATCAATAACTGAAATCTTAATGATCTTAATGAAGCCACCAATATAGAGATTGTGCACTAAGGTAGTATTTAAATCAGGTGCACCTGTCTTTGCCTTGTTCCGGCAAACTGCGTGTGCCTCTTCTAAAACAATGGGAAGCCACCAGAAAAAGGTTGGCTTTTACATCTCTGCACCAAAACCATCGATATGCAGGATACTCTCCAAAACACGTAGGGTTGTCATGTTCTGAGACTTGGAAGACATGTGGACAGAGGAACCTTGAATGGGGCATCTTGGGCGCTGAGTTATGGGCACTCTCGGGATGGTTCAAAGCAGAGGATGGACAGCACTGGAGATTTGAAAACCTGCTTCCTGCTCTGGACATGGAAGTTGCATGAGTGCTCTGGATCCAGCTGCATGCTCAGCCTTTGGGATTTTCAGAAGCCAGCTGTCATGTGAGGATATGGCACCTGATCTCTGCTGTGCATACTTGTTAGTATCACCTTCTACTACTCTGGGCCCCAAACACTCAGCAGGAAGCAGGAGCTATATAATTGTTTAGATCTGCTCTGAGCAGGGTTAGATGACACAACGTTAGATGACTAGCAGCCCCCTGGAGCCTTGTCTACACTATTGCTCTCACCAATGGGGCTGCACAAGTATTAGCAGAGGTGGGAAATTGTTACCCGGAGCCCCTAGTGTAGATACAGCAAAAGAGACTGTACTCAGAGTACTGCCAAATGCACAAGTAGACAAACTTAAAAAAATAAAACAAAAAACACAGGGAGGAAATGTTATTTAATTGCTTTCACTCCTAGTAATTGGAGGTGTTACACGGAACAATAGCCGGTGCAACATTTTCCGACAGTGCGATTTTTGTTGTTTAATTATTATTTTTATCAAGTTGATGGTGTCCATTTAATATTTTTTCCAACTCAGGATATGAGAGATCACAAACAATACAGCAGGAGGGCAACAGGAATTTTCTTTAGATTCTGTGTTGAATAGATCTTCCACTATGAATCAAATTAAATGAGAAAGAGTTCTAAGACAAATTATCAGCAAGATATTTGAACCTGACAGCTATTGGGAGCAACCTAGGTCTGTCTGATAAGAACAACCACATTCCTTTTACTTCCCCATCAGTAGCAGCTACTTATCGGATAGATTTCTTGTTGATAATTCTCTTGTCTGAGAGCAAGAGCTCCGGAGTGTACTTATGTTGATAATTCTCTCTCTGATCACATTTTGGTAGCAATTCTTTTCACCTTGGCAACAAGGTTGTTCCTCCCTTTAGATGAAGTTTTGATTCTTAAATTGCTGCATGAGCCCAGGTTTCTAGCTTTGATGAGGCGGGAGGGCTGATTGCTTTTGTCCATAGTACCAGGCACCTTCCAGTAAGATACTGTAGTCTAGAGGAATGAACTCAGAGCTGGGACTCAAGAATACCTGAATTCTACTCCTGGCTCTAATTGATTTCCTGTGTGGCTTGGGGCATGTAATTGAACCTATCTGCCTCAGTTTCCCTCTTGGTTAAATAAGAATAATCTCAGAGACAAGGTGGGTGAGGTAATATCTTTTATTGGACCATGTTCTGTGGATGAGAGAGACAAGCTTTTGAGCTACACAGAGCTCCTGAAGGAAGTGCAAGGAAAGGTAAGATTAGGTGGGTGTGGGGGCAGGTGCACCCATCCAGCTCTTTACAGGCTCCCTATGAGTCCACATTTGTGGAGCAGTTGGGGATGTAGTGGGGTGAGACGATCTGCTGCTATGTGTAACCTCCTGACTTTCCCCCATAGAGGGAACACATTACGGCTTTACAGCTATTCTGAAACCTGGGTGGGAAGGACTCCTTCCCTCAGTGCATATCCCCAGCACCCAACTGAGCTACTTAGCCTGGACACTAAACTAAAGATCTGCCTCACAGTGAACAAGAGGCAGCTATATGTATGCATTACAGAGGCATATCATTAATATTCTTCAGTGTGTAATACAGTAGCAAGGAGTGTTAGAAAAGAGGAGTTTAGAATTGAATTAAATAGAGCTGAGAGGCAGAAAGCAGCAAGAGACATAAAGAGAATGCACTAGTCTGTGATTTGCTTGAAACTTCTCCAAGGGAAGCAATGAAAGTTTACAGCTAGCAATGGTAAAGGCCATGTATCTCTTCTCTCAGGTGGTAGAGGAAAAGAGGCTGGATTTGCACAGAGAACAAGAGAATCTTCACATTCCTCTGCAGCCTTTTTGCATCCAAGTGTTTTGAGCGTTTCCAGTGAAATGCTTAATGAGAGACTAAATCTGCAGCTGAGGTTCATTTCAGTTCCCCTCAGTATAACAATGGATCAGACCAAACTCATTTGCAGACCTGCCTCCCCCCGTCTTCGACATTTCAGATTATCAAAAGGCAGAAGAACAGAGCAATTTGACTGGTTTAGGGATTAATCTTTTAATGTAGGAGTGAAGGGATTCAGGCTGACTCAGAAGTTGTCCTAACTCTCTTTTGGAATCACTTGGCAAATCACTTCCATGTGGCACCTTGGGAAAGAATGTCAGTTTCCATGTTTTGTTACCTATTGCTTAATTGAATGTTTGGGGCTAGCTTCTACCCTTGCTTAGCTCCCATGCAACTCTATTGACAGAGTTCCATGGAACATGCTATGAAGTGTAAACAAATTTGGAGTCTTTATGGAAGGACAAAAATTATATGGATTCAAGGTGGACGCTATTTCTTCCACTGACTTCTGCCTCCTAGCAACTTGTATTTGTACATGGGTCATCCTTTTAGGAAGGAAACAAGCTTTCATGAAGTGATGAATCAATTGTATGACATTGGTTTGGGATTCGTACATTCCCTGACATGTCAGGTTCACATCGTAGCAGTGTTGTATTAACTCATCCTGAAGTAGATAAATAACCCAGTGCCATGAAGTTTGTTCTTTAGATGACACCTGGAAAACCAAAACTATCCTGTCTGCTCTGTATGGACATTAAATATCCCAGGATCCTATGGTACTTGATGTAAAAGTTAGAGGTTTTCTCGGTGTCCTTGGCCAAAATTTCCTCTTCTCCACAGTTGGCTGCTGTGTCCCACACCTTTGGTGGCTTCACTTCAATGGTGCTTCATGCCCTTAGGCCATGAAGCTCTTTGGGATCTTTCCAGATAGGTGCCATAGAAATGGAAAAAAATTATTAATTAGAAGGTCAAGTAGATGCACTGTGTGGAGGCCAACTCCTCGTATTCTTAGGCTTTTGCTATGCATTGTCTCAGGTCTTTTTTTTTAAATGTCCCCTTCTCTGTGGCTATGATGATTCATTATACTAAAGTTGCGTGAACCTGAGTTGAATCCTAACTGCTCCAACTACACTCTTCAATAGTTGGCAAAGCAGCACTAAGGCTTCTCCCTGTGCCCTTTGGAATGGCATGATAATTTGTCCTTGTTTGGTTTTCACCTGTTTCCTTCAGGATGAATATGCTCTAGGAAGCTGAGGTGCATGCTATTAGCTCCTGCACTTGCTGTTGAATTAGCATTATAGATCACATCTGGGCATTTGTGTACTATTTTTTCCCCTGTGAATATTCAGCAGCTGAAGATGATGCAGTCTGTTTGGATCAATATCCAGCTGTTTCCTTGAATTTGCACTATGGCTTATTTCTAGTAGTCTACCTTTCTTGGGGGTGGAGGGAAAGAGTTATGGGTTGGTGGCTAACCAGGTGTTTTTGTATCAGCAAGTATCATTAAGAGGAAGAATGTTCTTGTGATTGAGGCACTGGACTAAGATTCAGGGACTCGGCGTTCTCTTCCTGGTTCTGTCACAGACTCCCTCCCCTGGTGATCATGGGCAAAATTACTTACATCTGTATGTACGTCCATTCCTCCTCCGCAAAATGGGAATGTTCATCCCTTCTTCACAGGGATGTTGTGAAGATAAATTCATTGATGATTGTGAGGTGCTCAGACACTGGTTCCATAGATACTGTGAGCTCACACAGCATGCACCAGAATTTCAGGTGTGGCCACTTTATACCACAGTGAGGGCATCATCAGGCCCTGAAGCCATCTAAGCTGCCTTTGGAGGATCACCCCATTCTAATGTAATCCCTCTCCTAGCAGTACACAACCAACCCAGAGATTCTTACCCTATTCACAACCCCTGCTGCTGATATAGCAAGGAAAAGGGAACTTGGGAAGAAAAAGGAGAGGGGTGGCAAGGATCCTTCTGTGATGCAACTCCTTGGCTGAATTTATTGTCCAGCTGTAGCAGTCCAGGGTACATTAGAGAAACCCTGTGGATGCTCTAAAATAGTGCAGAGCAGCAGCATGATTGGGGGAGGGCCTCTTGCCATCATCACTTATTCACCTCTGAAACTTGGACTCTGGATTCCCCCTGCCCCACATTTGCTGTCTTGCCATTAACTGATCTCCACCCCACCTCTCCTCCAGCGCTGCCCCTCTCTCCATGTTACCCACTGTGCTCCTCTCCCTCCCTTCTCTCCTTTCATCTGATTCCTTCTTCCTTTTCCCCATCCCCCTCTTTCAACCCAACCTTTCCTCTCCTGTACTTCAACACTGAGCTCCTTCACCAAACAATGAAATGAAAACATTTATTCTATAAATAAAAGATCAAATGTATATTCAACTAATGGGCGCTTACTATGCAGCCGACCACTCTAATTGTATGTTGTACCTGTTTCCTACTATATGGTCTCTTTTTTTTATTGTAAATTCTTCAGGGTAAAGATATCAAATGCCCAGCACAGTTGGGATTCTACTGTAATATAAGTTAAAAATAAACTTTGGTCTAGAAATGTTTTACTTATTGTTATAACACCTACAATTACTGTACCTGAAAGAGGCTGGAGAATGAAAGTATTTATGGTCAACTTCGCTTCCATTATGTAATAATCAGTTTCCCCTGTTTCTGGGTGTTTTTCATATAGCAAAAAGAAGAGAGGAGAAAAAGGAAAGTGTGATTACAAAACCACAAGTCTTAGGAGTGGAAACTCAGGAGCAAACCTACCATCTCAGACAACTTTTAACTAGTGTTTTGTTTTGTTTTTTAAACCTTGACTGGTTTCCAAGTTGCTAGTGTTGTTTCACTCTCGATGATGATTTCTCTTCTGGGAGTTTCTGCTGTTGTTATGGGTCTTTTGTCTGATCAACACCCTCTGTTTTATTCAGATTGATAGAGTTCCCGGTTATCGTAATCCAGGGAGAGCTATTAATCAGGAGACAAACTCCAGTCTAGTCCCCAAGGTGACTATTTTTATATCTTTTGCTTTGATTGCTGTATCTTTAAACTTGTGATACATGAACCAACAGAACTGTCACTTAATTTTCTATCCTTGGTTAGCTAAAAGGGATTGTTGCCTGCAATGTTGTGCTGATTTCTATCCAGCATTTGTCTCAAAAAGCATATGAGATAAGTGCTGAATGCAGAAGCCGGCGCAGGAGGCCAAGACATAATATTAAAAGAATTAATGAAAGAGAGTAAGCCATTGAAGTATAGACTACATTTTATTAAGAATATGTTACAGATCAAAAATAAGTGATTGGATTCCCTGGTTTGGTGCAAACTGAATACCCAAAGCCCTTAAAAATCTGTCTGTTAAAGAGCCGGTTTGTTAAGAGGACTGACAATGAACAGTTCATGCTATCTTAATAAATTGTCTCTCAGCCAAGGTTACAGTCATGGAATTAGGACCTGATCTTCTTTCCATTGACTTCCGTGGGAAAACTCAAATTGACTTAAATAGCAACAGGATTAGCCCCTTGGTGCATGGGGTCTATTTTCATTGAGGACTCTGGAATGATGGTCTATGCTCCTTTCTCTGTCCTAGGACTAAATGCTCCCTTCTCTTGGTTAAACCCATGAGAAGAGAGAAATCTGAAAACTCTTCCAGGTGCATTATCTCTTCCAGGGCCAGGGACTTGTTAATATTGTGGTGGGGGGGGAGTGGAGGGGGTCCATGATCTAAGGGGAAATCTACCTTCATCCTTGCAGAGAATGAATAGGTGCCTCCCCTGTGATGCTTCCTGGCCCCACAGCATGGCTCCCATGGGCATCTGGATGAGAAATGCTTTGTTCTCCCGCTAAATCATACAGGGCACATCTATATTCTCTTTGAGAAGTGTCTCTCTTGTTTTGATTGACATCAGCCAGACAATAGAAACAGCAAGTAGATTCGGATGACTCAGTCACTAACATGTTTGAGATACGAAAATTTAATTTAATTTAGTCACTATTACAATGCAATCATAATTTCTATAGAAACGTTCATATCAAAAGTTATCTCAAGGTGCGCTACAAAAAGCAATCCAAAAATAATTGAATATGGCATAGAAGGGGTCAGTTTCCTCACACAGTACTGGTACTTCGTGAAAAATTTTGGGAAAAAAAAGCTATTTAAAGACAACTCTTCTCATACGCAACCCTGCCAACCCTACCTCAATTAGATTAAGTCAGGTCTTAAAAGTCTGTTTTCTTCTGATGAAGGTTCTTGCTCTACGTGATTCAATTAAACATTTAAAATAGTATGCATCATTTTCTGAAATCTTCCTTGTTTGCATTATCAAAGCTTGACAGTCCTTTTATGACAAAAATTTCCAGTATTTTCTGTATTTAAGATACTTGCATGAAAACAGGATCTTTTTGTAAAAGCAACACCGTCAAAAATATTAACATATAACATTTAGATTTTATAAAGGGAAAAAAAAACAATTAACAAAACCCTGAGAGAAATAAGAGTTTGTGACATTTATTTTTCAAATTTCAGTGAAAAGGTTTTTAAAATGTGTGTGTGTGTATGTGTGTATATATATATATATATATATAAAACCACCACTCACTACTTTCCACTTTGTCATAAACTGTAAGAACTAAAGACACACCAAACTCTTATTATGGAATTTGAAACACATTAATCATGCCTGGTATCAGGCTTCAAGACAAGTTCAAAGCTCTGCCTATGTTTGTCAAATGATTCACTAAGGTTCAGAAACCATGTAAGTGGAGGAATGCCCAAATCCAAAAGTCCCAGTGTGAATTTTGAACACTTGGTCTGAACCATTCCAAAGCCATTACACATCTGCAAAGTTCACCTAAACCTCTTTTCTGGTTTTGGTTCCTGTGGTTTTGCACCCCCTCTCCCTGGGATTTTACATTTAAATAAAGAAACTCAGTAAAAAACAATCTTACTGTATCTGCTTTTGTATCAGCACTGGGCTAAAGGGCAAGTTTCCCATGTATTTGATGTGAAATTTTAAATTAACCCAAATTTTGTGGAAACTGGGATCAGGTTCACTCAAAAGTAGAGATGGGCCTGAACCAAAAACCTCAAACCCAGATCAGACATGAGAAATGCACTCTTTTGCCCAGTGCTCATAGGAAAGCAGTTACAGTAAGACTGATTTTGACTGAGTTTAGCTTTATTTAAATGTGAAACTCCAAAAAGTGTGCTGTGAAACCACAGCAACCAAAACAGGAACAGAAGTTTAGGTGAATCCATACAAAACAAATCACACTATTATACATGCCTTTGCTGAGAAAGTGAAATGAAGCCCTTGAGTTTTCTTTGCCCATATGAAGATGCAGAGTGAAAGAGTATGACCAGCTCATTCAATAGTGGAATGTAGTTGGGTTTGACTAATCTCCAGTGATCCTGGATCAGAGGAGGTGTTTGAAGAATGCAAGTGTTATGTATAGGTTTATCTAAGTAATGTCCATCATTGTAGTATTGGGGTGGTGGGTTTTTTGTGTGAACCAAACACTCCAAACTTTAGGAGGAGGGTCGGAATCTGGACCTGGCTCCTGATTTGAATTTCTCCTCTGGTACTTCACACTGGAATGAGCCAAACTCCAGATCCAAACTCCTTCAGTGAACAGGAGGTTGAAATCTGAACCCAGATTAGATTCCAGCGTCATGAATGAGCATCAGTCTGTAAAAGGCTGAACCAAATCCCAGGTCCAATGTTTAGCCTGATTGCTTTGGGAGTTGAGATCCAGACCGGAACTCTGATCCATGGGGCAGGCCCCTGTCCCATCCCCCTTCAGCCTCATTCTACCTCCTTTGGTCTATCCCTCTGCAGCCAGGCACCATGATGCACCCCATTCCCCTAGGGGAGACCCTGTTGGCAGCTCCAAATCCCTGTGCTCCAGGGCCAGGCACTCTGACCACCCAAGTCTCACCCCACCCAACATCCCCTGTACCGCATCCCTCAGCCTGAGCCTTCTGCTCCCACTCCACTCCCCCAGGCCTCACCCCACCCCCTTAGCCCTCTACCCCCTCCAGGTCTCACCCCACTCCCTAGCCCACTCCCCCCCATCTCCCCACCTGACACCCCAGGCCTCTGCCCCCCCCGAACTCACCCCACCCTCCGGCCCACTGCACCCTCTCCCCATCCGAGACCCCACCCCGGCTCTCTACCCCTCCCCCAATCTTCCCACCTGACACACCCCCCGGCTCTCTACCTCCCCGGCCGGGCCCTCCCCTGCTACCAGCGACCCAGGCACCTTCCTCTCACCTGAAACTCTGACTCACTCTCACACCCCCCTCAGCTCTTCCTGCGGCGGCCGCTCCGCCCGCAGCCGCTTGGGCAGAGCTCCCAGCCTCTCACCTGCGCGGGGCGGGCGGTGCCGGGAAGAGCCGGCGGAGCTGCAGAGGGAGGTGCCACGAAAAGCCGGCTAGGCCGTCGGGGGAGGTGCCCGGAAGAGCCCATTTCCTCCTCTCCAGTCGGGACGGGTGCGGCGCAGAGACAAAGCGGCTGAGGCGGCTCGGGGCTCAGGATCCACCGGCGCCTCCTTCCCGTCCGGGACCCGCAGGTAACTTCGTGGCCCGGACCCCCTCCCCTCCCACCGAGTTGGAAACTTCTCCTCCGGCCGCTAATGGGGCCTGGCCCGCGGCCCCACCCCCGGGTTACCCCTCCCCCCGCCAGCGGGCCTGGGCCGAGCAGCTTGTCCCGCCCGCCGCCGCCAGTGGGGCCCGGCCTGAGGAGCCCCCACTCCCGCTAGGCCCCAGGGCGCCTCACGGTGCTGCGGCCCCCAGGCTGGGCTGCCGCGCTCTGAGCAGGGCCCCTTGCCCCGCGGGAGCCGCGCTGCCCCAGCCCCGCCCAGGCCGGGGGGGCCCGGCGGCCTGGCGCGAAGCGGCCCGCACAGCTTCCTGGGGCCGCCTCCCACTGTTCGGGGGGCCGGGCCCCCGGCGGGGGAAGCTGTTCCCCGGCCCACGCCGGTGCTGCCCTGGGCTTGAGCCCCGGAACGGCCGTCGCCGCCTCTGCCACAGAGCCCGGGGGGAGGAGGGGGGCGCCCGGCCCCGCCCTCTTCTCCCGGGAGTCCCGGGCGTTAGCGCTGCCCCCAAACTCTCGTCGCTGGTTTTGTTTTAGGAAGTTGTAGCCGCGTTGGCCCTAGATGTGAGCGGGCCAAGTTTGGTGGGGGAATATTTCTTATAGGCCCCGCTGCTGTTGGCGAAAGAGACCCGCTTTCGAGCACACACAGCTCTTGTCTCTGTCACCAACAGCAGTGGGGCCAAAAAAGAGATTCACCCCACCCACTTTTTTTTTTTTTTTTTTTTTTTTTTTTTACCAACACGTCCCTACTCACTGTGTCCAGCTTCCCTGCTGGAGCATGAAAGACCTGCACAAACAGGAGGAAACTGACTATTGTGAGGGGCTGTCAAAGCATAAGATAACAAAATAGAAAAATACTTGTCCTTAAAATTTCAATTATAGTGATTTTTAGATATTACAGTAACGTTAGTGGGGAAAAGTTTTCACATAAATATAACTTGTTTTGTAAGCTGACATTGTTCCTTTCCAGTCTCTATGTACAGAAAATAGTCTGTTGGTACACAAGTAATCCTCGACTTTTTAGTGGGGTGTCAGATGGCCTAGTACTCTGCATCCACTTACACCACAGCTATATTTTGTCCCTACTCCCACTGATGGAAGTTGTGCTAGCTAATAAGAGGACTGGACTTAGCCCTATATGCTTAGCTCTCAAGGGCAGCAGTTGTAAGGGGAATGTGTTGGCATTGTCTTTCATTATCTGTGGAGGACTCTGTCTAGTGGATTTTGTTTTGTAGTTGAAGATGTGTGGCTGGAATGAGTAATGTTAGGCCTGTAGTCTGCCAGGCAAATACAGTGCTTCCCATTAAGGCAGGAGCTTAATCGTCATGTAGGCTGCATGCCAAAATCGACACATTGCTGTGTTGTCTTGAAACTGTGAAGTGGTGTTTCTATGCTGTGTTCACTGTAAGGAATGAGAGAAAGTGTTACATAAGAAGAGCCTGCAACTCACTTTATTTTATAAAGAAGAATGGCTTGGATTGGTTTTCACTGGATTGGTTTTCACTTTAGGCATCAATAGCTTTATTTTAAGGCTGTCTTGTTGTGTAGTCTACCTCTGACTTGCAAAAGCAGTAAAACACATGAGAACTCGTGTAACTTTATTATAACAACTATGTTACTCAACAGGTTCTGGGTGGGTATAGAGCAGGGGTGGGCAAATTTTTTGGCCCAAGGGCCACATCGGGATTGCACAACAGTATGGAGGGCTGGGTAGGGAAGGCTGTGCCTCCCCAAACAGCTTGGCCTCTGCCTCCTATCTGCCCCCTTCCACTTCCCACCCCCCTCAGAACCTCTGCCCCATCCAACCGCCCCTGCTCCTTGACCCCTGACTGCCACGACCCCGTCCACACCCCTGCCCCCTGAGAGGGCCCCCGGGACCCCACCCCCTATCCAACTCCCCCTGTTCACTGACTGTCCACTGACTGCCCCCTGGGACCCCTTGCCCCTTATCCAGTCCTTGCTCCCTTACCATACTGGAGCCAGCCATGCCGCTGCACTGCCTGACACGAGCGGCAGGCCAGAGCGCTGGTGGCACAGTGAACTGAGGCTGCGGGGGAGGGGCCGGGGGCTAGCCTCCCCAACTGGGAGCTCAGGGGCCCGGCAGGATGGTTCCGCGGGCCGTTGTTTGTTCACTTCTATTGTAGAGCGTAGGGAACCTGATACAAGATGTATTTCTCTTCCACAGTTACTTATACAATATCTGTACAGCTACCTGGTGATCCCTCTGAACCCTTCTATTTCTGGTCAGTAGTGCTGAGCTGGTCAGTTACTCCCACTGGTCACCTGCTGTCAAAATCCTTGTCTATCACTTGACTACTGCACTAGTCTCCTATCTGGCCTTGATGCTTGTGGCCTGGCTCCCCTGAAGCCCATTCAAAATGTGGGTGCAAAGATGAGAACATAAGAGTCGCCATACTGGGCAGACCAAAGGTCCATCTAGCCCAGTATTCTGTCTTCCGACAGTAGCCAATGCTAGGTGTCCCAGAGGGAATGAACAGAACAGGTAATCATCAAGTGATCCATCCCCTGTTGCCCATTCCTAGCTTCTTGCAAACAGGCTAGGAATACCATCACTGTCCATCCTGGCTAATTGCCATTGATGGACCTATTAAGATAAAGAGCAAAGGCTTGTTAGTCTCTAAGGTGTCACAGGTACTCCTTTTCTTTTTGCAGATACAGACTAACATGACTGCTGCTCTGAAAGGCTTGATTGTCATTCTCCCCTTCTCACTCTACCATTAAGTATCTTCATTGGCTTCCCCACCTCCAGTCACATCATATACAAACTTACCCTGAAAGTTCTTCTCAGTTTTGCTTATCTTTACTCAGCCAATGATTCTAGCCTTAATACCACAAGAATTATCCCATCTTCATGCATGTGGGGTAGCAAAACTTCCAGTCCAAACTTGTAAAATCGCCATATTTTCCTCCAAGTCATTCCTCAAAACATACCTGTGTCCTAGTAGGTACTGGAAACCAATCTGAAAATTACTAAGCAGGTAGTGCTTTGTAACTACCGTCCTTCTCTTGCCTAAGAACTGTGCATATCTTGTCTGTTTCCCAGTCTCTTCCTCCCTCCTGTCTCTTCCCCCCCCACCCCTTGTATGTCTCTGACCTGTTTTATGTGGTCTATTCAACTGTAAGCTTCTGGTGTCAGACTGTTTACTGTGTCTGTACAACATCTAGTACAATAGGCCCATGATTTGGCTGATCTCTAGGTGCTAGAATAATGTAAATACATAATGAGCTGCCTATGTCTTTGAACAAAGTTTTTTGTTTAAAAAAGGCCTCTTTTGAAAATGAAATGCTTTACATAAATGTTCTTAAGAAGAATCATTGTGTCCTTTCTCTTAAAAATATAGATAAAAACTAAAACACAAAACAAATTATCAAAGGCTATTAAAAACTTTGTCTAGTTTTATTTTTCAACCAATTCTAATAAGAATCTGAAGTGGAGTAAATGTTTATGTAAGGAGGGCAGAGTTGGGATTAGAACTCTTATCCTCACACTAATAACTAAAATATTCAACACAATTATTTTAATATTAAATGTAAAGTTTGTAAGCATCTGGAGGCCCAGAAACTAAAGTAGTGAATTAGTATATTCACTTTGGTTTCTTCTTGTGAATTTTGAGATGCTGTTAGACATGGGTAATGGCAAGAAATTCATACAGTTATGTTTCTTCATTCAGAGAAGTTCTATAGTCCAAATAAAATTAATTGAAGGATAACAGATTTAAACAAGAATATTGCATAGATCAACTATTTGAATGCCTCCCTTCTTGCAACTCATTGAGAAATTGATCTTACAAAAGAATCAACAATGGCAATGTTTAAACTAGAAATATATTTAAGTAGACTTTTAATATGAATTGAAATTAGATCCTGTTGTCAAACTGTGGTAATGGTTTCTTAAATTCCTTTCTCATGCAAGGAATTAATTGGAAATGTTACTTACCATCTGTGATGAAACTGAAGTAATCCATAGATATTAAGATAAGCCTGGAGTGAGGACTTAAGTGATGATAAAATGCTTGTTTTATCAGTAAAACAGTGTTGGATATTAAATTGAACTTACTACAGCTTTTGAATTAACTGGACATCAAATAGAATATGGCCGGAAGAATACTTACTGAGGTGTTAACCTGAAACTGGACTGTAGGCCCAATGAATGTTTGTGTTCTTTTCTCTTGTAACACAATGCCTTTTTCTTAGAAATCCCCAAATACTTATTCTGCTGAACTTGAAAATTTATGCACGTAAGGGTTTGTCAACACAGGAAAGTTTTATACCAATATAAGCTAAGGCAGTGGTTCTCAACTCTGGTCCACTGCTTGTTCAGGGAAAGCTCCTGGCGTGCCGGGCCGGTTTGTTTACCTGCCGCGTCTGCAGGTTCAGCTGATCGCGGCTCCCGCTGGCCATGGTTCACTGCTCCAGGCCAATGGGGGCTGCAGGAAGGGCGGCCAGCACATCCCTCGGCCCGCGCCGCTTTCTGCAGCCCCTATTGGCTTGGTGGCGAACTGCGGCCAGTGGGAACTGCGATCTGCTGAACCTGCTGTCGCGGCAGGTAAACAAACCGGCCCGGCCCGCCAGGGGCTTTCCCTGAACAAGCAGTGGACCAGAGTTGAGAACCACTGAGGTAAGGAGTGAATTGATACTGGTGAAGCTTCCAATGTGGATATACTTTCTCATGTGGTCTAGCTTTGCTTGCTGTGCAAGGAATTCAAGGTAAACCAAAAATAGCCATTCTTATTTCAGAATAAATCTCCACAAGACCAGTTATACAGATTTAATTTTTAGCTGATACAACTTTCCTGTGTAGACAAGCTCTATGTTACTTTTCAGGGTGGATTTGATTTAAATCACTAGTCAGGAAGACTCGATTTAATCATGAATTTCTTACATAAAAGTGCGTTCTTGTTGGTTGTTATAACCTTAATACATAGTCTTCACAATTCAGAGACAGATGTACGTTTCGTTTTTTAGAAGGTATACACTATATATTTTTAAAGTGATTTATTTTGAAAACCTTTCAGATTAGTTTTACAGCTATATGAGAAAGTGAATGATTGTTTGGTTATTTCATTTACCAAAGGTAATTGAAGCAGATAGTTCACCTCCCAATGACTTCATAAATATCTCCAATTCAACGGGTTAATCATTAATACAGGAGGATTTTCTTGCCATGGTGTATTAGGAGGAGAACATCACCAGCGCTGGTCTTGACCTGCTGCTCACAAACCAGGAAGAATTAGTAGGGGAAGCAAAAGTGGATGGGAACCTGGGAGGCAGTGACCCTGAGATGGTCGAGTTCAGGATCCTGACACAAGGAAGAAAGGCGAGCAGCAGAATACGGACCCTGGACTTCAGAAAAGCAGACTTTGACTCCCTCAGAGAACTGATGGGCAAGATCCCCTGGGAGAATAACATGAGGGGGAAAGGAGTCCAGGAGAGCTGGCTCTATTTTAAAGAATCCTTATTGAGGTTACAGGGACAAACCATCCTGATGTGTAGAAAGAATAGTAAATATGGCAGGCGACCAGCTTGGCTTAACAGTGAAATCCTTGCTGATCTTAAATACAAAAAAGAAGCTTACAAGAAGAGGAAGATTGGACAAATGACCAGGGATGAGTATAAAAATATTGCTCAGGCATGCAGGAGTGAAATCAGGAAGGCCAAATCACACCTGGAGTTGCATCTAGCAAGAGATGTTAAGAGTAACAAGAAGGGTTTCTTCAGGTATGTTAGCAACAAGAAGAAAGTCCAGGAAAGTGTGGCCCCTTACTGAATGAGGGAGGCAACCTAGTGACAGAGGATGTGGAAAAAGCTAATGTACTCAATGCTTTTTTTGCCTGTCTTCATGAACAAGGTCAGCTCTCAGACTACTGCACTGGGCAGCACAGCATGGGGAGGAGGTGACCAGGCCTCTGTGGAGAAAGAAGTGGTTAGGGACTATTTAGAAAAGCTGGACGAGCACAAGTCCATGGGGCTGGATGCGTTGCATCCGAGAGTGCTGAAAGGAGTTGGCGGCTGTGATTGCAGAGCCATTGGCTATTGTCTTTGAAAACTCATGGTGATCGGGGGAAGTCCCGGATGACTGGAAAAAGGCTAATGTAGTGCCCATCTTTAAAAAAGGGAAGGAGGAGTTATCCTGGGAACTACAGGCCAGTCATCCTCACCTCAGTCCCTGGAAAAATCATGGAGCAGGTCCTCAAGGAATCAATTCTGAAGCACTTAGAGGAGAGCAAAGTGATCAGGAACAGTCAGCATGGATTCACCAAGGGCAAGTCACGCCTGACTAATCTAATTGCATTCTATGACGAGATAATTGGCTCTGTGGATGAGGGGAAAGCAGTGGACGTGTTGTTCCTTGACTTTCGCAAAGCTTTTGACATGGTCTCCTACAGTTTTCTTGCTAGCAAGTTAAAGTCCATTCATTCAGCCCATACTATAAGGTGGATAGAAAGCTGGCTAGATAGTCTGGCTCAACGGGTAGTGATCAAAGGCTTCATGTCTAGTTGGCAGCCAGTATCAAGTGGAGTGTCCCAAGGGTCGGTCCTGGGGCCGGTTTTGTTTAATATCTTCATTAATGATCTGGAGGATGGCGTGGACTGCACCCTCAGCAAGTTTGCATAACACTAAACTGGGAGGAGAGGTAGATACGCTGGAGAGTAGGGATAGGATACAGAGGGCCCTAGACAAATTAGAGGATTGGGCCAAAAGAAATCTGATGAGGTTCAACAAGGACAAGTGCAGAGTCCTGCACTTAGGACAGAAGAATCCCATGCACCGCTACAGACTAGGGACCGAATGGCTAGGCAGCAGTTCTGCAGAGAAGGACCTAGGGGTTACAGTGGACGAGAAGCTGGATATGAGTCAACAGTGTGCCCTTGTTGCCAAGAAGGCCAATGGCGTTTTAGGCTGTATAAGTAGGGGCGTTACCAGCAGATTGAGGGATGTGATTGTCCCTCTCTATTCGACATTGGTGAGGCCTCATCTGGAGTATTGTGTCCAGTTTTGGGCCCCACACTACAAGAAGGATGTGAAAAAATTGGAAAGCGTCCAGCAGAGGGCAACAAAAATTATTAGGGGACTGGAACACATGACTTATGAGGAGCGGCTCAGGGAACTGGAGTTGTTTAGTCTCCGGAAGAGAAGAATGATGGGGGGATTTGATAGCTGCTTTCAACTACCTGAAAGGGGGTTCCAAAGAGCATGGATCTAGACTGTTCTCAGTGGTAGCAGATGGCAGCATGAGGAGTAATGGTCTCAAGTTGTAGTGGGGGAGGTTTAGGTTGGATATTAGGAAAAAAAGTTTCCCTAGGAGGTGGTGAAGCACTGGAATACGTTACCTAGGGAGGTGGTGGAATCTCCTTCTTTTGAGGTTTTTAAGATCAGGCTTGACAAGTCTCTGGCTGGGATGATTTAGTTGCGGATTGGTCCTGCTTTGAGCAGTGGGTTGGACTAAATGATCTCCTGAGGTCCCTTCCAACCCTGATGTTCTATGACCAGACAGACATTTCAATTGTTTTATTTAACTAAAACAACGTTATGTATTCTAGATTTTTTTCTTCAACAGCAAACATATAATATTATAACAAACAAGCATATGAATTTTTGAATTTAGTTAAACATTCAAGTTTTTTTTAAATCAGGTTTGTTTTTGTTAAAATTGTTAACTAAAATAGTTAATGAAATATTAAAAAAAAATTTAAATTGACTGTGTTGGCCAGGTCAACATGAGAAACATAAAATATTGGCTTCTCAGTCGTCTTTACCTTCATTTTCCTGTTTGTTCATAACCTGGAAAAGAAAAACAAGCTTTATTGCTTTTTCAGGTCCCAAATGATTTCTCAATTTGGAATGAATTAGTCCAAAGGAAGAAAATATTCTTTCTACACTGATAGAAGGAGCTACTGCTGTTAAAAGTGAGATTATCATTTCCACCAGTTCACTGGTGTGAGTTTCTTTTAAAACATCACCAGCAAACCTGTATTTCTTGAATGGTTCTTATTTCCAAACTGGGTCTCTCTTACGCCCTGCTGCCATTATAAGTTTTCCATTCTAGTGAGAGAATGGTATGGTAGATCTCAAATCAATGAAGGGTACACTTCTGGAATATGCTGCTCAAACAGTTTCACTTTTGTTTCTACTGCCTGTCCATCTCTTCTCACATTTATCTCCAGACTTCTTCTCCTTGTCCAGATCTATTCTGCCCCCAACAATCTTCTTCTATACATTAAACTTTTTGAAACTTTGCACTTTTAGAGAGAGGTAAGGGATTGACTATGTACACAAATTTGCAGATTTGCACAGTGTTGAGGTCTGTTATTTCTCACCTCTGTATATTTATTTATTTAAAAACATTTTTGCTGTTAACAAGCATGTTATCTCTGGAGACACAAATCCACAGTTTGAGAACTGCAAAACTAAGCATCTCTGAATATGGTATCTTCTAGACTGAGCACTGAGTCCCATTGGGTAGATAGAAAGATTAACCTAAATAATCTATACAGAAGCCCCTGGAATCCCATAAGATTCGGTCCCTAATCCATGAACTATTGGAACTCATTTACAAAACTTTTCTTAAACATTACATGAATATATAGTCTCATACTGTTGAATTAGAATTTGTAATCCCTATTGCATGAAGAGATATCTTTGAGCTATAATGTATCTTTAACTTTAGATTGTTTTTCCTCAAAAATCATTTGATCAAAAAAATCCAATTTAAATAAAAAATCCATTGTTTTTTTTTTTAAATTGATTTTTATCCACCCTGTTACTTTTCAGTACTTAAGTGGCTGAGCAGCTATGGAAAGAATCATTCTAAGAAATTGGGTATATTCTGGAATTGCTAAAATTGTCATATTCTGAATATCCTTTTTGAAAGGACTGGACTGTTGATTCCAAAATGTGCTTCTGTAATGTGGAAGTTTGGTAGGAGATTATTACTTCCATTTTCTTTATAACAGCCTTATGCTAGTGCTGTGTCTAGTTATATACCAGCCAAGATGATTTAAAAGAACAAGTTGCATACTTACCTTGAAATACTAACAAATTGGGAGTTTTATAGTGTTTATAACAAATTTAGTGTTATCGCTAGTTTGGAGTAACTCCACTCAATGGATCTACAATTCAGATTTTGTTCCTCAAGGATTGGTTTGCAGCTTTGGAGAAAGGTTGCAGATGTTTGAGACTACAGCTTTAAAAGTAGTAATTAGCTTACCCAATGTACAAGATTACAATTCTGTGGGTGGTTATTTATCCCAATACTTATTATTGGAGGAACTAAACTAAACAGGGAAGCTTTTGAGAATCACTTGTTGTGTCATAAAGCAATGATAAAAGTAGAGCATGGAGTTTAACAGACGAAGAATAAAAAACAAAATTTCAGATCCAGCTGCAGATTGGAGTCTTTCTGGTTGGAAAATGAGGTTACATCAGCCTTGTTCCAGGATGAACAGGGAATGTAGTGAAGACAAGACTAACATTCTTTCTGCCCCGACTACCCTTCAAGAAGAAGGAATGAGGTCAATAGTAAACTGACTTTCTGTATTGCATGCAGTACTGATAAGATACAAATAGCTTTCCTACTTACGTGTGCATGTGACCTTGCCATTCTCCAGCAGAAGCAAGCGGGTATCTTGATTTAAGTTTGACTCCCTGATTTGCCAAAGCAAGATAAAGTGTGGGTGGGAACCAGGTGTGTTGAATATGGAGGAAATCAGACAAATGACAAAAATGGAGTGATTGTCTGACTTGTAGATTTAAACCTACTATGAAGCTTTCTCTTAGTGAGAAGTTGTAGGATGTAGAAGATCAGTAATTCTGGGTTGCTTTATGCAGATGGCTTGGATGGGGGTTTTAAGGCCTTGTCTACATGGGAGAACTTATGGGTATAAATCTATTGATATGTCTCCATGTGGATGCTCTTATTCTGGAAAGGGTGCTTTTTTCCAGTTTAGCTTATACTGCTTTCAAAGTGACATAAGATGAGCTGGAAAAAGGCACTTTTTCTCCTGAGTAAGAGGGCCCAGATGGGGATTCATCATGGGGAAACTTCCTAGTATAGACAAGCCCTTATTTTTTTGGTCTTTGTATAGCTTTGTACTGTAGAAATATGTAGCTCCTCTAGGGATTTAAAGCATTCTAAAGACATAGGGAAAATGTTGTCTTTTCGTTCCTTGGCCTTATTGTCTCTCCCTGATATGTCTTCTGCTGTGCCACTTATTAATTTGTATTGCATTATGGCGTAGAAGTTTCAGACCCATTGTGCTAGGCTATTGCAGGAACCCTCTGTTATGTTTCTATCTTGGAGAATTTTTAATTTACTTATTCAAATCTAATTCTCCACTCGTTTAATATGGAATGGCTCTGAATAGTGACTGGTGAAGATCTACAGCAGGGGTTCTCAAACTTGGGGTCATGACCCCTCAGTGGGTTTCAAGGTTATTATGTGGGGCTCACAAGCTGTCAGCCTCCACCACCAAACCCTGCTTTGCCTCCAGCATTTATAATAGTGTTAAATGTGTGTTTTTAATTTATAAGGGGGGTCGCACTCAGAGGTTTGCTGTGTGAAAGGGGTCACCAGTACAAAAGTTTGAGAACTGCTGATCTAGAGAAGGTAGGCGTCAGAACCGGCCTCTCCTGTGCTCCTACAGTTCTTAGGGAGGGAGGGGCCATATCCATGGATGGGTTTGGGGGGACTTAACTCTGCTCACTCCAGGCCTTGGTTGAGGATGTGGCAAGTAATGCAACAATGAAAGTGTAGGTATGTGTGCTCAGTCCTGCAGAGTGGATCCCTCAGGTGTCCAGTCAATAAGCCTAGCAGCTGGCAGTCCAGAAATGAGGAGCCGCTTGAGTTGCTCCCTTCTTTAGTCAGTGACCCAAAATAATGGGTGAGAGCAGAGTAAGCCACTCAGCTGCAGGATTGGGTACTTGTGTTGGTAACAGTGCCCTCTCTCCGGACGCACAGCTCAAGTAAAGAGACTTCTTTAAGAAAGAAGGCAAGGTTTGTAGTGGATAGCGTGAGAAATGTTTTTCCACTTCTACTAGGTAGGTTGTCTTATGCACCTTTGCTACTGATAGTGTGCCTTTTACTACTGTCTCACCCTGCCTTTCGTGAAAGCTTCTGCTTTCAGTGACAGGGATGTTGAAAAATGGATAGCAACTCTCCAATGTCTTCTCTACACTGAGAAAATGCATCCTATTAAATGCCTTACACACATTTTAATATAACTTAGGCAAGGACAAGTTGTGTATAAAATGACAACTAACATTTTAAGGCATGATTAACTTTAGCAAAATACAGTCTCATTAAAAATGACTTCTATATCAGAAAACTGGAGGATAATAAGTGTTGTACCTATATTTTAAAAAGGCCCTATTGGTAATCCAGGGGATTGCTGACCAGTAACCCTTACACTTGCACCTGGTAAACTGGTTGAAATAATGATTAAAAAATAGAATTAAACACCTGAAAAGTATGGCAGGGTCTAACAAGCATGGTTTGTGCAAAAGGGAATTGCATCTTGCTAATCTACTGATTGTGTTCAAAGAATTCTGATAAAAGGAGTGGATAAAGGAAAACCAGTTGATCTAATTTTAGATTTTCAAAGGGTTTTTGACAAGGTCTTTTACAAGAAGCTGCTAAAACTAAGTGCTCATGGGGGAGAAAAGTATTGTCATAAATCAAACTGTCTGGGAGAGAGAAAACAGAGAAGAAATAAATGACTAATGTTCATCATAGCAAAAGGTTAAATGTGATCCCCAATGGCTGCAGATATCCTGGAGCAGCTGAGAACACTGCATCATCCCAGACCCTGCAGCTGGGTGCCACAAGGTTCCACGGTAGGTCTGTCTATATATTTATTAATAATCTGGAAAGGAGGTGAGCAGTGAGGTACTAAGAAGACTGACGTTCTTCAGAGGGATTTATAGCTGTTGAATGGGCAACATGATGTCAGATAGAAGTTCAGTGTTGATAAATGGAAAGTAATGCATATTGTATTAAAATTTGAGCTACTCATATGCCATACAGAGTTCTAAATTATTTGTGGCAACACAGGAAAGGGACCTTTGTATCGTTGTAGACCGCCTGACGAAGACTTCGATTCAATATGCTGCTGAGGTCAAAACTGGCAAACAAGGTGGTAGGATGCACAAGGAATAAGAGAGAGTAATACAGATGATGTCACAAGGTCACTATATAAATAGTAGTATACCCTCTTTCAGAACAGTGTGCAGTACTGGTCAGCCCATTTCAAAAAGGATATTGCAGACCCTGGTGACAAATGATTAGAGGCGTAGAAAAACTCACATGAACAGTAATTGGAAAAAAATGGAATTTATTCATCTCCTTTTTAAGGTGAATAGTGGGGACATAAGTGTGTATGAAAGTGACGAATGACATAGAGATTGTAGATCTAGCGCTTGTGTCCTCCCCATCTCAACACAAGAACAGTGGAGCATTCAGTGAAATTTAAAGAGTAATTAGTAACCGATAAAAGGAACTCATTTTTACTGAATGCCCAATTGTCATTGAGGCCAAAAATTAATAAGAATCGGGGTGGATAACAATATCCCAGTGTAGACAAGGCCCAAATGATCAAGTGACTTAGGCTTTGTCTATATTCGGGCAGGTTTAATAGTTTACAGGCATAACCCCTACTGTTCCAGTATGAGTGGTTTTTTGTTTTAGTTTCATTTGTGTCATATGGGAAGAGATTTAAAAAGAGGTAGTGAAGTAATGCAACAGTCCCTTAACGAGAATCTAAAAGTGCAGGAGTGGAAGGAGAGTAAAAGGGGGATCTGCCAGCAGAATGAGAAGTGCCGGCACAAAAGCACGGAGCTCTAGCAGCAAAGCATGGATCCGCTGATAATCATCATGGAGCGCCAAGCGGACTCGATCTAGGCGCTCGTAGCCATGCACGTGGAGCACTACCGTGCCCTCCCCCCCCCCCCCAGTTGTCCCAAAACACTTTCCCCAACATCCAGATTCTTATTGCCACTAGCTGCCTCCAACACCTGTAGCTTCACCGCCCAGCCCTGAAAACTACAAGCCTTACTCACTGCACTCAGCCCCCATCACCATGCATTATAGCCATCCTGAAGTGTAGCACTCATTGCACAGCACTCCAGACAGGGAGGCTGAGTATGATAACAGGACATATGCAAATTTGTGATTGTTCTGTTTCCCAAGCAGTTGTTTCTTTTCAATAAATGCATTTTCTTTTCAATAAATGGATTGTTTGGCTTTGAAAACCTTCTTTATTATTGCATTAAGTAAAAGATACCTTAGCCCAGGAAAGAAACAGGCACTGCAAGTCAGCGTAGCAAACACAGATTCCTACTAACATTAGAACCACTGCACTTCACTCCCATGCAGGACACCAGACATTACTGGTGGCTTTCAGCTTCAAATTGCTCCCTCAAGGCATCCCTATTCCTTGCAGCTCCGTGCTAGGCCCCTTTAATAGCCCTGCTCTCTGGCTGTTCAAATTCAGCCTCCAGGTATTGAACCTCTGAGTTTCGTGCCTTAGTGAATCATTCACCCTTCCCTTCACAAATGTTACGGAGGGTACAGCACGTGGATATAACCGTGGGGATGTTGTCGTCAGCCAGGCCCAGCTTCCCATACAGAGAGCACCAACGGCCCTTTAAATGGCCTAAAGCACACTCCACAGTCATTCTGCACCGACTCAGCCTGTTGTTGAACCGCTCCTTGCTGCTGTCAAGGCTCCCTGTGTAGGGTTTCATGAGCCACAGCATTAAAGGGTAAGCGGGGTCTCCAAGGATCACAATGGGCATTTCAACTTCCGCTATGGTGATCTTCTGGTCTGGGAAAAAAGTCCCAGCTTGCAGCTTCCTGAACCGGCCAGTGTTCTGAAAGATGCGCGCGTCATGCACCTTTCCGGGCCAGCCTGCATTAATGTCAATGAAACGCTCCCGGTGATCCACAAGCGCCTGGAGAAAATAGAGAAATACCCCTTCCTATTAATGTACTCGGTGGTCTGATGCCAGAATTGGAATATACATGCCATCTATCGCCACTCCACAGTTAGGAAACTCATTTGTGCAATGCCAGCCACAATGTCATGCACGTTACCCGGAGTTCTGGTTCTTCTGAGCAGGATGTGATTAATGCAAACTTGCATCAACACAATTCCAGCGGTTGACTTTCCCACTCCAAACTGGTTAGCGACCGATCGGTAGCTGTCTGGAGTTGCTAGCTTCCAGATTGCAATAGCTACCCGCTTCTCCACCTTCAGGGCAGCTGTCAGTCTTGTGTCCTTGCGCCGCAGGATGGGGGCGAGCTCATCGCACCGTCCCAGGAATGTGGCTTTTCTCATCCAAAAGTCCTGCAGCTACTGTTAGTCATCCTAGGCTTGCATGACAACATGATCCCACCACTCAGTACCTGTTTCCCGAGCCCAAAAGTGGCGTTCCACAGTTTGAGCATGTCCATGAGTGCCACAAGCAATCTTGTGTTGTATGTGTTACTCGAGTCAATATCATTGTCGGAGTCCTCACTGTCAGTTTGGATCTTAAGGAGTGACTCGACTGCCAAACATGACGTGCTGGCAAGACTCGTCAGCATATTCCTCAGCAGTTTGGGCTCCATTCCCGCAGACCGAAAGGGAAGAGAGAGCGTGTGGTACAAAAAAACCTTGAAAGATGGCGCAAAATGTGGACAGAAGCACAGGGATTGCTGGGATGCGAACCAGTGCATCACGGGGCATTGGGACAGGACCCAGAATGCCCTACCTCCTTCCCACAAGCCACAGCGCCAGAATGGGAAAAGAGGCTCTGTGGGATAGCTGCCCATAATGCGCTGCTCCCAACGCTGCTGAAAATGTGCTCACGCCAGTGCGCTTGCAGCTCTCAGTGTGGACAGACTGCAGTGCTTTACCTACTGTGCTCTCTGAGGGCTGGTTTAACTCAAAGCGCTCTACATCTGCAAGTGTAGCCATGCCCTCAGTTGTTCGTAAAGTATCGTTGAGGACATCAGAAGCTGCTGTAAAAACAGTTAAGTATTTAAAGCAGAGGTGGGCGAACTGTGGCCCACGGGCCCCTCCTGCTCAGCCCCTGAGCTCCTGGTCTGGGAGGCTCGCCCCGGCCACTCCCCTGCTGTTTCCCCCTCCCCCGCAGCCTCAGCACGCTGTGCTGCCAGCGCAATGCTCTGGGCGGCCAAGCAGCGCAGTTGCAGAGGCGCAGCCTGACCTGGTGGTGTGGGCAGCGCGGCTGTAGCGCCACCAGCCACCGGTGCCCCAGGCAGCACGGTTAGAGGGCAGGGGAGTTGGGGGGTGGGAGGGGGCAGGGTGATCGGGGGGCAAGTCAGGTTGGGGGGGGGGTCTGGAGGTGGTCAGGGGACATGGAGGAGGGGGTGGTGGATGGGGCAGGAGTCCTGGGGGGGGGCGCTTGTCGGGGTGAGAAGCGTGGCGCGGGGGGGTTGGATAGGAGTTTGGGGTGACACAGCCTCTCCTAACTGGCCCTCCATACAATTTTGGAAACGTGATGTGGCCCTCAGGCCAAAAAATTTGCCCTCCCCTGATTTAAAGGCTTAAAAGACTGTCTCTGTATGTGGTGGTTGTATGGAGTAGAAAAGTGGAAGATGGATTTGGGCTAGATCTGTGCCAGGAAGAGCTTAGGTACTGCATTTATAGGTGCTGTAGAAACCCCTATGGTCATGTACAACATGCAAGGTGGCAATTGATGTGCTTTCCAAATCACACACCTCCCTGAGAATACAAGCACAATTGTACATGTCCTAGTCCCCGTCTACTAACATGGATTTAAGAGCTGCTTTTCCTGTACCCGCTCTTTTGCATGCCTCCTGTGAGGAGCATAAGTCAGTGTTAGTAAGATCTAACTTCTTTGTAAAGACTTATTGCTTAATGTTGAAGGGGGTCTGACCAAAATCTTGGGAGTGACATACCTGTGCAAGCTGTTGATGCTGAACAGGATTTCAGGTCTTTTGAATGAACAGTGTTTTCTGTCATGACTCTACTTCCATTTTGATGTAGTTTTCTATTTTCTTTGTGTAGTTTGAGTTCTTTAATTGGATCAGCTAGACTTCCATTAAGTCTATAGCTGTGTAATTGACCTTATAATCAAATTGCTCCAAAACCTCCTTCAGTTGCTTTGCAAATTCAGTGCCTATGTAGAGTTTTCATATACAATGTGTATTGTTTTGCTCAGTCCTCCTCACTCTAATGCACATGTCAACTTATTTAATGGTGGATGGATTCAAATATAGAGTCTGAAAATTCCTCTTCATATCATTGGGAAGCTGTCATCAAAAAAATTCCATAAGGCTTACGGGGTGGGAGAAAGCTGGCTGAAGTTGGAAAATTCTGTGGGACTGTTGAGTATTAGTGACTTTTTTTAACAGAGCTTTAATATTGTGAACACCCATACATCAGAAGTTCAAGGTGACTAAATCTGAAAAATTCTCTTGCTAGTTTTATCATGGGTTTCAGATCATTGAAAAGCAAAGTGTGAAGACCTCTCATACCACACCCCCGCTCCCCATCTTTGAGCAATTTTGTGGTGCTATACTTCGTGCTTTTCTTTTCAGATGTAAAATCCCTCCCCCCAGGCATACTTGTAGCCAACAACATGTTACATCTTCTGTTCAGTCAGCCAGCTTGCTTTATATTAGTGTTGGTTCTTCTAGATGTTGCAAGCAAAGAACTAGTAGCGGACCTATGAGTCTAAAGCTGCCAGAAGGAGAATAGTCATGTTGAAGTGCTTCAGTTAATAACTAATTTTATGTTTCATTTAAGTTGATATTCTTAGTGTTGGAGGAGGTTTTAACTTATCAAGTTCATGTCTTTGCCTTTTAAGTTTTATGGCTTGATCACTAAATTCTGCCACTTTTTGTGTAAGACATAGCAGGTTGTTTCTGAATGAAGCTGACAAAGAGCTGCTGAAGTCCTGGGCAGGGCCTTAAGTCATCATTGTGACTTTTGATTATGACAATAGCATAGAAAATACCTTGCTTGCAGGAACATCACTGATCTGCTCTTTTGCTTCAGTAGATGCTTTCATTCAGTAGCACAACTGATCTTGGAAAAAAAAATTTTCTGCACTATTCATATGACCATGAATCCTTTTGCCTTGCTATTTAACAACCCAGGATAAATTATGTTTTTCTCTAGTCCATTCAGTTGTTTCCTACCGTGTTAAGCATGCAAGTCAAATAACATACACTGATGTTTAGTGATCATTAATACTAATCACTCATTTGCTACATAAATCAGCAGCTTTCACAATTTCAGAAATTAGGTGAGGGCTTAATCTAAGTTTGAAATATAAGTTTTTTCTCTTTCTCTTCATAGGATACATTATTAGGTGTACCTTTATGTAAGCATCTAGATTCCAGCAAACCAAATCCATCCAATAACTCGCAGCTTTGACTCCTGAGTAGTCAATTACAATTGACTGCACACTGGCAGTGCCCTTCTCCAGTCACCAATGACTCTCTATTCTCTTCCAGCTTCTGTGGAGTTGTTTAATTTTTCTTATTGTCTTCTAATAGATATAACACAAACCTTAATCTCACCACTCCATTCTTGTCAGAGTGGTTCGCTTTCATTCACAGATTGAAATTAGAATCTAGTGTTTCTGATGTCCACTTTCAAATATGTTCTGTTTCTTTAAATACTTCAGAAATTTAAAAAAATAGAAAGTGTGGTTTCAAAGATAAAATGTCATCCAGTTGCTCGTTTCCCTTGAAGTGTGGATTTTTTACAACTGTGCTGAACCATTTTTGTGGACTAACCAAATTAATCATCGCAGTGGAGGAATGAAATTGGCTCCCCATACATGCTGACTTCAAATTTAGAGCTTTAAGAAAGGATCTTTCGTATATTGTATGTACTAAAATCATGTCTGCCTCAGGAAGGCTTTGGGGTTAGCCTTTAATTACAGTAGTATTTTGAAGAATGAGGTGATGTTAACTAAAGATTTGCTGTCTTGGGCTCTAACAAACCAGATAACTTCAGTCCGTATATCTTTCTGTATTTAAAACTTCTAATAAACGTCTGGATTAAAAGACTTTTCAGCCAAAGAATGCAGTATACTACACATTCATAGTAATTTAGGAACAAAAAGGTAGCTTTAGGATATGAGTGAGGCCAATCTTCATTATTTCTAACTGCATGGCTTATAGATTGCACTTTTACTGCAGATTGAATGCTTAAGTAGATCAAAACAAAAATACCATGATTTCTTTGCTTCTTATTGCCAGTAATCCGGGTGTGTGTGTTGTTTTGTTTTTTGTTTTGTTTGGAAAGCCAAGCAAGAATTCATCTTGCAGCACTGACAGATTCTTGTACCAACTGATAAAGTTGGCTAATTTGTAGTAGAAACTTGAATCCATGTTTGTTGGTAAAATTTGCTACTCTATGGGTGTCCAAGGATAAGTCTACATGTATGGCACTGCAACGGCATAGCTGTACTGATGCAGCTGTATTGCTGCAGCATGTCTGGTGAAGATGCTCCATGCTGATGGAAGAGAGCTCTCCTGTTGGCATAATAAAACCACCTCCACAAGCGGCAGAAGCTAGGTCTGCGGGAGAAGCTTTCCCACCGACGCAGCGCTGTGCACATGAGTGCCTGTGTCAGTGTAATTTATGTCGCTCAGGGTGGTTTATTCACACCTTGAGCGACCTAAGTAATGTTGACATAGTGGTAATGTAGACGTAGCCCAGACTTCGCTTGTTTGAGGGTTGCCCTTTTTCTTTTAGGATATGTGTTCAGTTCTGATCAGCACCCAGGTTCACCTAGCTCAAGTGTGAGGAGTCACACTGCAAAGCCATACCCCAAGCTACTGGCCAGGTCTACCCTACAGACCTATAGCGGTATCCCTATGTTGCTCAGAGGGTGCGAAATCCATATCCTCTGAGCGACATAGTTATACTGACCTGATCCCTTGTGTAGACAGAACTATGACAGTGGGAGAGCTGCTTCTGACATAGTTACCACCTCTTGGGGAGGTAGATTAACTATGCTGATGAAAGAAGTTCTCCCTTCAGCATAGGAGTGTCTTCACTTAAGTGCTGCTGTGGTGCAGCTGCATGGCTCTACATGAAGACAACTGTATCCTCACTAGGGCTGCAATTTCCTGTGTGTTGCTCTGACTTCTGGGGTCACATCCCACAGTTCTTCATGCTGAAGTAAGCTGAGCTGCTCTGATTCCTTCTCAGTGAATAATGGGAGAGCTTGTCTGTACTTCTGGGTACATGGGCATGTGTGTGTAACAGGGTGGCCTACTCCTTTTAAGGGCTAGGGTTCCAGGGAGCAGCTGGCCCTGTTCTGGAATGGAGCCCAGCTGGCAGGTGCTGGGAATCGTGACCCAGCTGGAAGCATTAAGTGATGGGGCTGATAATTTCCAGCGAGGGGATTTAAAGAAGTGCCCCAGCTCTGAGAGGCAGGATTTAGGAGAGGGCTGGGAGCACTCTTTCTTGTGCCTATGGAGGGAGGCTGAGGGAGGGCAGGAAAGACCTGTGTTGGGGGAAGGACCAGCACATTAAGCTATTGACATTCTTAGTTGGAGAACAGGACTGTTGCTTTTTGTTCCAATTTCCTTTTGTTTAAAAAAATAAACAGAGCTGGTCCTCCAGAATAAGGCTACAGACTGAACTGGGTGCAGCCAATTGTTTGTCCCAGCTGTTGGTCTGGTCTGCAAACCGAAGGGGAATTATGAGAAGGCATTGGACTGTCACACGCAAGTGTCTTGACCTTTGTCCAGTCTGCAAAGTGAGAGGGTTACCAGCCCAAGTGAAAGACCATCCTTGGCTTTAACTAGCTGAGCCAGCTTGCTTGAGTTGAAAGCACCGCTAAACTCAGATGAGAGGGTGAATGTGTGAATGGAGGGTGTGGGGTTTTTTAAGGGTAACGCTTGAGTAAGAGCATGGGCTAACTCTGCAGTGAAAACATATTTGCTGGGAAAACTAATCTGGTTGCAGATCCCCTGGCACCTCTGCTAATAATTGAAGTAGCTCATTTGGCAATGTGTGGATTTGTCTCCGGTGTTAGAAGACTTTGTGGCACTGAGGTTTGTGCGGGTTTGAGCATTGCAGTGTAGGATCAAAATGCACTGGTAGTACTGAGGGTAAAAGGAGCATGCTTTTTCCTTCTGTTATGTGTAGCATGCTTTATTGTTAGCTATTTTTCACTTTTCAATCAACTATTCAAAGTGAATATCCTCTTCTCCCTCCTCTCAAAAGTAGTGTGATGCAACTAGATCTTTAAAGAAGTAGGGTGTCTTCACTTAAGCTTCTAAATATCTATTTATCTTTATGCACTCTCTCTAATAAATCTTGTTGCGTGTTTTTGTTTTTACCTCTAGTAATACCTTCACACCAAGTCAGGCTTCCCTGCATTTGGCTAGAATCCTGCTTGAATAGTTTAACTTTTGGCAACCAATAGTCTAAGAGATTAAATCAGACAGCTATTCTGAAGGACTGCAGTATGGCTTTGAATAATTAAAAGGATATGAGCATGGTTCTGTGCTCAATCTGAGGATGTCCTCTATCAGTTTAAGGGATATTTTAACCGAATGATAAACTAATACAATATCTCCTATGTTTGCTGCAATTGGACTCTCACACAGCTCCTTTAATTCTTTTGAGGCAACATGTTTATGCCAAACAAGAATGAAAAAAGCTTTATGTAAGTAAAGGCATCAGGCTATTGTGTAAGCATTTCAATTCTGAAAATGCTTGCTTTTTGTGAAATCATCATTGTTATGGTCTTGAGAGCATCTTATTAGATGTTTGAGAAGAGCATGTCTTCCACCTCCCCCATGAAAGAATTAGACCTCATGTGCATTAAATCTAACTTTAGAAACTTTGGTTGTACTTATTCTTCCCTGATAAAATGCCAAGGTTCTGATTCTTAAAGTGGAGGGTGGAAAAATAACATACTTTTAAAGTCAAGTTAAATTGTAAGTAATTTGGACCTGTAAAGGAATTACAGTAGAGAAGCTGTCAAGATCTGATAGGCCTTATCCCTGTCCTATTGAAACGTGTCTTGACGGGGAGGGGTAACACACCAGAATGTGCATAGGGGTATATGTGTGACAGGATCACATGTTGAAAAAATGCCTTTGTGTGAGGGCATCTGACTCAAAGGAAGAATGTGACAGGGTTTTCATGGGTTACTGGAGGATTTGTAGCTGGAATGATGACTTTACCTGTTGATGATGAGGGAATAAGGCAGCTGGGAGGGGGTCGGTTAAAGACTTTTTTTTTTAAAGGAAATTAAATGTAAAAAGTTGCTGTGATCAATATGACAGTTTCCTGCACTCTTTGGGAGATTTTATTGAGGGCACGTCTACGCTGGCAAAGTTACAGTGCCACTCAGAGCGCAGAAGGAAAATGGCTATTGTGTGTTCACACTGACAGCTGGCTGCGCAATAGCGTGTTCACACTTGCGGTACTATTTGGAGCGGTGCACTCTGGGCAACTACCCCACAGAGTACCTCTTTCTCTTTTGCTGTGTGGGAAGACAACAGAGGTCCCAGAGCATCCTGGGTCCAGACCCAATGCCCCGTGATGCATTGCTTCACATCCCAGCAATCCCTGTGCTTCCATCCTCATTTGGCGCTCTCTTTCAGTGGTTTGTGTATTGCACCCCCTACCTCTTTTGGGCTGCAGGAATGGATTCCAAACTGCTGACCAGTATGCTGTTTGCTCTGACCAACATGTCACGAGTGGCAGTGGAGTTATTCCTTAAACTACAAAAGAAAGAGGAGTGCAACATTGATCTCACCACGCATGGTAACTTTGACACGAGATTGCTTGTGGCACTCACGGAGGTGCTGACCACAGTGGAAAGATGCTTTTTGGGCTCAGGGAAACGAGCATTGAGTGATGGGATCATTGTCATGCACATCTGGGATGATGAGCAGTGGCTGCAGAACTTTCAGATGAGGAAAGCCACATTCATGGGACTGTGTGATGAGTTCACCTCAGACCTGTGGCACAAGGACACGAGAATGAGAGCTGCCTTGCCGTTGGAGAAGCATGTGGCAATTGCACTGTGGAAGCTGGCTATTCCAGACTGCTACTGATCTGTTGCTAACCTGTTCAGAGTGGGAAAGTTGACCGTTGGAGTTGTATTGATGGAAGTGTGTAGGGCCATTAATCGCATCCTGCTCTGAAAGACTGTGACTATGGGCACATGACATTGTGGATGGCTTTGCCCAAGTGGGCTTCCCTAACTGCGGAGGAGTGATAGATGGCACGCATGTTCCAATTGTGGCACCAGACCATCTAGCCACCGAGTACATTAATTGGAAGGGGTATTTCTCTATGGTTCTCCAGGCACTTGTGTATCTCTGTGGGCATGTCATGGACATTAAGGCAGGCTGGTCAGGAAAGGTGCATAATGCACGCATCTTTCGGAACACTGGCCTGTTCACGAAGCTTCAAGCAGGGACTTTCTTCCCGAACCAGAAGATCACCGTAGGGGAAGTCGAAATACCCATTGTGATCCCGGGAGACCTTTCCTACCCCTTAGTTCCATGGCTTATGAAGCCATACACAGGGCACCTTGACAGCAGCAAGGAGCGGTTCAAAAACAGGCTGAGCAAGTGCGGAATGACACTGGAGTGTGCATTTGGCTGTTTTAAAAGCCTGCTGGCAATGCCTGTATGGGAAGCTGAACAAGGCTGATGACAGTATTTCTGTGCTTATAGATGTGTGCGGTACGTGCCATAATATTTGTGAAGGGAAGGGTGAGATTCTGTGGCCTGCATTGTGCAGGAGGTCAGACTAGATGATCATAATGGTCCCTTCTGACCTTAATATCTATGAAGTTTCACTCAGGGCTGGACCTCTGAGGCTAAGCACCTGGAGGCTGAATTTGAACAGCCAGAGACCAGGGCTATTAGAGGGGCACAGTGCAGGGCCATAAGGCTCAGGGATGTCTTGAGGCAGCAATTTGAAGCTGAAAGCCACTAATATTTGTTGCTATGCTGGGGATTGCAGTGCTTGTAATGTTAGGAGGTGATTGGTGCACATGATGCAAGAAGGGGCCTTGACATAATTGTCTGTTGCTTTGCAGTGCTCTTTTTTTCCACTTAATAGAATAAAGATTGCCTTCAAACAGAATTTTTTTTTTAAAAGATAACAACCGGAGGAAAGAGTCAACCAAAAAAATTCATCAGTGGGGAGGGGGATGGGGAAAGAGAAGGTCTCAAGAGGAGGAGGGGTCCTGGGACAGCTAAAGATTTGTTTCAGAGTAGCAGCCTTGTTTAGTCTGTATTCGCAAAAAGAAAAGGGGTACTTGTGGCACCTTAGAGACTAACCAATTTATTTGAGCATAAGCTTTTGTGAGCTCCAGGGATCATACCCAGCCGCCTTCTTTGGAGTACAATGCTGCAGGTGCTGTACTTCAGCAGGGCCAAACTGCAGAGGGATAGGTATTGAGTGCAAATGATAGTGGGAGTGCTGGACTGTGAGGAGGGAGGAGTGGAATGCTGCAGGTAGAAAGTGGAGCCAGGAGGTTGATAAGTGTGTTGGCTGTGTGTGTGAAGCACATAGGAAAGAGTTTTGGGACAGCAGCTGCAGGGGAGGGCCAGTGCAGAGCTGCTCGGTTTAAAGAGCTAGTATCGCCTGGAGCATGTCCACTTGGCGCTCCATAATGTTTAAGAGAAGCTCCGTGGCTTCTTTCTGGTGTACCGCATTCTCCTTTCGGTCCCTCTTCTTGCAGTCCCGCCAGTCCTTCAATTCCTGTTTCTCAGCAGCGGAGTGCATCATAACCTCACGGAGAAAGTCCTCCTTAGTTGTTCTTGGCCACTTTCTAATTCTGCGCAGCCATTCTGCCTCTGATAACAAAGAGGGAGGCTGAGCTCCCAAGGTCATCTCTGAAGTTCAAATGCAACATTTTACAGAAGCAGTATTGTTTGCAACACAGACAACACTGATTGAGGGCTTTAAAACACAGCCATGACTCACACATCTGTCGCTAACTAGCTGACCACAGGCAATCACACATGATCCACAAGGCCCCCAAAATGGTGAGTAGCCGTAGGAACAAGGTAAATTATTCTTCCCGGACCCTGCTGTACACTGGGCATGTGGTTCTTGGGGAGAGCCAGCACTATAGGGAGGGCCCCATAATCATTCCTGACCCCACACTTTCCACAGGAAGTGGTCATTATGGAAGAGATCTCGCTGCTGACGGTGAGCAGGGAATCAAGGGAGGGTCTTCTCCAAAGCAGCTCTGCAGAGGAACCTGAGGCTGTGGATTGCCCAGTATCTCCACACACATTTCCTGGAGATCTGTGAGGGAGATTCCCGTGAAGTGAGGGAGTCTATCAACAGCCTGCTCAGACCAGGCATGTGGGAGACAAACTTGCTTTCTGCAACACTCCTGCCCCCCAACAACTCGCTTCAGCAATTCCCCAAATCAGATCCACTTACCAGGGCCTCCTCTCCTGTTTGTGCTTTGCCATGATCCGACTGCTGTAACTGGCTAGTCTCCTCCAGGGTAAAAATAAAAAAGCGCTCCTGACTGCATGTATCTTTGGGCTTCAAGTTATCCTCTGGGTCCCACTCCCCCTCTTCATCCAAGATTTCCTCCTCCTGGCTTGATCCACTCTTGACTGGCATGCGAGCCAGCAAAATATCCACAGGGGCCTTTGCAGTGGAGCTGGGGTCGCCTCTGAGTATTGTGTCCAGTTCTTCATAGTATCGGCAGCTCGTGGGCGCAGCACCGGAGCAGTGGTTTGCCTCCCGCGACTTGTAATAGGCATTCCGCAGCTCCTTCACTTTTACCCTACACTGCAATATGTCCCATTCATGGCCCCTTTGTATCATGCATCGTGAAATCTGTCTGTAGGTATCAAAATTCCTACGGCTGGAGCGCAGCTGGGACTGGACAGCCTCCTCTCCCCAAATGCTGATGAGGTTCAGCAGCTCAGCATTGCTCCAAGCGGGGGATCGCCTGGTGTGTGGAGCAGGCTTGGCCACTTGGAAAGATGTGCTGAGTCCATTGCATGCATCACCCCTTCATGTTTGCTTGGACTTTCAAATTTGCAAAGGAATGTATGGGGTGAGGAGGCTTATAACTATATAAACTAAGAGCTTGTTTACACAGGCAACTTACAGCGCTGCAACTTCCTCACTCAGGGGTGTGAAAAAACCCTGTTTGAGGTGTGTGAGAAAAGGTGTGTGAGGTTATCTTTTATTGGATCACTTTTGTGGTCAGAGAGACAAGCTTTGGAGCTGTCCAGAGCTCTTGGGTCTTTCCCAGACCTGTGTAACTCAAAAACTCATCTGTCCAATAAGCGATTATGTCTCACCCATGTTATCTCTAATATTCTAGTACTGGCAGAGCTACAACATTGCATAAAGGAGTTACTGAGATTCGTGGGGGTGCTAGTTATGAGCTATGAACTTGTAACCATACAAAAATCCCTTGGTGGGGTTTGAAGGATTGATCAGCTGCTGGAGTCCTTGGTGGGGGAGGGGCCTGATCTCTGGTAAGCTTATTAGTATGCATGTAAGCTGACTTGTGTTTAATGTTTTTCTTTGTAATGCTTAACGAGAGATGTGGTTGCTTGTAAAGAGCTGTGTGGTAACTGATAGCTGTGGGGCAATTATACTGTTTATAGACTCTGAGGAGAAAGCAAAGCAGGACTATTTAAGCAGTCTGACTTGCTGGGGAATTCAGTAGGCAAGGTACTGTGCAGTTTGAGAAAAATCATGGGCCTCATCCCAGGAGAGAGGATGGCTGGAGAGCCAGAAGCCTAAAAGTTGGTGCCTTTGCTGGCCCACAGAGGGGGAATACAGGCGCAGTTGCTCTGAACTGTGATAGTAGCTTCCCTTTTTTTTAAAAGCAGTATCAGTTTTAGAAAATTACTTGGGTAATCTTGGGTTTTGCTTCTAAGTAATTAGCAGGGGTGGCCAACCTGAGCCTGAGAGAGAGCCAGAATTTACCAATATACATTGCCAAAGAGCCAGTAGCTCCCCCTGCTCCCAACGCCACCCACCCACCGGCAGACCCACCAATCAGTGCTCCCCCCCCCTCCCCTATCCCAGCACCTCCTGATCAGCTGTTTCCTGGCATGGTAGGAGAGAGGACACTGCAGACTCATGGGAGGGGGCAGGAAGGGGTGGAGTGGGGGCAGGGCCTGTGGCAGAGCCAGGGGTTGAGCAGTGAGCATTCCCCAGCACACTGGAAAGTTGGTGCTTGTAGCTCCAGCCCTGGAGTTGGTGCCTATACAAGGAGCTGCATATTAACTTCTGAAGAGCCGCATGTGTCTCCGGAGCCACAGGTTGGCCACCCCTGAATTAGAGAAACATTTTTCTGTATTCTAGTTTATCTGTAACTTCAAATTAGTAACTTCACATAATTCCACATGGGCCTTTGGCACATCAGCAATGAAGACAAGCATGTAAAATGCAAAATTGTAAGTGAAGACAAAGTGGATGGGGGGGTATACTTCAAGGGCTGGTATAATACTTGAAACTTTCAACCACTCACTGAAACTGACTAGAGTTGTCTAGCAGGACCTGAATGCTGTGGTCTCTGTGATTTGATATAAATATTCAGTTACTAAAAGGAATAGAGTTAGTACAATATCCTGAGTGGGGGATTTTTTGTTTTGTTTTTTTATATATATTTCAGTTTGTGCTATCCCTAAATCTAGCTACTAAAGATTTCTATAATGAGAAAGCAACTTTACTGTATCTATGCTAGGGTATAGGATCAGAGCAAGGGGGACAACTGAAGGGTTTGACAGATGGGTAGAGGGAATTTGGGGTTGAATAGGAGCCCTTTTAACTAGGTGAGGTCCACAGATCTTAACATTGGATTTTCAGCCTGCTTGTAGCATTGCTAGATCTTTCTGCCTCCAATCACTCAGAACAGCTTAAACTTGTCCTTAAGAGCCTGGTTTATGCTGAACATCCTTGCCCAAGGGTGGGCAAACTATGGCCTGGGGGCCACATCCGGCCCTTCAGACATTTTAATCCAGCCCTCAAGCTCCCACCGGGGAGCGGGGTCCGGGGCTTGCCCTGTGCCGTGGCTTGGTGCGGCTCCCAGAAGCAGCGGCATGTCCCTGCTCTGGCTTCTATGCATAGGGACAGCCAGGGGGCTCTGCACGCTGCCCCCGGCCTCAAGTGCTGTCCCCGCAGCTCCCATTGGCCAGGAACCACGGCCAATGGGAGCTGCAGGGGTGGTGCCTGTGGATGGGGCAGCGTGCAGAGCTGCCTGGCCACACCTCCACATAGGAGCCTGAGGCGGGACATGCTGCTGCTTCCAGGAGCTGCTTGAGGTAAGCACCGCCTGGAGCCTGCTCCCTGGCCTCCTCTTGTACCCCTGCCCTAGCCCTGATCCCCCTCCCCTCCTCTGAGCCCCTCAGTCCCAGCCCAGAGCACCCTCCTGCACCCCCAACCCCTCATCCAAAAAGTTTGCCCACCCCTGCCCTTGCCTAACAGGCAGTCAAACCATTCAGAGCGCAACACTTTCTGGTGGCTATAACTGTAGCCAGGTAAGTGTTTTGAGTTAAGGGTATTATCCAGTAACCCCCTTCTCCCTGTCTCCCCGCCCCCCCACTCATCCCTCCCCATACTGCATTATTCACATGTATAAAGTAGTGCTCAAAATGGAACCAACTGTTTTTCCCTAAGATTAATTCACTTTTTATACTGAGCTCAAGAGATAGTGCTGCTTTTATTTGGGCTTAAAATACTACAAGTTGAAGCTAGACAAATTCAGACTGGGAATTATGTAAATTTTTTACAGTGAGGGTAATTAACCATAGGAACAATTTACTAAGGGTTGTGGTGGATTCTTCATTATTGGTAACTTTTAAATCAAGAGTGGATGTCTTTCTAAAAGAATTTTGTTCCAGCAGTTGTTTTGGGGAATGTCTGTGTTATAGTCTAGTGTCTGACCTGCTGTATCATAATGATCATCCCTTCTGGTCTTAATCTATGAATAACATTCAAAGGGAAAATGCTTATGGCATATGCTAGATGTGTGTTTTGCAACTGAAATATATCTAACTTGCAGAATGTTGTAGATCTACAGCTCTTTCTCTTATGCCCATCCTTTAGTAAGGGTCAAAAAAGCCTGTCACTGACTTCCAGATGGATTATCTAGTTTGAGGCATACAAAGCATGGAGTAAAATCCCTCTTTTGGTATTTGGAGCATGTTCCTATAGGGTAATGGCTTCTCCAGGGGCGGAATGTGACACATACCAGTTTCTGACAATATCCCTGGGAGACCTTACTTAGTTAAGTATGTTTGGAGTACATTGCATTAAGTGGGAGGGTTATGTATTATAGAGGGCCAGGATTGTAGGTAACCTCTGAGTGAGATGGGATGTGAACCTTGGAAAGTGGTGTTTACAATTGAATAACTTGCCAGTTGGGAATGGACTTTTGTAACACTGTATCAAGTAGCCACCAGGGGAATGTTGAGGGAGAAATGAATGCAAATTCCTTATCTCCAGTTATGCAAATTTTGAAGCTGCATCCCGAGGAGAGGACCATTCTCTGCTGATTACCTGTTCCAGAGTCTGTGGAAGGCCCACGCTGTATAAAGGAAAGGCTAACCTATTCAAGGATGTGCTAGTTCTAAACTGATGCTGTCATGAATTTGTAACCACAAACTCTTGGTGGGGTAAAGGATTGAGTCCTATCAGAGCCCTTGTTGGAGTTATGGGGTGGTGGGGGTCACCTGTTTTTAATGGATTTTCTCTGTAAGAATAAATCTGTGACGCACGCTTGCTGCTGGTCTAAAGGAAACTTTAGGTGAGCACAGAAATTTCGGCGGAGGGGGTTGTGGGGCATCCTGGGTCCTGTCCGAATGCCCCATGATGCATTGCTTTGCATCCCAGCAATCCCTGTGCTTCCGTTCGCATTTGGTGCTATCTTTCAACGGGATGTGTACCCCACTCTGTCTCTTCAGTCTGCAGGAATGGATCCCAAACTGTTGACCAGCATGCTGCTTGCTCTGACTAACACATCACGAGTGGCAGTGGAGTTATTCCATAAACTACAAAGGCAAGAGGAGTGCATCATTGATCTCTCCACGCACTGCTTTGACACGAGATTGCTTGTACTGAGTGGTGGGATCACATCGTGATGCACATCTGGGAGACTAGCAGTGGCTGCAGAACTTTCAGATGAGGAAAGCCACATTCATGGGACTGTGTGATGAGCTCGCCTCAGCCCTGTGGCGCAAGGACATGAAAATGAGAGCTGCCTTGCCATTGGAGAAGCGTGTGGCAATTGCACTCTGTGGAAGCTGGCTACTCCAGTCTGCTACCAATTTGGTCCCTAACCAGTTCAGAGTGGGAAAGTCAACCGTTGGTCTCGTGTTGATGGAAGTGTGTAGGGCTATTAATCACATCCTGCTCCAAAAGACCATGACTCTGGGCAACGTGCGTGACATTGTGGATGGCTTTGCCCAAATGGGCTTTCCTAACTCTGGAGGGGCAATAGATGGCACGCATATTCCAATTGTGGCACCAGATCACCTAGCCACTGAGTACATTAATTGGAAGGGGTATTTTTCTATGGTTCTCCAGGCACTTTTTGTGGATCACCGTGGGCATTTCACAGACATTAAGGCAGGCTGCTCCGGAATGGTGCATGACGCACGCATCTTTCGGAACACTGGCCTGTTCAGGAAGCTTCAAGCAGGGACTTCCTTCACGAACTGGAAGATCACCGTAGGGGAAGTCGAAATGTCCATCGTGATCCTGGGAGACCCCGCCTACCCCTTAATGCCGTGGCTTATGAAGCCGTATGCAGGGCACCTTGACAGCAGCAAGGAGTGGTTCAACAACAGGCAGAGCAAGTGCAGAATGACTGTGGAGTGTTCTTTTGGCCGTTTAAAGATCTGCTGGCGCTACCTATATGGGAAGCTTGGTCTGGCGAATGACAATATTCCTATGCTTATAGCCGCTTGCTTTATGCTCCATCATAATTGTGAAAAGAAGGTTGAAAGCTTCACTCAGTGCTTGACGGCTGAGGCTTAGTGCCTGGAGGCCGAATTTGAACAGCCAGAGACCAGGGCTATTAGAGGGGCGCAGCGCAGGCCCATAAGGATCAGGGATGCCTTGAGGCAGCAATTTGGAGCTGAAAGCTGCTAATATTTGTTATGTTCGGGAGTGCTGAGCTTGTAATGCTAGAAGGTAATTGTGATTGGTGTAGGCGATGCAATATGAAAGTTTACGATATTGTATGTTGCTTTACAGGGCTCTGTTTGCTTTCAGTTAATAGAATAAAGATTGCTTTCAAACCAGCACAATTTTTATTAAAAACACAACCGGAGGGGAGAGACCAACAAAAAAACACATCAGCACTGAGGGGGATAGGGGAAGGGAAAGACCCAGGAGAAGGTGGGGTCTGTGGTTAAAGATTTGTGTATGTCCAGCTATCCTAGACAACCTTGTCTTTTGGAGCATAGCGCAATGGGTACTGTACTTCAGCAGGGCTAAATTGAAGGACGACGGGTGTTGAGTGCAGTGGGTACTGGGAGTCCGCAGTGCTGGACTGTGACGGGGGAGGAGTGGAATGCCGCAGGTACAGACTGGAGCCAGGAGGTTAAGAGGGTGGTGGTGGTGTGTGTGAAGCACATGGGAAAGAGTTTTGTGACAGTGGCTGCAGGGGAGGGTGGGTGGGGAGCTGCTTGGTTTGCAGTGTTAGTATCACTTGGATCGTGTCTGCTTGGTGCTCCATAACATTCAAGAGACGCTCTGTGGCTTCATTCTAGAGCTACACGTTCTCCTTTCAGTCCTTCTTCTCACTGTCCCGCCACTCCTTCAATTCCTGTTTCTCGGCCACGGAGTGCATCATAACCTCATGGAGAAAGTCCTCCTTAGTTCTTCGTAACTGCTTTCTAATTCTGCGCAGTCGTTCAGCCGGCGAGAACAAAGGGGGAGGCCATTCTCTCAAGGTCCATCTGTGTGTAGCCAAAACGCAACATTTTACAGAAGCAGTATTGTTTGCAACACACACAACAACACTGATTCAATGATTTAAAACACCGCTGCTATTCACATACCTGTTACTGTCTGACCCCAGGCAAGCACGTATGAGCCACAAGACCCTCAAAATGGTGAGTAACCACAGGGACAGCATAAAACAGTGTTCCCAGACCCTACTGTACACTGGGCATGTGGCTCTTGGGGAGAGCCAGCACTGTAGTAGGAGCCTGATAATCATTCCTGTCCCCACGTTTTCCACAGGCCTGTGTTCGTTGTGGAAGATATTTCACTGCTGAAGGTGAGCAGGGAATCAAGGGAGGATCTTCTCCAAGTCTGCAGCTTCTACCCTGGCCCTTATGTGGCTCACCTGTTTGCAGCAATGGTTTCTCTTGTCCCATCCCCACCCCTCCAGCGATGGCAGACTGGTGCAGAAAAGTTAATGGGACAAGAAACAAAGCAGCTCTGCCAAAGAACTTGTGGTAGCAGATTGCCCAGTATCTTCATGAGAGTTCTCTGAGGCAGATTCCCATGAAGTGAGGGAATCAATCAACACTCTATTCTACTGCTCAGACTAGGCATGTGGTGGTACGCATATCATACAGACACAGCCTGCTTTCTGCAACCCTCCTGCCCTCAACTCCTCACTTCAGCAATTCACAAAATCAAATCCACTTACCAGGGGCATCTTCTCCTGTTTGCGCTTTGCCAAGATCCGACAGCTGTGACTGGCTAGCGTGCTCTGGAGTAGAAAAGAGCTCCTAGCTGCGTGCATCTCTGGCCTCCAAGTTCTCCTTTGCCTCTGGGTCTCCCTCCCCCTCCACATCCTTGTCCAAGATTTCTTCCTTCTGGCTTGGTCCACTCTTGACTGGCATGCAAGCCACCGAAGTATCCACAGTGGCCTTTGCAGTCGAGGTGGTGTTGCCACAGAGTATTGTGTCCAACTCTTTATAGAACGAACAGCACCAGAGCAGCGGTTTGCTTCCCACACCTTGTGGTAGGCATTCTGCAGCTCTTTCACTTTGACCCTGCACTGCAGTGTGTCCTGGTCACTGCCCCTTTCGGTCATGCATTGTGAAATCTGTCTGTAGGTGGTATAATTCCTGCGGTCGGAGTGCAGCTCGGACTGGACAGCCTCCTTTCCCCAAATGCTGTTGAGGTCCAGCAGCTCCGCAGTGCTCCAAGCAGGGCTACCTGGAAAGATGCGCTGAGACCACTGCATGCATCACTGAGCAAACAGGAAGGGGACTTCCAAAATTCCAAAGGAATTTACGGGGTGGGGATGACAGTCACCTGAGGGCAGGGCAGTAGAGGTCAAACTGATGACCAGAGAGGCAAGAACAGGCATTGTGGGACACCTTCCATAGGCCAGTCGCCAGTCGACCAGGGTGTCTACACTGGCACTGTGGAACTGTACCCCTGGTGCAGAAAGCTGTACGCCTTTTGTCAGGCTGTATTTGTTTTGGTTTGGTTTTGTTTGTACAGCGCTGCAACTGTGCATTTTCTGCGCAATAAGTGGCTTGGCAGTGTGTACGCTTCAGGAGTTACAAAGCAAAAAGCTGCTTTACTGCATAGAAACTTCAGTGTAGACAAGGCCTATATCTCAAACTTTGAAGGATTAGATTTTTTGTTGGTAAATGATTTTCATAGTGTACACACACACTGACCAATTTTTTCCCCAATGATAATTGAAACTTACTGGTAGGCAGAAAAATGTTACTTGAGAACTCAGTGTGTGATTTAAGGATATTTACTTTTTATATTTAGACAAGTGATGTTGGTAATTTGTCTTAACCATTATAAAACCTTAACTTTTTGAATCCTTGAACTTCTGATGTATGGGTGTTCAGCATATTAAAGCAACTGCCAACTCTACCTTTGTGCTGCTACCTTTTCTCATGCAAGAAAACCAATAAAAATCAGATACTTTATCTTAATTTGGGGATGGGAGGAGCACAATCTCTAATTTAAAATGTTGTATTGAAGAATGCACACGCACGCTTACCTGAGATTCCTTCCAGTTCATAACACTCCTCCATACCTACCTGGTGAGACTGATTAGACTGTGATGGAGTCTCAAACAGGTCCTGACTTGCAGTGTGGCTGGGGTCCCATGTTGCATCTTCCCGTTTTACCTTCTCTTTGCTGTTCAAGGCAGGGGTCTCCGTCTTGGGCTTTTTCTGAGGTATCCAGAGTGGTCTGTAGGGTGCTGGTAGGGTTTCTGCCAAGTATGGCATGCAGCCCATTGTTAAAGCAGCCCGTCTGTGGCTCAGAACCATATCTATTGTTGGCTTCGTGATATGGCTGGCAAATTTCCTTTGTGTTTACGTGGCGCTGCTGATCCCTGTTGAACCCCTTTGTACCTGGGATGCAGGCAATCTATTAATAATGCCCATCTTCCTATGGCTGGTCCATATCTATGCTTGCGCAGCTTTTTCTCTCCACAAGTGCAGGAGATCCAGTATCTCCCATCTGTTCCAGGCAGAAGTATGTCTAGTGAGTGGAGTTGTCATGGTCAGTTGGGCAGTTGCATGAGGGTGAGCTGCTACTTGTGCTTGCTAAGGTGGGCAATCAGGAAAAGGTATTTAAAAAACACGCAGGAGTTTTAAGGGGATGGAGTGGCTTCCAGTCTGTGGAACCCCTGGGCAGTGGAGCTTACAATTGTGACCAGAGCAGACAGTGTCACAGGGAATGGGCACATTATGGGACAGCTTCTTGAGGACCGCTAGGGTCAGCACAGGTTATTCAATGTCTACACTTGCATTGTGTCAACCTCAGTAGGTCAGCTGTCGCCGCATTGCTGTAAATGGCTGTTTATGTAGGTCCGAGACAAATTTGAGTAGACATATGTACAAATAGGTTGAGGCAAGGCAACTTATATCCCGTGTGACTTATGGTCCAGTATCCTGTCTTCAGACTGTGTCCAGTGCCAGGTGCTTCAAAGGGAATAGAACAGGGCAGTTATCAAGTGATCTACCTCCTGTCATCCAATCAGAGCATCTGGCTGTAAGAGGCTTAGGGACACCCAGGGCATGGGGTTACATCCTTGACCATCTTGGCTAATAGCCATCGAAGGACCTATCCTCCATCAACTTATCTAATTTTTCTCTTGAACCCTGTTATGGTTTTGGCCTTCACAGTGTCGCCTGGCAAAGAGTTCCACAGTTCACTGTGCATTGTGTGAAGAAGCACTTACTTTTGTTTTAAACCTGCTGCCTGTTAACTTCATTGGTGACTCCTTGTTCTTGTAAACCTAAGTGTAGTGTAGACCATGCCTCCGTCTTTAAAGTAGTCCCCCAACAAAAACTGGATAAAATTTTTCTGGTACTTCCAAGATAAATATGGGAATAAATGCTTTTTCAAGAGAAGCATGCTTTCAGGCTCACAGTATAAAGAAGCACAAAGGAGACAAACCAAAATATTTTTTTATTTGGAGGTCACGTTTAAAAATAACTATCCTACATAGGAGATCAAAGGGTGTAACGTCAAACATCAGGTATCATTTAAAGCATGGAGAGCCAGAAATTGTGACCTATGGCTTAAAAAGTAACCTGGAACTGGTCTTGCACACCTGTAAATATTTAAATACCGGGTTCCCTAGAATCAAGTTGTTGCTTATCTGTGTGTGTTTGTCTGGTTGTGTCATTGTTTTAGCAATCTGAGTACTGTCGGGAGGTAAAGCTAAAACTGGGTATTTCCTTAATTCATTTTGTCTCTTCAGCATGTTAGTTCTATTCTTGAAACCATGGTACTCTTGGAGAGATGGATCAGGTTTCTTCAGTGTCTTAGGAAAAATACCAAAGAGAATTGTGAAGTGCCACTTGACTGTTCAGTGGGGGTGTAAACATGAAATCTCTTTATGAGGAAGATGGGGCTTAGCTATGGCTTCAAGCATGTACAGTAGAACCTGAGTTACAAACACCAGAATTATGAACTGACCAGTCAGTTACACACCTGATTTGGAACTGGAAGTATACAATCAGGTGGCAGCAAATACAGTACAGTGCTGTGTTTAAACATAAACTACTTAAAGGGTGGGGGGGGGGGAGAGTTAAAAAAAATCTGACAAGATAAAGAAACTGTTTCTGTGCTTGTTTCATCTAAAGTAAGATGGTTAAAAGCATTTTTCTTCTGCGTAGTAAAGTTTCAAAGCTGTATTAAATCAATGTTCAGTTGTAAACTTTTGAAAGAACAACCATAATGTTCGTAACTCTGAAAAAACATTTAGGAGTTGCCAACCTTTCAGGAATGGAGGGGGTTTGTAACTCTGAGGTTCTACTGTATTCATAAAGCTGTAAAGCAGCCTTGTAGTGGGAGATTTTAAGGGAAAGCGTTGGTTCTAGCCATGAAATATTGATAAATATGGAAGTTGTACAGCAGTTGAACATTCTCAAGCTTTTTGGCTGTATGTAGCAGCATTGCTATAGCTGAATGTAAGCTGACTTTGTATTTAAACTGTTAAAAGAAAACAGCCTCAATTTGGGTTTGAGAAGTAACTGGGGGTTGGAGGGAAGCTGGTTTCTGACTCACAAAATATTAGCTAGAGACTGACCTTAGTCAAAATAAGACAAATTAACCACCAAAACACTTTTGATGGGGCACTCTGCTTGGAAATACTATATTTTAGGTAGTTGTTCTAGGCTTATTTAACCTAAACAAACGTAACAATCATGGTGTCATAACTGAAAACACAATTTTGCACTGAAATGATAAAATGGGAAGCGAATTCAAAACTGGTATTTCCAAAGGCAGTGCAAATTTGGCTTTAAGTAGTAACTATAATGTAGCACTTTCATATAATCCTTATGTTTCATTTCAAAATCAATCCGTCATAACAAAGAAGACCTAGTAAGACTGAAGTTAACTTTTTTTCTCTCTCTCTCTCTCTCTCTCTCTCTCTCTCTCAAAGAAATGACTACTGTTAATGCAGGCAGTGTTAACTTCAAATGGGATCCCAAAAGTTTAGAGATAAGAACACTGGCAGTTGAAAGACTATTGGAGCCCCTGGTAACACAGGTAAGAAATCTGTATATCAAGCTCTCAAGTTTTTGGTAAGTTTTTCAATTTGATGATTAATCCTCATACCTTGAAGTTTGAAGTCCAGAAATGAAAACCTGGTCTGAAATAGATAGGTGGAGGGGGACGTGGGGGATCAAGAACAAAAGGCTTTTTGCTCAGTCTGTTGGTGGTAAGCATACTTCTAGTCTTAATCTTAGACTGTGTTTTTTTTGCTTTTTGTCACAACTTAATATAACACAGTCCTTCATTTAATCAGAAGTGCAAAAAGCGCATATCACATTGCTGCTGAAGTTTTATTGTACTTGCGCTCAGTTTATTCTCTCCTCTGTGGTACAGGTTTTTTTTTTCCAACAAGAATCCTTTAGGTGAAACTTATTCAATTGTTCTTGTCTAAATATTGTTCTTTCTAATTGTGTCATTAGAAACCGAGATGCTGTAGAAAGTTCTGTCTTGCATTAGAATTCTGGTGGACTAAAAGCCCTTATGGTGGGAAGAGCAGCAACTGCTATAGTTAAAACTGCATAACAGCTTTCATTTGAATTCCCTGTTAGATAGAAAGCTTTTATAAGCAAAAAGCTCACTTTGGGGAGAGCAGCCAAACAGTGAAAATTTTGAGCACAAGTGGTTGTTGCCTGCAGTACAAGGCAACTAGATATTTTCCTATTTGAAAATACTAGAAGCCCTTTTAATACATGTCTATAGCCAGAATTAGTTGGGAGGAGTAAAAGTTGAAATAGGTAATGGAACAAACTCTCATTTAGAAAAGGTGCCATGGTCAAACTTAGTTTTCCTTTGACACAGAACTCTTCGACAATTGCATGCTTATACTTGTAAAATGTCCACTAAACTTTTGTGTAGTGTTCAGCCACTGAAGACTTTGCTTTGTACGTGTGACTAATTACATAATAAAGTGTACTGAAGGAGATGGAGAGGATGGGTGCATACCTTGTAAGGCCTACAGGATGGAGACACCCAATAAAGATACTTTGGGCACTCTGAAGATTTGCAGCAAAGGGTTTCTCATGCAGACCTCTTAAAGTGCATTGGGGAAAGAATTATAGTAGCATCTAGCCTGTTTAAGAATAGGGAACTTAAATAATTTTGCCAGTTTGTACAGAATGTCACAGTTCTGGAGATCTGAAAAACTTTCTTCAATGTGTGAAGGTCTGCAGATCTTGCAATCAGTCAGGTTCTGTTTCCAAAGCTAAATACCCCATCATTCATTGGCAAGAAGTAGACTTTCTACTTCTTGATGAACTTACCATTATTTTCTGTTTCTAAAGTTGTAAAATGCCATTGGATTTCCTACCATTTAGTTCTGTATCCTTGCAAATTCAGTGTCATTCATAGATTTCTCCCTTTAGGGAAATTCAATTGACATCATCAAAAGAACAAACTTTTTTTCAGGACATTCTGAGTACAGGATAATTTTCTTTCATGAGGTAGTGCAGCAGCAACAGCCTGTACCTGCAGTTCCAAGTGCTCTAAGTGGTGTGACAGGGAAAATAACCGGAAGAAGGTAAAGCAAACTTCCTCTTGCAGTAAATTTAGTGCATGAACTGAGATTATCCGTTGGTGAAAACTGTCCCTAGTGAAGGACAGTCATCACCAAAGAGGGCTTCTTACCTGCCATGGGTCCACTGATAGGCAAGTAGATTGACCTTTTGAGGAGCTAGAGCCACTTCATTAGCCCTTGAAGTTTCTAGAGCATCCATTTTGTTTCCCAAAGGGAGACCTGGCCCAGGTGAAATCTGTCAGAGGTCCTGCCACTGAAGAGGAGTGTGCTCTACATCCTGGAGGTTCCCTTATGAAATATAAGCTCGAGAGTGGGCTGTTGATCATGGAGCTGTGCCACAGAAGTGTAGCTGCAGATGAGGAAGATTCCTGTGACCTGTTGTCATAAGTGAATGCTTATGCACTATGACAAAAACTGAACTTAAATCCTAAAACTTAAAACAAAAAACCCACTAGTTGTACCAGTTCAAGTCAAGAATGGCCTAAAAACTTTTGTGTAGCTAGTGTTTTAAAGCTACATGTCAAGAAGTGGGACTGTTACAGTTGAATCTTAAGTGATCAGTTTTGGTAACTTCCTGTTAAAAATATAAGAAGCTAAACAAATGGCAGATCTTGTACCTCTTCAGTTTGACATTTTGAAGCTACTTACTGAGATTACTTAGGTGTAAAGAAAACCAGACTTTATTACCCATTTTAAGCACATTTCAGAATGCTACTAAAGAATAATAGAGACCATAAATCAACAGCGGTATTTGTCTTGCCTGTTGGTAAGAGTCAAGAAAACGTCAGTTGTCTGTATCAAGGTGTATGTGCCCCAGAGTCATGTGCTTCATAGATCAAATAGTATCTTTCTGCCAGTGTCTATCAAGACTTATTTTTCCTTAGAGCCATGGCAGCTTCCTGGCTGGAAAGATTATACTTTTTTGTATTGAGAAATTTGTAAGACCCCCTGTAAGTCCTTGATCTTTTTAAAACTAGATGTACAAGCAATGGTGGATGAAATCTGTTCTTATTGGAGCACTACCAAGTAAATGGCTTTGTCCAGCGTGGTTCCACCTTTATAGTAACACTACAGATGGGATCCTTTCTGTAGGATCTGCAGACATTGCTATTGGAGGACAGTGAATTTTCAGATAGACACTTCCCTACTGGCTTTTAAATTAAACCTCTTTGGGTGCAGGGGCGAGAGAGAAGGGGGGTGTGTGGTCACATAACTAGACTCTCATAATGCATATGCACAAAGAAGCCAAATTAAGTCTGCACAGACCACTTCAATTCTTTCATTTTCTGACTTGAGTACTTTAGAAGAACATGAAGGCTGCAAAGTAGCTCTTTTACATGTGCCTTACTGGGGCTTTTAAAAGAGCAAATTGCAGGGGGGATGACAAAAAACAAATTCTATCATGGACTTTTGACGCCCACGTGGGTGGTCATGAGGCAAAAATAAAAGCAACAGGACAGTCTGCAAAATATATTTGATGCCTGTATACCAATACAAGTATGGGGAACAAGCAGGATGAACTGGAAAACATGGTATATGAAGAAAAATGTGACTTGGTGGGATAACTCCCATGATTGCAGTACCAGCACTGAGGGATATAGCTTGTTCCAGAAGGATAGGTATGGGGGGAAAAAAGGAGGAGGGATTGTGCTCTATATCAAGAATGTATACACTTGCTCCAAGGCCCAAGAGAAAGTGGGTGGCAGACCTACTGAGAGTCTTCGGATGAGGATAAAAAGGGAAAAGAATAGCAGTGATCTTATGGTGGGGCGGTCTATTATAATGCATCAAATCAAGAAGAGGAAGTGGATGAGGCATTCTACAAGCAGGTGACCAGATTAGCGAACACACACAAGCTAATATTAATGTGGGATTTTAACTTCCCTGATATTTGTTGGATGCTTATTATAGCAAAACATATGTCCTGCAAGTTCGTTCTTGTGCAGGGGACAACTTCCTGATTCAGAAAATTGAGGCAACAACTAGGGAGTCATCCATTTTGGATATGGTGTTGATCAACAGGGATGAATTAGTTACAAATGTGAAAATGATCGGGAACTTAGTGTTGCTGATCTGATAGAATTCAAGAGCCTAATGAAAGGAGGATATGAGAACAGCAAAACAAGGACACTGTACTTCAGAAAGGCAGATTTTCAACCAACTCAGAGAAATATAGGCAAGGTCCCATGGAAAGACCAATTAGGAAGAAAAGGAGTTGAAAGGGATTGGCAGTTCCTAAAAAATGTAATACTAGATGCTCAACATCAAACTATTCTGATGCAGAGGAAAGATAAGAGCTACAGGAGGCCAATGTGGCTGCACAAGAAGCTGGAAGTAGGGGCATGTCACCAAGGAAGGTATACATGGGAATAGCACGAGCATGTAGGGACAAAATCAGGAAAGCCATGGCAAAGAATGAGTTACCGCTGGCAAGAAATGTTAGAGACAACAAGAAGGGATTCTGCAAATGTCAGACAAAGATCGGGGATGGTGTGGATCCATTACTCAATGGAAACGGTGAGCTGGTAATGGAAGTTGATAGGAAGACAGAGCAGCTCAATGCCTCCTTTGCTTCAGTCTTTTCACAAAGAATAACGTGACTGGATAATTAGTGAAGTTACCATAGACTGTAAAGGGGGAAGGGATGCAGATCTGGATAAGTAAAGAACACTTCAGATCTTCTGACTGATTTGAATGAATTCACGTCACCACAGCTTGCTGAAGAAATTAGCTGAAGAAATCTCTTCACTATTGGCAATAATATTTGCAAACTCATGGATGACGAGAGGTCCCAGAAGACTGGAGAAGGGCAAACATAATGTCCATCTTTAAAAAGAGGGAAAAAGGAGGAGCTGGGGAATTTATAGACGCATCATCCTGACCCCAATACCTAGGAAGCCAGTAGAACAAAGTATAAAACATTCAGTTTGCAAATACCTAGAGGATGAAGGGGTAATCACTAGCAGCCAGTGTGGCTTTATTAAGAACAAATCATGCCAGACCAGCTTGATTTCATTTTTTTTGACCGTGTAATTGGTTTGGTGGATGGGGGGATGCAGTGAACATAATATACCTCAACTTCAGCAAGGCTTTTGACCCCCAGATTGGCGGGTAGCGATTGATCTATCGGGGATCGATTTTATCATGTCTAGAGTAGATGTGATAAATTGATCCCCAATCACTCTGCCGTCGACCCCTGTACTCCACCGCGGCGAGAGGCAGAAGCGGAGTCGATGGGGGAGCGACAGCAGTCGATCCCATGCCATGAGGACACGAGGGAAGTTGTGTATCTTAGGTTGGAAACACCCCCCACCCCCGTGTAGACCAGGCCACAGTCCCACATGACGTGATGCCAATTTTTAAAAAGGGCTCCAGAGGTGATCCTGACAATTCAGGCTGGTAAGCCTGACTTTAGTACCGGGTAAACTGGTTGGAAAATATAAAGAACAAAAATGTCTGACACACCTAGCTGAACATAATTTGTTGGAAGAGGTCAACATGATTTTTGTAAAGGGAAATCATGCCTCATCAATCTGCTAGAATTCTTTGAGGCAGTCAACAAGCATGTGGTTAAGGGGATCCAGTTGATATAATGTACTTAGATTTTCAAAAAGCCTTTGACAAGGTCCCTCACCAAAGGCTCTTAAGCAAAGTAAGCTGTCATGGGATAAAAGGGAAGGTCCTCTCATGGATTGGTAACTGGTTAAAAGATAGGAAACAAAGGTTAGGAATAAATGGTCCGTTTTCAGAATGGAGAGCGGTAGAGTGGTGTCCCCCGGGGGTCTGTACTGGGACCAGTCTTGTTCAACATATTCATAAATGATTTGGAAAAAGGGGTAAACAATGAGGTGGCAAAATTTGGAGATGATACAGAACTACTCAAGATAGTTAGTTCTCAAGCAGACTGCGAAGAGCTACAAAAGGCTCTTTCAAAACTGGGTGACTCAAGAAAGAGATCTTGGAGTCATTGTGGATAGTTCTCTGAAAATATCCACTGAATGTACAGTGGCAGTCAAAAAAGCAAAGAATGTTGGGAATCATTAGGAAAGGGATAGGTCAGAGAAAATATGATATTGCTTCCATAGAAATCCATCATATGCCCACATCTTGAATAATGCATGCAGATGTGGTTTGCTCCATCTCAAAAAAGATATGTTGGAACTGAAAGGTTCAAAAGAGTAACAGAAATGATTAGGGATATGGAGTGGCTTCCGTATGAGGAGAGATTAATAAGACTGGGACTTTTCATCTTGTAAAAGAGACGACTAAGGGGGAATATGATTGAGGTCTATAAAATCATGACTGAAGTGGAGAAAGTAAATAAGGAAGTGTTGCTTACTCCTCATTACACAAGAACTAGAGGGCACCAAATGAAATTAATAGGCAGCAGGTTTAAAACAAAGAAAAGGAAGTATTTCTTCTCACAATGCATAGTCAGCTGTTGTGGCACTCTTTGCTAGTGGTTGTTATGAAGGCCAAGATGAGAACAGGGTTTAAAAAAAAAAACTAGATAAATTCATGGAGGATAAGTTCATCAATGGCTATTAGCCAGGATGGGCAGGGATGATGTCCCTAGCCTCTGTTTGCCAGAAGCTGGGAATGAGTGACAGGGAATGGATCACTTGATTATCTTTGTTTTATTCCCTCTGGGGCACCTGGCATTGACCACTATCGGAAGACAGGATACTGGGCTAGATGGACCTTTGGTCTGACCCAGTATGGCTATTCTTATGTTATAACATTCTGATATGTAAGCTGGAGAAATGCAGGCACAGCAGAACTACCATTAAGTGGATGCATAATAGGTTAAACAACTTCAAACAAAGAATACCTATTAATAGAATGATGCCAGATTGAAATGACCTGTGTTTTGCTGGAACTTTCCAAAAAACTTCAGCCTGAGGCAGACATTGATCATGGAAAAATTGAGCCAAAATGGTTAAAACTTGTTTTCAGTTGCTTATAAAGCTTCACCAGGGTCTTAAAATGGAAAGTGTCAGTCAACCTTACACTTACAGGTGGTGGTACGAACTGCACCTAGAAAAGTGATTAAATGAGAACTTGATGACAGGTTGCAGCCATCTAATTTGGCTGTAAAATCACTTTGCTTGCAAAGTCCCTCATCCCTTCAGTCTTGGACTGAAGAAAGGCTGTGAAGCTAGCTTTCTGTAGATGTGCCACTTCAATCCTGTTCATCTTTTAAAATGTTTCAAAGTCTTAAAAACGGTCCTGAACTAATTGTTTCAAACTTGGATTCTTCTTGTGTGAAGCCAAATCCAAAATAGCCCTGGCCTCTTGCTGAAATTGTAGCTTAATGATGCATAGAAAAAGATGCACCTAACTTTTAATCAATTTTTGTCTGCTTCTTAAACAACAAACCCCTCACTAAGCACTTTAGCTTAAGTTTATCATACTTGTCTAATTACAATGTCACTATGCTTCTTGATTAAAGAACCATGAAAACTGCTCAAAAATGAATTTACTGGCAATTAAGTACTGCCTACTTGAAGTCAGCATAGGTATTGCAAATATGCTTTTGATTCAGAAAATCCAAGCGATTAGGTTGATAAGCTTGTATCTTGTTTCATGTTACATATACTTATTCGGTATACATCTCAACTATAAATTATCCCTTTTTTCAGGTTACAACACTAGTTAATACCAGTAACAAGGGTCCTTCCAACAAAAAAAGAGGACGTTCTAAGAAAGCCCATGTTTTGGCTGCATCAGTTGAACAAGCAACAGAGAATTTCTTGGAGAAGGGAGACAAAATTGCAAAAGAGAGTCAGTTTCTTAAAGAGGAACTAGTGGCAGCTGTGGAAGATGTTCGCAAGCAAGGTAGGTGACGTATTTTTGTGATAACTTAAATCTGAGTTTCTCTCAAGTCTGTCTTTTAGCTATTCTTTCTAATGCCCATAATTTTATCTGTGTGCGTTCAGCTTCCAAACTTTGTCCTTCAATTTCCCTCCATTTAAATATCGCTTTAGTAGTTTAAACAGCACAGGTGCCACAAGTAAATAGTCTACACTACAGAAGAGAGAAATGGATTACATTCTTTAAAGGGCATTTTCAACTTAATTTTATTCACAAAATAAACTTTCTTTAGGAGAGGTTTTCTGTAAAAGCTTAATTTTATAAAGTACAATTCTTTAAACATGGGGAATGTTTAAAATGAAATATTGCCATACCAAGGCAGAGGGCAGGAGCAGCACACGGAAGTGTGGGGAGGGACAGCTGAACTGCTCAGCAGTTGATAGCCTGTTGAGTGACTCCACCCTGGTTCCAAGTCCTCACCAGCTAGCTCCAAGGGGCTGCTCTTCCCGCAAGCAATGGACAAAGCAGGTGGCTGCCAAACAGTGTTATAAAGGAGCATTTGGCAACTTTAAACGAGCATGTTCTCTAATTGATCAGCAACTTAACCACAAAACAATATTAACTGGGACAACGTTAAGTGAGGAGTTACTGTAGTTATTAGTGGTGCTGATGATGAGCTACAAATGAAGCTCTGTGCAAAGGAGGAAGAAATTCCTCAAGCTGTGTGCTAGTTGATCTTTCCACAACGTTATAGTGAGCAGTGGTAATAAAGATTGTTAAACTGTATCAATATGACTCGATCCCCCAGTTAACTTTCCAAAACATTCAGCTCTTATAGCTGAAATTTTCTGCACTTGAGTCTGGCAGTGACTCTTTGGGAACAAAATTCCTTCAGCTGTGAGCGTTCTAGAAGGGTGAAATACTACTTTCACCCTTTACGGCTTCTCCATTTCTCCTTCCTTCCCATACCATCAACAACTCAAATTAAACTTGATGTATAACTAGCGCTAATTGGGCTATGGCCACTCTCTGATTTAAAAAAATATTGATAAAGGTTATCCAAACAATCTTTTCTAATTGCTTCTGAGTGCTTATTGGGCATCTGACTCTCTTGGCCCATCCCAATGAAGTTTTGCACTCCTTGCTTTTGATGTTGCATTGCATATTGCCCTGGCATGGCCACGGGGCTAAGCTGTTGGGACAATTTGCACGAAGGAGATTGCATATTTATCACAGTGCACGTAGGCTGGATTAACAGAGCAGCAACAGCCCTTCAGAAAACTTTTTAGGCAAATAACAGTAGATGTTGGGCTCTTCTTCCCAAAATCCTGTGCTACCTTGCTCTTTCTTGTTCCTACAAAATACAGGTATCCTCTCTTGTATATTGAATTGTGTAGGGGCATGCATGTGAAGCAATTGAATGACTTGATGTATTGAAGTGTGTGTATATATAATACACTAAACTTTTTAAACTAGTCTGGCATCCTTTCTGCAGCAGGATGAGAGAATCTTATTTTGTTTTGGAGCTGTGAGGATGTTCACAGCAATTTTCTTTTGCTCGTGCCCTTTTCCTTTCTCCACCCCTTTTCCTTCCCTGCCAACTTTCCCCAAACATCAAGGTCCGATGTATTTGGGAGGTCCCTCTGCCTGATGGTGCCTAGTAAGTTTGCACACCCTGCACTAATGTGATCTCTGGGTTACATATCTCTGGGTTACATACATATATCTCTGGGTTACATAACACTTGGGCTGGCTTAGTGTTAACCTTGCATTTTTGCTTCACGTTGGGAAATCCTTGTTATCAAAGTGAACAGATGCTGGTTTTCCTGAGCCTGCATTTATATTTCTACGCATAAATAGCTGAGGCCTCTACAGAGGTAGAACATACAAGAGTCTGACCAAATCTCTGGGTGCTATTCGTTTGCAATGTTCCTATCTAAATTGCCATCTGACTTTGCTAGTTCTATGTATCTAAGACTATTATAGGGAGCTCTGTCTCTTGAGAATCTGGCTAATATACAGCACGAATATAATTCTTGTTCACTACAATTGATTTAATTTCTAAATTAACAGGACTGGTCTTTTGCCTATGTCACTGCCGAATGACAGTGCTTTGATTTTGTTAGGGACAAAATGTTATGTTGAGGTCAGTAAACTACATCTCGTCCCAATCATGGGTAAGACTGATTTAGAATGGAGAGCTGAATATTAGCATAAAATAGCTCTCTGATTCTGTAGTTGAATTAGTGAACTGTAGGTTCTCTATATTACTGAATGTGCTTTATTAATGCAATATATGGGGTCAATCTTCTACTCAAGAAATGTTGCTGTGCTACCCCAGCACTTTTTACAGAAATGGAAGTGATTCTTCGGTTGCTGTAGTAAATACTCTTCTCTGAGAGGCAGTGGCTAAGTCTTCCATCAACCTAGCAGTGCCTACACCTGGGCTTAGATCAGTTTAATTACATTTGCACATGGTTTTCCACATTGCTGAGTGATGTGGTTAAGTTGACCTAACTTTGTAGCGTAGACCAGCTCTTAAATGTTTATATTGAATAATAAAATAAGACTGGCTGTTGTGTGAGCCTCCTGGATTGTCAAGACTATATGCCTCTTTGTAGAGGTCTGCTTGAGCCTAAGTTTAAAGCCCGACCTGAACCTGAACCAAGCCCAGGAGTGTCAAATTGTTTTCATACCCAACTCATGCCCAACACTTGTAGGGAGTTAGTTTTTGCTCTGGGAGCTATGGTTAGAGGTGGGGTGGTCTATGCCCAGAGAATCAGTGTTGTGTTTTGCCCCACAGAAGCTCAGCCTGCGAGAACTGGTGAGCTTGGCCCCTGCAGCAAGGAAGCCACCTCTGTCACAGGGATCTGTGGATCGGCAGCTGTTTGCATAGATGCATATCTCTGGGATAAGACCAAGCAGCTTTGCCACCTCATCCAGAGCATCTGCTTGCCCAGCAGTGCAAGCCCAGGGTTCAGACCTCTGCATGCAGGCCTGGGAGGCTGTCACCCACCACCCCATTCATTCAAAGGAACGAAAGGGACAGGGACCTGTCCCTGATTTTCTCCCAATTGGCTCAACCTGTCAGCAACACTGGGATGCTCTACGTACTGCAGTGGTGGTACCATTACAGCTTCCACTCCCCTTTGAATCTACCACAGTTGCTCTTTGGGGAGTTTTGTTTTGTAGCACTACCAGTGTCATTCCTGCTCAGAGTACCTTGCTACCAGAGGCGGGGCTGTGATGTCCCCCAGGGGTCAGAAGGGCTGGGGACTGAGGATGGAGTTGAGGGAAGGGGAAGAATATGGCGGGGGGGGGGGGGGGGAGTTGAGGAGAACAGGACCGTGGGGCAGGGGGAATGGCAGAAGAGGAAGGGCTGAGGAGTGGAGAGGAAAAGCAGAGGAGGAGGATAATTGACAGACGAAGTCAGAGGAGTGCTTTAGGAAGTTGGAACCACATGCACAAAGCAGGAAAAAGAAATGGCTGAACCTGAGCCCCTTAGAGGGTCGAATTTTTTTTTTCTTCATACCCAAATCCAGTACTTGTAACCCAACTGGACCCGGTGACAAGGGTCTAGGTCTTGGATCCAGCTTGTTAAAACTTTAGTACATCTTTCTGAAGGGTCATGGGAGTAAAGCTGATCCTGGATGAACTATATTTTGGTTCACATGCACAATTCATGCTGTTCCTATCCACTTCTTGTCAGCTTTATTGTGGTCATAGACCATTCTGGAGTGCCTGCATGCCAATGAATATCAAAGTGTGTAAGTATTTTTTAGAGAAACCTAGCACCCTGAGACCAGAAGAGTGGTATGAATAAACATACTTCATCTAAATTGCCATTTTGGTCCCTATTCCTTATAACTTTCACTGTATTTCTAAAATGTTATTTCTGAACTGCCTGTGTAAATTATCCTTGTCTTTGTTCATCAGAAACAATGAGAAATAGCCTCTTGTCAGTTACTTGCAGTACTTCATCTCTCTGTTCCTGGGCTACTGTCTCTAAAGTAGTGCAGCATTAGTCAGTTGGTTCAATCAGGTTCAGAGTTCTTAAGTATACAGAAGATGTACATATTTTCTGTTAGGTAAAATGTGATCAGCAGTGTCACCTTGGTTCTGTAATCCTATACCTTTTGAGTAGTATGTAATAGATAAACCTGTCTTCAGTAGTGCATACGAATCTACCAGAAAAAAATTAAATAAAACCAAACCCTCTGATCCAGTGGTTCTCAACCTGTGGCCCGTGGGCCACTTGTGGCCCAATCAGCACATAGCTGCGGCTCATGTGACATTCTCAGGATTGTAGAGGTAGTATTGGATGCGGCCCACAGTAGTAAATAGGTTGAGAACCACTGCTCTGATCTGTAACTCATAGATCTAGCTAATGTAATTCTAAAACTTTAAAAATGACCTTGAAACTCAGATCTAAGCTACAACACTTCTTCTAAAAAGGAGGTAGGTTCTTTGACAGTTCTGGCTGGTGGATATAAAGGAACTGAAGAGGGCGTGGTAACTTTATATCTTCTGTTAGTAGAATGTTGGGCTCAAGGGATATGGATGTGCCTTCTAAATGGTTCTGTGAAGATAATGTAGTTGATAAAAACAGCAGCTACCATGGTAAGCAACGCTGTAACTAACCAGCTTCTGAAAGGAGCTAGTTAATAACAATACTCCCATTTGAGAGAATATTCAACTAAACATTTTACTTGTGAATGAAGCTATTCTGAACCTGAGCAATGGGACAGATCACGTAACAAAATAAAACATAAATCCTTAATTTCCCTTGGTACATCAGAGTGATACAGTTTAGGAAGAGACTAAGGTAGAATATTTCAAAGGGACAGTGTCCAAATCCCATGGAAACTTAATGGGAGTTAGGTGCCTAACTTGTTTAAACTGTTTCAGAAAGCTCAGCTAGAGCTCTTATGGTTTAAGCAAACTGATTCTAGTTATGTCATGAGAATCACAAATTTGTAAGGGCCTCTGGTCACTTTTTGTAGGAAATAGAACAGTGTGATTAATACTGTTACTTGTAGCCAACCAGGTTTGAGAGTTCAGATTTTTCAGGCTTATTTCAAAGTGTGACTGTTTCTAAAGAGCCCATAAACATCTGTCCGATCAAGCCAGGACAACTGAAATTTTTTTAAAACCAACTATGAAGTCCTTGTTGTCTCTACCTGTCAAGGAAGGCTCAATGAGGAATGGACAAAATTCCATAATTATCAACTTGCGTTTTGTAGGCATGGGGAAAGTGAGTAATCAGGGGAGTTTTGAACAAAAGGTGGTAGCTTGGCAAGCTGCAATAGAAGGCCTTTCAGATATAGGGGACAGTATGGAAAGCCTCTTCTCACTCCATTGAACTGAGCATTGAGGGTGGTATCACTGGCAAGATGTGGGGTTGGATATGTACGCTGGGGTGGCGGTATACAGATGGGGACTTTGATATCAAACTTCTATCCTGGCCTTCAAGTGGTGGAGAATAGGTAGCCAGTGGAACAGATTGGGGGTGGGGGAATGTGAACAGTCTGAGGGAGGAATATGGAGTGTGAGAGATGGCGCCTTGAGGTGTGCAGTAATCAAGGTGGGGGATAATTGGGGCATAGTTTGCGGTTTTTAGCTGTCAGAGGCAGAAATGGCAAAAGCAGACTATTGACACAGGAAAATGATTTTGTCATTTACTTGCATCAGAGGTACACACTCTTAAACTTTTTCCTCTCCTACTATCCATCCAAAAAAATGTGTAAAAACACTTCACTTAACATTTGGTAGATCTCATACGCAAGTTCTTGCTCTCTCCTTTTTTCTCCTCCATTTAAGAGAGTGTTACTTAAGCTCTTCAATTTTTCTATAGAGGCTAAAATAAGTCTTGCTAGTGGGCCATACTATGAAAGCTTGAATGTAACTGCATATCTTAATGTTGAGACTGAAATATGCCTGTCAGATTTAGTGCTTTCATGCATACATAGTGAGACCTTTTTCTTCCCAGCCTGAAAGTCCCCTGCGGGACTCAAATTGGGTGAGAAATACCTAAGGGCACAAAATAACTAATAATGCTAAATCTGCAACCCTTATGTCAAAATGGCATAACTAACGTTTTGTGTGCGTGTGTGTGGCAGTCCCCTGAGAAATATCCCCTCCCACCCCCCAAAATCAGTTTTTACCTCTTGTTGCTTTACAAAAACACTAGATGAAGCCATTGTGTTTGAAAGGGAAGGAGAACAGAGAATTAACTTGCTTAAACTTCATAGCTGCCTACTGCAGGGGTTTTTGCACCTTTTTGATGCAAGTTTGTACTGGCTGCTTTTGGATCCGCAGGATACCAAACTAGGTGGACCAGTGATCCAATACAGTTTTGCAATTCATGTGTGTCAATTTAAGATTTTTCTATCCTTAACATCTCCAGTTGGAAATGCCGTAACTGGGCAGCTGTAGCTTGATATTTGGAACTGGTTTTGTTTTACAAAAACTCAAAGATGCTTCATGTGGCAAAACACTGAACGCAGCTTATTGCTTATCTTAAATATATTTGTGAAGAACACAGTGGGACCTCATTCTCCATAGTGATCAGACAGCATCCTATTCTAGGGACCATTCTGGGTGGGAGTGAGCAGGGGTGGCAGTTGAGTGCCTTGATGTAAGGTCTAATAGCCCATTTACTCAAGAGAGATGTCCAATCTTACATCATTTAATGAAATATCTAACTTTAACTTTAAAAACTCAATCCCAAAGAACTGCTTACCATTTGGAGACTCTTCCCAGGATATAACACTACTGAACTTGGTTGAGTTCAGAATTAAACTAATTCTAAGCTTTTTAATCTCAAGATTTTTTTTACACATTCCTACAAGTTAAACTCTTCATCAGTTACTGATTTTTTTTTTTCTTTTTTTCTTTAGTAACCATGTCAAGGAGTAGCTGATTAAGCTCCTGTCTGAGGAAAATTTTATTTGGGTTAGATTACTATTGCTACATCTTCACTGTGGAAGAAACTCAGTTTACTATTCCAAGTTCTGTATCATAGACTCATAGACTGAAATCCTGGCTCCACTGAAGTCTGAGATTTTGTCACAGACTTCTGTGGAACCAGGAGTTCACAAGACTTTATCTTACAGAAGAACTTCAAATCAGTTGCAAGAGCACTGAGCACCTTTTCCACCCTCCCTAAACTTGTAACACTTAATTTTTTTCCTTCAAATTTGCAAAAATAAGCCAGACTTATATTTTAGGTATGACTGTCAATCTCTAAAGGTCTTGTGTCCCCTACCACTCCCCAAAATTCATACATGGTTTATAAAGCTGCCTATGCCAATTTTGGGGTACCTATCACCTCATACATTCAAGTTTAGCAATTGGCTTAGTGTTTAACCATTTATTGTACATTCTGGGATTCAACCCCTGGGACTAGCTCTGTCACTGATTTTTAAGTCTACAGACTAGAATGTCCATGGTGGTTTTAAATCAACTGACTGCACCAACATATGGTAATATGAAGTACTGGTGCACTGGGGAAGGCACACTTGGTCAACCTCATAAAAGCTCCCATAAACTTTGTGGTGAGTGGATATAGAAAATAGAAATCCTCAGTCTTAACTAAATGTTAGCTAGAGGATTCTGAGTTCTTTGTTAAAGTTAACTGATTGTGTCTAGATGTAAAAGGAAGTTTTATGTAGAAAGACACAAAGCATTCATGTGTACTGAATACCTTTTCTATAAATGACTAGTGTTAAATGAAGCAACATTTGATGCTCTGATTCCCAAGTGACTGTTCTCTTAACTCAAATGTAATGAAAAGTAGAGGCTGCTTTAGAAACACCTCTCTGAACATTCACAATTGCATGTTCTTTCTGTGGCAGTTGTAACAATTGAATATGTGGATGAGTGATATTAGGAAAATTCACAGCACCTTTAGGTGTCTCGTGATTTATCACCTGGAAATAGACTAGCAAATTTTCTACTGATCCCCAGTGATCCACAGTCCACTGTCTGAGAATCTCTGGCATACTCTGAATTGAAGCAATTGTAGGGGCTTGAGGAAAGGAGGACAGTTGAGATCTTGAAATATGAAGAGCTCCAAGAACCACTTTTATCCCTCATAATTCCAGAAGTATTGTTGTGATCTGAACTACTTCACTGCAGGGGTAGTGTGCAGCACAGGGAAAGAAGTCTAAATGACTCTACTTGCTCCTCTTAATGTGGACGAACTGACTTTTCCACGCTTCTGAATGGCGGTGGAGTCAAACTGAATGAGGGTGTCTAATCACCGAAGTGGCTCTTGCCTCTGCATTGTAATAAGAATAGATTTGTTTTACTTAACAAGTGAAATCCATAGACTACAGTTCAAAAAGTACAGTAGGAATATCACAGTATAATTCAATTTCTTCAATAGACAACTTGCTTGTGTCACTCTTTTTTTTTTTTTAAATCTTTATACTGTGAACCAATTTGCAGCATATTTGGTCTAAATATCAAAACATTTTGGGGTTTTAACTTCCCTGAAGAGGTAGTTTTTAAGCAGCTTTACATCAGTATTATGTAATACCCAACATACAAAGTAAACACACATTCTACTTCTAGCTTGTGAAAACTAATTGAGATACTTTTTAACAATAAGCTGTGTGGTACATTTTCAAGACCATTCACAGTTTAACTTATAACAATCTTTTCAGCTCTGTTTGGGACAGTGTGTTGTGGCTAGCATTGAAAATAGCCAGGATACCTTCTTTTTCGTCAGTGGGAAACTTCAACTGTCTGAACTGTGGTGGTGTTTTTATAAGGACTATAAATAGCCACACTGGGTCTTGACTGAGAGATCCAAGCACCTAGCTGTCATGTTCGGATTCTAGGTATTTAGAAGTAGAAAGCTTGGGCACTGAGTCTGCATCATATAGCCTCTTTCTAGAATGATATATGTACAGGTTTGAGAGATTGTGGTTAAAAACCCTGGAAGTTGCTAGAGACTGCATATGAGCTATTTTAAGCTTGGTGTAGCTGAATTTAACAGTGGGATTGTTGCAGAAATTCCCCAGGGTTAGGCCCTCCTGTACCTTTTGGTAGGAATATAAGAGCCAAATTAAAGTTTTTGTTTGAGGAACTTCAGTTCTGTGTTTCCAGATAATTAAGATAATTGGCTTTTTTCAAAACCTAGACCCTTGTATACACTACAGGTTACTTCGGTACAATTGATGTTGCTCAGGGGTATGAATAATCCACACCCCTGAGCAATGTAAGTTCTATGGACTTAAGCGCTGGTGCAGACAGCATTATGTCAGCTTCTCCTGCTGCCATAGCTACCGCATCTTTCCCGTCAACTTTGAGCATCTCCACCATAAGCGGTACAGTGGCGCAACCATGTCTGTGTGCCTTTACCGATGTAAGTGCAGTAGTGTAGATGTGACCCTAGCATTAACTGGAAGCCAGGAAATTATAGTCCTGTCTTCCCCTCTCCTCTCTTTCTCCCACGCATGTCGGGTCCCCCCCCACCCTCCGGTTTTTCTTCAGAGATAGTCAACTTGAAATTGAGCCAACTAGTTTAGATACTATATTCTACTTTTAAAACAACACTTCCTTGTGTGGATTTTAAATGTTTTCTCCCTTGTTGCTGTGTGAAAGACCCATGCAAACATGGGACTCTGACTATACACAAAGTATTTGTTTATTCAAATGCTTAGTAATCTTGGCTGTAACTTGCAGCAATTTGTAAGGGAGTGAAATTTCCGCAAGTGTATTTAAGTTCACTGTAACCCTTCAAGTTATTCTAAGCATATTTAAACATGATTAGAGACTTCATGTTGTGTGATGTTTCTAAACTTTGTAAGTTGAACCCTTGCAATACCTTCTTTACTGATGCTTTTAGCCTGCTTGCTGAAACTTTGGTAGGTTCCCCCCCCCCCCCACCCAAGGTTCTAGTTCCTCTAGTTTGAAACAAAGGCTAAAACTGAACTTTGTGTGCAAAATATGAATCTAGTGTTTGTGACATTTTTAATGCTTACTGTCCACACTGGGAAGAATGAAGTGCAAGTACCTTCAGATTTATAGTAATCACTGGGTACAGTAACTGAGGAGTGAACACTTTCTGATACTTTCTAAGATTGAACCTATTCAAATAAATCCCTGATCTTTCAAAGTGTAATTCTGAAATGAAGTATGTAACATTCTAAACCTAAGAAAAGATAGTCTTGCTAATATTTGTGCAGGTGACTCAATGAAGAGTGCCTCAGGAGAGTTTGCAGATGATCCCTGCTCTTCAGTGAAACGAGGGAACATGGTACGAGCAGCCCGTGCTCTCCTGTCTGCTGTTACCCGGCTGCTTATCTTGGCTGACATGGCGGATGTCTACAAGCTACTTGTTCAGCTTAAAGTTGTAAGTGTGGTTTTTCCTCTGTAACTCAGTATTTCATTTTCCGTTGTCCAACATATGTTAGGCTTATTCTGACAAGCTGTCTTTTTTTGTGTATTGTCCCTACAACTAGGCTGTTCTGCTCCTGAGTCTGTTGCTCCCAATGCAAACTGGGTCTGTGTTGCCATTCTGTATTTGACTGTTTCAGTTGTTCTAAACATTACGCAGAAGGTATTGAACTCGTATTTAGGATACAATGAGCTGTTAATTATGTGTATTATGATTCCCCAGCTCCCATCCTTATTGGAATATTCTGACACTTCTGATTGTAGTAACTATCAGTTTTATTTTGCTAAATGACTCTGCTGGATACTGTTTGGGGGAAAATTGCACAAACCTCTTGAGGACAGGAGTAACTAAAAACTAGTCCTAACTTCCTGGAAAAAAGTGGGACACTGATAGGTTTGTTGAGGTTTGAAACAGATACTTGTTTTAACAGGTGTGCCCATCCATAATACCATATGTACATACTTGCGTTAATATTGCTTTATCATACTGTGCTCTGGAATTGCCTTTTTAAACACAGAAAAATATGCGAAAGCATATTTCTTGGAGGAAAAACCCATCAGAAAAAGCAGCCCAAACTTAGTCTGCTAGCCTTTCAAGTACATAAAGTTTAAAACAAAAAACAAAAAAAAAACCCCTGCTTGTTAATTGAGCTATAAAATGTCTTGGATTTTTCTGCAAATTGTACACTGGATAGTTAAATATATCTACGCTCTCTTGTAGGTGGAAGAAGGTATCCTGAAATTAAGAAATGCAGGTACTGAACAGGATTTAGGAATACAATACAAAGCGCTCAAACCAGAAGTGGATAAGCTTAATATAATGGCAGCCAAAAGACAGCAGGTACAGTAACAGTACTTTTTTATTTGGTCTTCAGTGTCTTAGGTGTTCTCTCCCCTGCCGCCCTCCCATCCCCCCCAAAAAAAGAAGCCAACAAAAAACTGCAACAACAAAACAACCCAACAAAAAACAAAGCAAAACCACATTTCGAAAACATGACTGGGCCCCTCTGCATGACTTCTGAGCCCAAGGCACTGCTAATAAACATTACATCTTTTGTTGGTTGCTATGCACTACACCCACAGTGTTCAAAAATTGAATCTGCATCCTAGTAAGAACTCTGTTGAGATGTACTATAGTACTTATTATAACAAATTTATAGACAAATACATTTATTTTTAATGGAACAGCCACTAATGCAGTACACACACACTCTCACACACACTCACACACAATATCAGGGACTTGATTTTAAACTTATGGTTCCCACAGCAACTGTAACTTGGCAACATTGCACAATCTGTGCTGTAATATTTTGGTACTTGTGTACAAAACTATACATATAAGTAAGGGAGCAGAATTATGGTTTCTGATAAGTAGTAATACTTCTGAGAGGGTATAGTCTAAACCACAATGTTGCATTAATATAGGTATTTGCATTTAATTAGGGTGTTTGTTTTTGGATTGTCTTATTACCTTGAGCAAATAAACGCTTCAGCAATCTCTCCACTATTTTCTAATCAGCCTCCTTTAAAGGACTTTTTTTTTTTTGGTAGTCAATATCTGTACATCTGAATAATTTGGTGAACGCGGCTTAATCTTAAATGTGTCAATTTGTTTTGCTTAATGGTTTTCCTGTCATGAGTTATTCCTATAGATTAATAAATGTCAGTTACATTGAAAAGTAAAGATGGGTGAATAGTCTTATCAGTTTGAAATGGTGTGGTCTTTCTAAATTAACTATTGCATTAGTGTTCATGCTATTTGTATGACGTAAAACTTCTAGCATATCACTGACTCTCTGTTCATATAAAGGAAGCTAGACTAAGAGACAATTGGATAATGCATATTTTAAAAATGTAATTAGTGAAGTGCAAGACATTTGCCTGAAAACAGTGTGTATATGTATTATAATAAACCTGCAATTGAGATAGGTGGGTGTTTGTGTTGCTAGTCAATCTGCTATGTGAAAGGTTTGTCTTCTGCCACATGAGCAATGTTTGTGCTCATAATGCCTCCTCCGCTTAGTTATAGGTCTTACTTGGCTTCAGTATTATCTATCCCTCCTATATTTCTGCTTGGGATGTTTACTTCACCTTCCCCTTTGCTGTAAGGTATGGCTATTAAACTTAATGTTTCTCTATCAAGTACTTATTGTCCTTCTGAGCATGATGTGACTAGAGCTTTGGGACTCTGAACTTAACAAGACAGTGGCAGAGCTCGGAAAAGAAACTGTGATAGGAGGCCGATCACTGTTTTAATTTCTTCCACTATGAGTAGTGCCTAACTGGTAGCTGACTTCATTGATTTAGTATGTTTTGCCTTTCATAAAGTGCATTAAGTTCCTCGTATGAAAGATGCTGACAAGTATTGGATCTCCTATTTATAATGGTCATACTCCAAAAAGAGTGTTTGGGAAAACTCATGCAGGCATAGTTAAATCCAAATTGGGTGTAAATTGTAGTCACTGGCATAGTGTCTAGATGGAATGAGGCATGGATGAGAGCTAGCTGGTGGAAGCTCAGTCTAAATAAAACTGAAGTGAAGCTGGTTGCTAGAGCATACATCTAGCATTATCTGACCCCCTCATTGTTTTGTTTTGTGCCCATCAAGTATTAAAGGTAGCAATCCAGAAAGTGCTGTTAAGCAACCGCTTGGCAGCAGTGTAAAAAATTTTATTACCTCTTCACTCTAGTTTGGAGATTCTTTCAGATGCAGACCTTGCTACTATCACCTCAAGGCCAGATTCCTGCAACACTGTCCACATGGAACAACCCCTTTTAAATCAGCATGGAAACTGAAGCTAGTCTGTACTGGCTTTCTATGGGTGGTGGAATTTTAAAGTTTGCTTCTGACATATAAATGCACCCTCTTGGGCTAGGTGCTGCATCCAGCTCAATAAATGATGGCTTGGGACTGATTTACCCGAGATGTTTTTCTTCCTTTGCCATACTGCTGCCCCCACCACAGTCACTGAAGGTGCTTGAGCTAGAGCCCACCACACTTCCTATGTACCCAGTCCAAAATAATCTAAACTGGTTGGGCTTCAGGGCATGCTGCAAGATCTGTCTTAGGGATGTAAATACTGTTTAAAAAGTTAACCGCTTAAACGATTAAAAATATCATCTGGGCGTGGCGGCCCATCCCGGGATTAACCTTTTACATCCCTAGTCTGCCCATTTACCTAGTCTTGGGGGATCATAAATGCACATATTTGGAAGAATGGGGAATCTTTTTTTGTTCTAGTCTAGGGAGAGACTTTGTCAAGAGTTACAAATCAGATTAAGGCCTGTGCCTGTAGAGTCCAGGGTAGGCACTGCTTTGTGCTCTGCATTTACTTAAGTCAAAGATACGGTATAAATGTTGAAAGGGAAGTTGTAATTGTAGGTGTTAGTAAAACTAATAAAAATACTTAAACTTTTCAGAAAAAATTTAGTAGCTGTTTTGGGGAATAGATGTATGAATGAATGCTGTATGAGGCTAACAAAGTACATTGGGCATAATGGCTTATTTTTCCAGCAAATTGAACAGCTTCCTGCCTCTCACTGTTTCATTTAAATGTATGTAGACATTAAAAAAGCATCTATCCAGTGCCCTGAGTGTCTTTGCCATATATGGGGAAAAATAAAAAATGAATGCAGCTGCCTCTTTGAACATTAAAAGAGAAGAGGAGGAAAGCCACTCCAGTTGCAGACTTCCCACCCTCACTGCATGCATTCCAGCCCAATGCCTGAAAAATGTTCTACAGAAACTTTCTTATTGGATTACTGATGGCAGCTACCTGACTTATTACTGATATGCTCTGTCTATGTCTAATACTTTCTAATAGTAATAATTTTCACTCTTACTCTGCAGACATCTATCTTCATTGCCAGTAATCTCTTTATTAGCTTCCCAGTTATGCCTTAGCTTTCAGGGATGTGGTAGTCTGTGTTTGTACAGCACTTCTCTTAAATGAGGAAGGTCCTGTTTTTTAAGGAAATATAACTGTGCCAACAAAAGCCCTGGTGTAGATGCAGTTATACCAGCAAAAAGCCTTATAGCTTATTCATTCAGGACACTGGCTTAAGCTATACAAGCCAAAGAAATTGTGTCCATTAAAGAGGTATTGCAGGTATAGCTACATCAGCAACCGCCTTTAAATGTAGGCAAGGCCTAAATATCTGTGAAGATTAGAGAGAGACGGACAGGATTCACTCTGACTGGATGTGGGAGAGGAGAGACTCAATATTAGAACACCTAGGGAAGATTTTAAATGCCCAAAACAACTTCTTAAATGAGACAGAAGAAAAGACAGGGCATTTCTTGAGTAGTCAAATACATTCCTCCTTGTGCAAATCACAGTTGATTAATCTTCCCATTCTTTCTTATGTGCATGTATAAAAGGAAAACACCAAAGGATGATCTGATAGATTTTTTTTTTTTTTTTTTGGTACAGCTAGAGAATTTAAAAATTGAATCTGATCCTAACCGATAGTTCCTGACAAATGTGCATGACATCTTTAGATTCGTGACCAATATTTGTGTGCCATTGTGGGGGTGTATGTGTGTTTTTTGTTTTGTTTTTTAAACGGTGTGACCCTATCCTTGATGTGCTTTATGCAATGGCAGTGGGACTCTCATAGTCTATATGCCCAAGAGGAAAGTGTGAGTCGTCATTGTCTGAGTTACCTGTCCCCCTTTCATGGAAGGAAAACATGCCTTTTTCATGTTCCATTAGTTTTTTCTCTTTGAATACTATTCCTTCTTTCCTTTGGAAAAGAAAGCTTCAATTACTGATATGCCAGGAACCTTTCACCTCAATTACATGTAATGTAGAATGCACTCCTATATCTAGTGTTACAGACTCATTTTCTTGGAATGTATTTGGCCATACATTTAGATTAATTCAAATAAAACATGGCTTTTCACTCTGATTTTTTTCTCCATTTGAGTCTTTAGTGAACTTCAGCACTGGGGAAGGGAGGAAGAAAGGAAATATTTAACTGCAGTGATAAAGTGTTTGGCTCAATGTGGCTTAGAGTGGAAGACTTTGTATTCTGCAAGCTACTATTAGAAAAACTTATTACTACTGCTCTAAAAGATATTTAAGTTCATATACAGCAAAAATGTTCCTAGAACCAGGTGTGGGTCCTTTAAAACATCTTGAAATTACAAATGACAAACCCAAAAGGGGGAGCTTTATGGCCTTTGAATAAATGATTGAGACACTGAAAATTCAGATTTATAATTGGACTTCAGTGCTTATACACTGCTATTGTGTGAAGGATATTAGATAAGTGTGTCTACATCTTGGGAAAAGAAAGTATCTGGAATTTAGTCTGATCTCACACTTGGCAATAAAAACTAACTTGGCTCTTACCACTAATCTAAAAGAATAAATGTTACCCCTTTGAAGATTTAAGAGGAAATACTGTGCAATTATTTGAATGTAGAGTGAGGTTAAGAAAATGAAACTTGTCACTCCAGCCTGTTGCCACATAACAATCCAAAACCTATGTAACCACTGCATCCTGCTGTTTAAAGCTTATCTGCTTTCCTAAACATTAGGAATCAATACAATATGACGGATGATGTCCGGGTCTATTGTCAGTATCACAGGTCAGGGAAATTGCACCTGTATTTCTCCCTCATGGTCCTACAGAGGCACCTACATCTAGGCTTCTGGCTCTGCAGCAGTCACCTGTTTTGGTGGGGAGAAGCAGCTCTCCCCTTTCTGATGGGAGTATTTTAAGGCTGCGCAACTCCACTGTGAATTCCCCAGCAAAGTTGGACTGCCTAAAGCAGGCCTGCTTTGCTTCTCTCCTCAGAGGATATAAACAACTTAACTGTAGCAGTTACACTATCACAGCTTTAAGCAAGCACATTTCTTCTTAAGGTAAAGGCATTATAGCAAAAACATAGGGTTTTTTTTTGTTTTTGTTTTAAATTACACACGTGCTAAGAAGTTTACTAGAGCTCACCCCAACTCCAGCAAGGGCTCTGGCAGGTGAACAGTCCTTCACACCTCATGAAGGGGGTTTTCTGTGGATATAAGTTCATGATTGTCTTGGCTCAGAACAAGCACATCTATGAATTAGAGACTCACTCCAGTCCATTTTGCATCTTTGCTCTGCAGAGACTGTGAATAGGTAATTGGCCAGATAAAGGCTGGTTTCAGAGGTGGGTAATTAGTGTTCTCAACTTTCCTGGAAACTCACTCACCTGCCTGACCCATTGTTTTTAAGTCTTTTGAAGCTCATTATGTTTCCCGGTGTTGACATTAGTGCTCTCTTCCCCTTCGAAGTTAAATACAACCCCATCATCATACATACATACTTGCATTTTTAATACAATGAGCTCATGAGATACTTAGTTAATTCAGTAAGGTTTGTTCAAGATATTGCAGGAAATTGCAATATCTGTCAGTGAGCATTGAAAACAATTATCTGCTCTTATGTCAAGTAATATCTTAGCTTGTAATTTTAGAAAGCAGAATTATGAATGGTTGCATAACATCAGTCTTTATGCAACTGTTCTAAAGGTAGCCAAATTTTTATTAACTGCATGCGTGGGAAGTAATGTTGCCTAGCTGAGGTGTAGCTTCATGTTAAGCAAAGATCATGCTCCTATGCCTCTTCAGGGGAAAGTATGTAGATACTGAGTATCAGAAATGTCTTTCAGTATTGATTAGGTTTTCCTTGCAGGAATTGAAAGATGTGGGTCATCGTGATCAGATGGCTGCAGCTAGAGGAATTCTGCAGAAGAACATTCCTATACTTTACACTGCTTCTCAGGCCTGTCTGCAGCACCCAGATGTAGCAGCTTACAAAGCCAACAGGGACTTGATTTACAAACAACTGCAGCAGGCGGTCACAGGCATCTCAAATGCAGCCCAAGCCACAGCATCTGATGATGCTGCCCAACAGCAAGGAGGAGGGGGAGAGCTGGCTTATGCGCTTAACAACTTTGATGTAAGTATTGAACCTCTTTGAAAAAAGTATACCTTAAATCTGCTTGTAAATCAGTTAAAGACGAGAAAAGCTCATGGGAGTAACTTTGACAACCATGAAATTGTATTTTGAGGGAGGATAATCTGTTATCAATATATAGAGACTACTGTACTTCAGTACAAAGTGATCTTTCAGCTAGTATTAAAGGCTCCCTATTTTTGTGATCATCAAACCTTTCATTGATGATAAAATTAGAATTTATGATGACTGTAAATACACACAAGAGCCATGCTGATTTTGACTGGAGACTTGTGAATTGCCAAATTAAGAGCAAACTAGCCTTTTATAAACAAAATAAAGAGACTTAATCACTATCTTCTGGTCATGATTTTGAAATTAGTATAGCTTTAATTATTTAATACACTATAGCGTGACAGTAAATATTCTCTACTATCTAATACATTCGTGTAGTGTAGTAATAAGTAATGTGCTCTTAATAGCATGGGCTCTCACAACAATGCCACTAGCTCTTTGCTGAAAAATGTTGTATTGTGACCTTTGAGAATTATTCAGTTTGGAGATTATTCAGAGAGGAGGGGTGTATGCCATAAGTGCTCTGAGACTAGTAGAAAACTACTGTTCCAAAAGTCCAAGTGCCTGTTTAATATGACTCATGATGTGGTATCTGGGTGCACTGGGATGAAACTTTACTGGAAACTCATTCAGAATGTTCAGTATGAAGTATCTTTACTGGCACTTGTTTGTCTGTATTACTAGATGGAGGTCACCTCAATCACATACTTTATTGCATGCTTATTAGAGAGATTATTTGGGATACTAGATTAGCTTCAAAATTATTACTGATGGCAGCCTTGGTCTTGGTTTCTGTAGCTACAATGACCTTTGAATAATAAAGAAGTTTTTAGTAATATACTTCATAAAAACCTCCTTTGGGAAACATTTAATACAGATGTTTTTGTTAAGTCTCTCGCACTTCCCACTATTCAGCTAGCCTGCCTCACAGTGGCAACTGTTACTCCCCCTTTTTTCCCCTACCTCTTTTTCTTTACCCACTCTCCTCTATGAACACTTGTTCTCTTACCCTTCCAAAAAAAGGAAAACAAAATAATCTATAAAAATATGCAATAGACATGTGGCAGCCACCTTGCTCACTTTGCTTGTATATTAAATCTCTTTTCCCCCATACACTTAATCTCTAGGCTTTGCCTAAACTAGGGAATTTTTACAGAAAACTCCACCTGTAATTGGGTCAGCTGAATCGATGTTTGCAACATTCAGAAGTCCTAATATAGACTTCAGGCTCTAGCAGCTGCTTTTGGCACCATATTGATTTATAGTTGCTCTGAGTAAGTTTAATTGACATAGTGCCTGAAAATGGCTTGCCAGAGTCCGCCATCTACACTAAGGTTTCCAGTGTTGCTAATGTTTGTGCATTTGAACCAGGGTTAACAATGGTTAAAGAGGCTTCAGAGAAATTTCCAGACAAGTGTTTTAGGTTGTATCCTCTTCTACATTTAACCTAATGGAATCCTTAATCTTGACTGGCACTACTGGGTGCTAACATGAGATTGGCGATTTTATGATTAAGCTTTGTTATATAAAAGCATTCCATATTAAAGAGTAGGTTTGGGGAGATGGTAATGGTAGAACTGCACTGTAGTTCAGCCTTTGGCTTTGCTGATTTAGCTCAAATCGCTAAATGTGGTGTTTCTAGTAGGACCAAGTACCTAACTTTTTGTTCTGCTAATTTAAATAGAAGTGGCTCAAGTGTTGCATGGGTGGGCTTTATGGCCCTCAGACTTCAGCAAGTGAGTCTTCTCTTACAGTGTAGTCAGTGGCTTATTAGGCCAGGGTGAATAGCTATAATGCTTTTACATGCCTTCACTTCCCACTAGAAGAAGGGGGAGAAAGAGAATAGGCGTTCATTGAATCAGACCTTCATCTCTGCATGTAATTCCCTGCTAACAGCCAAGTAGTAAAATGAAAAGGAGTACTTGTGGCACCTTAGAGACTAACCAATTTATCTGAGCATAAGCTTTCGTGAGCTATAGCTCACTTCATCGGATGCATTCAATGAAGTGAGCTGTAGCTCATAAAAGCTTATGCTCAAATAAATTGGTTAGCCTCTAAGGTGCCACAAGTACTCCTTTTCTTTTTGCAAATACAGACAAACACGGCTGTTACTCTGAAACCAGCCAAGTAGCAGTGAGTTCTTGTTGTATAGACTGTGCTTCTGCCTCACTGTGGTATTAGAACCATAATATAACTTTAAATAAGTACCAAAAGATACAAGTCTGGTTAACTATATCTGGCTCCAGTGTAGGGTAGATAAAAATCAATGATTTTAAAAAAACAGACCAAAACACTTTTTTTTATTTAAATCGGATTTTGAGGGAAAAACCTATCTCATCCTGGAATAGGGATTATTAAATCTATCATATGAGGCAATATATTCATGTAATGTTTAAGAAAAGCTTTGTAAATGAATTCCAATAGTTCATGGATTAGGGACCCAATGTTATAGAGTTCCAGGGACTTCTGTATAGATTATTTAGGTTAATCTTTCTATCTGCCCAATGGGACTCATTGCTCAGTCTAGAAGATACCATCAGAGATGCTTTGTTTTGCAGGTCTCGAACTGTGGATGTGTGTCTCCAGAGATAGCATGCTTGTTAACAGCAAAAAGTTTGTAAATAAATAAATAATATATAGAGGTGAGAAATAACAGACCTCAACCCTAGTGTCCCTCTGCAAAATTGTGAACACAGTCAATCCCTTACCTCCTAAGTTCAAAGTTACAAAAAAGTTCAATGAATACAAGATTGTTGGGGGCGGAATACATCTGGACAAGGAGAAGAAGTCTGGAGATAAATGTGAGAAGGAACAGGTAGTAGAAACAAAAGTGAAACTGTTAGAGCAGCATATTCCAGAAGTCTTGAGGTCTTTCTGAGTATAGCCTTCATTGATTTGAGATCTACCATACCATTCTCTCACTAGAAGGGAAAACCTTTAATGTCAGCAGGGCGTAAAAGATACCCAGTTTTGGGTCTCATTTATCTCTTTGTGGTGAAGAATATGTATTAAGGTTATAACAACCAACAAGAATGCCCTTTTATGTAGAAATCCATGATTAAATTGAGTCTTTCTGAATAGTGATTTAAATTATGATTTAAATCGATTTGATTTAAATCAAATCCACCCTGCTCCAGTGCCATACTGGATCAGTAGCATGTCAATAGCTTGTATTGATGGTTCAGATTTGCAGTACTACACTCTAAATGTGTAGGAAGAACACTGTAATGTGCTCTAAAGAGACCCTACGTGCTTCAGAATTCGTGTTTTTTCCACGGTATGCATCCGATGAAGTGAGCTGTAGCTCACGAAAGCTCATGCTCAAATAAATTGGTTAGTCTCTAAGGTGCCACAAGGACTCCTTTTCTTTTTGAGAATTCCTATAGTAGCCGTGGTGTCTAGGAAGAGGAAAAAGTGGCTGCGAAATGAAGTGAGTGTTCTTGGAACTTAGTCCATGTTATGAACTGACTGTCTGAATGTCAATTCAGAAGTTTCAGCTTTCTTTCTAAAGCACCAAAAATGGCGCCGCCGCGCCCCCCCCCCCCCCCCCAATTTCCATAAAAGTTTCTGCAGTTTATTTGAAAAAGTCACATACTTTCAGACTGAAATGAATTTCTGTGATGGCATTATGACCCTTCTTCCCCCCCACCCCAAAAAAGGGATTGAAAATAGATCAGCTGGTGGAGCCTTAACTCTCTCAGTATGAGCTGTGTTGCAGTAAGACTCAATTAATATAAACGAGTGATTTTGCTTGAAGTTATTGACTTCTGTGATGTTTAAATCTTACTGTAAATATTTCACATCAAAACCTTTGCTTCTGAAAACAACTTACATTGTAGCCTGTTCAATTTATCCAGTCGCTTTCCTTCCCTCCCCCTCTGTGTAATCATGCAGAGTATCCCCATAGTTAATCTACACTAGATAAACTTCCAAAATCATCTTGTTTATGATGGGGGTAATTGCATTTGACAGCTGAAATAACTAAGACTTGTACAGATTGAAAGTTACCTAGAGTTCAGTAGCATAACCTGATTTATCAAGGCATTTTTTAATTTGTAATTCCTGTAACATGCTTTCTTGTGGCCAAATTTTGTTTAGCATTGTATGTTGACATTTAGTCATTTCTTGCAGTAATGTAATCCATTGGGGAAGCCTCTAAAAATTTACTAGACTACCTGGGAAAGTTTGTTCTCATCTATCACAAGCACACTTTTTTTTGGTTGTCTTTCAGGATGGAGAATGGATTTGCTGTAACTATTCCAAGACTGACTCATTTTTGATGAAAAATGGTAACCAGTGATGTCAGTTACTGATTACTGTAAACTTTCCTTTACTAGAAACAAATTATTGTGGATCCTTTGAGCTTCAGTGAGGAACGTTTTAGGCCTTCCCTGGAAGAGCGCCTGGAGAGCATCATTAGTGGAGCAGCCCTAATGGCTGATTCATCCTGCACACGTGATGACCGACGGGAACGCATAGTTGCAGAGTGTAATGCAGTGCGACAGGCCTTGCAGGATCTACTTTCAGAGTACATGGGGAATGTAAGTATTCTAGATATCCTAATTTTAAGGTGGTGGTTTTAACTTTTATATAGGAGGACTTTAAAACTAGCAATGAAACTGTATTCCTTGATCTTAAAAAGCATCTTATTTGCATAAAGGGAATAATAATACTGAAAATGAAAACAGTGGGCCTCTTTTTTTCTTTCCTTACTCTTCCAAGAAGCTGCTTATAGCCATAAAATCCTAATTCCAGAAATTGTCTGTTTGAATGCATTCTTAACAAGTTATTGGTTTAAATTTTGTAACATAAAGAAGAATTAGAATGTAATACATAATCAGCAGAACTTTCAATAATTTGGGGATGATGGCAGGAAGGTGTTTTTCAATATCTTTTCAATTAACTTTGTATCTCTGTGTATAATTATTTTTTAATCAAATGTCTGCATTTCAGGATTGATTGTGAGTTACTTTCACTCAATTTGATCAACCATGATGCTTTAATTTTAAATTCACACAGTGAGAATTGCAGTACTTTTCTGGCCCCCCAAAAATCCATTGTTAGCATTGGATTCTGAGCAGTTTGCCCTCAAGGAGTTGAAGTTTAGACTGTCTAAAATGGTTAAAGTATCTATTTGTTTTTTCTCTGTGAAGAACCTGGATACACTTATTTCAGTTATGTCACTCTGAAGATTAGATCAGCCTACATATTTTCGGGCCCATGGCTCTTTTTTCGACTGTCTAACTTTTCTCTACTTCTACCAGACTAGGTAGGAATAGAGGGTAGCCTTTTGCCATGTTGAAAATTGAATAATGGAATGTCTCCATGTTCTGTAATATTAAGCCCTGGACCTATTAACAAAATGTTCAGGAGAAGGTACTGGACTTGAGATGGCAACTTGCAGATGGCAGAATTTATTTAAATAAATGAAAACAAGTGAACTTCTTGAGGGACTGTTAAGTACCCTAGAAAACTAGATAAATGGGCTTATAGGGTGGCTGATGAAGTTAATGATTTGATAACAAAGACAAGAGAGTGTGCATTTCTGAGTGAAAAATTAACTAACCAGAGGCACTGTATTGGGGTGGGGAGTGTTTTTTTATTTCTGACCAACCCATCTAAAGGCTGAAGTAGAAGGAATCCATATATGACAAAAGTGATTAATGGCATGGAAACACCTCCAAGTGTTTGTGGAAAAACAAAGAAAGATTAGGACTGTTTAGTTTAGAGAAGATTTTCAAAATAAGTAATGGTAATGGGGAAGGTAAATAGAAATGCTGTCTTACAATATAGAACAAGGACAGTCAAACAACTGAAAGGCAAAAAACTTCTAACCATTAAAAGAGAATAATTTTTACAATGTACATTTAAACTGTGAAACTCATTGCCACTACACATTAAATGCTTGACAGAATTCAAAAATTAAGTATTTATATGGAAAATGAGAACATCCCCGATTACAGTAGCTCTGAATTTTTTTTTTAAAGAGGGATATAAACTCTTGTATTGCAGATCAGAAGCAAATCACTAACTTATGGCACTTAGGGAAAAAAATTCACCCTGTGGGCAAGATAATTATATTATAGGGTGTTTTACACCTTCATGTGAATCATCTAGGGTGGCAGCTAGATTTTGAGAATACATGCCTACCAGTTGAGAACTAAAACTGTAGCAAGAAGTAAATGTCCTGATTTTTTGATGGGGGAAGGATGAGGATGTTGGAATTTGGTCAGTTGCCAGTACAAGACTTCAAGGTTGTGGATTTATTTCTGCCAGGATGGGTATCTTCTTTGTTTAGCTGTGTACTGTTAACCTGTGTGGTATGTTAGTTAAAAGTATATCTTCTGAGCTGGGAAGAATGTATTCTTATTTATCTTTATTTTTAACACATTGTGAAATTAGTGATGCGTAATGAATTTTTTTTTAGATCCCTGCCCTACTGTGATTATAGGCAGCCTATTTTGGAAAAATGAGATTAGAAGCTCAGTGAAATCAAGTGGAAAAAGCAATTGATAAGTCATGGTGAAAATTTGGGACACCGTTTAAAAATATATATCTCAGCTAGAAAAATCTCAAAAAATGTTTGTCAAAAAAGGAATCACATAGGCAGTTTTTAATGGTGAAAAGGGAACAAAGCGCTGCTACAGAATGTAGCTTTCTTCAGTTGATGTAGACTTGTTTTTCCACAGTCTCTCCTATTAAAAAAAGGAAATTAAGGCTGCAGAAGACCATGATCAAGCATTAAGTCTTTCCTTGAATTGCACAATACTAATTGTGCATCATAAATCTGATGTGAGTGATAGAGGCAGAGGTATTGAAAAGTGCCAAGTTTTGAAATGGAAGACTGAGGTAGGATCATACTGAAAATGTGGGTTTGGGGATAGAAATGTCCTTAGGTAGACACACTTCCAGTGTTAGCCCTGGTCTACACTAGGACTTTAGGTTGAATTTAGCAGCGTTAAATGGATGTAAACATGCACCCGTCCACACGATGAAGCCCTTTATTTCGACTCAAAGGGCTCTTAAAATCTATTTCCGTACTCCACCCCTGACAAGTGGATTAGCACTTAAATCGGCCTTGCCGGGTCGAATTTGGGGTACTTTGGACACAATTCGATGGTATTGGCCTCCGGGGGCTATCCCAGAGTGCTCCATTGTGACTGCTCTGGACAGCACTCTCAACTCAGATGCACTGGCCGGGTAGACGGGAAAAGAACTGCGAACTTTTGAATCTCATTTCCTGTTTGGGCAGCATGGCAAGCTGCAGGTGACCATGCAGAGCTCATCAGCAGAGGTGACCATGATGGAGTCCCAGAATCGCAAAAGAGCTCCAGCATGGACTGAACGGGAGGTACGGGATCTGATCGCTGTATGGGGAGAGGAATCCGTGCTATCAGAACTCCGTTCCAGTTTTCGAAATGCCAAAACCTTTGTCAAAATCTCCCAGGGCATGAAGGACAGAGGCCATAACAGGGATTCGAAGCACTACCATGTGAAACTTAAGGAGCTGGGGCAAGCCTACCAGAAAACCAGAGGGGCGAACGGCCGCTCCGGGTCAGAGCCCCGAACATGCCGCTTCTATGATGAGCTGCATGCCATTTTAGGGGGTTCAACCACCACTACCCCAGCCGTGTTGTTTGACTCCTTCAATGGAGATGGAGGCAACACGGAAGCAGGTTTTGGGGATGAAGAAGATAGCTCACAGCAAGCAAGCGGAGAAACCGGTTTTCCCAACAGCCAGCAACTGTTTCTCACCCTGGACCTGGAGCCAGTACCCCCCGAACCCACCCAAGGCTGCCTCCTGGACCCGGCAGACGGAGAAGGGACCTCTGGTGAGTGTACCTTTTTAAAATACTATACATGGTTTAAAAGCAAGCATGTGAAAGGATTGATTTGCCCTGGCATTCGCGGCTCTCCTGGATGTACTCCCACAGCCTTTGCAAAAGGTTTCTGGGGAGGGCAGCCTTATTGTGTCCTTCATGGTAGGACACTTTACCACTCCAGGCCAGTAACACGTACTCGGGAATCATTGTAGAACAAAGCATTGCAGTGTATGTTTGCTGGCGTTCAAACAACATCCGTTCTGTATCTCTCTGTGTTATCCTCAGGAGAGTGAGATATCCTTCATGGTCTCCTGGTTGAAATAGGGTGCTTTTCCTCAGGGGACATTCAGAGGTGCCTGTTCCTGCTGAGCTGTTTGCCTGCGGCTGAACAGAAATGTTCCTCGCTGTTAGCCACGGGGAGGGGGCAGGGTTGAGAGGGTAGCCACACGGTGGGGGGAGGCAAAATGCGACCTTGTAACGAAAGCACATGTACTATGTATGTAATGTTAACAGCAAGGTTTACCCTGAAAGAGTGTAGCCACTGTTTTATAAAATGTCTTTTTAAATACCGCTGTCCCTTTTTTTTTCTCCACCAGCTGCATGTGTTTCAGTGATCACAGGATCTTCTCCTTCCCAGAGGCTAGTGAAGATTAGAAAGAAAAAAAAACACGCACTTATGATGAAATGTTCTCTGAGCTCGTGCTGTCCTCCCACACTGATAGAGCACAGACGAATGCGTGGAGGCAAATAATGTCAGAGTGCAGGAAAGCACAAAATGACCGGGAGGAGAGGTGGCGGGCTGAAGAAAGTAAGTGGCGGGCTGAAGACAGGGCTCAAATGTGGCGACAGTGTGATGAGGAGGCCGGATTTAATGCTGAGGCTGCTGGAGGACCAAACCAGTATGCTCCAGTGTGTGGTTGAGCTGCAGCAAAGGCAGCCCGAGTACAGACTGCCACTACAGCCCCTGTGTAACCAACCGCCCTCCTTCCCAAGTTCCATAGCCTCCACACCCAGACGCCCAAGAACGTGGTGGGGGGGCCACCGGCCAACCAGCCACTCCACCACAGAGGATTGCCCAAAAAAAAGAAGGCTGGCATTCAATAAATTTTAAAGTTGTAAACTTTTAAAGTGCTGTGTGGCATTTTCCTTCCCTCCTCCACCACCCCTCCTGGGCTACTTTGGTAGTCGTCCCCCTATTTGTGTGATGAATGAATAAAGAATGCATGAATGTGAAGCAGCAATGACTTTATTGCCTCTGCAAGCAATGATTAAAGGGAGGAGGGGAGGGTGGTTAGCTTGCAGAGAAGTAGAGTGAACCAAGGGGTGGGGGGGGTTTCATCAAGGAGAAACAAAGAGAACTTTCACACCGTAGCCTGGCCAGTCATGAAACTGGTTTTCAAAGCTTCTCTGATGTGTACTGCGCCCTCCTGTGCTCTTCTAACCACCCTGGTGTCCGGCTGCGCGTAACGAGCAGCCAGGCAATTTGCCTCAACCTCCCACCCCGCCATAAACGTCTCTCCCTTACTCTCACAGATATTGTGGAGCACACAGCAAGCAGTAATAACAGTGGGAATATTGGTTTCGCTGAGGTCTAAGCGAGTCAATAAACTGCGCCAGCGCGCCTTTAAACGTCCAAATGCACATTCTACCACCATTCTGCATTTGCTCAGCCTGTAGTTGAACAGCTCCTGACTACTGTCCAGGCTGCCTGTGTACAGCTTCATGAGCCATGGCATTAAGGGGTAGGCTGGGTCCCCAAGGATACATATAGGCATTTCAACATCCCCAACAGTTATTTTCTGGTCTGGGAATAAAGTCCCTTCCTGCAGCTTTTGAAACAGACCAGAGTTCCTGAAGATGCGAGCATCATGCACCTTTCCCGGCCATCCCACATTGATGATGGTGAAACGTCCCTTGTGATCCACCAGAGCTTGCAGCACTATTAAAAAGTACCCCTTGCGGTTTATGTACTCGGCAGCTTGGTGCTCCGGTGCCAAGATAGGGATATGGGTTCCGTCTATGGCCCCACCACAGTTAGGGAATCCCATTGCAGCAAAGCCATCCACTATGACCTGCACATTTCCCAGGGTCACTACCCTTGATATCAGCAGATCTTTGATTGCGTGGGCTACTTGCATCACAGCAGCCCCCACAGTAGATTTGCCCACTCCAAATTGATTCCTAACTGAGCGGTAGCTGTCTGGCTTTGCAAGCTTCCACAGGGCTATCGCCACTCGCTTCTCAACTGTGAGGGCTGCTCTCATCTTGGTATTCATGCGCCTCAGGGCAGGGGAAAGCAAGTCACAAAGTTCCATGAAAGTGCCCGTATGCATGCGAAAGTTTCGCAGCCACTGGGAATCGTCCCAGACCCGCAACACTATGCGGTCCCACCAGTCTGTGCTTGTTTCCCGAGCCCAGAATCAGCGTTCCACCGCATGAACCTGCCCCATTAGCACCATGATGCATGCATTGGTAGGGCCCATGCTTTGAGAGAAATCTGTGTCCATGTCCTGATCACTCACGTGACCGCGCTGACATCGCCTCCTCGCCTGGTATCGCTCTGCCAGGTTCTGGTGCTGCATATACTGCTGGATAAAGCATGTGGTGTTTAATGTGCTCCTAATTGCCAAAGTGAGCTGAGCGGCCTCCATGCTTGCTTTGGTATGGCGTCCGCACAGAAAAAAGGTGCAGAACGATTGTCTGCCGTTGCTCTGACGGAGGGAGGGGCGACTGACAACATGGCTTACAGGATTGGCTTCAGGGAGCTAAAATCAACAAAGGGGGTGGCTTAACATCAAGGAGTATTTCAGGCAGGACTTCACGGAGGGTTCCAATAAGAAATGGTGCACCTAAGTTATTGTTCTTATTGGAACAAGGAGGTTAGTCTGGCCTCTGATTGATACATGGCTAGATTTACCTTGCTGCACCTTCTCTGTGAGTGACTGCAGTGTGACCTAGAGGGATGAGTCCCCTAGACGGGGATGGGGGGAAGCAAATGAGTACAAAACAAATCTGGTCTATTTCTTGTTGTGATCCACTCCATCTATCTTTTACATCTTTGGCTGGCAGCAGACGGTGCAGAAGGACTGCATGCCATCCTCATCTTATGGCTGCTCGGCAGAAAATGGTGCAATACGACTGCTAGCAATCCGTATCGTCTGCCTGCTCACCATAAGACGGTTCAATAGGACTGACTGCAGGACTAAAGAGAATGACCTGGTCAAGTCACTCCAAATTTAGTCTCTGCGCCCATGTCTGCCCAGGCGCTCCTGGCCGATGTGGCCAGGAGCACCTCGGACATGACTATGACGGCTACTGGTCGTATTGCACCGTCTGCTGCCAGAAGGCAATGGGTTGCTGCTACTGTGTAGCAATGCAGTACCGCGTCTGCCAGCACCCAGGAGACATACGGTGGCGGTTACCTGAGCGGGCTCCATGCTTGCCATGGTATGGCGTCTGCACAGGTAACTCAGGAAAAAAGGCACGAAACGATTGTCTGCCCTTGCTTTCACGGAGGGAGGGAGGGAACAGGGGCTTGATATGTACCCAGAACCACCCGCGACAATGTTTTAGCCCCATCAGGCATTGGGATCTCAACCCAGAATTCCAATGGGCAACGGAGAGTGCGGGAATTGTGGGATAGCTACCCACAGTGCAACACTCCGGAAGTCAACACTTGCCTCGGTACTGTGGAAGCACTCTGCCGAGTTAATGCACTTAGAGCATTTTCTGTGGGGACACACACACTCAAATATATAAAATCGATTTCTAAGAAAACAACTTCTATAAATTCGACCTAATTCCGTAGTGTAGACATACCCTTAGAGACTATTTCTAAAGACTTCTATAGCTTCTGGGATGCCTTTCAGATGCTGTAGGCATACTAGAGCTGCTCCTAAATAGTGAAAAGAAAAGGAGTACTTGTGGCACCTTAGAGACTAACCAATTTATTTGAGCATGAGCTTTCGTGAGCTACAGCTCACTTCATCGGATGCATACCATGGAAACTACAGCAGACTTTACATACACACAGAGAATATGAAACAATACCTCCTCCCACCCCACTGTCCTGCTGGTAATAGCTTATCTAAAGTGATCATCAAGTTGGGCCATTTCCAGCACAAATCCATGTTTTCTCACTCCCCCACCCCCATACACACACAAACTCACTCTCCTGCTGGTAATAGCTCATCCAAACTGACCACTCTCCAAGTTTAAATCCAAGTTAAACCAGAACATCTGGGGTGGGGGGGGGGGGAGGAAAAAACAAGGGGAAATAGGCTACCTTGCATAATGACTTAGCCACTCCCAATCTCTATTTAAGCCTAAATTAATAGTATCCAATTTGCAAATGAATTCCTATTCAGCAGTTTCTCGCTGGAGTCTGGATCTGAAGTTTTTTTTGTTGTAAGATAGCGACCTTCATGTCTGTGATTGCGTGACCAGAAAGATTGAAGTGTTCTCCGACTGGTTTATGAATGTTATAATTCTTGACATCTGATTTGTGTCCATTTATTCTTTTACGTAGAGACTGTCCAGTTTGACCAATGTAAATGGCAGAGGGGCATTGCTGGCACATGATGGCATATATCACATTGGTGGATGTGCAGGTGAATGAGCCTCTGATAGTGTGGCTGATGTTATTAGGCCCTGTGATGGTGTCCCCTGAATAGATATGTGGGCACAGTTGGCAACGGGCTTTGTTGCAAGGATAAGTTCCTGGGTTAGTGGTTCTGTTGTGTGGTATGTGGTTGTTGGTGAGTATTTGCTTCAGGTTGCGGGGCTGTCTGTAGGCAAGGACTGGCCTGTCTCCCAAGATTTGTGAGAGTGTTGGGTCATAGAATATCATAGAATCATAGAATATCAGGGTTGGAAGGGACCCCTGAAGGTCATCTAGTCCAACCCCCTGCTCGAAGCAGGACCAATTCCCAGTTAAATCATCCCAGCCAGGGCTTTGTCAAGCCTGACCTTAAAAACCTCTAAGGAAGGAGATTCTACCACCTCCCTAGGTAACGCATTCCAGTGTTTCACCACCCTCTTAGTGAAAAAGTTTTTCCTAATATCCAACCTAAACCTCCCCCACTGCAACTTGAGACCATTACTCCTCGTTCTGTCATCTGCTACCATTGAGAACAGTCTAGAGCCATCCTCTTTGGAACCCCCTTTCAGGTAGTTGAAAGCAGCTATCAAATCCCCCCTCACTCTTCTCTTCCGCATACTAAACAATCCCATTTTCCTCAGCCTCTCCTCATAACTCATGTGTTCCAGTCCCCTAATCATTTTTGTTGCCCTCCACTGGACTCTTTCCAATTTATCCACATCCTTCTTGTAGTGTGGGGCCCAAAACTGGACACAGTACTCCAGATGAGGCCTCACCAACGTTGAATAGAGGGGAACGATCACGTCCCTTGATCTGCTCGCTATGCCCCTACTTATACATCCCAAAATGCCATTGGCCTTTGGCACACTGCTGACTGGCACACTGCTGACTCATATCCAGCTTCTCGTCCACTGTCACCCCTAGGTCCTTTTCCGCATAACTGCTGCCTAGCCATTCGGTCCCTAGTCTGTAGCGGTGCATTGGATTCTTCCATCCTAAGTGCAGGACCCTGCACTTATCCTTATTGAACCTCATCAGATTTCTTTTGGCCCAATCCTCCAATTTGTCTAGGTCCTTCTGTATCCTATCCCTCCCCTCCAGCATATCTACCACTCCTCCCAGTTTAGTATCATCCGCAAATTTGCTGAGAGTGCAATCCACACCATCCTCCAGATCATTTATGAAGATATTGAACAAAACTGGCCCCAGGACCGACCCTTGACTCCACTTGATACCGGCTGCCAACTAGACATGGAGCCATTGATCACTACCCGTTGAGCCTGACAATCTAGCCAGCTTTCTACCCACTTTATAGTGCATTCATCCAGCCCATACTTCTTTAACTTGCTGACAAGAACACTGTGGGAGACCGTGTCAAAAGCTTTGCTAAAGTCAAGAAAGAATACATCCACTGCTTTCCTTTAGGATAGGTTGTAGATCCTTAATAATGCGTTGGAGGGGTTTTAGTTGGGGGCTGAAGGTGACGGCTAGTGGCGTTCTGTTATTTTCTTTGTTAGGCCTGTCCTGTAGTAGGTAACTTCTGGGAACTCTTCTGGCTCTATCAATCTGTTTCTTTACTTCCGCAGGTGGGTATTGTAGTTGTAAGAAAGCTTGACAGAGATCTTGTAGGTGTTTGTCTCTGTCTGAGGGGTTGGAGCAAATGCGGTTGTATCGCAGAGCTTGGCTGTAGACAATGGATCGTGTGGTGTGGTCAGGGTGAAAGCTGGAGGCATGCAGGTAGGAATAGCGGTCAGTAGGTTTCCGGTATAGGGTGGTGTTTATGTGACCATTGTTTATGAGCACTGTCGTGTCCAGGAAGTGGATCTCTTGTGTGGACTGGACCAGGCTGAGGTTGATGGTGGGATGGAAATTGTTGAAATCATGGTGGAATTCCTCAAGGGCTTCTTTTCCATGGGTCCAGATGATGAAGATGTCATCAATATAGCGCAAGTAGAGTAGGGGCTTTAGGGGACGAGAGCTGAGGAAGCGTTGTTCTAAATCAGCTATAAAAATGTTGGCATACTGTGGGGCCATGCGGGTACCCGTAGCAGTGCCGCTGATCTGAAGGTATACATTGTCCCCAAATGTAAAATAGTTATGGGTAAGGACAAAGTCACAAAGTTCAGCCACCAGGTTAGCCGTGACATTATCGGGGATAGTGTTCTTGACGGCTTGTAGTCCATCTTTGTGTGGAATGTTGGTGTAGAGGGCTTCTACATCCATAGTGGCCAGGATGGTGTTATCAGGAAGATCACCGATGGATTGAAGTTTCCTCAGGAAGTCAGTGGTGTCTCGAAGGTAGCTGGGAGTGCTGGTAGCGTTGGGCCTGAGGAGGGAGTCTACATAGCCAGACAATCCTGCTGTCAGGGTGCCAAACCTGAGATGATGGGGTGCCCAGGATTTCCAGGTTAGAATATCCCAGGTCGGGGTTCCAGGGGTGTGTCTGTGCGGATTTGATCTTGTGCTTTTTCAGGAAGTTTCTTGAGCAAATGCTGTAGTTGCTTTTGGTAACTCTCAGTGGGATCATAGGGTAATGGCTTGTAGAAACTCGTGTTGGAGAGCTGCCGAGCAGCCTCTTGTTCATATTCCGACCTATTCATGATGACAACAGCACCTCCTTTGTCAGCCTTCTTGATTATGATGTCAGAGTTGTTTTTGAGGCTGTGGATGGCATTGCGTTCCGCATGGCTGAGGTTATGGGGCAAGTGATGCTGCTTTTCCACAATTTCAGCCCGTGCACGTTGGCGGAAGCACTCTATGTAGAAGTCCAGTCTGCTGTTTCGACCTTCAGGAGGAGTCCACCTAGAATCCCTCTTTCTGTAGTGTTGGTAGGGAGATTTGTGCTGGATTTGTGCTGGAAATGGCCCACCTTGATTATCATGCACATTGTAGGGAGAGTGGTCACTTTGGATGAGCTATTACCAGCAGGATAGTGAGTTTGTGTGTGTGGTTTTTGGGAGGGGGGTGAGGGGGTGAGAGAACCTGGATTTGTGCAGGAAATGGCCCAACTTGATGATCACTTTAGATAAGCTATTACCAGCAGGACAGTGGGGTGGGAGGAGGTATTGTTTCATATTCTCTGTGTGTATATAAAGTCTGCTGCAGTTTCCACGGTATCCATCTGATGAAGTGAGCTGTAGCTCACGAAAGCTCATGCTCAAATAAATTGGTTAGTCTCTAAGGTGCCACAAGTACTCCTTTTCTTTTTGCGAATACAGACTAACACGGCTGTTACTCTGAATCCTAAATAGTGTGTACTCTGACTTAAATTTTTGTGTTTTGAGGACAATGGATAAGATGATTAATTCTCTGATCGCTTGGGTTCCATCCCTAAGTGCTCTGTAAAAGGTTATGGGCATCAAGTTCTTATTGTGGTGTGGCATGACATTTTCCATTTGATTCCATGTGCTAGAAGTGCAGTTTTAAGCAGCAAGAGGTATATTCACCAGACTTGTCTGAGGCTTCTCCAGTGTCCTTAGCACCTGCTGGCATCATCATTAAGGTTCCCAACTTGACCCTAAAGCAGGGGTGGGCACACTACTGCCTGCAGGCTGGATTTGGCCCACCAGCCATTTTAATCTGGCCCTCGAACTCCTGCTGGGGAGCGGGTTCTGGGGCTTTCCCCCTCCAGCACCCCAGCTTGGGGGCAGAGTCAGGGGCCACTTCACATGGCTCCGAGAAGCAGCAGCATGGCCCTCCTCCGGCTCCTATGCATAGGGGCAGCCAGGGTCTCTCCTCTGCACGCTGCCCTGCCCCAAGCACCGCCCCCGCAGCTTCCATTGGCCGGCAACCGCAGCCAATGGGAGCTGAAGGGGCGGTGCCTGCGGATGGGGCAGTGTGCAGAGCTGCCTGGCAGCGCCTCTGCATAGGAGCCAGAGAAGGGACATGCCGCTGCTTCCGGGAACTGCTTGCAGTAAGCATCGCCCGGAGCCTGCGCCCCTGAACCTCTCACCATGCCCCAACCACCTGCCCCAGCCCTGATCCCCCTCTCATCCTCCAGAGCACTCTCCTGCACCCCAAATCCCTCATCTGCAGCCCCACCCCAGAGCCTGCAGCCTTAGCCATAGCCTGCACCCCTTCCCGCACCCCTTCCCACACCCCAACCCTCTGCCCCAGCCATGATTCCCCCTCCTGCCCTCTGAACCCCTCGGTCCCAGCCCAGAGCACCCTCTTACACCCCAAACTCCTCAGCCCCAGCCCAGAGGCTGTACCACCAGCCAGAGCCCTCACTCTCTGCCCCCTCTCCCGCGTCCCAGCCCAGAGCCCCCTCCCGCACCCTGAACTCATTTCTGGCCCCACCCAAGAGTCCACACCCCTAACCCCAATTTTGTGAGCTTTCATGGCCCACCATACAATTTCTATTCCCAGATGTGGCCCTGAGGCCAAAAAGTTTGCCCCCCCCCGTCCTAAAGGCATGAAATGTGACTGTTGCACTAAACCGAGGAGGGAATCTTGCCCCCCTGTGGCTGGTTTCAGAACTGTGGCCTCTTCCTTTAGTTCCATGCATATTTCCTCGTCTTTTTATCCCTGAGAGCACCTGTCCTTTACCAGCAGTGACTGACATGTTTTCTAAGCCATCAACATCTTCCTCCATAAGCTTGGTTTCTCAACTTCACTGCAATCCAGTAGCTTCTGCATTATAACCTCAATGCCAGCTCTGGTGGAGGATAATTGCTCATTAGTTTACATAACAAATTTACAGACACAAGTGCCTGATGTAAAATAATCCATCAGGCTGCTTGTTTCACACTTGCAGTTTAGAATTTGTTCTTTGGTGGAGAAGTCTGCGGAGACTGTCCAGGGATAATGTGGACTTTAAGGAAGTACACAAAAGACATAGAGGATTGGAATTTTTCTTTGATATACATGCTGTTTGCTCAGAGATTCTCTGAGGCTAAGGCCTTTTGTTTTTGAGGCACTTCCTTCCAAGTCTTAACTTTTTTTTTTTCTTAAGAGGGATTGCAACACACGCTGTCGTTAGTCCAGTTTGCAGGATTCAGCAAATAACTAGAGCCCTGCAAATCTGCGGATATCTGCTTTATATCCACGGAGCATGTTTGCAAATCGTGGATCGGATGAGGGTACAAATTTTATATCCGCGCGGGGCTCTTCAAGTAACTCTTCTTTTTAAACTTCAAGGCTAGGGTTTGTGATACTGATGTCTGTCTTTATGGGAGTGCTCTCTCACCTTGTATAGTGAATAGTTTTCCCCTTTGAAATTTTCCTTTTACTTAACTAAAAGTTTTTAGTAATAGTGCTGAGCGGAAGAGCAAGAAGAGTGGGCTAAAAACCCTGCTATTGCAGTAGGAGGACCAAAAGCTTTGGTTCAGCCTGACTGACTGGGGAGGAGCATAAACAGTCCAGCCAGGTTGTTTTTGGATGCGAGGAACTGAAGTTGAGTTCTCAAACATTGACAACTACAACTCCATCTATAACATAAAACTATCTCAAGATTTAAATAAGTTTCTTAACAGTTAACTGTGGTAGATCATTCAAATACTCCAAGTATTTGAGTCCTGGAAGGATTTTATTAAATGAAAACAAAAATGCTAAAGTGTTTGTATGTAGTTTGGCTGTCCAGCAGCCACTTACAGTTGTATCAATGTGCTATATATTCTTTCCTCTACCTCCAAGAATCCACTTGAATGATGCTCAAGTGAACGTCAAGTTTAATTTTATCATATTAAGCAAGATGCAGAACACACATTTAAGTAATTGTGTTTTACAATATGCCAAAAAAAGCACTTATTCACGATTGCCAAAATTAATACATAGATGTCTAGAGACAAAAATAAGTTGAGGCCCTTCAGTATGTCCTAACCAGACACTGTTTAGGATGGAGCCACCCTGAACCAACTGATAGTGACATCACTTCCCTTGATTGAACTCCAGTAACAAACTGTGGGGGGAAACACCCACAATACCAGAGACAGATATAATTCTTGCCAATCTCTTCCTAACACTTCAGTATTACCTGAATTTTATCCAGATTGATCTTCAGACAGGTAGTTCTCATCCATATCTCGGTGTGTCTTGCCTTTGGCCGGGCATACACCAGCATTAGTTGGAATAGGTAAAATGGGCATAGGAAACTGGATATTGTTATTCCAAAAGTACCCTTGCTCTTGCCTCCTCACTGACCCTCCTAATGGATCGAAAAGGGCAAGATGGGATTTTGTGCTGCTACTCCACACCACCGCCACCGCATAGGCCTTGTCTAAATGCAGAAACTGCACTCAGTTTAAGGGGAGGGAAGGGGGCTGTATCAGTTTAAGTGACTCAGTACTGCTTTGTGTGTGGACATTCTTTCTGTAGACGTAAACCTGGCTGACATCCATTTAGTTTGTTCTGTTATTCAGGATAAATGCTGGGGATTGTGATTGGAGGTTACCATATATATATATATATGGTGTGTGTGTGTGTGTGTGTGTGTGTGTAAATTTATATTTTTACACACACACACACACACACACACACACCAAAAAATACACTAGACAAGTCCATGGAGGACAGGTCCATCATTGGCTATTAGCCAAGATCGTCAGGGTTGTGACACCATGTTTGCAGCAATCCTAAACCTCTGACCGCAAGAAACTGAGAGGGGAAGATGGGTGGATCGCTTCAACTGCCCTGTAGTGGCACTAGCCGCTGTCAGACAGGATACAGGCCTAGTAGACCATTGTTCTGATTGTATGACATTTCTTATGTTGGAAAATAGGCCACAGGACATTAGATGAAAACCTTATGTTAAACACCGAGGTTTTCACTCAATATGATCCGTCTTCTCTCTTCTGACTACACTGAGCTTGTAATAAACAACGATCAGTGATTTTTGCCTTTCTGTGTTGTTTAGTTACTTTGTTACTGAGCTTGAAAATTAGGGTAGGATGTAAAGCTTTAAAACATACATTAAGGCTTTGAAAATACATTAAGCATTAACTCTTCAGTACTCTGAGGGGTGGGGAGGATTTGGGTATCTCTTCTTTTCAGGGACTCTTATCCCAAGGAGGTGCTGGGGGGATGATTTAATAGGAGTTATCAGTTCAGTAACAGGCACGGCATATGTCCCATGGAACATATATATTTTTTTTATACTGGTGCAAGCCACCCAATTAAATTTTTGACACAACAGTTTGCTGCCTCTTAAACTTAGAGATAATGAACATATAGGAAGCTATTTACCATAATCACTGATCAGGCCTCTTTCCTGTTGGTTGAGGAAAGGCTGTTTAATCTGTTGCAGCTAGACACTCAGTACAATAGTGCCCATCGTGTGAGGGAATCTGAAAACTTGAGGATGGATTCAGCCAGAGTATGTGCCATTCTATCCTTGAGCAGTGTGAGAGAGATGGTAGTGTTGGATGTCTTCACAAGAGTTGGGAAGCTTGTCTCTTTAACACATGGAGCCCTGAGGAAATTGACAAGCTAGAACGTACACAAATGTATTGGATCTTTGTGCAGTCTGTTTGCGTGTTAAAGCTTTTCAAATCTCCACTTTCCCACTTGTCCTCTCCCCCCCACAAGTGGCTCAGGTGCTGATAAATAGCACTGCTGTGTGATATAGAACATTCACTGACTGTGTGTAGCGCTGTCCAGCCTGACTATTTAGATTGTGACATGTGGAGACTGTAAATGATTACAGTTTATTGCAGCCAAATCTTTGACCATGCAGGTGGATCAATACCTGAAAGTCTTGGAACACATTCCATCAGATCAAAAGCAGTTTCTTCAGTGTATATCAGAAATGACCGTATTGCAGAGAAACAAGGCTGCATCCTGGCAGTCAGTGCAGGCATATGGAAGGCAAGTCAAAATTAATGCTCCATATTTTAAGCCCAATTCAAGAATGCACTTCAGCAATCAACCTTGATCTTGGATCCCCTTCCTTTGGAAATTATTACAGCGTATTCTTGAAAGAATGGGAATCGAGGCTGATGGTACGTGAATGAGAGAGAGGTTATTTAATAGTAGCTGTGGTTCTTAGCCTTATTTGTTAGTATAGAACCACGCTGATTACATTGAAATAACTGGGGTCTCTGGGTTACTGCTCACCATCACCTCACTTGGAACGGTTGTATAGTGAAGGTATGTCTGTGGCCACAAAGATCATGGCATTAAGGAGATCAAACTTAAGTGCTAAGAGTTGCCTACATGTCCAGGAGAGGAAATCTGCTGCCAAAGTGCTCAATCGCTCTTCTCCTCTTCCCCCCCCCCCCCTTTCCTCTGTTCAGCTGTGAGCAAGAGGTTTTATTAGCTGAAGTCTTTGAATTTTTCCAAAAAGACTGTAGTATAGTAGTTTTGAGGCTTTTCTCGAAATATAAAATGCAAACACCAGTGGTGGCCAACCTGAGCCTGAGAAGGAGCCAGAATTTACCAGTGTATATTGCCAAAGACCCACAGTAATACATCAGCACCCCGTCAGCTCCCCCCGCTCCAGCCCCCAGTGCCTCTCACCCACCCGCATCCCTGCCAGCAGCCCCGCCAGTCAGCGCCTCGTGCAATCAGCTGTTTCGCATGTGCAGGAAGCTCGGGGTGGAGGTGGGGGTGGGGACGAGGGGGGGAAGCAGTGAGTGCATGGCAGGCTTGGGGGAAGGGGTGGAGTGATGGCAGAGTAGGGGGTTGAGCAGTGAGCACCCCCTGGCACATTGGAAAGTTAATGTCTGTAGCTCCAGCCCCAGAGTCAGCGCGTATGCAAGGAGCTGCATATTATCCTCAAAAGAGCCGCATGCAGCTCCGGAGCCACAGGTTGGCCACCCCTGCAAACACAATTGGCATGGCTCATAACTTCATACTAGCTGACAAATGCCACAGCTTCCTGAGTAATTAACTTGCTTTTTGTCACAGCTGTAAATTGCTTTTACAAAAAAAAATTACAATGCTAAATTTGGTTTCTTCTTCAAAATTCTCTATTCTGTGAATTAATCTTTTGGAAAAAAATCTTAAATTCATGCAAAATGCTAAATCCTCAGTCCTCTTAAATATACTGTAAAATAGAATGGCACTTATTAATGAAGCCGTAAACAGTGCTACTTGAGTGGTCTTTCAAAGGCAAAATGATGGTGCATGGATGGAATAAAACATAATTTTCACAGTGACTACTGATCTGTAGATACAGGATTTTAGCCTCCAGCATGATCATGCTCTCATCCTGGAAAAGTATTACACACACAACTTGACGTTTTAATTTCCCTCTTGGATGGAAAAACAAAAATCTGACATGTACATTAAACCTAAGCCATAACTCCCCTTCTTTCTTTTACCCCCTCAAAGATAGACTATGGATTTCATGTGTCTTCCTGCAAACTGCTGACTAGAAGATTGGGGTGGGTGGGTGGAGGAGAAGAGTTCAGGCACTCTTTGCATTTCTTTATAGTTGTGAGGGCATTTAGTGCTAGTAGGCAAGTGATACTCCTGTTGCAGCTGGGCATGAGGGGGAAATAAAGCATAGAGTTTTAACTTGGACAAGATCACACAGTCAGTGAAAGTCTGGAGTAGAACCCTGATCCAGAAATCCTGATTCAAAGTGCCATGCTCTGACGGTTAGACATGTTCTTATTCTACTTTTTTAGACTGAATGTTCATATGTAGCTTGTTTCCATGATGCTGATATGTCATGAATATTCTGGGTTCACTTCAAAGTGTGGTATTGTGTCCCAGGCCTCCAAGCCTACTCTGATCCTATCTCCTCGCCTAACTCTCACAATGCAGGGAATAATAAGCATTTCTTGTTACTTCCAGTAATGACCGGATTGAACAAAGAAATTTAAGGGGGGAATACTGACGGGGGAGCGTGGGGAGAATCTTGGACACATTCCTCCCATGGCCTGAAGGAAGGGTGGAGCATCTTTGGGAGAGTAATCAAATGGAACAAAGACTCCTGACCCCACTCTGTTCTTCGCAGGGTGGGAAATAATAATCTCTTAGTAACCACCTCCAGAAGGGTTTGGATCAGGGCAGAATTCCTTGCCTGTTGGCGATAAAGGGGTGCAATGTGTTAGTGTGCACATGCTTCCTTGTATACTTGGAACCATAGTCCATGGTAGGGTGGCCTCTTGTTCTTCAGCTTTAACTGTGGTTATATCTGTTTATGAATACTAAAAGCATTAGTCATCCTGTTTAAACAAGTAGTGACTGGAAGGAATATGGAAGGGAGGACTTAGAGTAAGAAAAGGATCCTGGCGGGGTGGGAGGGAAGCAGACAACAGGGGCAGGAGGGGAAGAGCAGAGAAAACAGCATATCCTATAATCACAGGCAGTTCTTTGTTACACCAGAAAATAATTGAATGTATTAATTTTTGCTCCAGCCTAGTTAAATGGCTTGAGTGATAGCTTAGCTCGGTGTACCTCCATCCCTTGCCTTTCCAATGTGCCAAACCGCAATAGTGTCTAGGCTCATGGAAATAAAATGAGCATTTTATAGTTCACAGTTCAGAAAGGTGCTTGCGTATTTGTTTTTTTGTGGGGTTTTTTTTTGGTGGTGGTCTTTGTTGGGTTAAGTTAAATGGAGAACATTTTGCTAAGATTCTAGAATGTCTCATTCAAGATTATTTGAAAATGTTTATGATCTTCTGACCTTTAAAAAAAATATGCATTATTGAAAGATCGAGTATCAGAGGGGTAGCCGTGTTAGTCTGGATCTGTAAAAGCGGCAGAGTCCTGTGGCACCTTGTAGACTAACAGACAAAGTGGGTATTCACTCATGAAAGCTTATGCTCCAATATGTCTGTTAGTCTACAAGGTGCCACAGGACTCTTTGCCTCTTTGAAAGATCAAGAACACTCTCACTGAATTGACGCTCATGGTAGAACACACAAACCCCCAAAACTATGACTTACTACAGAGTGCCAATAGTTCCAATTAGGGATGAGGTCTTGTTGTGCTAATGCCATACAGATACATACAGAGATGTGTTCCCTGCCTAGAAGTTATATTTTTCTCAAATGCTAATATTGCACAGGTCCTGTTTCTTAGTCTACGTATCAGACTGTGAGCCAAACTATTCTCCAACATGTTCCTCTAAACCAGTGGTCTCCAACCTTTTTATGCCCAAGATCACTTTTTGAATTTACAGGCAACCCAAGATTTACCCCGCCCCTTCCCAAGGCCTCACCCTGCTCACTCCATTCCCCCCTCTCTGTCGCTCGTTCTCCCCCACCCTCACTCACTTTCACCGGGCAGGGGTCTGGGAAGGGATGTGGGCTCTGGGCTGGGGCTGAGGGGTTCTCAGTGTGGGAGGGGGCTCTGGGCTGAGCCTGGGACAGGGGGTTGGGATGCAGGAGGAGTTGAGGGGTGCAAACTCTGGGAGGGAGTTTGGGTGCAGGAGGGGGGCTCAGGGCTGGGGCAGGAGGTTGGGGTACAGGAGGGGGTACAGGGTGCTGGCTCCTGCCAGGCAACACTTACCTCAGGCAGCTCCCTGTCGGCGGCACAGCAAGGCTAAGGCAGGCTCCCTGCCTGCCCCAGCCCCACACTGCTCCCGGAAGGGGCCAGTGCATCTTTGTGGCCCAATGGGAGCATGGCCTCTGCATGCTGCTCCTCTCTGCAGGCACCGTCCCCTCAGCTCCCATTGGCCATTCCTGGCCAGTGGGAGCTGTGGGGGTGGTGCTTGCAGGCAAGAGCAGGGCATGGAGACTCCTGCGCCTGCCTACCCCCACCCCACACACATACACACACCCTCATGGGGCTGCGGGGCCGCGCTGCCCGCTTCCAAGAGCAGTGTGCGGCCGGGACAGGCAGGGAGCCTGCGTTAGTGGCAGCCCCGCTGCACCACCAGAGTTTGCAATTGTCTGGGAGAGTGTCTGGGATCAGCCAGTCGATCGTGATCAACAGGTTTTTGACCACTGCTCTAAGCTTAAGTTTTCATGAATGAACTGTACTTACTTCTAACACATTTTTTTTAAAAACCTCTGAACTTCAGATTGAAGTTCACATATTATGTGATGTGTAGCCATTTGTTCAGGTTATATCCTGGAAATTGACTCGTGGCATACACACTAAAACTTGAATGTCAAGACCAACTGTTCTTGCTGTTGACTAGGTGCTCCGTTTTCATACGCAACCAGGAAAAATATTGCCTTGCCTATTCTGAATCTTTTTGTCTGTACAGTATACACCTGAGGTCCTGTCATCTGTGCGTTATTGCAAATGGGAATTTGAGTTGACATTATCTATATCCTTGACACTTACACAATGTGTGGAAAGAATTTACCAAACAAATTTTTTTTTTAAATTTTCACTAGATAAGCTTATTTTTGGCTTGATTAACTGCTAAGCATTTTTCGGGGTTCTGTGCCGTAAAAGCACTGATCTGTATTTCACAAACTATCTGACAGTATAAAACAGTGGATCCAGGTTAACACTTATACACTGGAAAATTTTGTATTTCATGAAGATGTGGTCTAAGTATAATTCTGGATGTCATGGATCATGGTGCATGCTATGGCTTGTACCCTTCTGCAATCTTGTGTGAGTGTAACTTCCTAGTGATAGGCACTGAGCCTCCACTTCACTCAAGAGGGATTCCCGTGACTGATACCTTCAGACTGGGCCTCTAGGCCTCAGCACCCCATTTCGCACCATGGCTCGTTAAGCAGAGCCAGATTAGTTTGGTTCCCTGGAGGAGTAGTCTAGCTCTCAGAAGCTTTGTAACCAGAAAGCATATTCAGTGACACAATTCAGTGTTTTTAAAAAAACAAACAATTTAATTGTTAACAGGAACACTGTGGTCAAGGAAGAGTTAAAATAGCAAAGCAGCCTTATATATAGGACTCTTACCTAACCTTTCCTAACTTCTCCTTGCTTAAGTAATCAGGCTCTGCTTAGCCCAGGCTGCCTTCCTCCTTGAGTTGTAGGGAACCTTCATGTCTGCTGCTCCTATCTCTGTCTCCAGAGCATCTCTACCAGAGGCCTCTTCCACTTTGTCAGACCTTGTAGTTAACAGAACCCAGCCCTTTTTGCTTCAGCTGTCCCACCTTAAGGATTGATCGGGAGGATCCTTTTCCAAAGAGGGGATGCCAGGTGGGCCAGAGACAGTACTTGAAATCCTTATCACCTCTATCCCTGGTGAAGTACTGGGGGACTGAGTCAATTCAGATAATTTTCTCTTCCTGGTCACGTTGGTGGAGAGCTCTGTGCCGAAGTTAACCCTTTGAGTCTAGCTAGTTCACATTACAGAAGTAGGTGGGTAAACTGAGTCTTGCATAACATTCCTGAAAATAGTGCAATAATGCCCCATGTTTTCCACGCTGGGGAAACTGATAGCAAAAGTTCAATTTCTTCTTGCTCTCACCTCTACTCTTCCCCATTTTTAGGTCCTTGAGTTTCCTAATGCATAAGATGTTGAATGGAGAGTCCAGCAATAACTGGGCTTCATGGCGTTTAAGCAGGAATTTTCACCCTACTTTTATTTTTGTTTCATTGTTCTGATGGAATTGCAAAACTTTTTGGTAGGTTGGGGGAAGAAAGATTAAAATATGGGAGGGGAACTTAAGATTCTAGGATACTAGCAAATGTAGTGCTTTTATTTAGTGTTTCTGGCCTGCAAGTCTCCAAGGACCAGAAATCATTGAAGCTCCCATAATCAACTATGGCTGCCACTTTGGAATCACTCTTGAAGACTGAGTCCCAGTAGTCACTTGGAAGCCATTTAATGGGAGACACATTTGGGTAGGTGTACTGTCATTTTACAAATGGCTAATGGATAACATGCCAAAATCCTGTGGTGGCTTTGTTTTGGCAACTCTCTCTTTGAATGCTATACCTTGGTATAAATGGCTGTATTACTACACTTTCAATTATGTTGTCATATCTGTTGTAGGAGTCTTTAAGACTAAAGATCTTTAGTCTTAAAAAAAGAGCGGGGGGGGGGCAGGGAGAATTATCAATGGACATAGCAAATGGGTAGACTATTTTGTAGTTGAGGTACTGTTCCTATGAGTACAGTCAGAAGTTAAATTCTGCATTATTAGTGGAGCAGTTCTGTAAGTAACTCCGGAAGACTGAGGATGCAAGGATTTAAGGTATGGAATTTTTCTGGCTTGTCTGCCTGCATTTCTGTCCCTTTCTACTTTCAACCGGCTTGAGGCAGGACATCTAACTTCCGTGTGATGTACAAGTTAATTACTGGATGCCTGTGTTACTTGGATGCCTGTGATACTAAACTGGGAGGAGTGGTAGATACGCTGGAGGGGAGGGATAGGATACAGAAGGACCTAGACCAATTGGAAGATTGGGCCAAAAGGAATCTGATGAGGTTCAATAAGGATAAGTGCAGGGTCCTGCACTTAGGACGGAAGAACCCAATGCACAGCTACAGACTAGGGACCGAATGGCTAGGCAGCAGTTCTGCAGAAAAGGACCTAGGGGTGACAGTGGACGAGAAGCTGGATATGAGTCAGCAGTGTGCCCTTGTTGCCAAGAAGGCCAATGGCATTTTGGGATGTATAAGTAGGGGCATAGCGAGCAGATCGAGGGACGTGATCGTTCCCCTCTATTCGACATTGGTGAGGCCTCATCTGGAGTACTGTGTCCAGTTTTGGGCCCCACACTTCAAGAAGGATGTGGATAAATTGGAGAGAGTCCAGCGAAGGGCAACAAAAATGATTAGGGGACTGGAACACATGAGTTATGAGGAGAGGCTGAGGGAGCTGGGATTGTTTAGCCTGCAGAAGAGAAGAATGAGGGGGGATTTGATAGCTGCTTTCAACTACCTGAAAGGGGGTTCCAAAGAGGATGGCTCTAGACTGTTCTCAATGGTAGCAGATGACAGAACGAGGAGTAATGGTCTCAAGTTGCAGTGGGGGAGGTTTAGATTGGATATTAGGAAAAACTTTTTCACTAAGAGGGTGGTGAAACACTGGAATGCGTTACCTAGGGAGGTGGTAGAATCTCCTTCCTTAGAGGTTTTTAAGGTCAGGCTTGACAAAGCCCTGGCTGGGATGATTTAACTGGGAATTGGTCCTGCTTTGAGCAGGGGGTTGGACTAGATGACCTTCTGGGGTCCCTTCCAACCCTGATATTCTATGATTCTATGATTCTATGGATGATTAACAGAGCTGATTTCAGATTAGTTTAACACACACTGTTCTGAAGGCTGTAGTAATGGGCTATCTTGAGCTAGATTTCATTTTGCTTCACTGTGGTGGGCCAGTTCTCAAAGTGTAGTTTCCAATCTGAGGCTCCGAAAGGCACTTGCGTTTTTTTTCCCCCACTTCGTTAAAGTGAATCTCAGTGTTTTGTGCCCTCTGATTGTGAAAAACAGCACGAAAATCTTGATGCTGTGCACCCACATTCCTGAAATACCCACGTTGTACTCTAAAATGAGATGATTATACTTAAAATCAACAGGAAACCCAAAGAATTCTAAAATGCAGTATTCTAGCTCTTATTCAGACCAAAAGGCTTTGAAGTTAAATATCTCTCATCATGATGCACAAAATGTCTCTAGGACTAGCAATTGAGCTTTGCTGCTGAAGCAGTTTAGTGAATGAGAAATCTTAAAATGATTTAAGAACCCATCTGACAAATCTAGTGACAAATGGTAATTGCCTCAGTCTTTCTTCCAAAAGAGAATAAACCATAATATTCTGTCTTCCTGCTGTTTTAACCTATAGTGAGCATGCTTTAACTCCATTGGTCATGGTACCTATGTTAAATGAGAAAAGACTGTGTTCATTAGACAGGGAAGGTAAATGCCTAGCTCTCTTAGTAGTGCTCACTCGCATCACTTCTGGTCCAAAACTCACCTGTTGGGGGATGTCGGGGACATATATTCATCTCTTCAGTAGCTTCAGAGCATTAAGTTCTGACTGCATATCAGGTGACTTTCTGTGGAAAATTGTGCAAGTTTGTTACTTAAAGGGGAAATGTAGAAAATGTAAACATGTTAATGTTTTAACTCTTACTGTGGCTTGTTTTGGTATGTGATAGTTCTGACCAGCTGTTAGGCTTTCTATACCTATAGAAGGTGGTTTGTTTAATAATAATAATAATAAAAAAAAGCCAACTGCCTTATTTAACTCCTTGCAGTAACATAACCTTAGTGATTGTGTTGGTATTTTCTATTGTTAGTATGGGGAAATGCAAAGGAATACTGGCAGTACTGCAGTAATTGTGTTGAGTGAAACTTGAAAGTTTTTAATGGTCCCCCACTGTCTGTCTGTCATGGCAGCTTAGACTTGCAATTTAACTTTTAAATTCCCTGTTTTTGTTTGCTCATAATAATCTCCAGCTCTTTTACTTCCCTTGACATGGCCTTGTTCCAGCTCAGATGTTTCTCAAATGTTGCAATGTGCAATTGTAATCTAAGATGGTGGGGGGTTAAATTTAAGTGAATAAGTTTGACATGCATAACGTGCTTTGAGGCATTGGGATGGTGATCAGCTGGAGGGGCATAGAATACTTAGCACAAGTTAGGCTAAGTCTGTTTTTGTTTTGTGATAAGACCATGGAGTTGTGCATTTATTTTATACCTCACTAGTGACCCAGCAAACTTTTTTCTTTAAAAATAAAAATATGAAAACCTGTTACTGTAATATGATTGCATATGCAAACAGTTACATTTCTGAAATAGAGGAATCTTGCATAGGATACCTTATAAGTCACTCTACCCTAGTTTATTATGGTGTGCTGTATAATGTGCCAGTCAATAATTTACCAAATGAGTTTGCAGTTACAAGGCAGTTGAGGCAGACTGGAGAGTGGCCTTTATAGGTTGTAGTTAGCTAGTTCTTATAGTTACTGTCTGACCTTCATGCCAGTAAAATGAAATGGAAGTTAATCTGAAACTTGAGTGATGTGGGTCTGACTCTGTAGACATGTTCAAATATGTGGTTGCATGAAGTTAATCCATAGTATTCAGTAAATGGGACTACCCTGAGTAGAGTCCATGAACAACTTTTTTCAGAGTAAATTATCCAACTAATCTTGTTTACAGCATTGTTCAGACTCGTTGAATGACTTCTTAAATGTGATTCTGCCACTGTGATCAATTATGGTTCTGATAGATTCTTGTTTACTATTGGAGATGTGTTGATTTAGAGCTTGACCATGTGAGGTGCTGAGTGCCCTCAACTCCCTTTGGTTTTGATGGAAGTTAAGGGTATTCAGTACCTTTTTATAGGGGATACTTGGCAGGGTTGGGGCTTTTTAATTCCATTAAAGGAGGGAAAATAGGGATGTTTACCTGTTAGTATGGGGTTGGTTTTACAAAAAGACACATTCATCAAACAGGAGTTTTGTGAGGGAACTACACCTAATAAACATACTATAAACTTAGGCCAGTAACCACACCAGCTCCACAAAAAACCTGCAAAAGTAAAAAAGCAGAAGTCCAGCAGCAGCATGGAGGCTATCCAGTTGACTGTACTGAATGCAGCATGTATGATTACCTGCGTTGTAGACAGGTGTGCTTATGGTGTAAGAAGCTCATGGCCCTCAGACACAATGTGGACTCTTGAAGCCAGAGTAGCTGAACTACTCTGGCTTCTTTGAAAACTCGTGGTGAACAGGGGAAGTCCCGGATGACTGGAAAAAGGCTAATGTAGTGCCAATCTTTAAAAAAGGGAAGGAGGAGGATCCTGGGAACTACAGGCCAGTCAGCCTCACTTCAGTCCCCCGGAAAAATCATGGAGCAGGTCCTCAAAGAATCAATCCTGAAGCACTTACATGAGAGGAAAGTAATCAGGAACAGTCAGCATGGATTCACCAAGGGAAGGTCATGCCTGACTAATCTAATCGCCTTCTATGATGAGATTACTGGTTCTGTGGATGAAGGGACAGCAGTGGATGTATTGTATCTTGACTTTAGCAAAGCTTTTGATACGGTCTCCCACAGTATTCTTGTCAGCAAGTTAAAGAAGTACGGGCTGGATGAATGCACTATAAGGTGGGTAGAAAGTTGGCTAGATTGTCGGGCTCAACGGGTAGTGATCAATGGCTCCATGTCTAGTTGGCAGCCGGTGTCAAGTGGAGTGCCCCAGAGGTCGGTCCTGGGGCCAGTTTTGTTCAATATCTTCATAAATGATCTGGAGGATGGTGTGGATTGCACTCTCAGCAAATTTGCGGATGATACTAAACTGGGAGGAGTGGTAGGTACGGTGGCAGGTAGGGATAGGATACAGAGGGACCTAGACAAATTGGAGGATTGGGCCAAAAGAAATCTGATGGGGTTCAATAAGGATAAGTGCAGGGTCCTGCACTTAGGACGGAAGAACCCAATGCACAGCTACAGACTAGGGACCGAATGGCTAGGCAGCAGTTCTGCGGAAAAGGACCTAGGGGTGACAGTGGACGAGAAGCTGGATATGAGTCAGCAGTGTGCCCTTGTTGCCAAGAAGGCCAATGGCATTTTGGGATGTAGAAGTAGGGGCATAGCGAGCAGATCGAGGGACGTGATCGTCCCCCTCTATTCGACATTGGTGAGGCCTCATCTGGAGTATTGTGTCCAGTTTTGGGCCCCACACTACAAGAAGGATGTGGATAAATTGGAAAGAGTCCAGCGAAGGGCAACAAAAATGATTAGGGGTCTGGAACACATGAGTTATGAGGAGAGGCTGAGGGAACTGGGATTGTTTAGTCTGCAGAAGAGAAGAATGAGGGGGGATTTGATAGCTGCTTTCAACTACCTGAGAGGTGGTTCCAGAGAGGATGGTTCTAGACTATTCTCAGTGGTGGAAGAGGACAGGACAAGGAGTAATGGTCTCAAGTTGCAGTGGGGGAGGTTTAGGTTGGATATTAGGAAAAACTTTTTCACTAGGAGGGTGGTGAAACACTGGAATGCGTTACCTAGGGAGGTGGTGGAATCTCCCTCCTTAGAAGTTTTTAAGGTCAGGCTTGACAAAGCCCTGGCTGGGATGATTTGTTTGGGGATTGGTCCTGCTTTTGAGCAGGGGGTTGGACTAGATGACCTCCTGAGGTCCCTTCCAACCCTGATACTCTATGATTCTATGAACTAGAGGAGCTAAGAGAGATCTAGGGCTGGTCTACCGTGAGAACATGTATTGGCATAGCTATATCTTGTCAGGGATGTGAAAAATTCTCTCACCTGAGAGATGTAGTTATGCTGACCTAATGCCTAGTGTAGACAGTGTTAGGTCAACAGAAGAATTCTTCTGTTGGCCTAGCTACCTGCTCTGAGGGAGGTGGATTACCTGTGCTGATGGCAGAACCCTGCCTGTTGACTTAAGTAGTGACTACACTGAAGCAGTACAGCAGCACCACTGCAGCCGTGTCGCTATAGCATTTTCAGCATAGGCATACCCAGAATTATATAGATGAGACTTTCAGTTACACAATAGAACAGTCCTACCCTTAGTCTGACAGCCTCTGTACTATTAAAGAGGAAGAAGATCTGAGGGAAGGAGAACATCAAGCTGGAGCAGAGGGAAGCAATCCCATAGTTGAGACCTTCCTTCTAGATGATGTTATGGCATCCTTTTACCCCCTCGGGAGGGAATCCCAGTTATTAGGAAGAGCCAGCTAATAGTAATGGGAGTCTTATCTTCAGTAGGCTTTGTTGTTCAGCGAGTTGCACTGTGCCAACTATAATTAATGATCCAGTCTGTTCATGTTAGCTGGCTGAACAATTACTTTAATTGGGCATGGTGCCTTATTTAGCAGGCCCTCAATGCCAGGTGGCTGCTGTTTGCTTAGATGGCCTGGATTTGTACTTCATAGGAGCTTTACATACTGTGGCACTCTGTACCTCAAAGCAGCACCCTGGAACCTTCATATTCACCCTCTCATATAATTATGATACATTTCATACAAAATATGCCATGTAAGAGGTCATATGAAAAGTCATGATCTGCTGAAACCCATTGTTCTGTCCAAATATGTATATTATTAGTGTGTATGAAGTTACGAAATTTTGTTGTATATTTGTTACTGAAATGTAGGGAGGTGAACCACTCCCAGGAGGGTATTACACTATCATTAGCAGGAGAGTTGTAATCAAGGGATTTACAATACTGTAAGAGGCCTGCCCAAGCATCACACAATAGGGGATTGCCCAACTCAGTGACTCAGCAAAGCCCACCAGGACGTGTCTGAGCTAGTATTTTCCAGGCATATGGACTGAGGATATAAAATAGAATAACAGAATATCAGGGTTGGAAGGGACCTCAGGAGGTCATCTAGTCCAACCCTCTGCTCAAAGCAGGACCAATTCCCAACTAAATCCTCCTAAATATCAAAATGGGGGCAGTGGCTTCATGATTTTGCCTTTCTCCTCCCCACCTACACTGGAAGGAACAAGAACGCTGGGAAGACAAAGACTTCAACTAAGGAGTATTAAGAACTGTAACATCTAGTGGAGTGAGAACGTCTTGATCTAAATACTGCCTAGTGTAATAAGGTTTAAGATTTAGCATATGTGCTTACCTTTTATTTTCTTTGGTAATCATCTCTGACCTTTTGTGCCTATCAGTTATAATAACTTTAAAAATCTATCTTTCTGTACTTAAAAAGTCTGTTTTATATTTTACCTAAAACCGTGTGTTTTGGTTGAAGTGCTTGGGAAATCTCAGCTCAGTTTACAAAGGCTTTTGTATGTTCTCCCCATATTGAGGGAGGGGCAGACTGGGTAATAAACTTACGCTGATCAGGCTTCTGGCCTGGGAAGATAGCACAGTTCTGGGGTGCAAAACTGGGGAGCTGGAGGGAATTGGCTGGAGCCTCTGTTGTTGGTTCATGAGTGGCTGGGAGAAGTATTCATGTAACTCAGTTGAGTATGTCCCTGCCTGTGGATGTTTGTGTAAATTCACAAAAGAAAAGGAGTACTTGTGGCACCTTAGAGACTAACCAATTTATTTGAGGATGAGCTTTTGTGACCTACAGCTCACTTCATCGGATGTACCTGCCAGAGGTTTGTAGCTTGCCAACAGCATCACAGTGTGAGAGGGAGCCCAGGTTGGTGGAACAGAGTGCCCAGCAGTCCCACAGTTCGTGCTGCACCCCAGGAAAACCCATCACACATACATCTTCCTCATCTCAGAAACTCCCTCTTCTGTTTTATGTGGGGGAACTTTTCTGAGTCTCATTGCAGGATAGTGCATGCCACATGGATTCCTTTAGTATTTTGAGGTTTATGTGCTCTTTCCTCCATCCTTTTTGTGATGGACTGTTTGCCTTGAGTGAAAGGAGAGAGGTTATGAAGACACTCAATGAATTGTACCTTGGCTCTTTTCGGACTATAGGAGATAGGTAACATAATTGGTGGAAATTCAAAAACACGACTGAAGTTTACTGTTATAGATCTGTGCTATTTGATCAAGTTGTCTGTCTCATGCCAAGGCAGGGTTGGTCTTTGTCTCCCTTGTTGTAGACGTCAATAAACAGAGCAAAGAAAATAAAAAGTGAGTGCAGAAATCATTGCAATGAGGCAAGAGAGCAGTGCTCAAAGCTGCCCTTTCTTGCCCGGGGGCAGTGAGATGTTCTGGATTAATGGTCCCCAACATTTATTTTAAAATGCAATCATTCTGCTTCCTGTTGGACCTCTTAACTTAATTAGACTAAAAAGCTGTGGTGGTAGTGGTGGAGGGGGGCTGCTACAAAAGCAATTTTAAAAAAAAAAAGCTTATGGGATGTAATACTATATACCAATAGTCCAATTTTAGCAAACTTTATTTAGTAGATATAAATTCTTGGGGGGAGCGAAGGGATTTAAGATCAGAATTCCTTCGTTGAATTGGGAGTTGATGAATTGGTATGTCCTCATTCTCCCTTCCTTTCAATATTTCTGTAGTGTCCTAGCAGCCCAGGACATGTGTCCTTGTATGTGAGCCTAGAGTAAGTTTCATGAAAGAAAAAGCATATTCCTGGATATACAGTTCCCACAGAGTGAAACTCCTAGAAAGTACTGTTGAAATAAATGGGGAAATCAAGAACATGATAAAAGTAACCATACAGAGAAATGGCAGCAATTAAGCACTAGGTCTTGCATATCCTGAAGAGACATTCACAATACAGTCTAAAATTGCATTTCTGGCTACAAGCCTTGAACTGGCCAAGCTCATTTAAAGTTTCATCTTGAACAGCTTTCACACAATTGTAAAAATGTCGTCTGTTGCTGATTATAAAGTGATGTGACTATTTTTAAAATATGGGCTCTGCCATATGACATTTAGGAAATTCTGTAAAAGGGCAAGAATATATTTTACCTACACATCAGAAGTTTTTTTTTCCCCCCCCCAACTTCTATCCTGGAAAGACAAACTTTGCCAATATCTGCATTCCGAAGCCTCGCTCTGGCCATATTGCTCATGGCTAGTGCCTTTAGCATCCTTACTAGGCTGAGATGAAATTCATGTTCAGTTAAAATTTTTTTGTTCCATGATCTACCACACTTGATGTCATCAGGAAGATTTTCATCAAGTTACAGTCTTAGATACCTGTAATCTCTCATCTTTTATTTGCCTTTTCCACGAAGGTTGCTTATTTTTTTCCTTATTCAGGTTGTCAAAGAAAGCATTCAATAGGCAAGAAAAAGTTGTATTGGTAAAAGGGAAAATACTGATTAAAACACACTTGCCTCTGTATAAATTCAACCTTCTGCACCGTAAATAGCCAGTATTACCTAGTTTCCCTCATAGGCACATCTGCAGCACGCTTGTTACTACACTGCTGTTCCATCCCAAGTGTTACTTAATCGTAAATTGGTTAGCTGGTTTGCTGCTACTCTGATTTTTAAACAATGGGGACTACCTCAGGTGTGTCAAGCTTATACTAGATAAATATTTTAAAAATTTCTCATTAGCTGCAACAATAGTGGTCTCATTAGTTGGCTTTATAAATAATAGCATGATATTGTCTCTCTAAAGTATCATGCTATACAGGTCTCATCTTAATTCCTTTTAAATCCTATACAGTTCCTCAGTGAGTTAGTTGCTTGTTGGAGGTCTACCAGTAAAAGGAGTTTGGAGTGAGGGACATTCATGCTTGGTTCCTCTAAATAAAACATTTTCAATCATTTGTTAATTCTTGGATTGATGGTAAAGATTTTTATTATTCACGTGATTTAAAATTTGGTTTTGGAGTAAGTTTTGACTTTACTTGTGAAAGAGAGAGGGTATTTTTTTCCCTACTGTCTTGTGATAGCATTAAGGCTAGAAATCTTGAAATGCTTGTTAGCAAACGCCCCAGATAATGAGTCATCTGTTGGTGATGCTACTTCCAAATCTTTAATAGCTTGGGCTTCCTGTTGAAGACCCTTCAGTTTCCATTTTTCTCTTCACTATCATCTGAGTAGAAGCTGTTGGTCCCTTTTTTTTCTTTTTTCTTTTTTCCTTTGAAGGATATATTCAAATAGCTTTTGTGGTTTATTTATGTACATGCTTGTAGTAATGGGTAAAGGCTATATTAACTGTCTCTGGCTTAGTGAGATTGTGGGATTGTTTTATTATCCATTTGTCTGGTCTGTCTTGCCAGGAATTTGATGGCTTTATTCCCAGATTCATAATGCATCCTCTTCCGTTTGCGAAGTGCACATTCTGCCTGGGCCTGGCTTACTTCTATGAGTTTTGCATTAGAGGTGTCTTGTGATATTCCAATTATAGTCCTTCAGACAACTTTTTCTCTAGGCTTCACATGGTGGGGGATGCTCATGTGTATGTAATGTCTACAAGAATATATATTTTGTGGCATTCTTATAACAACTTCAGGGCTTTACTTGCTTTTCATATTTCTTGCTAATGATTCAAATAATTCCTCAAGAAGAAAACCTTGAACTTTTTTTTAGTGCAGGCTACTGATTCACGTTAAAATGAAGATTTTAGTGTTAAGACTTCATTGTATGAAGAAATGCTTGTTAAAAACGCCTGCACAATTAAAAGTATGGAAATCAACAAGTAGACGAAAGGTAAATATTCAAATATTGTCATAGTTAACACAATCTCTAAATATTTCCCATTCAAAAAACCACCTTTTAACTGTGGTCTGGAATTCCCCACCCAGCCTCAAAATGGAAACTACAGACACTTACACCCACTTACGCCGCATTTGAAATATGCACTACAAACCACTGTCCTCCTGTCATTTATGCTGCCATGAACATCCTCCAGTTCACTTGCTCATTATGGGCCAAAGATATATCAACATCTTGCCTCTTATTTTCCATTAATTGATCAGAGATTCTTTCTTCTCCATCCCAACTTCCTACTGTCACCAAAAGACCACAGCAGATTGCATCTTACCAAGAATCTTGTACCAATGTGTTGATGGGGAAAAATGAAAGAACTTCTCAGTTTGCGTTTCCGCTAGCATTGTACATAGATCTTTTGGAAGTACTGGTTAACTTCCAGACTCAGCCTTCACCAGTCAGGAGTACAGTTCAAAGGAGAATTACTATGTACTTTATTAGAGGCCATCCTTTATGGCTCCCTTCAGGAGAAGAATGCGTCCTCAAATAGAGCAGCACAATTAAGTGTTTGAACAAGAAACAGTCCCGAACATTTACAGTCTTGCTCACTGTCAATCTGTTTCAAATGTCACTTTCTGAGAGAGATCATTTTGCGAAGATGATAGCAAAGCAATGCTGGTAATACTTAGTCCTCAACTTAATTCCTCCAATAAATCTGTTTTCAGGTCTGAGCACGGTAAACCCTGCTAGTTGCACTGGTAGATCTCCTTTGAACAGTAACTGATCAGGTAACCACGTTTTTAGTCTTTTTTTCCTAGCTTCAGTATAGCTTTTGACATATAGTTGGATAAATCTGCAATCCCTGGTTAGGGGTGAAAAGAATTGCTTGTGACTGATTTCCTTCCATTCTTTGAAAGGTCTCCACAATACCGAGCAACTGCTTGTTTGCTCAGACAGCTTTGTCTCATGGGTGTTGTCACTCTCACTTAGTATACTGAGTTTTCCCATCTGATGGAATTGAATGACTTGCTTCATAGCCGAATTACACTAGAACTTGGATATGGGCTTGACTGGCTAACAGTGAAATTAAGGTAATGCTTGTAGACTTGGCAGATATTGTATTGGCTATCTTGTGCTTGCCACTTAAGTTTGTAATTTAGGGTTTGTTCGGTCATCAGCTGCTCTTGAGTGCTCTAGAAATATCAGTAGTCAAGGCTGCAGCTGTTTGCTTACTAAGTGCATTGCATAGAAAGTGCACTACACCAACAGTTCAGAGGCTATACTGGCCTCTGTCTAACTTCCAGATAAACATCAAGATCCTGATTTTGACCTATAAAGCCCAAAATGGTTTGGAACCCAGCTGCCTCAGTCTGCATTTCTTTCTAAGTGATGTTGCAGCAATTGAGATTAGCAGAGATGCTAACACTAAGGGCTTGGCTGCACTTGTGAGTTACAGCACAATAAAGGAGCCCCGGGAGCACTAGCTCACTACCTATCCACACTGGCAAGGAACGTAGCATGCTCTGACTCTGTGGCTACAGCGTGGTTTGTACTCCACCTTGGTGAGTGGAATAACGTTTGCTGCACCCCCACTGGAGCGCCGCGGCGCCAGTGTGGACAAGGTGTTGCATTACTGCACTCTGATCACGCTCCAGAAACGTCCCATAATCCCCTTAAATCAAGTGACCACTCCTGTCATTGTTTTTGAATCACTGTAGGAATTTGGATATGCCCTTTGATTGCTCCATTTCTGACAGCTGGCATGCTTATCTGCTCCAGGACAAAGCAACCATTAGTGTGGAATGCTGGGGGGGAGGTCCTGCTGCGGTCTGAACTTACGAGACAGCATGCAGACATGCTCTCAGCCTCCCCACCCACTCTCTCTCCCCCCACATACACACAACACACTCTCTCCTCCCCTCCCCCATTTGAAAAGCACGTTGCAGTCACTTGCATGCTGGGATAGCTGCCCATAATGCACCGCACCCAATGCCGCTGCAAGTGCCGCAAATGTGGTCACACCAGTGCGCTTGAAGCGGTCAGTGTGGACAGACAGCAGCACTTTCACTACTGCGCTCTACGAAGGCTGGTTTAACTCAAAGCGCTCTACATCTGCAAGTGTAGCCATGCCCTAACAATCCTTTGGCTCAAAAGGGAGGGGACTACTGGCAGAGTATCTTGTGTTGGGTCCTCTGCTCTAGAATGTTTGGTGTGATGGCCCCAATTTGATTACCTTCAAAGCCTGCTGTAAGGCTTATGTATTTTGGGAGGAGAGTTGGCTCTTTTGCTTGGAGTGAAAGATGTGAGGATCTGTAGTGGAAGTTACTTTATATATGGTATATTTTGGAGAAATTTTGGGTACAGAGGAGGACCATACTCAGCCTAATTCTATGATGACAAGAACAGAACCTGTTCCAAGTCAATTTCAGTTTTTTTAAAATGTGTATTTGGTTCTTTAAATACTGTGGTTGATGGTTTTTTATGCCTAAGGTGGATGGATGGATGTCTCCATGAAAAACTTTTTAATATGCCCTCTGCATGAGCTGCTCTACAGATCCATATACATACTTATTTTTTCTGTTTTTGAAATAAAGGAAGGAGAGCCAAAGAGTTAGGAACTAATTTTTAACCCAGCTATAAAAGCCATTTTACAAAACTACTTTTTAGGGTGGAATAATGGTGCTTTCCTTACCTCCCTCTGCTACATCTCAAGTAATTTCTAAAATGTTTAGTGATCTTCCTCTTCCTGTGTTAGATGTTAAAAATCAGACTTATAATTTGAACACTGGTTCAACTTTATTTCTAGAGTGCCTACTTGTTTCTCGGATTCATATTTTTAGTCATTAAACTCTTCCCCACACTATGCCATCCAGTTGATTAGATCCAACATTTGCATCTTTTAGAGTACATTTTACCAAAAGTAGTAGATAAACACAATTCTCTGTCGTTCTAAAGAACATGGAACAGACATGTCAGTCTAGACCAGCGTTTTTCAAACCGTGGGTTGCAAGCCAGTACTGGGTGTGGCATGAAAGGGACTGGGTCGCCTTGCTCTGGTCAGCACTGCCTACTGGGACATTAAAAGTCCCGTGGGTGGTGCTGCCCAGCGAAGGGAGGCTACTGCCTACCTTTTCTGACACTGCGCTGCGCCCTGCAAGCGGCCAGCAGTGGGTCCGGCTTCTAGGCGGGGGGCCACGGGGCTCCACGCGCTACCCCCACCCCGAGCATCAGCTGCGCCCTCCCATTGGCCAGAGAGTCGTGCAAAGCCACTTGTGCACCTCCGCCTAGGAGCTGGACCTGTTGCTGGCCGCTTCCGGGCCGCAGTGCGGTCCATGGTGCTAGGACAGGCAGGAAGCCTGCCTCTGCACCCTGGCTGCACTGCTGACCGGGAGCCGCTGGAGTGAAGTCTGTGCCCCAATCCCCAGCCCTGAGCCCCCCCCAAACCTGGAATCCCTTCTTGCACCCCAAACCCCTCATCCCCAGCACCACCCCAGAGCCTGCACTCCCAGCCCTGAGCCCCCCCAAATTCCTCATTCCTGGGCCTCATTGCAGAGCCTGCACCCCCAACCCAGAGCCCTGATCCCTTCCTGCACCCCAACTCCCTGCCCCAGCCCAGAGCCCCCTCCCACACTCCGAACCCCTCATCCTTGCCCCCACCCCAGAACTTGCACCCAGAGCCTGACCCTCTGCCCCAGCCCTGAGTCTCTCCCACACCCCAAACCCCTCATCCCCATCTCCGTTGGGTTGCGGACATGAACACTTTTCTTCAACTGGGTCCCCAGAAAAAAGTTTGAAAACCACTGGTCTAGACAGTTAATTGCCCAGGAGTTTACATTTGATGTTGATGCTAAACTGTGATTCTGTTGCCAGTGTCGGAGAAAATATATCGAAGTATTGGGAATAAGCTATTGAGGTTTCATCCTATAGACTTTTTAAGGTATTTTTAGGCTACCTGTTAAACCTACAGGATCTAGTCACTCACTAGAATAGAAATCACACCATGGGGCTCCTGTCACTTTGAAATGGAAAATAAAAATAGTCTACTCTGGAATGTCTTACTTTGAATCTCTCTTAAAAGCTGGCACTAACCCTTCTTGCCTTGATTCAGAGATTGTCAAACTTTTTAATAGCATGTACGACTACATTCTAATTGGGGTTTCTTATAGATCACCTTTAGTCTGCACAATTGTAAATATCTCTTCTCTCGCTTCTAAACATAATAATCCTGTGGTATTTATAGCAGTTTAAATGGGGAAGTAATATTAGGGAAGTACTGAGTGATTTGTGGCCTGCAACTTGGGAACCTCTGCTAATTGAGCTATCACTTTCAGACTCTAGTCTTGTCTGGCTTTTTTCTGTCTGGAGTACTACTTTAGGGCTCAAAAATGCCTGCCCACAAGGGCAGATCAAAACCATGTTGCAGCCTACTTTGGCCACAGGAGCTGAACAAAAGATTAGGCACATGTTGAAAACCCTGTGTAGACAGCAGAGTAGGATATGGGCTTTGAGTCTATGTACTCCTGAACAGTTAAGGGAAGAATTCTGGTCAGCTTTCAGGTTCACTGTTCAGAACCCTAAAGGTAGCAGCAGTGAAACCGACCTGGATTGGTAAACTTCCTGCAGCACAGGGAAGTGCAGAGTTAGTGGGCTGACTGGGGGACAATGGTGGAGGATGACCAAGAAAAGAACTGTGGAGGGAGATAAAAGGAAGAGTAGAGCTGTAAAATGTCAGAGGAGCAAACAAGTACTGGGTATTGGACTTGTTGAAAAATAACCTCTTTGAATTATTGGGGTTCTTCTATGGCTATCAGATTCTGATTATAGTATGGGAAGAGATAGGATTGTGTCTTAAACTCCAATTATAGATTGTGTCTGCAGTTGTTTTCCCATTGATTTGACAATCCAATATGAGTCTCCTTCTGCAACCTTGTACTTACTACCTAAATTAACCCTTAGAACAAGCATGCTCCGTTATAGGGTTTTAATTTGAGGGACAGGTGCAGAGTAATTCTCCTTGTTTTCTTATTGTCCTTTTTTTCCTTTCGTCCACTCCCACCTCTGTAGCTCTGTTCTTTTAAAGCTATAGAAGACCCTGTTCTCTCTGCCTAGCCACTTCTCAGGGCTGCCACCCGGCCTGCCTATGTGGGGTCACTCGGCTCCCCATGAAATACTTATTCTCCAACGTACGTAAGATTTACTTCACTCTCTTGCTGATTCCATTCCGGAGGGGAGCAAGTTGAGAAGTGGAGAAACAGCTCGCTGGAAGACTGTTTAAAAGAAGCATATTTCTTGAAGGGAGGAGGTAGGAGTTTTGGTAATATGAAGTTCAGTATCTTCTAAATATTTAGAACCTGAAGGATGAAACCATTGAACTTGATTCTCTAATACTGAACCCTTAAGAACCTGTCTTCAGGATTCCATCTCTCCCTCCTTCCAGGCTATTCAGGTTTCCTCAACTCTCAACCTTTATGATACTTATAAGTAAGGTGAAGATTTTGTCATGGTTATTTTTTGTAAAAGTCATAGACAGGTCACTGGCAATAAACAAAAATTCACGGAAGCCGTGACCTGTCTGTGACTTTTGCTGCTGTGGCCCCATCGTCCCATTCTTTCCCCCTCCACGCACCTTGTGGCTGGGAGATGCGGGGTTCCCCCTCTGCCCACGGCGGCTGGGAGCTGCAGGGTGACCATATTTCCCAAAGAGAAAACGGGACATCCCCAGCCACTCACCCGAGGCGTCCCCCTCCCCCTGCCGAGGCTGTCGCCCATCACTGGCACCCTGAGGAGGGCTGCCGCAGGAGTCTGTTCCCTGTTGCTAGAACCCTGCCAGGGCCCTGCTGGCTGCCAGCTCCAGAGTCCCGTAGCCCGTGGGGCTGAAGCAGAGAATGTCACGGAGGTTTCTGGAAGTCACTGATTCCGTGACTTCCATGACCTCCGTGACATAAACATAGCCTTAGTTATAAGCTGTTGCCATTTACAGGTTCCTTCTCTCTTCCTTCCTCCCCAAAAAGGTCATTGAAGGCCTGCGTGTGTGCTCTTATCAATAGTTTTAACACAACTTTGTTTCTAGAGCAAACATTTCTGGAGTTCTGAGCAAAGAATATGAGAAACTTTAGATGAGATCACCTCTTCCAATGATCTTGTCTGATTTTGCCTCAAACTATCAAAATTAAACCTGGGGCATTTTGCCCGTAAGACTTCAAACCAATTTATTTTGTTTTGGCAAATCAGGGTCAAAACCTTGCTTGTAATAAATAGGTGGCTTTATTTTGGTGTAACAAGTACATAATGCAGTCATGTTGACTTTAATATAAATTTGGTTTGGACAACTGTAATCTTTAAAAGCATTTGCCTTCTGGCTAAGAAAAACTTCAATGCCCATTTTACAATTTCATTGTTTGAGGTTTTTCTCAGTGTTCTGGCACCCCTTTAAGTGTTTCTTTTTCATTGTATAACCAGATCCTTTTTTCTTCACTAATAGGAATGGTATGTTAGGGTTCAATCACTCTTGCTTTTTTTTACATACCATTACCCATCAATTCAATTAAGATTGAAGAGAACACTTTTCATTTGTTAAACTAAATACTGAAATATTAAACGACTTAAAATAATCTGAGAATCTGGTGGCAGCTGCATGTTCAGGTTTTCTGAAATACAGTTTGTAGTCTGAGTTCCTGGTTGACAATAGGTGTGAAGGCTTTTGGGGCTGTGCTGGCAATATGTTTTCACTCTTACTGTCTAGGTGCTATCAATATAGTCTCTGTAATCTTGGTAGCCTGGTTCACCTTAATGAACTGAACTATAATTCTCTTTACAGTTGTCTGTGAAGATGAGAGAGGATCAAATCCCTAATTTACCCACACAGTGTGGGAAGGAGGTCTGTCATTGATTCATTTGGCTTCTTTTTCAGAGAGGAAAGGAACACATTACAGTAGCTACTCGGCAAGGTTTAAAACCTTAGTCATTTTTTGTTGGTAGCTAAATTTCACAGTTTCAATTAAAATAATTCCTAATTGGCTTTTCTCTTATGTTCACTAATGTAAAAGCTGGCAAGATCTATCTGTAGCTTCTGGAAATTCTTGTTCCAAATTTCTCCCCTCTCTCAGGTCTCTTGAATGTGTATCCTTGTGCCCTGGTAACCATGTAATGTGGTTTCAGCATGTCTGTCAAGAGTTCCATTGTTGATGTTCATACTTGTTATAATTTTTTTTGTTTTGCGGCAAAGGTTCTAATTTGCCTGTTCTGTTTTAACTTGGACATATTAGACTTCTGGATTGTTCTCCAGAAGATCTAACTAACTTCAGAAACCGAACAACTGCTTTTAGTAGCTTTTGCGCCATTGGATCTGGCATGAGCGTTTCTAGTTCGGTCTTCCATTCCACAGTTCTATGCTAAAAGCTGAAGAGGCTTCTTTACAAGGAATGTTTGCTTCTGTTGGGATTCCTGGGGGATGAGAAGGTGTCCGAGAAATCTGCAGATATTGTTGATTTCATGCCTAGACCTGTAGTGTAACCTAATACTGGGCACTTTGCTTTTAGGCCAAGAACTCATATTGGAATACAAATAGGACCCAGTATTTTCTGAGAAATTAGGTGGCAAATCCTGGACTCCATCCATTTGATGTTAGGGATTTCATACTGGGGTCCAAACTGTTATACCAATAAAATAAAAACCAGCAGGATCTCATTAAAGGGGAAAAGGCAAAATGCCACATTTATTGTGAATACAGAAAGAATCATAGTAAGCAGTTAGTTTATAGCTATAACATTCCATTCAATTTCATATTTATTCACACACACACACACACACACACACACACACACACACACACACACACACACACACAGGTTCTGCAAGGTTGTTATCATAGTTACCAGCCTTAGAGTTGCTCATGCCAAGCCACTGGCCAGGTGGCCTGGACATGAGGGGGGAGCAGGGCCTTGTCAGATGCTCATGTGATGCTCCTGGAAGTTGGTTTGCAGAATCAGACCCCAAAGTTCTCACTTTCTAGAGCCCATTTTATTAGGCATTTCTTCCTATGCCAGTCTATGGGAATTGCCTCATGCTGTTGCTGAATCAATGAGCAGACGAAACATTCCTGACGGCTCCGTGCTGCCAGATGTTATCTTGTTCTTTGGTTCTCGCATTCTTGAGGCTGTTGGGTGCATTCCACTCTGCCCTTCTGGGGTCCTCTGGTTATTTCCACTTGACGCCTTCTTCAGCCGATGGACACTGCATTCTTAGGCTGGCACCTCCCTGATCATTCAGTTATTATCCACACCAAGCATCCATCCACATACATCCTCTCTCTCTATTTTAATCACAATTGTTAACAAAGCAAGATGAATACAACAAAAGGGCGGGGAGTCTATGGGTGCTGTTTCTGTTGTTACAGAGTATTGCTTTGAGTATCTCTCTGTGTGAGTAGTAGTTACAAAGAATTGCTCTGAGAACATAACACAATTAGCAGCTTGCAAGTTTCACACACACAGGGAGAGAAACAGTACCAAAAACCAAGAGACCTCTTAATTAGTAATACCCTGGAATTTAAACTATGGGGAATCAAACTCATTTGTGATTTTAATACAGAACTCCTTTAATAAGATCCTGCTGGTTTTTGTCTTATTAGTATAACAAAACTGTGGTAAACTGTGCCATTAAAAGGCTTTGGCATTCTTGCTGTTTTTCTTTTTGAAAATTATTCTAGCCTTTCTGAAGTGGGGCATCCCTATTCCTGAGGATCTTGCCATTTCCACTTAAACTTCTGTACATGATGGATTGATTTAAATCACTTTGATATAAATTAGCAGATAGGAAACCTTGACTTAAAGAAAATTTAATTTTGTTTTGCATTTGTACTTTAGTTCATTTCCTAAGGAGAGAGAGATTCTCATTGGTTGGTAATCATTAAAACATGTTTTGAAACTAAATTAGCTTTTACTCTAAGTGTGGTACTACTTTTTGATAATCAGGAGGCTACACTAATCAATACACATTTATTTAAGCAATTATATAGCTTAACTTAACATTCCTTTATTCAGAGTTTTAATTTTTACATTTGTTACAAAATGGTAGATGATGCATTTCCTATTAAATCATTTAATTTTTTTACTCTATTTGTATGAAGCTGCATTTGGCTGGAAATTGAAATTTAATTAAATGTAAAACCCAACATTTTAAATTTGTTTTAAACTTGCTGGATAAGAGAGTGTTATCAAAATATATTTAGTATTTGAATCTGCTTTATTAAATATAGTTGGTGAATTGAACTGCTTATTTCTGTCCTTGACATCCTTCAAGATTTTAGATCTAGTAGATCTCATTTCCTCCCACCTCATTTTTAATCATAGATTAGAAGAGAAAAACAAACTTTTCTGCTTTTTCAGCTACCAATCCATTTCTTAATTTTGAATGAACTGAACTAGTTGAATAAACTGAAATCAAGAGAATATTAGGAGTTGCCTGCAGAAGAGGTTGCTATTGTCAAATTCTGGTTCCATTTGCTTAGCCAATATGTTTCACCAGTTCAGGGTTTGACTTTCTTTAAAATTTCAGCAGCAAACATACACTATTTGATTTTCTTTATCTTTAATCATTTTAATACATCATAGTAAATTTAGGACTTTGGCTCTCATAATTTCAGACTTAATTTTAAATTGGTTTATTTTAACAAAATGTGTAACTTAAATAAAAACATCTGATTTAAAATAAAAATCCTAGATTTTGAACTTTGATTTTTAGTTTATTTTGTTTTTGTTTTTGTTTTTTGTCTGCAGTGCCCCTATATCTTTGAGGCTTCACCCTTCTAGTCTAGCCTTCTGTGGGTTAGGATCCATTAGGATCTTGAGGGAATATAAATGATTTAATTAGACTAAGAGTGTTTCTGAACTACTTTAAAGCATTCCCTGTCAGTGACAACATGCCGCTTCTACAAGGCGGTCCATGATTGAGTTCTAATTGGAAATTGACCTGGACCTAGTTTTATTTTAACGTTAGCACGTTTTTGCTGGGGGGGGGGGGGGGTGCATGTGGAAGCAATCTTACTGAAGAATAACCAAGAAATGCTGATTATATTCCATTCTACATTATGGCGTAGAGTCAAAAACTATTGACACACATAGCTAGTACACTGGTGCTGGGAGCCTAAAGTGTTTAGTTGTTGGGTGGGAAGATGGAATTTCCAAATCCATAGTGGATAATTATAGTAAAACAAAGACTTGGTTAAAATGCTAAATGTAAGTCTCTTTGCTTTCAACATAATTTTGTCCTCATCTTAGCCGATGTTTATAACTAAGCATAAGTATGAAACAGTGGAGCCTGGCAGCTGTTTCAGAGTAGTAAGTCTCTCCTGAAAATTCCTTCCTTGAATTATGAAAGCTTTTTTTGCTGAGCTTTCACTGTTTGTTCACTGCTGGTATCAAGTTACAGTGTTAAAATATAGGACTCACCATTTCTGATGTATTTCCCTGTGAATTTTGGTTTCATTACCAATCTTCCCTCACCTTGCTACAATGGAATAAATAAGTGGTCATTTAAGGCCAGAAACTAGGTTGTTGGGTTTTTTTTAATTTGCAACATAAATTAAAATGTATGACACTCCAATTTAAAACAAGTTTCCAGCAAGCATGAAACAAATCAAAGAAATTACCAGCCTCATCTAGAGTCCTTGGTATTTAGAGACCCTGAAAGAGAAGAAGGGATAGGATAAAATAAGATGAGCTCCCCACAGAAACTTGTATGAGGAGAAGAGGAAGGGTGGTGAACAGGGTTCATGAATAGTGGGTTTGGTAGAGATGGAGAATTTGCTTTCTTAATTGTGAAAATTTGGTAAGTGGAATAGTTTGCACTAAGAGATCTGATACAGGTAAGCAGCAGAAATGTGAACTAATGATTAATAAACCTGTAGAAAAGGGTTTGTAAAGAAAAGACTATTAAAATCTACAGTAGACTGATAAATGCACCAAATATTAAACTGACTCTATTTTCTATTTCTAGCAATTATGAAATTTAAAACCACTGTCCTGTTTTCCCCCCATTTCAAATAGGAAGTAGAAACTAAAACTGTTAACTTAAAAGTTGTAGATTATGCCTGTTAGTTTTATTTAACAATAGCACAGCAGCTCTACTCTAGATCTCAAATAGTGAAGCCATTAATGAATTTATATCAGTACAAGAAAAGAGCTGCAAATAAAGCCTTGTAATACGGTTGTTTTGTAGTGTGTGAAGAAGTAGGCACTGTCGTGAATACTTACAAAGTAGGGGATAAGCTCGGCATAAATCCAAAGTCAGTGGAGTTACTGAAAAAAGAATTTAACTGAATGTAGTTGATGTCAAATATTGAAAGAGAAATATGATTGCTGTGTCTGGTAAGCATTTTTTAGCTTCACCAAGTAAACTAATATTTGAGCTATGCAGTAGTTCTCTGTGAAATAGTTGTCCAGCATTGCCATTTTTGGACCAAGAGTGATGTGTAATATGGTGTTGTTACTTTCTACATAGTTGAGTAGATTTCCCTTATACATTGAATATCTAATCTGCTAGTATTGGTTCATTCTACTCTAGCTTAGTAGTATACTTCTCGTGCACCTGGACGTGTGCTTACTGAGATCTGTGTGCCAGTAAAGTAGACATCGCTAATGGCTGACAAAATTCCAGTTGGCAGCTTACTCACAACTGCCTGATACGTTCAGAGAATCTATTAGGTATTACCTGGGTATTATGAAAGGAAGCATCCAAATGAATGAGGAAACATGAATGTGTTCTCTTCAACAGTTACATAGAGGTTCCAGCACTGGGTGCTGTACTAGTTAGAACTAAAACTGTTTAAATCATCCTAATGACTCACATCTTTCATGGAGATCTGTTGGCTTCCACCATCTTTGTCTTCAGGTCAACAGCTTTTTGATCACCTTATGCAGTCTATTGGGCTGTCATGAAAAAGAGGAAATAAGAATCTAGAAGACTTCAGAATTCACTATCCATTTCTTTGTTTAATCTAGACTTCTTGGGTTTGAAATTCAAAGATAAGTGGTTAACTGTAAAACAGGCATCTCAACATTTTTTTCCTGCATGAGTCAGTCTGTCTTCATTCTCCATATTATCAAGCAACTGGCTGTGATTCAGAGGCATGCTGGTGGTTCACTATTGCGTCAGCAACTTTTGTCAGGCCTGACATATTCACCAAACCTAACATGCTGTTGTCATGATATATACCCAAAGAGTGGCATGTAATAAGTCATTTGGAAAACTAACTCACTGATCATAATATTCTTGTGTGAGGTATGCACAGGGTGTATACTAAAAATTATGGGTATGTGCTAGAATTATTTTCTTTACAATGTGTTTGCCAAGTCATGCAGAAGCCCAATCTGCCTTAGACCAAGGAGTTTGTACTTGTTAGTCTGACTAGCCTGATCATCAGGCAGTGACAATGAAGGCACATTTACATAAAAGGTAAATGAAGACATTAACTTGGATAGTTGGTTGTGGAAGAGTCTCTTAAATACAGGGCTCTGAACCTTAAATAAGTAAGTGAATCGACTTATTATATACAATACAATTGTATTACAAAAGCGTATCAAGTCAGGTCTTTTATGAAAGCTGATGACACACTGATCAATATTTATTTTAAAATGACTCTATTAACATTATATGAGGAATTGTGGATACTCACTGGTATTATGTTTTGAAGTCTGTGAATGAACACAAAGAAACTGGTTTTCTCCCAGACAGGAGGGAAGGCAGCTATCTACTTGTCTCCAGTGAAATTAAGCAAGGTGTGTCCAAAAACAATAGAAGCCTGAATTTCAAACTGAAGGCTAGAAAATAAAGCTCTCAATTACTAATTAATTACTTCACAAATTGCAAGGAAATAAATCTTTGCAGGTGACTTGAGCAAATAATTCATCCACCTGGGAGAAGTGGACCCTTCTTCTGGCGGTATTCTAGTTGCTTCCCAACAGGTGGAGGCAGTTGGGTTTAAACATCTTACTTCCTGTCCGCACACAAAAGACAAGGGGTTATTACCTTTGGTATCCAGTTCAGTTTGACTATGGATTCCTTCAGCATGGCTGTTCTCACTCTTCTCTATGAACCTAAAAGTAATCTTAAAAGTGAGAAATCATCCAAATGACCTCATACTATCCTCTGAGGCCCTGGTGTGGTAGTCTTATGCAAACAGACGGATTCTTGTGAGCAGGAAATTTCCTAATCAGCATCTCAGGGAGAACTCTGACTTAGAAAATTTGTGTGGAAACACACCTGTTAAAAAGAGATGGTAGTTATAAAGACTGAGTTGGTATAAAAGTAACTCATAAAAGGAGAACCCCACTGTCATGCTGTTGCAGACTATGGTGCATCGATGCTTGTCAGGTCAAAGATGAAAGACATGCCACATCTTGTTCAGCCTGTGCTCTCTGCAGTCTAGCCTATTCATATGCCTGGCTATCGCCTCTCTAAAGATCTAGGGCTTGGTGTTGGTTTTGAGCCTAGATGAATGAGACTGACAATTTTATCAAGGTCACCAGCCCCTTATTTCCAGGATTCACTGCTGCTGTACTGCCAGTATGGGTATGTCTACATTGCAATTAAACGCCCATGGCAGCTGACTTGGGTCAAGGGGCTGTTTTAATTGCAGTGTCCCAGAGCCCAGGCTCCAGCAAGAGGAGAACTTCTACACCGCAATTAAACAGCCCCTTACCCTGAGTCAGCTGACGCAGGCCAGTTGTGGGTTTTTAATTGTCGTGTAGACATACCCTGAATGGCCCAGAGCTATATGTTCCTCAGAGCCTTCATTTTAAACTAGGTGTGCTTTTCTCTACCTGTCACCCTTTAAGCCTATTGTGGCTACCATCTTCTTAGAGTTCTGAAATCTGAAGACAGTGTTGCTAGTAATGAAGAAGACTGTCCATAGGGTGAGTGAATTAGCAACCATTTTCTGTCTGCTTTTGGTCTTTTATTAATCATTGTAAGGTGTACCGTAAAACTATACCTTCCTTTTTCCTCAGGAAATATATCCCTCCATCTTATCTATCTCATTGTTTCTGAACTGGCATATTCCTTATCTGCATGGTAGTCTTAAAATTGTCCAAATAGAACTTTAGACATGAAGGAAAATCTGCGGACTCTTAAAGTATCTGGGAAGTATTGGCCCACCTTTGCTACTTACCAAATGTAAGATGCCTGTACCTTTTATTAGAAGGCTGTGTGCTCAAGCTGAGAAAAAATCCTCAATACACTTATTTTTAAAATAGTGTAGCAGTTGTAACACTTGAAGTTCAGACTCTGAGCAATTAGGTTGGACGTAAGATTTATATTCTTGATTTATAATACAGAATTAATTGTTCTTGCCTGTAAAGAATTATGACCTTTTCAGTGTTTATGATTCTTCTTGATGAATGAACTCTTACTTCCTGACTTCTTTTAGAAGACTAAGCGGCATTGAATTGGTATAAAACAATTGCACATGTCCTACATGACCAAGTGAGTATGTTGATCCTAGCTTGCAGGATGGAAAATGTGGGGAGGGAAACAGTTTTTCTTCAGTTGTTGGCTTTGAAAAAGAATCCCAAATACTCAGTTTGTAAAATACATGTGAAGAAAAATGCCTGAAAAGTTAATGTCAAAGCAAACTTGAACTGATTTAAGTGACCGACTAAGAATTTTTTAAATGGGAGTGTACCTATCGGTGCTTCTGTATGCTACATAAAGAGGGCCTGAAAGCTTATAACGTTTTTTTGGTAATCAGGAATGTCAGCTGGGTTTGTTGACAAACCTACTGGAAGTCTCAAGATGTGTATTGTTAGAGTTCAGACCTCTTGAATGAAGGATCATTTTTCCAAAATGCTAATTAATAATTGAAGTTAAATAGTCTGACTAAAACTCCTTTGCTTGCAGTGTTGTAGCTATGTTGGTGCCAGAACATGAAGCACACCATAGTATGTGAGGTCATAGCTTATTCTCTTTGTTCAGAAGAAGAGCAGCTCTGTGGATCCTGAAAGCTTCTCTCTTTCACCAAGAGAAGTTGGTTCAATAAAAGATATTTCATCCACTTTCTCTGCAAAACACCCTTGTTTTAATAGCTCAACTTTCACTTTTTTTTTCCCTTGCAATATCACTTCAGTACTTCTCAAGTCATCTCTGTTTACATGGAAAACTCCGGTCCAGTCTAGAAGGCTAAGGCAAGCAATTCTACAGTTTTTAGATTTTTATACATCAGAAAGAATAGAAGAGGCCACTAGTAGTTATTTGTAGCCTTCCCTACCCTTCCACAATATTGAAGGTTGCCTTTAATTGTAAAAATACGTGCTTAATGCCTCAAGTAGCCAGATTCTTGAGTTATTTTTGTGCTGAATTCATCTAAAAAAATTCTAGTGTTGTCATTTGGCCCTTTTTCAAAAAATACACCCCAGAATACATTTTCTGTATATCAGATAGCAAAGCATGACTCTAGCATCAGTAACAAATCATGTATTCTGTGCATATTTTGATTAATTGGTATTAAAGGCTTGGGGAAGGAGCTTTTAATGTTAAGGAAGATTTGTGTTGAATGTATCCCACCTCCTGTTTGTTGGGGTATTTCAGCACATTATCAGACTTGCCTCAGTTTTCAAATCACTTTTGCAGTTCTCTTTTTAAGGTGTTAGTCAAGAATTTCTAGCTAGAGATTTGGAGTTCTGCAGTATCCTTGTCAAAATTACTAGGAACAGCATTAATCATATTGTGAATAAAGTTCCTTAATTGTTACTAGTCACACATAGGAGGACTTAAATGGAAAATTCTAAGTATCCCATTTATATTTCTGTATTGATTTTAGATTAAACGTTATGCAGTTTTTTGAAGGCAGAAAGGAATTTAGGGGGTTGTTAGAGCCAACTATAGTAAACATTGATATTCTGCATTTTTTAAAAGTAGTCATTTTATTCATTGTTTTGCACATACAAACCTTTCTTTAAGGAAATATTCTCCTATAGTAAATGTAGCTACAATTAAACTATTTAATTTTTGGTTGTTTGCAAATTAAGTAAACTTTTTTCTGTCATTTTAAGTTCTCTTGTTTTAGTTAAGTACTTTTAAAGAAATTTTAGTAAGTTAACATCCTCTAACTCTGAATCTCTTTAAGCGACGGAAGAAAAGCATCTTTGTTGATTTAATAACCAGTGTTTGAGAATATCACTGCAAGTAGCCTGTACTGAGAACTGTACTGGATAATTCAAGACCGTGATAATGGGCTATGGAACTTTCTTTGAGGTCAGCAGTTCATATCTGGTTCTGCTTGGTGATGATTCAAAGTTGAGACTAAACCACCAGCACATACTATCTTTAAATGATTTGGGTTGCTTGTCCTTATTGAGTTCACAGGTGGCTCTGTCTGAATTACCCACCACCCCAATTGGCACCATTGATTGTTGATTGTGGCAATAGAGAGTCTAAAGACTGAACAAGAATAGAGAGGGAACTATTCTCTCAATCTTGCAGATGGCTACTCCAAGGTCATAGTTGAGGCATACTGTCAGTGATGTGTGGAAGGTATTGCTGTATATTAAATAGATGAGTACAAAGGGTTCTGTCTCCAGAGCCATTAATCTGTCACCTTTCATGAGCAATAACTCATATTCCCTCTGCAAGAAACTTTCTAGACTCAATAAAGAAACAGACTGCATGAAGAGTTCAGATACTCAGACTTTTTCAGTCCATAAACTGTAATTGAAAGCAACATATTGGTGTACAGTAAACAGACTGTCCGACACTTCACTACTGAGATTTCTAGGCAGTCCGCTTTGAAGTGGTGTGACTACTAATTTTACATTACCATAAAACTGGACATTTCTAGATATTTGTTTGAGAAGGCAGGAAAAAAAGAGGCAAATTCAGTTTTATGGTATACACAGTTTTAATAACAAAACCTTTCTGTACACTGCACTTCAATTTACTCCATTTTGTATTTTCACCCCCACCAGAAAATGGCTCTTTAACATGACTTGAATACAATGCATTTGGGACTCTGCTTTTTAATCTCTGGTCTCAATGTTGGTAGAAAAAGTTCACTACTCTGTTAAAATCTGTGGGGTTTTTTTAACCATTATGAAAGTTTAGTTGAAAGTGTAGCAGATGGAGCCTTTCGTATGCTTACTTCATAGATCTGAAAGCTTGTTGTTTTGACCTTATTAGGTAGTATGAGTTTGCCTACCTTAGATAGTAGATAAGATTTGATTAGATCCTAGTACCTTTCCCTAGTACTTTTCTCTAAAGAAGGTGTTTAATACAAAATATGAAATGCATGATCCCCAACTTGACTGCACAATGGCATTTAACTGTGCCACTAGCAATCAATGGATGATCATTTAAAAGAAAAAACTGACAGCCTCAGTTTATGGATAAATCTCAGTTCTAGTTCTGGAAAGAGGAATTGACATGAATGACTTGGCACTACTAATAAACCTCCCTCGATTTTGTTTTATCTGTGGGAGAAGGAAGATACTCCATCCCCCTCTGAAGTGTCGTCATTGTGTGGAAATCCACTTCTTTGGAAGATGAAATCTAGTTTTCCAAATTGATTACATTAAGCTAAACAGATAAGTTTTAAACTACCCCAATTACAAAATTCAATCAACTTTCATTTCATTAAACTAGTAAAAAAATTAACTTAGGTACATTAGGAAACAAGTGTTAGTGCAGATTTCTGTCTTAAAAAGCAAGCTGATATTTCTGCTCTCAAGTGTTGGCAATAGGTGGCTGTCTTCAAAGGGCTGTAGCTTGATGTGGACACAGACACTTGAATTTGCACATAAATTAGTTTGTCATTGAAATTTAGCTTAATCCCCCAATGCTTATGGGCCCGGGTAGCCTTACGTCTGATAACAGTATTAACCTCCTGTTGATTGAGCACTATTAAGTAGTACAGGAACAAGACTTGACTCGCCCAATGCCTTATCAGGCAGTTCTTCAAAGTTAAAAAATAAGTGGGGGGAAAAATCCACCATTGCAGAGAAATTACTAGAAATGGGAGAGCTCAGTCTTCCTTATTCTGGTCCACTCAAGTACTATGATTTAAACTGGTTCCAGATGTTGGATTCAAATGTCACTGAGACTGAAGGTGTGGGGGGGGGCCCACAGGATGAGCAAATTGGGTGGAGAATGGAGCAGAGGGTGAGTGGGCTTTGGAGAATGCTCTAGAGGATGGCAAGCAATTCTTCAGCTGTCTACACATACATTAATTGTGTGTGTAAAAGTGCTAAGCTCTAAGAATTCCAACTAAACTTGATAGGAGCTGTGACTGCATGCAGTGCATCTGAACGTAGACTCAGCAACCAAAAGACAGAACGTAGGCCGTGGTCATTAGTCCTGCTACTGGAACACAAGTTAAACCAAGCCACCTTGGCTTGTGCTAAACAAGAAACACAAGAAATAAGTGTTTGGCAAACGAAATAAAATTATTGTGGTGATGGAGTCACAAACAATTGAATGGAAAACAATTTTTAAATCACTTGGAATTGCTCCCTCTAATGAGTTCTTGCAAAGGACACTGGCATAGCTCGCTACTTACTGCTTATTATTAGGGAAACCTGGTTAAATTTTCATTGCCAGCATTTGTTATCATCTAGATTACATGACCGCACACTACATTGAATGTAATATTCACTGCTGGGGTCTAATGTGTGAACGTCCAACAGTCATTCGCTGAATGGTGGACGTTGACTTCTGAAGGCTAAATGCTGCTAGGGAGTGGCAATTATGTTCTGAGGCAGTTGGGAGATTAGCTTTGTGTAAAAATGGGTGATTCAGAGGCTGCTAAATCTTATCTTGTCTCCACAGCTTACATGGCATTAGATTGTGTGTGTGCCTTACTGCTTTACCATCTCTAGGCAAGGCTGAGCCTAGAGTACTGGTTCAAAAGGGGTGTGGGTGCATTGGCTGAAAGCTGGTTCCTGGAAGTCTGAGGGAGGGGAGAGTGGTGAAATTCTAGAGGACTGGATGGTTACTAATGGTTGGGGGCAAACATTGTTCTGTTTGGGTTTTGGGGCATGGCAAACAAGGGGAATGGTTTTAGACATAGCCCTGTTGACAAGGTAGGCTGGAAGCCTGCTAGCATTCCTTAATCATGACTGTAAACTATGTTAAAAATGACTGCTAATAAGGACTCGTATTCAGAATTGCAAATGCAACACAGCCACATACTCCTGGGGATAGCATGACAGCCATTGCCCCACCCACTACTTCCCTCTCCACGCTGGAGTGAAGGATTTCAAGTCACTTTTCGACCAAAGGACAACAGTAGGATCTTATTGGATAAGGAGAGAACATACTCTTGTGTTAGGGGCTGTGAGCAGCAGAAATTTAGCCCTAACTTCCTGAGTGGGGATACCGCAGCAAAAGCATTTGATTACCCACCATTGCTGGAATGATCAGTGATTCTAATTCCTGAGCACATCTGTTTGCACCTAAGGCTGCACTTGCAAAGACTCTTATGAAAGCTAGCACTTCAAGGGCTTGATCCTGCCCGCTAATACCCAGTAATTTACACGACTAAAGCTAGTAAAGCTATTGTGCTTTCACAGACATGCACAGATTTTTAACAAGATACGAAATGATGCCTGCTCACATATCGGAGGGCAAGACTGAAGCTTAGATGTAAATGAAGGGCCACGAATACTTAATATTTGTAAAAGATTAAATTAAATCTTTTATCACAAGTGGTTCAATATACTTGGTGCCAGTAAATCTACTTTTTGAACTTAGATCTGGCCTCACTGCATGTGTGATTTAATCATCAGAACATCCCCTTCTCATCCTCCTCCTACCACTTCCTCTGTATGCTTAGAAGGTACTCTATATGGCTGAAAGTAATTGGGATAGTTGTAATGCAAGATAATCAGTCTGTAGTTGGGTTCTAACAGTAAATGGGTTCATTAAAAAAATTATGGGAACCTAGTCTTTACTGAATGCACTTGCCTTAATAGAATACAAAATCTTGGAGAATAAGAAAATGTATATATTTTTTTTCTTGCTAATTTGGGACACTACAGTTTCATGTAACATAGAATCATAGAATATCAGGGTTGGAAGGGACCTCAGGAGGTCATCTAGTCCAACCCCCTGCTCAAAGCAGGACCAATCCGCAACTAAATCATCCCAGCCAGGGCTTTGTCAAGCCTGACCTTAAAAACCTCTAAGGAAGGAGATTCTACCACCTCCCTAGGTAACGCATTCCAGTGTTTTACCACCCTCCTAGTGAAAAAGTTTTTCCTAATATCCAACCTAAACCTCCCCCACTGCAACTTGAGACCATTACTCCTCGTTCTGTCATCTGCCACCACTGAGAACAGTCTAGATCCATCCTCTTTGGAACCCCCTTTCAGGTAGTTGAAAGCAGCTATCAGATCCCCCCGCCCTCATTCTTCCCTTCCGCAGACTAAACAATCCCAATTCCCTCAGCCTCTCCTCATAAGTCATGTGTTCCATAAAGGTAATGGGAAGCATGTGGATAGCACAAGAGAATAATTTAAAAATATTTATAAAAAATATTATCTGAAGCCCCATTTATTTATCTGAGACCTATTTCTTTCACAATAAAACATCACAATGTTGTATAGTTGTACCCTAAGTGTGTGTGTGTAAATATAATGCTGAGTTTACTAAAAGCAAACAGACTTGTGCACTGACTATCTGTTCTAAAAGTTTTTAGAAGTTTGGTACAACACATAATTAACATACCTTGAATAAATCAATAATTACAGTATGTCAACACTGAGGAATTGTTTTCTCCAGTTGTGTGCTGCTGCTAATTGTCGAACACTGCAGCATTTGACACAGAACACATTTTAAATATATATACATATTTATATATATAAATTCCCCCTTAGTCTAGTAACTTTGGTTAAAGTTTACAATATTTTGAGCAATTTTCTTTAAAATATTGTAATTTTATATTTGTGGTGTCTAAAACCACTGTGGCTGCATAGATCTCCAAATATTTACATGTAATTTCATAATAGAGTTTATAGCACATGCTACTTCTGGATAAAAGAAAATTGAGTTTCCAAGGTGAGTAAATAGCAAATAGCATAGGGCCTTCTCATCTCATATCACTGAAGTATAAAATGAAACATTTTTCAATTAAATACTTTCTAAGCTAATTATAATTTATCAACTGAACAATTAAAAAAAATGTTTAACTACTTTGACTTTGGGAAGGTTGGGGGTTTCACAAGAATAGGATAAGTGAAAGCTTATATTGCAGGGGTTAATTCTGTCTCCAGAGAAACCTGTCGTGTTAGTGCATGAAAATAGCTTCTAGGCAAGATGAAGAAACTGCTGTGGGGAGGACAGGAGAGGGCTTCTTCCCTCCCTAGTCCCTTTTCACCCCCAAATTGATATTTGCTTTTCGTTAAAATTTGCATTCAGAGTACTTACACATGAGAAGCTGTTGAAATACCCTTCATTCATAGTCCCAAATAATTTGCCTAAATTATTTGAAAAGCTGTGCCAATTATCAAGTCAAACCAGAGATCTAATCAGAGTTAAACACATTTAATACTTAAAATTGATTGCATTGTATCGAGTCTTCTTACATAAGCACTTGAGTACTTTCTAAGCATTTGGAGAGTCGGTTTGTAATTCTATAAAACTGCTGTATTGTAAATTTGCTGTGAGCTTTAGCAAAGGTACATTTAGGCAAGGCTGACTATCAATATGGAGGTAGGAAAACAATATTTAAAATCACCAGTCTCCAATACGCTTGAAAAATCCCCTTCCCATTCTTCTCTGATTGTAGATTTAAGAGTCAGATTATCACAAAAGGAAAATCTTCCTGCAAGTCAACCTTGAAAAGTGAACTGAGCCAACTGGAATGTTTGTGATCACATAGCTACAATGGAACAAATGTAATGTATGTTCCCTCACAGATCTCTGTACATATATCTAGCTTCCTTTCATTCAGACTATTTTCATTAGAAAAAGTAGACTATGGAGACTTAAGTATAAATATTTACACATAGTCATATAATTACATAACATGAAACATTGTACATGTTTTGAGGTGAGCATCTTTTTAGACTTTCAAACATTGAGTGCAAATTTAATATAATCATTGCTGCTTTAACACTGAAAATATGATTTTATTAAAAAAAACTTTAAAATACTGCACCACTTCAAAAACAATGCCTCCATTAAATAGTTTGGAAAATTAGGATTTATGTCAACATTTCTAAAAATTAGAATCATATGTAGGTCCCCATCAATTTTAAAATAAGTTACTTATCTGGTTTTAATTTTTGATGACTTGTAGATATTATACTTCACATTCTTTATATGGCAGTTGCTGACACTTGCACTGTCCATAGCCATTAATGATGATGAAAGGTCCTTCATGGGTGGGTTCATATTCATTATATGGTCCTTGGTCTGACATGTTTGACATATGTAGCCGTGTTTGGGATCGGAGTTGCCTGTGGTTTTGAATCATTGAACACTGCCTAATTCTTCTTAATGTGGGAGGGCAGCATTTTCTGGAGATGAACACTATAAAAATGATAAAAAAGAAAGAAAATAATAAAGCCATTGTTCCTGTAATTACCCGCTGAGTGAAGATGGCATTGTTTGGTTCGGTGAAATGTTCTTCAGTAGTAACGACTATGCCTGCAGTAGTTGGAATTTCTTTGTCTCCCATATGGAAATTTGATGAGCTTATTCTTTTTGTATACTCAGTAGTTGGAGATCTGTAACTCGTAACCATGGATGTAACAATAGTTGATAAATTCCAGCAAAGCTGAAAACCGTAAACCGCATCTAGAATATCCTCTCCTTGGGTGTGGTCTGGGCTGTGGCACAGTATGGAGTGCTCCCACCGACCTTGAAAACCACTCAGCCATGTGGCTAATTCACATATCTTTGGACTGCATTCCCACAGATTGCTGGAGAGGCCCACTGTAGTTATGGATGTAAGTGAATTTAAGATCTTGGAATCCAGAGTGGTTAGCTTGTTGTTATCCATTAGGAGTATTTTAAGATTAGGCATAGTTTCAAAAACTGTCAAATCAATGGCTTTGATTTCATTTCCAGTCAAATCCAGTTTTTCTAAGGTGCCCCAGGTCCACTCCATCCCACATGTCAAGTTGCTAATTTTGTTCCACTGCAAGAAGAGCGTGTGCAGACTGCTTAGCCGTAGGAAATGAGCAAAATTAATCTTTGTCAGCTGGTTGTGCTCTAGGTGAAGCTCCCTCAGTTTGATTAATCCTGCAAATCCATTGCGAGCCAAACTTCGCAAGCGATTTGTGCTCAGATCCAGAAACTCCAGACTACGACAGTCCCAGAAAAGGCGGACTGGGATAGTCCGCAGGGAGTTGGAACGTAAATGCAAGGTTTGCAGTTTGCGAAGTCCATAAAACAACTCAGGATGCAGAGAGGATAACTGATTAAAAGAGAGGTCCAAATTTTGCAGGTTCAGCAGTTGGCTAAAAGTTGTGTTGGGCAAATAAAAGATTTTGTTTGAATTTAGGATTAATTCCTTAAGTTTATATAGTCCTTGAAAAGAATCTTCTCTTACTGTTGCAATTTGATTATGATCTAAGTGAAGCCAAGTAAGTTGACTGAAGCTTGCAAATTGATCCCTTTCAAGTTCCGAAATATAATTGTGCCTCAGTGACAAACCTAGAGAGCCCTTGTCAGTGGTGTTTGGCACTGAGTGAAACCCCTGAGAGTCACAGTAAAAGAGCAGCTTCTCACAGCGACATTTTGGTGGACAAGCCATGCCCAAGGCAGGCAGCAATTTTAAAACCATACTCATTGCATATAGTGCTGCCAGCATAGGAGCCCCTAATGGCCACTTGAAATGTAAGCCTGCAGAATATAATTTAGGGAAACAACAAGATAGGATATTCTTATCAGATCATGTACACTTAGAACATTATGGTGAAAGATTTCACTGCAGATTACTTTCATGCATCTCTAAAAAGCTACTTCTGAATGTAAGAACTAATAAACTTACTAAATACAGAGTACTTGGATATTGTCCTTCATACAAATCTTTATCTACATTATAATCTTCAATAAGTGACAATCTGAACATGCCTTTAAAAGGCTTCAGTTCAGAAAATCTATTTTTAGTACCTCTGTTTTTCTAAAGCATAGCTGTTCTTTCGTCATAAAAGGTATATATAAATGTGTAAACTTACCCATTCTTTTGAGTACATTGGAGGTTGCATTCAGTCGTAGTTTTAGACTCAACGCAGTGAGTCTGTAAAAGGCTCTAATGTAAGACAGCCTTTGAATAATTTACTGTTTTCTAGTGTCCTTCGATATTAGTGTAAGACTGAATCCACCATGCTCTCTCAAAATACTCCTTTTAAATTCGTTGGCTTGATTTCATGTGACAGGTCTGTAATTGTGGAATCAATGCTGAATATAAATTGTTGGTTTTTTCCTCCTCCTGTGACTGCTCAGTGGTTTTATTGAAGCTCACGTTCTTTTTCCACGGCTGTGGGTTCTTTTAATCTTAACTTGTTGATGGCAGATGGGTGGCTTATTGCTGAGAGAAGCTCCTGTAGTAGCATGAGTGCATTTACTGAAAAGCTTTTCAGGGAAACGATACAAGAATGGATTTGCTTATGCGCTGCGACCACACAGAACTGTATATAGGCTGACGTCACTTGGTGACGTTCCTTTTGTTTGGGTTTTCCAGAAGCTTTTCTGTTTTAAAGCATTATGATGCATACTGTGATCCTGTTAAACTACTGATAGAGGAAAAATCAACTGTAAGAACACTTCATCCGTACAATTCAAGGAGTAAGAATGATTTGTAATCAGTTTTTTCTGTAGTACATTTTGCTTGCTATCTTCAGACAGCCTCAAGCAGTGTACAGCTAGGATTGTGAACAGTCTTTTAATCCTGGCTCTTGCTCATTTTGTATTGTATTTTCCTGCACATAAATAACTTTGCACACATTGTTTGAGTAGTAATAGGAGAATGCTGATTTAGCACCAACTGGAACAGTGAAGTGAATTATCTGGCATTTTAGAGCTACATTCCTTCTTTGTCTTTAGAATGAACAAGAAGGAAAACATTTTGCTTAGATATTGCTGGAATGTGGGGAAGTGAAGCTAAGTTGTTCACATCTCCAAAGTAACAAAGAAAATAATAAACTTACAATTAAGAACGACAAATCTCTGAAAAAATAAAACTTCAAGTGTGTGAAATTCGTTTTCCTTAGAATAAATTAGATTGTCGCTACTTTCAAAATCATATTTTTCTCAACTTTTAACAAAACTGAAGATGATTGTTCCTGGGGATTGGGTGGAGGTAATGCTGTGCGCTCTGCATTTCAGGCTGGGGCTCAAATCAGGTTTGAGATCAAGTGAGGAGTTTGATGGTTCACTTTAATCACCAGAAGTTAGCTTCCTCCTCATCCCCCCACCCCCGTGACTAGAAGTTCACATTAGTTTTGCTGGGAATCTGTGCAACAGAACGTCCAGGCCAGAACAACAGTGATGTTGCATGTTTAGAATTAAGATGCACTGGTAGAACTATGTTCTTGGGAAAGCTTGTAAAGCTGTCTGCCTGTACTGTTGCTGCCAAGTCAGTGTCTCTCATCAAGAGCTCAGACATTCAATGAGATTTAGAGGAACTATACTCTTAACTAGTGTAATGCTCAAATAAATAAATAAATGCTCAAATAAATTCCTTAGTCTCTAAGGTGCCACAAGTACTCCTTTTCTTTTTGCGAATACAGACTAACACGGCTGTTACTCTGAAACAACTCTTAACTAGCTGTATGCACCCAGGGTACACAAAAATACCACTTATTTTCCATGATAACTGATAACACAGGGTAAATGAGCTGGCGAATTTTCATGGCTATTTTTTGGTAAGGCTGCTTTAACCCAGATAATGTTGTTTCTAACTTTCCTCTTCTGTTTTCTTGAGTATGCTCTCTTTTTTGATTCCTTTACCCTGTGACTTAAAGTTATGATGCAATGAGGTGCATTTTAAACTGTTACAACAGCATATTCATTTTGAGTTCCACACAGTGACATGGAAATGTCTTCAATGCATGAACTGCAGAGAAGGAAAACCTTCATGTTAATTTTCAGAGTAACAGCCGTGTTAGTCTGTATTCGCAAAAAGAAAAGGACACGAAAGCTCATGCTCAAATAAATTGGTTAGTCTCTAAGGTGCCACAAGTACTCCTTTTCTTTTTGCTTCATGTTAATGTAAGATGGCCTTAGGGGACTTTCATACTGATAGGAAAGGTGCAAAACTCAAATACAGGACTTAAAAACAAAAAATATCCCTCCATACTTTATAATCAGTGTTACTGCTTTCTGAAGTGTTTTGTGTTTAAACAAAACTTTGTGCCTTCTTTCCCTAACTCTTCATTCTCTCCGATCCTGTAGTGAAGTTGTAATTTTGTGGCAGACTGTTTTGCCTTAAACAGAGCTATGATTTCATTGAGGCATCAAGTAGAAGTTTGGGTGTGAGAGAGAGCCATATGAACACTATAATTGACCATAATTAAGAAAATTAAAGTGTCCTGGTTGTGTATTAAATTACACTGTCTAAATATTTCCAAGTTTGCTCTAGTCCAGTGTTTCTCAAATGCGGCCACCAGGGCCTTTTCTTGCGGCCACAGCGATCTGGGCTTTGATGGGTGGGAGGAGAAAGCAGTGGCCCCTCTCAGGGCTGCTAGCAGAGGTTGGGCCCTGCCTCCCCTCCGGGGACAGAAAATCTGGAGGTGCAGGCAGTTGGTGAATTCCTCACTTTCCCAGGGGTAGGGGAGGCAGGCTTCAGCCACGGGGCTTCAGGCTCCATCCACGTGGTGGCAGGCTCTGGCCCCAGGCTCACTATCCTTGCCATTGTCACTGGGTCCTGCTGCCTCCCTGCCCGCCTCCCGATTCAGGACTTAATTTGTCCCAGAGCTTCCTGGGGCTGCGTAAGTCTGCTGTGAAAAGTGGTATTAACAAACATACAAGTATCACTTTTCACAGCAGAAGACTTACCAGGTAACAAGTTTAAGAAGAAAAAAAAAAAGCACAACCGAAAAAGCAAAAGCAACAACAACAAAAAGACAAGAACATGCAAAGCACCTTATTTGTGTTTCTATTCTGTTTAGGTCCAGTAAAGAATAGAGACAACTGGAAATTATTTTTCATTACTGAGTCTGAATAAACCCTCCATAAATAAATTACAATAATTTGGACATGTGTATATGTGCATATTTATTTGTTTTTCCTAAAGTTAATTATTTTAGGGAAAATGGTCAGTGTGGCCACCAGCAAGAGTCGGTGGCCGCACGCTGAGGCCACCAAAAATTTGTTGAGAGAACCCCCTAGACTAGATTATCATGATGGACCTTTCTGATCTTAGTCTGAGTGTGTGTACTTTTTCTGGTGGATTCCTTTACCATAGCATCCAGTTCTTCTGATAAAACCAAGGTGTAGGGTGAAACAGAATTGTTGTGAGGCCTTTTTGGTACCACTAGTGTGACTGGGAGAGAAATGCTGTTTTCCCCTTCCCAAATACACACCCTTTCAATCTTTGCTGCAAAATGTTTGCTATGGGAGAAACTAGTAGATGACACTGCTATGCATAGTCTTAAATTTTTTTCTGACCGTGCAAGCAAGTTTTCACACGACAAGTAGTGCTGTATTGTTAGTTTTTGCAAGCAGCAGGAGCTTATTCTCTGCTTTTAACTAGAATCAATTCTGGAAGCACAGTGGACCCCTGGAAGTGGACTGAGATTTCTGAAAGACGGGACTGTCTGCATACCTAGAGACTACATGTCACTGATTTCTGAAACAGAAAGCCAACCTGCAATGTGCCAAACATCAACCACTACATGGCAGAAGAACAACATGCTCCACAAAGAAAAAGAAAACTGTTTTATTGCCTTTAGACAGTAACCCTCCTAAGCATTAGTTTAACACCACACTGGGATTTTGTAATTCTCATCTGTGTTAACCGGTACCACCAGCAACGTGCTACTGGTAGGAGAAGCAACACAATTGATCTGAAATTAAAATGAGAAGCTGTAAATTTCCAGTTTGTTAGCTTTACAAAGCACTCAAGTGACAGTACACAGGCTCTATACAATGCTGAATAAGACAGCTTTCACAGGATTTCTCGAATTTCTCTACATTTTGCCCTTCTGAGGGCTGCACTGGCAATCTGCCAGCAGCCAAAGGGCTGTATCTACTTTGCATAAAAATGAAGCATATTTCAGCTGCCCATATCTTTCAGTAAGAGATGAGGCTTGCAGAGACTACAAGTCCCAACAACCAATCCATCATTTTACCACAACCAGTGAAAAATGGAACCCTGCAAGTTGGGACCCATAGTCTTGTTGGGCCACATTTGCATCAAAGCCACAGGCTGCACTGGCAGAACTCTGGTGCAGTTTAGACTACACAAGTCTAGATTCATACATTTTAAGGCCAGAAGGGACCATGATGATCATCTAGTCTGACCTCCTGTGTCACCCAGGCCATAGAATTTCACCCAGTGATTCCTGCATCCAGCCCAGCAATTTGTGGTTGAACTAAGAGCATGTCAAGGCTATGTCTACGTTGCACTTTTGTTGGTAAAAAAAATACCCCCTCAACCAACAAAAATTTTAACAAAAAGCGCTGGTGTGGACAGCACTTTGTCAGCTGGAGAAAGCTACTGCCCCTCACTGGGGGTAGAAATTATTGTAGTAATTAGAATAATTAGTTTTTCTTCTGTATAATTTAAAAAAAATGATTTTTTTTTGGCAGGGGTTGGGTGAGATTTTAATGGGCTGCATTGTGATACAAGGAAGAGGGAATAGCTAAACTAATTTTTGTTCCAATAGTAACTTCAGTTTGTGGTGCTTCTTTGTCTTGTAACCACTTTGTGACACAGAATCAGTTCAGTTGACCATGGACATGACAGCTCTTGGCTATCATGGTTGGTAACTAAGGCTGGTCTATACTACAGAACTAAGTCGACGTAAGGTCGCTTACATCAACCTAGTTATGTCAGTGTACACACTACAGCCTTACTCCCACAATGTAAGTGGCTTACTACACCAACATAACTCCACCTCCACGAGCGGAGAAGGGCGTACGTCAGTGTAGTTAGGCAATGCAGTGTCAGTGTAGACACTGTGGGTTACTTACATAGGCTGTTGGCTGTCATTCTTGTCAATTTCACACGTGAAATTGACAAGAAAGCCACTCACAGCTCTATCACCCCAGAGTGGGTGGAGGGCGCCCTCTAGAGCCTGGCTGCTGCCTGGGCTCTCAGTGTCCTGCGCCCAGGCTCCTGGCAGGGAGTGGGGAGCTGAGAACAGGCCACTCTTAAGTTGGTGGAGGTGCTTCTGGTGAGGACATGCACCACTGACGGAAGGAAAGCAGTGTGGACCTGTAAGTCAACCTAATATAGGTCACCTTGTTTGTAGTGCAGACACACGCGTAATAGCGGTCAAAATAAACCCAGCCTTGCTGTTCCCAGTTGGGGTTTAATCCCATCAATCACATAACATCTGTTTTATTCAGAACTCCAGATCTTTGATTAAGATTTCAAAGTTGCTGATCCAAGTCTTCCAAATCAACCTATCATTTGATAATTAGCATACACTTACATTAATGGTGGTTAATGTGTTCTTTTCTCAGCATACACACACATTAATGGTGGCTAATCTCTTCTTCTCTCAGCAGTATAATTACATTGAGCATAGTGCAGAACTTCGTAAAATTGCTTTGTGGTTGCTTAAAGGCTAGTTTAAAGCTATATACTGTATATTCAGAACTAGAAACTAATCGTGTGTTAAGATCACTGTTAGAATTTCTTAATATAAATGATTACATTTGAGCTCAATATTCTCCTAGCCTCATATCTGCTTAATCAAAGCCAAGTTGTAACCTTCTTTCTCCTTTGCAACACTGCCCAGATCCCTACTGTACCATAGGCTCATGGAATCCACTGCTCTTCCTTACATAGGTTTTGGTTTTGAGATTGGTGTTGGATTTTTACGCTTGATATTTGTGTTGAACTTAAGTACTTTTTTTTAAGCTTTCTATATTTAAAAGTACTTAAATTGTGGCTTATGGTTTTGGCTACATGTGAATTGTCCACTATGGTTGAAGTGAAATGCAAAACTCTTTAGGGGAATGCTTCTTGTCCCATGAGTGACCACTTTGGACTAACCATTTTAGTACTTAAAATGTTTGGGTGAAGGTCAGCCATCAAATGTTCGTGTACTGTCTGTATCTTTTTATACCAATGTGAGAGTCGGAGTCATGGGCTTTCATGCTTTCTGATGGAGTCATAAGAGTTTCAGGACTTAATTATTGCTCTCATACAGGATGTGCTGCAAGTCTGAATCAGAGTGAATCAAGCACAAGAAACTGTGTGGTTGTCAGATCAATCAAGAAGGGATCTAAGACTTCGTATTTGAAGACTTTTTTGGATCAGTCTCTAGCTTAGACCTCTGAAAACCCCTCTAACTTCCCCCATAGTTCCTCTAAGAAGAAAATGTAGAGGAAGGAAAGCATGAGATGGGAAGAAACACCAATAGCCTTGTTGAATAAGGAGGTGAATCCAGAGGTCATTTTTAGCTTTCCATTGGTGTAACCTGCTGTTTTTCTTACTATTTAAAGATGTGAATACTGTCTCCTGTCCAACACAAAATATTGTATTTATCTTAGCCTCTCTTGCTTTACAGGCTGGACGCAAAGAAAGAAGTGACGCGCTGAATTCTGCAATAGACAAAATGACTAAAAAGACCAGGGACCTGCGTAGACAGGTACAGAATGAGTAAAATATTAATGTAATGTAGTAAGTGTTTATAGAAATTAGTGCAATTCTGAATGTTTCCTGTTGGAAATGTTTTGTTTATCTGAGTGCTTTACGTTCTGTAATGACAGTAGTTTCGCTCTTTTTTTTTTTCTTTTTCTTTTTCTTTTTCTTGTCTAGTTCATTGAAAGCTAGAAGCTTACAGCGCTTTGTTTGAGTGACAGTATTAGGGTTTGAATTGCAATCTCCTATAGATAACTATACAGAGAAGACATTTTAGATGTTGAATTAAAATAAAACACTTTGGACTCAAATTACAAACAAGTACACCTGTAGCAAGAGTGTGTATAATGCTAACGCTTAGGGACAGTTCACTATTAAAGGGGAAAAAGTTCACTTTAAACCCAAATGTGGATGTAGCAAAATATATAGGAGAGTTGAGTTTATTTTAACTTTTCAAAATCCTTACGTTGAATTAAATACAAAAATAATGGTGTTAATTTTAATATTCAGCAGGAAAAGTGCAGATTTAGTCACTGAAGCTAAGCCAATATCTTCACATTGTAAATAAATATTAATGTGCTCAAATGGGGGGTTGCACTGACTTAACCAATTTGATTAAATTGGCGCAAAAACTGCGTGGCCAACCCGAATAGAGAGAGCCCTGGTCACACACAGCAACAGAGGGAGCAATTGCTTAACAAATATTCAAGATCCTTATCGTGGTAAACATTTTCTTGTTAAGATGCAAGAAAACAGCAGTTGAACTCTGTGCCGAAAATCCCAACTAATTTTCATTTTAATTCTTAGCTCCGCAAAGCTGTTATGGATCATGTGTCCGATTCTTTTCTGGAAACCAACGTTCCACTTTTAGTGTTGATTGAAGCTGCCAAGAATGGGAATGAAAAAGAAGTTAAGGAGTATGCACAGGTTTTCCGTGAACATGCCAATAAGTTGATTGAGGTAAGGTCATACAAACCAACTGAAGTTAACAGTTTTACTAATTTTAGCATAATTTCTAATTTTCAAACTGTTCTAGCAGTTAACACATTTTATAGTATAAATAGGCTTGGCATAATTGGATTAGATTTTTTCTAACTTCAATGATTAATATTAATTTTGTTTTGTACCCTTTTTACAATTGTTAGATATCAAGGGGAAGAGATTTGGTGTTAGGGTTAGGGCAGCGTGGAAAGTGGTGTTGCAGGGGCTTCCTGCCTAGCCGAGAGGGCCAAGATACTTGGCCTCAAGTTGCAGGGGAGGCTGCAGTCCTAGCCTGGCAGAGCAGAGACCTCCCAGCCAGGACTGCGAAGAGGAGGATGAGCCCTGGGCACGGGGTGCTGCTGCTGAATAGTGGCTGGTGAGTGAGAGAGCGGGGCCCTGACCAGCAGAGTTGCAGAAGGTCTGTCATAGACCCCCTCTCCCACTCCCATGACAGTGGGACTGCAGGCGCAAATGGGAGAGGCTGTATTGCTGCCCACGGTTACCGATAGATCTTTTTCATTGATTTCAGCATGTCATCGGAAATTGATGTTTACTGACATATATCGATTTTTAGATCGAATCCTGCCAAGCCTAGGTATAAACCTATGCTGATAGTTTTCTACAGACTAACTCACTTACGTAAGTGGTGATCAACAGTTTCTTTTTCCATAGCTTGTGTTTTTTAGTGATCACGTATAGCATAAAAAGATGCATCGTATTTTCAAACTATACTTTGAATGTTTGTAAAGTTGTAGTTTCAACCTGTGGATTTGTTGTTTGTCTGGGTATACTACACTAACTGAGATTATTCTAAGCAGAGACATAAGTAATCATTGTCTCCTTCATGCTGGTGTATTGAGTCCAAAATATATGTTGTTGTAAATGTCATTTGAAACATCTATTATTGCTAGTGAAATTGGTCTTTATGCAAAGGCTTGTGGAATGAACACTACAAATTTCTGTACAAAAATAAGAATTTTGATACAAAAACCTTAGATAAGGTCAATTTAAGAATATTATTTGAAAACATAAGTCGTCAAATGGAAATTTTTCCTGTCTGTAAGACTGTTTTCTAAGAACACTAACTTAAATCGGAGACTTATCAGTTTTAATTAAAATACATAATACAAGTCCATCTACCATAAAAGTTAATGTCTTTGGCAACTGGTATTGCAGTTAAGAAAAAAATTCAAGTTCATTCCAGGTCTTACTGCATATGTCTTAGTAATAATGACCTGCTGCCTTATTATTCACATTTAGTTTTGTGCAATATTGCAAACAAAATTATAAAGGAACATAAATCTACAGTTGTAATTGTTTACTGCTCGTGCATAGTTAGATTTTTGCCAAATCTTTAAAAGTTTTATTCTGTATATACTGTCAAGTGGTCGGCTGAATGATTAATTCTCACCACTAACCTCAATTGCAGTCTAAAAAGTCAAATGCTGATCAAAATGTACTGTATAATAATCCCATTCTGCTGTTGAACTACAAATGAGTCCATGTGACTTTTAGAATAATCTTGCGTTTTTCATACAACTCTTTTATTTATTTTTTCTTCAGGAACAAGGCAGTTGTCAATCTTTCATTGATCTAACTCCTGCATTAATTCTGCAAGCCACTTTCTCACTAGTTTAAGGGACTCTTGGTACCATCGCACATACACATGAGAGACTGTAAGGTCTTTCAGCACAGGAATCACATACGGCTAGATAATGTTTTCGTTGAAATAGTTAACATATATTTAAACAGTTTGGAGGTAGTATTCATAAATAAAGCAAGGGGAATTAATTTAGACTACCAGGACTAAATTAATTTAGACTAAATTAATTTAGACTGCCAGTTTGCCCGTTAACTCTCTTCTTCGAGTGATAGCTCATGTGCAGTCCGATAGGCGTGCATGCGCCGCGTGCAAGATCGTCGGAAGGTTTTTTCCCCTAACGGTACCTATCGGTCAGCTGTGGAGACACCTGGAGTGGCGCCTTTATGGCAGTGTGTATAGGTCCCTGCCGCCTGCTCAGTTTCTTCTTACCAACAATAACGGTCATTGGCGCAGCTCAGTCTCTTGCATTCACAAGTGCCTACCTAGTTGTTCCCTTTTTTTAGTTGTATATAGTTGTTCGCTTGTGTTACATTAGTTGGAGGTCCTTCGGGGGGCTTTCCCCCAACCCAGTCCTAGTTTCCCCAGGCACCAGGGCATGCCTCGGTCGCAGGGGTTTAAGGCATGCGAGAGGTGTGCGAAACCTGTGCCCACAAGCGAGCCACATGCTGCCTGTCTCAAGTATTTAGGAGAAGGCCATCAGACAGATAAGCGCCCAATTTGCAGGAGCTTCAGACCCAGGACTAAGAGAGAGTGGGACTATCGTTTGAAGCTCCTACTGATGGAGTTGGCCCTCCGCCTACAGCTGGCACTGGAAGAGGCACCAGCATCATCGGTGTGCAGTGCCCCAGCACAGGATGTCCTGGCACAGGGGAAGGACTCCTCCAAGGAGCATGGGTGCCACTCCCCAACCTGTAAGGCCAGTGCCACCAGCTGGCACCGTTCGCAGTCCCCAGTGCCACATAAGAAAAAGAAGGCAGACAAGGGTCGTTCCCCCATCAAGAAGCTGCGAGGGAGCTCCAGTGGGGTGCATTCCCCGGCAGAACACCCATGGTCTGGGCCTCAAGACCTGGCACCGTTGACTCCAGCCCCAATGGGAGGCCTGTCGAGTCGGGTGCTGATAGACTCCCCCACTCAGAAGGATTTGGAGGCAGCGCAAGACCTCATTGCCATGATAGTGCAGTCCTCGGCCCCGCACTTGCGGGGCCCGGCACCACAAGCCCAGGCACTGTCAACAGCACTGGCTGAAACGTCTAGCCTGGCACTGCATGTGACTCCATCACTCTTTGCTGCACTGATGGCGGCACCACTTCTGGTTAATCATCATGGCAAGTCTATGATGTTGTGGCGCCGCTCACCATCTCCCTGTCCCACAGGCTGCTGCCTCCTTCTCACCAAACGAGGCGGTGGCAGGCACCACCACCCTCCCAGCGATGGACACCAAGGGTCACCAGGACCTCCTTAGGAGGGTGGCCCTAAACGTCAGTCTCCAGGAAGAGGAGGTCATGGAGGAGCCTGACCGGATGGTGGACATCCTTGTCCCTGAGGGTCCTTCTAGGGTGGCCTTGCCCCTCATAAGAACGTCCAAAACACCACTGAGGTGCTTTGGCAAACTCCCGCCTCTATATCACCTACCGCTAAAGGGGTGGAAAGACGATATTTTGTGCCACAGAAAGGGTATGAACACCTTTTCACCCACTCCCAACCGGGGACTTCGGTGGTCGATGCGGCAAGGACAGCCAGGTCCTGCGCCTAAGTCACGGGACGCTAAGAGGCTGGACCTTTTCGGCCGGAAGGTCTACTCGACTGTGGGGCTCCAGCTTTGAGTGGCCAACCAACAAGCTGTACTCAGCTGCTGTGCTTTCAACTCTTGGAGCTCTTTGGCAAAGTTCCAGGAATTACTTCCTGCTGACTCTCACAAGGAATTTAGCGCGCTCCTTGAGGAGGGCAGGGTGGTTTCCAGAACCTCCCTCCAGGCCACTTTAGACACAGCGGACTCGGTTGGACAGACCATGGCCATCGCCATTGCAGTGAGGCACAGTGCATGGCTCCAGGTCTTGGGGATAACACCTGAGGTCCAGAACACAATACAGGCCTCCCCTTCGACTGTGTGGCATTGTTCGCCCAAAATACAGACTCTTGCCTACACAGCCTTAAGGACTCACGGGCGACTTTGAAGTCTTTGAGGTGCACACCCCAGCACCTCAAAGACAGCCTTTTAAGCCTCAGCCCTTGTCCCGCTTCTACTCTGGGCCTCCTAGGCAAGACTCGTCAAGGAGATGGGGCAGAAATAATAGGAGGCCCCCTCCTCAGGCCAAGGCCAGGGCTCAGCCAAACAGCCCCGGGCCCGAAGCCAAACTTTTGAAATGCGCCCGAGGACGGAGCGTCAGCTTCAGTCTTCGATCCTTACCCCTCCCCACTTTGTGGATCGACTCTCCCGCTTCTACTGTGCTTGATCCCAGATCACGTCAGGTTGTTGGGTCCTCAGCACAGTAGGGGTGGGATATGCTATCCAATTCTGTTCCCTCTCACCCCCACTTCCCTGTCCCTCTTCAGGGACCATTCTCATGAACAACTCCTCATGCAGGAGGTGCAATCGCTCCTCGCTCTAGGGGCAATAGAGGAGGTTTCTCAGGAGTTATGGGGCAAGGGATTCTATTCCCACAATTTCCCCATCTCCAAGGCCAAAGGTGGGTTCCAGCCTATCCTGGACCTGCAAGATCTCAACACATTCATAAGGAAGGTGAACAATCTCTCTGGCCACCATCATTCCTTCCCTGGATCCCAGGAACTGGTACGCCGCCCTTGACTTGAAAGATGTGTACTTCCATATATCTATTATCCCGGCCCACAGATGTTTCGTGGTCAGGGTGCTCCTGTTTGGGCTCTCAACAGCACCTCGGGCATTCACTAAGTGTATGGCGGTCATGGCAGCCTTCCTCCGCAAACATTAGGTCCAAGTACACCTCTACCCCGTTATAACACGACCCGATATAACATGGGTTTGAATACAATGCAGTAAAGCAGGCCTCCCGTGCCCTGGGTCTGGGAGGCAGGAGCTGTGGGTGGGCACTTTTGGGGGCCCAGAGTGGCCTGGTTGATTAGTGGGGGCCAGGAGCAGCCTGCTGTGCTTCCCTCACCCTGGCCCAGCCATGTTGCTCGGGGGAGGGGCTGGGGGAAGGGATTTCTTCCTGTCCCCCCGCACTCACCAGCAGCAGGGGAGGGGGGGTCCACTTCCTGCCTCCAGTGAGTGTGGGGAGGTTGGGGAAAGGAGTACCGCGGTTGGGAGCTGGCGGAGTGGAGCAAGCTGGGGCCACGTTGCTCTGCTTCCCGCCGCGGCTGGTGAGTGCCTATGGGGGGGGGGGGGCAGTCGGGACAAGGAGCAGGGGGTGTGGGAAGGGAGTAGGGTCCTGGGGGTGATTAGGGACGGGGGGATCTCTGGAGGGGGCAGTCAGGGGACAAGGAGCAGGGAGGCCAAAGCAAGTTTCATATAACACGGTTTCACGTATAACACGGTAAGATTTTTTTGGCTCCCGTGGACTGCGTTATATCAGGGTAGAGATGTATTCCCATACCTAGATGACCGGCTCATCAAGGCCGAGTCCCAAGCATGGGACGCACAGCACGTGTCCCTGGCCCGGGCCACATTCTACAGGCTGGGCCTCATACTGAACATGCCCAAATCCACACTGTCCCCAACGCAGCAAATAGAATTCATAGGGGCTCTCTTGGACTCCACGCAGGCCACGGCATTCCTGCCGGAGCTGCACTTCCAAGCACTCTTGGACATTACCGAAAACCTTCGCCGGTTTCCCACAACCACAGCCAGAAATTGCGTGAAACTGTTGGAGCATATGACAGCCTGCATATATGCGGTCCAGCACGCCAGGTTATGTCTTCAGCCCTCCATGTCTGTTTGGCATGGGTGCACAGGCCGGGTATGGACCCACTGGACACAATAGTTAACCTTCCCCTTGGATCACCAGAAGGCTTTACACCTGGTCTTTCAGAACCCTGGCACGGATCTCTACCACTTGATCGACAGGAATAACAGCCATCTTCTTTGTGGACCAGCCACGAGAGGGGAATGCAGTACATATTCTGCCAGTGATTTACACAGCTATTTTCTAATCTAGACAAAAATAGAACACTGCGGATCAGGAATCCTGGGTTCTTGGCTCCAGGATGGAAGTATTGTTCACTTATTGTTTACTAAAGCAGTAGCAATGCGGATGAAACTTGAATCTCTCATATTGGAGACCTGGTTCTAGTCTCAGCTCTTCCTGAAGTGACTCTGCAGCCTTTCTCTCAACTTCTTTTTATAATGGGGGAAAGATAATTGATTGCCTTCTGTGGCAGGGCTACAAATGCTTGCTCAATAAGAAGGGTTTTGAAGTGCACAGTAATAAAATACACATCAGTAGAGGTGAGATTTGAACTCTATGCCTTCTGGCTCCCTAGGCTGAACTTATTTTGTTGCATGCTCTTCTGTCCTCCTGGCAGAATGTCACTGGCATGCCCCGTGGTGCAACTGTGCAACCAAAATGTGGAACATCCTACAAAAATCTGGCACACTTGAGAGGTCTGTGCATCACAGATAAACAATAGTTTCCATGTCCCAAAGAGCTTCAGTTGGATGCCCAATTGAGTTTGGTGACTCAGTCTCAATAGAGGGGGGAAACTAACTACATTTTATTAATTTGAGGGCTGTGTGTGGATTGCCTCACTTCCTCCTGCCACATTGGATAGCATTCTTCAGATGGCTTTCAAAATCACTAAGCTAATTTAATGGGTTAACAATCTTTTACCCTGCATTATAATGGAATTAATACAAAAAAAGAAAAATTGAGTATCAAAAAGTTATTTTGAGAACAGATATGTTAAGGTGACATAGGAGAAGTCCTGCAGAAATGAATTATAAATTATAATGTCCCTAATTAAAAATGTAAGAGGTTACTCTTTTCCCCCTCATCTTCAGTAGCATCAGCAGTCAAACCTACAGCCAGGGTGGATTAATTTAAATCACCAATTTTAATCACGGTTTAAATCTGCAAGCAGGAAACCCTGATTTAAGCAATCATTTTAATCGTGTTTTCCATTTGTAATTTTTAGTTATTTTCTTAAAGAAAAGTTGATTTTCTTTGGTAACCAATAAAACATGTTGATTTGCAACTAAATATAGCCTTTACACTAAATTTGGTGGTGCTTTTTGCTAAATACGAGGATACGCTATCTATGCATATTCATTTTAAGCAATTATATAGCTTAACTTACATTTATTCAGATTCTTAATTTTTCCATTTTTGTTAGAAAATGAAAAATGATTTATTAGGTTATTTTTTTACTCTGTTTTGATGGAAATTCAAGTTAAGAATGCACAAAAATAGCACTTGAATTGTTTATTAAATAAAACTACCTTAAATGTGCTGGACACAAGAAAAAAGGTTTGTTTTGCATTTAAAACCAATTTATTAAAGAAAGGAAATGTAGTAGTGAATTGAACTGATTGTAAGTCACGATTTTTGGAACTAGTGTATCTCATCTGTACGTTTAGGTTTTATTCATAGATCAGAAGAAGAAAAGAAACTTTCTTGCTTTTTCTACTTCCAATTGGTTTCTTAATTCTTTTGACAATAGTATCTTCTGTACAGAATGAACTAGTCATTGAACTGAACTAGTCTCTGTGCAGAAGACACTATTGTCAAAAGATGGTTTAACACAGAGGTCAGCAACCTTTCAGAAGTGGGGTGCCAAGTCTTCTTAAATTACAGTAAATAAATGGTTTGCCAGTAATACATTTTACATTTACAGGGGCCAGCGGACAGAACCCCAGACTGTCAGCGGGCTGAGTGGGGTCTGCGGCTGGGACCCCAGCTGGCAGGGACTGGCAGATGGAACTGCGGACCAGCAGCAGGCTGAGCTGCTCAGCCCGCTGCTGGTCTGGGGTTCTGGTGGTCGGCCCCGCTCAGCGCACTGCCGGCCCAGTGTTCTGTCTATCCAGGCTGGCAGCAGGCTGAGCGGGCCCGGCGGCCAGGACCGCAGGCCAGCAGTGGAGCTGCCGGGACGAGGGGCTGGCAGACTGAACCCCAGGCCGGCAGCAGAGTGCCACTGTAAATCAGCTCACATGCCGCCTTTGGTATGCGTGCCATAGGTTGCCCACCCCGGTTTAGCATTTCAACGAATCCTGGTACTTAGCCAGTGACTTCCACCTGTTCAGTGGTTTGCCTCACTTCAAAATTTGGCAGAATTATTTCTTTTGATCACATTGTCGCACTGGGAGCTCATGGTTGGCTGAATATCCACCATAACCCCCAAATCTTTGAGTCACTGCTTCTCAGGATAGTGCCCTATCCTGTGAGTATGGCCTAATTCATTGTTCCTAGAGGTATACACTTAGTTTACCCATGTTAAAACACATTTGTTTGCTTGCGCCCAGTTTACCAAGCAATTGAGATTGCTCAGAATCAGTGACCTGTCCTCTTTATTATTTACTGTTTCCCTCTTTTTTTGTCACCTGCAAACTTTATCAATGGTGGTGGTTTTCTTTCAGGTCTTAATAGACATGTTAAATAACATAAGGCCAAGAACTCATCCCTGTAGGACCCCACTGGAAAAATACCTGCTTGGTGATAATTCGTTGTTTACAATTACATTTTGAGACCATCAGTTAGCCAGACTTTAATCCATTTAATGTGTGCCATGTTACTTTTTATCTTTCTAGTTTTTAATCTGTTGTGCAATACCAAGTCAAATGTGCTGATTTGCATTAATTATCCTCTTTTAATTCTTTATTAATCCAATCCCATATTAGCTGTTCCATTATCTTGCACAGGATCAATGTCAGGTTCACTGGCCTATAATTACTTGGGTCGGTCTGTTTATCCTTTTCAGAAATTGGCATATTAGCTTTATGGATCTATCCCAGTACTCCAAAACGTACTGAAAAATCAACATTTATGATCCAACGAACTCCTCAGCCAACTCTTTTAAAACTCTTGGGCACAAGTTTTAGTTGGACCTGCTGGCTTAAAAATGTCTAACTTTAGTAGCTAATGTAACATCCTCCAGAGGTGCTAGTGGAATGGAAATAATGTTCTCCTCATATGATGAGACTGTGTATCCCCAATATAGAATAGAAATACTGAATGCTTCCGCCTTTCTTGCATTTGTGGTTAGATGTTGACAGATGTTTGGCTCTGTGTGTGTGCGCGCGCACGCTTATTTTCTGTGTGTGCCGTCCTAGCCCTGCTCAGACAGCTGGCACGGCGACCTCAAGTGAACCACACAACGACCACAAGATCCGTTAAGGGACGAAAGCACCCAGCCAGGTTTACTGTTTGACAAAGTATGGGTACTAGTATTCCGCAGACTCTACCATACCACTAATACATGTATTCCTGAAACAATAGACCAGCTTAGTGAACTGCGGGTCTTTTCATTCCTCTCTAAGGCCAGACAAATACTTTTTTGAGACATTTTTATACCCCGATACAAACAAGTTAGTACTGCCCTTTGACATAGTTACGGCCCCCGATGTCACTGGTTATCACCCATTCTCTTGTACGTGTTGGTTTGATTAAAACATTTTTATTACATACTGTCATCGTGACTGTATCTTTTAGGAGGGTACAGTGTGTTCCTGTTATCCATGGGTAATGTTTTTGTACCATCCTTGATATCGGGATGTTCTGGTACCTAATATTGGGATGTGTTTGCTTGAGCACTTTTTGACGAGCACTTCTTAGGAATGTGTATTTGCAATATTAGCCCTCTTTTTGCCAAATTTTGTGAGCAGATTTTGCCTCATACCAGGCCTCTAATACAAGGGCTTATATTTCAGGCGCTCTTCCTACTACAGCATTATGATAATTCTACCATTTCCATCTAGAAATAGGCCAATATCATTTTCAGGGTTCTTTTTGTTCCTATTATACTTAAATTCCTTATTGCCCTTAACTCTGCTGGCCATAGATTTCTGCTGATGTGCCTTTGCCTCCCTATCAATTTTCTATCATTCCTAACATCTGATTTATATTTGTTACCGTCAAGGCTGATACCCCTCTCTGGCACTTCGAGTGCAGAAGGTGTGGGCCTGCAAGGATTCTAAAAATTAATACTGGCCACTCCAGGCTGGTATTAAACTCCCAAGGTTACAGCTTTTCTCTGGCGTTGGTTGGATAGATGCTGCCACCACCCAAATGCAAACCCCTTGGAACCCAGGAAGGCGCACTTGGGAATTCCTTCCTATGAGGTACCCTCAAGCCCTTTCAACCCGCTTCTGGGAAAGAGCTGAGAAAGAAAACAAAGGAAGTTAGCTGTTGCTCCAGCTAATTAAACAACATATGCACAAACCTCTCAGGACACCAAAAATTCAATCTTTTTCTTAAAGGGTAAATGTTATTAAAAACAAAAAGAAAATACATCTGGAACTTAGGCTTTTGCTAGATTTAAAAAAAACCACTTACAAAAATTAAACATCAAGAATAACCTTCTTGAGGTCCAGCTTAAAGGTTACAAGAAAAATAAAAAGCATTTGGGGTTAACACAGAGGAGTCCACAAGCCAATAAAAATAAACAGAAATAAACCAAATCATGTCTTTTTTTAACATTCTTGATTTACTTACATATCTGAGTTGTTAAATAAGTAGTTCTAGATATGATCTGATGATTTTCATATCTGGCCTTCAACTTCTCACAGCATAACTGCTCCCTGAAGAACCACAACACCCAGACAAAGGGAAGTCTTTTCCCAATTTTAAAAAGTTCTAGCCCTCCCTTTGGCTCTTTTGGTCAGGTGCCCACTCCTTTTCTTTTACCTGTGGACTTGTTAATCCTTTACAGGGAAAGCAAGTAGAGAACAGCTACTAAGAGTAATTTTATAGCTAACTGGCTGACTGGGTTCCCCTCTCTCATGTATCTCAGTTACTATCGACTTCTCCTTTCTTCCATTTATGTCTTTTATTTTTTAAAAAAAGGTTGTATTAGTGGCCTTCACTTCCCCTCCAAACCAGGTCAGTTTTTTTCAACCAGCCCAGCTGCCTTACTCAATTGTGTAATTGTGGCTTATGGGGCCTTTAGTAAGGTGTTTTTAAATGATTCCCAGTTGTCATTCACATTTTTCTGATTAAATTTTCTCCCAGCTGATTTGGATCATAATTGTTTTTTCAGCTTTGTGGAATTGGCCACTTTTAAGCTGCATGTGTAATACTACTGATCTGGACTTTATTTTGCTTCCACATTATAAATGTGATCAAACTATGATCACTTGTACCTAAGCTACCATTATTTATTTTATTCTGTGATCTGGTCCTCTTTTATATGTTAAGACAAGGTCTAATAAAGAATTCCCCCATGTTGGCTGCAACATTTTTTGAGGTAGGAAATTGTCATCTATAATGTTTAGAAATTCCAGGCATGCTTTAGTATTGGTAGCATGAGATCTGAGCATATGCCACTCAAATTGAAATCCCCTCCTGATCACAAAGTTTTATTCCTGCATGTTAGTTAGGCGCATAAGGAGGCAGTCATCCTGTTCCTTAGTGCGATTTGGTGGTCTGTAGCACTCACCAACTAATACCTCAAAACATCAATTTTTGTAATTTAAATCACTGATTTTTCTCCATTGTGCCTAAGGCAGAACCTGCTGTTTGCTCCCTAGGGGAGACCGCAGAATCTTCAAGCTTACTGTGTGACTCTTCAGTCCCCTCACTAGACTATCCTGAAGCATGGCTTCCATTCCAACCAAAGTTGTGTGTCATTGCCTGGTTGACTTTTCCTTTCCCTTCTCAAAGTGTTCTTATATGCATGTGTTATCTTAACAGCTGGACTTAGACCAGCATAACATTTGGCACAGGCCACTAAATGTCAGGAGACAACTTTGTAAAATCAACTTCAGTGCTTCGGTTCCTATTTCAAAAGTGAAAGGCCAGTAAATATTGAGAAAAGAAAGAGCTTGTGTCCACAACATTTTTAGTAAGTCAGAAAAACAAAACCTTAAATTTGACTTTTGTCAACTGTCTTGCACTATGCAGTTTAATTGGGAGACTTATTTTAACTTTAAAAAAGGGATTGTAGTGATGCAGTTAAAAAGGTACTTTAGAAAGAAGTCACTGATGGATGCTTGCAGTAGGCATTTGTCAACTAGAAATGTCATGGACTTGACGCAAGATCTGCTGAAGGATATTTTGGGATGGGGATGTTCCTAATATTTTAAAATTTAAAAAAAGTAAAAAAAAATTCAATTATTATTTATTTTTTCCTCCAGCAACCTGGTGTCCAGAGTGTTCTGTTCTTAGATGGGATTTTACCTTAAAGCCTTTACTACAAAGAAGGCTTGATGTAAGACCAGGAAGCAGAGTTCTCTGTATGCTCTTTCAGAGGCATCAACTTCTTAGGTGAAGAGGGAACTATGCTGATTATCGAAAGGGATTACGTAGGCAGCTTTTCTTAGGGCATTAGGTTCTCACATGTAGAGATTATTTCCCCATTGTCAGGATTTACCCAGTGAGAATCAAATTATGATTTTAGTGAGAATAAAATTCTGGTGCTTCCTTCTCCGTCAATGATCTATTTCAGGGATTAGTAAAGTTTTTCCATTTGTGACTTCAAACTCATTCACTCTTTCCCATTTCCTACAGTAACTTTCACACTTGGTCCCAGAATTCCTGCCTCAAAAAACCTTAAATGTGGTAATTTTATATACTCATCTTATTAAAAACTTTATGACTTAGGCATGAGCCAGTGCTATATCTCGATTGAATCTAGTTGCTGAAGTTGAAGGTTATTTCAACTAGAAGGGCTAGGAAATAACTTTTCTAAAATGAAAGTTTAGAATCTGTTTTTCAGTTTGTATCAGTCCTGTTGTAACTGAAAATCAGAAGTTTAAGTCACAGATGAAAAGTCATATTGAAAAGAAGCAAAATATTTGGCATCAGAAAGAATCAAATATTGACATGAAAACATGTACTTCTGAATTCTTGGACTTTAATCTATCTAGGCTCATACCACGGTCCTTACCATGGTATCAGAACCCCTACTTTCTCTGGTCAGTGAGCTACTTTATCAGAAATCTCTGAAAACCAAAGTCCCCATTTGATTTGCGATTTTGAGTTCAAAGTTAAGTTTGTGTTAGAGAAAAAAATGGCCCCAGATTCAGGGTGAGGAAAAGGCTGAGATGCACAATTCATTAATCATTTTTAATTTGTGTTTCCCAAGTTAAAGAGAGAGCAAAATATATAAAGTCTGTATTCAACCAAACAGGAGGCCAACTCCATTTTTCTTCAACTAATTTAGCTATGGATAATCCAGACAGCAGTTTGAAACAAATATGTGCAGTAAATGACCAACATTTCTTTAATATATCATCTAAAATCTGATACATCTTCCAGACCAAGCTAACCTCCCTCAGCAAGCTAATTATAATCAGCTAATCCTTGCATATTAATTGATTTGATGCACTTAATATCTTTAGAACACTATCTTCTCACAGCTTTATAACTGCAAGCAAAATAAACCCTCAAAGCGTTGTTCTCTTCTATTTCTCAACAAATCAAGATGTACAAACTCAGCACAGCATTCATACACAAATGAAAACACAGTCCTTTTTATAGTACAAACTTTGTAGCATATTACACAGCATCTGAACACTACATAGAATCATACGAGAAAGAAGTGGTTCGGGACTATTTAGAAAAGCTGGACGAGCACAAGTCCATGGGGCCGAATGCACTGCATCCGAGAGTGCTAAAGGAGTTGGCAGATGCGATTGCAGAGCCATTGGCCATTATCTTTGAAAACTCATGGTGATCGGGGGAGGTCCTGGACGACTGGAAAAAGGCTAATGTAGTGCCCATCTTTTAAAAAAGTGGAGGAGGAGGATCCGGGGAACTACAGGCCAGTCAGCCTCACCTCAGTCCCTGGAAAAATCATGGAGCAGGTCCTCATGGAATCAATTCTGAAGCGCTTAGTGGAAAGGAAAGTGATCAGGAACAGTCAGCATGGATTCACCACAGGCAAGTCATGCCTGACTAATCTAATTGCCTTCTATGATGAGATAATTGGCTCTGTGGATGAGGGGAAAGCAGTGGACATGTTGTTTCTTGACTTTAGCAAAGCTTTTGACACGGTCTCCCATGGTATTCTTGCCAGCAAGTTAAAGTATGGGCTGGATGAATGGACTATAAAGTGGATAGAAAGCTGGCTAGATCGTCGGGCTGAACAGGTAGTGATCAATGGCTCCATGTCTAGTTGGCAGCCAGTATCAAGTGGAGTGCCCCAAGGGTCGGTCCTGGGGCCGGTTTTGTTCAATATCTTCTTTGATGACCTGGACGATGGCGTGGACTACACCCTCAGCAAGTTTGCAGATGACACTAAACTGGGAGGAGAGGTAGATATGCTGGAGGGTAGGGATAGGATACAGAGGGCGCTAGACAAATTAGAGGACTGGGCCAAAAGAAATCTGATGAGGTTCAACAAGGACAAGTGCAGAGTCCTGCACTTAGGACAGAAGAATCCCATGCACCGCTACAGACTAGGGACCGAATGGCTCGGCAGCAGTTCTACAGAAAAGGACCTACGGGTTACAGTGGGCAAGAAGCTGGATATGAGTCAACAGTGTGCTCTTGTTGCCAAGAAGGCCAATGGCATTTTGGGCTGTATAAGTAAGGGCGTTGCCAGCAGATCGAGGGCTGTGATCACTCCCTTCTATTTGACATTGGTGAGGCCTCATCTGGAGTAGTGTGTCCAGTTTTGGGCCCCACACTACAAGAAGGATGTGAAAAAATTTGAAAGCATCCAGCGGAGGGCAACAAAAATGATTAGAGGACTGGAACACAGGACTATGAGGAGAGGCTGAGGAACTGGGATCGTTTAGTCTGCAGAAGAGAAGAATGAGGGAGGATTTGATAGCTGCTTTCAACTACCTGAAAGGGGGTTCCAAAGAGGATGGATCTAGACTGTTCTCAGTGGTAGCAGATGACAGAATGAGGAGTAATGGTTTCAAGTTGCAGTGGGGGAGGTTTAGGTTAGATATTAAGAAAAACTTTCACTAGGGGGGTGGTGAAACACTGAAATGCGTTACCTAGGGAGGTGGTGGAATCTCCTTCCTTGGAAGTTTTTAAAACCCTGATATTCTATGATTGCAGGTTCCATAAAATGTTGGTGTATGGAAGGATGGGCACTGAAAGTGCTCACTAATTCATGAGGCCAATAAGCAGAGGGAGAAGAAAAACTGGGCATAGGCAAAGGACTTACTTAAAATGAAATCTGAAAAGAAATAAAGACCAGAATGGAGGGAGAGAGCCTGGAACAAGCTAATGGAGAGTTTGAAATTAAATAGATGATGTACCTTTGAACTGAATCTTGAGATGAATGGGCAGTTGGTGGTGGTTTTGAGTATTCTGCTTATTCACTGGTCTTAGAAGGCAGCCATACAATGGAACGGCAGTAGTCAAAATAAATGTAGATAAACCTGAATGAATATTTTTCAGCAGAGCAAAGTCATGACAATATTGCTGTATAAGAGGATTTCTGAAGAGGTGGCAATTGGTAGAATTACAAATGTTAAGCTTTCCAGCCAAAGGAAGATGCCAAGGTTATGGGCAGTGGAGGCAAATGGGAATTAGAGGAGCTGGCATTGTTTGGGTATTAGTGTCTCTCCCTCTCCCATTCCTCCATAGAAGCAGTTCTCTTCAGTGACAGGCAGAGACAATGAGTAGGAAAAAGTCATTATAAGGTGTTACACAACTGTACTTATCAGTGTAAAAGTGTTTTTACACTGACTTTTTTTTTTTAAATTCAAGATAGGTGGAAAGCAGTAAAAGGCTAAATTACTTTCTACTCTAGGTATCTCAATCTTTTCATCCCAACAGCACTTAAATAGCTTTTTTGCATGGTTTGTGAATGGATACCTGTATTTTAATTCTTCATGTATAAGTTACCAACAATAGCTTAATGCAGTTGGCGCGTACCTGAATTTTAATCTTATTAATCGCTTGCAGTGTTGGAGTTGAGACAAGTAATGTAATCAGTTTCATTTGTAGAAGGAATTCCTCCAGTAAGTATTACTTTCTCTGTCCCTTTTTTCAGAAATGCAGTTTACTTACATTAATTAGATAGGATTTGTAAGCCACAGGTGCTCTGCATCACTGAAAATTGGCCCAATTACATAACTATAGGCACCACATTTGAAATTTTTGGCTAAAGTCCATAAACTTAATAATCTTTGCTTGCTATTCATAGGTGGAGAGAGAGAGTGTGTGTTCTGGTATCCAATTCACCTGATCTAGTAGCCACAATACATAGAAAGGTTTTATTGGTGAAAGTGATGTCTGAAAGACTGCCTCTAGTAAAACACACTGATTTTTGAATTCTTATATGCTATCCTTCCTACATTATTAAATGTGTCCTAAATTACATTAACCAGCCCCCATGTACCATAGAAATATTAAGCAGTTGAGCGGGCAATAATGGCAGTGGAGAGAAAAGATTGACATCCCAGCCAAGTACAAGTAACTGGCTTAAAGTTCCAATACAAGGAACTACTGAAAAAGGACCATAAGGTGTGTTCATAGCTAAGACTAGGTAAGGTAGGTACATGATAAAACGTTGGCAGTCTCACCTGGCTGTAGACAGAAAGGATCATAGCATTTTTAATCTTCATGACTACCTGCACTTTTGACCCATTTCCTGTCAGAATCTGTCATATGGAAAGATGTTTCGACTGCAGCAGTTGGGACTTCCTGGCATAGCCAAAGTAGACTCAAGTGTTGAGGGCCATAGAGACCATTCTAAATATGTAAGCCAAAGCACGCATACTGAAGCACTTTGACAAAGATTTAAAACAAGTGAAAGTAGAAGTCATTTTCTTTTGACTGAAAATCTGTAGAGCACAGATGTGATTTGAAATGAAATACTGCTTTCTGCACTGGCTCCCCAGACCAGTTCGTTTTGTTATAGCCAAAATAGTTCAGTGTATTGACCTATTATTCTATGAAGGTTCATATACAACGCTAATTACCGTACTATCTGATTGTTTTTTGGTAGTGCATTAAGGCAACATGACTAAACATCTCATGTGTTTTCTCATACTCTCCTCATGAGAAGCCTGTCCTTTTGAAGTGTCTCCTTTAGGCAGGATTTTAGGTTTGGGGTTTTTTTAAATAGATATCTGTATTTGTTAGAAAGTAAGGTCAAAGAAATGTGGCTTGCACTTCAAGTGGAAGATAGTGGTTTGTGATGGAGCTTAGTTCCTTGGGGTGTTGATTACACTATCTGGGACCAGTCACCAAGAGAGTCCTGTGTCCTGCTTTACTGTAGAGTTCTGTTGTGCCAGAGAGCTGTGGTTATTGACCAGTCTTCATCCTGGAGTTTAGGCAGTTGTTTACATGCCCTGGACCCAGGCCATGGAGCATCTTGAAGATAAGGACTGAGACTTTGACCTTGATTTGAAATTCTATTGGAAAACCGTGTAGAGAGAGAAGATAGGGTCAGTATGTTTGTGGTTCCCTATGTTGCTGCAGTGTTTTGTGCTGGTTAGAGTTTCTAAAGTCTGAAGGCTTCGTGCTCAGGTATATCACATTGCTGTACTCAGCTGAGCAATGAGGAAGATGTGAATAACTGAGAGCAGGTCATCCACCACCACAAGGGAACGGAGTCTCCTAGCGAATGGTGATGATAGCCTCATGTTTATGTGAGAGCTTAGAAGTACTCTCTGATTTCTAGCTGATGCTAAACTATGGACTGAATTAACCAATTGTGGATGTATACGTTCATCAAAGGAGACTGCAGACTCTTCAAAATACTTTCCTCTGTCCTCCAGCATCATTTCTGTTTTGCTCAGGTTCAGCTTCAGCCAGCTGCTGTTCATCCATGAACTGATCTTGTCCAATCATTGCGCCATCTTGGTGGCAGTGGTGTGTTCATATGTGGTAAAGGATAATTAGAGCTTTGCATGTTGTTGGTTTCTTGGGTCCATGTCATTTGACCTCTTCACTTAGTAGGTGCTGAATAGGACCAGAGAGAGAATTGATCTTTGTGGGACTCCTGAAAGGGGTTTAGTGGTAGTGCAGTTTCCATCACCACTCACTTGATGTGCCTCTCCAGAAGGGACTCAAACCATTTTAATACATTATCCTGGACTCCTCTGAGACAACAGTATCTCGTGATCAGTGGTGTTAAATGCTGCAGAGAGGTCCAGGAGGATGAGAATGGATGTCTGCCCTCTTATCAGTTGACGGGAGGAGATCTGTGAACCTCACTAAAAGAGTTTCATTTACATATCCTGGTTTGAGTCTGGATTGTGCTAGGTCGAGAATGTTAGTTTCAGTAGGTGAGCTTATAATTGGCCCATGTCTAGCCTCTCTATGAGCTTGCTCAGGAATGGGGAGACTTGATGCATGATGGTTGGCCAGAACAGATATATCCCTGGTCAGTTTCTTCTAGTTGATTGGGCTCTTGCATGTGAAAAAGAGAAGAAGGGAAGATTCCTTTTCTGAATGATGTGCTGGCTCTATTGTTCAGGAGGGGCACCAATTCATGACTTTCTCTCACAAGCCCAAGAAGTGCAGGGTCAGAGTCACAAGTCTTAGGCTGAAATTCCTTAAGAGTGTCCAGAACTTCTTGATGAGTGAATGTAATGAAATCTGGGAATGCAGGCGGGCTGTTGGTGTGTATAGGTAGAGCAGATCCATGCTGTCTGAGAATACGTGTGATCTCAGCCAGTAGGAGGTTCTTTCTTGCATGTGGTGCTCAGTTCTGATGCAGGTTGCAGATGCTCAAGAATGAAGCAGTTTACCACCCTAAGTAGCCCCTTGGGGCAGGTTTTGGCAGCTTCAGTGGAGGAAAATAGGAAGGTTCTTTTGGCCTGTAATAGCCTCTGCGTAGGCTTTGAGAATGAAACATCTAATTCCTGTCTGCATTAGCTTATTTTTTTGCTGTCAGCATTCAAGTTTCTTTCCCTGTTTTCAACTGGTGCCAGGTGTCAGAAAAACGATCTGTGTGGGCAATGGGGAGGAACAGTGGACCATTGAGTCCAGCGTGTGCTGATGGCCAAGGTTAGCCATACAATGATGATGATTCACCAGGTCCTCCATTCCTTGTCCTCTGGGTATAGTGCTGCTATCTTTTAGTCTGCTTTGGAATTTGTTGAAATCAGTGAGTCTTCGTGGTTGAATCAGGATCACTGGTCTTTCCTTTGATCCATTAATCATAGCCCAGAAGCTGGAAGGTCTCTGGCCCTGCCTTGTTAAGGAAATTTCCTCACTCCATGGCTGAGCTCACATGACAGTTACGCTCCACTGAAGAAAGAAATTGTCTTTCAGTATGGGGGAGGCTTATCAGTGTAAGACACTGAGCTTTCATAGGAGCTGGACCTAGACTATAAAACTCAATACCTGAAGAAATAATGGCCACAAGCCTGGTCATGTTCAGAGTTAAAAGAAAAACTCTTCAACTTTTCTTTCCCTTGATAAATTCTACACGTACAAACGCAACTGATAAATGAGTAAAGTTATCTCCTACAGGCTTGGAAGAAAGGGTGGAGTTTTAATTTTAAATACTAAGGAGGTGATTGAGTATTACATTGATAGGGGGCATGTGAGTACCCAGGGCTCTGATTTCATTGTTTCCCTGTTTTTGCATTTCTGTCACCTGCCCAATTAACTTTCTCTTAAAGGCAATCAAGAACCTTTTTAAACTTTGACTCCAGCCTTTTGAAGCCTGAAAACGTTTTGCCTACCAATTTTTATCCCTTGTTTATAATGAAGCTTGAAATTACAATTGCTCTTGTTTTTGCACCAGCATAATCAAGTGTGCACAGCCCTAAGAATAGCATTTATTTTAGCTTTAGACCAGAGTTCCACTCAGTGTACCTTTTGACTAGTTTTTTCTATATGATTGGCAGATTAAAAAAAATCATCATGACCGTAAATGTTTAATAGGCTAGTAACTGTTTCTTGGCTTCAACTCTTAAAATGTAAACTCTCAAAGGGATCCACTGTGGAACTTTGTCCCCTTTGCAACTTATTGTATGATGTGTAAACTAATTATGGTGTGTAAACTAAGGATGGTGTGTTGGGGATGGATTCTGTTAACATTTGTGAACAATGCAGGAAAATTCTAATTGAAATGAATGTTTTGTTTTGGATTTTCGAGTTCCACGCCCTCTTCTTCATTTTTTTTTTTCAGTATGGGGGGAGGGAAACCTGTTCTTGACCGTTAAATTAGAAAAGACTTGGGGGGAAATGGAGCGGGGGAGCTAAAAAGTTAAAAGTAGCACTTTTTTTACTCTTCTTGTTGACAAGAGTTAGGGCGTGGCTACACTTGCAGAAGTAGAGCTTTGAGTTAAACCAGCCTTTGTAGAGCGCAGTAGGGAAAGCGCTATAGTCTGTCCACACAGACAGCTTCAAGCCACTGGCGTGGCCATATTTGCAGCACTTGCATTTGGAGTGGTGCATTGTGGGCAGCTATCCCAGCATGCAAGTGACTGAAGCGTGCTTTTCAAATGAGGGGGGTGGGGTGGAGTGTGACAGGTCATGTGTTGTGTGTATGTGGGGGGAGAGAGAATGGGTTTTGGGGGCACTGGGAGCATGTCCACATACTATCTTGTAAGTTCAGACAGCAGCAGACCCCCCTCCTGTCTGTCTGTCTCACACTCACACTCCACTCATACTCCACACACACACCATTCCATAGTAATGTTTGCTTTGTCTCGGAGCAGATAAGCTGCCAGCTGTCAGAAACGGAGCTTTGAAAGGGCATATCCGCATTCCTGCAACGATTCCAAAACAATGAGAAGAGTGGCCACTTGACTAAAGGGGATTATGGGACCTTACTGGAGGCCGATCAGAGCACAGTAATGCAAAACCTCATTCACACTGACACCGGGGCGTTGCAGTTGAGGCGCATCAAATGTTATTCCACTCGCCAAGGTGGAGTACCAGAAGTGCTCTAGCTGCGGAGTTAGAGCGCTCTACATGTCTTGCCAGTGTGGACGGGTAGTGAGCTAGGGTGCCCGGGACTGCTTTAGTGCGCTGTAACTCGCAACTGTAGCCAAGCCCTTAGTGTGCTCTTGCTTTCTCTGACTTTTTATTTTTCCTCAGTCCATCCCAGTATAGGAATAGTTCTTTCAAAATTTTAGGGCTTGGCTACACTTGCGAGTTACAGCGCATTAAAGGAGCCCTGGGCACACTAGCTCACTACCCGACCACACTGGCAAGGCACGTAGAGCGCACTGACTCTGCAGCTGGTCCGCTCCTGGTACTCTACCTCGGCGAGTGGAATAACATTTTGTGCGTCCCCACTGGAGCGCTGCGGCGTCAGTGTGGATGCCCTGGTCTGTTAGTTCGCTCTGATCGGCCTCCAGAAGTGTCCCACAATGCCTGTTCTAGCCACTCTGGTCATTACTTTGAACTCTACTGCCCTGCCTTCAGTGATGAGTTGTATCTGCAAGTCCTTCAAACCTAGGATGAAGGAGCAGCGTGATATCTAAGAGCGCTCTTAATGGATATGAGCAACTCATCTCAAAGAACACCAGTTACGGAAAAGGTAACTGTCTTAGATTTGGTTTTAAAGGAGACTTAGTAATTAGCTGTATTTTATAGACTTTTATGACTCCCTACTTTATCCTTATATATTACTTTATCCTCACACAATCATTTTGAGGTCTTCTCCTTCTGTTACAGATGGAGGGCTAAAGTATAGAGACAGTGACTTGTCCAAGGTAAGATAGGAACTCTGGCAGAGCCAAGAACAAAACCTAGTTCTTTGGGGTGTCACTCCATTGCCATAACTACAAGACTGTCCTTCCTCTCAACTGTTATGTGGTCTTTGGGAATATCTGCCACAATACACCTAAGAAATATTGAAGAAGAATTTTAAATGCACATTATAGTGCAGTTTCCTTCTTGATTAGGAGCTTAGTACATCATTTACAAAACTGAGGTTTTTGTCAACCATTGTGCAAATCATTTGAAACCATATTCTTGGGTTACATGTTGCAATGGAATTTCATATATTCTGTAGTTACTTGCAGTCCCGGCAGGATAGTTATCAAGGAAGGATTACCAGCATCAAGGAGATAAGGGGAAGAAATGAATATACAATACAAAATAAATTTCTTAAAATATCACTAAGCATCAGATTTTTAATTTGATTTCCTTTTTTGCATTCAGGTTGGATACACTGTTCTTAATTCAGCAAGTTATGCTTGGAGAAGCCAGTCTCTCCCATATCTGGCTGTTGTATGCCACTCTCCAGGCAGTTCTATACAGCTTCCATTCAGTATCCACTTGTGTGTGTGTGTGTGTGGTGCTAGTGTGCCATGGGGGCTCTGAGGTCCTGTTCACTACTGAGAATCTGGTCATTTAATTAGGTACAGATTTAGAAGCTGAATCACATTAAAATGTAGCCCGTCGGCAATATTGCCAATCCAGTGAAGGTCCTAAAAACTTTGGGATTAATAAAAAAAAAATTTCAAGTACAAAAAATACACTGGGGGCTCTTCTTAGTTGCTTTTGCGTTCTAAATCTTTAGGGTTCAAGACTTTCTCCACAACCACGAGGGCAAGAAGCTTTTTTTTTAATGAAAGCGGAGATTCTCACAATTATAGAACTCTGCAAACTGGTGCTTAAAGAAAAATGTATCAAATCATGACATGCAGTAAAAACACAAGAGTTGAACACATTGTGTAGAGTTTACATTGACCAGTGGTCACTAATTTCAGCATGTGCTAGGGATAATAGACTCCCTAGTAACTCTGGAAATTGACTGTGTAAAAATGATGACTCTCTACTTCAATTTGCCAACGGTGAACATTCAAAGTCACAGCCACTCATTTTAGTGACCAACAGTAAAAATTGTACTGTGTATTTTTTTTACTATCATTAGCTTGCTACCAGCACAGCGTGATTCTGTTCCATTTTATGCATCAACAGAATTGTTTGTTCAGCAGTTGTCTTATCTTCTTTGGGTTTTGATATGTACAATACCTAGGGGTCTAAATGGCCACCAGAATCTTCTTTGTTGATGATATGCAAGATGGAAAAGAGCTCAGGTTGATGCTCAGATTCTTAGTACGCAGGCATGGTATTTTAGGGAGAAGATCCTTATGTACAAAACTGAACATAGTTCGATAGGGAGAGGAAAAACATTGAACCATACCAAGTCATTTTTCAGAGCAGAACAGCAGTTTAAGGGATTTTTCAGTGTGCTGTTTTCACACTCAGTGCAGCCCAATAAAAATGAGCTTTTGCTAAATCAAAAACTTTTTATGCCCCTTTGAAACTACACAGTCCATAAAAACCACTGTCCCACCTGGCAGTCCGCTGAAGATTTACTCTGTCACTCTTAGCTCAATTTTAAGATGTAATTTTTTTTCGATGAAAACTAATTAAACTAAATAAAAGCTATAAGGCTAACACACCAATGATATTACTAAAAGCCGATAGAACCTGAACTCTAGTTTTGGAAAGAGCAACTTTATTACATTATCATTTTTCTTGTACATTTATGCACTTGGATGAATAATAATCTAAGATTATTCCACCACCATTGTGTACTCAGCCATTGAGAATTTGAAATGTACCGCTGATCAGGAGACTGTTTGATCTTCTATCATTCATCACTCAATTAGGAACTGAGGGTGTGGGGTGAGAAGTTTCTGCATCATGAATTTACTTTGAGCTGTAGTATTACTAATGGAAGTGGCAAGACTCTTCACTTAGGTTTATTGATATGTGATTATTATCTGTTGTCGCTGCTGCAGGAATGTTTTCTAGATGCGGTAAAGACTATGGTAAAGGAAGTGAATGAAAGGCATTGAAAAAAGTAATATCTGGCTGTAGTTCCTGTTAACTTTATCTAAAATCTTATGTATGAATAGGTAGTATACTTCAATTAAATAAGGTAACTACCCCACATTTTCTCTAAAAATATGTTTGGTTAGATATATGGTGCATTTATTGGCCTTACTGAACATAACTTGAGTTATCGTCTTTGAGATTCAGTCACTACTTTGGGCAGGTGCCTTTTGCCATTTCTAGTAGGATGGTACACAATGTTTATCTTAGTTCAGTTGTCTTTATGCTATTTTTACATCTTTCTAGGCTCAAATGTAACTGTATTGGAGCTCAAAATAAGCTTGTCATTCACCCGTCAAATAAGGAACATAATTCAACTTTAGATTTTCCTCCCCTGAGAGCAGCTCCAATATGCAGAATACCTTCCATTGCTAAAAAAACAAAATAAAAATATTCTATGCCCCTTCTCTTCCTCCCCCATCCCTCCCGCACCCAAAAGGTCTTTGTTTCAAGATGGCCCACTTAAAGAGAAACTGTCAGGTTTTAGGCTAAAAATTTGATCTACTGTTTTAGCATCACAAGACTCCATGCAAATCTTGGGGAATAGTAGGTGCTCTTGAGCTCTGTCTGCACCAGTAAATACTGTTTTGCATAGATCTCGTAACTTCGGTCAGTGATTTTCTCTGCACTGTGGTGGTGGGGGATGTTATGTTTCCCAGAATCCTGCAGTTTTAAGGGAGGTCAAATTGTTAAGCTAAACTGAAATGTTTTTTATGCAATAATAGCTAATTACGTTTCCATATACAGTAGCTAAGGCACTTTCCATGCAAAGGTACTTTTTTTTTTTTTTTTTAAAGTAGATTAAGCTTCACGGTACTACTGCAGTTGTGCACTATATATGTATGTTGTATCTTCAAACATTTTGACTTTGTATGCTCCAGCATTTTCATGTGGTGATTGTTCAGGGAAGAGGGTTTAGGTAATAAGTACTATAAGGCTTAACCCTCAGATGGTCAGCAATTTGTTCATCCCTACATTTTTAAAATAAAATAGTTGGCTTACAGCTTTTTCATTCTGATGTAGTTTATAAGTAGGAATGGGCACTTAACTGTGACTTCAAGTATCATTAATGGTGCCCTTGTGGCAACCTCTCAGTTGAGTAAATGGGAGCACTGATGACAGCCTTTCTTATTTGAATGACTATTTTATGATCTGCTGGCTTGTGACAAAACAGATGTTGCTGGTGATTGCAAAGCTGTATTAGATTGAGTTTCAAGAACTAGGAGAGCATTTCTTGAAGGCTTCTTGATCACAGAACAAAGAGGTTGTAATTTTTGCATGTTAAACAGAAATAAAAACTGCTTTTTTAAAGTTTTTTTCTCTCTCTCTCCAATATAGGTTGCCAACTTGGCCTGTTCCATCTCAAACAATGAAGAAGGTGTGAAACTAGTTCGCATGTCAGCAAGCCAGCTTGAAACTCTCTGTCCTCAGGTAATTTGCAAGCTTGAATATTTCATAGGTGTACATGGGAGGAGGGAATATCTGAAGCAGTGGAAGTGGACTGGGTATTGAAGGAAGAACAACTGGGACAGGAACTTCCCTAAAAACATATGCCAGAAGAGTTGGTTTGTGATTTTAGGCTATCTGATTAGCCTACTACTACATCTACTAGTACATAATATCAGGTTTCAGAGTAACAGCCATGTTAGTCTGTATTCACAAAAAGAAAAGGAGTACTTGTGGCACCTTAGCGACTAACCAATTTATTTGAGCATGAGCTTTCGTGAGCTACAGCTCACTTCATCGGATGCATACCGTGGAAACTGCAGAAGACGCCTTCTGCAGTTTCCACGGTATGCATCCGATGAAGTGAGCTGTAGCTCACGAAAGCTCATGCTCAAATAAATTGGTTAGTCTCTAAGGTGCCACAAGTACTCCTTTTCTTAGTACATAATATGTGACCCACTAGATTCAAATAGTTATGTCTAGACAAACTGCTAGACAGTCACTAGTAAAGATATATAGTATATATGCATGCTCATGTTGCAGAAGAATGTGGTATGAAGAAAGTACAATTGCATCTATCAAAATGAGTAGGTTTAAGATATGACCATAATATGAAATGCTAAATACTTTACATGCCCTTTACTAAGTTGCTGTAAAATGATCTTGTCCAAGTAGTAGAACTCATAAACTTATTAAAGATCCTCTTTGATAGGGAGAAAAAAAATAGATCAAACCAATCAAACTTTTGGTTAAGATCACATTTTTTTTGATTCACAGTTCTTTATTGCAACCAGGAAAACAGTAAAGCACTAGGCTGTCCTATTTAATCACCTAAGTTTTGATGTCATAAATACTTATGACTAGGTAGCAGGAGTGAACCACAGACGTTTGGTGCTTGTCAATGCTCATGATCGCTTAAAGGAAGGCCAGTGACAAATTCAGAGATCTGAAATACAGAAATAAACAATTACAAGAGGATAAGGAAATATATATTTTAAAAATATAATGTCCTGTTCATCCATTGTTAAAAGTGGAAAAATTGCATACGGATAAAGAATTCTGTCAGCTTAATACAGTGTTCTCCAAACTGGGGCGTGCTCCCCTAGAGGCGCATGAAGGAATGTGAGATGGGGCCCAGGCCAGCCCCCACGGGTGCAGGGAGGGAGAGGCACCCAACCCTGCTCAGCCCCCAGGCACAGCCCCGGTCCCAACTCCGCTCCTGGCCCCAGCTGGAGCCCTGGCTCCATTCCTCTCCTCAGCTCTCAGCCCCAGTCATCGCTCTGCTCCCAGCCCCGGCTCCCAACCGCAGTTTCAGGGGTGGATGGGGGTTGGCATGGACAGGTTCCTTTGGGGTAAGGCGGGGGGTGATGGAAAAAGTTGGGGGACCACTGGCTTACTATATGGGCTCAGAGGCTCTCAGTCTGGCAGTTTGGCTACATTAAAAGCAAGAAGATACTTTTCTTACTTGTAGGAAGCTTTTAAGTGAACTAAAAGTTGCTAAGTCTGGACAAATTGGCAAAAATCAGTCTTCCTAATGACTTTTCAGTCATAGATATAGATTAACATGTTCCCTTCCAATGCACGAGTCTCCAGTTAACCAGTGCCACATTTAAAGCCTGGGGAGACCAGTTGCAATATTGAGAACTCTCTATTGGTTCAGGAAGAAACATTAGGACAATCATAACATTAGGTCAGCTGAATTCCCCTGCACTATACTTAGAGTATATTACATATTTGTAAACTACATTAAAACTTACATTAAGAGCTAGTTTATGCATAAAAAATGGAGCATTCCTAAGCACACCAATGGGGTGGAAGACCTGGTGAACAGTGTGAGCTTCCTTCCTGAAAAATTACCTTTTGAACTCATCTGAATGTTTTTCATAGTGTGAGGATGTATATTATTGAAAGTCTTCTGCTAATGTGTTAACATGATTCTGACTTCTCAAGACCAGCATCACAAAACTTCCATGTACTCTACCACGTTCAAACAAGCTTTTATATGTGTGTGAGATAGTGAAAATAAAGACAAATTCATGACGGATGTAAAGTTGGGGAAGGAACCAAAGCCTTAGTCACAGAAATTATATATTGCACTAAAAACCAAATGTATAATACATTCTTCAGAAAGATGTTGGAAGAGGAAGCAGCACATCATGGAATATTCTTAAATACTCCTGTACATAATCAGTGCTGATTATAAAGTTGTTTCTATCCATTTGCATCTGAAATGGATGAGACCAAAATGGAATGTAAGAAAGGACAACTTGCTGTAAAAATGGGAATTCTTTAAGAAAAAACTTTCTATTCATTTATCCTAGATAATCTACATTTAATTTCCACTGTTTTACATCTGAAACTTCAGGCCTCGGAACTAGTGTGCATTTTAAAGAGATTTTTTTGGTTTAGAGGTTGTAAAATTACAATGTTAGTGAGGACTTTGAGGCAACAAGCAAATAATTTACACATTCTGTAGAACTAATCGCCAGGGCTTTGGGGAGAGGCGATAGGAGAGAGTCTGACTAAGGGCTGAATCAGCAGAGTGCTGTATCTTGGAACTCCAGTACCTAAAAGTTTAAAAACTTGGAGACTTTGAGGAACAGAGAGATTTTTGTAATGTCACTAACTCAACCCACACATTCTGAGATAAATGTTTTCTGCCCTCTCCAAGCCTTTAAATAGGTCGTAAACTTACTATTGGGGAGAATGGCAAGCACTTCACACAAGAGTTGCTTTGATACTTGGAAGTTTAAAAGACTTGTTTTTTAATAACTTAGTTCTTAAACAGTTATAGTAATCCTTGGGTTGGCAAACCTCTTAACTCTTTCACCGCCCCCCTTTGCAAGTTCTTCCACCCCCCACCCCATGACACTGATACCACTAGCTTTCCTGCAATCTAATATTTTCACTTCGTTCTGGAAACTCCCACAGCCCACCTCCTGACATCCAGCGTCTGCTGTCTTCCCATAAACCCTGGAAATATGTCCTTCACCTGAGCCTCTCTCAGCCCCGAACGCCAGTTTCCATCTCATCCACCTGACTCAGATACTGGGTAGCATTCTACTGGTTAAGATAAAACTAAAATGTAGCTTGTGGAAGTTGGTTAGATCTTACTGAAAGAAAGAAACTCAATCCCCCTGGAATTCAACTCTGTTTAGAAACGTGAAAATCTGTTTTTGGAGATTTTAAAATGCATTTTGAGTTAGGAATATTTGAGTAGATGATTTTGATAGACGTCAAATGTTGATAAGAATAACATGCATAACACACGTGGTAGGTGTGCAGAAAGCTAAGAGGGGAACTTGACATTGTTGTACGGCTCTTGAAAGGAAGTAGAGTTTTGGAGATACTTTGCAATGTTGTGATGTGATGCTGTTATTTAACGGCTGGACATTGACTGCTCTCACTTCACTTATGTTTGGAAAGAGGCTTGAATAGACCCAAGTAAAGCTCAGTTGCAGACTGTTATCTGAATGTTAGTGATATAGATTTAAATGTTATAAAACTAATATCTGGCTAAATTTCACTCCAGGTGGTGTCAGTTTTTGACAGCAAAGAGCCTGCTGGAGAAAGCCCCCTGCCAGAAAATTCACTAGGAACAGAAAACACTTGTGATCTCTCCTCTGCTGAGGGTCATAGGTGACTGGCTTAACCCAAAAGTTGGGGGTAGTGGGAGCTGACTCAACACATCTCCGTATGGCCTCTGCAGGCAGGGACCCTAGGGAGCCCTGGTGGTATTAAAACTTCCCTATCTCTGAAGAAACCCTGAAAGGACAGGACACAACATCACCTGCCCTTCCGTGGGGTCAATGCCAGCCCTGTATTAGTGCAAACGGGCCTCCTGGCCTACCTTGTGCCTCCCTGCACAGAGTTGTGTGAATCAGGCCTATTAAACAGATTTTAGCTAATTCCTGGGTAGAGTGACACTTTTTAAAAATAAATTTGGCCTTTTATCATATTAACATCTTGTTTTTAATAACTCTGTTTCACATCCTTACATTCATATTTTTGAAATGCTTGAAAAGCAACTAATTGCTTATAGATACCTGATGAAACAGATGGTAACATATGCTGATCACACCTACTGACACAGCATATAAAGGATATTAGTGTGAAAAATCCCATGCAGAGACTGGCAAATCCTAAACAAAGCTTTAAAATTTTAATGGTTTTAAAAAAGAAATCACGCACCCTGCTGCAGGTTTTTCAGCTGCCACTGTGCACATGGTTATATCTCCAGCCCACTTGTTGTCCTGTTTGGGGAAGGAGGCTTCCTCCCTCTTTTATGCCAAAGACTTTGTTACCCAAGCAGTACCTGCTCCTTTCTCCACCCATTTGAAAGGTTAGTGCATCTCCTCTAAATGCAGCAGCCAAATACCTGACCTAACCCTTCCAATGCCTAATTCAGGAGTCTTGAAGTATTCTAATGGCACTTCTGTCAAAACAGAGAATCTGAAGTAAAAGCTAAATACGAAAATAAATGTACCTAGACAGTACAGAAACTGATGATGTAGCATTTGATTAATTCAGGTTCTTTTACTCAGTAGCTCCTTGAAATTTGTTATAGGAAATGAGATTGAGTCACATATCTAGATACATGAAGACTTTTAGTATCCAAATAGAAGCAACTATAATTGCAACCATAGTAAAATAAGATAAATATAGCAGAATGGCCTTCTGCATTGTGCATATCACAACTTGATGGAAACCATCAGGTGTGAGGATGGAAAGAATTGGCAGAAGCACGGTAAGTGGGATTGACACTGTCATCCTAATTTCCCAGCTAAGGGGTTGGTCTGACAATTTTTTACAACCGTTTTACTTCAAGCCCCCACACATCTGGGACCATATTTGATTGGGTTTCAGCCTCCAGCCCACATCTGTTACACTGGGGAACAGTAATGAAGGTCTTGTCTGGTCGTGGAAGTTATTTACATCAGTATATTTCAAAACATAAATCTGGTTTCACTTCATGATTATGTGTGCCAAAAAGCCCCTAAAATCTGTTAATTTAAGATCAGTTCGTTATATTGTATTTTCTCACAAGATACATATTGCTAAATCTTTTAGCCCTAGGTCAAACACTTAGGTCTGGTCCACACGAGAAAATTAGATCGGTTAAATCACCTCAGTCAGAGATGTGAAAAATCTACAACCCTGAGCTGCATAGTTAAACTAACCCGAGTCCCCGTGTAGACAGCACTAGGTCAATGGAAGCATTCATCTGTTGACCTAGCTACCGCCTCTTGGGCAGGTAGATTACCTACACTACCAGTGTCTACACTGAAGTTCTACAGCGATGCAGCTGTGCCGCTGTAGCGTTTTAAGTGTAGACAAGCCCCAAGGCTAACTAGTCAGGTCTTATGCTAACTGCTGGGCCCTGTTAGGCCTCAAGCTTATTGAAAGCCTATTTTCAATTTTATTTTACATCTTCTGTTCCTGTGCATTGTAGCTTTAATTGTTTTTATGATCATTTCCTTAAGCACCTTAGCGTTTCCTAACATATAGCTTATAGTTTGATCCCAGGTCCGAACCTCTCAAGATCTGGTCAGGGGTCAATAGGCAGACTCTCTTTAGAAGGGAACCAGTAGGAGACAAATGGGATGAAGTCAAGAAGACAGCACAAGAATCCTGAGCAGCCATTTTGCTATTCTGGGCCTAGAAGAGAGGGTGGGAAAGGAGGGGCTGAAAAGCAAGGTGGCAAGTAGCAGTAAGTGTTACTGTTGTAGACTGTTTTATAGTGGACAGAACTTGCTCTATAGACTGTAGTGTGAGAACAGCTGCTAGTTAAAAACAGACTGGTATGCTTCAGAGGTTTTGTTTATCTTCATTGTTCTAATTCAGTGAAATGCAAAGTGGGAACAGCACAAATATTGAAAAATAAATAAGTCTATTTAAAAGTTCTTCCAGTTCTTATACTAACTGGGACACACACAAATTTAAGGGCTTGTTTATTTACTGGTGTAGTTATGTCAGAACAACACCCCCTGTGGATATGCCTTTTAAAGAAGTATAATCTAAATCAGAAAAAGGCACTTTCTAATTATAAAGTCAGTATATCTTCATGGGAAATTATAGCAGTAAATTTCTTTTTTATGTAGACAAGCCCTAAGCGTCCTTTTAACTGCTATAACATTACCAGAGTAAACGTTCTAGTGTGACCGGGAAGATACTGACTACTCTAAGCCCATTGGGACAAGTAATGAATTACAGTTGAAAGCAATTAATTTTTTTTGCTCACAACTTTAATTTTTCAACTGATCAGTGCCAGCACATCTAGAAAAGACAAAACCTCTCATTGTTTCTTACATTTGGCTTCCAGGTGAGGTGCTTCAGTTTCAGTGCCCCAACTCATAGTCCTAGTGAAGTACACTGAAGTTTGGCACATGATTCCAACACTGGAGTTGGATGTAAATGGAGATGACTTAATTGTCATTAATATGCACATCTGTTGCACCAGTTAAGCGTGCCTTTGTGGAAGGGGGGAGGGGTTCTGGCGGCGGAATGGTAGATGGCTTTGTCCACATTTAGAGCATGCAGTGTTTTAAATTTTGAACACTTTTTCTACCCCTAAGTAAACCACCTACATTTTTCTGTAAAGCAGAGATTTTAACGCTGAAGTTACGCTTTTACAGGTGTTAAAAGCACCTGAGAAGGAAGGCTAAGCTGTTCTTGCTTTGCACGTTTTTTTTCCCGAAGTAAACATGTTGACCATTGGCTGTCACCCAAGCCTATTTTTTCTCTTTTGACTTGAGCTGAACACTTTACTTTTTCAGCCACTTGGATTGCAAAGCAGGAAAGTCGCTTCTCCATTTCCTGTCAAGCAGCAGTAAAAATAAATAGGGAGTGAGGATGTAATGCAATTCCCAAGTTTATTACAGCTTTTTTGAATTAGACACTTCCACTAACCTGTACACTTGGCTCTGATCCTTTTCCCTGAAGAAACAGGCGGCTGTCTCTCTGCTAGCCCTGGGAGGAGTCCTCCTGCAGGAGTGATGACTGACCGCTTCTGAGCTCTTATTGCTGCAGTCCCCAAATACTAACATAACTAGCTTTTTCTTCCCCCCCAAATTCCATTCCATCCTTATTTTTTCTCCCCCACGATCTTTCAGTCCACTTCTACTGATTTTCTTCCTCTTATACTGTATCTCCAGCTTCCAGCAGCCAACTTGGCTCAGAGCCACAAAAAAGCTGTACTCCTTGAGCTGGACTCCAGCAGCAGTGAAACAGACTGTGCAAGGAGAGGTGTATGTGCAAAAAGGTGAAGTGCATCACATAGGTTATACTAAAAAGAAGAATGCTGATCACTGCTTCTCCAACAGCTGCTCAGCCCAGTGCACTGTTCCCTAACACATCCTCCAATTCCCTTGGTCAGCAAACAGTTATGACCTGCTGGTTAGCCTGCTCTTCGAGCCCTCCAAAATAAATCTACAGTTTTTGTCCCATGTGACAGATGGTTCCTCTGTGTGCCCATTTTCTTCTCCTTTGAAGTGGGTGGCTGATGGCAGATTCATTTGATTTCTTTGACTGACTGTTCTGTAGGTGTGTCTGCGTTCTAAAAATGCAAATGCACATGCTTGAAAAGGGACTGTCGATACAGCCACAATCCATCCAGAAAATGTATATAGTTAAAGAAGAAGCCATGAGAGGTATTCTGCTTAGACCACAAACTGTATGTACAGAGTTAAAGGCCTGATAGCGCAGATGGAATTTGGGCATACTACTCCAGGTTGGTAGCCACCTTGTGGATGGAGATGGAATGTGCCTCAGTAAAAGACAATTGTGAAGCTACTACCGGGCCCTGCACTAATCTTTGCCAGACCTTACAAGCTGGATTTCAGAGTTTCAGCTGAGAAAGTCTTTGGCACAGAGCTTCTTCCTGGTGAGGTTTCCCCTTTAAACTTCACACTGATCCTATAGTCAGCCTTTGAGATTTCTTTGTTTTTTCTTTCATTTCTGTCTTGCTGCTGGCTACTTCCCAAGTATAAGGGTTCATAGCCATACCTGCTTGTTGGAAAGATAATCTTACCTCTCAACTTTTAATGAAGCACTTTCACTGACTTAGCTCTCCCTTTTTATGGGGGATATGTGGAAAACCAAAATCACTTTTCTTCCTGGAAGACTCACTGCCTTTTCTGAAGGGTTTTTATATAGTTCATTTTTTGTGTTCAATTTTATCAGCATTAGTATGTTAAAAATTGTAGCTTTTGAGAAATTGCTTTATCAAGGAGACTATAGGGCCTGCTTTTATACCTGTAATCACCTCCATCATTGCAGGGAAAGGTAGCTGATCAGGGTGCAAGGTTGGGTAGCTATACTTTATTCTAAGAAAAAATACCAAGACAGTTTCCTTTTTCAGAGCATACATTGTGCAGATACAAGCAGCATGTGTGTCACTGGCATTAATGTTACCTGGTTTTAATACTCCCTGAAGCATGTTTTCATGCTTGCAATTGCAAAGGGAACTAGGAGAAGGATAAATTCAGGATTCTAAGGCTCTACGTTACCAGCCTCTGTTTTGGTAGTCATGGTTACTAGCAAAATACAGGGCTGAGAGAACTTCTGGAGGGTTGCCCCTTTTATCCTTCCCTTCTAGGGTTCTTATTACTGAGATTCATGTCCGGAGAGTTGTGGATGTCTAGATCCTGCTCTTTTGACTGACAGGCTGATAATGCATTAAATAACCAGGCCGGGGGGAACAGGTCCAGCAGTTCCTGTACCAGACCGTGAGTATAGAGTCTTGGAGAGAGAGGTTCTGCTTCCATCTTCTCTGCCAGGATGAAACACAACTGACATTAGCCTTGACTGAATAACAGGATCCTAAACATAAGACATACTGCCCTTGCATCTTCCTATTGCACATCCAGTGCAACACTGGCTACGATGAACCTCTGATTTAGTTCATACCGTAATAGTCGTAGGGTGATGAATTACAACTTATTCCTTTTAAAAACAATTGCTGAACATTTGTGAGATTTAAAAAAAAAAAAAAAAAGTTGGGAACCCAAATATCTTTGAAATCCATTTTCTTAGGCAATAGGAAGCTTCACTCAGAAACTTTCAAAACTCAAGAAAGAGCCATGTTCATAACAGGTTAGTAAATTAGTGTATTCAGTACACTCAAGTGTAAATTTGTCTTCATTACTTTCCTGGGGTGGAGGGAAAGTAAAACTTGTGCTTGTGAAAGCTTGTGACTGAGCACACCAGACAGAGTGCAGTCCCTTCAGTGCCATTTTTCAGCCCTTCATCTCTGTTAGGCAGCTTGCCACTCATGCTAAATTGTCATTATTTGTTTACATTACAGAACCTATCAAGCTCATTTTCACTTGTAACTTAAATCAGGATTTCAGCCCAAATCTTCAGGGCTGAAAAAGTAACATAACATACTAGTCTCCGTAGCGCAATATAACTTCTCTGCATTTTTCCCCCCAATCGTTGCTAATTTCCGAGATCCCTTGAGTAAATCAGCCAGCTTCTCCTGTCTGATTCATTCAGTGCCATTATGACATGTTTAACATCATCATCACTCTGTAATTAGTGAGTTATATTTAAAGAATGGGTTGTGACACTTCTGAATGAATCAGATAGGTGGAAAAAATGGATTTTATAAAAGGAGGCGCATCTGTTGCTTACTGTTTTGCTCACAGCTTTGGGAAATAATATATAGCTTTAAAAAGGCACAGTGGAAAAAGATATAGACCAAACTTAGTTAATTTGTTCCAAAGCTTGTGTTTGAAAACAAAAATCAGTATTGTTTATTATCATGGCTGTAGGAGTTTAGGCCAGAAGGGACCAGTAGATCGTCTAGTCTGACCTTTTGGATATCACAGGACACCAACACCACCCAGCAGCCAAACACTAAACCCAACAACTGAAATGAAACCAAAATATTAAAGCCTTCAGGAGACTAGACTCTTCTGTGCCTCAGACAGAAAATAGGAGGGACCAAGGTGCGTCAGTGTTCGAGGTTCCTGCAATGGCAGGAAAATGATTAAATGAGACACCCAGATAATCCTGGCAAGTGACCCACATCCACAGGCTGCCGAGGAAGGCAAAAAAAACAAACAAACCCAAGGTCACTGCCAATCAGACCTGGGGGAAAAATCCTTCCTGACCTCACATATGGCGATCAGTTGGACCCTGAGTATGTGAGCAAGAACCAGCCAGCCAAGCACCGAATGAATGTGCTCGATGCCACTTCAGAGTCCTGGCCCTTGCCACGCAATGTTTCTTCTCCAGTTGTGGCCATCCCTGATTCTTCACAGGAAGGAGATTTAAATAAAACGAAACACTGCCAAAATACATTGGGTGGGGGTGAGGGATATCCCTTCCTGACTCCTGCCAGTGGCTGGCTGAAAGCCTAAAGCATGAGCTTTAGGAACACAGACATAAATTGGAAGTGAGCCCCAGGATTGTTGAACCCTTCCTCCAACCATCACAGGCAACCTGGTCAGACAATCTCACTCAATTTGTCCAGCGTGCTCTCAAAACCAGTTAAGTTGTTTGCACCCACAGCTCCTATTAGGAGGCTGTTCAAGAATAACACCCTTCTGAAGGTTAGAAACCTCCCAATTTCCAGCCTGAACTTTGTTCATGGACGTTTTATATCCATTTGTGCTTGTGCCAACATTGTCGTCTAGCTTAAATAGCTCTTCACCATCCCTAAAATTACCCCCAATACATGTATAGAGAGCAAATATATCCCTTCTCAGCCTTTTTTGCTCAGCCTTTTTTGCTCGTCTAAACAAGCTAAGCTCTTCCAGTCTCCTCTCATAAGACAGCCTCCATTCCACTGATCATCCCAGTAGCTCTTGTCTGCAACTATTCCAGTTTAAATTAGTCTTGAACCTGGGTGACCAGAATTGTACAGAGTATTCCAAATAAGGTCTTACCACTGCCTTGTCCAATGGCATTAATGCTTCTTTATCTGTATTGGAAATGCCTCACTAATACATTCTAGGATTGTATTTGCCTTTTTCATAGCTGTATCACACTGATGGCTCATAGTCATCCTCTGATCAACCCATACACCCAGGTCTATCTCCTCCTCTGTTGCCTCCAGCTGTACTGCCTCTGCTCCTCCATGGAGCCGCTGCTGGCCACAGCTGCTCAGGACCACAAACCTCCTTATCAGCACAGAGCCATGTAGGGGCTGATGTCAAGGTGTCCCTCCCATCATGCACCCGGGTGGGCAGAGCACACCCTTTGTCCCACACTCCTGCCCCCTGAGAGTGTCCAGGGGAGAGGTCAGGACAAGGTTTGTGGCTGCTGGCCAAAACCTTTTTTAAAAAGACTAAGTATCTGGCTGAAAATAGTTTGTAGGCAAAGATTTCTGTGCGGTGTTTGAAACCCAAACATTAGAGCAATAGGACACTGAAAGTGAAATGAATTAAAGGTAGTAGAATAGATGGGTTTTTTTCCATTGTCTATGCTTAGAGAAATGCAGAAAGTAAAGCACATAAGTAGTTACCAACTACATTAAATTTCTTTACATTCTTTCATTTGTAATCAGCGTTGTCATTATCTGGGTACTCAGGCTACTTGTGGGCTAGTTTTTAAGTGGCTTTAAGCTATTAATGCAGTAGGAATCTGGCAACCTGGAGTTCATTCACAAAACATTATGCGCTAGTTGGGCCTCTGCTGCCGACGCGGGGTCTACAGTTCAAGTATCTTTTCTGACTTCATATGTGCACCTCCCTTCTGGTCTGAATACTGTTTGTCTGCCACCCATGTATGGAATACACATAGGGACCAGCACCCGAAGAAGAAATGGAAGTTCCTTACATCTAATTAAAAGCTTTTAGAGTTGTGTGGTGTCTATCTGTATTCTGCTCCGCCTTCCTCTCTGTTTTGGGTCTTACTGGATTTGCAGTAAGAAGAGGTATTCTTAAATATACAATGTTAGCTACTCTCTAGTCTTATATCTCCGCCCCTGAATAGATCATCATCACTCCCATAACCGCATTGGTCATTGGGGCACCATCATTGATGAGCAATCAACTAATTGTCTCCACCCCTGACGATTGTCTGTCAGAGCTTGGGTCTTCGCGAAGTCCATTCCTGTCCACTATTTTATGTTGTCAGTCTATCTCTTCTTCCATCTACCTCTTATCTTCCCCTGTACTGTCCCATGGAAGAGGATCTTGGATAGGCCAGATCTTGTTACATGGCTGAACCACTTCAGCTTGCGCTTCTTCACGATCATCAGGAAATCTTCATGTGACCCAGCGCATTGGGTGATGATGATGTGGACCTCTTCGTTAGTAACATAGTCAAAGTAGGAGAAGTCCAGGATTTTACGGAAGTATCTCATCTCTACTACCTGTATTTTCCATTCAAGTTCTACTGGAAGGGTCCATGTGTCGCACACATATAGAAAAATAGAGATGACCAATGCATGCAGCAGTTTCAGTTTGGATTGCAGGGAGATGTTCTTATTCCTCCAAATTGGCTTTAGCTTTGCTGCTGTTTGCGCGGTTCTTGCCAGAATTTCTGCCTGTGATTGCCCCCAAATACTTGAACTGTTTCACTCTCTCAAGCTCTTGTCCACTGACAGTGATATGTGAGCTGATCCTGTCACATTTGTTTTGATCAGCTTGGTTTTCTCTACACTGATTTCCACGCTGTATTTTGCGGAGGTTTCATCCATCGTTTCACAAGGTAGGTAAGTTCATCTTCGCTGCCTGCCAAGCCATCAATGTCATCGGCGAACCAAAGATTTGAGATTGTTCGCCCCCACTTCCCCAATGCTGACTGATCTCCTGAATAGATAGACTTAGTAAAAACCTTGTTACTGGGCTAGGAATCTCATATGCCAATTCATTCAGTATTCTGGGATGGAAATTATCTCCTTCCCCCTCACCCACCCCCACTTAGGTGCATTAAGCTAAATTTTTTTCTTTAGTGTCATATGTAGTCATTTCCATTTCTCTTCTTGGCGTCTGGTGGCAATATGGTGGGATAATGTTTCCAGCTAGTGTCCCTAAAATATGGGTAATAAAACTTTGAGACAATGCTGAATCAAGGAAAGGTTCTAAGATCAGTGTTTCTTACTGAAGTTTCAGAGGGTTTTTACTCTTGAAATTGACTGAATAGCTTGTGTAATATGTACTCTATAGTCTCTCTTTATACTCTCTATTCAGCAAATTCCAACAGCTTAATTTTTGAAGTCACATTGTTTTTTTTCCTGAATAGATGGAAGTAATTAGAAGGCAGGCTTGAAGAAGCCTCTAGGGGGTTGATTCAAGAAGTGGGAGCAGTTTTGGGAGAGGTAGCAGATAAAACCGCATGAACAAACTTTCTGCCTTTTCATTTTTGGACTATCAAGGTCTTGTACAGTTAATTCCTAGAACAATTAGGCTGCTGTAAGATTTATTGGGTGGATACAGAGTAGATTTTCTTTTAATTCATCAAATTCACAGATAATGTGTAGTTCTAATTCTGGAAAATGTCACCTTTCCTGGCGCATTTCATTCCCTTCGTCAGTGTTCTGGCCAAGGTATTTAGGAAACACTTCAGATGTGTCAAGCACACCCTATCCCATCTAAAATATACCACTTCTGCTGTTACTCCTGAGGGAATTCTGCGCCAGTGCGTGCATGCAGAATTCATGTCCCTCCACAGATTTCTTTGCTTCCCCGTCGTTTTCTGCAGGAAAGCAAAGTGAAGCTGCAAGCATGGTCACAGGCCCCCTCCTCAATCACAGCAGGCACCTTGTTTCCGGCACCTGGAACAACCAGTGGAGAGATTAATCACCCCATATGGATGGGGCTGGGGATGCCCAGAGGCAAGGCATGCGGGGTCATGTGCCACTGCTTGTCCCCCCCCACTCCCTATTCCCGTGAGCACAGCTCACTGACTCTGCCTGGGTCCTGGTGCCAGTCATCTTCCCCATTGTGCTGGATGCCCTGTTTTCTGTACAATAGTGAGCGCCCGGGCGTCCCCACTGCAGCAGCTGGGGCTCTCCTGTTTAGCAGACCCACTGGACCCCAAGTCCACTGAGCCCCAAACAGCTGCACCTGGACTCCCCAAGCCTTACTACCCCAGCACCTGGACCACCCCACTGAAACCCCATATGACCCCCCACTGAAGGTAACTGGGGCTCACCTGGACCCTCCTGCAGAGTCCCATTGCCCCTGCACCCAGAACCCCCCAATGAGCCCCTGTGCATCCAGATCCCTCACTGAGCTGCCTGCATCCAGATTGCCCCACACCTGGATCCCCCCACTAAGCCTCCACACTTGGATCCTGCTGGGCTGAGCTTGCCTGCTCACACCTGAATGACTGACTGAATGTAACTTACTGATTTAACTGCATGAAATAAGAGTAAATTTTGAACATGTAACACATTTTACAGGTTATCAATGCTGCATTGGCTCTGGCTGCCAAACCACAAAGTAAACTAGCGCAAGAAAACATGGATCTCTTCAAAGAACAATGGGAAAAGCAAGTCCGTGTATTGACAGATGCTGTAGATGACATTACTTCCATCGATGACTTCCTGGCTGTTTCAGGTAACAACAAGGTTTCCTACTTGCAAACTAAACACAAACTAATAGGCGCAGTAAATGGCACTCACATAAGACAACGTTTGTCAAATGAAATTCTTTATCCCATCATGATAAATTGGAATTCTGTTTTGAAAGAGTTCAGTAAATGTATTCCTTATTTACCAGATGTCTCAAATACTTGCTGAGGCATTTGTCTACAATAACGAAACTAAAATCCATAATTCACCAGTGTAGCTCTACCAGCAGTTACAGTATAGACATAATGCAGGCATTTTTAACTCCATGTAAACACCTGAGTCCTGACTACTATAATTTCAACTGTTGCTGCTACCAGTGGAGAATTAGGGACCCAGTTTTCCTTGTACAAACAGACTGAGCATCTCAAATGCTGTGAAAGTACCAGTATTCAAAAGATGTTCATGGAGGTAAGTTATGTAGGAACTATAGGAGAGAACTTGAAGTTCTAATTTAAAAGGGAGTTAACAATAAATATGTTTGAATTCTGACGTCCTATACTTTTAATACCAACTTTGTCTTTGGGATGAGCTCATAGTCGCTTGCAAGGCAGTTGAATACCATGGGGTTCTACATCTTACATCTTCATGGTTGTTACAGTATTGGTAGTTGAAATTGCACAGCAATAGAGGTGCATAGTTCTGGGTAAGTATACTCGTTTTAAGCATAATAAGTAATTGATGGTCTCATGTTTATGGCCTGTTTGGAATATGGCAGTGAATATAAACAAATTGTAAAAATTTTCAGGGCTGTGCAGCATCCTCTTTTATAAGGCCTCCCAGCATGTGTCTGTTGTAAAACGTGCTTGGAAAAGTTCTCAAACTGCAGAAACAGTTGACTATGGCCTACTCCCTCCCACCATCTCACCCCAAGAGAGACACTGGTATTAAACTATAGGAGAAGCAGACTATATTGTTAGCCCACTGAGTTTAATTACTCTGAAAGATTTCAGGGTCTTGTTGCTGGTCTTGGTGAGTCACTAGAAATGTGAAGTACCTTTCTCAGGAGCAGTGACTATCTGAACAAAGAGAAACAGATGACCTCAAATATGCTCTTAGCACAGAATGTCTTTGAAATACTGGAACTTGAGGGTATTGAGAGCATTCAGCAAATGGACCTTGTATTTGTATTCAATGAATTCTTAAGGAGATAGATTTGATTTGTGCAGGAGGTCAGACTAGATGATCATAATGGTCCCTTCTGACCTAAATATCTATGAATCTATGATTTGCAGCAAAGTGATAAGACTTTAAATTTTATTTTAACTTTGACAAACTTTCCATATAAAAGCAATTTACTTTATCTGTTCACACTTTCCAGCTTACATACTAGCTAACATTTCAAACCATTTTGGATAAATTAGTGATGGGGATGGTTTATTTGGGGTCATTAAATCATTACAAAAAGTCTTTTGGTAATAGACATAAGTTGAATGTAAAAGGACTGTAATACAGTGTATCTAGCAGGGCAGTTAATTGTTCTGCTCAGTGTGAAGCTGGTGCACTAAATAGGAGATTGGCAAGTGTTCATTTCAGTTAGCAAAAGAGTGGAGCACAGAAGCAAGTGGATACTTAACTCACCAATACTCCCAAGTACTTTACTTTATATGAAGACAACTAATTTTGTTGCCACTATCCTATGTTCTTATCCAGCTGGAAAATAACCAACAGCTCAAGATTATCTTGGCTATCAACACCAACCCGTGCCTGGGAACACCCTCTGCATCGGGGTTCCACTGGGCACCTTGCATTTCTGTAACTGTTGTCACAGAGCAATGAAGTCACATCATTCACTTAGTTCACTAAGGTTAATGTCACCATAGAGGCTTTAAGTGGTGTCTGGCATAATTTTTTTCATTGAGGAACTCTGAGGAGTAAACAGTGTAGATTTTGTTCTGATATTGCCGCTTTTTCTAGTGGTTTCACTTCCAAGCTCTCTGTCTCTATTGCTTTAAATATTTGTATTACATTTTATCTTTGCCGGCTTTTCTGTACCTCCTATCTGTTCACTGAATTATCAAATTACTAATGAACACACTTTGCACTCTTACGGCCAAATTCTGCCCTCAACTGAACTTGTGCAACCCCAGTTGTTAGTGAAATAACCTAGTATAAGTGAAGCAGAATTTTGCTCATGGTGCTTCAAGAAGCTCTTGAAATGTGGTACCTGGCCTTGCTAATCTTATATAAGCTTAACTATTGTTCCAGTGCCTCCACTTGAAAAGTGTAGACCACTGCGCCTCTGTAGCGGTTCAGTTGGAGGCACTGTCTATGCCGACAGGAGGGGTAGGTAATCAGTTTCGGTAATCCACCTCCCCGAGAGGTGGTAGGTAGTGAGGTCGATGGAAGAATTACAAAGGGATCTCTCAAAACTGCGTGACTGGGCAACAGAATGACTATTAGAATCATAGAATCATAGAATATCAGGGTTGGAAGGGACCCCAGAAGGTCATCTAGTCCAACCCCCTGCTCAAAGCAGGACCAATTCCCAGTTAAATCATCCCAGCCAGGGCTTTGTCAAGCCTGACCTTAAAAACCTCTAAGGAAGGAGATTCTACCACCTCCCTAGGTAACGCATTCCAGTGTTTCACCACCCTCTTAGTGAAAAAGTTTTTCCTAATATCCAATCTAAACCTCCCCCACTGCAACTTGAGACCATTACTCCTCGTTCTGTCATCTGCTACCATTGAGAACAGTCTAGAGCCATCCTCTTTGGAACCCCCTTTCAGGTAGTTGAAAGCAGCTATCAAATCCCCCTTCATTCTTCTCTTCTGCAGGCTAAACAATCCCAGCTCCCTCAGCCTCTCCTCATAACTCATGTGTTCCAGTCCCCTAATCATTTTTGTTGCCCTTCGCTGGACTCTCTCCAATTTATCCACATCCTTCTTGAAGTGTGGGGCCCAAAACTGGACACAGTACTCCAGATGAGGCCTCACCAATGTCGAATAGAGGGGAACGATCACGTCCCTCGATCTGCTCGCTATGCCCCTACTTATACATCCCAAAATGCCATTGGCCTTCTTGGCAACAAGGGCACACTGCTGACTCATATCCAGCTTCTCGTCCACTGTCACCCCTAGGTCCTTTTCCGCAGAACTGCTGCCTAGCCATTCGGTCCCTAGTCTGTAGCTGTGCATTGGGTTCTTCCGTCCTAAGTGCAGGACCCTGCACTTATCCTTATTGAACCTCATCAGATTCCTTTTGGCCCAATCTTCCAATTGGTCTAGGTCCTTCTGTATCCTATCCCTCCCCTCCAGTGTATCTACCACTCCTCCCAGTTTAGTATCATCCGCAAATTTGCTGAGAGTGCAATCCACACCATCCTCCAGATCATTTATGAAGATATTGAATAAAACCGGCCCCAGGACCGACCCCTGGGGCACTCCACTTGATACCGGCTGCCAACTAGACATGGAGCCATTGATCACTACCCGTTGAGCCCGACAATCTAGCCAGCTTTCTACCCACCTTATAGTGCATTCATCCAGCCCATACTTCCTTAACTTGCTGACAAGAATACTATGGGAGACCGTGTCAAAAGCTTTGCTAAAGTCAAGAAACAATACATCCACTGCTTTCCCTTCATCCACAGAACCAGTAATCTCATCATAAAAGGCGATTAGATTAGTCAGGCATGACCTTCCCTTGGTGAATCCATGCTGGCTGTTCCTGATCACTTTCCTCTCATGCAAGTGCTTCAGGATTGATTCTTTGAGGACCTGCTCCATGATTTTTCCAGGGACTTAGGTGAGGCTGACTGGCCTGTAGTTCCCAGGATCTTCCTTCTTCCCTTTTTTAAAGATTGGCACTACATTAGCCTTTTTCCAGTCATCCGGGACTTCCCCGGTTTGCCACGAGTTTTCAAAGATAATGGCCAGTGGCTCTGCAATCACAGCCGCCAATTCCTTCAGCACTCTCGGATGCAACTTGTCCGGCCCCATGGACTTGTGCACGTCCAGCTTTTCTAAATAGTCCCTAACCGCCTCTATCTCCACAGAGGGCTGGCCATCTCTTCCGCATTTTGTGATGCCCAGCGCAGCAGTCTGGGAGCTGACCTTGTTAGTGAAAACAGAGGCAAAAAAAGCATTGAGTACATTAGCTTTTTCCACATCCTCTGTCACTAGGTTGCCTCCCTCATTCAGTAAGGGGCCCACACATTCCTTGGCTTTCTTCTTGTTGCCAACATACCTGAAGAAACCCTTCTTGTTACTCTTGACATCTCTGGCTAGCTGCAGCTCCAGGTGCGATTTGGCCCTCCTGATAACATTCCTACATGCCCGAGCAATATTTTTATACTCTTCCCTGGTCATATGTCCAACCTTCCACTTCTTGTAAGCTTCTTTTTTATGTTTAAGATCCGCTAGGATTTCACCATTAAGCCAAGCTGGTCGCCTGCCATATTTACTATTCTTTCGACTCATCGGGATGGTTTGTCCCTGTAACCTCAACAGGGATTCCTTGAAATACAGCCAGCTCTCCTGGACTCCTTTCCCCTTCAAGTTAGTCCCCCAGGGGATCCTGGCCATCCGTTCCCTGAGGGAGTCGAAGTCTGCTTTCCTGAAGTCCAGGGTCCGTATCCTGCTGCTTACCTTTCTTCCCTGCGTCAGGATCCTGAACTCAACCAACTCATGGTCACTGCCTCCCAGATTCCCATCCATTCAGTGTTGATAAATGCAAAGTAACACACATTGGAAAACATAATCCCACCTATTCATACAAAATAATGAGATTTAAATTAGCTGTTCCACTCAAGAAAGAAATCTTGGAGTCACTGTGAATAGTTCTTTGAAAACATCCACTCAATGTGCAGCGACAGTCAAAAAAGCTAGCAATGTTAGGAACCATTAGGAAGGGGCTAGATAATAAGACAGAAAATATCATAGTGCCAATCTATAAATCTAAGTATGCCCACACCTTGAATACTTTGTGCAGTTCTAATCGTCACAACTAAAAATAAATTAAATATATATATATATATAATATATATATGGATTGGAAAAAGTACAGAAAGAGAGGCAACAAAAATGATTGGGGGTCTGAAACAACTTCCATAAAAAGTCCAATTGTTCATCTTAGGGGGAGAAAAAGACAACTAAGGGGGAAAGTGATAGAGGTCTATAAAATCATAAAAGGATAGAGGGAGAAAGTAAATAAGGAAGTTTACCCCTTATAACAGAAAAACCAAGGATCACCCAAAGAAATTAATAGGCAGCCGGGTTAAAACAAACAAAAAGCAGTACTACTTCACACAACGCATAGTCACCCTGTGGAACTTGTTGCCAGGAAATATTCTGAACGCTAAATCTATAACTGGATTCAAAAAAAGAACTAGATAAGTTCCTGGAGGATAGGTCCATCAGTGGCTGTTGGCCAAGATGGTCAGGGATACAACCCCATTCTCTGGGTGTCCCTAGCCCAAGGGTGGGCAAACTACAGCCCGCAGGACCATCCTGCCCGGCTCCTGGCCAGGGAGGCAGGGCTGCCCAGAGGATTCAGGGGGCCTGGCGCAAAGCAATTTCGGGGGCCCTTTAATTAAGGGCCTTTTTAATTTTTACTCACCTGGCGGCGCTCCAGGTCTTCAGCGATGGGTCCTTCATTCGCTCCAGGTGTGTTCGGCAGCACTGAAGGACCCACCGCCGAAGACCTGGAGTGCCTCTGGGTGAGTAAAAGCACCGCAGTGGGTGGCGCCTTTTTTGTGATCGCTGCCCCTGTTTGGTCCACCTGGCTACGCCACTGGCCCTTCCATAAAAAAAAGTTGTAATACTACAGAATACTATTTTCTCGTGGGGGCCCCTGCTAGTTCGGTGTTTCAGAGCTAGTTATTTTTCTGGCTAGCAGCACAATGTTCAAATGTTAATGCTAGGTAAAAACGGCACAAGTGTACAAAACTGACATCTAACAATATCCAAACATTAGAGCTAAGACTCTCAGATCTGGGTATCCAAATTTTAGGCAGTTTTGAAAATCTCAGCCTAGGCTTTTATAACTTACTCCTGGAGGAATTCTGAGCCACTGTGCATGTCACCCACAGATTTCTTTGCTTCTATGCAGAAAATGACAGGCAAGCAAAGGTAAGCTGTAAGAGTGGTCATATGCCTGCTCCCCAACAGCGGGGGCACCTTGTTTCTGGTTTCCAGAGCAGCCGCAGAGGGGTAAATCACTGCAGAGGGGCTGGGGATGCCCCTGGGTGTAAAGTTGGGGGGGCATTGTGTCCCCAGAGGCGAGGTGTGGGAGGGTACATGTGGCTCCCCGCCACCCCCAAATTTCTGTGAGCGCAGAGCTGCCTCACAGCTCTGTCTCACTGACTCTGCCTGGGTCCTATTGCTAGTTGTCTTTCCAGTGTGTGTGCTGGGCACCCTGTATTCTGTACAATAGTGAGTGCCTGCGATGGGGCAGGGCAAGTGGGGTCGGGGGGAGGAAGAGGGATGGAATAGGGAAGGGGGATGTGGGAGTGATGGCGATTGGGGGGAAGCGGTAACCCAGCATATGGCGGCCCCTTGGCAGCAGCTGGGGCTCCCCTGTTAAGCTGGCCCATCGAACCCCCCCCAACTCGATCTGCCAGAACCTGAACCCCCACTCCCCCAAACCCCAACCAGCTGCACCTGGACCCCACCCCGCCGAGCCTCACTTCCCCCTCATCCAGACTCCCCTGCTGAGCCCCAGCCACCTTTACCTGGACCCCCTGCAGAGTCCCAGTGCATCCAGATCCCTCACTGAGCCATATTCAGCCAGATTGCCCCACGCTTGGATCCTGCTGGGCTGAGCCTGCCTGCCTGCACCTGGTGCAGAGGAGCAGGGCCCCAGGGTGTTTCTGGGGCAGGCCCAGCCCTTGCACTGTGTCATGGGTGCAGCATCACTGCTGAGTCCCTGTCCGGGGGGAGGGAGAGCTCAGGAAGGGCTGTAGGGTGATCTCCCACCTCCATGCAGCCAGTAGCCTGTGCTTCCCATTGCCGCCTTGGAGCCTACACATTTATTGACAAATAAAATTTGCAGCATTTTGCAGAATTTTAATATACTGTATGCAGAATTTTTATTTTTGGGGTACAGAATTCCCTCAGGAGTAGTAACTGCATGTTTCACTATTGTTTTTTATATGAGCATTTTGTAACTTTCTCAACTGATATTTAATCTCAGATTCCTTACTTTAAAAGCAAATACAAAAATCACAAAACTGGAGTACTTCCATTCTCTTATGAATCAGTGAATAATATCTACAGTAGAACTCCAGAGTTACAAACACCTCGGGAATGGAGGCTGTTCGTAATTCTGAACAAAACATTGTGGTGGTTCTTTCAAAAGTTTACAGCTAAACATTAATTTAGTTAACTTAATCTCAAAGTTATATTATGCAGAAGGAAAATGCTGCTTTTAACCACCTTAATTTAAATGAAACCAGCACAGAACCTGTTTCCTTACCTTATCAAATCTTTCTTTAAACTTTCCCTTTAGTTTACGTTTAACACAGTACTGTACTGTATTTGCTCTTTTTTTTGGTTTCTGCTGCTGCCTGATTGTGTACTTCTGGTTCCAAATGAGGTGTGTGGTTGACTGATCAGTCCATAACTCTGGTATTCATAACTGAGGTTTTTGTTGAAAGAATGAAGGAGCCTGAAAGCGAGAACTTCCAGATACTGTTCCATTTGATTGTCTAATTTTAAAATAGGATGTGGATTAATCATTTGATGATCTTATGTAGTAAAATTGTGATTTGTATTGTAGACTTGCATAGCAGGATTGTCCAAAGCTAGTAATGTATACTAGAAACACCTCATCCTGTTAAGAGATGTTGATCCTGTTAGAAAATTAAAAGGGTTGGATGAGTCAGAGGCAAGATGGCTCATTATCCCATCTACATACAAGGCAAGTGGAAAGGGTGTGGACTAATGAGGAAGGAATCTCAGAACAGACAAGGCTAGGTAGACATGAGCTGAACTCTCAACTCTTGTGTTGATACAACCAAGCCCTAGGACTGGGATAAATTTGTATTCCACATAGTATGTGGACTAGGATTTTGACAGCCAGTTTGGAGAGGCATCTGCCCATTGATTGCAACAAACTTGATTTAAAATATTGTTAATGCTTCAGAAAGTGTGGTTGGAGCTTATTTTAAAGAGGAGGTGTTGAAGCTTCATCTGCTGAAAACTATCAGGGGGTATCCGTGTTAGTCTCTATCCACAAAAACGACGACGAGTTCGGTGGCATCTTAAAGACTAACAGATTTATTTGGGCATAAGCTTTCGTGGGTAAAAAACCACTTCAGATGCAGCTGAAAAACTGTATTTCGGGGGGGGTGGTCTACGTACATACATACATACACACACGTCTAAATACTATTTCTTTTGCCACCAGAGAATCATATTTTAGAAGATGTAAACAAATGTGTCATTGCTCTCCAAGAAAAAGATGTTGATGGTTTAGACCGAACAGCTGGTGCAATTCGTGGACGTGCAGCTAGAGTCATTCATGTTGTAACTTCCGAAATGGATAACTATGAACCTGGAGTCTACACAGAAAAGGTGTTGGAAGCAACAAAGTTGTTGTCCAATACAGGTAGGAATATAAACAGTGCTCAATACTGATGTATGGGTTCAAACAGCATACAACTACAATGGTAAATGGGTACAAACATATCCATGCAACTTACAAGAATAAGGTTTCAATTTCATAAAACCTGTGCAGAATTTCTGTTCAAAGTAGGGCTGTCAATTAATCACAGTTAACTCACACGATTAACTCAGAAAAATTAATCACGATTCAAAAAATGTATTGTGATTAATCACACTGTTAAACAATTGAAATTTATTAAATATTTTTGGATGTTTTTCTGCATTTTCAAATATATTGATTTCTATTACAACATAGAATACAAAGTGTACAGTGCTTCCTATATTATTTTTATTACAAATATTTGGACTTTAAAAATGATAAAAGAAATGGTATTTTTCAGTTCACCTCATACAAGTACTGTAGTGCAATCTCTTGATCATGAAAGTGCAACTTACAAATATAGATTTTTTTGGCTATATAACTGCTCTCGAAAACAAAACAATGTAAAACTTTTTAGCACCTACAAGTCCGCTTAGTCCTACTTCTTGTTCAGCCAATTGCTAAGACAAACAAGTTTGCTTACATTTACAGGAGATGCTGCTGCTGCCTGCTTTCTTATTTACAGTGTCACCTGAAAGTAAGAACAGGTGTTTACATGGCACTTTTGTAGCCGGGCGTTGCAAGGTATTTATGTGCCAGATATGCTAAATATTTGTATGCCCCTTCATGCTTTGGCCGCCATTCCAGAGGATATGCTTCCATGCTGATGGTGCTCATTAAAAAATAACGCTTTAATTAAATTTCTGACTGATCTCCTTGTGGGGAAAACTGTAAGTCTCCTGCTCTGTTTTACCTGCATTCTGCCATATGTTTCATGTTATAGCAGTCTCGGATGATGACCAGCACGTGTTTGTTTTAAGAACACTTTCACAGCAAATTTGACAAAACGCAAAGATACCAATGTGAGATTTCTAAAAATAGCTACAACTCTCGACCCAACGTTTAAAATCAGAAGTGCCTTGCAAAATCCGAGAGGGACAACGTATGGCACACGCTTTCAGAAGTCTTAGAAGAGCAACACTCAGATACGGAAACTACAGAACCCGAACCACCAAAAAGAAAATCAACCTTCTGCTGGTGACATCTGACTCATGATGATGAAAATGAACATACATTGGGGTCCACTCTGCTTTGGATCATTATCAAGCAGAACCCATCATCAGCATGGACACATGTCCTATGGAATGGTAGTTGAAGATGAAGGATCATATGAATCTTCAGCGCATCTGGCACATAAATATCTTGCAACGTTGGCTACAACAGCGCTATGCAAACGCCTGTTCTCACTTTCAGGTGACATGGTAAACAAGAAGCGGGCAGCATTATCTCCTCCAAATTGTAACCAAGTTTGTTTGTCTGAGTGATTGGCTGAAGTTGGACTGAGTGGACTTTATTTTATTTTTCAATGCAGTTATTTTTTGTACATAATTCCACATTTGGAAGTTCAACTTTCATGATAGAGATTGCACTACAGTACTTGTATGAGGTGAATTGAAAAATACTATTTCTTTTGTTTTTTTACCGTGCAAATATATGTAATCAAGAATATATATAAAGTGAGCACTGTACACTTTGTGTTCTGTGTTGTAATTGAAATCAATATATTTGAAAATGTAGAAAACATCCAAAATGGTATTTCCATTATCGTTTAACAACTTGATTAATCACAATTAATTTTTTTTAATCACTTGACAGCCCCAATTTAAAGTTAATGGAGCTCTGTGAAAGAGGCTGCTGAATCAGGATTTTATTTTGGTTGAATGACTGGCTTAAGTCAATAATGAAGTTACTTAATGATGAACTTATTGATCTTATTGTCTTATTGATCACTCAATGGCTGAAAATACTTAATCTTTTTTGAAGAGGTCAGGGGATGCAAGTCCCAACCAATGAGCAAAGATTTTAAAGGTGTTCTTATCCATGTTGAATTATGACACAGATCTCCTTACTCTTGTTGCCACTGCAAAGACTCTGTGTCACTTTGGTCAAGTGCTAGCAGTCCTTGGTTACCAGTGACATGTAAAGCTAGATTAAAGGGGCCTGGCTCTGAAAAGGCATAACTGAAGAATTCTTTTTTTAACTCAATCTATACAGAATATCCCAGTGGGCATTAAACTTTGTCTATTCAGTCTTGTTTTCAATTTGGAAGAAATAATTACAAAATTAATATTCTGATTCAGGTGAAGTCCCTTATAAAACTTCTGTTCTCTGTGTGTTAATGGTTGTAAAAAAATATATGCCATGTTTGTACCACTTCTGAATTTGGACTTATGATATGGACTTGCAGGGTCCAGTGACTTGCGTCGCTCCATACTACTTCACAGAATTATGCTCCAGAATTTGAGCTTTTGTGTCTTTAAAATTGCAATCATGAGAGCTTGGAGAAAAAAAAAAAACCCAGACCCCAAAACCAAAGAGAGCACTGAAAAAACAAATGGTAACCAATCCAGTGTTCTATTCCTGAGTCCATGTAGAGCCTGAAACAAAAGCTGTTGAAGGTTATGAATGCCCTTCGTTTCAGTAGAGTATTAAAATGTCATTTTTAGGTTTAGTTTTAAGTTATCTCTTAAATATATCCCTGCTGATCATTTTTAGCAAATACTTCCTTCTTATCCCACAATCCCCAACTGCCTCCCATACCACTTAGGTATAGTACTATAAATCTACTGGTTTTTCCCCCAACATCCTCTGCCATGCAGATATGGAGCATATTTGAAACTAAAAATGTGGTGACATCATAAAGTAAACTGCAATTAATATCAAAAGAAAACCTGAGCTATTAACTGATTGTTAGCTTTTTTGTCTTTAATAACCTCCATTTTTAAAATTAACTGAAGCTGCGGCAGAAATTCTAGTGTCAACTTGAGTACCACAGAACTTACCCGTCTTTCATTCGAGTACATTGGGGCTGGGGGATTAGGGGCACCATGGCCAAATGTGCTTCAGTTGCTTGTTTTCTTAATTCAGTTATGCCCCGTTTTACTGAGCAAGTGGAAGCTGCTGTGGAAGCACTTAGTTCTGACCCTGCTCAGCCAATGGATGAAAACGAATTTATTGATGCTTCACGATTGGTGTATGATGGAATTCGGGATATCAGAAAAGCTGTACTGATGATCAGAGTGAGTGACTTTGTATTTCACTTATTTTTACAGCATTCTACTTTTACTTTACTAAGCATTTATTGAACTTAAGAAAATATATTGTTCCTACACAGAGTGGAGAGTATAAGATTTTTCACTGACAACTTAAGATTATGAATCTGAAAGCTGTTAATCACTTTAAAGAGGACTTCAAAATGTCTGCTGTATGTTTTAATCTTAAAATGCAAACTTCACCAAATAGGTCTGGACATCACTGATAATTAAAGCTGAAGTGCTAAACATCCTTAATAATGCATCTATTCATAATGCAATATTGCCTGCCTTATATATATGCTAAAACTAATGACCCTTGATTTAGACAATAGCAAATTAACTCTTGCTATGGTTTGACTTTATATTTTATTTAAAGAAACCTCCAATTTAATTTCTCAAATCTTAAATAAACTTTACAGAAATTTCATACCAGTTTCTTGAAGATGAGGTTAGGTGATCTGGGTATTGAAACTCACCTTGTTCTCAGGTTCTCTGAGAACCCAGGCGGCATAGATAAATGGGGGCTAGCTTGTAAGAATTTCATTTCCTTTTCTGTGCCTGCAATTTGCAAATGCAGTTAATTAAACTTGGATGTCTCCCTACCTGATAAGGAGACAGTCATCTAAATGGTATTACTTGAAGGTGCAAAAGGGCACCTGCAGTGATTTGAAGGCACAAAAAGGAAGTATCAGGCTTACATGTGGGCTTTTCAGACCTTAATATGAACCAGGGCTTAGTGATAGCAAATGGATTTAAGGTTTTCTATTCCTCTCCCCTTCTTCCCATGCCTCAACAGTGAATGTCTCTCTACCGAAGACAATTTGTGTAAGGTTGGAAATGAGCCTTTCCTGTAGAGGTTTCATATTGTCCACTGGTTCCAAATGTCTTGGTAGGTAAATTTGCAGTACGTAACCCCAGCACATCACTGACTGTAACAACCATCATGATATTCATGTGTTACCTTTGCTTGCTTAAACGAAAACCTAAGGGAGGGCAGAGAAAAAGTGAGAAACTATTGCAGTTTAAGACTCTTTGATATATACCCCCTTTTCCATGGAGCACCGTTATTAGTTGGGATCCCGTTCCCTGGACATGCTACAAATTAATTTTATTCACCCCCTTCTATGAGTCTTGTTGCTCAAAACAAGGAGGTACAGTTGCTAATTATATGCATTCAGCAATCAGCAGAGCTGGCAGTGCCAGGAATCCTGACATTTTCCTGCTGCTCATCTGTGCTGGGGAGAAGACACGTTTATGATGATAGGATTCCATGGCTATATTGCAATTGCCAGTAGCTAAAGGCAGTTCATTCGGTGGTGACATATCAGTGACCTGAAAAAAGTCAAAACGTTAAAACACTTGATTGTTTGCGTGCTGAAGGGCTTGAGTTGTAGAACTTACTTAGAATAAAATAGAGCCCTCAAAACAGATAACAGAAGGAGCACCATTTTTACAGGCTTTTCTGTTTCAAATTGGAATTCAGAAGCAACCCTGCTCTGAAAAGGAAAGCCAAAATCTTTGTGCATGAGCAGAACCCTTTTTTCTTCTATAAAGGTAAATACTTCCCTTCTAGAGTCCATGTTGCAAGACAAAACTACACATCAGAAACCTCTCATGTATTCACTTGGATTTGTTATCTTTAATTTGGAGTACAGGAAATCACTGAGATTGGTGGGGAGTGGGAACATGGAGAAAAGGTTATGATCTGAAACCATAAAGCTGCACAGCCCTCATTGTCGTGTTAGTGTGCATTATCTCCACCGTTTCAATGGAAGAAGTTCATTAGTTTTGACTGACACTATGGTTCTGTGGTAACAGAATGAAAAGTCAAATGCTAAATGCTGTAGTTGCCTTATACCTCACATTTTCAGTTAATTCCAAGACTAAAATTAACCCACAAAGGAGCTTGTGGGGGGCAAAAATGCCTTCACTCTAATTTCTCCACTGAACTGTTAACCTGTGACAACTGATGCAAGTTTTTTCAGTGCCATTGTTTTAATGTTCTCGTCTTCATCTCAGATTTGCTCCATTTTAGAGTCAAAAGATAACCATGGATTCTTGACCTGGGTTCTGAAAGTCGGGCTGCATTCTTTCTGTCTCAGGCTTTGATAGTAATAGGTTCTGTTAACACATAGTTAACATTAGTGATACCTAAACTAGAAAAGAATCCAGTTAGCTGGGTTATATCTGAGGCTCTAACAGGAGTAAATAATAAAAAGGTAAGTTAAGAAAGTATTGAGAGATGAGTGAACATACTCGGAGCAGTCCATCTGAGTGATAAGTCTTTTGTACATAGTCCTTCAGATAATAAAATACATTTAATATTGCATCAGTATTCAGTTGTATCTCCAGGTGTTTTTGTAACCAAAAACAGTACAAACACACAAGAATATTTCCCCATTTGCTTAGAGAATAGTACCTTACATGCCTTTATTCTGACACACTAAGGTAGTAGTTCACATGCGTTCTCACATTCGTATGTGGAAATGAAGCAATCTCTTACTTAAAGTGAGGGCTGGGAAGGACACCAGGTTCAGTACGAGCTTACTTGACCAGCCTGCATTTTTGGCTAACACAACCATCCATAATCTTCCTTTGTATTGCAAGATGCCTGTATTGGAAAACACATTATAAAAATTAAATTGTAGTAAAGGAGCGGGTAAGAACTACTTACATCTTTAAACCTGTTCACAGCAAATATTGCACTCTTCAGTCAAGTTCCTTCTTACTACAGCCCTGCAAACTTGTCATAAAAATGTGGCAGCCTAGGTAAAGATGTAGTATTTTAATATAAGCAGATGTTTAAAATTTTGCTGCCGTTTCAGCTGTATACTGACAGCAGCAAAAATAAACCCCAAATGGGAATTAGGTCAGCTGAGCTTAGCCTATAACATAAAAATTGACCCTATTAACTGCAAATTTTAAGTTTTGCCAGGAGGATGGTAAGAATAAATTTTGGTTTACTGTAGCTACTGTTAACCCTGTTAAGCTTTGATTTTTAATTGTCCTAAACAGTAGAACAGCTGCTATTCTGAAATAGGCTTTAAAAGATGATTTTGGGACTTGAGTTTTGATGTGGGCTCTCTGAATAAAACAATTAAGTACAAGGTATACCTTATGTAATTTGGATTCCGTGTAACTGTCTTTTCATATAGTCCAAATCTTGAATACACTCCTTTAACCTTATTCGATGTTTAGCACACATTTTAGGGCCCTCTGCAATTACTTAACTGTAAACTTCAGGTTCGAGCAGTCAGACATATAGTCATATGAATAACATAAACTGGAGAGAATTCTGACTTACTCTCAGTTGAAAGCCTAAATAATGCACTGTAGTTATTCTGTGTCCTCCTCCTACCCCCGATGTTAAACAGCTGACCAGAAGGTATTTTTTATAGGTTGTGGAAAGATTGATTCACTTCTGTTGATCTGAATGACTTGTGATGAATTATACTTTTTTCTTCTCTTTAGACTCCTGAAGAGTTGGATGACTCTGATTTTGAGACTGAAGACTTTGATGTCAGAAGCAGAACAAGTGTTCAAACTGAAGACGATCAGCTCATTGCTGGGCAAAGTGCAAGAGTAAGGAAAATATTTTAAACATTACATATTCTACAAGAAACAGTTTAACTTGTTCTGAAAATCCAATGTTTAAATCTGTCACTTAAGAAGCCTGGTTCTATTTCTCTCTTGAAAATGCTAGGTCAGAAAACTGACATTAATCTCCATTTCCACTGCCTCAAGAGGCAGCTAAGAGAGACATTACATTTTAAAAACATCAGTGTCTGCTTTGTTTTGGGTATTCTGAAAGACCAGAATCCTCTCGATATAGATAAACTATTGTAGACTTTCACATCACAGATCTGAAATAGTTGCTCCCCTTTTTTAGGCATGTGAATTTTTGGCTGGTAAACAAGTCTATCTGTGGCAAATTGATGTGTTCTTTTTCCTGGTTGTTGGAACTGCAGACTAGAAATAGATACTGCCACAAGCTTAGCCATTTTCTACAAAAAGCCTTTTAGAAAGTCCACTGAACTTTTAAGAAAGGGTCTGCTGAAAGACAGCAGCCTCAAAAAATTATTCAAGCCAACTTCCTTTCCTATGACAGTTAAAAATGAAAGCACCAATGTACAATATTGAATAATTTAATGACTGAAAAACTAGAAATGGTATATTAAAGTAATACAGCCTTTACTGTTGCACCTTAGGTCAATAGTGTTTTATGCTCTTGGGATGATGCCACAAAAGATTTCTGGTGTTCAACACTTTTTTTAAGTCACCTAAAGCCATACAAGAGCAGTTGGTCCTTATTTATCAAATTTTTAGCACGCTTGGCTTTGGAGTCACTTGCAGGGAGTGTGTTCTTTCCCTGTAAACATTTTCTCCACTTTCCCTCTCCAACTCACTCCAAACTAAAAAAAGTTGTCAGGTATGTAGTGTACTTGGGGCATAGCCTGATATCAGGTGTCTGTCATTGTTTGAATTCCTTTTCTCCTGCTATTATAATGGAATTCCTGCTACCCAGCTCTATGGTGTTCCTACTTTTCCTGTAAGAAGGGTAGATTTGAGTTGCTATATTACATGTTGGGGGTAAACGTAACCTAATAAATCACTTCAGCTATCTGTTGTAATCTTGTAAAATTGTAATCTTCATTCTGAACTTCGTAGTAATTGGAAATACCCATGTGTAGCTTGCAGGGTGGATTGATACAAATCACCAAGTGGAAAGTCTCGATTTAAATCATCAATTTTAATCAACTTTTTCATTTGTATTTAGTTATTTTCTAAAGAAAGGTGTGTTTTCATTGGTTTATATAACCATGAAAACATGTTCATTTACAACTAAATACAGCCTTTATGGTAGACTTGGTACATCTTTTTGCTATCTAGGAGGGTATACTAGAACTATATACTTTTATTTAAGCAGATATGTAGCTTAATATTTTCAGATACTTAATTGCACATTTTAGTATTGCTTATTTACTAGATAACTTTTTTTATTATGATTTGTGTCCTGCGTCAGCATGGTACTGGAATTTAAACAAACACTTAAGATAGAATATAAAACTTCTATTAAACAAAACAACCTTAAATGTTTTGGGTAGTAAACTTCTCTAATCAAAACATTATTTCGTATTTACAACTAAATGATTTATTAAAGGAAAAGAAGGGTTAACTGTAGTCAGTGAATTAAACTGATTATTTCAGTTCAGCTTGGGTAAATTTTCAAATATGCCTAAGGGTATGTCTTTCACTACCCGCTGGTTCACTGGGCAGCGATCGATCCAGCGGGGATCAATTTATCACATCTAGTCTAGACGTGATAAATCGATCCCCAAGCACTCTCCCGTCGACTCCTGTACCCAATGCCGCAAGAGGCGTAGGCAGAGTCGATGGGGGAGCGGCAGCAGTCAACTCACTGCGGTGGAGACACCGCAGTAAGTCTACCTAAGTACGTCGACTTCAGCTACATTATTCACTGAGCTGAAGTTGCGTAACTTAGATCGATTTCTTCTCTCCTCCCTCCCCCTCCCCCACACACACTGTAGACCAGGGCTCAGTGAAAGTGACTGGATCTTAAGTTCCTGCTTGCCTAAGTCTCTTGAAAATGAGAACAGTCTCCAAAGTTATTTAACCTGTCCTTCAGACTTTTAAAACTAATAGATCTCATCCCCTCGTGCCATGTATTTTATTCATAATCTGTAAGGGAGAGACCAGTTTTCCTGCTTTTTCAACTTCCAGTTGATTTCTCAACTTCAAATGAATTAGAATATTTTCTTCATTTGCACTTTCTGTGGCTGCAGAAGAGGCTACTGCTGTCAAAAGCTGGCCTAGCACTTCAACAGACATTGTTCCAGGTGCTTAGCTAGTGACTTCCACCAGTACAGTGGAGTGACTTTCTCAAAAACAGCAGCAGCAAACGTACTGCTTGAATGCTTCACCTCCAGCCCTGAAATTTATTTTGGTTGGCATGATTGATTGGTGATCTTTATATGCACATCATAGCAGCATCATTTTATTCAGCATTTATGCATCTACCCTGGTATGTTGGGTTGAGAACATTGGCAAGAAAATGAAGTGGAGTAAGGTTGTTGACCAATCTACTTTACTGCCTGCAAGTTAACTTCATTGAGTATTTCTTCAGCATCTCCTTGAAATTTTCCAAGTTTCAACAGCATCAGCAATACAGCAGCAGTTTTTCTGCAGTTTGTCCTAGGCTATGGAATTAGTATATTTCAGTATAATGAGTATATCTTCTACATTTCTCTTTAGCCTGATGTCTCTTTTTTATCATTTACTAGCATAGTAAGGCCTAGGTAGTCCATAAGAATAGTGCAAAAAGTTTATTAACGAGTTGATCCAGATTGTTCAGACAAGTCCCACGTCATCTTGAAAGACATTGCCTTCTGAGAAGCATTCTTCGTAATGTTGTTTCATTCCGACAGCCAGGGCTTGCATCTTTGTTTGCACAGTTTGGCCACATGTTCCTTTTTTTACACAGAGGTAGAGGAATTTCTTGAAAATATTTCCAAATAGGGTCTCTTTTATGACCTGCAGCCATGACAGTTTTTTCTCCAGTTCCCTGGTGTTGAAATCAACACTAGAGTCTGCACTCTGAAGAATGTTTTCCCTTCTTCTCAGTGTCCTGCTTTGACACCAGTGTTTCTCCTTTCTGGTTGCATGCTCTGCTTCTTCTCCCTTGTTCCCTAACTCTCCCACCACCCCTATCCTCAGAAAAATAAAATAGCACTCCAGATTTTTGCTCGTGTAACCCACTGCAGTATCTTGTTTGTTTAGAGATAGAGGGAGGCCGATGAGAAGTTAATGGATTTCTGTTTGTATCTCTGTGTGTGTACATGTACGCACACGCACGCCTCCCTAGGCCATTTACTTGAAGTGCCGAGAACTGTCCAGAAATATTCATAACTTGAGAACTGAGCCAATCAGAGCTCAGCAGGGAGAAGCTATAAAATACAAGTGTGAGACCACCCAGGTGGGCTCAGTGGATAATTCTGATGAGATATATGATGGTGTCTCCTCGAGTCAGAGGCTGGGTCCCAACACCTGTGATGACTTTGCCAGTCTGTTGCAGCCAGTAGCACAGCCCTTTGGTCCCTCCCCCAGGATCAAGCCCTTAACACACACATGACCTATCGGGTCATATTTATAAAGCTTGGCCTCCAAAGTTCGATGTTTTCCTCAGTTCATTCTTTATGTAGAAGAGCAGACTTTACCTCGGAGATCTTTTAATAGAGGCTTATGGATTTATTGTAATCTTTTGAAACATTTAGATAAGTTTAGGTCAGATTTCATTTTAAAAAGGTTTATTTTCATAATGAAAAACTTAAAATAAAATCTGATTTTAATTTTAAAAAACATTGATTTTTTATCCACCCTGATAGCTTGTCATTAAAACTATTGTATTTCACACAAAAAGATAATCTGTCCTCATTCACACAACTTTCCTTTGTGAAAAGGGAAGAGAAAATACTGTCTTACACCTTAAACTTCTTTGAAGGAGTCTAGCAATTTTGTTAAACAGACATGATTACAGTTCTTGAGAAATCAACCCAGCAGCTTTCCAGGTAACCCTTATTCTGTAATGTTGGTAGATAATCATATAGTCATAAACTTTTGGTTCAAGATGAGGAGAAATGGGCCTATCAGCCCTTTAGGTCAAAAGAAGCCTATTAAAGGTTATCTGTATGTGCATCACTTTAGATTGATTATTAGTGACACTATTCAAAAAAGTCCTTTTTACAAATAACTGAATAAGGAAATATGGAAAATCACTTTATTTCAGGCTATCATGGCTCAACTCCCTCAAGAGCAAAAAGCTAAAATTGCTGAGCAAGTAGCAAGCTTCCAGGAAGAGAAGAGTAAATTGGATGCTGAAGTATCAAAATGGGATGACAGCGGTAATGATATTATTGTATTGGCAAAACAAATGTGTATGATTATGATGGAAATGACAGACTTCACCAGGTGAGTCTCTTTCACGTACTTAAACTTGTACAGGTGCTAACTTTCTCAGATGTTCATCTTCTCTCAGTAAAATGCCCTGGCCAATATAACCCTAACTTTTCTAAGTGCAAATATTTGAAATTCCTGCATTTTTACAATTTTAGCTTTGAAGTAACAGTGTTATCGGTGTGTTTTTAATTTAAAAACTACACATCTGTAAGTGTACTGATGTGTAGTTTTCAAAACTTACAAATTGTCATAAATTGACCAGATAATAAATTGGTTTGTCTGTTCACGAATCTGGCCTAAGGTTGTTTTCCTGAACATGTTTAAACTTGTCTTGTGGTTTGAAATTTAACAGTTAAGCTTTTCTTTAAGCTGAGAAGGTTTTTCTCAGGCATTGATTCCATAAAAACAAGATAGTCACAGAACATATGTAACTTCGGAAGTATTACAATGTATAATCGTGTATTGCATTGCTTGAAACAATTGGTATAAATATCCTAAAAAGCAGGTTTTTTTCACAAAACATGGGCCCTTTATAGACTTGACAAAGATGATTTGTGAACTCATTGAGGAAACTTGACTTACAAATGAGAGAGCTATTGATATGCTATAGCATGTGTGATAGCTTTCCTGTGAGCTGCTTATTTTTAATATGCAAGTCCACCTTACCCATGTGAATACAGTTCAGTTAGGGAGTCTGAAAAATGGAAAATATGAGAGAAGCAACATGCTTGTTTTTGGTGCCAAAAAGTAGAATCTACTTTGTTTTGCAGAGGTAAAGGACCACTAAAAAATACATCAGATGTGATTAGTGCTGCCAAGAAAATTGCAGAGGCTGGGTCAAGAATGGACAAGCTAGGACGGGCTATTGCTGACCATGTAAGTAGTCCTTCATCTTCATAAGCCTCCATCACAACTGAGTAATTGTTCTGTGTGGATCCTTGAGAACATTTGGTTTTGGCGGCTTAAGTACTTACCTAGTTTTCTACAATCCCTTCCTGAATACAGCTCTTCTGACCTTGTTTCTCCCAACTGCTTTGCTACCCCATCAACATAAACCCCGAACGCATACAGCAAAAATACTTTTAACAGCTCATTGTTTTAAATTAAGCACCTAGTTTCTTTATATTAGCTGAAAAGAATAGAATTTTTTTTTTCATACTCGAGATATCCCCGAGTGCTTCGCAAAGCAACAATGTGACTCTCTAGGCAACACAGTAAAGATCGGTTTCAGAGTAACAGCCATGTTAGTCTGTATTCGCAAAAAGAAAAGGAGTACTTGTGGCACCTTAGAGACTAACCAATTTATTTGAGCATGAGCTTTTGTGAGCTACAGCTCACTTCATCGGATACATACCGTGGACTGTTTCCACGGTATGCATCCGATGAAGTGAGCTGTAGCTCACGAAAGCTCATGCTCAAATAAACTGGTTAGTCTCTAAGGTGCCACAAGTACTCCTTTTCTTTTTACAGTAAAGATCATTATGTTCCCAGCAATAGATCAGGCACAGCCTTGATTTTAATCTTTCTGTTTCTGCGGAGATGTTTGAGAGTAGAGTTATCAGTGAGTTATATTTGAAATGCTCCACAGGATCTCTATCTTCTATATGGATATACGGGAGAGATGGGCAGAATAGGTTTATTATTCGTGTTTTATTCAAAAAGGACCACCATTCCCACTAATATTGCACTACAATGTCAGCAGGGTAGGCAGCTGTTTCCTTATTCTGTACTTGAACTCGCCAGCTTAAAGCCCATTGGCAAGAGGACTGTCAATGGAGCTTTGCTTTGTCACAGAAATGTTAACAGGGTTTAGCTTGATCAGTCATGTAATGAACCAAGTGCTCATGTCATCCCACAAGGTATTCATACCACAGTGACAATCACAATAAAACAAAAATCTTGTTTTATCAAAAATGTTATCAGATAAGCACAGACATCTAACTAAGACTAAAGAAATCTGTGGTGTTCATGATAGTTGGTGCTCCTGAGAGGCCCTGAAATACAAATAGCTTAGGTTTGAGGTTTGTCATTAACCAAGCTTTACTTTTGCACAGAGCTAAGTAGTTTTTTTTCAGTCTCTCTCTCCCTCTCTCTCTCTCTGAATACAAATTCACAGCATGTGATTCAAAAATGAGACAAATGTTTTTATTTAAACAAGAATTAACTCTTAAAAACAATGCAGATGTTTTAATTGTTTCATCCAGCTTCCAGAGACAGTTATTGTGACTAATATAAATGTATTAGTTTTACTGAATGTTTAATATTAATAAACTGCCAGCAGCTCAATGGGATAGTATGGAAAGGCTGCTTCAGACTGTTCCCCCCCCCCCCCTTCCACCCCCCTTTCCCCCACTTGTCAGCAGTGAGTGAAGATATGGCATTAAAGTGAAGAATGGGGAGATGCCACCTCCTCAGACAAGCAGGGCAAGATTTCAGAATTAGCTTGCTTTCTGAAATCTACAGTGAACTCTGTTAGCTGAAGTCTTCTGTTGTTACACATTAAAATAGTGTTCCACGCACACACTGCAGATGATGAAAAGGCCATGATGTGCTCTCACAACAAATAGACAATAAAACTCTTTAAATGCATATTTTGGATTACTTTGATTGCAAAAGTCAATTTTTTAAAAAATTAACAGGTATCATGAGGAGATGGGGAGACAAGCAGGAGGTGACTGTTAGTCATATTGGCAAGACTATAACTTTTTTCAAACCCTATATTCTTCTAAAGCTTTCAGTTTATATGTTTCATTGAGTCTGCTTGCATACTCACAGGTCTTGGCTACACTTGCAGCAGCATGTAGGACATATGTAACTACATATGGCAGGGAGAGGCTTGGACAGGAGGGAAGATCTTCAGCAGCGGGGACGCTGTTCTTGTCACCTAGGCCATGCCTCTCAGTCTACGCTGCTATTTATACCTGTGGTAGTTGTGTGTGTAGTGGCTGTGCTCTGCATGTCACCATAAAGTGTGGATGTACCTATAGAAATCGGTTCAGTAATCTGTTAATGTAGAACTATTTTACAATTACAGAAGACTTGCAATACAGCTATTCCAATGGAGTGTTAATGCCTTCATATGCCAAGGGCAGGAACTGAATTAAGGGGTGCACTGTCATGTTGTGTTAACCACATGGCCCTAGGTAAATCGTGACCCTCATGTTAGTGTGTCAGAAAATCCTAACTCCTGCTCTCAGATAGTTTTATAGCTTTTATGGCCTCTAAGGAAATGTGCTATTATCAAAGGTATTTCAAGTCAGCTGAAAAGTGTCAACTTAAGATTTTCCCAAAGGTGTTTCATCTTTCACTCAAAATATCAGGATTTTTTGAATGGAGGGAATATCAGTAAGTTGCAAATACCTTAAGAAATTGAAATGATTGCAACACAATGGAGGGTCTCATAAAATTCATTCTCCTGTCTCTACCAGAACACTTACAAATCACTCTGACAATATTTCTGTTGCTCCCAATCTTTGATAGTTGTAGGAGGTACATCAATTGCCAATTTGTGAAATCACAGTGAACCAGTAGGGAAAGCTTATGCATTTCCCCAGCTTTCCAATAAAGTAATAGCAGTCTCTCCTAGCGCTCTTACATTAGGCAAGATTTTGATTATGCCTGATGCTAACACAATGTAAGGCTGCTTTTGGAAAACTGTATTCTGATGTAGGATTAGTGCTTTCTCATTTGGCTGTTGCTGCTGTGTGTTGCCAAAATGATTATCCAGTAGCAATAAACATTTTTCCTCCACTAAATGTCCTCTTACAGGTTTTGTAACTGCATGATGCAAAACTCATGTATTATGCATGTAGTGGAATTTGCTCTCTGGGTCACTGGCACAGTGTCAAGGTTTAACCCACAAAAATTACAATGTTCGGATTCTAAAATGGGGGTATCATGCTGGAAAGGAAAATGGTTCTGCCTGCCAACTTGAACCTATCAGTTGCTTTCTGTTAGTAAGTAAATTCCAATGGAGTGGCCTTGTTTTCTTTAAGAAAGTTTTGTTCCATTTCTTAGGAAGTCTTGTAAAAATGTGTCCACATTTTTAATGCATGGTGTTTTTGTCAGGTCTGTATGATTAACAATCTGAGGTTTGAGTTTTAACAGCCAAATCTTGTTGAACTTTTCTAAGTGCCTCAGCAAGTTTTCCAGTTTTGAGCTATTGGAGGCCAACTGATGAATGTGAATGACATTGACTTCCTCTAACAGTCACAGAGATGGGTACCTCACTGATGGGAGCCATACCACAGCAGATTAATGCCCCATCTAGTCAGACAGGACACTGGACAATGGCCAATACAAGATCCTTTTGAGGGAGCTGCAAAAAATGTCATGGGAGTTAAGAATAACTTGCTCATAGTGACCATTTCTTCCTGACTCCCCCAATCAGTTAATGACTGATTTATCCCCTGAAATGTTACTTAATTTTCTTTCTTTCAGAAGTTAATTGGCTGATAAAGAAGTGTTTATTTTTTAGCAGTTTTAAATTTGCCTTTTAGTTTAATTAAAATCCTTGTTGCCATAACATGAAGGGGCAGTGATACATTGGGTGCTCCTATTTAATCTTCTGGATACCATTCCTTATCTTGTATACCTTCATCATCATGTTCACTTTCATTCATCGTACTCTGTGAACTAAACAATCTCGGAACAAACCTCCCATCCCCACCCCCATGTCTGCAATCAGCTTTTAGAAGTAGTGTGACTGGAACTGAACACAGGTTTCCAGGTGATGATGATCTTTTGGTTTGTATTGTGGAATAACACCATAATACATTATTTTCTATCCCATTCCTTATGCAGCTGAACAATATTTTCTTTCTTTACAGTTGCTGAACATGCAGCAGCTCTCATTCATTGAGCTATCTATAGTGAGGCCAATGCCAATGTCTGTTTCCTTAATTTGGAACTCAATAAAATGCCTAAGTAGTTCAAATTATTCCTTCCAATATGCAATGTTTTGTAGTTGTGGGGCAGGTGAATGCCAGAAACAGAACCTGATTCTTTTATGTATCTCTGTCAGGGACTTTGTATGTGCCACTGGGCAAATCACTTAAACCAACCTTTTTACACATGGCTACTAGTTATGTGTTGCCTATCCTGAAAATCAGGCTCAAGGTGTCTTAAAGGCTGACACAGCTATAACTGAAGTCAGTGTAACCTTTGGTTACTCAGCAAGGCAGTGTAATCTGAAGGAATGTTAAGTGGTAGGAGTCAGGAGGTCCTGATTTCTAGTCTAGGCTCAAACACTGATTCAGTATGAGGCTGGGCAAGTCATTTGGTCTTCCTCTGTTTCTCCATCTGTTGTCAGTTGTTGGCAACGTTCGTTCTCTCTGCATGCTGCACCGGCTCTGGCCAGATAGCCCATACAGCAGACTTTGATCGAATTGCCCAGGAAGACCACAGACTCCGTTCAGTGGCAAAGGCACTTGGCCAGGTTTATTGCCAACAAAGCAGGGTATTAGTGCCCTATATGTGCTACAGGTACACTTAATACATGTATTCCCATCACAATGAACTTGGCTGAGTGAGTGACTGGACTTTCCACTCCCCACTCAGCCGGAGAGAGAGACCCACTCAGTGACCCCTCTTTTATACACTATTACAAACAAGTTTATGTATTGCCCTTCTGGTGTGGTTAGTTACCGCCCTTTACTTTGTACGTGTTGGTTCAATCAAAACATCTCTAGCTGTTACCCTGTCATCCTGACCTTACCCTTTGGAAGGGTCAGTGTGTCCTGTATTATGTTCAGGGAGTTAGTTTACACCATAACCTTGTATTAGAGTGTTCTGGCGCGATCCTTCTGGAATGTATTTATGTGAATACATAGTGCTTAGGAGTGCTTGTGTTTTTGAAATGCCAGCCCTGTTCATGTATCGGATAGTGAACTTGCAAGCAGGCATCTGTCTTGTAACAGGGCTTACTCTTGCTAACTTTGCTTAATATCAGCCGGGCCTGACTTTTGGTCACTTTAATTCAGGCTCCAGACATCATACCAGGCCCCATGCTTCAAGCTCTCTTTCTACTACAAGTGTGTAGCTGCCTACCTTTCAGGAAGTGGAGGATTAATTGTCTGTACAGTGCTTTATATGTTGAGTGCTATAAAAATGCTAACTGCTCTGGAGGATGCAGGTCTCTAGGTGACTGCAGCCAAACTTGAGTCACTTAGCACCCAGAACTAGTGGAGACACCTGTTGATGTTTGGCTTAATCTCTCTTGGCCTCATTATATAGATCATTTTAATTTTGGCATTTGATAACTCTTGAGTGCTCAACCCTGTAACATTAACGTCCTTTCAGTGTCTGTAATTGATAAATATGCTAAACTCCAGTATTGGTACTGAACTTTGTGACCCTTTCCTGTTAACCTTTTGCCATGGTGAAAACTGACCATTTATTCTTTTTGTTATGTGTCCTTTTGTCTAGTTGCTAACATGAAAGGATGTTAATTCTCACCTGTGACATGGGTTTCTTACCAGCCTCTCTTGAGGGACTTTGTCAAAAGCTTTTTGAAATTCCAGATCGTCAGCCAGTTCTCCTTTATCCACTATTTTGTTGACATACACAAAGAACTCTAATAGGTTAGAGAGAAACACTTTTCTTTGCAGAAGCCATGCCAGTTAGCCGTGCTACTGGCATTTTTAAAGATAACTACAATACATGCTAAACTCCAGTCTTCCTATACATTATGTGATTGTGTATATATCCTCTTCATCTCAAATGTACAGAGCATATTGTGGACTGTGGCTGCCACTCAGATGGGCTCCTCTGTTTTTCATATGGGAATGAGGCTGAGAAACACCAGAGCACTTGAATGAGGAGTACTTGTGGCACCTTAGAGACTAATAAATTTATTTGAGCATACGCTTTTGTGGACTAAAATCCACTTCATCCAATGCCTGCAGTGGAAAATACAGTAGGAAGATATAAATGTACACCGAGAACATGAAAAAATATGTGGACAGAGTTGGCAACCGGCTTTGTTGCAAGGATAGGTTCCTGGGTTAGTGTTTTTGTTGTGTGGTATGTGGTTGCTGGTGAGTGTTTGTTTCAGGTTGGGGGGGCTGACTGTAAGTAAGGACTGGTCTGTCTCCCAAGATATGTGAGAGTGAGGGATCGTCCTTCAGGATAGGTTGTAGATCCTTGGTGATGCACTGGAGAGGTTTTAGTCGGGGGCTGAAGGTGACAGCTAGTGGCGTTCTATTACTTTCTTTGCTGGGCCTGTCCTGTAGTAGGTAACTTCTGGGTACTCTTCTGGCTCTGTCAGTCTGTTTCTTCACTTCAGCAGGTGGGTATTGTAGTTGTAAGATTGCTTGATCGAGATCTTGTAGGTGTTCCCCTCTGTCAGAGGGGTTGGAGCAAATGTGGTTGTATCTTAGATGTACCTATCCTTGCAGCCCTTTGCCAACTCTGCCCACATATCTATTTAGGGGACACCATCATTGGACCTAATCACATCAGCCACACTATCAGAGGCTCGTTCACCTGCACATCTACTAATGTGATATATGCCATCATGAGCCAGCATGCCCCTCTGCCGTGTACATTGGCCAAACCGGACAGTCTCTACGTAAAAGAATAAATGGACATAAATCAGACGTCAAGAATTGTAACATCCAAAAACCAGTCGGAGAACACTTCAATCTCCCTGGTCACTCAATTACAGACCTAAAATGGCACTACTACAACAAAAAAACTTCAAAAACAGACTCCAACGAGAAACTGCTGAATTGGAATTAATTTGCAAACTGGACACCATTAAATTAGGCTTGAATAAAGACTGGGAGTGGATGGGTCATTAGACAAAGTAAAACTATTTCCCTATGCTTATTTTTCCCCCTACTGTTACTCATACCTTCTTGTGAACTGTTGGAAATGGGCCATCCTGATTATCACTACAAAAGGTTTTTTTTGTTTTTTCTCCTGCTGCTAATAGCTCACCTTAACTGATCACTCTCATTATAGTGGGTATGGCAACACCCATTTTTTCATGTGTGTTCTCTCTCTCTGTGTGTGCGTACGTACGTACCTACTGTATTTTCCACTGCATACATCCGATGAAGTGGGTTTTAGCCCATGAAAGCTTATGATCAGATACATTTGTTAGTCTCTAAGGTGCCACAAGTACTCCTCGTTCTTTTTGCTGATACAGACTATCACGGCTGCTACTCTGAAACCTGTCACCAGAGCACTTGACTCTTTAAGGTCATTCAACATACTTCCATCTTGTTCTATCAGGGGAGCATGTTCTCCTTCCACAATGCACCACAAGGGCTGAACAAATGGGCTTCTCTATTGCGGTACTGTGCCCAGTAGCCACTTTATTACACAGCTAAAAAATTTATATCTGTGTGATTTAATGCAATAGCATTTGCTGAAGCACTTTCACGCCTTATCAGGAATCGAGTTACCACACTGATAAGAGGTTTGAGGTAGTCAGGACCACATATCTGTTCTTTTGGAGATATTACGTAAGAGGAATTACAGGGGTCGTTATTCACTAGTGCAAGCATTTCATTTAAAATGGAAGATCACCGTCCGAGGCACTATTCTTGATTGAGTTGCAAGTAGGATTTACAAGTGCTAACTTGAGATCCTAGGATGCAAAGTGCTGTATCAGTGCTTCACAAATGCATCTTCAGTATCTATGTGGTGTGCAAATACTATACCTGTTAGCAAAACAGGTGTAGAAAGGCTAGGAAATTTTCCAAGATCACACAACAAGGCTAGTGAACGAGCAGATGAGAACATGAAAGTCCTGTCTCCCAATGCCAACTTTTGAGAACACATTTTGATTGCACAGTGGATTTATCATCTCTTGCAAGTCAATGACTTCTCATCCTACAATCTCAACATTTAGCAGATACTAATGTTTAATGACTTCTAAATGCAATTTTGCTGCTAGTTAATTTAGGCTTAAATAAGGGGTTTGAACTCAAATGCAAGAAATTCTTCAAAATTATCATTTGCCTTGCATTACTAGAAATATTGTGTGGCGTTAGTGGTATGTCAGAACTGTTGTACAGATATTACAAATATGTATTCCATTTTTAATATGATCACTTATTACTGCAGCGTTTCTTTATTCACTTTTTTCATACCATTTGTCAGTGAAAGTAGATGGCTGGATGTCTATAAATACATAAAATAAGTGTATTCATCATGATAGATACATAGCTGAACAAGTTAAGCTTCTTTTTGATTGACCTGGGTCAGGGTAGTTAGCTTTAAAAATTAGTATGCTTGCTTTTCAAAATTCTGAAATAACAATTTTCTATTTTCAGTGCCCAGATTCTGCCTGCAAACAAGACCTTCTAGCCTATCTACAGCGTATTGCTTTATACTGCCATCAGTTGAACATCTGTAGCAAAGTTAAGGCAGAAGTTCAAAACCTTGGAGGAGAACTGGTCGTCTCTGGGGTATGTAAGATCTGATAGTTCCATTTCATGTTTTTCTTTCTAGGTTGAACAGTTTTCCCAGTTTAAGCTTTTGTGTTAAAGGCTTATAGATAAAGTGAAAGGCACATGAGTTTATATCCAAACTTTAAACCCTTGCAAGTTTTATAACTGCCTCTACTTGAAGGCAGAATAATCTTCAAACTACTTTTCAGCTTTCATTACTAGCCGATAACCCTCAGCAAGACATTTTACTATAAATTTGTAATGCTCTACCACTTTTTCCACAGGCTATTGATTTTACATACAGTGGGATTAAATCATCTTAATCAGCATAATTTTATGTACATTTCTTAATCTATCCCATGTTTTCATAGAGACTTTGAATAGGGTGGCCTTGTAATTATCTAGGGATATTTATTTCAAAATAACTATGCCTGAAGTTAAACTTTTTTTAGTTGCTCCACTATTTGGTGACAGCTGAAAGCTGCTGTAAGGCCAACCTTATTCCTTACTCCAATTTAGTAAATGCATTCTTGTCTTCATTGTACTGCAAACTTTTTTTCCTCACTGAGAAGAATCTGCATGCTGTAGATTACATAGGAGGGAAACAGCTAAATTTATGAAATCTTTTGCCATGCTCCAACTTGTTTACTATAGTCACTTATGTTCTAATTGGGTGAAAGCAGTAAGGATGCTGGGGAGTTAATACAGGGTTTAGTCTATGGAGGGACAAAAGGGATTGGTAACTCAATACTAACAGTTGAGTCATTAAAAGTAAATTTAAAATCTGATCTTTCCTAAGGTGTTTCATATACTAGAAACCTTTATACAGTTCCTTATTTGTGCAAGTATCTTGTACAGTTTTTCACTTTACTGCTTTTTGCACTGACAAGTGGCTACTGGAAGGAATATAGGAATAGCTGCATAATAGCTTTATGTCAGAAAGAGATTTCTCTGCCACCCTCTCACTACTGGCAGCAGGACATGCTCAAACTGCCAGAAGTGAGGAACTGAGCGATAAGATGCAGCAAAACATGTGTTGCTATGTATCTGTGATGCATGGCTGTTATCTGTGGAGCTGAAGGCATTGTGGTGTCAAAATACTAGATATGTCATTATACAAGAATGTGCTCTAGGGTTTTACTGTGATTATAAAATTCCTTTTTAATTTTACATATCCTTCAGACATAAATTAGTTCATATTAGTAGGCTAGTATCTTTACTACAGTCTCCTTATTTTTAGCTCTTTTCATTGAATAAGAACATGGCTAAATGTTCCCACACTTTTTGGCCTCTACCAGATTATTGGATAAAAATCTGTGCTGTAAAAGATAGTCCACTGCCTCCCATTGAATCGGGTACTGTCTTTAAAAAATAAATATTAACAATTTGTACCCTGAACTACAAATACACACACAATTCCAGAGCAAGAATTTGGCAAAGCATCACTGAGCAACTGGAATGAACTATGGCAAAGAGAATACAAGCAGGAAAATTCAAGAATTTAGTTGCTTCCCTCCCACATGTTTTGCATAATACAGATTTTCTTCACAGTGGGAAAAATTCTGTAAAGAGCAGTGAAGATAAAAATATATTTTTCCAAATTGATGGTTAGGTTAAGGACAGCAGGTTAGATTGATTGAATGGAGGGGAGCACACCAGGGCCCAGCACAGACTTGTCATTCAGATCTGGTCACTAGCTACCAAATTGTGAGCTCCTTGAGGCAAGGGCTCTCTTAATTGGTAAAGCATCAAGCACACTGGAGCTATATAAATCATAGGGGGAGTCTGAAGTACTTATACCACTTCTGGATCACGCAGGCTGAAAACTGCTTCAGACCATTCTAGGACCTACAACAAGCAGTCTTTTGAAAAGCTGTAATTTTATTTTTTTTTAAAGGACACAGACCCTGAGAACAGCAGGCCCTCTGAAAAAGAAATAGCCAGTTTGCTGTTAGCAGCTCCCTGAAACAATCTACTCAGTGAATCTGCAGCTCGGGTTAGACTCCAAGTGCTGCAACGTGCTTCTTAAGCAGTTTATTATCCTAAAATGTCTTGAGTTCTAGGGAGGATATACTTGATCTGGGCACTTGGAGTGCCCTTACAGTGCTTGATGTAGTTGGCCAGTCTATGCAGATGTGATGGATCACATTAGTCAATGGTTAGGTCTCTTTCAAAGCCAGGACACAGTCTTATTTTTTCAAGAGACTCCAAGAATTGCTTAGTGGCTGCACCAGTTTGCTGGCAAAGCAGCCAATATGCAGTTTGACTAGAATGAAAAGGAAGCACACAGAGCAACTGCACAACACCAAGACTGGCATGCCAACCAGTTCTTTAAAATGTAGTAATTTACCAAGAGGTAAAAATATCAGCTTAAGTGTAGTTGTGCAGTGAGCTTCCAAAAGGCAACAAGTGGTATGATACCTGCTTAATACCCAGGCTTTCAGTTAGAACAGAAATTTTCATAAAATCAAGGGTCACTAAAGATCAGCAACGTGGTCTACAGCCTATTCTGAGTGTCCCAATCAATCTGACTGTTAGTTTGCCCAGGGGGTTATGCATGTGAACTCTCAAGTGTATGTAGCTATTCCTTTTGTTATATGTATGGGCACTCGTGGCAATAAAGTAGACTTAAAATATACTGTTTTAAAATGGCAGTGAGTTATAATAGGACAGACGCATAAGCTGCATAGTGTTGGGCTCAAAATAGACTCCTAGAATTGGAGAGGATAAGCCATTATTTCAGCAAGACTGTGTGGTATTGGTCTGTCTTGATGCACACAGCCTTCATGTCCTAGATCTTGCTCCAGCTTCTTCCCTTAGTTCAGCTCTCATCTGCCCCAGTGTCTTTCTCCATTGCATTTTTGCATGTTCTTCCTTCTGCACCTCCTTGTCATAAATACAGTTCCTTCAGACTGCCCCTTCCTTTCAACTTCTCTTTAAAAAGGCCCTTGGCATGAGCAACAGAGAAGCTGAGTTCCATTCTTCTCCTTAAGTTCCCCTTTTTTTCCATAATAAAAATTGCTAAGTAAATAAACTACATTTGGGTGCCCAAATTACAGCCCAAAGGCAGCCTCTATCTATAACCATTAATATGAAGATACATCCAGCAGAAACTTGAGATCCTAGCATGTAATCCTTCATGCCATACCTGTCTGAACTGCAGCAGTGCTTGCAGGCATCTCGTGTCTCTGCAAACCACACCCCCATATGTAAAGAGGACAGCTGACATAATCTGCTCAATTTTGTGCAAATTGGGTGTGGCCCTCTACTCCACTGGTTCATCTCCTACACTGGTAATTTGGCAGGAGCTAAAATTTGGTCTCCCAGAGTATAATTTTACCCTTCATCTTTTCCTTACTCTAAAAGAACTTTGTTTTCTCTAATGCAGCTTTCCTCTCTTTAATCTTTCTTGCATGGACTTCATCACTGGCTGAAACTGCATAATAGTATCTTCCTCTTAATATGATTTAATATGCCATTGTGACTTAAATATTTACCAGTCAGCGATTAAGATATCCTCATAGCTATGATACACTTAATTGAAGTGGAAGCTGCTGTGATAGGGCATCCACAAGACTGACAGCAGGCAGCCACAAGACTGACAGCAAATAGCCAAGTACAAATATTTTAAATAGTCATAAATATGGAAAAGGCACCATTGAGAGCACAGAAATACTGCTCATTTGTCTGATGGCATGAGTCAGTTTCTCATCACCAAGAGTCAGAAAACATAGCATCATTTTTGGAAATCCTTCTGAGGGTGCCTTTAATAAGAAGATGTATTACCTTAAAATATTGTAAGAATTCTAGAAACCTCTTGCATTTGCTTAGTTCTTGCAGTGCGTAGCGAGTTATGGGCATTGCCAAACACAGATGATGATTATGATATCTATTGTAGGTGGACAGTGCTATGTCTCTGATCCAGGCTGCAAAGAACCTGATGAATGCAGTGGTGCAAACTGTGAAGGCTTCCTATGTGGCATCTACTAAATATCAAAAGTCCCAAGGAATGGCTTCCCTGAACCTTCCTGCTGTGTCTTGGAAAATGAAGGCTCCAGAGAAGAAACCTCTGGTCAAGAGAGAGAAACAGGATGAAACTCAAACCAAAATCAAAAGAGCATCCCAGAAGAAGCATGTTAATCCTGTGCAGGCTCTCAGCGAGTTCAAGGCAATGGAGAGTATTTAAAGAGAAGTTTTTCCACTACTGCTACTTCCAGAACTTTACTTTTAATATTCTAAGGATTTCAAAAGTTTACTATTCATTAAAATGTATTTACTTAATATAATTTGGATAACTTTGTTTAGATTACATGGGGAAATACTCCAAATTTATAAATTCAATCAATACAACCTCAGTCTGCAAATGTTTTAATATTAGGTTGCTTTTAGACTTCAGGGGCATATTTCTAGGTGACAATTATTTTGTATAACTGTGCTAAACTAAAATATATCCTATAACCAAAGAATCGTACAGTAACACTAATCATTAACCTTAATAGTTGGATCATATTATGCCTTTCAGTGACCGCAGTTTTACATTGTGATCAAGAGGAAAACATCACTCAAAAGAGAGAATTAAATTACTGATGGGTGCATTCATGTAGTCACATATGGTGTGTGTAGGGGATAAACTTTGTGTGTTAGAGTATGAGGATAGCAGGTGCTAGCTGTACTTCTTATACAGTAAGGCAGCAGTGGAAAAACATCTGGGAAAGTAATACACTGTTGCACACTTTTCTGACCTTTGATTTTTGGGTTTGATTTTTCTTTTTTAATTTGGAATAGAACTTTTTGTTGCATTTGTTTAAAATTGCTGTTTTCCAAGATACTACTTGAGCTGTGGGTATTAGAGCTATTTGACAGAAAATGGTGAGTCATGCCCATTAGAGCATCTTGCGGGTAAAGTATTTTCTGGTTACTTTGCAATAGACCTTTTGTTAAGGGTTTTTCATGTATGTCTTTCCAGGAGGAGAACCCATAAGAAATTCAGTAAAACATATAATGCATCATGGAGGAAACTGATTACTTTTTTTATGACACAAAATGAGAATTTTAATGCTTGGTTACAAATTACTAATGTACTTTGCCGCAGGACACTAATAAAGTTGCTTTATCAGCTGGTGTGTTGTCATGCTGTAAATTTAGCATTTTTCCCCCCAGCATTCAAATGCAAATTCATCGTTGTACTCATTTCTGATAATTGCTATGCATCCTGCCTTAGGCTTGCAAAGAAATCCAGCAATAGTGTTTATTCAGGCTACAGTTTAGATTTTACATTATTTGTGATAACTTTAGCTACAAGGTATAATTTTGCTGTCTTATTTAAATTTTATGAATTTGTTTTAAAAAAAAAAAGTTAGTGCATTGTAGAGGTCAAAGTTTGCTTTGCTGTATTTAAAAGCACACTTTTTAAAAAAAGAAAATGACCTGTTCTGGATTTAATCATTTTGACGGTAATTAAATTTTATAGAGCCAGTCATTGATGTGTTAAGAAGGTATGGCTTGATTTACCTTGATCAACGTAGCAATTTACTACGCTTTTTAAAATAAATCAGACTTAAAATATATTCAAGGTATTGCTACTTCAGTACAAAAATGCTGATCAGAATAAGCATTTACATCACTCATATAAGTTTTCTGTAAGGATATTTTTGCTGAATTTATTCTGTTTTCCAAGCAAATTATATCTTGTCCTCTTCAATATAAGTGTACTGTCTGTATTATATAAGAGCTTTTATGCTACCCTACAAATGTGCTGCATTTATAGATACTATAGGCAAAACGGATCTGTTTTTAAAAGATGACTCAAAGTATGCCAGAGGCACTGGCATTTAAGGGTTAATGAGCTAGTTTCTTTGCAAACAGTGTGGGAAGAGTCATTTTTGTCCTTAACCTTTAAAATAATGTTATTTTAACCTTATCTGCCCTAGGCTGTTTGGTGACTCTCTCACCAAAATAAACACATTACCTTAGTTTAAAAAAATCTGATTAGCTTAAAAAAAAACTCTCTAGATGTTCAGAAAAATTTAAAGTAGTAATCTTTATTTTTATATAAAAGTTGGCTAGCTATTGTATTTTGTATGCAGAACTTATAAGTCATTAAGGTAGCAACAAATTTCAATATAGCCACAATTGATTTAAATTTAATTTGAAAATCCAAATCAAATGCCACGAAGCCAAATTTAGCAAGAGGCTGAACTAGTCCTTCGTATGGAGGATTAAAACAAGCTAGAGTGGTTTAAGGGTTACACCTCGCAAGAAGGCAGGGATTTCTCAGAGAGGATGGGGGAGAGAACTCAACAGTTACTGAAGTTAGAGTGGGGGTGACTTCTGAGAGAGGAGGGGAGAGGCTATGAAAACTGGAGGGCAAGTTAGAACTGAATAGGGATAGGAATCTGAATGCTTGTGTGGTTAGGCATGACTTCCAGGCCTCGGTTTTACAAATGCATACTCAGCACTGACAGTCCCAGCAGTATCATGGGGACTGTGCCATCTACTGCCTAAGGGCTTCTGCAGAAGCAGTATGGGCCTCTAGCCAGTAGAGGTTGTTACACTGAGCAGTTGGGAAGCAGGTTTGGAACTGCCTCTCTCTCTCCATGCCTCAGCTACATCCCCAGCTGGTAGAGTGCAGAGGAGGGAGCCATTACCAGCTGTACAAAGATGGAGTGAGGCCTACGAAGAGACAGGATATGCCCTGTGTGCTCCACTTCACAAGAGGGTGAGTTGCCTCCTAGAAGTGGGGCTTTCCATCCTCCCCATGGAAAATGGTAGAGGAATGTAACAGATCACTGTCCCTCCCATTTGTCCCCTCCAACCCCTTCCTAAAAAAACAAAGGTGAGAGCAGGTAGGGGTATGGTGGACTACAGGATTTTATACAAGCCTCGTAACAGCCAAACCTCTTGAAGCCTCAAGTTAGTCTAGAATTGACAATTCTCCATCGTAAGCACATCCTTCTGATTCCTTGGGAACTAGTAGCTTTCAGGATCCTGGCTTGTTTGAAGGATCGTCCTGGGAAATTTTCCTCACTCCCCAAATTAGACAAATCTGAGAGGGCTGAATTGCTTCCTGGAATGTGTGTTGAGGACCCATAGCATTCTGGAGGCCCACCAAAGAGATCTGGATCATATAAAGCTCTAAAAGTCAAGGTAGGAGGCTGAGGCAAGGAAAAGGATTCTAGCAGACCTGGAGTAAAGTGAAACTTACCTCGGCCCTCTTCCTAGAGGTAGAAGATGAGGGAGAGATGAGAAAGGGAAAAGTTTGAAGTCCAGGAAGACACAAAGTTTATCTACAAAGTGGAGGTATGTGATAAAATGCACATGGAAGAACCAACTTTTCTAGTTTCTAAAGTGGTTTGCCTGTCCTGGTAGCTTGTGAGTACCTACACCGATCGCCTGCCTCTGCAGTAGCTGAGAGTCCATGAAGTGCCAGATGTCACTGAGGCTTTTCCAGCTGACCACCAGCTCTTTGGAACAGAGCAGTAGATCAGTGGGAGGGATTCGTCCTCCAGTAGAAGCCAATGGAGACCAGCTGAAGGATTATAATGGGGCCTACTGGAGTTTCCAGTCTGGAAGGCAATTTTAGAATTGAATGGGGATAGGAATTGAGCAAGTGTGGACAGATGGGGAAGAGAATGGAGGTGAGCCCCATTCAGTAGTGTAGGCTGTTCTTTTAAAGGGCTCAGACAGCATGGTGATGTGGTGCCTCATGAGCACTTTGTTCCTGGTTGCGAGATTTATAGAGTGTGGAACTAGCCCACTGCGTAACTAGTGGCCTGCTGTTAAAATCTGATGCATATCTTCTTTCTGAGAGAGCTGCATCATATGCTGTAGTCTATTCCGCTGTGTTATCTAAGGCAGGGCTGACGACTCTTCTTAGCATATGCACAACGTGCCTCAGGTGGCACGTAATCTGGATTAATCACTGAATTTTGACACAGGCAACATTGTCTCAGTGGATGGTGCACCTGAGTGGGAGTTTTGTGAGGTCCTGATCCCAGTTGTGCTATTGAATGGCTGCATGACCTTTGGTAAACTGCTTTCTTTGTACCTCTGTCCCCAAATTTAAAATAGAGATAATGATCCCTTCACTACATAAGGCTACACACTTAGACATGACTTTTCTAAAGAACAGGTCCAATTAAATTGAAGTATTCTTAATGGTTGGTGTGAGAAAAAACGTCTAAGTAATGAGATGACTTAGTTTAATATTGCATTGAATCTGGTTTTCAATTTTTGTTATGGGATAAACAGCTAAATGTTTTGTTTACAAAGACTTTGCTCTCATATGGTCACTGCTCACCCTGATGAGGCTTGTCTAAACACAAATGTCCACCAGCTTCACAAAGATCTGTGTTTTTGATCGATTTAGTTAAGCCAGTGCAAACTCCTGTGTAGTCACAAGTTGATTTACATCAATTTAGTTTAGGTTAATTCAATTCAATTGATAATGGCCAGTTGTAAACTGGTGCAAAACCGCAGGGACACAAGTAACTAAAATCAGTTTTTTAATCCATTTACATTGGTGCAACTTTTATACATTGATCAGGTTAAATCTCAAATGCTTTAGAGGGGTATGCAGATGAGATTACAGCCAGCTGCCCTTACCCTGGACCCTGAGAGGTAATGTTGAGCTGATACTGCCCCCTGTATTTTAAGGTAGAATTCAGCTGCTGAAAACTCAGCATATCGGAATAGCTCTGTATTGAAATCAAAACTTCCTATGTTACTACATACCTTGGGAATTAATCACATCGATGGCTGAATCAAGTAACACACAAGTTCCTTCTGCTGAAGGATTCCAAAGCACTTTACAAACTGTTCACTGGTAAATGAACTGAAATTCAGCCACCCCTGTCACTGCTCCTTGTAATAGCTCATTGCCTTAATTTCTCTGTGTGCTTTTATCTCTTGACTACTCCAACTTTGCTGTGAGCTCCCCAACAAGCTCCTTAGACTCCAGAATTCTACTTTCTCAAGTGTTTGTTTTTAAAACTCCTCCAGTTGGTTTCAAGTATTTTGGTGCTCTCTCCTCCCCTCTTTGCTTCAGCTCCTTAAATTGCCATGCTCTTGCTTCTTCATAATTGGTTCCCAGTAGATCTGAGTGCCTTCTCATGGGTAGCTTTTGCGATGTGCCACACCCTTCCAGGTTAGCTGTCTTATCGACACTCCATCTCACTTCAGATCTTACGTGAAGCCTCTCAGCTTGCTTGCCTATGCCTTTGCATTCCCGCTCCATGGTGTTGCAGTTGGCTTTGTAAAGAGTTTTGGGATGCAGTTTATAGGAGAGATCTAGTACAAAAGCAATGAATGTAACGCAGACTGCAGATGAGGATATCCTGGTCTAAAAAACCAAATGGGTTTAGTGAATGACAAAAACATGCTCCCTTTGCCAGCTGCATGTACTGAGATGTCTATAGAGAACCTGCAGGACAAGCAGGTAGGCTCCAGTTCAGCAAGGTGCTTAAGCATGTGCTGATTCTAAGTTCATGAGTACTCCTATTGACTTCAGAAGGGAATGTTGCTAATGCTTCTGATATCTGGTGTTTTTCTTAAGAGTCCCAGCTCTTTGAGTCAGAGGATTACATGACTATCTCAGCTTCAGTTTTTAAAAAAATTGAGTATTTGTCCATGTGGATCTCACTTCTGCTGCACATGCATCTCATGCTGTTCTTGAACAGCTTACATGCATCCAAATGTCTTATTCGTTCTTTTCTAGCCCTTGTGATTGTGAAGAAAAGCTTGAAAATGTAACCCCTGGAGACTCATCTCATGACTTCTGAAGGCGTGGTATATCTCCCTGCTAAGTAATAACATAAGGAGTCCAGTCTTATTAAAGTAAATGTTCTCGTTATTAAAGCAAGCTTTATTTACAGAGCTGATTCAGCAGCAGTTAATATTCTAGCCATTTGCCTCCTCTACGCTGTTGCCTCCTGCAACCCATGGTCCTCCCTCCGCATTCCTTGCAGGGTGTTGCTACACTTGGGATTGATAGTACTGCATAAGTACCAGATTGGGGCTATGGGGCTGCCTCAGCACCATTAGGGGGGCAATGCACTCAGAGAAGGGCGGAAGCAGACCAGTTTCTTCTACACATCAGTAAGTGTTGGGAGCTGGTTACAGGCAGAGGGCCAAGTGCCTGCTGAGGCTGATCGTGATGGTGTCATGATTAGCAGCCATAGTTACAGTGTGTTTGGAAACATCATATTTAGAGCCACCCATGACGCGAAGTACTTCCATGTGCAGTTAGAAGGTACAGTATAGTCCAAATTTCCACATTGCATCAATGACGGAATGATTCTTTCCTTCACACAGTTGCTGTTTCTATGCCATCTTTCTCATATCTTTTAAATCCTGGATGAGAGAAATTTTTCTAGTAAGTGAGTAAGTATCAAGTTAAGGCAGCTAGATGTACGCCAATAAACCTGATACCATAGTATCCAACATGGCCTCTATTTCATTAAGCACCAGGTGGGTAGAAGACTGGAAGCCTTATACTTGCATACTGGTTCTTTAGCTTGCATCAGTTCTGCTGATTCGTTTATCTTGTTAGAGGAATATTCCTCACATTTGACAGGAGTGGATGAGACAAATTGCTGAAATCCTTACCCCAACACTTAATTACATCAAGCAGTAATTACTGTAATTCTTTTCAATTGGATCTCTAATAAAGTTCTAGCTAGACTTCTGCGTTAAATGTATGGGCTCGCATCTTGACATCCTAACAAGAGGTAACATATTACTCCTTTCTTGAAGTAGTGCTGGCTTCACTCAATAGGTTTGGGTTATGGCTGAAATTATCTCGTTCTTTCACCTCTCTCCATTTAATTGCCAGCCAGTCAGCTTTGTTCCTATCATGGGTGCTTTCTAGACTTTATTCCCCACAAAAAGGAAGCATGTGTGTGATTGTAAACTGTTGCCTTTGGAACTTCTATTTCCAAATTGGCTTGCACGGACTTCAGGTAGCTTTTTATGTAGACCGGATCAGGAATCTCTTTGACAAAACGTTTTTTGTTGGAAAACACCAAATTTTTTCAAAATGGAAATATTTCAACAAAACTTTCATCTGGAAGATTTCTCAGTTCTAGGATAGAGTTGAGATGGACAGAGGTGAAAGTAAGCCAGTATGGTCTGGTACAGCATACTGGTAAGAGCTGGTACACAGCTGACCATACCGGCAGGGGGCAGTTTCCCCAGGGCCCAGCAATTTAAAAGGGCCCGGGGCTCCCGTCAGCCACTGGAGGCCTTGGACCTTTAAATTGCCAGCAGAGTCTCAGAGCTCCCGGCCGCTGCTACCACTACCATGGGGCTCCGGTGGTGATTTAAAGGGCCCGGGGCTCCCGGCTACTGGAGCCCCGGGCCCTTTAAATCGGCACCAGGTGGTGCTGAACGGCTGCATGGGGGAGTCTGGCCCCAGTCCCTCCCCTTCCACCCAAGGCCCCACCCCTTCCAGCTGAGCCCCCTACTACCACCTTGCTCAGGACCCCGGCCACCCTCCATACCGGTAAGTCCTTTGAGTTACTTTCACCCCTGGACGGACAAACCTAATCACCAGACTAAGCCAGGTTGGGGCTCTGCTTGCTCTGAATCAGACAGAGAAGGGACTTAAATCTGGATCTCCTATGTCCCAGGTGAGTGCCCGAACCACTGGGTAATTGGATATTTGGGGTGAGGGGTATCTATCGTGTTTTGTTGTTCGTTTTTTTCATGAAAATGTTCAGGTCTTGTTTTCATGATGATACAGAACAAGAAAACTTCAGAACTGGTGCTATCCAGCAAGTCAGACAAGGTGATCTTCCTTCTGGCTCCAAACATTTTTTTGCAAAATGGAATTCTTGTTTTCCTGCCTGCCTGACATTTAAAGATCTTCTGATGTGAAGAGAATTTTAAGTGCAATTTATTTTCTGTACAGGTACAGCAAGTCAGGGCCAGCTAGACCTAGTGGACCAAACACAGGCCTAGGGGCTGTTAGGTCCTGTTCCAGACTGGCACTGAGTCAGTGTAGGTGACTGCAGGGAAATCACTACAACTTCACATTTTTTAAAATGTCTACCAATTTAGAGGGTGCCACCCTCAGGATTAGTAGCTAATTTAATGCCTGCTGTTCAAGAAGTGCTGAGTACCAAAGATAATGGGAGCTGTGGGTGCTCAGCACCACTGAAAACCTGTCCCAAGGAGTCTTGGCCACTTTCACCCAGTGACCACTTGTTACAAATGTTTTGCCCTCGCCTCTATATTACAATCTGTAAAATGGGAGCAATAACATTGCTCAGCTTCGTAAAGTGCTTTGAGACTGAGAAGTAAAGGAAAGCATGATATAAAAGTGCAAGGACTTTTATATCAAGGGGTAAACATCACCCCTCTGTCTCTATTTTTAACTGGTTCCAGAAGCATCCAAGATGGCTGTGAGAAGTTACAAAAAGTACTCCTTTTCCCCTTTCAGATTGCTCCATCAGTTGTTTGTGTGGGTCTTTCCTTCAGCACCAGGGGAGAAACCAATACTTTTAAAGATGGGAAAATGATCGCAGAACCATAGAAGTTGGCTGGGGCTTATGTGAGCAAGTGCAGGATCTGAAACTGCTGTTTTTAAATTAATTAGATTTCAAATTGCCCCTTTAAGACCTTCCTCAGTGATTAATATGTGTTATTGATAGCCAGTTAACAAATCATTTACTTTGTTTTGGCATTGTTGTTTCTAACAAATCACAGTTAAAACAACCTGATTTGGTTAAAATAGCATTTGAAAAAGCATCCTAGCCTTTTGCACATGAGAAGCTTTCTAAATCGAGCTCTCTAACATTCTGCACTTCTCTGAGGCAGCTGTTCTCTACTGAAAGAATTTTTTCTTTAATTCCCTTGAATCAGTTTCTCTGGTGAGCTGATATACTTCAAGAAGAACCTGAAGTTGCATATCCCTACGGGTGCTCCGCTGCACTCTTACCCAGAGAATGCAAAGCAGAGTCTGGTGTCTGTGCTTGTGCAGAGCAGCACCTCGTGCCTCCAAATCCAGGCATGTAAGGAGGCAGGGATCTGCCACCATGCAGCTCCTGCTATATGGAGGAATAGACAGTGACCGTGTATTTGATCCTTCAGACCTTGCTCAGACTACAACAGAGAGCGAGGGTTATCCTGGCCAAAACGTATGGATTTTGAACCTCCTCTACCTCTCTGTGGTAATGCCTCTCCCACTTCAACTCAGAACAGCTCTCCTGTCACAGAATTCTGGGACCCTCCTCCACCCCAGCCTCTCCACCCTGAACCTGAGAGCAAAGTTCCTAGATGGTTCTTGGGCATGGAACCTACCTGTTCAGATACGTACAGTCAGTTCTCCTATCTGGAAACCTACTACTCACAAAACTTACTTTCAAAAGTGGGAACTCTTCCAGTCCTGGTGTCCTCATCACTCTTAAGTATTGGAGGTTCCACTCTCTAAAATCATGGACTACCTATTGGATTTGAAGACACAAGGTCCATCACTGACTTCAGAGTACATTTGACCGCTATTGCAACCTTCCACTCACTTGAGGCCTTCTCAGTTTTTGCCCACCCTGCTACAGCCAGATTTCTCAAGGTCTTACACAATCTTTTACCCCGATATGGTCCCCAACAGGACCTTAATTTCGTTCTTGGTGCCCTGAGGAAACCCCCTTTTCAACACATGATCACCTGTTTTCTCCTCTACCTCTCCCTCAAGACTTTGTTCCTTATCGCTAGACAAATGGGAGAGCTTGGTGCTTTCATGGCAGATCCACCATTCTCTACCTTCTGTAGAGATAAGGTTACACGATGTCTCCATCCTTGCTTCCTCCCTAAGGTCTCTTTGTAATTCCATACTAATCAAGAGCCATCTACCAGTGTCCTACTCAATGCCCAATGGTTCCAGAGAGGAGGCCAGCCTACATACACGAGATGTCAGAAGGGTTATTGCCTTCTACTTTGACAGGACAAAGCCTTTTTGGGTCTCTCCCAGATGATTTGTATCATTTGCGGAGAGAGTGAAAGGACAACCTATTTCCACTCAGACCATCAAGGCACATTTTAACCTGCTATGAATCCACTGGGATGCAGCTCCCTCAGAGTGATAGCATATTCCACTAGCTCTCAGTCCACATTTATAGCTCTACTGAATGATGTTCCCATAATAGACGTCCATAGGACTGCAACTTGGTCTTCCATTTGCACCTTTGCCCAGCATTACACCATCTACCCAGCTTCCAAGGATGCTGCCACCTTTGACGATGCGGTCCTTCTTCAAGATGTTTTGTCCATGTAATTGCTCCACCTTCCACTTTTCTGCCCCTCAGGAGTGGAGACTCTGCTTCGCTGTCCAGAAGGAACCGAGTGGCAGTGGGCCTGTGCCTCCGTATGCCTTTGTCTGGAGGTGCGAGGTGCTGCTTTTAGCAGGGGCGGGCCCATAGACACTACTTTGCATTCTTTAGTTGAAAGTGCCCAGGTGTGCATACATGCTACAGTGGAGGACCCATAAGGACAAAACATCTCCAATTCATTCCTGTATGGTAAGTAACATATTTCCTTGACCAGTGAATCTGTTTTAAAATAAGCCGGTTTGCGCACACACCCCAAGTACTGGTGACCCTCTCACTTTGCATTATAGGCATGTGAAACTCCTGTTCTGTACATGTTTCTCTGATACTGATGAGGTGGGTGCTCAAGCAGAGGGAAGTCAACCAAAACAAAATATGTTTGTGCCTCAGCCAGCACTAAAAATACAGCAAAATGTTTACTAAATGGGAAGGAATCTGTAGAGGATTGGAGGTTTTTTTAAACTCACAGATGTTATTGCAGACCAAGAAACATTTCCGTATATGCATGTGTGTCACACCTGTGGTTTGATCTACTTGCATCCCTCTGTGCTTTTCCTCCGTTTCTTTCAGGATAAATTGTGTGCAGTCAGGGATGCAGCTACTAATGAGAGAGGCTAACCATAGGCAGAGTGGAATACTTGATTTTACAAAAGGTAAATGTTGACGCTTCATCCATGCTTCTGAGAATGCTGTTAAGTCGAACACCAGGTCCAGATCAGGCAGTAGCAGAGTGAAAAGGAACTCTTTAAATGTGAATCTTCTGACAATGGAGCAGCACTTCACAGCCCCGAGGCGCTGATGGCTAAGCCTGGCGCTAACTGAATTATTGGCAATGGGGCTCATTTGTTTAGAGGTGTGTTCACGCTCCCACATTTGTGCCAACATGATTGCTGGGCAAAATGTCATTCCAGATGCCAAAGGATTACTAGGGTGTTCCTGAGAGAAAAGTCTGATTAGACTAGGAACAGAAGCCATCTTGCAGCACTCTCCTAACAGAGGACCTTGTCTGTGAAAGCAAAAGTAATCACTGTAGTACTCCGGTTGCATCAATGGAATCAGTAGCATAGACAAGACTCGGGCAGTTTTACCACCCATGGGTTGGTGTGCCACATGGAGATACCAGATGCACAGCACAGCTGTCCCATCGGTACAGGAGCGTCTCAGTGGCTTTTTGTCATTGATTTGTGAGGGGTGTGGCCCAGGTCCCCAAAGGTATTTAGGCACCAGCTCCTTTGGGAGCGCCAACCCAAGCATTCAAAATCATGGGTCAGGCCCCCAAAACCTGCGATTCTAAAAATAACACATGTTGGATTTTTATATGCAGTCCAGTTCTTGAGCCTGTAGGATTTGGGTTTTCCAGCACTTCTCTGCAGTGAGATGGGCTAGAAACATCCTTTTTTAACTGGAAGCCGAGTCTCCAGTAATCACTGGACTCCAGGAGCTGGAGCTTTAAGGAAAACAAAAGCCATAAGACTAGTGACAGGCAACCCCTATCTTAAGAGACTGACTCCAGTATCCCCAGCTATACTGAGCACAGTTCTGGCCCCTCTTTATTCGACAGCTCACCGCAGCTATGATTATGGTCCATCCCTTGAGTGGCTGCTTAAGGAGATGGTCAACTTAGAAATCACCCCTCTGTGTCTCTTTAGCTACTGTGCTTACAAACAACACTCGTGATGGCTCTGAATGACCAAGGGAAACATCTTCCCTCTAACCTCTGGGTTGCTGTTTGCTTTGTGGATAGTCAGTTTCGCTCTTTGCCTGGACCCACAAAGGGATTCAGAAGAGTGCCCACCACTAGGCTGTGGCATGCTCTGATGTGGTCTGTCTCTCCTGTTAAAGCTGTTCCACTTTAATTTAAAAATGTAACTATTCTTTGGACAAGAAAAAGTGAGGATCGCTCTCTAGCCCAGCAGCTAGAGCATTCACTTGAGAGGTTGCAGGTCCCTGTTCAGGTCCCTTCTCATCAGGCAAAGAGGGGAATTGAATAGCGGTCTCCCATACGCCAGTGAATACCTTAACCACTGGGTTAAAGGTCACAAGGAAGGACTCCTCTCCCTCCACCCCTAACTGTTTTGTGTGGCGTTAGGCAGCCTCTGAGCACTGGTACCAGATCAGCCCCTGAGGAACACCTATCCTATATCCCTGTCTGTGGGTCGCACTGGACTTGACGCATGCATGTTGCTGCCTCACTCTGCCTGAGGCAGGAACTTAGGTACCTGGAGTACTTTTACAGCAGACATTTAGGCACCTACTGATGACAGCTGAACAGGGATTTTGTTGCTCACAGAGGAGCCTATATCTGGACTTCAGAAGTCTAAGTCCCTTTATGGATCTGGAGTTTTGTGTGGGTAGAGCCCTGACAGCTTATGTGCTGGGTATAGGCCATGCTACCATAGGAAACGCTCCAGCATTCCTAGTGCATGAACCAATTGTATTTAGTAACCACACACGTCTTCCAGCAAATTAGCTAAAGCCCCTGTCTTTGCCAAAGCCATCACCCTTTAAACCAATTTGCCATTCGTAGGTTAACCTGCGCTTGAGATATCACGAACTACAGAGAAATAAGAAAAATTTCCGCAAATCCTTTATTTTGTTAAACCCTCATCTCTCACTAGCTAGACACTTCAAACCTAGCCTGTGTTTGTGCCAGACATGCGACAGGTGCGTTGCTGTGGATGTGAGAGTTTGGAAGGGGCTCAGCTCTGGTGCTATAATGGAAGGTTCACTTTAACCTTGATGCTGAAGAGATCAATTCTCCACCTGATACAAAGCCCACCACTTGGTACAGGAGCTCCTGGTGACTCCAGTGTTATGTTCATGCCTCATGCACAGAGAAGTTAGATACTGTGATAGACCTAGGCCAGTTGGGTACAGCAGAGTAGCAGAAGGCAGATATACTGGCCACTGGATTAACAGTTCCCTGACTGACCAGAGCAGGGGCTGTTCCAGGCTAATGAGAACACCTGAGTCCAATTAACCTGCAAAGAGTCAGGTGAGGCCATTAAGCTAATATGACCACCTGACTCTAATTAAGGCCCCTTTGATAATATAAAAGGGCTCACTCCAATCAGGCAGAGAAGAGCCAGAGGAGAGGAAGTACGGCTGAAGGGCTGGATAATGAAGACACCCTCAAGTCATTGGTAAGGGAGCCCTAAGGTAAGGGTGAAGAAGGGAGAAGCAGGAGAGCTGTGGGGAAATGGCTCAGGGAAATGCAGCAACTCTGGCAGCGAAAAGTTGGCTGCCAACAGCTGCTACCATTAGGGTCCCTGGGCCGGAACCCGGTGTAGAGGGTGGGCCCGGGTTCCCCCCCAACCCACCACTACAGAAACACCTCCTGGGAGGGGAAAACAGGCCCCTGTCAGGACAGAATGCTAAACTGTTTTGGCATGAGGCCATAGGATCAATAGAGACTCTGGGAATTCTCTCACCAACCTCCATTGCTGGCTTATGATGAAAAGGGCTCAGTAGACTGTAGCCCTGGCCCTAGAGAGAGGAGGACTATGTGGAGGGTTGCAGTGAGCCTCTGAAGCTAGCATAGACCGCCTGGAAGCGCGGGACCCATGGGGAGAAGGTCGGAGCTCTGCCACAATGCAAATATAAAACACTTTCTGGAAGGTTTCAGCGTAACACTGTTTCTTAGAATTCAGAATAACACACAGGAACCCCAAAACAGAGAGCAACAAAGCAGACTGCTCCCTAAAATAGAAAGGCACAACTCACCCCACTTTAGGTTGTCTTTAGATCTCTGCTGCTAGCTCCACGTCACATATCAGTCTTCCTTACTGAGCCCCCTGCTTGCAAGCAGAACCAAGAAAACCCCTGGAAATGTAAAGTGATAGCCTACAATTGTATCTGTTTTCAGTGCAGCACATCCACGAAGCTCTTTTTGTGAAGAGAAACTCCACATGAAATGCAAAACAGGCGCTTCTGATCTGACACAGGAGAGTTTGTAATATGCTTATAAAATAGATGTTCCTCTCGTGCTCGCTGGCTCCTACAACACAGTGACATCTGGAATATACAGACCATGACTCCTGAAAGGATAGGTCTTCCAGAACGTGCAAATTCTGGAGCAAATGCAGAAGCAGATGTGTGAAAGATGGGAACTGGGGGGAGTAGCAGATAGAGGGAGTCATTTTAAAACCACATGTTCCTCTGCTCCAGCCATTGTCAGGGGGGCTACGGGCTGGGCCAGATCTCCATTCCTCCTGAGCAGTGCTTGGAGCAGGAGCGAACTGGTGGGGGACAAAGGTGGCTTTAAGCACCCGTTATACCACTTGTATTCTTGGTCCCATGCAGCCCACAGTGAAAGTTAGAGCAATCTGGAGGCCGCTCCTGCTCCAGGGGCTGTTCCTGTCAGAGAACAGCAGGGCTGCATTGGAACAGAAGGGGAAAACCAGCCACTTGCCTGTGGCCTGGGTGGGGAGGGGTGTGGGAAAGAGCCTTCCCTTGGTTGCAAAGCCTGGAGCCTGTGGCACAGCCTTCCAGCTCCCCTGGCTTCACACCAGTATCAGCCTGTATGCATGGGACATCTATGAAAGGGGTTTTAGAATGCTGTCCCTGGTCAAGGTGGCAGCCAGCTTTGAACATGCTCTGGCCCCAGCCAAACCAGTACCTGGCAGGGCTGGAGTTAGTCTCAAACACAGTTCCAGCCAGAGCTGGTGCAGCTGCTTTTTTCTCAGCCAGCAGTGAACTCCCAGCTCAGCTCTCCCACAGGGGTATGACATGCAGCTGTCAGTCCAGGCTGGGAGCTGAGGATTCACAGGGAACAGCTGTGTGATAATAGGAGGGGCCTCCTTGTAGGGGAGCTTCACAGTAGGGGTTATAGGGCTGGGTCAGATCCCACACTGAGTTTGGCTTCCTTGCTGCACCCGCAGGGGCCTCGTTGGCTAGAATGGGTTATTTTTGCTGCTGCCCAGTGGAGTCACATGTCCCTCAAGCAAAGATGCACAGAGACTCCTCCAAGGCTGCTGGCCTCCACTGTCACATCCCTCCACATGTCTGTCTGGTTCCTGCCACTGCTTACCTTTCTGTAGGTGATGCTTTTTGCTGTGTAGCCCAATGGTCCTGTGACAGTCTGATTGGTAACTGTCTTCCTGGCAAACTGCTGCTCCAGTTAAAGCTCTGGCTGAGGACTCTCTGTGCCCCTGGGGAGGTGGGACTGGCTCTGAGTCTTGTGGCTTTGGGAAATTTACAGAAATAAGTGGTCTTTTCAAATGGTCTTTTTAAAGCAGTTCAGCCTGCCCTGGGCTCCCTGTTAATGAGGGAAATGATATTTAATTCTTTTCAGCAACTCTCACTCTCAAGGGCCCATGTAAGCTACATACAGGGATCCACCAGAGAAATACAGCCATTTCTGGGGTGGAGCACAGCAGCTGTTCAATGGGGCACAGAGTCACTACACAAGAGTTTAGGGCAGGAGCGGAGGGGGGAGCGGAGGGAGGCAGAATGGAAATGCCCAGACTGGAATTTGGCCATGACACCTGGATTAGCTCTCCTTCCCAGCCTTCCTGGTTCTATTCGCCCTTCCACCAGCGCTGTCAATGTGGGGATTGCAAAGAAGAGCATGGGAATCTGGCCACCCTGTACTTTCCATATTGCTAAATGGGATGGTGAGGCTGTCTCCGTATGGAAGAGATTGAGAACCTCTGCCTTACTCACAGCAAATAAGAGAGAAGTGGCCTCCTGCTTTAATTCGTGTACACATACCCATCGACTATGCAGGCTGTTAGGTTATTGGGGTAAGACCAGCATCACAGAGCACCCGAGCCTCTCAATGCATCACTGCCAGGGCTGCTGAATCCCTCTTGGCCACGGCCCTCAATCTCCGAGAAGCCCTCTCCTTTGGGAGTCTGCTCCATTGGCAGTTGGGCTCCATCAGCTTGTTAATGTAACTGCCTAGGTAAGGGTCATTGCTGTACTTAGATATGGTGTCTTGGCAGGCTTCTTCAATTCTGAGTTTCCTTTACGGTTGGCTGGGATTAGGGCAGGTTTGTGCCGTGGGGCAGCGTAAGTGCAGCTTCTCTTGAGTCAGCAGTGTGCCCTTGTTGCCAAGAAGACCAATGGCATTTTGGGATGTATAAGTAGGGGCATTGCCAGCAGATCGAGGGATGTGATCGTCCCCCTCTATTCGACATTGGTGAGGCCTCATCTGGAGTACTGTGTCCAGTTTTGGGCCCCACACTACAAGAAGGATGTGGATAAATTGGAAAGAGTCCAGCGAACGGCAACAAAAATGATTAGGGGTCTGGAACACATGACTTATGAGGAGAGGCTGAGGGAACTGGGATTGTTTAGTCTGCGGAAGAGAAGAATGAGGGGGGATTTGATAGCTGCTTTCAACTACCTGAGAGGTGGTTCCAGAGAGGATGGTTCTAGACTATTCTCAGTGGTGGAAGAGGACAGGACAAGGAATAATGGTCTCAAGTTGCAGTGGGGGAGGTTTAGATTGGATATTAGGAAAAACTTTTTCACTAGGAGGGTGGTGAAACACTGGAATGCGTTGCCTAGGGAGGTGGTGGAATCTCCTTCCTTAGAAGTTTTTAAGGTCAGGCTTGACAAAGCCCTGGCTGGGATGATTTAATTGGGGATGGGTCCTGCTTTTGAGCAGGGGGTTGGACTAGATGACCTCCTGAGGTCCCTTCCAACCCTGATATTCTATGATTCTATGATTCTTTGCCCCCTCTCCCTGTGGAGGGGGGGCGGAGAAGTGGCACAGCAGGTGTTTGTGTCATGGGAGGTATGCAGCTGTTCAGAGGATGGGGCCTGGCCTTTGGATGTTTGACTGGTGACAGTGGCCAGAACCACAGACTGCATGATTAGTTCATTGCTATCCAATGCTGTATGTTCTAGGGGTGGTTGGCCCTACGGAGTAGCTCAACCTCCAGTGCCCTCAGCACAGGGTACTGTGGGAAGCGGGATAGAAGCTCAGAGACGCCGATGGCTTCTGTAAGGAACGTGGGAGCAGACACTTAACAAGTGCCCTGCTAATCAAGCATGTTTGTTCTGTGTGTGTACAGTGCCTAGCACAAAGGGGGGGGGGCTGGTCAGTGACTGGGACTCCTAGGCCCCACGGCAATATAAATAATAACCTGAGTCTCGCCCATTCTCAAAGCTGCCTGTTTCCCACTAGTGGGAGCTGGACTTACTGTAGCACTGCCTGGATCTGGGGGCCTGAGCCCCCCTAGGCAGCTTGGAAATCTCAGCTGCAGAGAGGAACAAATAAGAACAAAGAGCTGAGCTCAGCGAGTGGAGAGGTTCCCCACATGTTATATTAAGGTCACCCACCAGCTACATTTGTCTTTCTGGAGGACCTGCTATTATCCCTGTTTCCCCCTTCTCAGTCTTCCAGTCCCCTGCTCTCCCCTCCTCAGCCCATACCCACTCCCCGCCTCCCCCAGCTTGTCCCTCCCTTCCTGCAGCCCCTCCCTTCCCACAGCCATGCTGTGATCACTACCAGGCTGTTGATTGTCTGCTCACTGGTTCCAGCCCTGTCCTCTACTGCTGCCCGGATCCCTCTCCTCTGTTGTTGTCTGCTCTCTGCGAAAGTGAGAGCATTGTGGAGAAGGGGAGGAGTGCTTCGGGGCATGCAGGATCCATCTGGACCCTTCTTTGCGGGGACCCACCATTTGAGAAACAGATCTCATCCCTAGATCTCACAGTGCTTTACAAAGGAGGTCAGTATCATTATTCCCCTTTTACAGGTGGGGAAACTGAATCAGAGAGCAGGGAAGTGAGTTGTCCAAGGTCACCCCACAGCCAGTGGCAGAGCCAGGACTAAAGCGTAGCATTTCTGAGCCCCTCTCCAATGCTCTCTCCATTCAGCCATGCTGTGGAGATCCCTGCTGATGGCTCTGGGCCAGGGCTGAGCGCTATGACTGTTAGTGGTGCTGGATTGTTCTTCCCAACCTGTCACGCGGCCTCAGGGAATAAAACTGTCTCTTCTCCAAACCCCTTGACCAAGTGCTGAGTGTGTGATGAGCCAGGCCACAGCACGGCAGCTGCTCAGCAGGGGGTATGAAGCGATTCCTCCACATGGACTGTATATCTAGCTATGCACTGTGCTGGCCCTGCCTCAGTTCACCAGGCTGCACTAGGACCCATAGAGAATCTCCTGGCTGTGGGCCAGCCAGTGGCTTTCTCCTGCATTCTTCCTGAGGTTATGTAGCATGGCGTCTGGCAGCCTGAGCAGGAGAGTCCTGTCCAAGTGATGATCTTGGGGGTCCCCAGGGAGGAGGAGACAATGGGCTTGGCATGGAGCGGAGAGTTGAGTCCCTGCATTGGGGATCGGGATGAGATGTTCTGAGAGATTGGGAGGGGGGTAAGGAGAGTGCTGGGGGGAGAGATCCCGAGAAGGTGCAGGCGGTGGGGATGGGAAAGACGAGTGCCAGGGCAGGGTCAATTCTCCTGACCCTGTCCAGTGGCACCAAGGCAGGAAGGGGGTTGGATGGTATTGTGGGATGGGGGGAGAACCCCAAGTGTGTTGGTGTGCATCAAGAGAGACTGGTGGGTTCCCCCAAATCTGTGAGTGGCTAGCATGGGGAGCCAAACCTAACCCCACAGGTCAGGAACCCTGCTGTGGGCTGAGTTGCCAAGGATGAGGACTTAGTGGGGTTCCATTGGTTAGATGCAAGGCTGAGGCAAATCCCCCAGGGACAGGGGCCCCACTGCTCAGCCAGCACAGCAGGGGGCTTCACCGCAGCCTAGCAGCCAGAGAAGGTCCTGACAGAGTGAGGCAGCCCCTCAAGCAAACAGCCCTTGGGTTCGTGGAGTGGGCAGCTCTGGCTGGGGAGCCCAGGGGCTCGCCAAGCGGCAGAAGGGGAGGGTGAAAAGAAGTATCCAATGTCTCTGGAGCCCCAGGCTCCCAGTGGAACTGCCCCCCGCCCCCAGGGTAACACTGGCCAGGAGTAACCAGGGCCTGGAGCCAGGGTGGCTGCTAGGAATGACAACTGCCCAGGAGGAGCACAGCTGGGATAGGCCAAATACTCACTGGGAGACAAGGTGGGAGGGGAGCATGCAGGATCCATCCCAGCCTGGACCACAGCCCCTGCTGCCACAGTTGTTCTACCAGAGCAGGCTGCTCCTTAGCCATCAGATTGTGCTTTCCCTGGCTGGGGAGGGAGAGGACAGGAGCCAAGCTGGGCTAGGATTCCAGACTGCCTCGGGGCCTTAACTCCATGGCAGTTTTCCCATCAGTATACTTGTGCTTATAGGGACCTTTCGTGACAAAGGATCATAAAGTTCTTTACACCTGTTACAGCCAGGATTCAGCAGCCTGAATAACAGTATACAGGAACATGTCCAACAGGTTAGGACAGGAAGTGAAGAATATCATCTGTACTGAAAACTGGAGATGGGATTTAGCAGTGTGCGTACCCTCCTGGGATCTGTCCAGGGCCCTTGGTACACTCGTGCCCTCCACCACCACCACCCCAACTGTGAAAAGCACCATGCCAGCAGACTGATCACAGCTGAGCAGGACCTAGGTTTGATGTGAAGGGCAGTCACGTGTGCCCATCTTCCTGGGGCCTTGGCTGAGGAAAGGCTGCTACACACCCCCATGGCCTGTAACACCTGTGTTTTCCACAGAGGTCTCCCACCCTCCAACTGACCAGGCTTCCCCCACTTGGATGTGCAGTCCTAGGTGCTAAGGCAACAGTCCCACAAGCTCTGACTGGAGAGAACAGTGGGTCCATGTGTTTTCTGGTTGGACAAACTGATTGTCACGGGGCGTCGGCAGGACGATGCGGTGGTTGTTTGTGTCCTGCAAGGGACTGAAATAAGCTAGGACTGTTTCAGAAGTGATGGGAGTTAATTGCACACTTAGCAGGCAGTTGGGGTGAGCTGCTCTGTAATTATCATGAATTGCTCTCCAGTGGAAGGGGTCCTGTCGTTTCTGAAACAAGCCTGTAATTAACGCTTGGTGCTAGCTGTATCCTAGCCCAGGATCCAGTTATTAAATTTGTGGACAGGTGAAACTAACACTGACCTGCTCCTTCCCTTGTCAGTTAGTGGGTAGCGCTGAATGACAGTCTGCCTCTCAGCTGGGGTTTAGACATGACTGTATGCTGAATGGGGGGGGCCGCTTGTGCTCTTGTTGACGGCATGAAAACTGCTGCTGCTATGGACTTGCTGTCATCGGAGTGCTGTGAGCCAGGATGCCTTGCTGTTCTTGGGCTGCTTTGCCAAAGTCATCAGACTGTGTCCAAAGTGGTGAGCTCTCTTGTGGCAGGAATAGGTGGGGAAGCAGGTTTGGGCTCATTTAAAGCCCACTCGGAACACATGAGTTAAGAAAACAAGTCACCAGGGACGTGCATCACAGGGATCAGCAAAAAATGCTGCAGCCTCTGGGTTTTCTGGTCTCCCATCCTAGGATGGATCAGAACCTGCTTAGCTGGTGAGATCTGATAGGAACAAATGCCAGGGTAGGTGGGGGTGGCTGTTGGTTTTGCCCTACTTAAAAGCCTGCAAAAGCATGGCCCAGGTGCCCAACAAAAGGAAGAGCCCAGTCTGATCTGGTCAGTGCACAAGTTGTGCAGTAATGTTGCTGATTTCCGGGGTACACGTGAGCCCAATGCTGATGCAGTTTTGGGTGGGTGAAAGTCAGCAGCAGCCCCCAAGGTATCATTCATGGGTGGCAGCAGTGGGAAAGCAGATAGTTAGTGACAGCACAGCTAGAGCCATCAGGAATTTTTTTTACTAACTTTTCCCTCAAAAATGGCATTTCCTTAAACCTGAAACTGTTCCCAAGGACTGGTTTCAGTGACTCTCCCAACTCAGAATTACTGACAAAAGTTTTGAAATTCAGTGTCCCAATTCGATGTTTTCAGAACAAAGAGTTTCAGGTTGCTGAGTCAAAATTATTTTGTTTGGGAATGTTGGTACATTTACCCTTAAAGGCTGGAGAAAAGTGTCAAAAATTGAACGTTTCCTTTAACCTGAACCAAAACGTTGTTTGGATTTTCAGTTTGAGATCATTTTCAAGATTTTGACTTTTCATTCTGATTTGGAACAGGAAAACGTTTGATACCTTGAATTTTTTCCGAATTTCTCCCCAGCTCTAATCACATAGTGGGCTTTGTTCTGCGGTGCATTTGGAGACACAGCAGCTAATCTCCAAGACCCCACTGTCAACATCAGTGTGATAATCCCCACGCACCTCTGTCTAGGGAGCTGGAATTGGGATGCTGGTTTGGAGCAAACTGCTGTAATCTGCAGGCTCTAAAACATTACACTGGCTTTTCCTTTTGACTTCTGCAAGGAATGAGCCTGTGCTGGAGCGTTAACTGCTGCCAGTGTATGTCCATGATCTTTCTTACACAGAGTGTTACACAGGGACAGCCAGTCTCTCATCCTGTACGCTGTGCAGCCACATGTCCCTTCCCAGCAGTCCCTGGAAAGGAAGGGGCTGTCTTCAAAGGCTAGTCTTTTTTTAAATGGCTGGAGGCATCCTCATTAGTTAGGAGCATGGGGAGAATTGAGTTATGGCACACTTCTGTTAACAGGCAGGTGCCAGACCTCGGAGTCGGCCCTTGGAGCTTGCTGCAGGGTGCTCCCTGTATGGGTTGGGGCCAAGAGGTGGGCAGGGGTTCTAGCACTGACCACTTCCTGCGGCTACATCTGCTCTCACTCAAATGTAAGGGTTTGTGCCTGGGCTCTCACCCCCTCAGCACTAGGGTGGTGACTGTGAGGCCATCTCCTCCCACCTCAGCACGCACAGGCGTGGCCTCCCCAGCCCATGTACTCTGCCAGCCTGGAGCTCCAGTGTGCCCAGCCCACCTGTGGCAGAGGAAGTTGTGATGTTTCATTAGTTTTCCTCTTGTAATTGTTTGCCTGTAGTGATAGTGAACTTTTCCGCAAAGGAGTCACAGCCTGGACTGTGCCTCCTGTATCCATGCTCATTATTTTGGCTTCAGCTGTAGCTGACTCAATCTGGGTAGCAATGGTTATTGCTTTTTCTAGTGCAAGTTGTGGTTCTAGAAGTACACGTTCTCTTACAAGAAGCATGGTTGTTTTCTCAATGAGCTGGTCTCTAATCATCTCATCTGCCATATTCCCAAAGTCACAAATCACAATCAGACTCCTCAGGGAAGCAATATACTGCATTACAGTCTCCCCTGGTTTCTGCTCACGCTGGTGAAATCTGTAGCAATTAGCTACTACATTCACTTTTGGCACAAAAAAGTTCTTTAATGCAGAGAGTGCAGTCTCATATTTATCATCTGCAAGGGGAAAAGTGTAAAATATACACTGCCCTTCTGCTGCAAGGCCGTGGATTAGCAGAGCACGCTTTCTTACTTCAGAAATCTCTGTAGCACTGATTGCAAGCAGATAAGTCTCAAACATATGGATCCAGGCAGTAAAAGCAATTGGAGGCTCAGGTGGGCTTTGTAGAAAGGGTGCAGGTGGGTTCAGAGGCAGAAGATCCATCCTCGTTGCCAAAATGTTGTAATAGCCAGGCAAGGTACTAACAAACTTCACCAGGACTTTATTTTTTAAAGTGGAAACCTCTTTTCCAAGCTGCTGTTGCACCCTCAATAGCTCTCCCTCGGTCTTTTCGACTCCTCCCCCCGTTTCCTGTCCTTTCAGACTCCCAACAGCCAGTGCTCCCAATTCTAATAATTACAAGCAACATCTAAACACAGAAGTCCAGCCAGGCAGCAGCAGTGAGGCTCCTGGAGCCCCAGGAACCAGCTCTCCCAAAAGCCCTCTGCTCAGGGCGCCTCCCTCACCCAGCTAGACTCTGCTCCCTGAGCTTCCCCCTCCCGCTCCATCCCCAAATGACACTTGGTTTTCCTGCCCACTCCCATAGCTCTGCCTCTGTTCTGGAGCTTTCCCTTTCCATCTGCTCAGATGCTCGCTGGTCCCCGTCCAGTCACAGGCCGCTTCTCTCCTCTGGCTCCACCGTGCCAAACCCCAGCCGCTGCTCCCTTCCTTCCCGCTATCCCCTTCTTGCCCTGTTCCAGCCCAGTTGCTCTTCTCTCCCCAGCCCTCCTCCACTGCTCTGGGCCTGGCTCCATCCATCTCCCCTGACTCCTGTTGGCCTGTGCTGAGGCCCGCCTGTGCTGAGGCCCCCCTGCTCTAGGGAGTTCAGAGAAGCAGTTTCCCCTTTCTCAGGAACTATTTTCCATGTCCCAAGGGCCTGCGTGACCACAAGCCTGGCACCTGTGCTGGCAGCCAGTCACCCAGGGCACTGCAGGAAGCTGATGACTGGAAAGGGTCATAGAATTGGGTTTCCTGAGCCATTGGCTCAGCCTGGTAGGCACCATACAGCAGCCTGGGGCCAGGAGCAAGGCTTCTGGGTGCTGCAGTAGGACAGGTACGATCTGCTCACCCAGCCAAATAGTTCCTCACTCTTGGCTAGTGGGAGAGAGACTACTGTACGGCTGGGTTAACTGATCTCCCCAGTGTGCAGGTGAGGGAGGGGGTAAATTATCCCCAGTTAATAGCTGTCCAAGGACTGGCCCACGGCCTCCCAGCAGGTGGGGGCGGAGCGGGAATGAGAACACAGCCAGTCCTTGCCTCTGGGCCTGTGCTTGGCTCCCTGGAGCCGCTCAGAGTGCCTCAGGCCAGCATGCCACATACCACAACTCGGCACTGGGCAAGCACAGCCCAGCATCAGATCCAAAGGGAAATGCCTTGGCGGCGTCGGTTTCCTGCTGCCACCACTGTTAATAGCCAGCACAGCTGGCCCAGCGTGAGTTGTAGGGTATGTTTCAAAGCCTTGTCCTGGATTGAGAGATCCATGTAATAGCGACTCGCCACAACCTAGGGCATTGATGGAAAGGTTGTGTCGCTTTCCCCGTAGGTCCGCTGGGCACCCAGGGCAGGCAATGATTGTTAGGATATAGATATTCAGGCCTGTCTGCAAAGGCCTGTACTCTAAGAATTTAGGTGTATTCTTATCACTTGGCTAGTGATAGAGGTATAAAAGAAAGAATCAAAATCACTGTCTGCTGGTGTAAGGGCCTTCTCTTACTGTGACAGTCTGAGGCCCTGTTCTTAGGCTAAGGCCTTTGGCTAAGCAGCAGAGGCAGCCATAAGCTGGGAAGCGAACGGTCACATCCTCACATTCCAAACTAGTCACATTGAAATAAGGTGCTATTGGGCTGTTAGGCACTATCAGGACAGGATTGTATTCCTATCACCTCCAGAGAAAGGGAAGTGCCTAGAAAATGTAAAAGGAAACTTAGTTTGATAGCATCCTGTCTGGCAAGAACTCACTTATCAATAGCTGGGATGTGAAATCCTCACTTCTGTATTGTTTTGTCATTATAGTTCCCACTTTGCTGTTGTTTGTCTGTATAATCTCTGTCTGGTTCTGTGATTGTTCCTGTCTGCTGTATAATTAATTTTGCTGGGTGTAAACTAATTGAGGTGGTGGGATATAATTGGGTACATAATCATGTTACAATATGTTAGGATTGGTTAGTTAAATTTCAGGAAAATGATTGGTTAAGGTATAGCTAAGCAGAACTCAAGTTTTACTATATAATCTGTAGTCAATGAGGAAGTGACGGGGTGTGGGTGGGGGTGGGCATGTGGGTGTGTGAGATGGGAACAGGGAATGGGGGTAAGAAAATTGGAATCCTGTTTTGCTAAAGGGGGAAATGGGAACAGGGAAAGGGAGTAAGGAAGTTGGAATCATGTTTGGCTAAGGGCAGGAATGGGAACAGGGACACAGGTGTAAGGCTTTGTGGTGTCAGAGCTGGGAAGGAGGATACTAAGGAAGGAAACTGGAATCATGCTTGCTGGAAGTTCACCCCAATAAACATCGAATTGTTTGCACCTTTGGACTTCGGGTATTGTTGCTCTCTGTTCATGCGAGAAGGACCAGGGAAGTAAGTGGGTGAAGGAATAAGCCCCCTAACAATGATCTGGAAATTCATTGCCTGTCCATTCTTCTAGCTTAACAAGCAGAGACACAGCAAACAGGCTAGGACATGCTTACAATCCTTTCTGTAAAGTCAAGGTGTCCATATGGAATACAAGATATTGACAGGAGGCCGCCCAGAAAGGAAGCTTAGAACAGGGCTCTGTGTTTTGCTAGGTCTGTTCTTTCATCTTCTCTTGACTTCCTGCTGTGCACAGAGTTTATCCAGCGTGTTGTCCTTTTCCTGACCTACAATGCAACATTGTGTACTAGATACTGCTGTGATGGGTGTCACAGAACCACCTTGGGTGGAGAGAGAGAGTAGAAATACTGCAGCAAGCGCTCATCTCTGCACCGTAACAGCTGTTTACTCTGCAACTCCCCAGTTTTCATGTATGAATTTGAGTGCAAATTTCTGTAGTGCACATGTGAATGGCCCAGGTATGTATTCTAGGGAGTCAGACAATCTAACACATTCAATCAGTACATCTACACCTATAAGATATCCCTGATCTTAACTCCTGGAAACATCAAAGTCATCTTATATAAACCATGGGCATGTTTCTAAGGAGAACTCTGCTTTAACAAAAGGCCATAGGAGGTTCCAGAGGTGAAATCAATGGTAGTTTTGCCCTTGATCTCAATTGCGATTTCATCCAATGTATTTTGTCCCAGCTGGTCACAATGGTGACAGCCCCTTCCACACAAACACCAGCCAACCAACAAAAGGAACTGAAAACAAATCAGCCTTTAAAAAAAAACTATCTAACAAGAAACCAAGAACAAACCCCAAGCAGAGTCTTGATCACCAAAGAGAGAAGAGCTTGTGATTGCATGGAGTCCTCTAGGGATGTGGCTATTGATTAGACATGGAAGGCACTCAGTTACTACAGTGATGGACAGCAGTATAAAACCCTGAGATAGAATCAATTCTGCAGTTAAGTCTCTGCCACTCCAGTATCTTCAGGCCATCCAGTGGGGCAGGATGGGCGTAGCAGAGCAACTGGGACAAGAGGACAACTCTTCATTGAATTCTGAAGAAGATCGTTCTGTCTGTGCTGAGGGAATGATGGCAAAAGAAATGACCATTAAAAGTTAATGTGTTCAAATGTAGCCTATCGTCAAATTTCCAGGGAGTTGCCATGTGGGGAGTTTAAAAACTGTATCCGTCTGTTAAGATCCATTGGGCACCAAAAACATCTGACCGTTTCTGAAAGGACCTATCTGTAAATTAATTTTAACTCTAACTCATCACCAGTTTACTTGTGAATTCTCAGGAAACCCATTCTGTGCTCGGTGGGTGAGAGCCATCAGTGTGGTGCAGATAGGCTGCATTTTCTATACATAGCAAAGAGCTGGAATCCCTGCTCTAAGGGCAATGTTCAGCCTCAGCTGTGGAGCCAGACTAGCTGCTCCATGAAGTTGTAAGATGTCCCCACACGCACCCCACCCACCCTTGCAGAGATCAAAGATTGACTGGGATTTCAGGTGACTTCTTTACCCCTAGATGGTCTCTCAGGTGCTGGGATGAAGCTCACTGGTGGAGCAGTGTGGAGGGGCAAGCCTGAACTGCCTCTGTGAGCTCTGTACCCTATAATGGAGGACTACACCCTTCAGAGAGGTCAGTCCACCAGCAGACAAAAGTGAGGCCAGCTTAGAGGGCATGATGGTCTAGGTGTCAGGACACTGGTTTGGGTCTCAGGGGAGCTGAGGTCAAGTCCTAGCTCTGCCACATACTCCCTGTGTGGCCTTGGGCCAGTCACTTAGGCCCATTTCCTCAAAGGCATGTAGGTGCCAAACTCCCACTGATTTCAGTGGAAGTTAAGAGCTGAGCCTTCGTCTGTCTGAACCTCATTCCCCATTTGTGCAATAGGAAATATTCCCTCTGCCCACCCCAGTCTGTCTCATTTATTTAGAGGGTATATTGTTCAGGGCAGGGACTGTCTCTAACTCTGAGTTCAGAGTCGAGCATATTGGGGTGTCCCTGGAATACAAACAACAGATGTGGTTGTGTTGGTGATGTGGGAGCCGGAACAGAATTCAGCTTGCTCTCCCATCTCAAATGGTTGCTTCATGCTAATGGAGTGCAAACCTTGCCCAGCTAAGCAGATGGAGTCCAAGTAGCCCCAGAGAGTGGATCTGTGGAGCAAGATGGCACTGTTTACAATCTCTCTGACTGTAAATAGCCATTGACCATTTCATGTTGCCATTTAGTGCATGGCACGTGGGCTCCATATAGTGCCTGGGGGGACTCTGCTAGCTTTGCAACTCTTTGCTTGGAATGCGTTTGACAGCCTCTGCAAGAGGTAATCGGCAGGGAGATTGTCCAGATTTTACTTAATGTGCTCTACTGTTCAATATTTCCACATAATGTGTGTTAGTTCATTGTTACATCATGTTGATTTTAACCACTGAATTGAGGTCTTTTACTGAGAGACCCTGCTGGTTTCAGTGGGGCCTGGAGTTAGAGCAGAGCAGCAAGACCTGTATGCCCTTCCCCCAGGAGCACAGATGCTGGAGCAGAGTACACATATATAGGGCTCTACCAAATTCCTGGCTGTGACATCTAGCTCTTGGAGGGGTAGGGAAGGGGCAGGACTGGGGCCACCTTAGCTGGGGTGCCATGCGCCAGGCTCCAGCTGCTAGTCCTGGCCAGGCTGGGGAGGGACTGGACTTTCTCTTCCCCTGCATGGCCACTCTTGGCGGTGGAGGGGTCAGATCGACCTCCAGATAACACCCCTGGTTGCAGGAAACTCCACTGCTGCTCTGCCTTTAGAGCTCGGCTCTTAAAGCAGCAGCTTTGAGGCTTCCTGCAGCCAGAGGAGGTTCCCAGAAGTGGGTCTGATCCGAGGGTGAGCAAACTTTTTGGCCCGAGGGCAACAATGGGGGTGCACAACTGTATGGAGAGCCGGGCAGGGAGGGCTGTGCCTTCCCAGAAAGCCTGGCCTCCACCCCCTATCTGACTCCTCCCTCTTCCTGCCCCCTTCAGAATCCCCAACCCATCCAACACCCACCCCCCACTCCTTGACCCCTGACCGCCCACTCCCAGGATCCCCCTCCTCTAACTGCCCCTCAGGACTCCGCCCCCATCCAACACCTGCCCCCCTTACCTGACTGCCATGATCCCTATCCAACTCCCCCTGCTCCCTGTCCCCTGACTGCCCCTGGGCACCCCCTGCCCTTATCCAACCCCGCCCCTCCCCCTTACCATGCTGGAGCCAGCCAAGCGGACAGCGGGGGAGGGGCCGGGGGCTAGCCTCCCTGCCCGGGAGCTCAGGGGCCGGGCAGGACGGTCCTGCGGGCCGGATGTGGCCCGCAGGCCGTAGTTTGCCCACCTCTGATCTGATCTCTCCTGTGCTGCTGGGAGTGCCCCAGCCGGGGGCTCCTAGCTGCTAGTCCCAGCTGGGCTGGGGAGGGACAGGACTTCTTCTCATGCACTGCTGCTGTCAGTGGGGGGAGATCAGACCTACCTCTGGATACCTCCTCTGGCTACAGGAAGCTCCAGAGCTGCTGCGGTGCAGAAGTTAGGGGGGCAATCCCACGACCCCCACCCCCAACAGCTTTGTGACACGCCCTCCTCCATGACCTTCTTACAACATCTGCAATTTCACAGTATAAACATCTGAAAACATGAAAGTGACTTATTTTCAAACCTTAGGGCTTGCCACTATATCTATGTAGCCTTGCTCCAAACACAAACATTCCTTCCAGCCATGGGGCAGTCACTAAGGCAACTTCACATTATGTCACAGCTAGTGACATGTTCCCTATAGTTATTGACAGGGCAGATATTTCATAGAATCATAGAATATCAGGGTTGGAAGGGACCTCAGAAGGTCATCTAGTCCAACCCCCTGCTCAAAATTGACCAAAATGGACCCTGCCATCTGTCCTCATGCCCCCATTGAGTCGAATCCAGTGGGGGAATGATGGGGGGCGAACAAAGATCAATGCCTGCCATACCCCACCTGCACAGGCCCACGGGATGGGGTTACAGGATCTGCTATGTCACATCAGTGCTAATGTCATTGTCAAGAGCCCCACGTGAGTGTGGTTCCTCTTCAAAGCCGTGAGTACACCGTGACATGCAGGGCCACGTTCAGCTCTGTTCCTAGCATAGGTCACAGTAACTCCATCGCCTCTACGCTAATGAGTGAGATTTGAATTTGGCCCTAAGTGGGATCATTTCTATAAATCCAGACAGTTCCTAGTGGCTTTGTCAGGTGGTTTTTCCTGGATGTTAAAACTCTCTTTACCTCCCGCTCTTGCTGCTTTCAGCCTGTACTGAGATAGACAGGCCACTCCCCTCCCCCATCACCACTGCCACTGGGCCTGTCCATCACAACTGTGACCCTGCTCATCTTGGAGCTCTCTGCATTGCAAAAAGGCAGAGACCCCTCCTGAAGAACCTGCTGGGGGGGGCTGCTCTCTCTTCAGAGTTAATGGGGTAGCAAAAATCTTGAGGCAGCATGTTGCAAATTGTTCTATAAGCCTTTCAGGATGTCTCTGCTCGCCCAGCTGTGCACAGGAGAAGCACACTTCCAGCCAGTGATAAGCTGCCAAAATCTTAACAACCGGTTCCCTATAAAAAGTTCTGATTTAAGGGATGTGCCCCGTATGTATTTTTTGTACCAACAGGGTTACCATACGTCCGTATTTTCCCAGGGAGGAATTTTTAAAAATTTTTAAATTTTAAATTTTTTAAATTTTTAAAAATTAAAAATTCCTCCCGGACGGCAATTTAAGAACCAAAAAGCCTGACCTGTCCAGGAAAATACGGATGTATGTTAACCCTGCCTAAAGTTCTTTTTTAAAAAGATGGGCCTGAACTAGAAATGAGCTCCGTTTCACATGTGTGGGTCCCCGCCACTCTCTGGGAGTGTGCTAGGGTGACCAGATGTCCCGATTTTATAGGGACAGTCCCAATTTTGGGGTCTTTTTCTTATATAGGCTCCTATTACCCCCAACCCCGTGTCCTGATTTTTCACACTTTCTGTCTGGTCACCCTAGGGTGTGCACATGTGTGGGTCCCAGCTGCTCCATGCCCCCCTCATTGAAGCAGGTGTGCAGGGTTACTGCCCTGGGAACTGCAGGGCACCAGTGGACGTGGGGCCAGCTGCAGACAGGCATGGGGCAGGGCTATCTGGAAGCAGGGAGTGCAAGGCTGGCTGCGGGCAGGGCAGGGCAGGGGGTGCGGAGCTGGCTGGAGACAGGAGGGTGCAGGGTTGGCTGGAGTCAGGGCAGGTGCTGAGTGGAGGTAGGGGCTGGCTGCAGGCAGGGAAGGGGGGTGCAGGGCTGGCTGGAGACGGGCTGGCTGCGGGCAGGGCAGGGGGTGCAGCAGGGGCTGGCTGCGGGCAGGGCAGGGGGTGCGGGCAGGGGGTGGCTGGGGGCGGGGGCTGGCTGCGGGCAGGGTGGTGGGCGTTCACGGGGAGAGCGGCTCGGAGCAGCAGGATGCAGCCCAGGCCCAGCAGAGCAGCCGGGGACCCGCCAGGCAGCAGCGGGAGCCCCAGGGCCAGGGGTCGGGGGAGCAGCAGCAGCAACAGTGCTCGTGCCCCCGGCCAGGTGGCAGCCCACATGGCTCCCACAGCGCAGTGCTCCCGGCGGCCAGAGGAGAAAATACGTCACTTCCCAGCTGGAGCCCATCGAAGCCTCAGCGCCCCCTGCAGGGAAGCGGGTTAACAACCGGTTCTAAAACTGCTTCAAAATTTAACCACCGGCTCCAGTTCACCACTGCTTCCAGCCCAGCCCAGCCCAGCCCTGGTGCACAATGCACTTACAGAGCTGTGTAAATGGCCACGTAATTCCCCATTGAATGAGACTGGCAGCAAAAACGGCTCCCAACCCTCCACTTTAATGAAGAGAAAATAGCTAAACCTCTCACCTGCATTCTTGTGAAGGAATCTTTCTAAATGTGACAGGCACAGGGAGGCCTGCCTGAGTCTGCAGACAGCCTGGGTCAGTGGGGAGGTGGGCTTTGCCCCCTTCATCTGTGCAATGCCTGGGACAGGCAAAGGGAGCATGGCCATTGCCCGCCAGGGCACTGCTTCTCATGTTAGCAGAAGCACTGAGCCCACGTGATTCCCCGTTGGTGGATGCGAGGGCAGCTATCGTGGCATTCCAGCTCTCATAATTTAGCCCCAGTGCTGGAATTCCAGGCCTTGCTGGAGCCTGTCTCTTCGTGACAGCTGGGCCAGGCATGGGGTGAGAGGGGTGAAGGATTCCCTGGAGCTGCAAGAGCAGCAGAGGCAGGGCTGGGGGTGAGTGATGAACTGATGTGGAGGCTTCGCATGGGGAGCATGGAATTCACTAGCTGGAATTTGGGGGAGAAGCTGGAAGCTCTGCACAGTTAGGTGGCATCTTACACCAATGTGTGTATTGTGATCTCAGCTGGGGTCTGGTGAGAGCTGCAGTGGGGCTGGAATTACCTCGCTCTGTGCACTTGGGAGACTTAGACGCCAGCAGCTGCTCGCGTGTTGGGGGAGCAGGGGAAGTTCAAACATGGCAAGGCAGAGCAAAGCCTCTATGTAATCTATTTTTCAATTATTTTGGGACCAATCTTGTGGTCTTTGAATTTTTGAGCCTGGCCACACTGAATAAGCCAGGAAAGGTGGTGGCAGCAGTCACTGAGGCCTACAACTTGGAGAGTCAGGGGAGATTGGACGTTTATATAGGGAACGAGACTTCCAGTCCTAGAATAGTTAATGGTGAGAGGCCAAGCCCCCAGTCAGAGCTGTGACTCCAGCATGTGCAGTATCCCTTTGCCTCACTAGGAGCCCAAGGCACGTACTAAGGGTCAGTAATACATACCTTTGCCTCTCCTAGTGCAGCTGAGCAGCATTGCCTTGTCTGGGAGCTGATTGACTTGTACTCGGAGAAAGCATTTTTTGATGGCTGTATTTTATCCTGGAGATTTCAGCATGTCAGTGAGCCTTTGAGGGCCAATCCTGTCTAACCTGAGTCATCTCTTCCGTCTGCCTGGGTACTGTAGTCTCTTAGTGCATCAAAATGGGCCGTGCAATGACCAAACGCTGCTATACTGAGAGCTATGCTGGCTATCTGCCTGGCGCCTGAGAGCCATGCCCCGTCATGTACTTTCACATAGGGCCCAGTCCAGATCTGCTCCTTTCAGGGAAAACCTACATTGGCTTCAGTGGGAGTTTTGCCTGAGTAAGAAGTGCCAGTTCAGAGCTATAATTTTTCACAGAAGAAATTAATACACTCTGCTCTCCTTCCATGGAACAGCCTCACCCAGTTGAGGGGATACTGGACTGGGAGTCAGGAGACCTGGGTTCTGTTCCCTGCTCTGCTACTACTACTACTGGGCTGGTCACCTTGCAACTTGCATCTCCCTCTGCCTCAGTTTCCCTATCTGTGTAGTGAATGCTCCTTGCCTCCTCTATAAGGTACTTAGGGAGCGGGGTATTTACTCATGCACTTATCTCCTTGGCGGGATGAACAGAAGTTAGTGGAGTTCCGTAGCCATTCAGTCCCAGTAGCCAGCCAGTCTTGGCTTCACCCTGCAGAAACAGAGGGGCAGCCCATAGCTATGTGTTCAGATGCGAAGGCTATACATGTTCTTAGGACATCTTTGTACATGTTCCTCTTGGGGTTTCTATGTCGAACTAGGTGTTTTTTAGCACTAACTTATCCATGCTGCAGAGGGAATAAAAGTAACTTGGCTTCTTAAAATCTAGGAAATTTGCTAACTATATGGTTTAGTAAATTTGCTAAATTTACCATTCAAGTCTGTTTAAAAATCCTGTTTCTTAGGCCAGAGAGTCCTACTCCTGTAGATCCAACCTGGGCAGATGGACATGAGTTGTGGCTGACTCATGAGCATTTTGTTAGTTTTGATATGGAAACCTTTTGAAAATGTGAGGCTAGGTCCGTGTACAAAGCCAGCTCTTGAGTCTGCCCCGGGGCTGCTTATGATATCTCAGTCACATGATGAGCAGACCCTGTCAATCATGCTCTGCAGTTAATAAAACACATCCCTCTGCCTTGGCGTCGTCTCGTTTTGGCAGTAGGATAAATGGAACGGACAGCGTTATGAGCTGACATCCAGTCCCCCTCTTCTCCTTGCCTCCTTCCATAGTGCTGGACCCTTAGAGCTGCTGGGTGGGGCTGGGTTACGTTAACTCTGCTTCAGTTAGACCTAGGCTGCGAAGAATTCCCATTTAAAAAAAGTTAATGGATAACATCAATATGAATTCCAAGAATATTTTTTCTATCAAGTTAAAAGTGAATTGGAACATACCAAAATAAACAAACCAAAATAGTGCTTGGTCTGGTCTAGGCACTGTTTCTCTCTTGGTATAATTATGGTGGTTAGGAATGTGGGGGTTTTTAACAAGTATAGTTAGGCTAGTCTAAGCTGTAGTGTGGATGAATTCACACGGATCTACAGATGCCTTTTACTGGTGTAGCTTATTTTCCCTTCCCCCTATAGGAATGAACTTTACTAGTATAAGCACATTTGTAGTAGTATCAATGCATCTATGCAAGAAGGGTTCTACCACTTTGATCATAGCAGTACCTCCTTTGTGTGTAGACTTGTCTGCATGCAGAGTTGCATGGTGTGATTTTTAAACCAGTGCAAAAGACCATGTAAATGCTCATATTTAAATTTAAATCTGGTTTATTTGAATTTAGCATAAATTGGCTAGGAATTGTTGTTTGAACTGAGTATGCCACCCTTAAACATGAATAAGAGCATCAACGCAGAGGTTTGACTGAACAAGTGCAACTGTCTTATGTAGACAAAACTTAAGATTTGCTATATTTGCCCCCTACTCATTAGATGCCTGAGAATTTCAGTGCAGGACTGCCTATTGTGATGTCATTACCAGAACTGGTCAAAAAAAATAGTCCAAACTTTTTTGGTGCAAAATTCAGTTTCTGCACCACTGGAACATTTCATAAATCCATGTTGATTTTTGCCGAATAGTTTTAGTTTAAAAAAAAGTACGAATTCTGGAAAAATCAAAAAGTTTAGTTATTTTGCTCAAAATTATCTTTCGTTTCAAAATTTCCCTTGGTTTTATTTTTTAAATTAAAAACATTTTAAAATGCTCAAAATCAAAATGATTTTTTTTCTATTTTGTGATTTGCCCCCCCAAAAACCTTTATTTTCAGTTTGACCTGAAACAACAATTGTTTTCAGAATTGCAAGTGAACTGAAAAATCTGTTTTTCACCCAGCTCTGGCTGCTGGCCTGCTCCAGTCCTGCAGAAAAAGCAGAGTCAAGATCTAATATTGCTAAGGTTGAAAATCAGAAAATGTCCTGCGGTGATTTCAGCACATTATATGGGATCCATTGCCAAGGTGGGTCATGCCAATGTCACCAGACAGGGCTGTAGCAGGGTTTACAGGTGTCATGCTTACCTAGCTGTTTTGTCCTACCAAGATACTTACTAAAAGCTGCAATGCTAATTGTGGGGAATTCTGAGTGCTGTTATAGTGGAATCAGATGTTCCTAACATGTTCCAGTTAGGTAGTATGCAACAGCCTTGACCACCAGGAGCCAGCATGCTCAGAAAGTGTCACCAACTACAAGAAGGGAGAGGCACGGGGACTGCTAGTTGTGTGATGATTGTGGATGTGATGTCTTGCTGCTATGGGGGTTGGCTGCAGTGCAGCGGTTTCTCCAGACCGCATTTCTAATCTCCACTGAGGAATCTTGTCTCCTCAAGTAGGCCCTGGTCCAAAGTCCCCTGAAATGAATAGGAACCCTTTGCCATTGAATCAGGCCCTGAGCTTCCCCAAGGCCCTGCTGCACTAGGAAGAGCCAGGTTTGGAAACAGTAGAACTCAGCCAGGGGTTGTGGGTTTGGGAATCTTTTTGGCCCTGTCTCCTGTGGTGACTGAACTGTCCCAAAACTTGGGAGTCATGCCCTGGTTGGAGAGCTCTGATTGAGGCCTCTGGCTGTTGCAGTCATGGCATTGCAGGCAGACATAGACAGACAAAAGCAGAGAGGTGCCTTCCCAGCTGCCTTAAGTTACATTGTGGTCACTAGCAGATAGTGTAATTTACCCATGGAGGGAGCAGCAGGGCAGGATCGAATCAGGAAAAGCAACTACTGTGGTTTTGTAAGCAAGCACTCTATCCTGCCCCTTCCTTCTCCTAACTCATAAACAATTCTGCCTTTCCACACCTCCACATCTGAGTTGTAGGCATTGACCAGCAGCCCCCCCGCGCTCTGCCCATTGGTGCCCCCCTGCATATACTCGAAGTACTCACATAGCTGCAGATGCACCATCTGTTGTTAACCATGGAAATGTTTTCTTGTTAATTTGGGCTGGAGGGAGAAAGCGAGAGTCACCACCATCCTGATTAAAACCCCATCCTCCCAGGTCTCTCGACCTCCCTACCTCCTGCCCACAGTAACGCTACCCCTCCCCTCAGGCCTGGTGGGGAGGTGGGGGAACCTCGGGGCGGGGGGGGAGTTGGTGTCACAAGATGCATGGCTGAGGTGGGTCACTCACATGTTCACCATCTCAACGGAAGCAATAAAAATAGCTTGTGCTGGCTCCTTCCCAGCCTCTCCCCTGGCCCTTGGAGCGGCTTCCCAGCTCAGACGTTACCTGCCCCTCCTGGACTCTGAGCCTTGGGGCCATTCCTTGGGACCCACTTGCTGCAGGCCTCCCCCGCTGAGCCCCCCAGCACACCCTCTGCAGGCTGAGCTGCTGCCTTTCCCTACCAGTACTAACCCCTGTGTTCTTAGCATAGTGGTGGGAGCAGGGGGCAGACAGCTAATTGAGCCATTGCTTGTGCTGTGAGTCGTTTGGTGGCCAGCTTCTGCTCCCCAGCTCTGGCCCAGTCACAAACTCTGAAAAGTGGCGCTGGCAGTGATGGAGAGATCTGCCACCCCTCACCACTGTGGGTCTTCCCTCTGCACGGGAGAGCACTAATGGGCACCCTGGCTCGCTCTCAGGGGGGTGGCTGAGGCTTGGGGCAGGTGGAGGCTGATGGAGCTGTGGTTGGTGTCAGGGAGCACTGGCAGGGCATGGTGAGGGGAGCTCACCCTGTCACTGACTGTAGTGCCCCATTGGTGTAACAAATCAAACAAACACACACCTGCAACTGGGCGGTTGTCCCTGTGCATTGGAGCCAGGCAGGACTTCATAGCAGCCAGGAGGCTAGACTGACCTGCGCAGACCTGCTGGGTGACCTTGGACTAGTTAGTTCACCTGTCTGTGCCGCCACACCCTGGGTGTTCTCTGGACAAATTTTTTGGTGGACTCAGCGTATGGCCACCAACTCTTGCTGGTGGCTGCTCTCACACTTCTTCCTAAAATACGTAATCAGCTTTAGGAAAAACAAATAAATACACACATCCAAATCATTATTTATTTATTGCTAGCTGGTAAGTCTCTTGTCAAAAGTGATATTAACAAACATATAAGTATCACTTTTCACAGCAGATTTACTCAGCCCTGCCAAGCCTGGGAACAAATTAAGCCCTGCATGGGGAGTTGGGAAAGGCAACAGGGGCCAGGGGCAATGGAGGTTAGTGGGTGAAGGGCTGAGGAGGCAGCCAGGGCCTGGAGCCCAAAGCCTGAGCCCCACTGCCACTGGGAAGGTGGGGAATTCACTGGCTGCCTGCTCCTCCAGTGTGTTGCCCCAGGTGTCTCCAAAGGGGGACAGGACCCAACCCTGCTGGCAGCCCCAGCAATCAACACGAAGGTGGTGCATCTGGGAGCGACAGGGAGGGTTTGCTATATTGCACCCCCCACACACACACCCCAGGAGACTGTGACTGCAAGAAAAGCCCCTGAGGGCTGCATGCTGCCATGATGGCCATATTTGAGAAACTCTGTCCTGTAAGCCCTGTTGGGGTGGGATGGCCCCTCACTGTGTACCTGGGCAGCACCCAGCATAATGGGACCCCAATCTCAGGTGGGGCCTCAAGGCCCTACCGTAATGCAACAGGCATGGCTAGCGACTGTGCTGCTGATGCAAGAGGCAGAATCGCATCCAGCCCAGTCTCCTGTAGCTGGGAGGGTTCATGCTGCTAAAATACTCCCAGCATTGTTATACAGAAAGCAAGACAATGCTCATTAAGGCATACTGTTCAATCTGCAGCACAGGGTGATAATCACTATTATTAGGCAGTCACTGTTTATTACTTAGTGGTCTTGCTGTGTATTATTTTCTACATTAAAGGGAAACTGTCATGATACATCTTATGCAGTTTAACAAGCCACGCTAACAAAACCTTCCCTAGCAGAGCCTGTGGGCCCAATTGGCAAGGGGCTGAGCACTCACAGCTCCTATCCCCAGGAGCTCAGTACCTCTGAAACATCAGCCATTTAGCTCTAGTTCACAGAAGAAAGTGCTGCTCGCAGCAGGTTCAGAGTTGAGGTGGGAGAGAGAAATTCCTCCTAAAATGACAGAGAACAGAAATGGCTCGCTGCAGTTCAACACAGACCTGCTTCACCTAGGCAGAGTTTGTCACTGTTAGGATTACAGAGGGCCTGGAGGCTTTTATTGTGTTGGGTGTTGCACAGACACAAAGCAAGAGACTCCCTGCCTCAAAGAGCTCACACTCTAAACACACAAACTGTGGGAGAGGCAGGGCGGTGAAGTGACTTGCCCAAGGTCAACCAGCAAGTCAGTGGCAGAGCTGGGAAAAGAACCCTGCTCTGAGTCCCAAGACAGCATCCTGCCTGCTGGCCCATGCTGCTTCCTGAAGATAAATTGCTTTTCTTCCTGTGTAACTTACACTGACTGTAACATACATGGCCAAGCTGTGATGAAGCTACTGCTCTGGCATGTTGGAGAGGGGTTTGGCGCAGTGCTGTGGCAGACCACTTGGGAGGCTAGTTTGAGCCAAGTTTGGTAGAAGAGGTGCATGGATTTTGTGCCATTGTAATAAGTGAGGTCACTTTGCTGTCTTGTGGGCCGTAAATCCAGATACACACCCAGCAAGAGGACCACGCTCTCTTATTGGCACAGCTCCAGCAGCTGCTTCCCACACTGCAACAGCTTGTGCTTGGCTGACTGATTCCACCAGCCTTGCTGGTGTGTTTGGGTGACAGCTTTATGTTGGTCTTAAATGGACATAACATCCCAGGCAGGCCAAGGAGTTTGGAGCTGTGCCCATTTGTATGCTGCTGCCTAATTCACCAGCCTCACATGAGAAAATGGGCCAATAAATCACCTGTTTTCCCCACCTGTAACTCTGCCATAGTAACTGCTCACATAAAAATGGACAAAGCATAAAACTTACCACTGTGTCCTGATTACAACAGGCCTCAGGTCTACCCACCTACTAGCATGCGGAGGCCTCTGTTCTACATGGATCACACAAAGGTACCTCTTGGGCTCTGATTTTGGCCATCCCTGTTGTATTGCACCCTCCCACTAGTCTGGACTTGCCAAAACACCTGCAGCTGCCCATGTGGCAAGGCATGTGCATGGACTGAGGGCAGGATGTGGCCCAAGCTGCCACCACATTCAAGTAGCATTATTGGCAAGATTGCTTTTCCCAATAGCAGGTCCCAGCTGAACTACACGCCGGTATAGGACCCAGGTGATTCACCTCCAAGTCTATCTGGGTCATACCTGAGCACATCCCAAACATTAACTAGTTTATCCTCCCATTCTTCAGAGAGGGAATGGAGACAGAGTGAAATGACTGGCCCAAGGTCACGTGGGAGCCTGGGGCTGTGAACAGAACCCGGAATTGCTTCGTCCTCATCTGGTGACTTCCCTAAGCTCCCCTTCCTCTAACTACGGTAGTTTGAGATTTAATGTCTGTTCCCCAGCTTGCTGCTGTTGTACTATAGAGCAGCGATTGGAGGGCGACGTTCGTAAACGGTGAAGAACAAGAACGGCCATACTCGGTCAGACCAAAGGTCCATCTAGCCCAGTATCCTGTTTTCCGACAGTGGCCAATGCCAGGTGCCCCAGAGGGAATGACAGAGCAGGTATCATCATGTGATCCATCCTCGATCGCCCATGCCCAGCTTCTGGCAAACAGAGGCTAGGAACACCATCCCCGCCCATCCTGGCTTATAGCCATTGATGGACCTATGCTCCATGAATTTCTCTAGTTCTTTTTGTAACCCTGTTATAGTCTTGGCCTTCACAACATCCTCTGGCAAGGCGTTTCACTGGTTGACTGTGCGTTGGGTGAAAAAATACTTCCTTTTGTTTGTTTTAAACCTGTTGCCTATTAATTTCATTTGGTGACCCCCTAGTTCTTGTGTTCTGAGAAGGAGTAAATAACACTTCCTTATTTACTTTCTCCACACCAGTCATAATTTTATAGACCTCTATCATATCCCCTGTTAGTCGTCTTTTTTCCAAGCTGAAAAGTCCCAGTCTTATTAATCTCTCCTCATACAGCAGCCGTTCCATACCCCCTAATAATTTGTGGTGCCCTTTTCTGAACCTTTTCCAGTTCCAGTATATCTTTTTTGAGATGGGTGACCATATCTACACGCGGTATTCAAGATGTGGATTTACCATGGATTTATTTAGAGGCAATATGATATTTTCTGTCTTATTATCTATCCCTTTCTTAATGATTCCCAACATTCTGTTCACATTTTTGACTGCCGCTGCACAGTGAGTGGATGTTTTCAGAGAACTATCCACAATGACTCCAAGATCTCTTTCTTGAGTGGTAACAGCTAATTTAGACCCCATCATTTTATATGTATAGTTGGAATTATGTTTTCCAATGTGCATTACTTTGCATTGATCAACATTGAATTTCATCTGCCATTTTTATTTGAGCATAAGCTTTTAGTTTATGCGCAAATAAATTTGTTAGTCTCTAAAGTGCCACAAGTCCTCCTTTTCTTTTTGCGAATACAGACTAATACAGCTGCTACTCTGAAATCTGCCATTTTGTTGCCCGGTCACCCAGTTTTGAGAGATCCTTTTATAGCTCTTCACAGTCTGCCTGGGTCTTAACTATCTTGAGGAGTTTTATATCATCTGCAAATTTTGCCACCTCACTGTTTACCCCTTTTTCCAGATCATTTATGAATATGTTGAATAGCATTTGTCCCAGTACAGACCTCTGGGGGACGCTGTTAGTATATAGGTCTGTTTGTTAGCCTGGGATAGAATTTTGGGTTTGACTTTTTGATACTCTTATAATAATATGTGTAAACAAGGGACAAAGTCACTGTGATGTTGCTTCTGGCTAGTCAGGTGGATTTGTTAGTACATTGGGGATTGGTCCTGCTTTGAGCAGGGGGTTGGACTAGATGACCTCCTGAGGTCCCGTCCAACCCTGATATTCTATGATTCTATGTATGGGAACAGATAAGAGCAGTTAAAGTGTTACTCAGAGCACACTTTAAGATTGCCTGAACCCCTACCTCAAGGCAAAATCAAGCAACCAGTCTGGGGGGTCAAAGGGGCTTGCAGGTGAGTGGGTATAAAACACTAAAAGACCAAAGAAATGCCAACCGGAGCACAGTCTCACTCCTTACGCCTCCCATGGGATACAAAATGGGTGGGATGAGGACCCCAGGCCCAAAATGAAACATGACCCTAAATTGTAAGGGGTGGGACTGTGAATGTGCACTGCAGGTATATTTGGACCTGCTACGGAGGAGTTGGGAATGGGGACAAAGGCAAGGCTCTGTGGCTTCAGAGCCGGGAATGGAACACTGTAGAGCTATGGACATGTTTGCTTGAAACTAACCCCAGAAACATTGCATTGTCTGCACTTTGGACTTCTGGTCTTTTGCTGCTTGCTGTCTGCGTGACAAGAACCAGGGAAGTGGGAGGGTTGAGGGAAAGCCCTCTAACAGACACCACTATTTACCTCTCTCCATTTTGAAAACTGACCATTTATTCCTACCTAACAGTTGAACCGGGCAGGCATGTGTAGTGGAGAGCAGAGAGACACACCCGCTCATCCCCAATAGGTGTGCATCACCAGGGGTAGCGTGTGTGTCTCTGGGATTTGCACTGTAGCGTGAACTTTCACACATGCTCAGACACCCTTCAACACTCCCCCTCCTCTCCCAAAACCACAACACCCCTACAATGCCCAGCCCACACTGCTAAGTTCCAGCTGAATTACTCCAGCTCTCGGCATGACTAGGGTGACCATATTTCCCAAAGGGAAAGATGGGACACCACATGGGCCTGGCCTGATCCCCCCCGCCTTGCCCGAGCCCTCTTACCCTGCTTATGGGGCTGACCCCTGCCACTCGTCCAAGGTCCTTCTCCCCACGCAGGGGTGGCTCTGGTCACTCTAACCCTGCTGGCTTCCCACGCAAGGCTGCCGCTGGTTGCTCGCACCCTGCCAGCCCCCCTGCGACAGAGTCCTGCTGTCCCCCTTGTGGGGCTGATGCTCTGCTTGCAGCTGCACGTTCCTCCGACCCCACCCCACTTTTTCTTTCTTTTCTTTTCTTTTTTCTTTTTTTTGGACAAAAGTGGGTATTTGTCCCATTTGCTCTTGAGAACTGATCAAGTTGGCAAGAGCAAATGAGACAAATGCTCACATTTGCCAAAAAAGTAGGGATGGCCAGGACAGGGCTTAAAAAAGGGAACTGTCCCGGCCAAAACGAGCCCTATGGTCACCCTAGGCATGAGCCATCAGAGACTCTCTGATGAATAGGGTTTCCCTAGTGTTTTTTGTCACCAGCAAGGACAATGGGTTTGCAGTTTTCAAACCATTTGCTTTAGCTTTGGAATCCCCTCTTGACAAAGGCCTAGGCTATGCTTGGGGGGGTTGAACTAAGATACGCAACTTCAGCTACGCTATTCACATAGCTGAAGTCGAAGTATCTTAGTTCGACTTACCTGGCCATCCTCATGGCGGCGAGTCGACCGCGGCGACACCAGGTACTCCGCCTGCCGAGGTGGAGTACAGGCGTCGATTCGGGGATCGATTTATCTAGATGAGACGTGTTAAACTGGTCCCCGATAGATCGAAGACGTACCCTAAGAATCTGGGGGAGGAGGAAAGGGAGGTTATCCATCTTCATGTTAACCCCAGGGCTAGGTATCTGCCCACATGCTTGATAACATGTAACATATGGAACAATACCAGGCCCTGGGAGCCTCAAAGCGATTGAATTCCGTGAGTTAAAGTGCCAGACATTGAGACGCCCACCAGGCTGCTAGTTGCAGCACCCTAACCCAGCGCTATGCTGCAATGGCAGAGCGCTGAGCAGCCTGGAGGCTGCTGTAATCTGTAACCCGGGGGGGCCCTTTGAGAACAGCCAGCGTGCAGTGGTGCTTTGGGGCACCAGAGGAGCTCTGTGAGCTGAGGGCTCTCTCACACCTGGGCAATTTTCAGCTGGTGAGATCTGGCCAGCTTCCCGCCCCTTGGTGCTGCTGGAGTGACTCACAGGGGCCGGAGGATCTGACTTGGAGGGGGGGATTTGGCCAGTGTTGTTACACGGCCTAGAACAGTGTTTTCTACATCTCAAAGTACTGTCCCTTCCTCCTCACCCACCCCCATCTCTCTCTCTCTCTCTCTCTCTCTCTCTCTCATTTGTGTGCATCTCTTCAGCCTTTCTCATCGCCTGGGAAAGATGTAAACAAAACTACTTCTAGACCTTTTGCAGACTGCCTCATGCATAATTTAGAGAGACTTTTTATACTATTGAATTCCTTGGAAAATCAGACCTCTCCCTCCACCACCTTCATTTTCAGTAAGCATCTCCACGGCAGCTGAATCATAACCTCATTGGTGGGTCAGTGGGACCAGAATCCAGATGCACTGGAACCTGCTGTCAGTTACATTTCTCCTCACACCCGAGGTACCCCAATTTTGGGATGCACAGGCCACTTGCTAGGCACCTGAGGCACCCATGGGATGGGTATAAAATGGAACAGATGGCAAAGGCTTTCCTTTCTAAGGCCGGGTCCCCAGAGACTACTGCTCTCGAGGTACATTGTTCCAGCCCCTTGCCTCACAAAGGCTGCTGGAGTGTTGCATGCTGGGAACTGTCTGTAGTCTCTGCAGGCTGTACCTCTGTAATAAGGGCAAAGAGGGGGCTGCAGCCTGCTTGTAACAACTCCTTGGGTTGCCTCCCTTTGCCCCCGTCAGCCTCGTTTCAAGGAGGCAGTGTTTGGCTGGAGCACTAGTATGGCTAAGTGGAACAGAGACTGTCGGCAAGCTCCTGTGATGGGGGGACAGTCTTGCTTTGCCCCAAGCAGGAGTCGCCAGATGCTACCTTGGCTGCAGGGGTTGACCCTGAGCAGCTGCTTTGATACATCAGGGCAAAGTAGAAGTATTATGGGCTGGAGGGATTTTGCTTTTGGTAGTGGGCAAAGTTCAGAGAGGAGCATTAAAACCCCTCAGAGGCAGGAGGGATTGGCTCACAAGGAGAGCTGAGAAGAGCTAAGTGTCATGTGGTTAAACAATGACTTATAGGGCTACAGCTGCAGTCTGCAGATACCATGCAAATGCCAAAGAGAGAGGGGGGTCATTTCGAGGAGTGCATGGGGACAGGAGTCCTGGGAGGACGTTAAGGAAGGTAAGGTGTAGGGCCTGGTCACAGGAGCCAATGGGGGTGTTTCTATTTAACTCAATGGGCTTGGATCTGGCCCCAAATGAGGCTGTGAGTGGTGCTAGGTGCTGGTATTGTTCCCCAGCAGAAGTGGGAGAAGGTCCTTGGCTTGGGGAATGCTGCGTAAGGAACAGCCCTGTGCTGGGGAGAGGGGGGACTAGGTGGGACTCACCAGCCATCTGGAACTCTAGGTGCTGATTCTAGGTGCTCTACGAGTCCAGATGTTCGGGTTACTGGGGTTGTTCGGGGCATAGCTCTGTCTGCTTGTGCAATGCCATTGAGGTGGATGCATGGATTATTTTAAAGTATGCCTCCCCATATTGGTTCTGGTTTCATTGGCATTCTGAGCTATTAGCCTGCGTGGCCTGCCCAATAAAATCAGGGAGGTGGCTGTGCCGCGGTGACAGGAAAGGGCAGGCTAAAATCAGAAGCAGGGTTTAGGTGACTGGCCACATTTCTTTGTGCTCCTGTGGCAGGTGATGAGTTAAGGGCAGAGACAAGAATTGTCTGCTGAGGGAAGAGACCATTTGACACAGTCAGTGATCCTAACCAGGAGTGAGTACCCAGCCAATGCAACTAGCAGCGTGTGAGGCATGAAGAAAGAAGCCTTATGTTTTAAGGGAGAGTAGCCGGAGGCCAGAGATGGTGCTAGGGTGGCATGTTAGTGCTCTGGCTGTTTGCAAGGCAAATGGTGATGCTGAACTGCAAGTCAACGTGCAAACAGTGTTAAGCCTGGGTTTTCTGTGCTCCTTTCTTCCCACTCCCAGCATGGCTGGAGCCTTTGCTTCGGCACAGAGGGAAGACATTGCTTACCATTTCCTCGCTTCCCACTCTCTGCTTCACTGGCTGTAACAACAATGCGTGGTCCTGTGACAACACAAGCCCTGTGTGTGTTTGTGGTGTCTTCTTCTGGGACCTCACAGGGACCCAGGAAGAACCAAGAGCCTGTGCCAGAGAGGGGAAGGAGGGGCTAAGGTGCTGCGTCTCCAGGTTTGGGGAACTCCTCAAATCAAGGCACCAAGACTCGGTAGTTCTATTCCATTCCATTATAGGTACTTATACCACACTCCTCACCAGAGTCTCTGAGCACCTTCAAGCAGGGCATTAAGTGACAAGTCTAACATCTGTCCTGTGTGTGTTCTCTCATTCTCTCCCCAGAAGAGGAGTGTATGCCGGGGAATGTTGTCTTGTGGATTATATATACCATATATAAATAATATACACACATGCAGAGAGATTGATCTGTATTTGTGTCAGAGAAGGGCTTGCACTTGAAGTGATAGGTGGGGAGGTTTGGGGTGCTCCTTAGGTCCTGGAAGAATTAATTCCACAGCCTTGGACCAGCCCCAGAGAAAATTCTGTTTCTCACACAGACAAGCTTTGCTCTTATTGTTGTGAGTTCTTTTGTGACAGAGGAGCAGACCTGTCAACCATGTTCTTTGGCTTGGAGCATTAGATGGCCTTTTAGATACTTTGTGCCCAGGCCATGGAGTGCCTTGAAGATAAAACTGGGACTTTGAGCTTGTAGACAGTGGAGGACAGGTCTGATGTGCTCTCAGTAGCCTGTCTTGCCGGGGAGAGGCGCTGTGGCATTCTGTACTAGCTGGAGTTTCCTAAGTACTGAAGGTAGATCATGCCCAGGTATATCACACTGCTGTAGTGCAACTGAGAGGTGACGAAGGCATGTATAACTGAGGCTAGGATGAGACCGAGTCTCCTAGCCCATCGGAGATGATAAAAAGCATTAGTTGCAGATGCTGCTACATGAGAACTCTTTGTCAGTGAGGAATCCATGAGTGCTCCTCAACCAGGGCACCAGGATGGGGGAAGGGCAGGGGGCCATGGCCCATCCATGTTTTGTCAGGGGGCCCGTCTCTCTCCTGCCCCCTCACCAGCCAGGCCAGCAGCTGGAGCCCAGACAGTTGTGGGGCACCATGTCATGGACCCTTCACCTGCCTCGGGTGTGGGGGTCGAGAGCAGCCCCTGTCCCTTGGCCCTCCCCCCGCCCAGGGCAGGAGGGTCTGCGGTGCCCCACAGCTGCCTGTGCCTGACTCTTACCTGGACCCAAGTCCAGCTTGGGGGCCACAGCCCAGCCAGGGTTAGAGCCGCGCAGGCAGCTGTGGGGAGCTGCGCTTTGGACCCTCCACCTGCCCTGGGCTGGAGTCCAGGGGGCAGGGATACGGGCCAAGGGCTGCTCTCAACCCCCCTCACCCTGGGCAGGTGGAGGGTCTGTGGCTCCCAGCCTGCTCTGGCTTGGCTGGGGGTGGGGCCTCAGGCAGAAGAGGAGGGGCGGGGGCTGTGGTCCCTGACCTCCCCACTTTTGGGCAGGCTCTGTCACTCTTGTCCTAAACTACAGCTTGCATTGACCAGCTGTGGATGTGACCCTTCAACCAACGGAGACTTCACCATGGCTACAAACACTTCACAATACTTTCCTCGGCCCACTACCATTCCCTCTCTCTTGCTCAGCTTCAGCCAGCTGTTCTTCATTCCTGAACTGATCTCTTCCAAGCGCTGGCTGTCTTTGAGTGGTTGACTGTACAGAGAAGTACAGCTGTGTGTCCATCTGCATATTGCTGGCACCTGACTCCATGACATCTGACCGGTTCCCATAGTAAATAGGGCCAGAGAGAGGATTCATCCTTGTGGGACTCCACAAGAGGGGACCAGGGGTGCTGGAACAATTTGTACAGTGGGGGTACTGAGAGTCATTGAACCAAACTGTAAACCTCGTATATGATGGAAACCACTTCAAGCCAGGGGGTGCGGCAGCCTCCCCCAGCACTCTAGTTCCAGCACCTATGGAAGGGAGTAGTGGTGGAGGTGTGGTTTCCCACCACTACTCAGCAGTAGAGTCACCATTTTGGTGCATTCCTCTGGACCCTCACCACCACTCTTTCACAAGGCAGCAGTATCACACAAATGACCATGTCAAATGCTGCAGGAGAGGTCCAGGTGGATGAGAATGGATGTCTGCCCTCTCTTCATTGACAGCAGAAGATCATGATGACAGATATGACTGGCTTATCTCCCTGTATCCTGCCCCACCATGCCCTGGGCTCCATTTAAAACACGGGATAGAGACCCTGGGTGCTGTTTCAAATCCAAGGGAACAAGGTCAAGCTTGTTTCTCAGCTGAATGACTCCATGATTGGTTAGTGAGGGCTAGACCCGGACGGATTGTCCAGTCAACACTTTTTTAATGAAAAACAGTCTTCTTTCTTTCAAATGGGACATTTGTGCCTCTTTGAAATGTTCTGGTTTTGCAATGAGGCAAATGTTTGTCATAAAAACACTGGATTTCTGCAAAACATTTTTTTAAAATTTTGTTGCTCAAAGTTTTTTGCAGCAAACCCACCATTTCTCCGCCAGCACTTGTGGGGACCCTGTGCACTGTGCTAAGCCCCATACTCGCGGCTGCATGGCACTTTGCCTTTCATCAAAATAAATTACTGGAGGGGAAAACTAGGGCACCTTGTGGGAGGAGAAAGAAGGGAGCGAAAGCCTGCTCCCAGCTCCAAGACAGGGATCCAGCTCCCAAGCTCACTGGAGTGTGGGTCTGATGCTGTGATTCGGGCCCATCTCTGATACCAACCCTGCAGCATCGAGACATGTCATCTGAATACTCACGTGGAAAGCCCCAGAGGGAGATGACTATCTGGAGCCCCCAGGGACCTGCTGAATGCTGTGGCTCTGCCTGGCCCACTGGAAAAGGCATCAGAGGTGGGCAAATGGATTGAGAGCGAGGGTGACCATATGTCCTGTTTTGGCTGGGTGAGTCCCTTTTTAAAGCCCTATCCTGGCTGTCCTGGCCATTTCTGGCAAAAGCAGCATTTCTCCCATTGGATCAGTTGCAAGAGCAAGTTGGGCAAATGCCCATTTTTGTAAAAAAGAAGCAGGGTGCAGAGGAGCATATTGCCGGCACCCAGTGCCGAGAGGCTGAACAACAGCTTGAGTTGGTTCGTTACCCGGTGTGCTGCACCCAATAATCACAACGGGGTGGAGAAGCAGAAAAGTTTATTTGAAGCTTCAAAAAGGTACAGGGAGATTTGAATCTCAAATCCTGTACAACAGAGCAGGAAGTTACACAGGCTTTTATACATCCTTTTTCCCAGCATACTTATCCAATAGCAAGCTGCTCCAAGTATCCATATAGCCAGCCAATCCAGTTCCCAGCTAGTTCCCTGATTCTCTGTATCATTTGTTAAACTATACATAAAGCTGCTTTATTCAGCATTGTTCTTCCATATCTCCCCTGTTTGGCCTTGCTTAGTTTCAGGCAGTCTGACTCTGCAACATACTGTTGCAGATTCTCAGCATAACTGCTGTGTGTGCCTCCAGGTGTGGGGGCCAAGGACACTTGGGCCTAGCACGCAGAGCTGCTGCAAGTGCCTCTAGGCAGGAGGGGGGGGGGCCAAGGACACCGGGGCCTAGTGCAAGGGGGCTTCATCGACACTCGTGGTCTTCCATCCCCTCGAGTTACCTAGTGGCCATGCCCCAGTGTTCCCAACAACTCCCCCCTTTGAGAACACTCAACAGCCTTGGCTCTGAGTTTTCTCACTTGGGCTACTTATTTCTTTACAATATAACTTTGCATAAGCACTTTGTGATAGCCCTGAAGAGAATGACTTATTAACTTTTGCAAAAGGGCCCTGACACATGATACCGCACAGCATAATACCAGTAATACAAGCAGTATAGGAAAGAGAAATTTCAATAGCAGGCTAAATAAACCACCAAGCCAAGACGACAGACCCCAGCCTGAAAACAAGGTTTGCAACCAATCGTTCTCTGGGGCAGTATAGGCAACCTGTGCTCCGGCTCGGGCATGGGCCTCAGCCTGTACCACCTTTTCATAGATCTCATAATGCTCCCGATATGCACAATTTGAAAATACCAATACAAAGAATAACAATGTTACCCAATTAATTATTACCAGAGTCTTCCCAACCCAGGGTCTCCAGTACCTGGGTGGGCCCATTTTAGCATTAAGGTGCCCGCTATTTGTGTCTTTTAAACAGTAGCTTTAGTCCGAGATCGTCACTAGATGAGGAGTCAGCAGGTTGGACGGTTCACTGTCCTGCTGACGAGGGGGCGGGTACTGCCTTCAGACGAGAGTGATGGATCCAGTTCTTGTGTCCCTCGATCTTTGCCGCTGTATGGGAGATCAGCAGGACGGTATAGGGTCCTTTCCACTTTTCCTGGAGAGGCTCGTCTTTCCAGGTGCGAACAAGCACAGAGTCACCGGGCTGTAAGGAGCGAACGGGAGAGTCCAAGGGGAGAGGCTGGGAATCCTTGGTATACCTGTGAAGAGACAAGAGAACAGCAGACAGGGAACACATATACTGTGACAAAAAAACATTACCCAACTCCCATTCCCCTGACAGAACCGGGGTGCCATTCATGGGCCATGCCCTTCCAAACATAATTTCAAAGGGACTGAGCCCTAATCTACCCTTTGGGAGAACGCGGATACGGAGTAGGACGAGGGGCAAAGCATCAGGCCATCGCAGTGAGGCTTCTTGGCACACTTTTGAGAGATGCCGTTTAAGGGTCTGATTGGTACGCTCCACTACACCACTGGCTTGCGGTCTCCAGGGCGTATGGAGTTTCCAGGGGATCTGTAAGGCATGTGAGATGCTTTGAATGATTTTTGACGTGAAGTGTGTCCCATTGTCAGATTCCATCCACAGGGGGAGTCCAAAGCGAGGAATGAGCTCCTTAACAAACTTGAGGGCCACTGTCCTGGCAGTGCAGTTACGGCATGGGAAGGCTTCTGGCCATCCGCTGAACCGATCCACTATAACAAGGAGATATTTGAACCCTTGGGTCCGGGGAAACTCAGTAAAGTCTATTTGCCACACTTGTCCGGGGCCCGGAGTGGGTTCTAGGGCAGCTGGTGGCACAGGATGTCCCGGTCGGGGGTTATTCTTTTGGCAGACTAAGCAGTCCGCTTGTACCTGGGCAGCCAGGGGTCGGAGTCCGGAAGTGATAAAGTATTTTCCCATTAGCTGGATAAGTGCTTCCCTGCCAGCATGAGTGGTTTGATGTAGTTTCTGCAGCACTGGCCGGATTAAGCCCTTTGGTAAGAGGACCTTCCCTTCCGGGGAATGGAGCCATCCCTCCTTTTCCCGGAGACCGAGTTTGTCAGTTAGCTGTCTCTCCTCCCCAGAGTACTGAGGGGTTGGAAGCTCCCCTACTGATGGGATAAGGGCATGTATATGGGCGTTCTCAGCCTGAGGGGATGGCAGGGTGGCAGCATGCTTAGCCTCTCTATCTGCCCGGGTGTTACCTCTGGCCACATCTTGATCCTCCCTTTGATGGGCTTTACAGTGTACCACCGCCACTTCCGAGGGGAGTTGTACGGCTTCTAGGAGCCGGAGGATTTGGGGCCCGTACTTGACTGGGGAGCCTTGGGCTGTCAGCATTCCCCTTTGCTTTCATAGGCCAGCATGAGCATGCAGCACACCAAAAGCATACTTTGAATCAGTAAAAATGTTGACCCGCTTTCCTTTTGACAGTTCAAGTGCACGGGTCAGGGCTATTAGTTCAGCAAGCTGGGCAGAGGTCCCAGCAGGCAAACCTTCAGCTTCCACAGTGTCATGGAGGGTCACAACAGCATAACCCGCCCTCCTTTGTCCATCTATTACAGTACTGCTACCATCAGTGTACCACTCATAATCTGCATTTGGGAGAGGTACATTCTTTAAATCCGGACGGCTGGAGTACTGGACATCTATGATCTCTAAACAGTCATGTTTCTGTTCCTCTGTTTCTGGCAAGAGAGTGGCTGGGTTAAGGGAGGGGCAAGGCTGTAGGGTGACTTCAGAGTTCTCTAACAGCTTAGCCTGGTACCGAGCAATCCGAGCCTGGGTGAGCCAAAGCCCTCCCTTTGCATCCAATAAGGCTCGGACCATATGGGGAGTATAGATTTGCATAACCCCTCCCAATGTTAGCTTCTCGGCTTCCTCAAGCAATAGGGCAGTAGCTGCGACCGCCCGTAAACATGCCGGCCAACCCTTTGCAACCTGATCCAATTGCTTAGAAAAATAAGCCACAGGACGCTTCCATGCTCCTAACAACTGTGTAAGCACTCCTAGGGCCACCCCCCTTCATTCATGTACATACAACTGAAACGGCTTAGAGAGATCTGGCAGGCCCAGAGCCGGGGCTTCCATCAATTTTCTTTTCAGGATTTTAAATGCCCTGTCAGCCTCTGGGGTCCAATAGAAGGGGTCATGATCTGCTCCTTTTACACAGTCGTACAGGGGTTTAGCCCACAGTCCAAACTCTGGGATCCATATCCTGCAAAAGCCTGCCATACCCAGAAATGCCCTGAGCCGCTTACGGTTACTTGGGGTGGGAACTTGACAGATAGCTTCCTTTCTTTCGCTTGAAAGCTGACGCTCCCCTTGCCTTAGCTGTAACCTGATCCCTCTCCACCTCAGACAACAGGGTTCTCAGGAGGATATTACAGTCGTCTCAATCGGCTTGTGACTACTGAGGCACCCCTCAAAGACTGATATAAACCTGCTTGGGTTGGTGGAAAACTCTCCTGCCTGTGCTTTGAAAGCAGCCAAATCCACAGGATTAAAGGGCACATGAGTATAAACCTGCATAGCTGTGGCAGGACGCCTGTCTGATCCAGACCGGGCGACTTTAGTTTCGGTGATTAAGGGGTATAGGCCAACCATTGGGGACTTACAAGGTGTGGGTGTAGGGGCCGAAGGGGACACCGGCTCTGCCATTACAGTGGGGGTGGGGGTCTGGGGACTAACATTAGCTGCTACCGAACCAGTTGGAGTCAGATTACAGCGCTGTAAAATATCTGGTCGAGTACATAAAGTCAGAAACAAATGTGCATACATATGTTCATTCCATTTCCTTGTTCTCTGACAGAACAGGAGTAACTGAAGGATTGTGTTGTAATTAATTGACCCTCCTGGTGGCCACCACTCCTGGTCCTCTAGTTGATATTGAGGCCAGTCAACTGTACAGAATCGTTTTAATTGGCTCTTAGTCATCGGATCCGCACCAAATACCTTCCAGTTTGCTAGAATGCACTCAAGGGGCGTACACCGTGCCCTAACCTCTGAGCTCTGTCCCTGTCCCATACCTACAGGGTAACTCTGGGTGTCCCCAGGTTCCAACAGAGCATATAATCTGGATTTTAAAAGGTTCCTACCTTATCCAAGGGACCGGTTCTTCACCGCCGTCCTGTAGCTGCTCCTCCCCCACGTCTAAGGGACCGGTTCTTCACCGCCGTCCACAACTGCTTCTCCACTATATGAGTGCGTTGCACCGTTGTGCCCTCTGGGGTCGATCAAATCGCGTTTCCTCCGAGGCCCCCGATGAACTCACCGGTGCGCGCTGGGCGTCGGTTCTTGCCGCAATCCTCGACCTCCAGGAGGGGTCCGGGCAAGGCTAAATTGCAGCCTCGAGCCCACCCAGGGACGCCAAAACCTGTTGCCGGCACCCAGTGCCGAGAGGCTGAACAACAGCTTGAGTTGGTTCATTACCCGGTGTGCTGCACCCAATAATCACAATGGGGTGGAGAAGCAGAAAAGTTTATTTGAAGCTTCAAAAAGGTACAGGGAGATTTGAATCTCAAATCCTGCACAACAGAGCAGGAAGTTACACAGGCTTTTATACATCCTTTTTCCCAGCATACTTATCCAATAGCAAGCTGCTCCAAGTATCCATATAGCCAGCCAATCCAGTTCCCAGCTAGTTCCCTGATTCTCTGTATCATTTGTTAAACTATACATAAAGCTGCTTTATTCAGCATTGTTCTTCCATATCTCCCCTGTTTGGCCTTGCTTAGTTTCAGGCAGTCTGACTCTGCAACATACTGTTGCAGATTCTCAGCATAACTGCTGTGTGGGCCTCCAGGCGGGGGGGGCCAGGGACACTTGGGCCTAGCACGCAGAGCTGCTGCAAGTGCCTCTAGGCAGGAGGGGGGGGGGGGCCAAGGACACCGGGGCCTAGTGCGAGGGGGCTTCATCGACACTCGTGGTCTTCCATCCCCTCGAGTTACCTAGTGGCCATGCCCCAGTGTTCCCAACAAGCATGCCGGGGGATGAGTGGGCACAGGGGGAGACAGGGCTCAGGCGAGCAGCACCACCAGCCCCAGCCTCACACGGTGGGGCAGCCTGGACTCAAGTGAGCAATGACACCAGCCCTGCGAGGGGGGCAGGAGAGGGAAGCGTGCCCCGGGTGAGTGGCTCGGGCCAGCCCCACATGGGAGAGGTGGTGGCATGGGTGAGATCGGGCCAGCCCCCTGCAGTGTCCCATTTTCCCTTTGGGAAATATGGTCACCCTATTCGGAGACAATAAGAGGGAGTCTCACTCCCTCCCCCACACCCCCCCAACACCATGTGAATCTGACTTGGCCGTGAGTGTCAAAATGCATCCAGCAGCATCCTTATCCCATAGTGTAAGCATTCACCCTGCACTCAGGTTTGGCCAGTATAGATGGTACCTCTGACCTGGACCAGGAAGCACTGGAGATACCTGACAGGGGCTGCTCCAATGAAGTTTCTATGACCATATGGATGAGGTCAGTGTCATTTTGGTCAATGGTAGGTGGCGGAAGACAGCAGGTGTGTGGGTGGTGGTGGTGAAACAGGTGTGTCATGGAGCAGGCAGGTATATCCCAGTGTGTGGAGGTCAGACTGGGACCTGCTGAGGCAGAGCCAGGGCTCCGCGGCAGGCTGAGCTTGTCTTTCGGAAATCCTCACTAGCAGCTATCTGGTAAAGATGCCGCTGTCAGCCACCCCGTCACTATGCAGCCTCAGGGGCTTTGGCTACAGGTCTTTCAGTGGATGTGGTTAGCTGTTGTGTGTGGGAACTGGGCAAGTGGCGGACGGGATTTCTAGTGGGCCGTTGCGCTGCACTCTGTGCGAGGATGCAGCTGTTGAAATGCCTGGTGCGTGTCTTGCATGGGGTACGCTGCACCTGTGCTATTTGCATTGGGCCCTGGTCGCTTTTCTGGGTGCAACCTAAGGGGTTAATTGTAACCACATAGCTCCTTATGGGTTGGACTGTGTATCTTAGAGATCTTCCCACCTCACTGTGTCCTGTCACAGCTGGCATGGTCACATGTGTGATTTGTCCTTGGTGTCTGAAGACTGGGGAGAATGGCCGTGTTTATGTTGACGTTGCATTGGCTCAGATTTATTTCATGCTGTGTGCTGGGATATTGATTGTTCCTGCATCTGGAGTTTTATGGACAGTGCATAAGATAGATAAAAAAAAAATACCCTCATTGAAATATGGAAAAAGCCATGTGTTTGGGGAAGTGGATTGTAAGTACAGTGAGATGATGGGGAGCCGGCTGGGCCATACAGAATGTGGGAGCTGATGGAGGCTGCAGAAGCTATTGTACTTAATTCTCTTGAATGTTATGCTTTGTGTGAATCCAGCTCATTTTCTCCTCCATGTTAAGCAGTTTGCCTCAGTAAACCAGTTTGAAATGACTCCCCAAATACCTCGTGTGATTGGAATTTGTTTGTTAAATGAGGGTACAAGACTAGCCTCATTCAATTAGTTAATATTTGTGAAGCACTTAGAACATGTAAAGGGATGGATAACTGTAAAGGGACAGGTTTCAGAGTACCAGCCCTGTTAGTCTGTATTCGCAAAAAGAAAAGGAGTACTTGTGGCACCTTAGAGACTAACTAATTTATCTGAGCATGAGCTTTCGTGAGCTACAGCTCACTTCATCGGATGCATACAGTGGAAACTGCAGAAGACATTATATACACACAGAGACCATGAAACAATACCTCCTCCCACCCCACTGTCCTGCTGGTAATAGCTTATCTAAAGTGATCATCAAGTTGGGCCATTTCCAGCACAAATCCAGGTTTTCTCACCCTGCACAAATCCAGGCTTTCAGGTTTGTGTGTGTGTGTGTTTCCCTGGCTGGGGCGGGGGTGTGTGTGAGAGAACCTGGATTTGTGCTGGAAATGGCCCACCTTGATTATCATGCACATTGTAGGGAGAATGGTCACTTTGGATGAGCTATTACCAGCAGGATAGTGAGTTTGTGTGTGTGGTTTTTGGAGGGGGGTGAGGGGGTGAGAGAACCTGGATTTGTGCAGGAAATGGCCCACCTTGATTATCATACACATTGTGAAGAGAGTGGTCACTTTGGATGGGCTATTACCAGCAGGAGAGTGAGTTTGTGTGTGGGGGTGGGGGCGGGGGGGGGGGGCGGAGGGTGAGAAAACCTGGATTTGTGGCCCAAATCCACAACTTGATGATCACTTTAGATAAGCTATTACCAGCAGGACAGTGGGGTGGGAGGAGGTATTGTTTCATGGTCTCTGTGTGTATATAATGTCTTCTGCAGTTTCCACAGTATGCATCCGATGAAGTGAGCTGTAGCTCACGAAAGCTCATGCTCAAATAAATTGGTTAGTCTCTAAGGTGCCACAAGTACTCCTTTTCTTTTTGTAAAGCAATAATCGTGTTTGCAGCGTTGTTGCTTTGTTGGTCCCAGGATATCAGAGATACAAGGTGGGGGAAGTAATATCTTTTACTGGAGCAGCTTCTGTTGGAGAGAGAGACAAGCTTCTTCAGGTCTGGGAGCTGGTCTTCGCTACAGGGAGATCGATGCTGCTGCAGTCGATACAGCAGGGGTGGATTTAGGAGATCTAGTGAAAAATCGATGGCAGAGTGCTCTCTGGTCGACTCCCGTACTCCAGTTCCTTGAGCAGAGTAAGATTAGTTGACCAGACAGCATCTCTCGTCCATACAGTGCAGCGAAGACATCGGGGTAAGTCGACCTAAGCTACATTGACTCCAGCTACATTATTCACGTAGCTGGAGTACCGTAATTTAGGTCAATTTACCCCAGTAGTGAAGACAAGCCCTGGGAAAGGTATGCCTATAAGCTAAATACAAGGTGGGACAGATTGTTTAGCATAAGTACTTAACACACATTATGAAAGGCCATTCAAAGTGAAGTGGCTCGTTAATACCTCTGCAGTCATAAGACAAAAAAGGGAGGTTGATGGGTTACAGACTGTTGCAATAAACCATAAATCCAGCATCTTTATTAAGACAATGATTTTTAGTGTCTAGCAAAGTTAATAATTTAAATTCCAAGGCTCATCTTTTGAATGTGTTGTGCAGATTTCCTTTGAAGATGAGGACTCAGAGATGAGATACGGAGTGATTATTTTGTGACAATTGTTTGCCCACAAGTTTATCTAATCATTTTTCTGTGTGAGCTCATTAGAGACCATAGTGATTATCTGGTTTCACCCACCTAGTTGTTATTGGGGAATTTAGGACACTGGATGAGGTACAGCACATGTTGTGATCGGCATGTGTAGGACCAACAGGTCTTGAAAGGTGTGTTGTGGGGGTGCTGACCATTGCAGCAGTGGAGATATGTCTGTGGGTTTTGTGTCCGTTATTCTGGGAGGGGCTGGTGCTGCTTTGAGGTGGTATGTGCTGGTTTGTGGGGAGCTTGCTTCTGATGATGAGCTTGGTGAGGTTTGGGGGTTGTTTGAAGCTAGAAGAGAGGGTTCAGGAAAGATTTATTTCAGGATGTGGTCCCCATCGAATCTGGGTTGTAATTGTTTAATGATACCCCATACGGGTTCCAGTGTGGGGTGCAAGGTGACAACTTGGGGTGTGCAGTCAAAGGTTTTTTTCTTCCTGTATAAAGCAGGTCCTCTGAGGGTATTTGAGTGACCAGTTCCATGAGGTGATCTACTTCTCTGGTAGAGCTTCCTTGTTTGGTAAAGGTGGTTTTAAGTGTGTGAAGGTGTATATCCTAGACTTTCTCCTCAGAACATATTCTGTGGTATCTGAGTGCCTGGATGTTGAAAACAGATATCTTGCTGTCTTGGGGTGGTTACTGGATCTGGAAAGGTAGGTGTGGTGATCTGTGGGTTTCTTGTATATAGTTGGCTGTAGCGTTCCATTGTTGAAGCTGATCCTAGTGTCCAAGAAGTTAATGCTGGTGCGGGAGTAGTCTAGAGAGAGTTTGATAGATGGGTGGTTGTTGTTGAAGTTGTGGTAGAAATTTATGAGGGAGTTTAGGTCATCTGTCCAGAGGATAAAAATATCATCAACCATAAATGCACTACAAAACCAATGTATCTCAGGTATAGCATTGGTTTTGTAGTGCATTTATCCAGAAATTCTTCCTCAGTGTGGCCCATGAAGAGGTTGGCATATTGGGAAGCCATCATAGTACCCATGGCTGTTCTCATGGTTTGAACAAAGTATTTGTTCTTGAATGTAAATGGTTATGGATGAGGATGAAATGGATGAGTGTGGCAATGTCTTTGGGTTGGATATATAAGGGTTGTCCATTGTCTTGTAGATATTTGAGGCAGGCAGCAGTGCCGTCACTGTGAAGAATGTAGGTGTATAAAGAGGTGATATCCATGGTGTCCAGGATGGTATTCTGAGGGAGGTTGTTAATGTGGTGGAGTTTGTGGAGGAATTCAGTTGTGTGCTGGAGGAAGTTGGCCCTTTGTGTGGTGAGTGGTTTGAGAATGTTTTCTATGAGTCCCAATATTCTTTCAGTAAGTGTGCCATGGCCAATAGGATGGGTCTGCTTGGTTTCCCTTGTTTGTGTATCTTGGGAAGCACGCAGAAGGTCCCTGGGTGGGTTCATGGAGAATGAGTTTGTAGAGTTTTTCTTGGAGCTGTTTGGAGAGGGAATTGATGATATCCTTAAATCCTGGGTAAATTGTGGGGTGGGGTCTTCTTTGAGTGCTTTATAGTAGGTGGTGCAGGAGAGTTGTCATTTGGCCTCATCGACACAGTCGTCATGCTTGAGAATTACCATGGCACCCCCTTTGTCTGCTGGTTTGATCACTGTCTAGCACAGGGGTCGGCAACCTTTCAGAAATAGTGTGCTAAGGTTTCGCATGCCGGTAATACATTTTAACGTTTTTAGAAGGTCTCTCTCTCTAAGTCTATATTATATAACTAAACTATTGTTGTATGTAAAGTAAACAAGGTTTTTAAATGTTTAAGAAGCTTCATTTAAAATTAAATTAAAATGCAGATCTTATCAGTTTAGTGCAGTGGTTTTTAACCTGGGGTGCATGCACCCCCTAGGGGTGCGAGATGCCCTTTCTGACCACATGCGAGATTTTTTTAGAAGGTAAATCATCAAAAACACAAATTAAGCACAGGCACATAAGTACAACTACTTTGTTTCATCAAACTTAAGTATTTATTAACATTATACATTTGTTAATGATTACTGTAATATACAAAGTTTTTAAGTTTTCAAGTTTTTAAGCTAATTGTAGTGTAATTTTTGATAATGGCTGCAGAGCGCTGGGCCCAGGCCAGGAGCAGAGCCCTAGGCTGACTGCTGGTACCCCAAGCTGGCAGGAGGGCTGAGTAGAGCCGGAGGCCTGGACCCTGGTAGGCAGGGGGCCAGGCGGCTGGAACCCCGGACCAGCAGCGAGGTGAGCAGGGCCAGCGCTGGTATCCCAGGTCGGCAGCAGGCTGAGCGGGGCCAATGGCCGGGACCCCAGCTGGCAAGGGGCCAGCAGCTGGAACCCCAGACCGTCAGTGGGCTGAGCTCGGTGGTGGACAGAACCCCAGACTGGCAGCGGCTCACGCACTGCCAGTCTGGGGTTCCATCAGCTCCTGCCAACCAGGGTCCTGGCCGCTGGCCCCACTCAGCCGCTGCTGGCCTGGGGTTCCGTTCACTCAGGCTGGCAGCGGGCTGAGCGGGGCTGGCAGCCGAGATCCCAGCTGGCAAGGGGCTGGCGGACTGCTCAGCCTGCTGTCGGTCTGGGGTCCGTCCACCGGCTTCTGACAGCCGGGGTCCCAGCCACCGGCCCTGGTCAGCCCGCTGTCTGCCTGGGGTTCCGTTCACCTAGACAGGCAGCGGGCTGAGCGGGGCTGGCAGCCGGGACCCCAGCTGGCAGCAGCGTGCCAGTAAAAATTGGCACACGTGCCACAGGTTGCCAACCCCTGGTCTAGCGATTGGATATCAGGAACTGTATGGCTGTCCTCTTGGAGGTGGAGAGATTGTGGTGGGTGTGATGTTTACTACAGATTTCAATTTTTTTTCCTGAAGGCAACAATCAATGTAATGATCAAGTGTGTGGTTTCATCCACTGTGGTTTGTTCAATCAGATGATTCTTTTTTCTGACAACTGTTGGTGGGGACGTGGCAGTTGTGGGTGATGTCGACGTGAGAGAATTCTTGGAGGCGGAATCAGAAGAATTCTTCTAGCTCTCTCCATGTTAGTATGGTAGCAGGGTCTGTGGTGGGACAGAAGTTCAGTCCTTTTGGAGAGTAAGGGGCACCGGAGCCTTTCCAAAAGTGGAGGGCCGGGAATCCCACCCTCTGAGGCTTCTCCCCTGCCCCTCCTCTCCCCGCTGAGGCCCCATGCCCGGCTAAGCTGGAAGCCAAAGTGCCCCTCTGCCCGGGGTGGGGTGAGCCGGGCCAAAATCAGCCCCCTGCCCATGTCCCCGAGCCTCCTGCCCAGGGCAGGTGGAAGGTCCATGGCTCCCCACATCTGCCCACAGCCTGGCTCTTACCATGGCTGGGCTGCTGCTCCGAGGCCCCCCCAGCCAGATCCAGGTTGTGGAGAGCTGGCACGGACCCTCCATGTCCACCTGCCCTGGGCCAGCTGGGGAGCCGGGGGACAGGGACAAGGGCCTGGAGCTGCTTTCAGTGCCCCCCACCACCCCCTCCTCCTAGCAGGTGGAGGGTCCGCCACAGCTCCCACAACTGCCCAGGCTCCTCTCCCCAGCCAGGCTCCACACTGGCCTGGCCGGGGGCTGAGGCTTCAGGGTGAAGAGGAGGGGAAGGGGGCAGAGGGGGCAGCAAAAAGTGGTTGGGCCATGGCCCTCTGGCCCCTCCTGTTCTGGCACCACTGAATCCTATCGGTTTGTTTTGGAGTGACCTGTCAATCTGTTAAAGAATTTCTTTAGTAGAGAGGTTTCAGAGCAGCAGCCATGTTAGTCTATATCCACAAAAAGAACAAGGAGTACTTGTGGCACCGTAGAGACTAACAAAATTTATTTGATGCATAGAATGGAACATTACACACACACACACACACACACAGATAAGTTGGAAGTTACCATACAAAGTGTAGGAGTACTTGTGGCACCTTAGAGACTAACCAATTTATTTGAGCATAAGCTTTCGTGAGCTACAGCTGAGGCTAATTAGTTAAGATGAGCTATTATCAGCAGGAGAAAAAAACTTTTGTAGTGATAATCAGGATGGCCCATTTAGACAGTTGACAAGAAGGTGTGAGGATACTTAACTTAAGGAAATAGATTCAATATGTGTAATGACCCAGCCAATCCCAGTCTCTGTTCAAACCCAAGTTAATGGTATCTAGTTTGCATATTAATTCAAGCTTAGCAGTTTCTCATGGGAGTCTGTTTTTGAAGCTTTTCTGTTGCAAAATTGCCACCCTTAAATCTTTTACTGAGTGGCCAGAGAGGTTGAAGTGTTCTCCTACCAGTTTTTGAATTTTATGATTCCCAATGTCAGATTTTTGTCCATTTATTCTTTTGCGTAGAGACTGTCCAGTTTGGCCAATGTACATGGCAGAGGGCCATTGCTGGCACACGATGGCATATATCACATTGGTAGATGTGCAGGTGAACGAGCCCCTGATGGCGTGACTAATGTGATTAGGTCCTATGATGGTGTCACTTGAATAAATATGTGGACAGAGTTGGCATCGGGCTTTGTTGCAAGGATAGGTTCCTCGGTTAGAGTTTTTGGTGTGTGGTTGCTGGTGAATATTTGCTTCAGGTTGGGGGGCTGTCTGTAAGCAAGGACTGGTCTGTCTCCCAAGATCTGTGAGAGTGAGGGATCATTTTTCAGGATAGGTTGTAAATCTTTGATGATGCACTGGAGAGGTTTTAGTTGGGGGCTGAAGGTGACGGCTAGTGGCGTTCTGTTATTTTCTTTGTTGGGCCTGTCCTGTAGTAGATTTCTGGGTACTCTTCTGGCTCTGTCAATCTGTTTTTTCACTTCAGCAGGTGGGTAGTGTAGTTTTAATAATGCTTGATAGAGATCTTGTAGGTTGTCTCTGTCTGAGGGGTGGGAGCAAATGCGGCTGTATCGTAGAGCTTGACTGTAGACAATGGATCATGTGGCGTGTCCTGGATGAAAGCTGGAGGCATGTAGGTAAGTACAGTGGTCAATAGGTTTCCGGTATAGGGTGGTGTTTATGTGACCATCGCTTATTAGCACAGTAGTGTCCAGGAAATGGACCGCTTGTGTGGACTGGTCCAGGCTGAGGTTGATGGTGGCATGGAAATTGTTGAAATCATGGTGGAATTCCTCAAGGGCTTCTTTTCCATGGGTCCAGATGATGAAGATGTCATCAATGAAGTGCAAGTAGAGTAGGGGCATTAGAGGATGAGAGCTAAGGAAGCGTTGTTCTAAGTCAGCCATAAAAATGTTGGCATACTGTGGGGCCATGCAGGTACCGCTGACTTGAAGGTATATATTGTTCCCAAATGTGAAATAGTTGTGGGTGAAGACAAAGTAGAGAGGTGCTGTCATGTCAAAAGCTACAAACTTTAAAAACACCAGCCCTGCCTTGGGGTTCTCACACCTCAGACTTTTAAAACAGCAGGAATTTTAACTTGCTTTACTCATTGATCTATGTGCCATTTGTTACATTCTTTCCTTTGTCTCCCCTTTGATTTGAAACCAAGGTGGAAACTGACTAGCCCAAGTCATCCTGAGTATCTCCCACACTAGAACATGCTTCAGTATCTGGGTTGCAAAGGCTGTGGGAAAATGATTTGTCCATGAAATCGGTTTCCAGAGCACTTAAAAATAAAATCATCTCAGATGGACACATGTGAAAGAGAGATTGGGGTTTTGTTAAAATCTGACCCCAAAATGTTAGCTTTAGGTAATAAACCAAACTGAAAAAGACACAGGGCCTTGAGTTCCCCTCTTTATTGTGTGGGGGAGGGGAGTTAAGGATCAGGAGCTGAGACACCTAGGGCTGGATGTGCCAAAGAGCTCAGCACACTGGAAGCATGTTGAGTGAAATTTTTTGAAAATTTGGCTGTATGTGTCAGTATGGGGGCTGAGCAGGTCTGCACACTTAGCCACAAGGACCCTTCCGGAACACTGGTCGGACTCTGAGCTCTCTGACTGCAGAGTTCCTCCAATCCACCTTAACGCCACTTACCTCCATTTGCACATGGTTTAACTGAGGTCAGGATCTTGCTCCACAGTCTCTGTGAGCAGCCCCCCTCCCAACCATACCAGACATGGAAAGAGCCTTAAAGACACATTCCAGCCCTCAGTGGATCCAGACAGGGCAGGAACTGACCTGAAAATACACTGAACTCACAAATGACAACAGACAACAATGACAACTCGCAAATCCCAAGTGAAGATCATGTCGTCTGCTCCAACCAGGCCATCCTCAGATAGTGACATTGCTCCAGTCTGGCAGTGCCCATTGGGACCCTAGTGCAGAGCATGGGTATCTGTGCAAGAGCACATGCCCTGTTATCACAGATACACATTTGCCAGATACACATTTGCCCCCATGCTCTGGGGATGACCCTCTCCTCTGGAGACTGGGGCTTGGGGACTGCTGCTCCCAGGGCTCTGAGGGGCTACTTTCACTTTTCTTGGGGGATTGACATGAGGAAGTTAGACGTAACAAGGAAGTGTTGTCTAATGGTTAAAGCAGACATTGGCAACCAGCAATGTCTGGATTCCGTTCCCAGCGATGTAAGCCATGTGAACTGCTCTGTGCCTCAGTTTCCGCATCTGACACGCTGATAATGACTCCCCCCTGTAGAGTGAAGGTGTTAATACCCACCTGATGCCTGTAAAATGCCTTGAGATTTGTATGCAAAGCGCTCTAGAAGGGCAAAGTAAGGAGTGGAAGGGACAGCAAGGACGGATGTCAGCTGTGCTGAATCCTAGGGAGGTGTGGACTCTCCGTCACCTGAGGTCTGTACATCAAGACTGGCTATCTTTCTAAAAGAGAGACTACCGCTCAGCCAACAGGACTGGGCTAGGTGCGGGACTCACAGGGTGAGCTTCTCAGGCCTGTGCTGTGCAGGAGGTCAGACATGATCAGAATGATTCCTTCTGGTCTTGGACTCTGTGAATGAATGATTGTGACTAGAACTAGTGGGAGACACCAAAGGGTGCAATATTGCAGCTCAGCAGTGATTTTAACCCCCACCTCCAATAGTTAGAAAAGCAGGAGGAAGGGTAGGTGGTGATGCAACATCTCAGCCTACTGTGGTCGAGGGGAGGCAGAGGAGGGTGAGAGCTTGCTGCTAGGGTGGATGGAACTGGAGCAGTGCGGTGCAGTTCTGGACAGGATACCGTAGCACTGGGAAGGCTCATTCCCATCGCCACCAGGGAGTGACCAGTGTACCCTGGAGTCTGGGGAGCTGCCAGCTGGTTCAGGTACCAGCGGCAGAGAGAGGCAAGCAGGGTTCTGATTTGAAATAGGCCTGTGAGATCAACTCCTGTTGAATGATTCAGAGTGACCTGCTAATGAGAGGCCAGGCTGCATTTAGATAATTGATGGTGTTTGTATCGCCATGGCATCTGGCCCATCATGCATGAAAACAAGCAACAGGAACTTGGGAGCACCAAGAGCAAAGGCAGCACTGTAGATTGGGCAAAGTGTGGTGCTCTGAAGGTGACCAAGCTGCAGGTCTGATGGGCTTCCAGGCGGGCATTGATTTTCCCCCCACACACGGGCAGACTCTCGGCACAAGCACCAGATCCTCTCAGCTCCTGTGAAAGGGGAGAGGCCCTCTCAGGAACCAGGACCTAGCCAGCAAACCCAGCACCTGGAGGCAGTGGGGTAGTGGGTACAGAGCACACGTGCTCACACTGACCCCCTACCACTAAGCAGCTGGCTTCAGCATGGCCTTCCAGGAGGAGCTCATGGTAGCCAGCCGCGGGAGGGGTTGGGTCCTAGGTCCTCAAACTCTCTAAATGCCTTGAAGAGTTGGATGAAGGGACTTCAGATATGCCCAGGGGCTTGAGACTCTCCTTGGCAAGCACTCTGCCTGTGGATGGCATGTTCAGTTTATCTAGGGCAATGTTTCATAGTGGGTCACAACCCCCAGCAAGGTCATGGCAGGCAATCCTGGAGGGTCCTGAGGCACTGAAGCTGCTATTCCGATTCTAAAGCAAAGCAAACAACATTTGCAGAGTGGCTCAGGGGCAACCAAAAGCTTCAGAGATTGTGAGGCCAAATTTAGTAGCTGTAGCTCTGCTCCTTTCATGTCCATGCGAGCGCCCCTCTCCCACCACCTTGCTCCCTGTTGCCCGCCCACCCTTACCCTTCAAGGTCAGGTATTCCCCATTCCAGAAACACACAGGAGTTCTATCGGCATATCACTGCTAGCACTGGCATACATGATACTCTGGCTTCTGTAAGGGGGTTGCAAACATTTTTGGCTTTGAATAAGGGGTTGCCAGCATGGAAAGATGGAGAAATGCTGAGCCAGTGGCTTCATCCCACCAGCCCCAGCACCCCATCTCAGCCAGACTGAGCATTAGCTATCTTGTTCTTGTAGCAGGATGGAGCCTGCAACATCTAGGCTCGAGGGAAAGGAGACTTAGAGCTGAGCATCACACCTGTGCCAACAGCACCGCGGCCCACTCTGTCTCACGGCCTTCCCTTGCAGCCTCCACCAGGGCACAGGAGGGGCAAGAAAATGGACCCGCTGATGGACCCTGTATGAGGGGAAGAGAACCCCGTTCAAAAAGGGAGGACTTGAGCCACTGAAGAACAACCCCTGCCAGGTCCTGAGGGAGAATTGGGGACGACTTGTCTGCCAACAGAGCTAACACACTCAGCACCGGCACCTGCTCTTACCTCCCTGGCAAAAGGAAAGAAAGTCTCTGGTGCACAAGCAGGCCTGAAAACAGGCTGATAGGGATCCGGAGGAGTTACCTTGAAGTCTCAGCACCCCTTAGCCCTGCTGATTGGTTATAGCTTGACCTTGTTTTGCAAAAGAACCCTCGGCATGGATGAGGGGTGTATCTTTGTGTCACCAGGAAGACCCTGTGACAGGAGAACCCCTCTGGTGGCGGAGTGCCAGCAGCCTCTATAGTGGTTTGTCAGTCGCCCAAATGGGTCCCTCCATCTGCTAGGCCTCCTAGGCTCCGGCCTTTGGCCAAGATGTACATTGAGATTCGACAGACCTGGACGCGTGGTATTTAGCAACAGAAGTTTTAGCAAACAAGAAAGCTGAAAATTCCAGGCTTGCAAAAATGGAGCAACAGGGAAAGACAAAGTGAAAATAGAGGCCTACGCGGGATGTTCCTCAGAAACGACTGTAGTGACCCAGTTTTAGTCAGAACACTCAGAACACTGAGCTGCTAAAGAGAGGATGTTATAAACATAACCTTCTCTATTCACAGGACTGCTTGCATAATCAGTAAGTCCCTGCTTCCTTGATACTCATGATTGCATCCTGGGATTTAAAAATAAACCTAACACGGACCATAAATATCAACCTGTCTAAAAATATATGGCAATGTAGATGTGATGAAGCTATGTAATGTTGCTGGGGAAAAAGGCTTGCCTTTCAGTCCTCTCGCTCTTTTATAAACTATTAGCAACTATCCACTCTCCTGCTTAGAGTTACCTATGGAACTGGGCAGGTGAGGCAGCAAAGAATGAGTTAAAAACACTGACCACTCTTGCTGTGGAGGGAAGAGCCTGGAAGCATTACGGAGGCAGTACCTTGAATCCCATCTTGCTTTCAGCTGCTTGATCTGCGATGTAAATCCTACCCTTCCAGTCCAGAAAGACGATGGGTCAATCTGCCTTGGAGCTTTAGGAAGGAAGGCGAGACGAGATCCTAGTAAAATGCCCCCCCCCCCCAAAATCTCCAGTCCAAAGTACCCTTTCAATGTTTACTTCTTCATTTCCTTCCCATCCCCTCATAGCTGCTAGCAGAGGATTTTTTCCTGGAAGCATTTGTCGCACCTTAGACACGATAATACTTTAATCATCCTCTGATCAGCAATCTCCTGCATCATCAGATTTCTGCACATGTCCTCCTCTGCCAGCCCTGACTCTCTGGGCTGTTAGTTACTTTGTAGATGTCCTTCCCTACTTGAGATGTTTGCAACATGATGATGGGCCCTTGAAGGGGCAGCAAGGCGGATTTGCTTCTATCCTCTTGTGTCTACATAGTGTGTGCTTCTGATAGGACCTACCACTGCTTTTGAGGGATTTGGCTGGAAACCTTTTGCCCCATGACTACGTACTCTGACTGCTCCAGTAACACAGTTTATTCAAAATCCTTTTCAAAGAAGTAGGATTAGCAGCAGATTATAGAATCTCTAATCTTTAGGTTATTGGTTTAAATCCAGCCCTTTCTTCAGGAGTGGCCAAAAACTGTTGGCTGCTCTTGACTGGGGTGGATGGGCATCCAGACTAACTCCTCTGCTGGCAGACGTCAGATGGATTGGTCCAGGGAGACTGAGCTACGATGGTGCCTCAAGGTCCCTACTGGGTGACTGGTGGGGGAAGTTTGCACTGCCACTGTCTGCACTCTTCTTTTTGTAGGGATAAAGAGAGCCCTTCATTCTCCAGATCAGTCAGCCCAGCATCTGAATGAGCTCCATTAAAATGTTAGAAGTTCCTCTGGTTCCATACTGTTAAGAGCCATGACTCTGGAGTTTAGAGCCCGGGTTAATAATGAGCAGAGGAATGAGGCAGGAAGACAGCGTTTGCCTGAGTGCAGAGTAAGAGGTTAATTTAGCTGAGTGAAACTCAAACTACAGGAGCCCACAAACAAATTCTGGTTTTCTCTGGCTCTATAGAAACTCTGCCCCAATGGTGCTCAAGTTTTAAACATTATATCACTAGGCAAACGTGGCTAGTTGGCTCTACCCTGGGGGCATCTGGCAACTCTGGTGAGTGACCCATTCACTACTGTCACAATCTATCTAGATGCAGAAAGCAAAGACCTTTAAACTCTTTTTGAAGGAAAAAAATGGTAAAAAGCTCTAATTTGGGGGGATGCACAAAAATTTAAAATTCAGCTGCATCGTGCATGAGCCGTCAGCCATTCAAACACATTTTAGGCAGCTTTATATCGAAGAGTATCTTCATCAGGGTTTCTAAGTGTTTTCTTTTATAAAAAATTCCAGGAATTTTTTTCTCCTTTCCTTTTAAGATTATGCTCTCTGTATAGTGTTACTCTGAAAGTCTAAGGGAAAAGGCCTGGGAGTGTAATTATCCATCCGATGTTCTGATTTGGTTTCCTGCTGGTTTTCTCTAGCGGTTTTCTGTTACAGTACAAATAACTGGTAGGATTCATTTGCATTTGAACCGTGTGTGTAGCTGGAGTCCAATGGGTTGGTATGCACAATCTGAATGGATAAGGCCTTTGCAACAAATTTATATTTTTATATATATATGTATATATATATATATAAAGTAGACAAATGCAAGGAACAACTTTATAGTCAATTCTTCTCTCAGACCCACAGAGTGCATCCTGGCGCTGATATTCTGATACATAGAATCATAGAATATCAGGGTTGGAAGGGACCTCAGGAGGTCATCTAGTCCAACCCCCTGCTCAAAGCAGGACCAATCCCCAATTAAATCATCCTAGCCAGGGCTTTGTCAAGCCTGACCTTAAAAACTTCTAAGGAAGGAGATTCTACCACCTCCCTAGGTAACGCATTCCAGTGTTTCACCACCCTCCTAGTGAAAAAGTTTTTCCTAATATCCAACCTAAACCTCTCCCACTGCAACTTGAGACCATTACTCCTTGTCCTGTCCTCTTCTACCACTGAGAATAGTCTAGAACCATCCTCTTTGGAACCACCTCTCAGGTAGTTGAAAGCAGATATCAAATCCCCCCTCATTCTTCTCTTCTGCAGACTAAACAATCCCAGTTCCCTCAGCCTCTCCTCATAAGTCATGTGTTCCAGACCCCTAAACATTTTTGTTGCCCTTCGCTGGACTCTCTCCAATTTATTCACATCCTTCTCGTAGTGTGGGGCCCAAAACTGGACACAGTACTCCAGATGAGGCCTCACCAATGTCGAATAGAGGGGGACGATCACGTCCCTCGATCTGCTCGCTATGCCCCTACTTATACATCCCAAAATGCCATTGGCCTTCTTGGCAACAAGGGCACACTGCTGACTCATATCCAGCTTCTCGTCCACTGTCACCCCTAGGTCCTTTTCCGCAGAACTGCTGCCTAGCTATTAGGTCCCAAGTCTGTAGCTGTGCATTGGGTTCTTCCGACCCTGCACTTATCCTTATTGAACCTCATCAGTTTTCTTTTGGTCCAATCCTCCAACATGGAAAGGCAGGTTCTCAAATAGCCAAGCCAAGATCTTGCTATGAGGATGTAAGAGGGGGAATTTTGCCTTTAGTCTTCTCTCTTACGAGAGGTGCCATGTTTGTAACCTGACCAGGCTACTCTGATTTTCCTTCATTTTTATTCTAGACAAAGCCATCCAGGGTAGGCAACTCAGGCCATTGAGCCACAGACCCATCTGCTGCTTGCAGAGTGTGGGGCAGCACTACAGCGTCCTGCAATGGCACTTGCGTTTCTTTGGCTATCCTGGACTTTTAAAGCATGCAACAAGTGTCTGAGTCCAGGGAGTCATCTCCTGTAACACTAATTTCACATCACAGTTAGCCTTCCACAGAGTTTTGCTTTCCTGCAGTGCTTCCCGACCGCTGACTGCCCAGCCCACCCTAGAACCCTGCAAGACAGGGACAGTCCAGCGTAACAGACAGTGACGTCCTGAGCAACATTTGCAAAGGGGCCTCTGAGTTTGGGCACCTCCATCTTCAGGCCTGATTCTCAGAGGGGCAGAGCTCTAACAACTTCAGCTGACGTCAGTGGGAGACTGGGTATGCAGCAGCTCTGAAAGCCAGGCTCAGGGGATCTCAGGTTGGGGCCCCAGTATTAATGGCTACTTCTGAAAACTTCATACTTGATTTGCCCCAAGTCTCACAATGATTCAGCCATAGATGGAATTGGAACATAAGGCATCCTAGCTCCTGGCCCTGGGCTCTGTCTACTGCCGCTCTTCTTTGATCTCCCTGCTGTTACTCCTAACTGTGGAAGGTATCCTGGGTGAGAGAGAGTTGGTATGGTGGGTACAGACAGAGCTGTCTGGCATTGGCACAGGTTGAGGAGGGGAAAAACAAACGGCTTGCATCAGCCTGCCTTAAACTGAACACAGCCTTTGGAAAGCTGGCTTGATTTTCATTGTCCTGCTGATTTGCCATGCTCCTGTTTACATCTCTGCCTGTTCCGACAGTAACACGTGCTCGTGAGCTGACGCAGCAGAAAGCGGTAGAAGGGAGTCTTCTGGGTGCGTGGCTCCCAGCTTGACATTTCTTGCTGTGTTTCTGCTGCTTTGAGGAGGGAAAGGGAATGAGCAGATGGCGTTTGCTCGTTCACACTCAGTGCACAAATCACCCTTTCATTTAGCTTGGTACTATACCAGTGGTGTCATGCCATTGGTTTTGCTGGAGGTGCTCCCGCTGTATGCTAGCGCAAGTGGAATCAGGCTGTGTGTGTCCGTGTCCAGCCAATGCCGGTGCACTTGCCAATTGTAGTGATACCTGCCAAAGCTTCTGTAGGTGCATAATTAACCTGGGTAGCTGTGCAGGCCAGGTGGCAATTTCCCTCTTGAGCCGTGGGAGCAGGCAGGTCGGTGTTGTCCCAGCTGTCAGAGTGGACCCCTGAAGGGCACTGCTGGGCCAGCCTTGGCTATGGCATTGTAACCATGTGGATTGCGCTACACTGTCTTGGAGTGTGCAGGGCAAGGTAATCCTTCCCGATCAAGGACCTGGCAGGCACCTTAAATACCCAAACTTGTAGCTCCTTTCTCCCAGGAAAAGGTGAGAGGGGACCCTGGTTCTGTTACATGTTGCCCCTTCACACAGACTGCTAGCCTGGTGATCATTGTCAGATGGTGCTCGTGTACATCCATCCACAGGCCCCAAAGGTTTAATCTGAAGTGGAGAAGCCTGAGCTCTCACCAGGTCTGTCTCTGATAGAGAGTCGAGGGGCAAAGAGTGCCCCAGTTCAGTATCTGTTCATCAAGCTCCATGCTGACTGCAGCTGACTTCACACCACCAGCCGGTGCCTAGGAAAGGCAGCTGAGTAGTAGCTGAGCTCTGTGAGCGTCCTTTGAAAGTTGGACTTGACTGTTCCATTTAGGAGCATCAGCTTGGACTGAGCAATGAGAATGGACAGGACCCTCCGCTGGTGCATCCCCTCCTTCCCCTGCTACCCCCCACAGACACAGGTTTGCCTTCACTCTCCCTTGTCCCTATGCTTTGCGGAGCCATGACTCGCACTAAGAGCCTGCTCCTTCGTCCCTCTGGCAGGAGCCCTGCAGCACCTGCCCACGGCTCCTTAGTTGCCCTGGCAGTCTTTTAGCTTTGCGGAGAAGCGGAGTCCCAGTTCATTATTTTAACTGTAATATTTTGATCACTTTTGGCTGCAAAAAGCACCAGCGCCCAGAACAGCACATTCTGCCTCTGCTGAGCCTTTCTGCTCGGTCACAGAGAGGCAGCAGCAGAGAATCAAGGGGCATGGAGCCCGCAGGTACCTATTAGCCTTTCCATTGCAGTTTGGGCTTGACACTAAAGCTCCATGCTTAGGGTGGGTCCTGTTTTAAATGCCTCATGCACCAGTGCTTGCGTCACCATTCATGGGCACCTTTTCCATACCCCCAAGAGATCTCATTATCAGGCTATTTCCCCTGCCAGGCTGTCTAAATGTCTCTATGCTTCAGTTCACCCCAAGATGGTTACCCGCAGCTGGCCACCACACACTTCAGATCCTTCAATTCGCAAAGAATTCTAGGGAAAATCTGTAGGAATTTGTGCCTCCCAACAAACATGAAACAGCAGGGTTTCAATCCAAATTCCAGGCACACACAGCTCCTAGAATCCTGTGAATATGGAAATATCTCAACTTTCATTTTAAAAAAAACAAAACACTCTTTTTTTTAGCCCTCTGCAGCATGGAAAAGCTTGAAAAATACAACACCCCACCCATGCATGAGAAGCCAAATAAAAGAACTCGAGATGTATATTTGTATGGAGAATCTTATGCGTTTTTCTAGGCCTGAGTTTTGAATGTTCAGGGCTGCCAAGCTTGGGTTTCTGTTCTCCTTATTTTCAGTGTTTTGTAGTTGCAGCAAGGCGTTGTTGTAAGACACAAAGGTCACACGAAGACATCTACTAGCTTATCAAACTGCACTATAAGAAAACCCAAGCAGAGCCAAATAAATCTGTGCCCAGGCCCTAGCACCAGTCACTGAGCCATTGCTCAACAGGGATCAGGCACGTGGGCCATTGTTAACTTAATTACCATTGCTTTTAATAAAATTAATTTGGAGCTGCCTTCTGAGCAATGCATAGAAGGCCTGTAAGGGATGGCCCATCTGTGCCTAAGGCTAACACTCCCTTCGATGGGGAGAGCTGCGGGGAACTGGCCAGAGGCGTCCACTGTAGGTTTAAGGAGGCTGGTACATTGTGCAATCAAGAAGGATGGCATAGATGTTTCCTACAGCTGGGCCCCAAGGTTGCGCCCACCTACCTCCTGAATGCCAGCCCAGAGGTGCGAGTGGTGCCTTGGTGCTGTGGGGCAGGGGCTTAGGCTGTTTCAACTCACACATCCTTTTGTAAGATAACACTTCAACCAATGCTGTTAACCCTGTAGTTGTGTCACTGGTTGTAGGAGGGGTGGTTTGTCCATGTGCCAGCACAGGTGAGCCAGGTCTGCAGAGGGCAATGTTGAGCAATGAGGAATGCTGCTCTCCATTTCTCTGGCTGGAAATCAAATGTCCCTGGGTAAGCGGCTGTGAATTGGATTCAAACTGGCTCAACTGGCAGCAGTCACCTTTGCTTTTGAGGTTGTTTTGCACATCAAAATTGTACACGATACTGGCTGCCCTGTTCTACTGCTGTCACGGCTCAGGGCTGGTTTGCTGAGTTTCAGACTGTTAGGATTGCTCGTTTCCCTTGCTGAGAAGGGAAGTGTGGAACAGCTGGGGCCTGCTGCTCCAACCTGGGCTGTGCTGAACACAGCACCCCTAGAACCCAAAGGCTTATTTTACATCATCCAGTGAGCACTTCCTACTTAAATAAAAGGTGCTAACTTAAAAACAAACCCAAACCATGATTCATTCACTGATGGGCCCAGGAGGCAGGCGCGTTCTGGCGCTATCTTATGGATTTCTGTAACTGCATTTAAATATTTTTTCATCCAAACAAAGGTAAATCAATATGCATAAGTACCTGTTACTGAATAGTGACACTTGACAGGATGTAAAAGATAGAAATATTTTAGCATCAAGAAGGAAGGTCTAAGGGCTTTGAAACAGCCCAATCAATACAAAGCTCAGTGGGCTTGTGTCACGCATAGAGGAAGATAGTCCATTTTGTGCATGAGAGGTATAAATTGTTTGTCCCTTCTTGACAATACTTTGGGATTTGCTGCCCATACACATAGGTGAGTGCCAGCCAGCCTGTGATTCCACAGCGTGAACAGCAAGTCAGTTATGGCTTGGTGGAACTGCCCTAGACAGACACGTCACATAGCACAGTATTTGTCATGCTGACCTCAGAAATACAAGGAGCATAAACTGAAGATGGCTAAGCAGGTCCAAATTTCCAGGTAGTGACTGTAGGTGCGGCAGATTTTTTTGCTATTGTCTCTCTCTTCCAGTGGTAGCGTACTCCTTGTTGATGCCCAAAACTGGAGTAACAATTATTGACGTACCTGTGAGTGCTAGACAGCAATTTTGGAACTGATTCCGGAAATGATAAAGAATGGGGCCTGGCTAGCGCTGTGAAACAAAGCTGCTTTTAGGTGATGGGCATTTGGGGCCCAATACCCCATTACAGAGACAATCAGCCATCTCAGACCCCAATTTGCTAAATCCCTTGCTGGCCGCCAGTCTTCGTTTACATAGATCGCCACGAACACAGCTCTCAGGGTTACAGTTGCTGGTTTAGTGCCAGAGAGTGACCTTCCCTCGTACAGCAATTCCACAGTAGGCCTCTTCACCAGCAAGCCTGGCTATCTGACACTTGCTCTCTAGGCTGGATGCTGATTGCTGGCTTACCGCTCTTGCCAAGTGCACTGGTATCATTATGAGGGGGCAGGGCTGAAGTAACCTAGCAGCTGTCTGTTAGCAGGCAGAGAGAATATATTGGAGGGTTTAGCTTTGAGTTAGGATCTGGTGAACTCCATGGTTCCACACCTTAGCTGGGGCAGAAACACGTATAGAGCAACTCCTGTATGGCATGCATGTGGAAGTGGCTTAAAGCCATATTTGCACATCTCTGAGCCTGGGCAGCTGCCCCCCAGCTAACAACCCTAAGGGCTCTCTGGCATGACAAAGGGAAGTCTTGTTTGGGCGCTTAGCCCCCTATGCCAGTGGCAGGGAAGGTGATGGCATATGGCTAGTTAACCTGAAGACTCACAGCCTATAATGTAAGCCTGTGTATCATTTCCCCCTTGTGAGGGGTTCCTGGGTTGCAGGACTCTGCAGGGACAAACTAGATCCAGCCTCTAGTTTTTTTGCAGCAACTCTGTGCTGGAGCAAGGGCCCCTCCAGCTGCACAGATTTTGCCATCTTTAGAAAGGGCTGGAGGACATCTTGTGTTTGGTGCCTCATTTCATTGTAAGCATACAGTTTTGTGTAGTGCCTACAAAGCACGGGCAGATGGCTGCCATATAAATACAACTATTTATTATATCATCAGTAGGGACTCCCGCTGGGGAAACCCTGCAGGAGGCACACGGATTACAAGAGCAGCCCATCATGCCAAATGGGGGGATCCACTCAGCTGAGTGCCTAATCCAGACATTAAAGAGAACAGGACTCTAAAAGGGCATAGTTAGCCCAAGTCTGCATGGCCCAGGGACCAAACCATCTCTCCCTCCTCCCACCGCTGTATTAGAGAAACTGCCTTTGGGATGACACAGCATTAGATCAGACACACGTATGTGACTGTACAGAGGTCTCTGTGACAGGAATGCTGCCGGAAATCCAAGTGTTATCAAAGGGCTTTCTGTGGATACAGAAAATGGAGTGATGGAGGGGGCAGGTGCTACCCTGGGTTAATGTACTAGGCTGTCTCCTGTGTCAGGGTCTGGATGCAGGTCACAGGGGAAATGGAAGTGGTGGCCTCAATCCAGCCTCTAATGGACATTTATCTGAAAAGTAAAAGCATCAGAGAGTACAACCTGCAGCACTGGCTCAGCTGAGTCGAGCCCTGTGCTTGACTAGCCCCTGCTGCCAGTCAGGGAGGATGATATATGGAAGCTACCAGGCCTGATTGCCATGGGCTGGGAAATTCATTGATTGACAGACTGGTGCCTTTTTGTTTTGTTTCTTTGGATGTATAAAGAAGGCCTGAAAGATTTCTCTGCCAATAGCTCCCTTTCGACCCCTCCCCCCTCATTGGAAATTCAAGTCTTAGCCAGCCTTCTTTTCTAAGGAGGCTCTATCAAAAACTGGAGGACAAATATGTTTATGACATCACAGTTACCAAGCAAGAGAAACCTGATTAATTGACAGGAGAAATGATTTCTAATGATTTATTTTTTGTTTAGAATGCCTGAGTTTTTATTTGGGGTTTGTTAACATCTATTTAACTCAAAACCCTAACAAATAGCTGGAAGAAAGGCTCTTTTTTGTTGAATATTCAACATCTTTCAACAAAGGTCTGAGAAGGCTCCTAATCTGAATCTATGAGTCCTCTATGCAGACCTCCAGGGAAGACAAGCGTTGATAGTGGTGGTGTTTCTGAGGGAAGACACAAGCAGAAAGCACACTTAAAAATAAAAACCTAACAGCAGCTTTCGATCCTTCTGTATAAATTGTAAAGCAGCAAAAGAAAGGGTCACCATTAAAAAAAGAACAAAGACCGATCACAGTTGCGTGGGAAAGTCTTTTTCCTTTACAAAGCACAGATGTATAGTTACCTGAATTAGCAAGTACGTGATCAAAAATGCATCCGTTCTTTCGAACCTGAAGAATCTGCATTTTACTAAACAGATTTAAACATTCTGTCACTTACATTAAACGTATTAGAGGTTGAGGACAAGATGCAATATTCCTTAAACACATATATCCCATTATCTGGTATATTAGCATGGACCAAAATGTGAAATGAAAACACTCCCCAAAATGTTTGTATCTTTCTTTAATAATGGAGCTGTTGGCTCACTTGCCTTGTGGAGGGATTTTGCTTAGACCAGCAGTTTGCTCAATAGTTTGTTTATGCACGTCCGTCAAAATTCACCAGGTTGTCATGAATTTTTTTTTTTTTAAAGCTCAGTCAGATTACAGATATCCTGATCTTAACTCCTGAATAATGGTATTTATAGAGCTAAGGAGTTCCTTAAAATAGCCATCGTTGTCCCCTTCCCTTTGTTCTTCTGCTGCCAGTTCTTCGTACTCGGTGCGGAGCATGTTCAGTGTGGTGCTGAGGGCATAGTCCCCTTGGTATCCGTCCCTGCAGGCGGCCATCAGAATGTGCACTGTTTTTAGAACTTTTTCTCGAGTGTCATGCTCCGGCAATGCCAGGAGATTGGAAATAATCACACACCAGCCCTGTTCCACCACAGCTGGCACCAGGTTCACTTGTTTGTACTGCTGAACTTTCTCTTCCATTTGGTCTTCCTTGTTCTCTGAATCCTCAAGCAGCATCTGCAAGAAACCATGTTAAATTGATTATCTGTATCCAAGAACACCACCTACCCTTACTACTGTTTCCAGCAGGTTATACAGTATATCAGTGCCCATGGGTGAATCCAGACATCCCACAACTCCTGGCTTTTGACAGCACTGTACCCTATTTTATTTCTTTATATGGTGCATGAAGTTATTCATAGATTCATAGATATTTAGGTCAGAAGGGACCATTATGATCATCTAGTCTGACCTCCTGCACAATGCAGGCCACAGAATTTCACCCACCACTCCTAAAAAAGACCTCACACCTATATCTGTGCTATTGAAGTCCTCAAATTGTAGTTTGAAGACCTCAAGGAGCAGAGAATCCTCCAGCAAGTGACCCGTGCCCCATGCTACAGAGGAAGGCGAAAAACCTCCAGGGCCTTCCAATCTGCCCTGGAGGAAAATTCCTTCCCGACCCCAAATATGGCGATCAGCTAAACCCTGAGCATATGGGCAAGATTCATCAGCCAGATACTACAGAAAATTCTTTCCCGGGTAACTTGGATCTTACCCCATCTAAAAACCCATCACAGTCTATTGGGCCTATTTACCATGAATATTTAATTACCAAAACCATGTTATCCCATCATACCATCTCCTCCATAAACTTATCGAGTTTAATCTTAAAGCAAGATAGATCTTTTGCCCCCACTACTTCCCTCGGAAGGCTATTCCAAAACTTCACTCCTCTGATGGTTAGAAACCTTCGTCTAATTTCTAATCTAAATTTCCTAATGGCCAGTTTATATCCATTTGTTCTTGTGTCCACATTGGTACTGAGTTTAAATAATTCCTCTCCCTCTCTGGTATTTATCCCTCTGATATATTTATAGAGAGTAATCATATCTCCCCTCAACCTTCTTTTAGTTAGGCTAAACAAGCCAAGCTCCCTGAGTCTCCTTTCATAAGACAAGTTTTCCATTCCTCGGATCAACTTAGTAGCCCTTCTCTGTACCTGTTCCAGTTTGAATTCATCCTTCTTAAACATGGGAGACCAGAACTGCACACAGTATTCCAGGTGAGGTCTCACCAGTGCCTTATATAACGGTACTAAAACCTCCTTATCCCTACTGGAAATACCTCTCCTGATGCATCCCAAGACGACATTAGCTTTTTTCACAGCCATATCACATTGGCAGCTCATAGTCATCCTATGATCAACCAATACTCCAAGGTCCTTTTCCTCCTCCGTTACTTCTAGTTGATGCATCCCTAGCTTATAACTAAAATTCTTGTTATTAATCCCTAAATGCATGACCTTACACTTCTCACTATTAAATTTCATCCTATTCCTATTACTCCAGTTTACAAGGTCATCCAGATCCTCCTGTAGGGTATCCCTGTCCTTCTCTAAATTAGCAATACCTCCCAGCTTTGTATCATCTGCAAACTTTATTAGCACACTCCCACTTTTTGTGCCCAGGTCAGTAATAAAAAGATTAAATAAGATTGGTCCCAAAACTGATCCTTGAGGAACTCCACTGGTAACCTCCCTCCAACTTGACAGTTCACCTTTCAGTAGGACCCGTTGTAGTCTCCCCTTTAACCAATTCCCTATCCACCTTTCAATTTTCCTATTGATGCCCATCTTATCCAATTTAACTAATAATTCCCCATGTGGCACAGTATCAAACACCTTACTAAAATCTAAGTAAATTAGATCCACTGCGTTTCCTTTATCTAAAAAATCTGTTACTCTCTCAAAGAAGGAGATCAGGTTGGTTTGGCACGATCTACCTTTTGTAAAACCATGTTGTATTTTGTCCCATTTACCATTGACTTCAATGTCCTTAACTACCTTCTCCTTCAAAATTTTTTCCAAGACCTTGCATACTACAGATGTCAAACTAACAGGCCTATAATTACTTGGATCACTTTTTTTCCCTTTCTTAAAAATGGGAACTATGTTAGCAATTCTCCAATCATACGGTACAACCCCTGAGTTTACAGATTCATTAAAAATTCTTGCTAATGGGCTTGCAATTTCTTGTGCCAATTCTTTTAATATTCTTGGATGAAGATTATCTGGGCCCCCCGATTTAGTCCCATTAAGCTGTTTGAGTTTCGCTTCTACCTCAGATATGGTGATGTCTACCTCCATATCCTCATTCCCATTTATCATGCTACCATTATCCCTAAGATCCTCTTTAGTCTTATTAAAGACTGAGGCAAAGTATTTGTTTAGATATTGGGCCATGCCTAGATTATCCTTGACCTCCACTCCATCCTCAGTTTTTAGCGGTCCCACTTCTTTCTTTGTTTTCTTCCTATTTATATGACTATAGAACCTTTTACTATTGGTTTTAATTCCCTTTGCAAGGTCCAACTCTACTTGACTTTTAGCCTGTCTCACTTTATCCCTACATATTCTGACCTCAATAAGGTAGCTTTCCTTACTGATCCCTCCCTTCTTCCACTCCCTATATGATTTCTGCTTTTTCTTAATTACCTCTCTAAGATGCTTGCTCATCCAGCTTGGTCTACAACTCCTGCCTATGAATTTTTTCCCCTTTCTTGGGATGCAGGCTTCCGATAGCTTCTGCAGCTTTAATTTAAAATAATCCCAGGCCTCCTCTACCTTTAAACCCATAAATTCTTCAGTCCAATCCACTTCCCTAACTAATTTCCTTAATTTTTGAAAGTCAGCCCTTTTGAAATCAAAAACCCTAGTTGCAGATTTATTTTTGTTAATCCTTCCATTCAATTTGAACTGAATTAGCTCATGATCACTTGAGCCAAGATTATCCCCTACAACCATTTCCTCTATGAGATCCTCATTACTCACCAAGACCAAATCTAAAATGGCATCCCCTCTAGTCGGTTCAGCAACTACTTGTTGAAGGAATCCATCAGCTATCGCATCTAGGAAAATCTGAGCCCTATTATTATTACTAGCACTCGTCCTCCAGTCTATATCTGGGAAGTTAAAGTCTCCCATGATCACACAGTTTCCATTAGTATTTACTTTATTAAAAACATTAAAAAGGGCTCTATCCATATCCAAATTAGATCCCGGCGGTCTATAGCACACCCCAAGCACTATCCCAGGGGAGGCTCTAATAGTTTTCTTCCCCAATTTAATTATTGCCCAGACAGACTCAGTCATATCCATTTCATCGCTTCTTATTTCTTTACATTCTATCTCATCATTGATATACAGTGCTACTCCACCACCTTTACCTTTATTTCGGTCTTTCCTAAACAGCACATACCCTTCAATACCTGTAGCCCAGTCATGACTACTATTCCACCAGGTCTCTGTTATACCTATAATATCTGGTTTCACTTCCTGCACCAGTAACTCTAGTTCCTCCATTTTGTTACCTAGGCTCCTTGCATTAGTGTACAAACATCTTAATTTTTGCTGTTTGGCCTCACTCACATTCTGTACCCTATTAGGCACGGTTATTTTACTACCAGTATAAGCTATTAGACTTGTATCTACACTGCCCTTCCTCCTACCTACAGCTGTATCCACTCTTACTTCATTTTCTTTCCACTCTATGCTAAATTCTGGCGTGGAGATTACCTGGACATCTCCCAACCATCTCCCCCAAATTCCTAGTTTAAAGCTCTCTTAATCAGTTGTGCCAGCCTCCATCCTAGAAGTCTATTTCCTTCCCTACTCAGATGAAGTCCATCCCGAGAGAACTGTCCTCTATCCATGAATGCCTCCCAATGGCCATACATCCCAAAGCCCTCCTTATAGCACCACTGCCTAAGCCATCTATTGATAGTCATAATCTTGTCACACCTTTGTTGCCCTTCTCTAGGAACAGGCAGAATCCCACTAAAGATCACCTGAGCCTCAATTTCCTTAAGCGTCCTCCCCAGCCTAGCATAGTCTCCCTTAATACTTTCCAGCGAGAATCTAGCCGTATCATTTGTTCCCACATGAAGGATAATTAGGGGATTCTTTCCCGCTCCCTTTAGAATCCTTTTTAACCTCAGGTCTACATCCCGTATCTTAGCACCTGGAAGACAGCACACCCTCCTATTTTCTGGATCAGCTCTGGTTACAGGCCTATCTATTCTTCTCAGTAAAGAGTCCCCAATCACAAAGACCTGCCTTTTCCTAGTGACGGTGCTATTCTCCAGTCTATCCCCTGTTCCCTCTGGCTGCAAGTTTTTTCCATTCCCATTCTCCCTTGTAATCCTTTTTAACCCATCCTGTATCCTCCTGGGGCTCATATTTGGTGTAATCTCCATTAACTCTCCCCCTTTTCCTATAGGACTAACCGCTCTTCTCTTCTTCCTTGTTAGATTTGTTTTGCTTAGTTTTTTTGCATTAGAAATTCAGGTCTTATATACTCTGGAAAGCTCTAGTTGATTGGAGAATGAGTAGAATTATGATATTGCAAGACACTGAAAATCTGATTGAAAGGAGAAGGGAGTGAGGTGAGACTGTTTAAAACACATTTATTTATTTTTTTTTTCATGATCACCTATATAACTCCGGCACATACTAAACACTTTGGATACAAATCCTCTTTGTTAAACACTCAACATCCCCATCCTTAATTTAAGAGTGCTCCCAATTCCCACTGGAAGCGCCTCCAGCAAAGCTAGGGAAGACAGTGTTGCCATTCTTGATATTTCTATGATTAAAAAAAAGCAGAGAGAAAACAAGTTTTGTTTTGAGTGGGGAGAGGGAGATGGGAAACAAAGGGCATAAGCTCAATTTTATAAAATATCCTTTATGGGGCAACTTTATACCAGAACCGAGCAAGCAAAGCCTCAGGTGAATCCGGTGAGATACCAAAGGGAAGCCAGCACAGCTCTATTGAACTGCATGGTAAATCCTCCTACATACAATATACGGTAGAGCTCCGAGAATCCAGAGGAGGACAGCGAGGTGCACTGGACACTGGTAGAGCCTTTGTGCTGTTCCACATGAGACCCCCCTCCCCCCCATTTAATAAAGGAGAAAAGGGCAGAAAAAGTCCCTGTCAAGTCAATTCCTTAAACTGTTCTTATTTGAAGCCATTGCCTGAAGGCTTCACTGCGCCCGTGGCCTAGGTGCTGCTGTCTGCAGCAAATGGCAGAGAGTTGACTTTTTAGCCTGCTGGCATTTCAGGCCTCATTTTTGCTTTCCATTGCCTTTTCTAGGAGGTGGGGGGGGGGTCTATCCAGGATCCTCCCCCCACATCTTTCACACTGTGGTTCGCCAGCGGCACCATGCTCAAGCTCTACATCATCACAATTCTCTCTCTCTAGCTGAACTTAGCTCATTGGTGCTGCTCTGACAACAGCCAGAAGGGGATGCTTGGGCCAAGCCCCAGTGCTCTGTTCCCCACATCCAGAGACCAGGCACGTGGCTTCCACAGTGGTCCCAGCTCCTGCTGGCCCAGGAAGCGAGGGTATGAGCTAGGATCTTGATTGTGCCATGGCCCAACCGAATGCTCACCTTATGCCAGCCCTAAATAAAAGGTGCATCCATTCTGTTCAGTGCACTTATATGGACATTCGACAGCCTTGCCATGAGTGAGCTGAGACGTGGATTCCCACCCCACAGTCACAGTTATGACTGGTACATTTAGGGCTTTGCAGCGGGGACTGAGCTGGCTTAGCATACTCTGAGTAAAGATACTCACAGGGCAGGTGTCACACTGAAGAACCTGTGCATCCTTTTACAGCTGGCTTCAATACTAAACACTGATGTTAAAGATTTGGCCCTAGCAGAGCTGGTAGGTGAATGTGAGAAGCAGTCGTTGACATATATAGGAATCCCATGCATGTGTCACGGGCTGGAATGTGACCCTAGATGTATCTCTCAGTCTGTGTGCCAGAAGGAGCTGATCATGCCACCATTTCCCAAAGAAGAGCAATATGGGGTCTGTTTCCCTTTAAGAGCTATTCCACTGGCTTGGCTGGTGGCCTCCTGTGATAATTACTATGTATGCGCTTCATTAATTAGATCTGAAAAGCGCAAGTCTGCTTGCTACCATATCATCATTAAGAGAAGATTAGGGCTTTTACAGATCTGATAAGAACAAATCCAAATGTGCAGAAGAAAAAGGCTGGAAATCAGCAGAGATACAGTGAAACTGGCCCAAAGGATGAGCCTTGCTAATAAGCAACCCCCTGTCTGGCGGGACCACTTGAGTCTCCTCAAGGTTTCCTGTAACATTTTATCTGACCTTTAATTAAGGGCCCTCTGCTACCTAGCTGACTTTTGTTGATCCCATGGGTGGTTGTTCCTGGCATGTTTCACAGCATTGTATTTATACTTTGATTTACCATATGTGAGGAGAAAAAGAAGAAAAACTCAGGTGAGATTTCCCTTCCCACAATCCTGCAGGAAAGCCATTTCCACCACCTGGAAAACTTTATTTTCAATGCACACAGATTGTCCATCCATTCAGGGTTAAACAGAGACAATGAAGCAGGAAAAGCAGTTCAGAACCATCTTCTCTTCTGCTTCATTTCACTGAGCTGCCACCGGCATGGGCTGGAGTTAGTTTTGCTTCATTTAAAAAAAATTTAAAAATAGCAGCCTATTCTTTTCAGTCAATCACCCGGAAGCTAGCACTTTACAGCATGTTGTGACATCACCACTTATTCAGATTGATCCAGCACCTTACCAGGTGCTGTTTTTTCCCATTTTGTCTGCAGATGCAACAAGAGAGCAGCCTGTGATGTACATCCTAGAAAGTAGTTTTCACACTCAAAAGAGCTATAAATGTCATTGTTTTTGTATAAAACTTAGAATTTGTTGGGTGTGCAGATTATCTCAAGATAGACTGAATCTGTGAACAGATGGAGTTGCTAAAAGTACAGTATTAAAACACAGAATGTTATTAAAGGGACAATGCTAAGACAAGTCATAGATACAAATTCCTTATTTGTGCCATTGAAGGGACAGGGTTAACTTATATTGGACCCAATATTTATATTTTATAAAACTTCAGAGTAGCAAAAATATTTCCATCTCTTATAAAAAGTCAATTGAAAACAAATTTTAAAACATATAATTTATTTTTCTTCAAGGTCTGAAACCCAAAGACTACAGCAATAAAAATCTGCAGGTGAAACTGACTATAAACAGAAGTGAAACTTGACCTAATTGATTTTCATTCTCCAATGTAATAGAAATGCAGAATATAAACAACAAATCAAACACTGGCTAGTAAACAGGGTTTTAAACTGACATTTACAGTAATAATCAAAGGTGGTGTTAAGTAAAATAGGTTTAGATGTTTGCTTAGTTACAACTTAAGATTTACAAATGTACAGTTCCCCCCAAAAAAACTAAAAGAATTAAAAAAATCTAGCTAGTTTGCACAGCGATACCCTGGTAACTCTCTTTGCATTTCATTCACTTTGGACAATGAAACCAGAACGATCAGTTTCATTTCCTGGCTCTCCTGCACCCTAGCACACGTTCTTGATTTTAACACTTCAGGGTAAAAAACCCACCACCAACAAAACAAACATTGATTTTATTGTTAAAAAGATGCTTAAATGGCTGTACAATATTTTCAAGCTTCAGACACAAGATCAAACCAGGTTTCAGAGTAACAGCCGTGTTAGTCTGTATTCGCAAAAAGAAAAGGAGTACTTGTGGCACCTTAGAGACTAACCACCTTAGAGATCAACCCAGGGAGTACAAACTGCCTATGCAATATGGAACCCAGCTCCACAGGGGCTTCTCTTGTAGTGCTGCAGGGAGGCGTATTGGAGCAGAGCGGGCCCCCCATCCCCTGGAGATAGAGGCGATGCAGGGCGGAGGGAGGGCGAGGGACATGCAGGGTCACATGCCCTTCCAGATTTACTGCTTGGCTTGTACTGATCATGCTCAGTAACACTGCTGAAGCCGCTGAACCCAAATCTCCACACCCCAACCCCACCCCACTATCAGCAGGCACAGGTTGTCTTTGCCTGGGGAGTTCCTTGGTACGATGCTTGTTTGGCCTTGATACAACTGCCCTTTAATGAAGATTAACTGCCCTTTAATTAAGTACTGTCTTGCATTGCTATAACTGTTCCCGATTCACATGCATTTCCTCACTCCCAAGAGTGTATATAGCTCACATCTTCACTGCCATCCAGTGAACATGGACTCCAGCAAACTGCCCCACAGCGCTCTTACCTTTTCCAAAATCAGGTCGTAGAGCAGCGTCACAACACGTATGTAGAGACTCTCCATGCCTTTTTCTTTGAAGAGATTTCTAAGTACTTGAAGGCCACCAAGCTTGAGGAATTGCAGCTGGGCATAGGGGAAGTGTCTCAGCATTGAAGACAAAGCAAAGAGAGCCTGGCAAGCACAACAGTTAATCAGTCTCCTAGTCCAGCGACAGCTGCCATTTCTGAATGAACTCTTGCTCAGTGATCTGTATTCTGAAGAGCCCTAGCATTCTGGCTTCATTTTCCTTTACGGATTGCCACAAAAGGCAGCTGATTAATGCTACATAATATGGGTGTGATTTAAAAGCCTATTAACAATCTCACTTAATGACTTCTGATCAGGGGAGAAAAACACAACTGTGTTCACTCATGACTTGCTGTTCTGCAAACACTTGCCCTCATTAATTTAAATCTCTCATCACCAGCGAGGTGGTATCTCTGCATGAAACCTGAGTGTGGTGTCTGATCCCCCAGCTATCTTCTTTTCCAGGAACTTGAAGACCATGGGTACGTCCACATTGCGGTCAGAGGTGGGACTGCAGCTTGTGCAGACATACCCACACTAGCTTTAATCTCGCTAGCTCAGGTACCAGAGCAGTGAAGCTGCAGCACCATGTGCTTCGGGTGGGGCTGTACAAGCCTGCCCATAACCCTGGCTAATTACTCCTGATGAAGACTGTGCTGCTGCAGTTTCACTGCTCGAGCTCTCTCAGTTAAAGCTAGTGTAGACATACCCCCTGCTTCATCCTGTAACCTCTTCTGACTTCAGGGGGTACTGCAGGTGCTCAACACCCCTCAGGATCAAGCCCTTTGACTTTTCTCCAGGTTAGATGCTGTCAACACATCAATGCAGCTCTCACAGACTGAGACTGCCCACATCAATTGTATATACTCTTAGACCTTAAGGCCAGAAGGGACCATTCTCTGAACCTGTTCCAGTCTGAATTCATCTTAAAGATGGGAGACCAGAAGTGCACATAGTATTCCAGATGAGGTCTCACCAGTGCCTTGTATAATGGCAACAACACTTCCCTGTCTCCACTGAAAATACCTCCCCGATGCATCCTAGGACTGCATTAGCCTTTTTCACAGCCACATTAAATTGGCGGCTCATAGTCTTCCTGTGATTAATCAATACAACCAGGGATTTCTCCTCCTCTCTCACTCCCAACTGATACATCCCCAGCTTATAGCAAAAATTCTTGTTGTTAGTTCCTAAGTGCATGACTTTGCACTTTTCACTATTAAATTTCATCCCATTTCTAGTTTTCAAGATCATCCAGATCTTTTTGTATGGTATTCCGGTCCTCCTCCATATTGGCAATACCTCCCCCAACTTTGCATCATCCACAAATTTTATTAGCACACTCCCACTTTTTGTGGGAATGTCATGAATGAAAAGCTTAACTTTATTATCTCAGCTGTACAGAATCTTCCAAGAGAAGTTACTTTGGAGCAATTACTTTAAATAGCGTCAGATACAGTGTACAGTTCATGGCACTGCCTCCCTATTAAGGCAGGTTCCAAACAGTTTTGTCTAGTGGTTCAATTGCAGTACTGGGAGTCAGGATTTCTGGGTTGTGTTCCTGGTTTTGCTACTGATTCACTGTGTGACACATGGCACATCATTTTACCTTTCTGTGTCCCAGGTTCCCTCTCTGTGAAATGAGGAGATCATCACTGGCCTACCCTACAGGTGTACTGTGAGGCCTAACTGATGTTCAGGAAGAGCCTGAGATCCCTGGGTGAAAGGGTCTAGAAGCACAAAGGATTTATATTCTTTATCTCCCAGGACAATTGACTGAGGCTGCTGCTTACACAAGGGTTACATCTGTCTGTATCTGATGCAAGCAGTCTGCTGTTGCTACAGTTCCCCAAGGAGCGTGATAAACAAATGCAGCGCTAGAGTGTGGAGTTGCACAAGAGGCTCTTTCTAAATATCAGAGCTGAGATAGGGAAATACTCTGTGCTTAAAGCTTGTTGTAGCCAATGCACCTTGCATTCCTCCTGCTATAGTAGGGATAAGCCTGAATATGCAGGAAGGAGCAGGTGACCAGTCCAAATGACTGTGGAAGCTAATGGCTAAGACATTGTTCTGAATCTTTCTTGTATTAGATACAAGGTTTGGGATAGGTGTAGGGCCAATAAGATTTTTACTTTGATTTGATTTAGCTGCTGATATTAATTCAGTCTATGGTATTTATATAGCCTTAATCACCACAATACTGAAGCACTGAAACAGAGTAACATGAGAGAGGCAGGTTGCAGATCAAGATGGGTTCTGCTCTCACTGAGCTTTGTTAACTTGTATTTCAGGCAGTAGGTCTGTTAAACTGGACCTATGTCCATCACTTGAACTGAACCCAAGCCAATGATTGTCTCCTTCTGGGGTTTTGCAGTCTGGATTCTGTGCCCAAATACCCTGACAAAGCCTATGCTCAAATCTCCAGCCCAACCAGCAGAAGTAGTACCAGGATTCTGGTGGATGTCACTTTGGCAGACAAGCATCCAGCCCCATCAAAGCTCAGATAGCTTGGATAAATATTGAACATCTGAGTGTTTCTCTAATCCTTCAGAACTCACTGATGTACACCAGTCACTCTTACCTCCCTGTTCACTGCTCTCACTGAGTGCATCTTGTCTTAAACTAGATTATGAACTCTGATTCTGTGCGAGTACAAACCCAATTCTTCTTGGGCTCTTTGGGCACTACCGCAGCACAGATAACTCATCCTAATATAAAGCATTACTTTGGCTAGGGATGGAGACGTTTAGGTGCTCTCTCCCTTTCAGAGCTGTTACAGACCTGAGGTTAAGGCTGAGGAAGGAGGCAATCTGTGGCTAAATTACTGATTTTTACACCTCTCTGATATTCACAAAAATGGTTACTTGAGGCGATATGTTAAGTGTTAAGAAAGGCACCCAGACTGCCATTCTGCCCCTCAGGAAAGGCTGCTGCTGAAACAAGAACTATTACGGAGATCATCCATCTCAGAGCCTGCCAACAATGGGAATTGACTCCTTAGTGCACAATGGTGGGACACGTTTCCTGCACCCACTGTGGGCAAATCAGAACAGACAGCTATTTTTTCCCAGTCCAATATATTTCTATTTTATAATCTCTTAGTTGCCTGCAGTAGTTTAGTGGATGCTTCTGTCTCCTCTTCACCACCAGTCCATAGTAACAGTGTGCTGGCATGTTGCCTCCTCCTCCACCCAAGCATGGCTGGATGGGAAATATAACTCTCCTGCACTCACCATGTTTTCATTCTGATGGGAGTAAAAATCTCTCCCTGTCACGCATGAATGTTACATGCATTGCAGCTGATGCTGAAACCAGAGCCATCCCCTTTGTTCAGAAAAAGGCCTTAAAGATTGTCATACTGGATGGTGGGGTCCTAGATTTGAAGAGAGACTGTCACAACTAGGAGTATTTTGTCTGGAAAGGGGATGGGTTCAGAAGACTAGACAGAAGCATCCAAATTATGACAAGGACAGTGAAAACCTTACCCTATCATAACACAAGAAGAAGGGTCACTCAATTAAACTCCATGCCATGCTGAAAGGTCTCTCTGGAGTCCTTTGTTACAGCTCAGTCAGTAAATTATTTTAAATTAAAGAAAATATTGGGGTGCTTTCTCTGCCTCTGGTGAGGTCACCCCATCTCTGAATGCTGCCAGAGGTCTTTGAAAAAAGAAAAAGTTTTGCTTTTGAAATGAAGCAGACTGCACTTCAGGGCAATGGTTTTCAAACCTTTCCCTAGATACCTCCCCACCATCCCTGTGAGGTAATCACACGCCCTGCATCACGCACGCTGGGCTAGGCCAGCAGGATGCTCAGTGTCGTTTTCAGGAAGATGCTGTAACCATTTCTAGCAAGTGCAGCTTTACACAAGCCTGCCTGCCCAGCTTTGACAAGGAGGGAATCTTTTCATGCAAGTGAATACATGCCTCAGTCTCTCCATACACCTCTCTGTGGCCCTTTCTTGAGACTCAGGAGTTTATCACAGGCTAGAGGGGAACACTTTCATGGGATCCTCTTTTAAAATACAGACAGCACATCACTGATACTAATAGCAGGTGCATTAAGGTTGAGTAACAGGAGCTACTTTTTCCACTCCGCCTGTGGAATTCACTGTGCCAGAAGGTCACTGAGTCAAACGCTGGGCCTGGATTTGAAAAGGAGCTAGATAATTTTATGGCCAACAACAACCATTTGTAGCTTTGCATGTTAAGATAAGGGTAATCAGATCTCATGCTTGAGCGAATAAACTGATCACTGAAGAGGAGAGTGAAGAATCCCGTACCCCAGCGTACAGAACTACACATTTAGCTAGGGGCATTAGGAGAGCTTTTCGCCTTCCTCTGAAGCATCAGATATTGGCTCCTGCTTGAGGCAGGATGCCGAAGTGGATGTAGCAATTATCTTCTCCAGAACGTCGACTCCTATTCATTAGCCTGTGATCTTTATGTCGGGATCTGCTCCCTCCCTCCCAGACTATCTAACACACAGCACTGCCTGTCCAACAGTATGAACTCACTGTGTGATCTGAGTTTTCCTTTTAAAGTAGGGCAAGGCCTATCGCTACCATGAGGTGACAACTGGGGGCTGGCTAATGGCTCTGTACACCAGAGAGGCAAGTTTTCCCTGTCAATACACAACTGCAGCTTGTTAACTATAACATGGGTCACCTTGAGTACACTGAAAGAAGAACAGAACCCAATCAGCCTGGATGGAATGGGGCAGGGAAATGCCCATGGACCTCAGAGCTGAATCTGACCCTCTGAACATAGCCTGACACCACTTCTGTGAATGTGCCTCATTATAAAGCACCACATATCCATGAACAGGTGACACAGATCACATTACTATGTAATGGTGCCAATGCAAGACTATACACCTGGGTGTCATATTTAGGAAACGTTAATACACACACACACTTTGGCCAATTTACCTTTTTCTTCACAGCCAATGGTTGTTCCGTAGCCAAAATAACCAGCAGTTTTTGTAGAGCACCACCCTCAATTGCTTCCACCTGAACTTTGGGATTGCTGAAGGAAAAAGCAAAACAAACGTCAGGAACAGACACTAGATCACAGGGAAACTAAACAGGTTAGCACACACTTTGCTGCACGCTTGTTTCTAGCTAAGGCGTTTTGGTTTTTTTAATAGTGGGGATGAGTTTCTTACAAGATGTACTGCAAGGCGTTAACGAATATAAAGCATCTATTTCAAATTGGATTGTTTAACAACATCTGCCTGAATTCCTTCCTATATGAGGGACTGTCTATGAAGGTGACACCTGCTGGTGAAATTTGTCACTGCATAGCTGATCTAGGAACTGTTTTTGTCATTAGGGCAAGCACATGTTTTTGTGTACGTAAAACCTCAAGCTAAACAGAAACACTTACTCTTAAAAGCCAACCAGATGCTGATAGTTGCCATGTACTTTATTTACTCCAAAGAGAGCTATTAGCACAGGCAGGGTCACCTAAATGTGTGTGATTTGGGAGATCCTAGTATCACATTGCAAAACATTTTGCTTCTTTCTCCTGATCAGAATGAATACATCCCTGATAGGAGATTGTTAGGGTGCCTCTGGCATCAGCACCACCACCACAGGACTCTGGGTGTGAGCTTCTGAGGCTACCTGGAGGATGAGAGGGAGGGCCAGTGAGGGAAGCAATATAGTAGCCATTTTTATGCACTCTGAAACATGGAGAACAAAGCACCTGGTCTGAAATCAGTGACATGTCCAAAGTCAAACTATGTATGGCAGAATCAACAATGAAACCATCTGAGATCCCAATTTGAAAATTCAATATATGGAAACCACATTTTTACATAAACTACCATTTATTTTCATTTAGGCGTCATGGCTTCTGTTAATTGCTTTCATTAATAACTAATTAAAGTTGTGTTACTTAATTAGCCAACTAGCACACATTTCAGCAAGGGACAGAATAATAGATATCTTCTCTCTGTAGTTTCTGTTACTTCTTCTTGCGGCCTGCATGGCAAAAGGTTGCAGCAGAGAAGGTGCGGTTACTAGACTAGGACAGTTCACAAATGTAGATCTGTGATTTTGGTGAGTCACCTCCTTCATTTACCTGCCCTGGGCTAATGGAAGCTAAGCTGCCACAGGCCTGGCACCACCCAGCTGGGCCGCCATACTGATGTGAAGAGCGCCTATTTGCATCGCCACCAAACCCTCCCAGTCTGACTCTCAATACCCTCGTCTTGCTGAGGTTGCCAATGCTGGTTGGTGGGAACTACTCCAACAGCTGGATATCAGCAGGTTGCCCAGAAACATCACAGCTTCCTTTGTGTTGACTGGGTGATTCCTGCCCATGGATCCATTTACAGAAGCTTCTCTCCTCTTTTGCATAGGTATGTATTTATTTATTGCAGGATCGTGCTTGTCAAAAGTTAGCCCACATTTTTAAGTCCAGGACAGATACTCTGGATCGCTTTTCCTTCATACAACCCTTAGGAGGCATGTATGGTACAATACAGTATGTAACATGGGGTAAAGGCCATCATACTTCTTGGTTGGCTGTAAAGTGAAGTCAGTGTCCCAATCAATTTCAAACCGACTGGCCTGGTTGAGGGAGGCATCTAAAACATACCTGCTGAGGGAAATGTGGCTTTGCAAGTTACCTAACCATGCTGGCTACCAAAGTCTGGTCTACACTACTGACCTATATCGGTATAACTATGTTGCTCAGGGGCTCAAACTCTAGCCTCATCTGGAGGCATAAGAAATGTTTCAGTTTTGGTGCCATGTAACTGACTGGCGCCGAAAAGATCAATATAATCAGTAAAGCAACAGAAAGTGAAATGTGACTGACATAACCTGAAAGTGATGGCAGCACAACACATAAGGGGCATGCTAGGCATTCTGTGCTGTTCCTTCTGGGTGTACTAGGTTCTCATTAGTAAATATCTTTTTGTTACCACAGGTGTTAACCTAGCAGTGATCTCTCCCATCACCATTTCTCGCCTTTTGTTCACACCAACTGCACCATTAATCCCTTTCACTTTATATTCCAACTGTCCCTTAATGGCCTTTTATTCCAGTTCTCACTTTCCACCGCTCTCTTGTTCCTCAGTTTCTATTAACACGCTGATTTATTTAAACACTTCTCTGTCACTGCCCAGCCTGTACTGTAGGACACGTCTTTCACCATATCTGCAGAAGGGACATTTGTCCCCAAAGCTTGTGAATTATAAATTATGACTTGGGTCTAACACACACAGTCTCACATTATGCAGTTTTCCTTATGGATTATAAATGGCTACAACCTCTGTCCACTGTACAGATGGGCTGGAGCTGTATAATTCCAGTTCTGGACCTGAACTGCCCCATAGTTTGTGGGTCTTGGGTCCATCTAACACCTTGGCTTCAGGAGTTCTCATACTTCGTGGTACATGTGCGCATTTCTGGTAAGGCTACTGAAACAAGAGAGTATCAAGGAAGGCAACACATTCCTTATGGCCTCTTCCCAGATAACACTGCACAGGAATGTGGGGGTTTGAATAAAGTGTGCCCATCACACATGGGGTATATGAACCATCCAATGCAGGGCAGACTAGGCCTGGCTAGGCCAGGGAAGATGTGATGTTGGGCACATTTTACTGCCTCTCTGAAACCCTTTGTGGGAATGTGTGCGGCAGCCAGCCAGCTGGGGGCTTGACCAAACAAGCTCGCTGCTTTCCAGGCAATATTTTAGGCACACACTTCATGTGCTCTGATTTGCAGATCAAAATTTACATACAGTAATAACAATAAAAAGGCAGGGAGGCTCCAGGGTTAATACAGGAGGCTGGAAATCACTATTTCTGGGCTGTATTCACTATTCTGTCACCAACTAACTGTGCCATCTTGGGAAAGTCACATGAAGCCAGCTCCTGCCAGCCTTATTATGGGCTGTTCCCAGGGTATGGTACTGCTCAGCTCGAGTGGCCAAATCCAGCCCTTAACCACTAGGTGGCTCATTTTACCCAATGGAGTTAGTACCATTAACACAGGGGTGCTGGAAGGGTGATCTCTTTAATGTCTGTGAAGTGCTTGGCCAGCCTGGATGGACAGGGACTTTCAGCGTCTGAGATAAGTTCAGAGTATTGTTGTTAATAAAAAACCCTGGACACCAAAGAGGCCGACATGCATAGAGCGGGTTGCAGAGTCCTGTTTATACCACAGCACATGAAGACATGTTATCTCTCTCTTTTATTGTGAGCAATTCTCTTCAGACTATACCCAGAGTGCTGAGCTCTCATTGGTTGGGGTGGGGGGAGAGATAAGGAGGTGGTCTCAGCCTTTTTCAATCTGCAAATACTTTACAGAGGTTTAAAGTTAGTGCTGCAGCGTGCTTCTTTGGGGGTGAGCATGGAAGTGTCTAGATGCTGAAGGGTTCCTCCTTGGTGGGGTTGGCGGTGAGAAATGAATATGCACATTTGGACCAAAATGTGTAGCTGTCTTTGTGCCTGATCCCAAGCGGTGCTCAGCACTCAGTACCCCTGGGCGCTTGCTTTCTGAGGAAAGAATACATGCACCAGCCTTTCTTGACTTTGAAGCAGCACTTGTGCTGCAGTTAGACTGAGGTCACATGTCTCTGCTACAGCAGAACATTTAGAATTGTTACGATTACCAGAAAGCTGCTGGAGCAGTCAGTGCCAAGAAACATACAAGAGATAAAGACAGAGACAGGCAAAGGGGGTCATAAAAACAGAAAGATAAATGGGTTGGGGCAGGGAGAATCATCAAATTGAACCAATGGCTTAATATTAGCTCATAAAAATGAAGCAAACATAAAGCTTTCCTGTGTCAATCAGGGTGCAAGGCAATCTATCAGAAACCATTTCTGCAGGGAGATTAGAAGCAGGATCAGTTTGGGTTTTGCTTTTCTTATCATTATAATGACTCCGTGTTTCGGAGACGGCAGATCTGATGTGCGGATTCCAGATTCTAATTACCAGGTTGACCTCAATATAGAAAAAAACAAAGATTATGAAAGCCACCTACTAATGGCTTCCTTTGGTTTTTTTTTTCCTCACTCAATAGCTGAGATACTGAGAGACTCTATTAATAACAAGCCATATTTTGTGGACTGAACAGCAGAAGCACAATAAAGCAGCAGCCAGTACTATAAAAGGTGTCAAGGAGAGAAAATCCAGCTGCTTCTCTTTCCAGCCTAGCTCTCCACTTGCAAAGCTTTTGAGAAAATGAAGCCTCCATTTGGAGGATTTTGGGGGTGGAGGAGTTGAAGACAGCAAATTCTTCAAAACGAGGAGAATTCCATCCACATTCAGGGGTTTGTGGAAAATGAATGGCCAACCAGGATTGAATAATGGCTGAGATGTGGTAATGAAGACTGAAGCTACAGTGTCAAAGCAGAGAAGAGGCAAAGAATAAGTAACCCTGAGGGAATGGTACTGGAAGATATAACAAATCCCTCCATTCCAAAGATACCACAGCACATTATAAACATCAGTTAAGCTGTTTCATGTGAGGCAAGAGGCCTTACACAATGTATAATTCACCTGTGGGACTCACTGCCTTAAGATATCATTGAGGAAAAAGGCTTAGTAGGATTCAAGAAAGGGGTGGGACATTGATGTGGATAATAGGATAAAAATATAAGGAATATAAAGGCACATGTTTCAGGGCATAGGCCAAGCACTACCTTATAGTGAGTAGGAGGAACCTCCCCCCATGGCAGTGGTTCTCCAACTTTTGTACTGGTGACCCCTTTCATACAATAAGCCACTGAGTACAACCCCCCATATAAATTAAAAAGCCACTTTTTTTTAATGTTTAAAACTATTATAAATGCTGGAGGTGAATCAGGGTTTGGAGTGGAGGCTGATAGCTCGTGACCCCCCTGTGTAATAACCTCACAACCCTCTGAAGGGTCACAACCCCCAGTCTGAGAACCCTTGCCCTATGAGAAGACTATTCTTTAATTGTCTATTGTGGCAGCTTTGCACCTTCCTCTGCAGCATATGGTACTGGTCACTCAGAGACATGACACTGGACTTGCTGGACCCTTGATCTAACCTAGTTTAGCAATTGCCATAGTCCCAGGGCTTTGCCAACCACCCCAATGCCAGTTCACACAACAGTCCACAAACTTTCCCACTGGTCCAGCTGGTGCACAAATTACAAGCCATAATGTTTGTGTTCCTGCATTTATAGATACACAAGTGCTGACTTCCATATCTCTGATCTATAAATGCGAAGCACTGCCTGTAAGGTCATGTGAGTTTGTAAAGTTCCTACGCTATGGCTCAAGTCTCACTGAATCTGGCCTCTGCACTACATACAGGTAATCGCCAGCATAAAGATGAGCAGTCCAATGTTTGATTGAGAGATAAGTTCAAGCACCAGAACTAAAACATGGCTTTGCCAACCACAGAAAAAAATGTTTTAGGTATCCTTTGATTTGTGTATCAACAGGCCTTGCAGCAGGGTGTATTTCCTGGGGGCCAGGGCAAACACTTGATGCATACACCAACAGATACGTTCAGTTCTTTTATGCAAGCCCCCTCCGTCACCATTTCAAGAGGCATGCTGAAGTCTCCTGAAAAGTAAACTTCTCACAGGGCCCTGTAGCACATTGGGCTGCTGCAGTTGGTTGCAGAGAGGTGTGTCTCAGAATCTCAGAGACACAACTTTTTATCAGTCACAGATTTTCTATGTCCAGCTTCTCCACATGTGTTTCAGACACCACTGTGAATTCAACACAGCAGAGAAGCCTGAGTTCCTTGCCTCTCCTTCACTCTTTAACCTTGGCATCTAAATTAATGAGAGCAAGTTCTGCAAAGCTGCCCTACCAAAACAGGGCAGCTACTCTCTGGAATCAATATCTAACAGTGATTCGTCTGAAAGGGCGTGTGAGCTGAACTCCATGCAGCTGCTTGACAAATTTTCTCCATCTCAACATACTGGGAAATGCTCTATGGCGTTGCCCCTAGAATTCAGCAGAATGAACCCTGATGCCTTTTGGAAATGGCACAAGCCTCCTGCAGGTGACAGCTCACTTAGAGACCTGGTAGGCTATTTGCCCTTGCTTGGCATTTGAAGTTTTTCCACCTATGCAACGAAGTGTAGTGGAGCTTGGGAACGGCACCTGGGCCACCGAGGGAGTAGCTTAGAGTTCTCTCATCCAGTTTGTGCAGCAAAAACTCATCCTCTGCTGAATGGGGTCCAAGAAAGAACAATGAAAACTTTGTGGGGAAACAGGTCAGTTCTCCTTATGGAGCACCCAGAAGGGAGTCTGTAGTTCACTTACCCTATACAGAGAGGTGATGGACAGAGGAAAAGTCACCTTGAATGACAAATGTGCAAAGAACAGGCCTTAGAAAGCTCAGAAGGATGATCAATGACATTTTTAGACTCTGGATCAAGATCCAGAATGGTTATCTGATCAGAGGACATTTGTGCAGTAGAGAGGTCTGGCAATAAAGAGATAAGAAAAGAGACTTATTCGCGAATACCATCTGAATGCTGAGATGGCCACCAACCAAGGACTCATTTGGGCCAGAGAGGTACGTACACTTTGACACATCCATCCTTCATGGACCAAAGTCTAGCAAGTGACACTCTGCTGCACAAACTGCTCAGAAAAAGAAAATTCAGCTAAGTACTAGCTGTGTGATGAAATCCAGTTCCTGGAGCAAGCCAAAAATAGGCTGTGAATAAGGCAGGGGACTGCAGAGTGCTAATCATATTTTTAAAAGCTTGAGAAAAGCCAGGGGCTGATTTATTTGGTACCCAGTGAAATGCAGTCAGTGCTGTGACCTGGGATTGAGATCTTTAAATGGCTGGATATTTTGTGTGTGGGTTCATTTAACCATCTTCATTTGTTTTCTGTTTTGTGCCTGGAAGGAAACTGTATTTGATGTTGATCCTGTAAATAAAGTTGACTCACATCTTAAACTGTTCTGGAATCTTAGGGATTGTCTCCATTTGAAATCTGTTGTGGGTTAACTTGAGTTACTTTGCATTAAAATGCCTTCCGTGGACAAACAAAATATTTGCAGTGAATCATCTGGCATTTTAATTTGTGTTTTTCAATCCATTGTGGATCCAGGCTTATGGAGATGCGGGATGAGTTTACCTGGAGCAAAGTAGGTATGGCCACATCCCTCTCCTGAAACAACTGCTGTGCATCTGCCAAGCCGTCCTACTTGTATCCTTGACCACTTTGCTGGCTACCTGGGTCGTCCTCCCTGTCTACCTGCATACCCTCTATGACTCCAGGATCATCCTGACCAGAAGTCACCGTTCCATTTAAATAGTTCCATGCAACCAGGTGCTGTCTTTGGGATTCCATCTCATGTGGAGTTTGTATAATCCCGATTACTGATCAGCCATGCCTTGTGCTTTGCCATGGTCCCATACTGAGATTGTGGACTTTATTGCTCTCTGGGGAGAGGAGCATGATCAGGCTCATCGGAAGAGCAGCCCCTTAGCACAGAACTACAGGTGGCTATCGCCACAAATGCAGGATAGAGCACAACTAGGACACCCTCCAGTGCCACAGTAAGGCAAAGGAGCTTTGAGTACAAAACTGCTGAGTACAATAGGATCTGTGGGAGAGCAAGCAGAGTCTGCTGGTACCATAAGAAGCTGGACCGTCTATTTGCCAGAGATTACACCACTCAACTCCAGCATTTTGTGGGCTCTGACTGAACCTCAAAACCAGGATCATGTCAACCCAGTACACCCAAGGCAGACAGTCTCAGAATCCAGGACCACAACCCAACACAGGCAGAGGATCAACCCGAACCAGAGGCGGAGGCCCAAACTGTAAAGGACCAATTCCAATATGTCTGGAATGATACATTAAAATAGGACTGTATGGGAGATGGAATGGTAGGGAGACGGAATGGTAGGGAGATACGTGTGTTAACCAGGAGACTCTCTGAAGGAATAGCACTTACTGTAGCAGTGCACACAGAAAAGAAAAAGCAAAGTAGTAGTATTTCTGACTCAGAATTTTTCTAATGCCCAGAGCTTTGAGCCAACATGAGCTATTATGAGGTAAATTGCTCAAATCATGCTACGCTTACATTTCAAAAAAGGAAGAGATTTTAAGGCAATTTAAGGACACCATCATTGTCACAACATCTAAAAAGGTACTGAAATAGAAGCACTGTTTACAAACTACACAAAGTGCACTGAAACGCTACATAAAAGGTGACAACAAGCCCACATGAAATATGATTACTTCCTTACACCAGTACATATTCAGTAATCCTGATAAATGCCTTATACAAAAGCATATACATTTGTCATAAATGGCCCTTAGACTCAAAGCATGAGCACAATGCATTCCTCACTCTGTGCCAAAGTAGTTGTATCACTTCACAGAGGCCTCCAATCTAATCTGTCTGTTCAAAACAATCACCAAGTCTGCCCACTTCCTGCTCCCATCCATGTGCACAGGCTCTGTCCTGTGCTCTTGTCTCCCTTGCTCCCACAAAGGTTGTGAAAACCACAGCAAGCAGATATCACTAGAATATAATTTTTCTCATCAGCCTCATCATCAGGATCCTCCATGCTTTCAATCTTCCAAATAAACATGCCACAGTCATTCTGCAACTACTCCGGGTATAGTTGAACATAACCATTCTATCCAAAAGGGTTCATAAACCAAGCAAGCAATTAGCTGGATTTCCCAGAATGGGTGGTGGAATGGAAACAATATCAATGTCCACAGAAATCATGGGAGCAGAATTTCCATTTGCCACTGCAGAAAACAGTCCATACTTTCTCACAATCTTAGCATTAAAGACCTTTCTAGACCACCCCCACATAAATATTTGTGATTCCATGGTGGTCAACCAGGCCTTGCAGTACCATGGAGAAATACCCTTTTCTAAATGATAAGCTCGGAGGCCTGGTAGAGGGGACAAAGAACTGGCACATGGGTTGCATTAATGGCTCCAATACAATTCAGGAACTCCAACAAAGCAAAGACAGTAAATAGCCATCTGTGCACTGACTAGTCTTATGATCCAAGGGGAGAGCACCTTTTTGATATCAGTGCACACCTCTGTGACAACAGGCCCAACAGTTGCTCTACCAACATTAAACTGGTCAGGAATTGACTGGAAGCAATTGGGGATAAAGTGAGCTGCCAGACAGTGATGGCCATGTGCTTCTCCATGCTGAGGGGAGCTCTCATGTGGGTGTTCCACCGCTGCAGCTCCAGGATGAACTCTGCACAGAGTTCTAGGAAAGTAGCATTTGACATCCTGAAATCCTATCACTGCTGCTGGTCATCTGCAACACTCCCACCTATTAGTGTTAGTTGGCCAAGACCAAAAGTGGCACTCCACCAAGTGTAGAAGAAGCGTTTGATTGATTTCAACCTCCTCCTCAGGTGGCTTTATTGCCTTAGTCCTGAAGTCACTGCATAACTTTAAATATGCTAGCAGCAGGCTGTTCATATTCATCACTGTGAAGACTGCAGCAATTGCAAATGTTTCCTCCATGCTGCCTGAGAGTGCTGGCTCACAAAAAAGAGATGGACGATGGGATGAAACAGGAAGAAATGTGGGAATTACTAAATTTGACCCCAAACCGCAGAATTCTGGTGGCTTATGGCAGGTATTACACAATGTGCAGCACAAAAAAAAAAAAAAAATCCCAGAACATGTACAGCACTGCAGCAGAGAAATGCATCATGGGATGTCTGACCAGAATACTGAATGCTTACTTCAAGACACTGCTGTGCTGTGTGGCTTCAATGCTATGAGGCAGAAGTACTTTAATTGTGGGATAATACCACCGTGAAAAGGGCATACTCATACAACACTTGTCAAGTGTAGACATGTCATTAGTTGCCTGCTCTAACCCAGAGGGTCAGCCCTGGGACAGAATCAAATCCCTCGGGTTTTCCTGACTAAAGAGGGTATAAAAGGACAGTATTTCATGGTCAAAAGATATCACAAAATCTTGCTCATAGAACATGGCAATGATAGGCTCATCAGTACACAAAGCTTGTCCATTTTCCGTTGTCCAGTCTCAAAGCTTCTCATAGGTAGACCTGGTATAAGTGACCTCGTAGAACTGTAAGGCACAATGCCATGCAACTCAAGATTCTGGAGGATCCAGGGTTTAGATGAAGAATCTTTAAGACATACCTCACTGGATTTAAAGGTAACAGTGTGGGCCCTGCCAGCCAAAGAGCCAGGTACTAGTGGTATCTGCTCATGCAAAACTTCATGCCCTGCATCTCCTCTCTTATTAGGTATTTACAAACCGGATCTAGATATTTAGGATTAGCATGTTTGGACGTATTGGTGAGTCCAGAGACAGTTACAAAGTGAAGAAATATTTTGGAAGGTTTTCTTCTAATAAAATGGTGGGAAGTAATAAAAAAATCCATGGAGTATATTAACCGTGACGTGAAAAATATAAGTGCCCACTCACCAATGGTGTGAAACTTTCATAGTGACTGAGGGAGTGCAGGGACCTGTGCTGATGCCACTGTTACTGCTCATATAGCAACAGCATGAAATATACAAGACAAGACACTGGCCAGTGTAAATATGGTCTTCAGACCCACATCATGCTGCTGAAGAATGCTTCTAACAGCTGTAGCAGAGGCACAGACTAAGGGTATGTCTGCACTACGAAATTAGGTCGATTTTATAGAAGTCAATCTTTAGAAATCGATTTTATACAGTCGATTGTGTATGTCCCCACTAAGCGCATTAAGTCGGCGGAGTGTGTCCTCAATGCCGTGGCTAGCATCGACTCACGGAGCGGTGCACTGTGGGTAGCTATCCCGCAGTTCCCGTAGTCTCTGCTGTCCATTGGAATTCTGGGTTAAGCTCCCAATACCTGATGGTGCAAAAACATTGTTGCAGGTGGTTTTGGGTACGTCATCAGTCCCACCCCCGCCCCCACGAAAGCAACGGCAGACAATCGTTTTGCGCCTTTTTTCCTGGGTTACCCGTGCAGACGCCATAGCTCGGCAAGCATGGAGCCCGCTCAGCTCACCGCAGCTGTTGTGAGCACTGTAAACACCTTGCGCATTATCCTGAAGTATGTGCAGAACCCGGCTAAGAGATGCCAGCAGGAGGACAATTGTGAGGAGGACATGGACACAGATGTTCCTGAAAGCATGGGCTGTGGCAACTGGGACATCATGGAGGCAGTGGGGCTGGTTGATACAATGGAATGACGATTCTGCGCCTGGCAAACAAGCACAGACTGGTGGGACCACATAGTGTTGCGGGTATCGGATGATTCACAGTGGCTGTGAAACTTTCGCATGCGTAAGGCCACTTTCCTTGAACTTTGTGAGTTGTTTTCCCCTGCCCTGAAGCGCAGGAATACCAAGATGAGAGCTGCCCTGACAGTTGAGAAGCGAGTGGCGATAGCCCTGTGGAAGCCTGCAATGCCTGACTGCTACTGGTCAGTCGGGAATCAATTTGGAGTGGGAAAATCTACTGTGGGGACTGCTGTGATCCAAGTAGCCAATGCAATCACTGACCTTCTGTTAACAAGGGTAGTGACTCTGGGAAATGTGCAGGTCATAGTGGATGGCTTTGCTGCAATGGGGTTCCCTAACTGTGGTGGGGCAATAGAACGCATATCCCTATCTTGGCACTGGACCACCTTGCCAACCAGTATGTAAACCACAAGGGGTACTTCTCAATGGTGCTGCAAGCACTGGTGGATCACAAGGGATGTTTCACCGACATCAATGTGGGATAGCCAGGAAAGGTGCATGACGCTCGCATCTTTAGGAACTCCGGGCTGTTCGAGCAGTTGCAAGAAGGGACTTACTTCCCAGACCAGAAAATTACAATTGGGGATGTTGAAATGCCAATAGTTATCCTTGGGGACCTAGCCTACCCCTTGCTCCCATGGCTCATGAAGCCGTACACAGGCAGCCTGGACAGTAGTAAGGAGCAGTTCAACTATAGGCTGAGCAAGTGCAGAATGGTGATAGAATGTGCCTTTTGACATTTAAAAGCTCGCTGGTGCTGCTTACTGACTAGGTTAGACCTCAGTGCAACCAACATTCCCATTGTTATTGCTGCTCGCTATGTGCTCCATAGTATCTGTGAGAGTAAGAGGGAGACGTTTATGGCAGGGTGGGAGTTTGAGGCAAATCGCCTGGTGGCCGATTTTGAGCAGCCAGACACCAGGGTGATTAGAAGAGCACAACTAAGTGTGCTGCGCATCAGAGAGGCTTTGAAAAGCAGTTTCATGACTGACCAGGCTACGGTGTGACAGCTGTGTGCGTTTCTCCTTGCTGCAAACCCGCCCCCTTTGTTGATTTTAATTCCCTGTAAGCCAACCATCCTCTCCCCTGCAATCACAGCTGGCAAAGGAAATAAAGTAACTATTGTTTTGAAACCATGCATTCTTTCTTTATTAATTAAAAAAAAAAGTGAGATAACTGACAAGGTAGCCCGGGTGGGGTGGGGGAGAGGGAAGGACAAGGCCACATTGGTTATTATAGCCACACGACAAATCAAAACTGTTTGAATTACAGCCTTCTGTTGCTTGGGCCATCCTCTGGAGCGGAGTGGCTGGGTGCCCAGAGCCTCCCCCGCCGCATTCTTGGGCATCTGGGTGAGGAGAATATGGAACTTGGGGAGGCGGTGCTCCTGTTGGCTTTCTTGCAGCTCCACCAGATGCCTCATCATGTCCGTTTGCTCCCTCATTAGCCTCAGCATTGCCTCCTGCCTCTGCTCTTCGTGCTTACTTAATGCTTTCCTGGCCTCCAACACTGAATGCCTCCATGCATTCAGCTGTGCCCTATCAGTGCGGGAGTACTGCATAAGCTCAGAAAACATGTCATCACGAGTGCGTTTTTTTGGCCTTCTAATCTGCGATAACCTCAGGGATGGAGATGATAGGGGAGCATAGAAACATTTGCACATGCGGGGGGATAAAAAGGGAGAGTAACATTTAAGATGACACATTTCTGAGAACAAAAAGGAGACTTTCACAGTGAATCAAGCAATTCACAGCAGACAACACATGTGCTTTTGGTACAAGGTCACATTTTGCCTTTTATATTGAGCGCCTGCCGGTATGGTGACACATCACACACGGCTGGGCAACAGAATTCGGTTCCCAAGCAGCCATGGTAAGCCAAAGGGTACGTGGGGTTGGCTTCTTACGCCTTCATAACATGTGGGAATGGTTTCAAACTGCAGCACCCTCCTTTCCCAAAGCAAGCAATGCCGGTTGGGTTTCACATTTAAAAGGAGGGGCTGTGGTTTTCAGGTGGATGTGCAGTACACACCTCCCCACACCCCAACACGTGGCTATTCTCTGGGATGATCCCTTCACCCCTCCCCCCGCCACGTGGCTATTCTCCGGGATGAACCCTTTTAGCCAAGCACAAACAGTCCAGCATGAACGGGGTCCTTTTACTGTTCCCTGACAAAAACTCCCGTATTTCAACCAGGTGACCATGAATGATATCAGTCTCCTGAGGCTAACACAGAAAGATATAGACTGAATGTTGCTGGAATGCAACCAAAACCCAGGACCATTTGCTGCCATGCTTTGTGCTGCAATGATTCCAGCCTACTTGCTACTGGCTTGGCGTGGTAAAGTGTCCTACCGTGGAGGACGAAATAAGGCAGCTCTCCCCAGAAACCTTCTGCAAAAGCTTTCAGAGTACATCCAGGAGAGCTTCATGGAGATGTCCCTGGAGGATTCCCGCTCCATCCCCAGACACGTTAACAGACTTTTCCAGTAGCTGTACTGGCCGCAAATGCATCCCAATTCTTCAGGGCAAATCAAACATTAAACACTATTTGTCAAATATAAAGGGAAGGTAGTTAAGGACATTGAAGTCAATGGTAAATGGGACAAAATACAACATGGTTTTACAAAAGGTAGATCGTGCCAAACCAACCTGATCTCCTTCTTTGAGAAAGTAACAGATTTTTTAGACAAAGGAAACGCAGTGGATCTAATTTACCTAGATTTCAGTAAAGCGTTTGATACCGTGCCACATGGGGAATTATTAGTTAAACTGGAAAAGATGGAGATCAATATGAAGATTGAAAGGTGGATAAGGAATTGGTTAAAGGGGAGACTACAACGGGTCCTACTGAAAGGTGAACTGTCAGACTGGAGGGAGGTTACCAGTGGATACTAGACTAACAGCAAGCTCTCTAGTTATCCACACAACAGTTATTGCACAGGTTCAACCTGTACTGCCCATCAGTGTGCCTTAATCCTGATGAGGCTAACCTCTATGATGGGGAAGATAATTTGGTTTCCACAGATCACAACTGAGATTGCCAATAAGGCAGTCATGACGGTGGTTTTCTGGCAGGGACATCTGTCTATTATGCACTTGCAGACCCACCAGCTCATTTCACATATGCCACCAAGCAGCCTTTGTGTGAACTTTTGGTTCACTTCTGGCCTGGGTCAAATTCAAATTAGTGACTCAGCCACATTTGCTTTTCCTTTGCTATTTTCACTGGCAAAATTGTTTCATGGAAATCAGTAACAATAATCATGAGTCATCTCTTTCCACAATCAGTGCCACTAAGAGAAGGAGTTGTGCTAGTTATAAATCTAAGGTTATATGTATCCTTGTTTTTTTGAAAGGGAAAAATGGATTTTGACAGCATCGTTAACTTTTATGGCTGTATTCCTAGAATGATCCAAAGTTTAAAATTCAAAATTTAGGATACATTTAGGTAAAGAAACATCAGAACCACACATATTCAATGGAAAGAGGAAGTATGGAAAAGAGTAACACAGAGATCCCTGAGGCAAGAGTTGATCATAAATTAGATATGAGCTTGCAAACCAATATGGCAGCAAAAAAAATCAAATTAAATTGAAAAAAGCTACAGTAGTATGATGGGATTTGGGGATGCATACTCAGAGATATGGCAAAGAGCAGAGGGCACTTGCCCTTGTCTATATATACAGCTCTGCTGAGAGTGTACCAAGAATGTTGTGTTCCGTTCTGGGTACCTCAGTACCAGAAAGACAAACTGGAGAGTGCTGAGACAAAAGCAAGGGAAAGGATTAGAGTTGGAGGGACAGCCCTAGGAGGAAAGATTGAAGGCAATAGGTATGTGCATATTAGCTAATGGTGCTGGAGACCATGCAAACTTGGGAAGGGAGAGGAAATGTTTATGGTGGTAGGAGGTAGTTTTATTAGGAGTAATGGGACAGAATTAAAAAAGAGAAGTTTAGGCTAAGTATCAAGAAAACACCCTGACACTGAGATCTACTGTAGCAAATTCTGCCCTCAGACCTACTGATCCGAATGGGAGTTATCTGTGAGTGCCTGGGGCTGAATTTGGCCTTCAGACTGTGGAATAATCTTTCAAAGAAAATGGCAGAAGCTCCATCATTTGAGACTTGTGAAACTAAGCTGGAGAGCAGGGCAGACTGCAGAGAGCCATGCTGCGCTGCACTGACGCCCACGGAGTGGAGGAGGTCAGGATCTCTCAGACTGGGGCCTCAAACTCTTCTCTGTCTTGTTTTATTTACAATGGAAAAATAAAAAAGTGCCAGCAGCTGCCTGGGATGCTGTGAGAGATTCCTTGGGTTCTTGGCTCAGCTCCAAGTACCCCCTCTCTCCCACACCCAGCAGGGCTCCCCAGCAGTGACCCCTGATGGCTTCTAGGAGCTGCCTCTCTTCCTGTGCTCTCAATACCTCCTGAAGGGGTCCAGCCAGGGCAGAGCCTCCCGGGGAAGAAGAAGAAGTGGTGTGGGCCTCACTGGCAGGGAGATGAAAATTGGAGAAACAGAATGGTGAACTTCCATCTCCTTGACTTGTTCTTCTCTTCTGTCCCCCCAGGCGTATCCCTTTTGAACCCCTATGCCTCCATTCTCTTCCCCTGGAACTCCTACCCTCCATTTGACCCCTTCAACCAGTTACCCCATTCTGATCCCCTGGCAAAATTCACAATCACTCTTTCCCTCTCTGGATAAGCTCTGGGCACAGAAACAAGCTCCTACCTCTCATTCAAATTCATTAGGTAAAGGACTATTATCACTGTATGTATGTTAGTATCCTCATATTTCATTAACAGTTGATCTATATGAATCTTCTGTCTAGTATATGGGAAGGTGGGGCCTAAGCTCATTTGCTTTGATGAAAGCAGGAGCTGCTGGTAAAAAGGCTGATAACTACTAGACTAGATAGGACTTAATAGGTCTCTTCTATCTTCAGGAGAGATACAATATGTGAAATCAAAAATGTGATCAAATTCTGTGAATCCATGAAACATACTAAAAAAATTAGTACAGGCTACTTAGCTTTTGCTATAATCTATGTATAAGGAATGGTTATGACTGAGGCACATCTTAAAACAGCAAGAAAAATGTGATGGTAGTGAGAAGATCTATGACTGAAAATGACAACATACAGATGCTCTGCTCTCAGAAATGGAAAGTGGTTTATGCTTTAGGTTTGTCTGGCTGTGCAATATATGAGTCCCTAAAACATATTTACAATTATTGAGAGTTTAAGTGGTGTGCAGAATCACATATCTGCATAACAGGAATTTGAAAAGATCCTTGCAAGAGGACATTTTTAGAATACTCAAGAGGTGGGAAGCAACACATCAATGAAACTGACAAGAATTTTTGAACAGAGGCTTCCATATTTGGTGAATTTCTGATAGGCCATATAAATGTACTAATGCTAAAATTATTCTCACCAATAATAAAGATACAATGATAAAACAGATCATTAAAATGACATTTGAAAGGGATTCAGTCATTCCATTCTTAAACAGCTGTAAATCTATGTGCTTTGAATAGGGCTGGAAACAAGAAGCTGGATGATTGAGCACTTGTTAATACTTGTGTCACTGAATTTTAGATTGGAGATTTAAGAAAAGCATTAAAATAGTTCAATTGAGAAGTGATATATGCACAGAGTATGCTTTTCTGTGGCATGCAAACAAAGCACAGATACAGCCTGAAATATTACTAACATGAATGATTGCTTAGCAGTGCCGTGCGCCCTAGCATAAAAACTAGGCTCCATATTTAGACTGACACTACAAATCTCGAACATGGAACCCAAGTAAAGGTTACATCCATCAAATTGAAGAGGGTGCAAGTAAACACTCAGAGGTCAATTCTATATACAACCATAATAACTTTCCTTCTTGCCTTTTGAATGTGAAAAGTTTTCATTCTTCCAAGTAATCAGGAAATACCCACAACTAATTCAGAGTCAGTGGCTTTCAAGGTGAACTGCACAGGAAATGTGAAAACTATATCTACCTCAGCAGTATGTTCTCAGTGTCCTACTGAATAGACTAAGCAGGATAAGTCAACACAACTAAAAATTGACCATTCCTCCTTGCATTTAGGTCTTGCAAAAACTATCCCCCATCAGACTCCATCTCTGTGTGCGATCCCAGAATGTATCTTCCTGTGATGAGACAATGACCACAGAAGCCTAGGTAAAACAAGGAGTTAGCAAATCCCCTTTAAAAAATATGCCACGTGGCTTTAAAATTACTTTAAGATATGGTATCAAAAAGAAAAACAGGTGGCTCATACACACAGTAAAAAAAGCACTTGGTAAATATAATAAAGCTATTGCTTAAAATAAATAAATAAAAACAAATGTGGCCAACTCCTGCGAATCAGATCTGAAACGGAGAGACGTGAGGGGCATACACCAAGGGCTCACCAGAAGATCAGCATTGCAGCATTGGCCTACAAAAGACTATTCTCTGAGCACCTTGCAGAAACCAAGTTTATCATAGACAAAGGTCTTGTGAGCTACAACTAAGAAGATTAAAAACCACCCAATAAAAATGGAGCCCTACGAAGCTGTGCTGATCAAAATACAATAAGGAAGAAATTGGAAAAACCTGACAAAAGGAAAACTAGGTTTCGATGAGCAACAAAATACAACAGTTTCATATGAAAGATGTGAAGCATAAAAGAGATGTTAGATGTTCAAAAGGACAGAATGTAGGAGAGACAAAAAACCCTAGAGAAAGATAAAATCTCCACATCAATGCAATACTTTCTTCCTGCTTTCCAGCAAGCTATGCAACTGATAGCACTAGCAGGGGAGCAGCAGTGCTCCTATGAGAGAAGAAGCACGTCTCAGTGTGACATAATGGATTACATAGATGTAAGTCTGGTTTAAAATGAGCAATTAAGTTATTGAGTATTTGCCGCTAGGAGAAAAGAATTGGGGAGAATAAGTTTGAGCAGAGGAAATGACTGTGCTTTTGATGGGCTAATGTTATACAGAAGGCAATTTAACCATGGAAACACAGTTCACACCATAAATGGACAAATGGCATGAGGATAGACTGGCAAAAAGTAGAGGAACCTTGGATTGATATCAGTTGTACATCTATGTTAGAGAAACCAATGAGGGACAACTCAGCTTGTTACAAGTAGTCCTGAAACATGCCCAACTCAAATCAAGATAGGCCTTGGGGCAGCCGTACACAGCATATATATATCCCCAGTATTCTGGGCTGCTCAAAACCACAAAAATATACTGACATTGGACATCTGTGGGGACAAATCCTACCCTCAGATATATATCCCCACCTCCCACTGACTTGACTGGGAATTACCAAGGGCATCATTTGGCCCTTTGACAGTGGAACAGTCTTCTAAAGCAGTGACTGTCAGCCAGGGATTCGTGTACCCCTGGGGGTACACAGAGGTCTTCTGGGGGGGACATCAACTCATGTAGATATTTGCCTAGTTTTATAACAGGCTACATAAAAAGCACTTGTTAAGTCGGTACAAACTAAAATTTCATACAGTGACTTGTCTATACTGCTCTATATACTATATACTGACATGAAAGTACAATATTCATCTTCCAATTGATTTATTTTATAATTATATGGTGAAAATGAAAAAGTCAGCTATTTTTCAGTAACAGTGTGCTGTGACACTTTTGTATTTTTATGTCTGATTTTGTAAGCAAGTAGTTTTTAAGTAAAGTGAAACTTGAGGGTTACGCAAGACAAAGACTCCTGAAAGGGGAACAATTACCTGGAAAGGTTTAGAGCCACTGTTCTAAAGCAAGTAGGAGAATCTCCATCACTTGAGACATTTATAACTAAACTGGTAAAAGCACTAGAAAGTACAGTAGAATGCTGCATTGTCTGAGGGGTGGGGGGGAAGAGGGGACACATGCTATCACAATGGTGCCAGGACCTTGGATTAAATGCAACCAGAACCCTTTTCCACCTTCAGAGCCTGGTATGCAAGAAGCTGACCTATCCAACAGAAAGGCCAGCTTCCTGTAGAGACAGTATCCCTAATATAGTTCACTGCAGAGGAACTCACTCCTGTGTGATAGGACAAACCTTTCCTAAGTTCAGTGTTCATATCTGGAGTTTGGGTCATGCCAGTCCCTAATTTTTAATAGCAAAATATCCAAATACAGTAACCAAACAAGGGCAGAGTGACATTTCCTCCACCAGATGCTAGTAGGGCAGCATTCCTCTTACATCTGGTAATCACTAAGGGGTTCTAGAATTATGAGTAATTCCATGACTGCAAAGCACTGCCACCTTCCCTGGTTCTTCTGTTTGACAGCTTCCAGCTCTTCAAGAGAAAAGTGCAGTTAGTGTATATTCAAGAGGGCAAAGTCAAGCTGGCTAGTATTACAGGATGAGAAAGAATGACACAAACTGCAGTGCCATAATGTAGTATAACAGATGGATAATTAGATTTATACTAAGAGCTGTAAAATAAGTAATTAAATAAAAATATGGACAATGAATCTGTCATAGAAAGACACCTGCCAGAAGTCCCAGGAAGATCCTGCAGCTGGCATCCAACATCTGACTAACAAATGAGTGGACAATAGAGCCAACACAGCACTAATTTAGGTCTGATATAAAGAGGCAAACAATGCCTGTGGCAAGAAACAGTTGTAGCTAAACAGCAAAAGGTGTTCCCTCCCACCCAACCCCACAGCTGATTAAAATGTTAACACCAGGTCTGGGCAATAAAATCTTAGGTGGGTGGAATAAAACCAGCCATGCCAGATTGTCCTGCTAACTGCATGCGAACAGCAAACTGTCAGACTGCATTTATGTCTGCAGATCAAAAAAATTATTATTATAGTGGACAAAAAATATGGTGGTGACATAAACCAAACAAAGACAGGCAATCCAACCTCTTGGCAAACACTCCAACTTCCGGTAACATACCTGAGAGTCTTCCCTATTTTGTCTCTAGGTTTTGCATGTTTAGTGAGTTGTGTGTGTGTCCTGTGTGCTAATCAAATGCTAACGCTTAGGAAGAGCCTATATATTCATATACCAGATGGACTGATTTTCAAAGATGTGAGCACTTGCAGCTTCCATTAACTTCAGTGGCAATGGGTGGGCGCTGCCCAGCACCTTTGAAAATGAGGCTTCTAATGTATATCTGCATTTTTAGTTTGCTGTGATGATTAAAAACTAAGATTCTTTAGATTCTCAGGACCTATAGGCATTGTACTGCCAGGTGAATACAGAGAGAGGGGCAGCATGCAGAAGGAATAAGAAATACTACTGTAAATGTTAGACCAACTTATCTGTCCCCGACAGTGAGAGATTGTTCCCTACAGTCTTTTCTGGAGTGTTTTGCCAACCTGCTATGATTTAAGAGAATGGACTAGATGACTCACGTCCCATCTACAATGATCACAGAAACTGTGTTAGCTCTTTTCTAGCACAACAGTGATTAAATGCAGTTCTTGCTAGAAAGATATGAACAAGCACTCCCTGGTCCGTGCAGAAGGACGAACTCCCTTCACAAACAAATCACCAAAAACGGTGCTTTATGTAAAGCTGTAAATCAACCTTAAGACTGTATGTGCCATGCTTATCAAACGTTCAATATGCATTTCAAAAAGGTGGTTATTCTGCCATAGATCAAATTTATCTCCCTACCTAAAGATGATGTTTGCTTCATCAGATATATGTATTATGAAAATACAAGCCTATCTGTACATTGTACAAAGGCAGAATTAATTTGTTCAGGTGAGATTTGAGCAAAAGCCCTAATCATTTTGTTGGCCTCTCTCCAAAATGATGACCCCAACAACCATAATAATAATACTTAGACTCTGTTGCCCCTTTATGGCACAGTGTCATGATGGGTCCAGTGCAGAGCCCATCAGCACACAGAAGGTGCATTCCTGTAGCCACTCCCCTGTGGCACCTGGCCAACTCCTCCCCACCTCTTTTGGGGTGTCTTATACCCCATAGGGTGCAAGGAGGGAACTATCCCTGCTATAAATAACTAATCCTCACAACACATCTGTGAGGTAAGTAGGCAAATAAGTATTATTCCCATTTCACAGAAGGAGAAACTGAAAGCAGATATTATGCATCTTGCCCCTCACCAGGAAAGAGTCAGTTTCAGAACCAGGACTGGAAGTCAGGAATTCTTGGTTCCCCACCTGTACTCAGACCAATCACTCACGCATAGGAGGGCCTCACTCATCATCTATAGGTATGTCTACACTACAATAAAAGACCTGTGACTGGCCTGAGTCAATTGACTTAGGCTTGAGAGGTGGGGCTATGAAATTCCAGTGTATACATTCGGGCTCAGATCTCGCAAGAGGGGTGGGTCACAGAGCCCAGGCTCCAGCCCGAGTCCAAATGTCTACACTACAATTTTTAGCACCACAGCCCAAGCCCCCATGGGCTGGAGTCAACTGACCAGGCCAATCACAACTGTGCCGTGGGTCTTATTGCAGTGTAGATGCACCCTAAATGTTTCCCCCTGTACTCATATTCTTACTCTCTTGCTGGACAGCTCATTCTTAATAAATACACAGCGTGTTCAACATGCCAGCAACAGGAACCTCTACAAGGTCATGCCAGGCCTCAGCACAGCCTGCGGCTAATCTTTTTACACAGAGAATTTGCAAACACTGAGCACAAGTGTTCAAAGACAGCTTTCTTCTGGCACTGTCCTGATTCTGGGGCTTCTCTGTGCATGCCCACATCCCCCCTGCACTGTGCTAAAGCAGCCTGAAGATTTCTCTGATTTAGGGCTCGACCATGCTGGCAATGCTAAAGTGCTGCTGCTGCAGCGCTTTAACGTGGCTTGTGTGATTGCGTGGCAGCTCTCCCAGCACTCTAAAAACCCATCCCCAGGAGAGGCAGAGCTCCCAGGGCCGGGGCACGCTCTACACTGGTACTTTACACGCTGAAACTTGCCGCACTCAGGGGGGTGTTTTTTCACACCCCTGAGCAAGAAAGTTGCAGTGCTGTAAATTGCCAGTGTAGACAAGCCCTTAAACTGGCCTGTAATGGCAACATGGGCCTGAAAACATAGGTTAAGATCATCATGAGGCAGGGCTGTCAGGACCATACCCTCTTTTCTCTAATCACATTCCCTTTTCCCAACTACAAGGTGTGTGTGTGGCATATAAGCCACTTCACTGGCTCTGTGCCACTGCAGAATCCCTCTTGTACTGCCTCTCTGAGGCAGTTAAGCAGGTTTTGCAGCCAACAGCGGTATAAAGTAGCACCACACCACCCAAGGATACGCCCATTCTGGTTTGGATATATTTATATACTTTCAAAATTAGTCACCATAATACCTAAAGCACTGTAAAAAGATGGCTATTTGAATATACTGCAAGAGGAATGGAGCTTTATAGTGTAGAGTGCTTGAATTCTAGTACTTTGCCTAATATTATTCAGTGATATTGAATGACTACATAAAGGGTTAAGGCATCACTAATACTCTTGAGAGATGTTAAAAGGTAGCCTAGGGCTGAGACCTTTTTACTTGTCATTCTATCCATTTGTTTGCTTGCTTGTTTGACTGTGTCTTTTTAATACAAGTGCTAATAAAATGAAATCTCTGCTTGAGTCTCTCTGTTTGGAAAGCTAAAAAGAATTCACAGAGACTGTTTGGCTGTTTTGTGACAAACAGAACATGGCATGAGAATACGTGTGCCGCTTTTCACTTTTCCAGTGGTGTCTTCAAAATGCAATGTCCTATTTTAACCCTGCCATCTGTTTCTCAACTCTCTTTGCAATCCACTTGTAACTGAGAAAGCTGTTACATTGCATAAAACAAACTGTTCTATCATTTACTACTGATTTTTACTATACTGTGCCATATAGCAACTACACATTTTAGAGGAAGGCTGTCTCATAAGCAAATATTCTGTTGACCATGCAGAGCACACAAGTTTCAAATAGTTAAGCATTTGTTTCAATCAATGGCAATTATTTTAAAACTACCCATAGACACTAGTGCTCAAAGAGAACTACATTCCGTGAAAGCTTTGAGTTTGAAACTTTGGCTGTTTCTGCTCTCCCTGTATTTAAAAGAACACGGTGAAAATCTTTTTCAACTGGAAAAGTGTATTTGTTTTCTTTCCTCATAACTAAAAAATTGTATTTTGCTCAATTACAAAAGCAAATAAATATCCTAGCGAGACCAAGCATGGAAAATTTCAGTCCCAATAGAGAATATTGCAGAAAGTTATCAGCTAGCAGAAATGGAGCAATAAAAAAATAATAAAATAACAAAAACCATTTGCAATACCCACAAAACTGTTTTTAAAACAAGTGCATAGTATGACTATTTTCACCCCAATTTTTGGACAGACAGAAGTACTTCCGGGCCAAGCAATAATCCTATCCTGTAGTCTGGCTAGGAGAGAGTTGCAGAAGCATTTTTTTTCCCCCAGGTGGAGGGAAACAAGACTGGGATGTTTGATCCTGCCTGTCATGGGACAATAGGTCTGAATACTGATGTATGGGTATACTGACATCTAAAGAGGGCTGGGATAGCCAAATTACCTGAGCCATCTGTAAGCAATTAATATGACCCAGCCCCACCTTCCTTGAACTTCCTGAGAACCTGAGGTAAGAGAGGGACTGGTGGGAAGGAGTAACTTAGGTGCCCCAACCAAGGAACTAGAAATCCATCCCCAGTGGAGTCGACCAAGGCGCCCTCCCCACCACCACCAACCGGAGCAGCAGACCATCCATTTTTGTCTTCTTCTTGCAAATAGAACCCAAGTCAGAGACCCCCATTGATGAAATACGTTCTCTACCCCAGAATTGTGTAATTCCCATTCATGGTCTTGGCGGAAGACTCTGCTGAGGTGTTTTGCCAATGTGTGATGCACTGCCAACACAGTAACTTGGGTGTCCAATACACCAGTTTCACAGATTGACTGCCTCTACACAGACTGCCTCTACACACTTGCTCCCCCTTATTTTATGATGTAGAAACCTGTTGTCATATTTTCTGACATCACTTGAGCATGTAGGGACTGAAAAGAGTGTGAAGAATCAGCTGCAGGCTTCTCAGACAGCTGCAGTTCTAAGAAGTTTATGTGCATCCTGGACTCCAGGAGAGTCCACATCCCCCTGCACTGTATATTCACACAGATGGGCAACCCACTCTAACAAGGAGGCATCTGCGATCAAAGTCTTCTCTGGTGAAGGAGAAGTAAACTGCCACTACTGAAAAAAAATCATCATCAAGGGAAAACTGCCACTACTGAATCTTTCAATATGTGTAATGAATTGTCTGTTTTCTTGCTAAACAGGTTGTTCCCTTCGAAAGGAAAATCCTCCACTGTAGATTGGATTCCCTGGGGAAATCGAGAGGAGCAACACCATGATGCTCAATGCATGACAATAGCTGACACCATCAATTGGGAGGCCATGTCCACTGCCTCGACTGAGGGTTGGAGGGATGACCTGGCAATCAATTTACCCTTCTCAATAAGAGCCTGGAATTGAGCTCTATCCTCCCATGGAACAATATCTGAATTTTGTAAATTTGTGACCGTTAATAAAATCGTATTTGGAGATCAGGACATACGGGGGTACAAGCCAGACCAGTGAATAGCTGTGTCACCCTGCCCTCTACCCTGGAGTGCCCTTTACAATGCCTTGCTGCTGTAGCCACCATCCTGGACTGCTCACAAACAGCCTCCAGCATGTAAGTCACTCACTCCCAGCTACATCTGTGTGTGCCGCAGCCAGCTAGCCACACCTTGGCTCTTACCAGCCTGAGTTATACTGCAGGGTGACCCCAACACACTCCCAGATCTTCCCCCAGAAACATATGTCCTGTACTGCCCAGCCCTCTCCTGGACAGTACAAATATATTAAGTCCATTATTCTTTTAAGAGAATAATATGCTAGTTTATTATTTTAAACAGAGTACCCAGACACTCCAACTCAAGCATACTGGATTAGATAAAAGTTTATTAAATACAAAGAGATTTTAAGTGAGTATAAATAATGAGGCATGGCTACAAGAAAAACGAAGATAAAACGTTTACTAGTGCCTAACAAACTGCATTAGATACAATTAAAGTTTCTCACCACATACTCCAGCAGATTACTGCCCAAACTCTCAGGTCAGGATCCCCCACCTCTGAATCTAACAGCTGTTTTCCTTTGTCTTTTTAGATATAGAGACATAAAGGGAAAGAGAACAGGGTTATATTTTGTCACAAAGATTAACACTAGGCAGTTAGCTATGTGGAACTGCTAAACAAGTACAAACGTTTAGCAACTCTGTCAGATGGAGTAGATCTTGATTGATGTTTCCTATGCCTTTCAGCATTTGCTTACATGACCAGGGAGTTCAGGGAAGGAGTTGTAAATAAGAACGCTCCTCCCTTGCCTGCAACATAGAATTTTTTTCTGTCCCTTTTGGAGTGGAGGCACATGTTGCTGGTGATGCCAGACAATCTTAGCAGGCCCCAAAACAGCCTCATGAAGGGGAAGCTCCTCCTTGCTGGGCCCTGTGCTCTACAGAATACCTAAAATTTTGGGAGGTGTCACTTGTGCCAACTAATGGGAGCGTGTTGGTTACGCTCCTTAACAGATCCTGAAATAGCCTGTAATTATCAGGCACAGTAGGCAAGGTGGGTGCAACTGCCTCATGGGGGATGGCAATGACACTCTCACTGGAGCCAACAATTCTCGCAGTTCCAGTTGCTCTTCCTCCTCTGTGAATGTACAGATTCTGAGTAGCGCATGCCTGGATCCCATGGGTCCCCAGTACGGCCAGTAAGAGGAGTTGAATGATGGTTGGGGGCATTCCCCATGGAATAGGGTACCATCAGTCCCAAGGATATCCTGATTTATGAGACTGTAAGGGTGGCCAAGAGATGCTGAACCCTCTGTCTGGACTAACCTCTTGTCTTGGTGGTGTTGAAGACTCCCTCACCTTAACATCTGATTTGCCAGAGGAGCAGAAGGTAGCCTCCAACTCTAAGGGTGGTGCCAATGGTACCATGAATCTTGAGATGCCCTGGCTAGCGTAAGACATAGGAGAATGGCTCTCTTACATGCCATCCCTGTACCAATGGTGTCAAGATCTCTTTTGTAAAGATTGCTCCAACAAGATAAGAGATCCCAGATTCAGGTGGATAGTGATGTACTCATGGGTAGCATATCTGTTTGCAGAATGAGGAGGGTCTTGTCCATCCATACCAGCAGAGTCAGTCTAGTGTGACATTTATCCACTGACTTTTCTTTACTTTAATGCAATTGTCTGTGCAAGAGGCACTTTGTGTTTATTCTTTGTCAGTACTGAGAATGGTGCCAATCTAGAGGCACCCTCAGTCTTTGAAACATGAAGGTCAGTACCACGCCCCTTGTGAGATCCTAAGCTTCCTGTACTGAGTTGCAGAATCTCATCCAACTTGGATGGTGCTGGGAAAGAAGCCTTATTCTTGGAGGATCTAGAGGGTGCTCTCTCTTTTTGTTTATGAGAGTGTTTCTCATTCTCCTGTCTTTGTGAGGAGTAGTACTCCCAGACTCTATTTGTCATCCCCTGGATCAGAGATGACCATGCTAGGAGGCACACTTCTTGGTGCCTTTGACCATTTCACAGGGGGATCTGCACAGCCCACATCTGACTGATGCCTCATAGCATGATCCACAAGAATTTTTTTTAATATGCACGTGTTTAGTGGGTTCAGCTGGGGAAGGATTGGCAAATACTGCCCCTTGAAGGGACATGAACTGACCAAGGCAACAGAGGCACCTTTGATGGTTGTCATTAATGGGGAAGGCTTGGGGGCAGGAAGCACAGTTCTTAAATCACAGGATCCTGAGCAGAACAGTCACTCTGTATGGAGGGGAGGGGACCCGGAGATCTAACTTACTCTAGCTAACTACAACTAAGAACAATCTAAAACTAAAAAACTATTTACAATATTTACAGAAAGAATCCTGAAGAAAGCAAACTCAGTGGCCACTGAAGAGGTTCCATCTCAGATAATGCGGTGGCAGAAAGGAACCGGAGAGGCAGTTGGTTCACACCGCCCCATTCGGTTCAGAGCAGGAGAAGGGAGCAGGAGCACATGCACAGAGGCTGCTACCAAAAATCTTCCTTTCTTAGGCGCATGCAACACATACACTGGAACACACAGAGACCAGCACTCAAACAAGAAATGGGTATAACATACAAGCCAAGTGATCAAAGCAGTAAATGGCCACATTTAGATAGTATGTTTTAGCAATACAGTGAATTTGTGTGCATGTACAAAATATGTAGATTGTCTCTAAGTACCTACACACTAGTGATAACCAGACAGTCAATTACTTGTAGGCCTCACAGCAGAGGTGGATATTCAGAAAGAATTTGAATGAGAGAGTAGAACTCTTGTGGATAACTTCAAGAAGGACAAATTGTGCAGAAGAGTGGTGTGGAAGAAGACACAGAAACACAAGAGAAGCTTACATCATTGTCAGGGTGGAGGAAAAGGGATGGAATGAGGGAAAAAGAGACAAGGGCAGTTAAGTAATGTAGGGCCTTGAAGGCCAGGACCACTTCCCACTGAGTTAGTACTGAGTGTCAGCAGACAAGATGGTAGCTGTAGGATGTGACATAAAACCAAGGCCCAAGATACTTTTGATGATTTAAGATACTGTGGCATTCTTATTAAGAGCAGGGTGCTAACCCCAGAGTCTTAGAATATAATTAGGCGAATTCTAACTTTGATATCTACCTAAATCACTTCTGCAGCTTCAATTGCAAAAGATACTCTTCACTTTCTGTGCTGAATTGCTGATAGCATTACTCTGCACTCAAAAATAGAAGCTACGTTTCACCCCAGCATGGCTTGAGTGTCAGCAATGAACATAGTGATTGCTCTGTATATAGTTTGCACATGAACCCATTAGGTTTGTGAAGAGCTTTAGGATTTTTAGGATGAAAGGTGCTATAAGATCATTATCCTTTTGGTACACACATTTCTTATCAATGGCACCACACAAACCCCTATAATATAATTATATGGTACACTGCTAAAAAACTGCACAATCTTCCTAGCTGGCAAACATGCCGCTGGCAGCAGAAGTCTGCCAATGTGTGATTCTCAGAGGCCCAGGAGACAACACTGTGCTGGGAGATAATCACTTAGTTCATGAACTGTTTTAAAAATTAGCAGCGGATAAACCATTAACAAAATTTTGAACCTATTTAGCAGCTATCACAAAGCAGGTCTGCAGCCAGGAGTGATTAAGGGCCCCGCAGCAGGAAATAGGTTACTAATCCACTCTTGCCCACCAAATAGGCAGCAGACAAGAGCTGGTCACTGCATCATCAGTGCAATGTTTGCCCCATCACATTGTTTACTGTTAAGCCTATGCTTTTGTCACGGATATTTTTAGTAAAAGTAATGGACAATTCACGGGCAGTAAACAAATTCACAGCTCATGACCTGTCCATGACTTCTGCTATATGTCCCTGACTAAATCTTGGGGGAAGGAGGGATGCCCAGTGGCACTGCAGGTGCTGGGTGGGGGTGGCCTGGGGGTGCCGCGGGTGCTCGGGGGGGGGGCAGCAGCACGCAGCCCTGCCAGGACCCCCCACTGGTGCTGAGAGTACGGGTGGGCAGGTGGCAACCCTGCTAGTGTCGGGGGTGGGCTGTTGGCAGGGCCAGCAGGCTCCCTACTTGGCTACATGCCTCCCCAGAATTGGAGATGTGGCCAGGCAGCTCTGCATGCTGCCTCCACAGCTCCCATTGGCCAGCAACCACAGCCAATCGGAGCTGTGGGGGTGGTGCCTGCAGGAAGAGGCAGCGCGCAGAGTTGCCTGGCCACGCCTCCGCCAAGGAGCTGAGCAAGGGGGGTGTTGCTGCTGCCTCACCCCATCCCATGCCCCAACCCTCTGCCCCCTCCCACACCCAAACTCCTGCTGCTGCTGGGGGAGGAGGGGCGCGGTGGCCCGAGACTGCCCCACCAGCGGCCAGTGCGACTGGAGCAGGGGCTGCCTAAGCTGCTCCCAGGCCAGGTGTACCAGCCACTGCAGAAGTCACAGAATCCATGACTTCCATGACAAACTTGCAGTCTTATTTATTGTCACTGAAAAGTAGTGCACTAAATCAGCTCACTGGAGAACAAAGGATCATACTGCAGACACCATGTTTCTTTGTGGAGGAGGTGTTTGTCTAATTTCAGACTTCTGGCTAACATCTGGAATGCCTAGGACTGGACAAAAAGGATCCTTCAGAATTTTGTTAGATCTGTGCATATCCCTTTTTGATAATCTCCAGAACCCATTTATCAGAAATGGATTTCACCCACACTACCATGAATTCGGAGAGTCTGCCACATGTCTGGAAGGTAAGAGTCACTGCTGTTTTGGGAGACTTGTGGCATGCTTTGGACCTCGAGAGTTGGGTGGTGTGGGGTCTCAACTGAACTTTCTGATCACGAATCCTCTATTGCTGTATTTCCCTCCAGCCAGGGCTAGATCTTTTTAAATTCAATCTGGAGGACAGATAAGAAAGGAAGAGGCTCTGGTTCCTACTGTAGAGCTTGTATTCTCTTCTTGGGGTCCTGAAGGAAGAAGGCAGAGACATTCTTCACCTAGCCTGTCTGAGGATCTTCCAAAGGAAACAGCACTCATTGTAACTCCAAAGACAGCTCTTGGACAGATCTCCATATCAGGAAAATTCCTAAGGTGATCTTTTATTCTTACAACAGCGATTTTCAATCTTTTTTCATTTGTAGACCTCAAAAATATTTCAAATGGTGGTGTGGATCCTTTTGAAAATCTTAGACATAGTCTGCAAACCCTCGGGGGTCCTCAGACCACTGTCTTACAATTAACAAGGTGACACAGTCTTCACAATACTGGTACATACAGTATTGCTATGACAACTGGAATGGGATGCTAGTTACTAGTCTCATCCTGAGAGCTAATGACCAGTTCACAGTTCCCAGTGAAGTCAGAAATCAATGAGAGTTGCTGATACTGCAGCACCTCTCCAGATCAGGCCCTCTCTTTGGTGAGTTTTTGAAAAGAAAGAGACATTGTTATGACACAAGCACCATAAACTCAACTTTTGAAGACAGGCACAGACTCCTGTAGAGCATGGATGAATATTCATCAAGGAGCTCAGTTTGGGAGAGGAAATGAATCAAGTATGACAAATGGTGCCAATTAGAAAAAGAGGGTGGTGCCTATTTTTAGAGAGGTTAAAACCAACAAAAAAGCTAGTTCTTTATTAACCCTCCCTCTCCCCGTCCTGCCTCCGAACTATACAGCTTTTGGCTCTGGCTCTTGATGGCTACAGTGCTGCCCAAGCTGGCTTCCTCTTGCCTGAAGAGAAAAGTTTTTGGATTTATCCCTTGTTTGTTTTATAAAAATAAAAGTTTTAGTCCGTAGCTGCAGCGGCAGAAGTGGCGATTTCTACTAGGAGATTTTTCCTCCAGCATCACAAGACTTGAAAGAATCTTTGAAACAGGAAGAAAATGCATTCAAAATCTGCTAAAAGGAGCACTCACATGGAGCCGTAATCACTTCAGATGCACAGAATTATCAGGAGAAGAAAACTCATCTCACTTAAAATCAAGACCCAATTTGAGACAAAAAGGAAGAGGGGCTGATTTGCAAAGGTTCCAAGCACTCACAACTTCAACTGAAGTCAAAGGAAGATACAAATGAAAATAATGTCCAGAATCTTTAGACACTACAGCAGGCTTGATCAGTATATTGATTGTTTCAAATAGGTTAACATAATTTTATGCTGTTTTAGAGATACTTAAACTGTGCATTATTAGTTAGCAGAGGTGCAGTATTTACAACCTCTTTCTTGTAAATCAAAATTTTTGCTGTTTGGTCCATTGGGATGTTTTTTTCTGGTTAACCATTAAGGGGGTTTTGCTCTTTTTTTAGGAATATGAAATGTGCTAATTAATAACACCTACTAAAAAGAATATTAAGAGCCAAACAATTAAATGACTGACACACAGTCAATTAAAGGACTGAAATCCGCAACCTCAAAAAAGAAATTTAAGACATTCCCTATCTGAAGCCAACACCTGTATAAACAGATAGGCCTCAGATTGTTGCCCTATACAATAGGATTCCAATGGACCAGGGGAGGGAGCTGTTCCAGTGATGTAGGGCACTCTCAAAGAATGCCCTCCCACCAGCCCCCTTCCAGTATAAATCTCAGTTATGCTAGCTCAACCGCTCCTACTATCCTTATGCTGCAGGATGCAACACAGAGAGAAGCAGCTTTTGAGGCAGGTAGGGCCCAAACCTTTAAGGGTTTTCAGATCAAAAGTAGCATCTCTTCCCTTTTTGACTCCTACACCGGCCTTTTGTGCCAATTTTGAATCGTATATTTTTGCTAAGTTTTAATCAGTCTAAAAGGTCTAAAATTAACCAAGCCTGGAATCAGATGGCGAAATATTTATTAATTATTTTTTTACTACAGTAATACCTACAGGCTTCAAACAAGATCAGGGCCCCATTGTCCTAGGCTCTGAGGGAATACATAGTAAGACTATTCTTTGCTACATAGGTTCTTATACAGCACTCATCACCAGAGTATCTGAGCACCTTCCAGTCGTACATTAAGCAACATTACTAACATCTGTCAGATATTTGTTCTCTCAGTCTCTGTTCAGGGGAAGATTTGTTTGGAGGGGACTGATTTGTTCTGGACACTCTCCCCCTCCTTGCTTATCTTAGAGAAGGTAAGGTCAAAGAAATGCACCTTGCACTTAGAGTAGAAGGTGGTGAGGTTTCTGCTGACCCTTAGATCCTTTGGGAGTTCATTTCACGGCCTTGGGCTGGTCTGTCCCTACTTCAGACAGCTTACAGTCTAAATCAGGGGTCGGCAACCTATGGCACATGTGGCAAAGACGGCACACAAGCCGATTTTTAATGGCACGCTGCTGCCTTCCGGGTCCCAGCCGCCGGCCCCACTCAGCCTGCTGCCAAACCCAGGCCAGCAGCGGGCTGAGCAGGGCCAGGGCCAAGACCCTGGCAGGCAGCAGCGTGCCATTAAAAATCCTGCCCGCCCTGGTCCATTCTTCTCTGCCCCCCCCTCCCCATGGGGGCAGAGTGAAGAAGCTTGGTCCGCGGCTAGTGCTGCAGGGCAGACAAGGTCCCCTCTCCCTCGCCTCTTCCCCCAGCATGCTGGGTTCCTGCCCCTCCTCCTCCTCTCCGTCCCTGCCACCAATCAGCTGATGGCTCTTGTGAGGGAGGGGGAGAAGCAAAGCCGCAGCACGCTCGCTGCTCTGGGAGCACCCCCATGACCCTAGCCCACACCCCCAGCTTTTTCCCTGACCCCTACACCCCCACACACACTCCCAGCCCCCTGCACATCGCTCACACACATCCAGCCCTCTGCCCTGACCCCTGCACCCCCCCCGACCCCAGCCCTGACTCCAGCACCCCCCACACATACCCAGCCCCCTCACATCCCATACCCTGACTATTGTACCCCCCACATTCCCACTCCCACACTGAGCACCAAATGGGAGCTCCTGCACACCCACATGCCCACCTGCACCCCTTGCACCAAATAGGAGCTGCCCAGGTAAGCACTCCACACCCAAACCTCCTGCCCCAACCCTGAGTCCCCTCCCTCATTCTAACTCTTGGCCAGGCCGTAAACCCCAATCCCCAGCCTGCCCCTTCACCCCCAGCCCTGTGCTCAGTGCACTCCCACCCTCAGCTCAGTGCAGAGAGAGAGAGAGAGGAAGAGAATGGGCTAGAACTAGGGAGAAGGTAGGTACCAACTCTATGTGGGCAGGGCTGGGATCCCAGACCAGCAGCGGGCTAGGCCGCTCAGCCCACTGCCGGTCTGGGGCTCTGGCTGCTGGCCCCTTGCCAGCTGGGGTCCCAGCTGCAGGCCCCGCTCAGTCTGCTACCAGCCTAGGTGAACGGTACCCCAGGCTGGCAGCGGGCTGAGCGGGCCGGCAGCGTAAGATCAGCATTTTAATTTAATTTTAAATGAAGCTTCTTAAACATTTTGAAAACCTTGTTTACTTTACATACGACAATAGTTTAGTTATATAATCTATAGACTCATAGAGAGAGACCTTCTAAAAACGTTAAAATGCATTACTGGCACGCGAAACCTTAAATTAAAGTGAATAAATGAAGACTCGGCTCACCACTTCTGAAAGGTTGCCGACCCCTTGTCTAAATAGTTTAAAAAAAAAATCGTGGCTAGAACTTATCAGAAAGAAAAGGAGTACTTGTGGCACCTTAGAGACTAACCAATTTATTTGAGCATAAGCTTTCGTGAGCTACAGCTCACTTCATCGGATGCATACAGTGGAAACTGCAGAAGACATTATATACACAGAGACCATGAAACAATACCTCCTCCCACCCCACTGTCCTGCTGGTAATAGCGTATCTAAAGTGATCACTCTCCTTACAATGTGTATGATAATCAAGTTGGGCCATTTCCAGCACAAATCCAGGTTTTCTCACCTTCCGCCCCCTCTCCCCCCCACAAACTCACTCTCCTGCTGGTAATAGCCCATCCAAAGTGACCACTCTCTTTACAATGTGTATGATAATCAAGGTGGGCCATTTCCAGCACAAATCCAGGTTTTCTCACCCCACCCCCCCCTTTTTCCAAAAACCACAGACACAAACTCACTCTCCTGCTGGTAATAGCTTATCCAAAGTGACCACTCTCCTTACAATGTGTATGAAAATCAAGGTGGGCCCTTGATTTTCATACACATTGTAAAGAGTGTGGTCACTTTGGACGGGCTATTACCAGCAGGAGAGTGAGTTTGTGGGGGGGAGAGGGGGCCGAGGGTGAGAAAACCTGGATTTGTGCTGGAAATGGCCCAACTTGATTATCACACACATTGTAAGGAGTGATCACTTTAGATAAGCTATTACCGGCAGGATAGTGGGGCGGGAGGAGGTATTGTTTCATGGTTTCTGTGTATATAATGTCTTTTGCAGTTTCCACAGTATGCATCCGATGAAGTGAGCTGTAGCTCACGAAAGCTTATGCTCAAATAAATTGGTTAGTCTCTAAGGTGCCACAAGTACTCCTTTTCTTTTTGCGAATACAGACTAACACGGCTGTTACTCTGAAACCAGAACTTATCAGCTCACCAGTTCAGAGTTATTTAAGTTTCTGATCTAATCTCTCTCCTATCCTTAAAAATCATGTAAGTTCTCTGTGAAAGAAGAAGGGGTAACATTTTCAAAATTACCTAACCTACTTAGAAGTCCCACTGAAAGTCAATGGGACTGACTCACCCTGCTAAGTGCGTTAGGGTATGGATAAACTGCAGTTAGACAACCATGGCTGACCTGAGCCAGCTCACTCTCGGGTCACTCGGGCTCAAGCTAAGGGGCTGTTTATTTGCAGTGTAGATGTTTGGGCTCAGGCTGCATCCTGAGTTCTGGGATCCTCTCGCCTTGCATGGAATTAATGAATGAGCCCAATCGACAGCCCAGGCCTATGGCAAGAGGGGACGTGGAGTAAATTCAGAACTTTCTCCTTGTACTCTGTCATACGAGGTGTCTGCATTCAGATATGACCTGTGTTTTTGGGATCCCATCATTATATCTGAGGTGGGCAAGGTGGTGATGTACTTTTCCTGTACATCCATCTCACCTTAAAATAAGAAAGGAGAAGCTATTTTTGTGGCCACTATATTTTTATTCTCTCATTAAAAACTTTAAACAGGGTGTTTTCTAGCACCACCATTTTTATTGAACAGTTCTGCACACCAAGAATTCTATAAATAAAATCATCATAATTGAATTTGGCACAACTTTGCAATGGAATCAGGAAGCCTGGCTGGTTGACTGTCTCATCTCAGCATGGATTATCTCCTTGGCATGTTACAATATCATTTGCTAGTAAAGTTGAGTCCATTGTTCTCTATAAAGCACAGCTCTGTCCCTTCCTGTGACCTGCATTCAGTAACTGTTGCCATGGTTATTACATTTCAATGCTATTCAGCAAGGGGATGATGCGAATGCCGGATTGTCTCTAGCAGCAATGATTTATGTGGCTGCAGTTAGGAATAATGGGTTCAAATTGCTTATTGAAGCCAACAATTGCTATTATTTTTAGTTTGATCCAATCTCCTTTCTGGTCTATCCCAGGTTCAAGAGTATAGTGGAGGTTAGGAAATATGCACAGAAGAATAAATGTTTCCTAAAGAGAACAAAACATTTCTCACATTAGAGTAGATTAGAGGTCTCTTATACAAAGCCTCCACTTTTCAATCAACCACAGACTGTTATAACGAGGCATGGCAATAAACTAATGAATATGTCCTGCAGTGTAGGATTCAGGTGTAGAAATAGCATGAGGAGGCTGTGGAATACATCCTAACGGTCACGATATTATAGGCCAAAAAAATGCACATGACATAAATAATTGGATGTAACTAGTATAATGGTGCACTATACTCAGTCTCTGGATTGCTTCACGCATGTTCTCCTTTGTGATACAAGTGCTGGTGTGAGAGGGCTGTTCCTATCCCTTTGCATGAGCTCTGCTGGAAGGACAGGTATTAGCACTGTTGCTCTGGATGGGACAGCAGTGATATATACAGAAAGGGGTAAGGTTTGAGCCACATTTCAGAAAAATGTTCAAGCTTAAAAAATGATCTTAAAGTGAAACTTGTTTTGTTTAGTTCCAGTGTAAATTGCAATTCCACTCTGAAAAGTGACTGTGTAAAAATAAGAACATAAGAATGGCCATACTGGGTCAGACCAAAGGTCCATCTAGCCCAGGATCCTGTCTTCCGTCAGTGGCCAATGCCAGGTGCCCCAGATGGAATGAACGGAACAGGTATCAAGTGATCCATCCCCTGCCCATCCTGGCTAATAGCCACTGATGGACCTATCCTTCATGAATTTATCTAGTTCTTTTTTGAACCCTGTTATAGTCTTGGCCTTCACAACATCCTCTGGCAAAGAGTTCCACGGGTTGACTGTGCGTTGTGTAAAGAAATACTTCCTTTTGTTTGTTTTAAACCTGCTGCCTACTAATTTCATTTGGTGACCCTAGTTCTTGTGTTATGACGAGTAAATAACACTTATTTACTTTCTCCACATCCATCATGATTTTATAGACCTCTACCTGTCCCTTAGTCATCTCTTCTTGAAGCTGAGAAGTCCCAGGCTTATTACTTTCTCCTCACATGCAAGCTGTTCCATACCCCTAATAATTTTTGTTGCCCTTTTCTGAACCTTTTCCAACTCCAACATATCTTTTTGAGATGGGGCAACTACATCTACACACAGTATTCAAGATGTGGGTGAACCATTGATATAGAGAGGCAATATATTTTCTGTCTTATACACCTTTCCCAATGATTCCCAACATTCGGTTAGCTTTTTTGACTGCCACTGCACAGTCAAACTATCCACAATAACTCCAAGATCTTTCTTGAGTGGTAACAACTAATTTAGACCCTATCATATTGTATGTATAATTAGGAATATATTTTGTGCATTACTGTGCATTTATCAACATTGAATTTCATCTGCCATTTTGTTGCCCAGTCACCCAGTTTCATGAAATCCTTTGTAACTCTTCGCAGTCTGCTTTGGACTTAATTATCTTTAGTAGTTTTGGATCATCTGCAAATTTTGCCACCTAATGGTTTACCCCTTGTTCCAGATCATTTATGAATATTGAAAAGTAGTGGTCCCAGTATAGACCTCTCGGGGACACCACTATTCACCTCTCCCCATTCTGAAAACTGGCCATTTATTCCTACCCTTTGTTTACTATCTTTTAATTAGTTACTGATCCATGAGAAGACCTTTCCTTTTATCCCATGACAGATTACTTTGCTTAAGAGTCTTTGGTGAGGGACCCTGTCAAAGGCTTTCTAATAATCTGAGTACACTATATCCATTGGATCCCCCTTGTCCACATGCTTGTTGACCCCCTCAAAGAATGGTAGTAGATTGGTGAGGCATGATTTCCCTTTACAAAAACCATGTTGATCAATGTTCCCTCTAATTTTCTATTTAGCTGTGCGGAATGAATTTTGTTATGTGCACCAATATGGAGGTGATGTGTGGCGGGGCTGGGACCCGGGGGTTCATAGTTCAGGAGGAGGCTCAGGGCTGGGACAGAGCGTTTGGGTACAGGGGGGTGAGGGCTCTGGCTGGGGATGCAGGCTCTGGAGTGGGCTGGGATGAGGGGTCTGGCGTGTGGGAGGGGGCTCAGGGCTGGGGCAGAAGGTTGGGGCCGGGGATGAGGGGTTCAGGGTGTGGGAGGGGGCTCAGCGCTAGGGCAGAGCATTGGGGTGTGGGGGGGTGAGGGCTCCAGCTGGGGGTGCGGGCTCCAGGGTGGGGCAGGGATGAGGAGTTTGGGGTGGGGCTGCCCTGGGGCTGGGGCCAGACGACTCCCCCCAGCCCTCTCCCCGCCAGCAGCAGCTCCGGGGGAGAGGCACCACTCCCTGCTGGCAGCAGCTCCAGAGCCGGGGAGGAAGCTCACAGCAGCCCTGCACACTCCAACTTGCTCGTCTCCCCACCCACCCCCTACCTCTCTTCTCTCCAGGCTCCTGTGGCTACGCGCTTGTGTGGCCACGTGGCCGTGCAGTTTAGAGGGAACTTAGATAGTGACTGCTCCCCAACAAATTATGTTCGTCTATGTGTCTGATAAATTCTGCTCTTTACTATAGCTTTAACCAGTTTGCCTGGTACTAAAGTCAGGCCCATGAGCCTGTAATTGCCCATATCACCTCTGGAGCCCTTTTTAAAAATTTGCATCACATTGGCTATCCTCCAGTCGTCTGGTACAGAAGCTGATTTAAATGATAGGTTACAAACCACAGTTCTTAGTTCTGCAATTTAACATTTGAGTTCCCTCAGAACTCTTGGGTAAATACCATCTGGTCCTGGTGACTTATTACTGTTTAATTTATCAATGTGTTCCACAACCTCCTCTAATGATACTTCAATCTGGGACAGTTCCTCAAATTTGTCACCTAAAAAGAATGGCTCGGGTCTGGGAATCTCCCTCACATCCTCAGCCAGGAAGATCGATGCAAAGAATTCATTTAGTTTCTCCACAATGGCCTTATCGTCCTTGAGTGCTCCTTTAGCATCTCGATCATCCAGTGGCCCCACTGGTTGTTTAGCAGCCTTCTGGCTTCTGATGTACTTACAGATTTTTTTGCTATTTTTGAGGTTTTGGCTAGCTGTTTTTCAAATTCTTTTTTGGCCTTCCTAATTATATTTTTACATTTCACCTGCCACAGTTTATGCTCCTTTCTATTTTCCTCACTAGGATTTAACTTCCACTTTTTAAAGAATGCCTTTTTGCCTCTCACTGCTTCTTTTACTTTCTTGTTTAACCAAGGTGGCACTTTTTTGGTTCGCTTATGTTTTTTAATTTGGGTTTTATGTTTAAGTTGAGCCTCTATTATGGTGTCTTTCATTTTTGGCCACTTTCACAGCAGATCTGCTCCCAAAGTGTATTTAGTCAGATATTTAGTATCATAAATAAGCTTTTCTGCTTTTTATTATTATTAACCCTGCTGAGCCAACCCAGCTCAGAGAGAGGGAACTGGAGTCTGTGGATATGTTTACATTATGGAGACCTAAAACTTAGACTGATCTAACTATTCTGCTCAAGAGTATGAAAAATTCACATCCCAAGAGACACGGTTAAGATGACCTAAAACCTGGTGTAGATACCACTAAGTCAATGGCAGAATTCTTTTGTTGACCTAATCACCAACTCTTGAAAGCGTGGATTTACTGCAGTGACTGAAAAACCCTTTCTGTCTCTGTAGCAAGCGTCTACACTACAGCTTATAGCATAGACTATACCACCATAACTATACCTGCATAGCCCCAAAGTACAGATGTGAATCATCCCAAAATTGTTCACTAAATTCCAATCTGTTACAGCTCAGCAAACTCACTAATGGTCACCAGGCTGCACAGGAGCCACTGAGGCACTAGCTGGCCTACAGTATAGTGTCTTCATTGTTGGTGCTGATGCATAAAATGGAATAAGCCCAGTTTGACTCTCAGAGCCCTACTAGAATTTTTTCAGGGCTGCCAACAATTAAAAAAAAAAAAAGGTGTTTTATTTTTAAGCTAAACTCATTTGATCTGGAGGCAGACAAACTTGCAGTGCAACAGTAGCGCTTTTAGAGTCACTCTGCAGAGCAGGACTGCACTTTAAGTTGCCCTAAAAGCATTAAAAATATTTAAAAATTTAAATGGATAAAAATCCCAGCTCCATCTATAGAGTATGACAGTAATTACCCAGACTCCAGGCTTGGTAAAATGCCAATTTCTCGGTCCTTCACTCTCCCTGTTCACCCATTGCTGTCTCTCACTCCCCTGCCAATTATACCAGTTCACCCCCAGTAGCATGCTGTGTTTCATAAGCAAATGCATTGTGCTAGCTTCACAGCACAGCCCAATGCTACTTCTGTGACCAGAATGAGTGTGGTGCATACCAACCAACCCTAAGAGAATGTACATGGCCAAGATAATTACACCATTTTTTCATGACAGCAATACATTAAACTCTGAACAATTTTATAATAAATAAACCGAAAGAAATCTTGATTCAGCCCTTTCAGAGTTACCAGAATATAGACAAAAAAAGATTTAACTGGTTCTAGTTAAACTACTTAGATCAGCAGTTCTCCAAACTGTGGGTTGGGACCCCAAAGTGGGTCATGACCACATTTTAATGGGGTTGTCAGGGATTTGCTGGGGCCAAAGCCCAAGCCCCACCACTCGGGCCCAGGACGGCTTCAGCCCTGCATGGTGGGGCTCAGGCTTTGCTCCTGCGCTGGCAGGGCTTGGGCTTTGTCCCCCCGACCTGGGGCAGCAGGGCTCAGGTGAGCTCAGGATTCAGTCCCCCCTCCTGGTCTCGAGTAGTAATTTTTGTTGTCAGAAGGGGGTTGCAGTGCAATGGAGTTTGAAAACTGCTGACCTAGTTTTTTTTTTATTTTTAAATGTGTTAGTTCATTAGTCTATAACTTAAAAATGAATAGAACCTCACTAACTCCTGCTTCGCTAATCCACAGTCTACTAATCCACAAACCTGATAATTCCCAGAGGGGAAAAAAGAAAACCCACAGTAACCTCATATCATTTCTCAGCAAAAATTTCATGGCAGAATCCTGCAGAGTGCTCTCACATTATGAAGACTTCCTTACTTTTACAATATTCACTACGGCACATTTGCCGCTACGCTAAGGGGTATTATGAATAATGGAAACCAAATTGCATTTGTCAGAAGAAATGAACAATGTGCATTTTGCAAGGCACTAGCCTTGATGTTCAGCATGTTTGTTTGACTACTTGCTAATCTGCAAAAACTGACCATTCACAGTGGCTCTCCTTGTCACTTGTGCAAGTGAGCAAGGTTCTAACCAAGCTCTTAAATTCAGAAAGCTGCTACTGCATTGCCACTGTGACCACATTTCAGAGCCTATTGCTGTATGGGAAAATCTCATTCCAGCTTCCTCTGCCCCTACTCAGAGGGCAGCAGTGGATCCTCAGCAGATGTATCAGGGATTCCCTATGGCAGCTTCACCCCACCATCTCTGTGCAGGGTGGGTTGGCTGGTCTATCAGCCATATCCCTCCTCTGGGTGGAGGGAACCACCTTTACAGCTCTGTTCTCAGTGCCTGGGGATACAGACCTGACCCCAGTCCATGCCGCAGTATCACATTTAACATCTTGCATTGCATATACTTCATTTTAATAAACCAAGGAAAAACCTATGATGGGAGATTATTAAAGGTGTGTCATTATGGACTCAAAAAAATAATAATCAGGAAATGCCCAAGACAAGATTAACACAATCAATAAATACTACTACTACTTTGCATATCACTATTGCCTTCCACCAGAGGATCTCAAAGCACTTGGCAAGCATTTCTGAATGTAGTCACCTTCTATGCAGTACAGAAGGATAATAATCCTCATTCTACAGATGGTAAATTAAAGCGCAGAAAATGAAGAGACTTTTCCAAGATCACATGTAATGTGTGGCTGAGTCAGGAACAAAACCCAGATTTGCTGACTCCCAGTCCCATGCCTTAGCCACACATTCATCTCTCCCTCCTCTATTTTGGGTTCTGGGTTCTCATAAATGTCCCCTCAAAAGCCACTTATTCTCCACGCTCTGCTCTAGACCTTTGTATTAATTTTAGGTCTGCAAATCTATACACCTGATGAGCTTCAAATTAAAATCAAGCAGCTCATTAACAAAGCCTACCTTTATGTGCAATGGACACAGATATGCCTCCTGATTTTCTTCACATCAACCTGCATCTGCACACTGTACTACTATCCTTATTTACTGCTTTGTGTAACACCTTTCACATGTATGCCCTCAAGGTTCTGTGCTAAATAATATGAAACAACACTTCATGTTACTTTGTTTCTTCCAATTCCATTTTAAAAGCTGGAAGATGATGACACAGTAAATTGGACCAATTCTATTAAACGACATCTGTATTTTTTACATTTATGTTTTCAACTTCTACCTTGCTGAGATTCAGGTTACAATAATCTCTTTCACGACACTGACTGAATGGGATCAAGCTTTGACTCAGTTTGACTCTTGAAGGATTCAATTAATCATAAAGCCAATTCTATTTTGGGCTCCATCTGTCTTTATTCCTTCGGGGATTAATAATTGCTCACTGTGTTTTTACACACTAGTTGAACTGAAATTAAGACCGATTTCAGTATGAATCACTCAAGAAGAAAATGCATTTCTTGAAGGAAAAATTTCAGAGCCATTATAGTTTCCAATCTGGATAAAGGTAGTATTAAATAAACAAAGCAGCACCATATTAATTCAAAATTCTCAAGACTATGAAACAGGCACACAAATGAATTTCAGCTTGCTACAGCTCACACTCACAAACACTCTAAAACCATATTGATGATAATGCAATCTTTTTCTGAAGCAAGGTGAGAAACACAACAAAGGGAGGTTAGAAATCTTAGACTTGTACATAAGCTGACAATACAGGTTCCTGCTTGTTCAGACACCCTGTTTACACTGGGCCTGGACTAGAATTTGGAAATGGTGTTTAAAATATGCTCTGTTACACTAGTCACGATCTGTTTGGGGAAGAAATTTACCCCATTGGCATTTTACTGTATAATTTACCATTACAGGGGTTCTTATACCTTCTTCTGCAGCATCTAGTCAGACAAGATACTGGACTACCTGGGACCGCTTGCATTATTTGATAAGGCAATTCCTATGTTGATGTGACGGCTCTTTAGTGGCCTAGGTAAAATGAGTTCATGATCCCAGTGAGCATACCAAAACAAAACCACCACTATAACTGCCTCTCAAATGCAAATTTTTTGGTCTCAGCAGGGGAGGCCAAGACCTGGATGGGCCATGGAGAGTCACTCCTTGAGGAAGTCACTCCAGAACAGGGCTCAGGGCCACAGACATGTTGACAAGCATGGAGGGGGGCAAGCCGGCGTTGTAGCTGTTCTGCAAGTAGTCTCCAGGGCCGACCCACACACACCCACACTTTAAATAATACTGAAGGACCATTTCAGATTGATTGAAGTCAGGACATTCAGAATTCGGGTTAAATTTCACCTCTAACTGAAATGTACCAGAAGGACTATATGTAGAGGCAGAAACAACTGTAAAGAATAGTGAAAAAATATATAAGCATTGGTAAATAGGATTTTTTTCAAGCCACATATTCCTATGGCCCAGCCAACACTATCTGACTGCTGTTGGAGTCCCTTATCCATCCCTGCCCCTTTATTTTCAGGACACTCAGTAAAGGAGACTCTGGAAAGGACTGCTGCAAAAGATTATACAAATGTACTCAATGTTAAATTCATTAGATACTAAAACAGAGAGAATCTGTGAAAAATTAAATGCACTGGAGGGACAGCTAGACACTTCTGATCGAAGGCTGAGGGCTTAGATGTGAAGACAGAATCCTTTGATGGCTGCTTATGAAACGGACTGCAGTACCCAGGAAACTTCTTTTCTGCTGTATTTAATAAGAATGACATATGGCATGGAGAACCTAGTGAACCAAATTAGTTTTAAAACGTATTCAGATCTCATGTAGTCAGGTGTCAAGGGGCTGAGACACTTATGGGAAGTGGATATGATAAGATTTCCCAGAAATGAGGAGATTACTGTGATCTAATGTGTGTGAGAGAGAATTAGTTACTTATAGATGTTCTCTAGAGATGTGCGCCTTAGCACTTCACTTCCCTGGGCCTGTACTCCTAGTGTATGGCCAGCACGGACTCCGGTAGTTCAAAATTCTGAGTCACTCGTCTTGCTGTCCGTAAAGCAAGTTGCCCCCTTCAAAAAATGCAAGGCAGTTCCTAGTGTCTCTGATAATCACTTTCTTTTTAGCAAAAGCAGTATATAGCATAAAAAGTGATCACAATTTGTATCCCAAGAATGGCATAGGCTCTGAACTCCTTAGGGATGGGCTAATGGGGAATGGCTGTGAGAACAACAATTCTCTCTTCTCTGGCAAGACCCATCACAACAGATCCCACAGAATACAAAACGCTCAGGAGGTCTCAATGACCCCCTGGCTGCTTAAGCACACTCTTTCTCATAGCTCCACTCTTGTAGGCACTCAGTTTTACTGTTTACCTCCCCAGGTACATAACACACACACACTTTGTAAATGGTTCCCAAACCAATCACTCATTACTTTAGACAGCCCAAGAAATATACAGATCTACACAAAACAATAAAACACCCACCCCTCCCTCAGTGCCCCCACTGCTCTTGGGCATTCTTTGGGATTTGGTCAGAGTCCACTAGGCTGTCCAGGGTCCCCACGTGAAGCAGACTTCTCCTCTGAATCAGAGTCTCCCTCTGTCCTGCAGCTACCTTCCTTTTGAGCTCTCTCCCCCCACAATGGTCAGTAAAATACCCTTTTTTTATAACCACTAGTCCCTTTTGTGAGGTAACATCCCCCACATACACACCATCAGCCTTGTCAGACGATCACAGTCCCCCACCAGCTGACCCACTGCTTAGTTACCCACCCACCTGGGCAGACTGGTTCTTTTGGATGGTAGCCAACCCTTTGTCCACGGCTGCTTCCATCTGAATAGAGGACCATCACATTTTAACAACCCTGCTGTACTGCTACCCCTTGGAATTTCAGCCCAAGATGGAGGTAAAGAGACAAAATTCATAAGTTGTATACAGATAGAGTCCCCAAATCATCACAATCCCCAATTCAAAATCATATCGATAGAGGGCAAGTGAATTGGGACACTGCTAGCCTCTGGAAGTGGACTCTGATCACTGCGCTTGACATTTCTTATCTCTTCCTTTCTTCTCATCAATATAGGCAGGAACCAGCCTTAGACACAACCAAAACAAGCAGCTGTTTAGGATCATGATTTTTTGGGGAACCCTCATCCCAGGCTAGCTCTGAATCTAATAGGCCAGCCCTATCTCCCACTGCAGCAGAGCACCAAGAGGGGAGGAGACAATTCTCTGTCAGAGCCCCACCCCTTAACTCCTGGCAGCTGGATGGACAGGCAACTCATGACCAAATCCTCAGCTCTAAAAACTTGTAACCCCACATATAGCAAGGTCAGAGCTAAATACCTCACTGACAAAATCTGATTGTGGCATTCAAGTTTATACTGAAAAAGCTGGATCAATATAACTTCCAAAACTCACTGCACATAGTTTGTCCAACCATTAAATTCATAAAAGCAGAAATTGGAGGTTGGAAGGGGAACATATGCAGAGGGAACTGTCATCTGGATCCTGTACACGTTGAGGTAACTGACTGCAATCTTCTCTAGACCAGCTTTGTCCATGACAAACTCTAATCAGAACTGGTGCATAATTTAGGAGATGTCATGCATTCTGTGTTTTCATTGTTCCGCCTCTTTCCCCCACTATGATCTTCTTTGTCTATTTAGTTAACTTTTTAAACCTAATCACTAAAGTATAATAATGATAGCCCCTCCAGCATTCCATGCAACGTGTTTAAAGGGTAGCCTGCTTGCCTCTTATTTGTGGAACATTTTATACCTACTAGTTTGAAAAATACAGAGAACAAGTGAAACTAAAGAGTCACGGCAGGTTAGGAAAATAATGTAGGTGTTATGGAGAAAAGTCTTTGAAGCCCTCAGCTGAGTGTAGAGGCTGTAGTAAAAAGAGAAAAAAATATATATGAGCGAGGAATAAACACAGGGAGAGGAGACAATGGAATCCACGTTGTTGTTATATAAACACTGTTTACACCTTTGCTAGACTATGATTCAGGCTCTTACTCTTCATGAAGATAATTATAACTTAAAGTAACCAGACTGAATACATATTTTAAAGGGAAACAGCAGTAATTAGAATACCCTAGAGCACTGCACACACTACACATATACTAAAGAAAAGAGGGAATAAATAATGAGTTTTCCATTCACCACAGCAGTACTTCAGTGGCTGGGTCTCATGGCTCTCCCACTAAATCCTGCATTTTTTGGTGATCCATGGTAGGACTGTATCATACAAGTTTTATCACAGGAAGGGGAGAAAGGTATAGGAAACACTACTGCACAGTTCCCAGAGGAGTGCCTTCCTCAAGGATTGGTGGGTTATGAATGCAGTGGGTACAACCTACAAGCCCTGAAGATCTGGACAAAAAGGAGGTTTTGAGCCTAGAGAGAGGCGGTCTTCTTCCTCTGACTTTGTGTTCCGTGTTACCTCCCCCTCTATGAAAGCACAGCCTCCTAAGGAGCTATGATCCCATTAGCCACACCTCACCCACACAGAGGGAATGGCACAGAACATATTCTTTCTCAGGATTTGCTGGTGGTAATTCTGCTGGTTGTAGGGGAGCATGCTTGGAAGGAGTGGGTGAGCTGGATGCAAAGACTCTATCCCCCCCAACCTTCTGTCTTCTATAAAAATTTCAGATGGCTTCTGCTCACTCTGCTAGAGAATGTCGAGGGGAATATCCAGCCAATTCACTATTTTCCCCAGTGGGATATTCAGACTCATTAAGATTGAGAGAATTCAGGTCCTATTAAAAGCCACAGGAAATCAACAAGGCTGAATATCCTATAAGGTAAATTAGATCTATTCTAAATTTGGTTGTGGAAACATGATCCAAGGGTGAAAGCACCCGGTGGAGGGACAGGAGGTCTGGGTTCCATCCCATCAGTTAATGGCCTTGGGCAAGTCACTTAATCTGGGCTCATTTTTCCAGCTACAAAATAGCATCTTCCGTCCCCACTCCCTACAAGTTACATTCATTGGTAGTGGCAAAGTACTTTGAGATCCTTAATTAAAAGATAGTACAGGAGTGCCAAGTATCATCTTCATTAAAAAGTAATTGGCTCACCTAGTTTTAAATTAATAAAAATTAATAAAAGGCATTTATGAAATACAGAAATTACCTTTAAAACACAGCCAAAAAGTCAAAACTTTGATTTCTAGACATTTCTAATATTCTGAATTCTCTCTGTCCTACTGATTAAACCAGGTTTTATAGTACACTGCAGTTTTTCCTTTAAGGTTATTTGGGGAAAGGCTAAGCAGACTGAGTTCATTTTCATTACAGAAAACTTTAAGGTGACCCAATAAAATTAATTTGAAATTAAAGTGCAGTGAGCCTGATAATTCCACACTAGTAAGGAGTTTAAACAAAAACAGGAAACACAATCTAAAAACCAAGAAAGTACGAGCAAACAGGGAATCCAGCTAGAATTAATTCATCTGAAAGGTGGTACACATAGAAATAAATTGTCAAACAAGACCACTGAAGCAAATACTGAAAATTAATAAAGAGATAGCGAGCAGTTGCAATACATAGAGTGAAGCTGGAGGAAGCAGGGACAAACATGAATATGGATTTGAAATAAATGTATAGTGACACGGCTTGCTAGGTTGAGTAGATTTATTTTCCTGTCCAGAAATTCTTATGTCCTTATGAGTTAAGGATGCACTGGTTTTAATTTTACTGGGTTTTACTGCTTTATGCCAGACCCTTAATGTTATTTAACAGAAGCAACTGTCAACTGGTTTCAGTGCAAAATTTGACTTTATTTCAAATGATTGAAATCTAGTAGAAACTTTTCCCCCTTGACAAGTGAACTTTTCAGATGCAAGCGCTATTTACTTCTTTACCCCAACAAAGACTGCGATTGGATATAACAGGAAAATCATACAATGGAGAACTGACATCACTGAATGACTGATGGACATTGGTAACAGACCCACCTTTTGTGAGAAAGGAAGGCATAAAGATCTAGGTTCTAGAGATAAGGTGCTCAGATATCATGGTGATGGGCACTGAGCACAGAATAAATATCTACACACAGCAGACAGATTCATTAGACTTTGAGAAAAAGGATTTTATTCTTCTGCGTTGTATTTTTTAGGAAAGTAAATATGCATGTCACTCCCCCCCACCACAGTAGCACTGAAGGGTCTAAAACCTTCTGTGATGAAAGTGATGTCAGGCTGCTCTGTAATTTATGAATACTGGATGTTGATTTGGTTAGTGGGACGTTTACTGTATGAATGTTCATTTAGTTTAATAGGGGCGTTGTAAGAAAAACAAACAGGAAGCGAAACAACTGCTTGAGACAAACCATCTTTGTTAAACCCCTGCTATTCCCCTGGCTGCCTTCATTGCTCCTCCTGATGATTCCTCAGCTATTTCTCAATGCAGGAAGAAACAGGAGAAAGCAGCCTAATTAACTGATACCCCATACACCTCCTAGTTCTCATTGCTTCAGCTACCTTCAGGAGAAGGTGCAAGGAAGGAACGAAGGCACACGGAGAAGAGGAAGGAGGAAAACATCCCAGAAAAATACTGGAATGAGGAATACCTCAGGAGAGGGAGAGATTCTCACAAAGCTGGCAGAGAGGAAATAGGCAAAAAAAAAAAATGTTGGATGTGGGGAGAAGGCCTACTGGGCAAAACACACCGAGAACACTTCATGCCTCCAGCTTCCATCCTGGACACACCACACGATCCACTGTCTACAGCCAAGCGCTGAGGTACAACCGCATTTTCTCCAACCCCTCAGACAGAGACTAACAAGATCTTCACCAAGCATTCTCAAAACTACGATACCCCCAGGAGGAAATAAGGAAACAGATCAACAGAGCCAGACGTGTACCCAGAAGCCTCCTGCTGCAAGACAAGCCCAAGAAAGAAACCAACAGAACTCCACTGGCCATCACATACAGTCCTCAGCTAAAACCTCTCCAACGCATCATCAGTGATCTACAACCCACCCTGGACAATAATCCCTCACTTTCACAGGTCTTGGGAGGCAGGCCAGTCCTCGCCCACAGACAACCTGCCAACCTGAAGCATATTCTCACCAGCAACTACACACCACACCACAGTAACTCTAACTCAGGAACCAATCCATGCAACAAACCTCGATGCCAACTCTGCCCACATATCTACACCAGTGACACCATCACAGGACCTAACCAGATCAGCCACACCATCACCGGTTCATTCACCTGCACATCCACCAAGGTAATATACGCCATCATGTGCCAGCAATGCCCGTCTGTTATGTACATCGGCCAAACTGGACAGTCCCTATGTAAAAGGATAAATGGACACAAATCAGATAATAGGAATGGCAAATATACAAAAACCTGTAGGAGAACACTTCAACCTCGCTGGACACACAATAGCAGATTTAAAGGTAGCCATCCTGCAGCAAAAAAACTTCAGAACCAGACTTCAAAGAGAAACTGCTGAGTTTCAGTTCATTTGCAAATTTGACACCATCAGCTCAGGATTAAACAAAAACTGTGAATGGCTAGCCAACTACAAAAGCAGTTCTCCTCCCTTGGTGTTCACACCTCAACTGCTGGAAGAGGGCCTCATCCTCCCGGATTGAACTAACCTCATTATCCCTAGCCTGATTCTTGCTTGCATATTTATACCTGCCTCTGGAAATTTCCACTACATGCACCCGACAAAGTGGGTATTCACCCACGAAAGCTTATGCACCAATACGTCTATTAGTCTATAAGGTGCCACAGAACTCTCTGCTGCTTTTACAGATCCAGACTCACATGGCTATCCCTCTGATGCGAGAACACTTTGTGCTTTCCCAAACATAAATGGGTGCATTTGTTTCTAGGTATTTTGGATATGGAGTCAGTGTGTCCCAGAGAACAGAACTGGGAGTCAGGAAATGTGGGTTCTAATCCTGGCTCTCTCAATGCCTTGCTGTGCGGCCTTGGGCCAGTCACTTCTTTGTGTCAGTTTGCTTGTCTGTTAAATGGAGACAATTACACTTACTTTGAGACTTATGGTGGAAAAGCATTATATAAATATGCTTGGTATTATCACTCCTCTCCTAAACTACTGTGTCAAACCGCTATGCATTGTTAAACATCTGCTGTACTTTATCCCATATGTGGCTGCATTTCAGCAGTGGATCAGCTTGTTAAGTTTGTAAAGCACTTTGGGATCCCTTGGGATGAAATATGCACTGTAAACTGAAAATAGTTTATTTTCCCCTTGTACACTGTTTATGAAAATGCCTTTATTACAAATATTTAATTTTAAAAATTACCAAAAGTGAAAAAAATGTTTTCTGATGTAAATCTTTTAAAGACTGAGATAGTACACAAAAATATTATTGCTGTACTTATATCTGATATCGTGAAACATATAGATGCAATTTGCCCATGGGCTTCCCTGTATCTGATTTACACAACGAGGAATTTTACAGGCTGTAAATAGTCTCAGGACATCAGAAGACTCTTCTCTCATTGGAAATATTCTCAGCTTATTATAGCTCCTCTTTGCATAAAACATTAACATTTTTGTGATGTTTAGGACCCAGTGGTGTGAATCTTGATTACCTTCGGGTTCTAACACTCTGTCACTCAGATGGTACTCCAGTGTACAATCAAAAGTATGCAGAAGCTTTTTCCATACAGTAGTTTTACTTGCTTCCAGAATGCTAAATCTTAATATTTTATACTTATATATATTTAAATTTTAGCAGCACTGGATAAATGTTAACATGCTTTTATGCTAATGCAATCACTGACAATCCAGATAATGTTGTATATTGGCATATACTGTTAGTGAATTATGGATACCTAAACGTACGATAGCACAAGCCTAACAATTATTTTTGTTAGTGTATTTAACTTTTATTTGCAATCACAACACTTGAGAATTGTTTAAATTAACTTTAGTTCTGCAAACTCCTGAACGGAAAACATTTTGTTGAGGTTTTAAAACAGCAAGTTGCAGTAGTTAAAATAATGGTACTATTTAAAGGGATCTGACCATACTGAACAACACTTGATGTGATCACGGACTAGGTGGCTAAGCCCAGTTTTCCAGAGCCTCAAAACTAACGCCTTAATTGAAAAAACAATAGATGAACTCTTGCATTCCTCCACAACAACACTCTCTCCTCTCAACCACACAACTTGATTAGTACATCAGTAGGATTAGACTTGTAAAAAAAACAAAACCTTGTCCATATACATAAAAACAACATGAGTGGCAAGAGGAATAGAACCCAGGACCCTCTACTTCAAAAACACAAGCCTGTAGCACAAAGCTACTGTAACCCAGCCACTAGAGGGCACTCTCTCTCTCACTCACACACACACACACTTTTGACAATACAAAAGTAACAGTCTCCAGTAAAAGATAATAGTAAGCTGAACGAGAGATCTTCGAGAACTCACTGACAGCAAAATATCACTGGGTCAAAGGTATGGAAGTTTGTGGTTTTGCTGCACCTCAGGGGGGAGTGGCAACATCATTCTGAATAAATCTGAATATGTTTGGAAAAAACATACTTTTCTGTGGCCAGAGTTAAAGACAAACCAAGTTTGAAGAAAATAAGTTGATTCATTTTAAAGCTGAAAGGTCTTCAGTTTGAGATTTGTGCAGAGTTTGAGACAATTTAGTGTTCTAAACCACAATTGGTTTCAATTAATCTAAAATGGAATAAAACTATTTCAACTGGCTACCTTCAAACAAAAGTAAATGAGTTGATGAAAGTCATACAGGAAGTCTGTGGCACAGCCAGAAGTAGAACCTAGAACTTCTGTTTCCTATTATCTCAGGCTTCCTTTTGTTCCCCTCTACCAGTCTGTCTGTACCTACTTATTGTTTCTTGTATTATACTGAGGCCTTGTCTACACACAAAAGTTTTATCATTTACACCACACACACACACACATTACAAGCAGTACAATACACTTAAGTGTGTGCACAGTTACTCCAGTATAGAAGTATGTATACCAATATAGCTTATTCCTGTATGGGAAGAAGACTAAGATACACCTGCAGACGGATTTTTATATCAGTATAGCTGTGTCCACACCAGGGGTTGCACTGGTGAAACTAAATTGGTTAAAAAAATATCACTTCCATAACTGAAATAGTTATACTAGTATAAAATCTGTGTGTAGACCAGGAAATAGACTGTAAATTCTTTGGGGCAGAAACTGTCTTTCTGTTCTGCGTTCGTCTAGGAGATCCTGATCCATATATGAGGCTCCTAGGCACTACTGCAATACAAATAAACAAAGAAGAAGATTCTAGGATTGCCACTCTCTCTGTGTGTCACTCAGAAGCCTAGAATGTCCATTGAGTCAGTGTGAAGTGATGGACAGCTACAAGCATGGTTGAGAGCTCTTTTCATTTAGAATATCACCAGGTTCAATCATCACTGGGATTCAGGGTCTCTTACCACCTAATTTTTAAGTTCTCAGCCATTCTGACTTCATGAATTATAAGAGTCCTAGACCACTGTGATATCAGAGGTAACTCACCCAATCACCACCCTTATTCTACTGCTAAGTGTGTGTGCACGCAACACATTCATCGGTTGTATGAAGGAGACTGCACAGAACGTGGATCATCTTCACCTAACTGCCACACCCATGCAACAACACAGGCTTAATAAACAATAATAGTAATAATAATCTTGATTTAGAAAAAAACAATGCAAAAAAAATGTGTTGAGGAAAGTTTAAAAAGGAAAAAAAAAAGTTTCTTTTTAAACACAAAATAAGCACTCAGCAAATAAATTAACCAGATATCACAAACTAAACATGTCGGCATGTAAATGTCTATTTAATAAGAAAGTTTAAGCACAGCCAGGTAAAAAGAATAAAAAGCTCCTCAAATATGGGAACGAAGGAATGAGACAGTACATCATCTGAACCACTGAAGGTTACCATCCGTCAGAAAAAGAAAAGGAGTACTTGTGGCACCTTAGAGACTAACCAATTTATTTGAGCATAAGCTCACTTCATCGGATGTAGCTCACGAAAGCTTATGCTCAAATAAATTGGTTAGTCTCTAAGGTGCCACAAGTACGCCTTTTCTTTTTGCGAATACAGACTAACACGGCTGTTACTCTGACATCTGTCAGAAAGCTCTTTTAAAAAAAATTAAATGTTTGCAAGAACAGTACTTTAGTACCATATCTGAAAAAGATATACTTCTTCCCCACAACAGGCATTTGTAATTTAGTGAGAAAAAATACACATGCATTAGTAGCCAATTATATACATTCAGATCACAATATCATTAATTTATTGTGTCATGACTGTGTTGCTTTAGCTCTCTCAGGGATTGCATTTCTGTTCTGAGAGAATGTCTGACAAAGAAACCAGTCTATCACATGAATTCATTTTGAGTTTTGAAATTTTTTTTAGCTTACTTGGTAGAGCTCACTGAGACCAAAAATTCAAGCTCAGTCTGAAAACTGTGAGCCAGATTGTAAGCTGGTGTAAATCAGTGTAACTTCACTGAAGTCAATGGAGTATGCCAATTCACACCAGTTTAGGATCTGTCTCACTGTACATAAGCCTCTAAAAGAAATACTAGCTTTTATATAATAAAAAATGACAAATAATTCACGATGATGTAAAAAGTGTGACCATATTTCAAGGCATAAGAACAAACAGGGTTTTTTTGTTTTTTTTGGTTTTTTTTGGGGGGGGGGTGTTAAAAAGGTTTTTGGCTTTCAGCCTTCTTGACTTCTCTGTATTATTCATATGCATCCCTTCCCCACCACACTCACTATAAAAGCTTTTAAAAAAACCCAACATTCAAACCCAAGCTGCCAACATTCCTACAATTTGAAGAACATTAGAACACAGTGTAGCATGAGGAAAAATGGATTCCTTTCTGTGGTAGCCATCTTTCAGTGTGTTATAAACACCTTTCAGATCTGCCTGTCATCTGTTCAGTTTCTTGACACCAATTCCAATGCCAGTTTAGCTTTAATATGGGAATTACACATGTGCATTTCAATGGCAAAATTAGGCCCCTGGATTCATAACCTTGACTTGTGTTCTCCCAGAACACTAAAGTATATCTGATGTCACAGTCTCACTATTCAAAAATGAACTATTCCCTGGAGAAGTGAAGAAAAGACAAAGGGAAGGAGAAGAGAAGGGAAATTTCTCTGGTGTCACATTTCCACTAGCCTGGGAATTTTTCGTGTGTACCAGATAGGATAAAATACCCATCTGTTCAGAAAGGTGAAGAAAAGTATCTCGATTATCTGATCTCTTAAAAAGCTATTCTTTCCCATTCATCCTCCCCCACCCCCGTTCCCAGTGAGCACACACACACTGCTCACCTAGATAGTGCAGCTCCCAGGACAAAGGCAGCATGTTCCTTTAGCACAGGCTCGGTGCTGTTTACTCCATTAATCACAAGCTGAAGTCCACCCAAGGAAAGAAAGTCTTTTGCATTGTCCACCTATGAATGAATAGATTCCACACTAATATAAAACTTAACATGCATCACTTGGGTTCCCATCAAGTTTTCAAGCAGAGTACTTTAGAACATAACATCTAAATAAATTTTATCTTTTCCAAATCTATCTGGAATTTTGTTTTGAAAGCTTCTTAAAATTGAAGAAAAAAATCATGGCTCATAAATCATACACTGCTCCCTGTGAGCATCACATTCCACACTTCCAGAAATAATATACGCAGACAGGTGGCTATTATCAAATATATAACGCATCACTGAAAATTCAAATAATTTGATTAGCTATCAAAACTTTCCCCTGACACGTGTTGTTAACTCAGGGAACCTGACACTGTCAAAACAAAGTAAATTCTCACTTATTCTCACACTAGAAGGCCATTATTGGGAACATAGGGAATTGTGTGCTATACATATACACAAAGTGAGCTGTAATTGGCAGGCTTGAAGTGTTAGAAATAATTGTCAAGCAGCCTGTCAGCAGCAGCAATAATGCACTAACTTCACATTCTAAGCTTCTGGTTAAAGCAAGAGATGGACAAACTATTCCTGACATTCTACATTAATATAGTCCAAGGTACTGTGTTAACTTGAATGGTAGAAGCCAACCTCGAATTAATAGAGGCTAGCAAGAAACTTTCCTTGGATGCAGGTTATCCCATAAGTGCCTGCTACAGGGTTTCTTGTGTCTTCCTCTGAAGCAGCCAGTACTGGGCTGACCACTCTGAGACAGGATTCCAGAGTAGATGAACCAGTGGTCTGATCATCTATGGCAATTCCTATGTTCTAATATTCTTACATTCATCTGCTGCACTTCGAGTTGAAACAGATTTTGGGCTACCACAGGGGAAAAGGAGGGAAAAATAAATCTGAATCAACACTAGAAAAGTGCCTGCAAGTGTTACCTAAAGGGAGAGTCTCAAGCAGTTCAGGCTTATTTAGTGCAAAGTTTACTGCTGCTAAATTTAAAAGAAGGATTTTTTCAAAAATCTACTAGAGAGCAGTCTTCAAGGAATTTTCAAAATTGTTTTGTATATTCATGGAACTTTTTGTTTTTAGATTTCCCACCATTCCTGTTTGGTGATGGAGACAGAAACGCTGAAAAACAACCAAAAATGACTGTTGGGTCGACAAGGTAAAACTGATCGGTCCAGGTTCCCTGACTAAACTGACTGAAGTGCTAATAGTAACAAAATACTCCAAATAGAGTACAACAGAGTTAGCAGATTAGTTTCAAATTTAATAATCTAAATTTTTATTAGTAAAATATTTTTTATCTTGACAGTGTTCCTTTAACAAAATTGATTATGGGTCAAATACCTAAAGCAAGATTCCAAATCATACAAACACTGATCCATGTGCTTAATATAACCTCATTGACTTCACTGCCATTGACTTCACTGCCTAAATCCTACTGAATCAGGGCTTAGGCTTACATGTATTATCTATAATTCATTATGAGGTGGTACCCAACATTTCATTTGGCAATTTATTGCTCCTCAGCAAGAATCAATGGTACCTTGGAGTCCAGTTGTGAGATTATTTATCGTTTGCATCAACCATTTTTTCCTCAGTCCTTTGGATCACATTCTTCTAATTTTTCTATAAACCTGACCTCATGTATCTCCTTTCCTTTCTCTGAGTCAACCCTCCTCTAGAGTGATCTTAACTGCAATATAAATCTAATCTAATCTCCTTGATTATGCTCAATCACTGTAATATTTAAGAATATTTAAAACTAGAAATATCAAGTCTCTCTCAGTCTGTAGGAACAATAAATTGGTTAGTTTACACTTTGCAGATATGTCTATATAAAGAGCTTAATGAGGGAAAGCCAAATAAAAAAACATGAGTTTTGCATTTAGTACTGATCACAGTGAGGTCAGTCATCATTCTACTCTCACCTGGGAGTGAGTCCCATATTCTACCTCCAGTTCCAGTGAAAGGTGTCCAAGTCACAAGACTGGAGTATAAATTGTAAAAACAATATACAAACTTTTTAAAAAAATGTTTTAACCTTATTTTGTTCCTTGGCATCTGCTGTGAAAACTGCTACTCCTCACATTGTTTGTTTTTTCTTTTCTTTTCTTTTTTAAAGCACATAAGCATTAACCTACCTGCAGAGCTGGGAATGCATTGCTGAGCAATGTATGCAGTGTTGTTATAGCTAATGCTTAGCTCCAGCCCACTGAAAACAGCAGAGAAGAAAGCCCAAGTTCATAAAAGCACTCCAATAAAGCAAGCATGCAGTGGAGATGGGGGTATGGGAGACAAGTAAATATGACAGTACTCACAGTGGGAGCAAACTTTAAATTGGGAGAGATTGAGAGAGAGAGAAAATAGAGGAGATATTAGAAACAAGAGAAAAGAAGACTGTCAATAAGACAGAGAGGAGAGGAAATTAACACCGTAAAATGGTGTTGCAGTTCTGAAGTGGGAAGGAAGAAAGACAAGGAAAGAAGAAAAAATAATCTGAGAGAGAAAAATGAGACTGCAAACTATAAAAAGGGGCCTAGGCTCTGTGTGCGCTGGGGTGTGAACACTCTGGGCTCTGTTCATAAATGAGTTATGCTTTGTTTTCTTTATACTTGCTTTGTTTTTTGCATGTTACAGAAAACATCACAACATTCTCTGTCTCTCAAGAGCTACCCAAACACACTAAGCTGAATCCTGATTAGTACAGGGCCAACTGATTCTGGCAAAATAAGAGCTGGAGAAGACCCGTGACCCTGGGCTGATTCTCTGTGAAAGATCAAGTTGGGTAAATCTCCCAATCCAGTCCTTCTACCACCCAACCCCAATCTAATCTAATCCAATCCCTGACCCCTTACCACTGCTTCCTCCCCTGATTACATTCTTAAGAGAGTGACAAGGTTTGCCACTCTGTGAATGTCTGTGAGAAAGATTCAGTATGGGAATAGGAGATGAAAAACTCTGGAAATAATACTTTGAAAAGATTTTTCTTTTGCAGCTTGGCAGATGGACTTTGCTTCTCATCAGACCTTGCTTCTCCCAAAAACTGTTTTTAAAATACATTTCATGCTAGTGAAAGGTGCCAGATTAACATCTTTAGAGACTGAACTCCCCAGAGAAGGTTCAGCACTGAGAACAGTATTGCAAGCTTCCCCATATTGCCTCTGTCAATCTGCTTCAAACCAAATGTGTCAGAACCACATCTGCATGTGATATAAGAGGGTACTTTTCTCTACAAGGTCCATTCTGTCCTTGGTCTCTGCACTGAGATTGTACACAAGAAAGCAAATAGGTGCTGAAAATGATTTTTGGGACATGGGTAACTGTTCACTGAGAACTGAAACTCATTTCACATACCATCAGACAGCTATTTGGTGGTCTAACAAATTCTGGTCACCTGTGGGCCCATATTTGAGAGGTTCTACATCCCATTTCTAAGTCGTTCTGAGCTAAAAGATGGACTTTCTGTATGTGTGTGAGCATGCGTGGGTTCCCTTTCTTGATATAATGTATGGAGACGTATGAGGAGAGATAATCATGAAGGGTTACACATAGGGTGACCAGATAGCAAGTATGAAAAAAATTGGGACACTTCTTTTTTCCATAGTGGAGGGGCATAGTTGTCTGTATAAAAGACAAAGCCCCTCATATCAGGGTAATACCAGAACATCTGGTCACCCTAGTCACACAGGACAACAGATGCCTTTCATGTAATAATAAAAGAATAATAATTTTATTTATATTTATAAAGTACCCATCCCTGTACCCTGCAAGGCATTCAGGGCACTGACTAATAACTTCAACAGTACAAATATACACACAAATGGCAAATAAAACCCATCTTCATCAACCACATGCAAAAAGATAGATACATACAGAGGGCTGAGAACACACCGCAAATTGTGAAAACTTGGCCTCTACAGTGATTATATTTTATCAATTTAGAATAATAATGTATTAGAAATGCAGATATAAAATAAGGCTGCAGTTGTCCTGTGAAATCGCTTATTGTCCTTGGATTGCCATAATTAAGTAATATGTATTATCGGATACTAAAAAGAAGAATAAAACCACATTTATGATACCATATTCCCTGGATTTTACACAACAACTGTTAATGTTTTTTTGTTACCTCACCTGATGAACATAATATTCAAGGTCGTACAGTGCTGCTACTTTTTCATCCAGAGTAGAAGTAGAGCTATTGAATTTGTTGATTAATTTCACCATAATTTCAAAATCAGTTTCTATCTTCATGTTGAGTTCTTCAAACTCCTTCTTCAGCTCTTCTATGGGACGGAACCTTTGTCTCACATCTTCCAGATTAGTCTTAGAAATGAGAGAAGTAAAACCAAAAGAAATACAGATGTTAAAATAGTGGATTAGTGGAGTACATCATCCTAAAGGTACACCCCAGCCTACAGATAACTTAGAAGTGGAATTTAACCTTCAGTGAGTTTGAGGCCTTTGATTTAGAGATTTAGAGACAGATCTTCTAAGTATTTAGACACCTAAAGATGCAAATAGGCATTCAGGTATCTACACACTTTTAAAAATCACACTAACACCAACTGAAACCAGGGGGAATTTGAGCTTTTGAAAATTCCACTAAGTTTCTATCTGCATTTTTAGGTGCCTAAATACCTTTAAAATCTGGCCCTTAGATACTAATATGAAGAGAGAAGAAATTACCTCAGCTTTGTCTGCACCTACCATTCTATATCATCTCTCTATCCCCTTCCTACACATCGTTCAAGATCAACCAAAATAAAAAAGCATTACTCTTGATATGCCATAAGGCTAAAAGTGTCACAATATTTAGTCCATTCAATACTATCATCATCATCTTCTCACATTTTTATACAGTGTCTTGCATCCCAAAGGCTCCGAGATGACAAATTCCAGTATCACTTTACCAACCACTAAAATGCAGGCACCTAGCATACGCTCAGGAAGGCAGCAGCTATTTAAGAGCATCCAGCAATCTTGCACAACAGTTTAGGATAGGAAATAGAGATTATTGTATCTAACAAACATCAAGGTAGCTCCCTAAACTGAATTTGGGCAGGCTGCTGTGATGAAGGCCCTGACTCCTTAAACTCACTTTTAAAATGGGCAAGAATATGTCAAATACTCAGTCTGGTGATGTGACAGTGCAGTAGAACTCTATTTTATATAATATCTCTCATACAAACAATACCCTATGAAGTTTTGGAGAGTTCGGTAACAGCAGAGGGTGAGACTATAAGTCACATGTGGAAGGTAAGAAAGAAGAGAGATACTTTCAGCTGAGATATGAAAAGAGATGAGAAGTTAATGAGGTGAAGAGACTCAGGTAAGTTGTTCCAGGTAGCAAGAACTGCATAGAAGAAAGTTCTTCCATTAACAGTGATTAAACTGTGTGGAGGGACAGAGTTGAAACTACTGATATATAGATAGAGAAAGCCAGAAAGGAAGCAGAGAAAAAAGACTAAATGTGAGATACGTTGAAGCATGGTCAGGAAGATTATGAAAACAAGGAAGACCATTCCAGGGTCCACTTAAGAATGAACAGACACATCAAAGAATGGAAATGTACTTGTCTTTGTACGGAAGAGAATGGTGTGAGAGGACCTGAGCCCAAAAGGTTTTCGATTTCATTGCTCATTCCAACCTAACATACTCTAGCATTAAACACACACACACACACACTTACTTTATGGTTCATGCAAAAGAAATCTGTGGGCTCAAGCTGTCAGAGAGAACAATTTAGGGATGAAAGTTAAATCGCTGTCAATCTAATGGTAGCTGTACAATTTGTGCTACTGTTTGCATTGGTTAAATTGCTATAAACACTACCCCCATTTCTCCCAACAAAGGAGAATGAGCAATAGGGTTATAAAGCAAAGTTCATCCTTTGTGTTAAGTCAACTGTACTTCAGTGGCATTACCCCAGGGATGAATTTGGTCCTTACAGTAGTAAATGATGCAAAATGGAGTATTTTACATCCATTAGATGTAGTTGTTTTTATCCCAGTTGTTGCCATATCTATTAAAATAGTTTTTGAAGGACATGGTGTGACCCTAGGATCCCCTCAATGGCAGAGGGTTCAGTACTCTGTGTGAGCAACTCCTATCAGGCCTGACAAACTCATTACACCCAACACACTGCTTTCATAGTACTTATCAAACAAGTGCTCAGTAAGTTATCAAATGAAAGCCAATGATACACTGGTCATCAATATAAGTAAGAAATGCATGTACTGACACTCTATAAGAAAATGTGTACCTATATACCCTGAAATTATGTTTAAAATTCTGTTACATGGCAGACAAACAGGGCTTCTGCCAGACAAAAGCATATCTATTCACCTATCCCTGCTGCTGAAGTAAATGAAGCATTGTAAAACCAACACAATGGAACCTCTATTTGCATGTGAAGTTAACAGGAAAAACAGGTTGAAAAGAGGGATGTGAACCCAAAAGGGGGAGCACAGGGGAGTACAAGTAACAGGGAAGAAGAGTCTGCTGGTGGTGAGGCACCTCAAAAGGGGCATTTCAAGGTTTACTGGACTATAAGAAGGAAAGTTATAGATATGTATGGTATATCTGTATTTCCAAACTTGTGATGTTTCTGGGTGACGCTCCCAGGCAGATTGGCATCAGCACTGCCTAACCTGTTCAATGACCCATCAAGGGTCATCAACTGTACAATGAACCCATTGAAAGGACCAGGGAAGACACCTTATGAGTCAGCAAAGCGTGTGGTATGCCTGTGGACAGAGAACTAAGAGTGTCTAAGGCTTCCGTGCCATGTACTGTGAAGCTTGTGTTTGGGACAAAGGAAGTACAAGCCACATGGCAAAAAAATATAAAAGGCAGCTGCATCATCTTCATTTTGTTTTCAATCCTGCTTCTTACCTCTGGAGTAACTTTTCTACAAAAAATGGTTACCTACCTTTTCATAACTATTGTTCTTTGAGGTGTGTTAGAATCATAGAATCATAGAATATCAGGGTTGGAAGGGACCCCAGAAGGTCATCTAGTCCAACCCCCTGCTCAAAGCAGGACCAATTCCCAGTTAAATCATCCCAGCCAGGGCTTTGTCAAGCCTGACCTTAAAAACTTCTAAGGAAGGAGATTCTACCACCTCCCTAGGTAACGCATTCCAGTGTTTCACCACCCTCTTAGTGAAAAAGTTTTTCCTAATATCCAATCTAAACCTCCCCCACTGCAACTTGAGACCATTACTCCTCGTTCTGTCATCTGCTACCATTGAGAACAGTCTAGAGCCATCCTCTTTGGAACCCCCTTTCAGGTAGTTGAAAGCAGCTATCAAATCCCCCCTCATTCTTCTCTTCTGCAGGCTAAACAATCCCAGCTCCCTCAGCCTCTCCTCATAACTCATGTGTTCCAGTCCCCTAATCATTTTTGTTGCCCTTCGCTGGACTCTCTCCAATTTATCCACATCCTTCTTGAAGTGTGGGGCCCAAAACTGGACACAGTACTCCAGATGAGGCCTCACCAATGTCGAATAGAGGGGAACGATCACGTCCCTCGATCTGCTCGCTATGCCCCTACTTATACATCCCAAAATGCCATTGGCCTTCTTGGCAACAAGGGCACACTGCTGACTCATATCCAGCTTCTCGTCCACTGTCACCCCAGGTCCATTTCCGCAGGTCCTTTTCCGTGTTGCTCATGTCCTTTCTGTTCTAGGTGTGTGAGCGCCCACATGCACAGTTGTCTGAGATTTCTGCCTTAGCAGTATGTGTAGGGCTGGCTGTGGCACCCCCTGGAGTGGCATTCCCATGCGGTGGAGTGGCATTCCCATGCCGCCGGCCCTGCACCCTCTCAGTTCCTCATGGCTGACAACTCTGACAGAGGTGTAGAAGGGCAGGAAATGGAATGGATATGAACACATCTGGAAGAACAACATTTACAAAATGGTAGGTAACTGTTTTTTCTTCAAGTGCTTGCTCATGTCAATGCTATTTTAGGGGACTCACAAGCAGCATCCACGGAGGTGGGCTCAGAGTTCATAACTTAGTGGCTTGCAGTACTGCCCTACCAAAACCAGCATCCTCCCAGGCCTGGTGGGTCAGGGCATAGTGGGATGTAAAAATGTGGACAGATGACCAGGTGGCCACTCTACAGATGTCCTAGATAAGCACAAAGGCTGCCGAAGAGGCCTGCGCCCTGGTAGAGTGGGCAGTGACAATCGCCAGGGAGTGGCACCTTTGCTTAGTCGTAGCAGAAGCGAATGCAGGCAGTGATCCAAAAGAAATTCCTTGAGTGTATACAGGTGTTAGCCGACGGCCAAGGATGTTTGGTGAGGTGCCAGCTATGCCCGTTTATACCATCCGTGACTTTAACCGCTAGGACGCACTGTCCCTTCGCAGCGGGCAGCCCGGGCTAGGCTGACGGATGCCCCAAGGTCCTAACCACCCGTGACTTTAACTGCTAGAGCTCAGAGCTCCTTCGCAGCGGGCAGTCAATACTGACTGACAGGTGCCCCAATGGCAGCACTAAGAGCCTCTCCACACCCGTGACTTTAACTGCTAGAGTTCAGAGCTCCTTCGCAGCGGGCAGCCAGGATTGACTGACAGGTGCCCCAAGAGTTTGCCCCGTGGAGGCGGCACAACTCAACGCTAGGCTCTTAGTACTCTCACCTAATGGCCAGGCTTTAGAGCCAAAACGGCTGAGGTTCTTTAATTGTGTTGGCTGCTTTACAGTAAACCAGAGAAAACAAGTCAGGCTTATGCATAAATGGTTACCAAAATTTATTAAGCTAGATTCTAATCATGTGGTTACAAAATTGCTAGTGCCTACTTATTTAAATGTAGAGATGTTACACACACAAACAAGTTACAAAACTGAAGCCACAATCCCAAAGAAAGAAAACCAAGTATAGAGCTCTATTTCAAAATATGTGTACACTAAAGATAGGAGATCAGGTGTGGGTGCTTCTTACCCTCCTTGCATCTCTCGATTCCAGCGGTGCCAAGCCAGGATCGGTCACTCAATTCCGCGGAAAGACGAATAAGGGACAAGGCGTAGGGACCCTCTTAGCTGCAGAAGCCTTGGGAGGCTGTCACTTATCTGACCAGCAGATAGATAGTGAAAAGCACTCAAAAATCATGGTGCTGTAGGTCCCCTACTTATACCTCTGTACTCCTTTATTCTCTTTCTCCTTTCTTATGCCAAATTGAGGCTGGTCTGTCGGGGTGACGCCAGCTTTCGCAAGAGTAGTTTACACTTGCAAAGGAGAGAAACAATAAGTGTCGACGACTGGACATTTCTTTTATCAGGGTAAATATTTTCCCAACTAGGATGTTGGTGTGTGTGCATCACGCTATTTAGTAGGGGCTAACAGCCATGTCTGTCACAGGGCCTCTGCCTGCTGTGAGCTTAATCGTTGTATCTGTTCCCAGAGGCACATTGTAGCAGCACACCTGTGCTTTCACAGCTTCAAAGGCTGTGCTGGAATATATGTTAAGTGCCCTGTTCCTGCTTCCTCCTGTGTTTCCAGCAATGCTGGTCTGATGGGGGGGGGCTGGCTGTCTGGCTACAACAGGACCTTTAATTCTGATGGCCAAAGGGACGAATAATTGCGTCAACTTATGGAACGGCTTGATCCTGTCAGTGTAGAAGGCCAGAGCCCTTCTGATGTCCAGGGCATGTAGCCAGCACTCCTCCTCCAATCTATGCAGCATTGGAAAGAAGACCAGTAAGTAAATGTCCTGGCTCGAGTGAATCTGAGAGATTACCATGGGAAGAAATCCCGGGTGCAGCCTTAGTTGGACCTTGTCTGCGTAGAAGACCGTGTAAGGAGGCTCCAAGATGAGCACCCGAATCTTGGATACCTGGCAGGCCGACATCACCATGACCAGCAGAAGGAGGGAGCGGGAAGTCAGTGGCTTGAAGGGAGGACCCACAGGCTGCGACAGCACCAGATTCAAGTCCCACAGAGGGACAGGGTCCCTGATGTGTGGATTGAGGTATTCCAGGCCCTTAAGGAATCTGGCCGTGATATTCTAAGCAAAAACTGACCTCCCTCAAACAGTGGGTGGAAGGCTGAGATGGCTGCTACATGGACCTTGATCAATGAGAGGGACAAATCACGAAGCTTGAGACTCAGGATGAACACCTTTGTCCGCAATCCAGCAGGTGAACCGTTTCCACTTGGCCATGTAGGTCGCCTGGTGGAGAGCTTCCTACTTCCCAGCAGAACGCGCTGAACCTCAGCCAAGCACTGCTGCTCTTGCACGTTTAGCCACACAGCAGCCAAGCGGTCAGATATAACACTGCCAGGTTGGGGTGCAGAAGACTGTCATGGTTCTGGGACAACAGATCTGACCAGAGCGGTAGCTGGAACGGGGTTGGCACCGAGAGGTCCATCAGAGTGCTGAACCAGTGTTGGTGTGGCCACGCCGGTGCTGTGAGGATGACGCTCACCCTGTCCCGTTTGATTTTTGTGAGGACCCTGGGTAGTAACGGCACCAGAGGGAAGGTGTACATCAGAGCCCCTGACCCCGGGAGCAGAAAGGCGTCCGACAGGGATCCTCTGACCATGCCTCCAATCGAGCAGAAGATGTGGCATTTCCTGTTCTGCCAGTACGCAAACAGGTCTACCCGGGGAGTTTCCCATCTGTGAAAGATGGAACTGGCCACCTTTGGATGAAGGGACCACTTGTGGTGATATGAGAATGTCCTGCTGAAGCGATCTGCCAAAGCCTTCTTGGTTCCTGGAAGGCTACAAGATGGATGTTGTGCTGCAGACAGAAGTCCCAGAGCCAGAGGGCTTCCTGACAGAGAATAGATGACCTGGCTCCGCCCTGCCTGTTTATATAGAAGACCACAGCCGTGTTGTCCGTCAGGCCCTGGACTACTCTGCCTTGCATCTGAGGTAGAAAGGCGAGGCAGGTTAGTCAAACAGCCTTGAGCTCCTTGACATTGATACGCAGGGAATGATTGTGACTGGATCAGCGACCTTGAGTATCGAGGGCACCCAGATGCACTCCCTAGCCCAGGTCTGAGGTGTCGGAGACAAGGGTCACTGACGAGGCTGGGGCCGCGAAGGGAACTCCTTCGAACACCAGCTTGGGATCCTGCCACCAAAGGAGGGATGACAGGACGCTGTCTGGGATCCTGACCACTCGGTCCATGCTGTGCCAGTTGGGGACACAGACCGACAATGCCCTTGCCACTGCCTGGGGTGGGGGGCAGAACCCTGGCAGGGCTGGTGAGTTCGACCACCACAGTACCCCCATGAAGCCCCATAACGGGTACATGGCCTGATACAGGTCCTTTGCCTGAGGCCCCTCTCTCCTTCAATGCCAAGGGGCTTTTTTTTTTCAGCCTCTTCTTTGGCGCAGGTGAAATGGAGCGGTGCTGGGCTGACTCCAGTGCAGGAACTATGCTGACCGCCGAGGCCGAAGTGCAAGTGTGGATGCCTCAGTTGAGGGTTCCAACGCCGGCCAAAGAGTAGCCTCTGTCAATAACGCCCTCAAGCAGATATACTGCTCCTTCTTGGATTGCGTGTTATGCTATACAAAGCACATGGGATCTTTTATAAGAGAGAAGGCACATACGCCATATTTATTGAAAATACGACAGTTAGCATATGCTTTTCAGTCACACAGCATACACACAAACACACAAGTCCTGCAGATGGTCTTTATAGTTACCAGTCTGTTGTAGCTCAAGTCAATCTAATGCCAGTTAGATGGAGCATGAGTGAGGAGCTAGGCTCTGTCGGTCGCGATCCGATGCTCCGAGGCTTTGCAGGACTGAACCCAGAGTTCCATGACAAAACACCCCACCTTTATAGCTGTAAATTCCCATTTGAGTCCATGCATTTTGCAATGTCATCCTGCAATCATTAGTCCTTAAGTGGTGTTAATCTTGGGGTTTTCTGCTGTTATTTGCTGATTATTGTCGGGCTTCCCATTGTTATCTCCTATTTGTTGTCTCGCCTTCAGGGGTGCCTGCCTCACCTCTGAGGTCGTCAATGCTGCTAATATGTTTAGCCTTGGATACAATGGATATTTTCTGATTGTCTCCTGGTGTTTCCAAGTCTCTCACTTTTTCTTGACCATCTGGACATTTGTGATGGCTTTCACACCTTATCTTTTACTGATGCATGCATTCCTCATTCACACAAACAGTCTCTCACAGAAACCTTCAAAGGTATACAGAATACACTGTGAATTAAGAGAGGTTTCAGAGTAGCAAGTACTCCTTTTCTTATTGTGAATTAAGTCTTGCTAAATCTTATAACTAAAACAATTCACATTGGGGCTTCAGGCCCTCAACATTTCTCTAATCTATTTATCATAGACACAATACAAAATCCTGTCTTTTACTTACTAAACCTTATTGTATATTTAACTAGAGTGCCTAATTTGTAATACATATAGGAAAAGATAGTAGACATTATAACTTATCCTAAAACAAAAGGGTGACCATAATCAGTCATAAGGATTGTTCTGGTCTGTCCCTGCCTTAACATCAGTACAGACACTGGCAGTCTGTCAGATGCATTCCTACCAGTGTCCCAGAGGGTCATTCCTTTCTGCTATTCAAAAAGGGTGGCTGGTAAAATGAAATCAAGACATACATTAGTACCTCTATTCTTAAAAGTACAATTATAAAATCCTGCTCCTACACGCGGGCAAAAGTTCTTACAGATGTGGCACCTGTCTTTGCAATGGCCTTCTCCCAGACACTTAAGACAGCTATCATGCAGATCACTGATAGGTATCGGACTGCTGCATGACGCACACGGCTTGAAGCCAGGACAGCAAGGCATGCCCTGCTTGGAGCAAAGTTCCAACTGGGACTCTATTGACTAACACACACTGTCAACTAACTATATATGAAACTCTGTACAGCAACAACGAAACCAGTCAATGGCAAGAAATGGTGCTTCATGCAACCGTCATGGGCAGTCAGAAGGGAACAGAGGGTGCAGAGCCAGCAGCTTCGGCAGTGCAGAAAAAGAAGCTGGCAGTTTTATCGGTACCATAGCTCCTGAAGTCGGCCTGTCTCAGTCTCCAGTGCCAAGAGATGATGCCGAGGGCTATAGGGTTAGGGTCCTTAGACTACTGTTTCATACCAGTAGTACTCAAACAGGCCCTGGAACTGTGTCCCATCAGAGGATGTTGAGGCGACTAACCTCACAGGGGATGGTGTTCTGATGGGCTGTGGCTCAGAGTGTAAGGAGGAAGCCTGTTCCTTCTCATCAGAGCAAGAAAGACTACTTTCTCTAAAAGGGATGCGGCAAATTTGGATCAGCAGATGACCTGGCTGCATCCCATTTGCTGGGGAGAGTCCAGGCCCAGGTCTAATAATGGACTCAGTGATTTCTCCATGAGAAGTCATAACTCAATGTCCCAGTCTTTTCTGGCTCTAGAAGTCAATTCATGGCAGTGGGAACAATTTTGTGGGAATGTCCCTCTCCTAAACAATAATACACTACAGGTGACCATCCGTTACATGGAAAGCATTCCAGCAGGAGGCACACGACTTAAAGATGGGAAATCCAGCATAAGGGTGAGGGAAAAAGCTTCCCAACCTGGAAGCAGGAAAATGAAAACCTAAACTATGAAGTAACAGTAAAATTAAAACTAACAAACATTTTTTTGGATAGTACTTCTCCTTTCCTCCAAGTACACTAAAAACTGACAGGTAAGGCACTATCTACTGAGGGAAAAGGAGAAGCGGGCTTTGCTGCAGATTTCGTCCCAGACCAAAGGTTGTAGAGATGGAAGTGGGGAGCGGTTGGACTACACAGTGCTATATATACACATGTCACTCACAGCTCAAAGGGGAGGTGCACATGTGTGGACCGACAGGCACTGCTGATGAAGATTTCCGATCCGAGGCACAAGGGGCTCTGCCGCACCTACAGTGATGCACTTATAGGGACGTCACTGGAACAAGAACCTGTTCTTATTATCCTAGCTCTCTCTCTTAAATCTTAATATTTTTGTAAATGTATTTGATTTCACTATAAGCAGATTCCAGTGCTGTGTTGTTACAAAGGGCCTGATCTGGAGTTGTGCCAGTCAAGCTGTGTGTATGCTGTCTCTTTGGAGACAGCTTACCAGGCTATTTCTGTGAGCGTTCAGTAATAGGGGCTGGATATTACAGATGGGGATTGTCAAGGTTCCTTCCGCACTCTGAACTCTAGGATACAGATGTGGGGACCTGCATGAAAGACCCCCTAAGCTTATTCTTACCAGCTTAGGTTAAAAACTTCCCCAAGGTACAAACTTTGCCTTGTCCTTGAACTAATGCTGCCACCACCAAGCGTCTTACACAAAGACCAGGGAAAGAGCCCACTTGGAGATGTCTTCCCCCAAAATATCCCCCCCAAGCCCTAGACCCCCTTTCCTGGGGAAGGCTTGATAAGAATTCTCACCAATTTGTACACGTGAACACAGACCCAAACCCTTGGATCTTAAGAACAATGAAAAATCAATCACGTTTTTAAAAGAAGAATTTTAATTAAAGAAAAGGTAAAAGAATCACCTCTGTAAAATCAGGATGGTAAATACCTTACAGCGTAATCAGAGAATCCCTCTAGGCAAAACCTTAAATTACAAAGACACAAAAACAGGAATATACATTCCCTCCAGCACAGCTTATTTTACCAGCCATTAAACAAAAGGAAATTTAACGCATTTCTAGCTAGATTACTTACTAACAGTTGTAAGGCTGCATTCCTGATCTGTTCCTGGCAAAAGCATCACACAGACAGACGAACCCTTTGTTTCCGCCCCCCCCTCCAGATTTGAAAGTATCTTGTCTCCTCATTGGTCATTTTGGTCAGGTGCCAGCGAGGTTATCTTAGCTTCTTAACCCTTTACAGGTTAAAGGGTTTTTCCTCTGGCCAGGAGGAATTTTATAGCACTGTATACAGAAAGGTGGTTACCCCTTCCCTTTATATTTATGACAGGGAGGCTAGCAGAGGGGCTCGGGGATTAGTGTGCATCTGTCACTACCCTGCACAGGAGAGGGTTAGGTCTCTGGAGACCAGAAATCAGTGCTTGTCTGTGTCCAGAGGCTGTTGGTTTCAGGAAGCTGAGCTACAACAGGCATCACGCAAGACTGCTTCACGCTAAGGGCAGGCAGTGGTGAGGTACCTCACAACTCTGAGTACCTCTGGGGAGTGTCACACATGGCTCATTCTCACAAAATGGGTTATTACTGATTTTTGCATTTAAATGGCATTCATAAAAGAATTCTTCTATCAGAAATATTGGCTAACAGATAAATAATTCTCTGAAAACGGAGATGTCTTGCCCAAAGGATGATAAGAATATTGCTAGAGCAACTGTAACACATTGACTGGACTGAAGGAATAACATTTCTAATCAACTGATAGGCTAAACATCTTGGTGATATATGGGGACTGTGATGGCAGTATAGAGTTTTGGGGGACCCAAAGAAGGGGCATCACAGTCTTCGCTCACTTCTCCTGCCTCAGTTTTCCTATCCGACTCAGGCACTGGACACATACAAGAGTGAAGCTTGGACCCAGAGGAATCCTCTCTGGTGCTCAAGGGAAAAAAGCTACATCCCATTTGCTGAGCCTTATATACTGTGACAGGGTCAGGCCAGAGATCCTATTAGGATCCAGGAAGTGACAGAAGGTAATATATTAGACCCAGATTAAGCAGGTCCCTTTTCCCTGAGTAAGATGGGCTGTTCCAGAACAATAAGGAAGTTGCTCGAACCAATTAAGGCAGGCTAATTAGGACACCTGGAGCCAATCAAGAAGCTACCAGAATCAATTACAACAGGCAGGCTAATCACGGCACCAGGTTTTAAAAAGGACCTCACTTCAGTTAGTGAGGTGCTTGCGAGGAGCTGGGAGCAAGAGGTGCACGAGAAGCTTAGAGTGAGTAGGAGTACTGCTGGAGGACTGAGAAGTACAAGCATTATCTGACATCAGGAGGAAGGTCCTGTGGTGAGAACAAAGAAGATGTTGGGAGGAGGCCATGGGGAAGTAGCCCCAGGAGTTGTAGCTGTCACGCAGCTGTTACAGAAGATACTACAGATAGCTGTAATCCACAGGTCCCTGGGCTGGAACCCGGAATAGAGGGCAGGCCCGGGTTCCCCCCAACTCCCTATTTGATATAAGAGGAGTTGATCTGGACTGTGGGTCGCACCAGAGGGGAAGGTCTCTGGCCTGTCCCCCGACCCATGAGGTGGGCCAGCAGAGGCTGCAGGGATTGTTCTCCTTTTCCCCATGCTGTCCAGTGATGAGGTTAGCCGAGTGAACAGCAGGTTTGTGCCACTAACAAAAGGAGCCAAACTGAGGACTGCCATGAAGCTCTGAGGTGAGCAAATCTGCCAGTAAGCACAGAACCCACCAAGGCAGAGGAGAAATGTAGTTTGTTTTACTTTAAATTGTGGCCTCTATGTGACTGAGTAGCCAACAGCTGACAACCTTGGTTGAAACTTTATGTTATGCTGGCAGGCAGAGAAATGAATGAGCAAGTCTCTTTTCAAAAAGAGGGGGTTTTTTTTAGCCTTTTTAAGTGTACTGTATTTATTTTGTGTGAAGACATTTTTGAAACTGACTTCTGTCACAGGGCCTTATTCTGTTCCCATTATAGGGATTTTGCAGTTGGCTTCAATATGAGCAGGAATTGACCTTCCTGAGCTAAATGATCCAAACATAATAATTACAGCTGGTTAATAATTCACTGTCAATAAACCACCTAATGAAGTTGGCCCACTTTTTGTTTGCAAATCATTCAAGAACCAAATCCGATTGCTACCAATGCGCTTATTTGGAAGTGCTCACCAAATAGGCTGAAATGTAGTCAGCTATGGGGAGTTCACAGATTCTTGTTTGCTTTTCTTTCCCATGGCATGTGATTGGTTACCTAGAGTCAGAGCATAATTTTTTCTACTTCCTGATTCTGAGTGAAGGCTGTTAACCAAACCAGCAATCAACCAAATTTACAAAAACAATGAACAACGTGACCACACAAGAAACAGTGGTAAGATGTATTCACAAAAATGTTCACATATTACTCTTCGTATTACTCATTCAGATCTAATAATGATGCCCAATCAAAAAAGCCAGGAAATCAACATCCCACCAGAGGTCTTATTGACGTTACCTACTTCATGTTCATCGAAGAGATCTGCCATTTCACTTCTAGCATCACTTGTATGACATGAGCCTCAGTAAGAAATTTAGATCTGGGGCCTGGGGGGTTCCAGGGGATGATTACATGGAGATTCAAACTTCCACACTTGTGGTTCAAATCCCACTGCGGTTGTTAGTGACCACAAGGCCACCTGATGGCTGTTCTGTCACTGAACCAGTAACCTGAGTCCACTTCCGAAATGCACTAGTGTCCACACTGTGATTACCACTAGTGGCACCTTTTCCAGCTATAGTTTATGATGTACCAATTATCAACAAAATATGTTACACTATATGTATAAAAACAACAAGGAGTCCGGTGGCACCTTAAAGACTAACTGATTTATTTGAGCATAAGCTTTCATGGTTAAAAACCCCACTTCTTCAGATGCAAGAAGTGGGGTTTTTAACCATGAAAGCTTATGCTCAAATAAATCAGTTAGTCTTTAAGGTGCCACTGGACTCCCCTTGTTGTTTTTGTGGATAGAGACTAACATGGCTACCCCCGATACTTGACTATATGTATAAATATATTAACTACAGCTGTGCAATAAACGGCTTTTTAGAACAAGAAGGCTTAGAATTACCTTTACAAAAGCTTTCAATTTATATAGAAATCCCAGCTTTAGCAACATAGCTGAGGAAATCCTGACATGCCATTGATTTCAATGGGATCAGGATTTTACCCAGAAAATTTATATTTGCCTCATAATCATAGGCAAAGCAGGAAATGGTCTGTTTGGTTCCCCCTACAATGGTGGTTTTCAACATTTTTCCATTTGCAGGTCCCTAAAAAATTTTGAATGGAGCAGCAGACCCCTTTGGAAATCTTAGGCATACTCTGCGGACCCCAAGGGGTCCATGGACCACAGGTTGAAAACCACTGCCCTACAAGATTGTTCCCCACAGTACATTTTCCAGCACTTGTAGCCATGTTATTTCTAATGCATACTTCATACAGTGTTACACCAGCCTTTCATGGGGTGCTTTAGAAACAGGAAATACCTTTTGTTCCATTGTGCTTTCTGTCTTTTCTTTTTCCTTCATTTTAGCCAAAGCCTCTTTGAGTTCCTGTGATGTAAATGAGTTTGAGTTGATATGCATCTCGTCCAGCCTTGCAGAAAAACAAAAAAAAGGGGGGGGGAACCACTTTATATGGGTAAACAATTTATCCTTAAAAAAAAACACAATCAACTTTTGTCTGGAGAAAAAGTTGAGTACTAAATTCCCATTTATCTGGCACAGGACATGCAGAAAAATCAATGCTCCAAAGTAAGGTCAGATCTAGTGCTCAGTTTAAGAGTGTGGCTTTAAGACACCACCCTGACAGTATAAAGCTGTGGTTTGAAAATCCTCATGGCAACACAAGATCTCAATTCCTAATGCTATAAAAACTGCTCAGTTTATCTCCCCAATATATCATCTGGGGATGTATAAAACAGGAAAGATTTCATAAACAAAAAAAAAAAAAAAGAACAGGTGTGCCCAGAATATTGACAAGGATCTTTTACTTGTATGTCTTGGGATGGGTCCATTCAGTTCCAAAGCTGACATGTTGATGATGATGACGATATCAAAACAAGGATTAGGCAGCACGTAGTCTCTACAATCTAAGAAACTAACTCTGCTGTTCTTTTTGTGTTATCCTAACCTGATCCTACATGAGCATTGTTGCACTGGCAAAAGGAAAACCCAGGGTTGGGACATCTCAATGAGCTTCTGTATGCCTTGGATCATAAATAGAGGTGGGAGGGGGCACAGAATGGTAGTACTCATGTATTTTGAGAAATAGAAGTCCCCATGGTTACAAAACTTGTCTTTGTAAAGAGAGCACAAGGAGGGAAATGGTTGAGAGTTGTATTTTTTAGGCAATTTTTAAAAAAATAGATGTAGTGAAGGCTGGTGACATCTTGAGCGTATGTCAGCAAATACTGACACTTAAATGAATGCTTAGAGCCAATGCACAACAGCAAGTAAAGACCTTGTTGTATCTGACTCAAACCTCTGTGAAAAAAGCCTCCCTAAGCTATCCTGCTGCATTAATTTCTAGAAAATAATTTGCACCCCATTGCTACAGAAAGTTTCAAAAGAACAAGTGACATTCCCAAGAAATCATACTGCAAGTTTAGTTTCAGAATCATGGCTTTACGAAGTATGAAAGTCTCTCCAAAAGCACAGTAAAGGCAGTTTTAGCACCCAGGCTAAAAGGAAGTAGGGCAGCTAGGAGTAGTACAGAAGTACTGAGCACCCCAAATGCCAATTAAAGACTCTGGGACCTGTGGATATTCAGCACTTCTGAAAATCTGTCTCCTAATAAAAGAAATGAAATCAAAAGCCCATATACCTCTGTATAGCAGAACAGCAAGTACTTTATATTACTGTACCTTTTCCTTTTCTTCTGGTCTTTCATGTCACTTTTTTCATTTTTGTTATCTGGAAGCCTGGCTTCTCTTTCCCCTGTTTGAAGATTTAATCGCACGTGTAACCCTGCAGGAACAGCCTGACCTACAAACAAAGGTTAGAGTATTTCAGGCCACATTTATTCTTCTCAAGATTTACCATGCTGGGTGTATTTCAGTCAGACACTTCTATTCCAACACCGTACAACAATGATAGTGAGTCAAGCCAAGATCTGCAGTGTGACAAAGAACAGGGCATTTGCTGTAGCCTGAGCACTTCCCCGGCCCCCCAAAATTAAGACGCGGCAGGTTTAAAACAAACAAAAGAAAGTACTTCTTCACATAACACACAGTCAACCCATGAAACGCCTTGCCAGGGGATGTTGTGAAGGCCAAAAGCATAACTTGGTTCAAAAAAGAATTTGACAATTTCATGGAGGATAAGTCTGTCAATGACTATTAGCCAGGATGCTCAGGGATGCAATCCCATGCCTTGGGTGTCCCTAAGCCTCTGACTGCCAGAATCTAGGACTGGATAACAAGGATGGATCACATTGCCCTATTCTGTTCATTCCCTCTGAAGCCACTGTCGGAAGACAGGATACTGGGCGAGATGGACCATTGCTCTGACCCAGTATGGCCGCTCTTATGGCACCTTGACACAAGTGCCATTTAACCTCCAGGAAGTCCCAGGACACACAACTGTTAACATGGCTGACACTCCATTCATTCCCTGACCACCTCATAAACTTAGATGCAGACTGCTGACTCCTCAATGAAATAGTGACACTTGGTTATGCAGAGTTCCCAGTGAGCTAGGGACACTGGTCCTGTTACTGGCACAGTCATAATTTTATCATAGTGGGTCAGAGCCTTAGAAATCAGACCGCTCTGTACTTACTGATATTTAGATTGAGACATGTAACAGCCATAGGTGCCTAGACAAGCTCAGAGCATGCAGCAGAGGATCCTTTCAACTTCAATAGGTATATTCTGGATATTATGTTACTCTGCTGTTCTGTAGGGTACTGAGATGCCAGATTTAAGGAATATTTGATCAACATCAAATGCCAACAAAAAACAGGAAATTCATAGTCAATCATCCACATCCCCCTAAAAATGCTTTTGCTTTTGTCACAAGATTGAGGTTACAGCTAACTGAGAACATTTCAGCATGGACCTGTATTCTATGGATGAAGTGAAAATGGCAATATTTCCTGTGAGGTATGATTCCATTTTTTGTGTATTTCAACCTTTTAATACAAGACGTTTGCCTGATAGATGGGGGTGGGCATCTTACTGAATCTCGCTCTCTCTCTCTCACACACACACACACTCCGCTTTTTCTCCTCCACAGTATGAAGATTTTGTATTTAGTCTTCCTTTGTCTGTTTTCCTTAATTTAAAAGTCATATAGAGTGAAAGGGTATGGTTGTCTCTTTGAATTTGAGACACATAACATTTTCTATTGAAGGGCACTGGAGGTATAGATAAATTCATTTTATTATAAATATGTTTTCTCATAATATGAAAGCCTTTAGTCTGGAGAACTAGTGTGTGGACTCCACCCACATAAGAACACAGAGGTACCTAACTGGTCAAAGCTACTGGTGCCTGAACCGCTCCTCCATCATCAACCTGGAGTGTGTCTCACATCCACAAACAAGAAACCTCCAAAGTTTATAGTAGTTTTTTATTTTTTTTAAATGTACAAAGGCAGGGGAAAGTCCAAACTAAAGGCTTTCCTGTTCTAATAAGGTATATTTATGATACAAATAAGTTGTCTTTTCCTACATCTCCCTTTAGTAGGAAATGCTGCATGTCTCAAAACAAAGACAAACATGTCCTTTCACTCTAGAGCAAGGAAAACAGACAAAACAGATTAACTATAAAATGTTCATGTGGCATCCTATACCTTGGAGGAGCATCTGGTAAACCCCACATTCTTCATCTGTGTATAATTGTAATATTGCATATAAAGCAGGCCGTGTGAGGTATAAGTGGAAAGGTTATGATCGGCTGAAAGTCATTTTTCTATTCAAATATATAAAGTTATGAAAACTGTGCTGTATGGCTGTCACTGAAACATACTGTAAGCTGGGGAATCAGACAGATATTAGCTCCCCAGAGGCAACAGCAAGGAAAGTAACCAATTCCTAAGCAGGGTATCAAACAACCCATCAATAGCCATTGTCCAGCAATGGAGCTATAATTCCATGAGTCACCTGCATGAGGCCACATCAGGGAATTGCTCAACCTTGCCTGGAGACCCAGCAATGCCCCCCAGACATGTCTGGACTTGTGTTCCCCAAGCACATGGGACTGAGGGTATAAAACAGAACACATGGGGCCCATGCTTGGCCTTTTGCCTGCACCCACCTATGCTGCAAGCAACAAGGATACTCTGAAGACTCCAACAGAGGGGACTGGCCCAGATTTCAAGGGTGAAACCTGTGTACTATGAACTGCAATATCCAGTGGGGTAAGAAAAATCTAATCTAGATGTTACCCAGTCTAATAGGGTTGAGAGCTTAGACTGTGTGCTTATAATTTATTTTATTTTGGTAACTAACCGACTTTTTGCTTATCACTTAATATCTATCTTTTGTAGTCAATAAATTTGTTTTACTTTTATCTTTACCAGTGAGTTTGTATGAAGCGTGTGGCAAAGCTGTTCAGGTTTGCAAAGGTTGGTGTATATCCACTTTCCAGTGATGAAGTGCTGAACCAAATAATAAATTTGCACTGCCCATCTTGGAATATCGCTGAGGTACAGTGCTGGGAGCTGGGGGGATTTCACTGGTGCCTTTCCCTGTGTGATTCATGAGTGGCTCTGGAAGCATTCATGCAATCTTGCTGGCTGTGGGGCTCCACATTGTGCTGAGTCAAAACAGCACCTGGAGGGGTTTGCTGCTGGTCACTAGCAAGGCATTGTGAAAGACAGCCCAGGCCGGAAAGAGTTAAGGGGGCACAGCAGTCCCACAGTCCCAGGCTGCACCCTGGGGATCCAGTCACAGTTCACACACACACACACACACACACACACACGAGAGAGGTGCGCTCTCAGATACCATATATCTTCCATCATGAGTCTTATGACTCAGATGGGGAAGAGGGACTTCTTTTCCATTTGCAAAAGAGAGAAGTTGCAAAGTGTACATTCTGTCTCTCATTTCCAGAAGATGAACTTTGAAGAAAGATGCAGTGACAGCAAGGACTCTGTGTTCCCCTGTGACAGCAATCTAGTCAGAGGGCAGCTAGAAGATGCTTTTAAAAGAAAGGATTTAGTAAAGTCTTGAGGAAAAAAAGACAAGCCACATCTCCACTCTGTCATTCAAGAGACATCAGACTGAGAATTCTTAAACAACATACTGATTGTAAAATGAAATTATAGAGAGGGATTTTCAGACAATATATTTGCCTCTTAGCCTTCATTAGGTATGGTCATAAGTATAAAGGGAAGGGTAACCACCTTTCTGTATACAGTGCTATAAAATCCCTCCTGGCCAGAGGCAACATCCTGTTACCTGTGAAGGGTTAAGAAGCTCAGCTAACCTGGCTGGCACCTGACCCAAATGACCAATAAGGGGTCAAGATACTTTCAAACCTTGGAGGAAGGAAGGCTTTTGTTTTGTGCTCTTTGTTTACATGTTGTTCTCTCTTGGGACTGAGAGAGGCCAGACAGAAATCCATCTTTTCCAACCCATCCTAATCCAAGTCTCCAATATTGCAACCAGTATAGGTAAGCCAGGCAAGGCGGATTAGTTTATCTTTTGTTTTATATGAATTTTCCCTGTGTTAAGAGGGAGGTTTATTCCTGTTTTCTGTAACTTTAAGGTTTTGCCCAGAGGAGGATCCTCTGTTTTGAATCTGAATACCCTGTAAAGTATTTTCCATCCTGATTTTACAGAGATGATTTTTACCTTTCTTTTTTAAATAAAATCCTTCTTTTAAGAACCTGACTGATTTTTCTATTGTTACAAGATCCAGGGGTTTGGATCTTTGATGATTATGTAAGCAATTGGTTAGCATACGATTCTCAAGCCTCCCCAGGAAAGGGGGTGTGTAGGGCTGGGGGGGGAATATTTTGGGGGAAGACGTCTCCAAGTGGTCTCTTTCCTTGTTCTTTGTTTAAAATGCTTGGTGGTGGCAGCATACTGTTCAAGCACAAGGCAAAGTTTGTATCTTGGGGAAGTTTTTAACCTAAGCTGGTAAGAATAAGCTTAGGGGGGTCTTTCATGTGGGTCCCCACATCTGTACCCTAGAGTTCAGAGTGGGGAAGAAACCCTGACAGGTATGAATACCATTTAGACTGAGATAAGCATAAGGAGAAAGCAAGGTTCTTCCAGTCTCAAAGTGAACAGGATTACCTCACTAGGTCAAAAGCACCTGGAGATAACGAGGTTACAATGCAGTATTTTCTCAAGTAATTCATGAATTGTCAAGTGTAGCCAGAAATAAATGTCCCCGTTAGAACAGTACAGCATACTCTAGCTTTCACATTCCACATGCTCCTGGCCACATTAGTTCACCATGTTGCCAGGGGACACGAACAAGGATGATGTGCTTTTCTTAAAAGAAACATAAAAAAAAGGAGGAAGAAGGGCAGCCTACAGTAGAACTGAATGACTTACGTGTTACTATTTCTCTTACTTTTATTTACTGGTTGCTGAAAATAGAAACTGAATGTGAATCCCAGGGTATGTGAGCTTGCAAATGCAGCACAACTCAATTAAGGATTTTGCCATCAGAAAAGTGACACAAATATTTCTACTTCTGGGTTTTCACACTTTCTTGAACTAAGTTTGACTAAGCACACCAGGAAAACCTCTGGTTGCATGTATGTAAAAGATAAATAGTACTCATTCCATCAAGAAGCTTTTCCTATCTTATGAGACAGCAGCAAAGTCTCATGGTTGCAGTAATACAACAAGAATCACTTTAGTAAACTGCCAAAGAGGAGTCTCAGTTTCAACAACAATCTTTATTCATTCACTCTAAAATGTCCCAGATCTTTGGCACAGGGCAAGGACTGTCTTTTTGCTTTGGGGCATATTTAGTGTTATTATTTTATAATGAGTTTAGAGCTGGTGAAAAGCATCAGATACCGCTTTAGCCAAAGAATAGAGACAGCACTGGGAGCAGCAAACCAAGCTCTACCTGACCCTGATATGGAGGGACTACTTCTAGCATGAAAAGGTACTTCAGCCACCATGCCTATTTAGCCCTCGGCCTCCCTGCTGAGACTGTCAACAAGGAGGTCACACAGTGGTGTTATCTGCTGTGTTGTGGTCATCTGTCCAATACAAACCAGATTAAGAACTCAATTCATTTTACGTAGGCCAACGAAGATCTGCCTGATGGTAATGTATTTCTGGGACCAGATTTGAACCAGTGACCGCAAGGCTCTCCATCCCACTACCAATCCCCTGAACCAACCAGTGCCCAGCCTCTTAGTTGTAAATAGATAAAATCCATTGTACAGAAATATTATCACACAATAAAGGACTCCTGATGCTATTTAAACGCTGAGGCATTTATGGGAAAGAAATGTCAAGGCAAAGCGAAGACACAGTTTCAAAGCAAGAGACACTGATCCAATGATAATGTTCTGTTAATACGATTTTATACCCATTGTATATTTAATCGCTTTATTTAATGGCTGCTGCTACAATGGAGACTGTAGCTTGCTGCACTATTCCTGACCCGGTGCATTTCAGCATTCAAGCTGGGCTTAGAGAACAACTCTCTTCTATGCTTCCACCAGTTGGAGACCAGCTTATATATGAAAAAATAACACGTCTGCTTTATGACAAACTGCTTTCTCAAACAAGAGCTAACCTGACTGGCTTCCAAAATCTTTTCAGACATGGATATGTTAAATTTATCTGAATGTAAAAGTATTGGCATACTAAAACTACAATATGTTGTGCTTCTAAAGTCTTTCTTGAGAATTAACATCATTTTGTTTAGTCACATTTTGCCTCTCTTGAAAGTCGCTTAAAGTGACATAAAGGAAGAATTTAATTTATAGCCCCATTCTTTTAATTTTGGTCAGCCAGATTTTTTCAGACATCCGTTTATTTCTTCTTATATATTAGAAAAAATAATAGCCCCAGAGTCAGCTTCAAGGCAGCAATTCCCTCTCAGGGGTTCCGCTGACATTTATAAACTGATCCTATTTCTCTCTTGTGTTTTATGTTATCAGCTAAACCTGTCAACTTAAATTATTGCCTGGTAACCAAATCATAGTTATCTATTATTCTGTTATGTGTACATTTCTGAAGCTTTGTACCTATATCAAGTTTTTCAGGGATTGAAAACAAAACTATAAATAAACAACTGGAAAACAGAATAGGTTACCATTACATTGACAGCCAAAGTAAAAGTCATAAGCATCATACACAGAGCTACTAAAGCAATGGGACCCTTGCACTGCATATGCCTCATGCAGAAGTTTAATTAACACTTGTAACATTTTTTCTTGACAGGAATCAAGTGACTCCCTTGTGATATTGAACCTCATAATGCTTTATAAAAATATGCTTATGAATGTAAATATGACATAAATGGAATATGTTTTATGCTATATATGCCATGTAACATATCTTTCCAAAGGTTACATTCTACTGAATGTATTCATCCTATTTGTATGCATGTATCATTTTTATATCTGAAGTTATGAGCGTTGGCTCTATGCTTGTATTTAAAGCGTTTGCTGTAGAAAGCACCTAAGGCAAATCTGGTCAACATAGTGTGAAGGGTTAATTCAAATAATTGGGAGTACATGGCTAACAATGGACTTTGATGGATGCCAATCCACATCTGAGCTTTCCTGGGAACATTCAAACTAGCATGTGGACAATCGCGTCGGTCTGTAAAGAACTGAGTCATGCATGGACATGTGACTTGCCCATGTGATTCCAAAACTCCATCTTGTAGCTATAATTCTACATGGGGGAGGAAGGGGTTTCCACCAGAAGAGGGAGGCTATATAAGTCCCTCCATTTTGTCTTCAGCTGGCACAAAAGATAGCCTCTCCACCCCAAAGAGATGCCTGAAAGAAACTGGAACAAAGGACAGTAACTAGAGGGGTGTGAGTGATTGCTGGACCCAGACTAGAAGGAAGTCTAGTCTGTAAAAGAGGCTTATTGGAACATCTCTGAGGATGAAATTTACCTGCATTTAGTTTCTTACTGTATTAGGCTTAGACTTGCATGTTTTATTTTATTTTGCTTGGTAATTCACTTTGTTCTGTCTGTTATTACTTGGAACCACTTAAATCCTACTTTTTGTATTTAATAAAATCACTTATTACTTAACCCAGAGTAAGTATTAATATTGGAGGGGGGGAGAACAGCTGTGCATATCTCTATCAATCAGTGTTACAGAGGGCGAACAATTTATTTGGGGTTTGGACCCCATTGGGAGCTGGATATCTGAGTGCTGGAAACAAGCACTTCTTAAACTGTTTTCAGTTAAGCCTGCAGCTTGTGAGGGACGTGGTTCAGACTTGGGTCTGTGTTTGCAGCAGGCAAGCGTGTCTGGCTCAAACAAGGCAAGATACTGAAGTCCCAAGCTGACTGGGAAGACGGACTCAGGTAGTCTAGGTACATCAGGTGGCAGTCCCAAAGGGGTTTCTGTGATCCAACCCGTCACATCCCCGTTGAAGGAAAAGGCCCAGCTATGGACCATCGAATTATGGAAGTAAATGCATGGTTACGCAGGTGGTGTTGGAGAGAGGACTTTGGATTCTTAGACCATGGGATGTTGTTCCAGGAAGCAGGATTGCTAGGAAGAGATGGGATCCACCTAATGAAGAGAGAGAAGAGCATCTTCGCAGGCAGGCTTGCTAACCTAGTGAGGAGGGCTTTAAACTAGGTTCGCCGGGGGATGGAGACCTAAGTCCTGAAGTAAGTGGGATACTGGGAGGAAACACAAGGAGGAGGGTGCAACAGGAGAGGCCTCTTGATCCACGCTGAGAAAGCAGGGCAATCGGTTAGTTATCTTAGATGCCCGTACACGAACTCAAGAAGCATGAAGAAACAAGCAGGAAGAATTGGAAGTCCTGGCACAGTCAAGGAACTATGATGTGACTGGAATAACAGAGACTTGGTGGGGTAACTCACATGACTAGAGCACTGTCATGGATGGTATAAACTGTTCAGGAAGGACAGGTGGGGGAGAAAAGGTTGAGGAGTTGCACTGTACGTAAGAGAGCATTATGACTGCTCAGAGCTCCAGTATGAAACTGGAGAAAAGTCTGTTGAGAGTCTTTGGGTTAAATTTAGAGGCGAGAGCAACAACAGTTGTTGTGGTGGGCATCTGCTATAGGCCACCAGACCAGGAGGATGAGGTAGACAAGGCTTTCTTCAGAAAACAGAAGTTTCCAGATCACAGGTGTTGGATCATATTAAAGAAGTTCTGTATTAAAATCACAAATGAGTTTGATTCCCCAGAGTTTAAATTCCAGGGTATTACTAATTAAGAGGTCTCTTGGTTTTTGGTACTGTTTCTCTCCCTCTATGTGTGAAACTTGCAAGCTGCTAATTGTGTTAGTACATTCTAAGACAGAGTCTATTCTCAAAGCAATTCACAGAGAGAGAGACTCAAAGCAATACTCTAACAACAGAAACAGCACCCAGACTCCCCTCCCTTTTGTTGTATTAAGAATTGTGATTAAAATAGAGATAGAGGATGTATGTGGATGGATGCTTGGTGTGGATAATAACTGAATGATCAGGGAGGTGCCAGCCTAAGAATGCAGTGTCCATCGGCTGAAGAAGGCGTCAAGTGGAAATAACCAGAGGACCCCCCGGAGGGCAGACTGGAATCCACCCAACAGCCTCAAGAATGGGAGAACCAAAGAACAAGATAACATCTTGGAGCCGTCAGGAATGTGCTATCTGCTGATTGATTCAGCAACAGCATGATGAAGCAATTCCCATAGACTGCCATAGGAAGAAATTCCTATAAAAATAGACTCTGAAAAGTGAGAACTTTGGGGTCTGATTCTGCAAACCAACTTCCAGGAGCATCAGATGAGCATCTGACAAGGACCTGCTCCCTCCTCATGTCCAGGCCAGTGGCTTGGCATGAGCAACTCTAAGGCTGGTAACTATGATAACAACCTTGCAGAACCTGTGTGTGTGTGTATATTTGTATGAATGAATGTGTGAATAAATATGAGATTGAATGGAATGTTATAACTATAACTAACTGCTTACTATGATTCTTTCTGTATTCACAGTAAATATGGTATTTTGCCTTTTTCCCTTTAATAAGATCCTGCTGATTTTTATTTTATTGGTATAACACAGGCACTGGTTCTCATGGGGGACTTCAATCACCCTGACATCTGCTGGGAGAGCAATACAGTAGTGCACAGACAAGCCAGGAAGTTTTTGGAGAGTCTTGGGGACAACCTCCTCGTGCAAGTGCTGGAGGAACCAACTACAGGCCGTGCTCCTCACAGAGAAGAATTGGTAGGGCAAGTAGAAGTGGGTGGCAACTTGGGCAGCAGTGACCATGAAATGGTTGCATTCAGGATCCTGACAAAAGGAAGAAAGGAGAGAAGGAGAATACAGATCCTGGACTTCAGAAAAGCAGACTTTGACTCCCTCAGGGAACTGATGGGCAGGATCCCCTGGGAGGCTAATCTGAAGGGGAAAGGAGTCCAGGAGAGCTGGCTGTATTTCAAAGAAGCCTTATTGAGGGCACAGGAACAAACCATACCGATGTGCAGAAAGAACAGCAAATACGGCAGGCGACCAGCTTGGCTTAATAGAGAAATCTTCAATGAGCTTAAACGCAAAAAGGAAGCTTACAAGAAGTGGAGCTTGGACAGATGACTAGGGAGGAGTATAAAAATATTGCTCAAGCATGCGGGGCTGTAATCAGGAAGGCCAAAGCACAATTGGAGTTGCAGCTAGCCAGGGATGTGAAGGGTAATAAGAAGGGTTTCTACAGGTATGTTAACAACAAGAAGGTGGTCGGGAAAGCGTGGGCCCCTTACTGAATGGGGGAGGCAACCTAGTGACAGATGATGTGGAAAAAGCTGAAGTACTCAATGCTTTTTTTTGCCTTGGTTTTCACAGCCAATGTCAGCTCCCAGACTGCTGCATTGGGCGGCACAGTATGCTATGGAGGTGAGCATCCCTCAGTGGTGAAAGAACAGGTTAAGGACTATTTAGAAAAGCTGGATGAGCACAAGTCCATGGGACTGGATGCACTGCATCCGAGAGTGCTGAGAGAGTTGGCTGATGTGATTGCAGAGCCATTGGCCATTATCTTTGAAAACTCGTGGTGATCGGGGGAGGTCCCAGACTATTGGAAAAGGGCAAATATAGTGTCCATCTTTAAAAAACGGAAGGAGGAGAATCCAGGTAACTACAGACCCGTCAGCCTCACCTCAGTCCTTGGAAAAATCATGGAGCAGGTCCTCAAGGAATCCATTTTGAAGCACCTGGAGGAGACGAAGGTGTTCAGGAACAGTCAACATAGATTCACCAAGGGCAAGTCATGCCTAACCAACCTGATTACCTTCTATGATGAGATAACTGGCTCTGTGGATATGGGGAAAGGGGTGAACATGATAGACCTTGACTTTAGCAAAGCTTTTGATACGGTCTCCCACAGTATTCTTGCCAGCAAGTTAAAAAAGTATGGATTGGATGAATGGACTATAAGATGGAAAGAAAACTGGCTAGATTGTCGGGCTCAATGGGTAGTGATCAATGGTTCGATGTCTAGTTGGCAGCCAGTATCAAGAAGAGTGCCCCAGGGGTCAATCCTGGGGCCGGTTTTGTTCAACATCTTCATTAATGATCTGGACAATAGGATGGACTGCACCCTCAGAAAGTTCACGGATGACACTAAGCTAGGGGGAGAGGTAGATATGCTGGAGGGTAGGGATAGGGTCCAGAGTGACCAAGACAAATTGGAGGATTAGGCCAAAAAAAAAATCTGATGAGATTCAGCAAGGACAAGTGCAGAGTCATAGAATCATAGAATATCAGGGTTGGAAGGGACCCCAGAAGGTCATCTAGTCCAACCCCCTGCTCAAAGCAGGACCAATTCCCAGTTAAATCATCCCAGCCAGGGCTTTGTCAAGCCTGACCTTAAAAACCTCTAAGGAAGGAGATTCTACCACCTCCCTAGGTAACGCATTCCAGTGTTTCACCACCCTCTTAGTGAAAAAGTTTTTCCTAATATCCAATCTAAACCTCCCCCACTGCAACTTGAGACCATTACTCCTCGTTCTGTCATCTGCTACCATTGAGAACAGTCTAGAGCCATCCTCTTTGGAACCCCCTTTCAGGTAGTTGAAAGCAGCTATCAAATCCCCCCTCATTCTTCTCTTCTGCAGGCTAAACAATCCCAGCTCCCTCAGCCTCTCCTCATAACTCATGTGTTCCAGTCCCCTAATCATTTTTGTTGCCCTTCGCTGGACTCTCTCCAATTTATCCACATCCTTCTTGAAGTGTGGGGCCCAAAACTGGACACAGTACTCCAGATGAGGCCTCACCAATGTCGAATAGAGGGGAACGATCACGTCCCTTGATCTGCTCGCTATGCCCCTACTTATACATCCCAAAATGCCATTGGCCTTCTTGGCAACAAGGGCACACTGCTGACTCATATCCAGCTTCTCGTCCACTGTCACCCCTAGGTCCTTTTCTGCAGAACTGCTGCCTAGCCATTCGGTCCCTAGTCTGTAGCTGTGCATTGGGTTCTTCCGTCCTAAGTGCAGGACCCTGCACTTATCCTTATTGAACCTCATCAGATTCCTTTTGGCCCAATCTTCCAATTGGTCTAGGTCCTTCTGTATCCTATCCCTCCCCTCCAGCGTATCTACCACTCCTCCCAGTTTAGTATCATCCGCAAATTTGCTGAGAGTGCAATCCACACCATCCTCCAGATCATTTATGAAGATATTGAATAAAACCGGCCCCAGGACCGACCCCTGGGGCACTCCACTTGATACCGGCTGCCAACTAGACATGGAGCCATTGATCACTACCCGTTGAGCCCGACAATTTAGCCAGCTTTCTACCCACCTTATGGTGCATTCATCCAGCCCATACTTCCTTAACTTGCTGACAAGAATACTATGGGAGACCGTGTCAAAAGCTTTGCTAAAGTCAAGAAACAATACATCCACTGCTTTCCCTTCATCCACAGAACCAGTAATCTCATCATAAAAGGCGATTAGATTAGTCAGGCATGACCTTCCCTTGGTGAATCCATGCTGGCTGTTCCTGATCACTTTCCTCTCATGCAAGTGCTTCAGGATTGATTCTTTGAGGACCTGCTCCATGATTTTTCCAGGGACTGAGGTGAGGCTGACTGGCCTGTAGTTCCCAGGATCTTCCTTCTTCCCTTTTTTAAAGATTGGCACTACATTAGCCTTTTTCCAGTCATCCGGGACTTCCCCGGTTCGCCACGAGTTTTCAAAGATAATGGCCAGTGGCTCTGCAATCACAGCCGCCAATTCCTTCAGCACTCTCGGATGCAACTCGTCCGGCCCCATGGACTTGTGCACGTCCAGCTTTTCTAAATAGTCCCTAACTGCCTCTATCTCCACAGAGGGCTGGCCATCTCTTCCGCATTTTGTGATGCCCAGCGCAGCAGTCTGGGAGCTGACCTTGTTAGTGAAAACAGAGGCAAAAAAAGCATTGAGTACATTAGCTTTTTCCACATCCTCTGTCACTAGGTTGCCTCCCTCATTCAGTAAGGGGCCCACACATTCCTTGGCTTTCTTCTTGTTGCCAACATACCTGAAGAAACCCTTCTTGTTACTCTTAACATCTCTGGCTAGCTGCAGCTCCAGGTGCGATTTGGCCCTCCTGATAACATTCCTACATGCCCGAGCAATATTTTTATACTCTTCCCTGGTCATATGTCCAACCTTCCACTTCTTGTAAGCTTCTTTTTTATGTTTAAGATCCGCTAGGATTTCACCATTAAGCCAAGTTGGTCGCCTGCCATATTTACTATTCTTTCGACTCATCGGGATGGTTTGTCCCTGTAACCTCAACAGGGATTCCTTGAAATACAGCCAGCTCTCCTGGACTCCTTTCCCCTTCAAGTTAGTCCCCCAGGGGATCCTGGTCATCCGTTCCCTGAGGGAGTCGAAGTCTGCTTTCCTGAAGTCCAGGGTCCATATCCTGCTGCTTACCTTTGTTCCCTGCACTTAGGACAGAAGAATCCCAGGCAGTGCTACAGACTGGGGACCGACTGGCTAAGCAGCCATTCTGCAGAAAAGGACCTGGGGATTACAGTGGACGAGAAGCTGGATATGAGTCAACAGCATGTCCTTCTTACTAAGCCCTGGTCTACACTAGGACTTTAGGTCGAATTTAGCAACGTTAAATCGATTTAAACCTGCACCCGTCCACACAGTGAAGCCCTTTATTTCGACTTAAAGGGCTCTTAAAATCGATTTCCTTACTCCACCCCTGACAAGTGGATTAGCGCTTAAATCGACGTTCCCAGCTCGAATTTGGGGTACTGTGGACACAATTCGATGGTATTGGCCTCCGGGAGCTATCCCACAGTGCTCCATTCTGACCGCTCTGGACAGCACTCTCAACTCAGATGCACTGGCCAGGTAGACAGGAAAAGAACCGCAAACTTTTGAATCTCATTTCCTGTTTGGCCAGCGTGGCAAGCTGCAGGTGACCATGCAGAGCTCATCAGCACAGGTGACCATGATGGAGTCCCAGAATCGCAAAAGAGCTCCAGCATGGACCGAACGGGAGGTACAGGATCTGATCGCTGTTTGGGGAGAGGAATCCGTGCTATCAGAACTCCGTTCCAGTTTTCGAAATGCCAAAACCTTTGTGAAAATCTCCCAGGGCATGAAGGACAGAGGCCATAACAGGGACCCGAAGCAGTGCCGCGTGAAACTGAAGGAGCTGAGGCAAGCCTACCAGAAAACCAGAGAGGCGAACAGCCGCTCTGGGTCAGAGCCCCAAACATGCCGCTTCTATGATGAGCTGCATGCCATTTTAGGGGGTTCAGCCACCACTACCCCAGCCGTGTTGTTTGACTCCTTCAATGGAGATGGAGGCAATACGGAAGCAGGTTTTGGGGACGAAGAAGATGAGGAGGAGGAGGAGGAGGTTGTAGATAGCTCACAGCAAGCAAGCGGAGAAACCAGTTTTCCCGACAGCCAGGAACTGTTTCTCACCCTAGACCTGGAGCCAGTACCCCCCGAACCCACCCAAGGCTGCATCCTGGACCCAGCAGGCGGAGAAGGGACCTCTGGTGAGTGTACCTTTTAAAATGCTATACATGGTTTAAAAGCAAGCATGTGAAAGGATTACTTTGCCCTGGCATTTGCGGTTCTCCTAGATGTAGTCCTAAAGCCTTTGCAAAAGGTTTCTGGGGAGGGCAGCCTTATTTCGTCCTTCATGGTAGGACACTTTATCACTCCAGGCCAGTAACACATACTCGGGAATCACTGTAGAACAAAGCATTGCAGTGTATGTTTGCTGGCATTCAACCAAAATCCGTTCTCTCTCTCTCTGTGTTATCCTCAGGAGAGTGAGATATAATTCATGGTCACCTGGTTGAAATAGGGTGCTTTTCTTCAGGGACACTCAGTATAGCCCATTCCTGCTGGGCTGTTTGCCTGTGGCTGAACAGAAATGTTCCCCGCTGTTAGCCACAGGGAGGGGGGAAGGTTGAGGGGGTAGTCACGCGGTGGGAGGAGGCAAAATGCGACCTTGTAACGAAAGCACATGTGCTATGTATGTAATGTTAACAGCAAGGTTTACCCTGAAAGAGTGTAGCGACTGTTTTATAAAATGTCTCTTTTTAAATACCGCTGTCCCTTTTTTTTTCTCCACCAGCTGCATGTGTTTCAATGATCACAGGATCTTCTCCTTCCCAGAGGCTAGTGAAGCTTAGAAAGAAAAAAAAACGCACTCGCGATGAAATGTTCTCCGAGCTCATGCTGTCCTCCCACACTGACAGAGCACAGACGAATGCGTGGAGGCAAATAATGTCAGAGTGCAGGAAAGCACAAAATGACCGGGAGGAGAGGTGGAGGGCTGAAGAGAGTAAGTGGCGGGCTGAAGAGAGTAAGTGGCGGGCTGAAGAGAGGGCTGAAGCTCAAATGTGGCGGCAGTGTGATGAGAGGAGGCAGGATTCAATGCTGAGGCTGCTGCAGGACCGAACCAGAATGCTCCAGTGTATGGTTGAGCTGCAGCAAAGGCAGCTGGAGCACAGACTGCCACTGCTGCCCCTCTGTAACCAACCGCCCTCCTCCCCAAGTTCCATAGCCTCCACACCCAGACGCCCAAGAACGCGGTGGGGGGTCCTCCGGCCAACCAGCCACTCCACCACAGAGGATTGCCCAAAAAAAAGAAGGCTGTCATTCAATAAATTTTAAAGTTGTAAACTTTTAAAGTGCTGTGCTTAAAGTGCTGTGTGGCATTTTCCTTCCCTCCTCCACCACCCCTCCTGGGATACCTTGGTAGTCATCTCCCTATTTGTGTGATGAATGAATAACGAATGCATGACTGTGAAGCAGCAATGACTTTATTGCCTCTGCAAGCGGTGATTAAAGGGAGGAGGGGAGGGTGGTTAGCTTACAGGGAAGTAGAGTGAACCAAGGGGCGGGGGGTTTCATCAAGGAGAAACAAACAGAACTTTTACACTGTAGCCTGGCCAGTCATGAAACTGGTTTTCAAAGCTTCTCTGATGCGTACCGCGCCCTCCTGTGCTCTTCTAACCGCCCTGGTGTCTGGCTGCGCGTAACCAGCAGCTAGGCGATTTGCCTCAGCCTCCCACCCCGCCATAAACGTCTCCCCCTTACTCTCACAGATATTGTGGAGCACACAGCAAGCAGTAATAACAGTGGGAATATTGGTTTCGCTGAGGTCTAAGCGAGTCAGTAAACTGCGCCAGCGCGCCTTTAAACGTCCAAATGCACATTCTACCACCATTCTGCACTTGCTCAGCCTGTAGTTGAATAGCTCCTGACCACTGTCCAGGCTGCCTGTGTACGGCTTCATGAGCCATGGCATTAAGGGGTAGGCTGGGTCCCCAAGGATACATATAGGCATTTCAACATCCCCAACAGTTATTTTCTGGTCTGGGAAGAAAGTCCCTTCCTGCAGCTTTTGAAACAGACCAGAGTTCCTGAAGATGCGAGCATCATGCACCTTTCCCGGCCATCCCACGTTGATGTTGGTGAAACGTCCCTTGTGATCCACCAGAGCTTGCAGCACTATCGAAAAGTACCCCTTGCGGTTTATGTACTCGCCGGCTTGGTGCTCCGGTGCCAAGATAGGGATATGGGTTCCGTCTATAGCCCCTCCACAGTTAGGGAATCCCATTGCAGCAAAGCCATCCACTATGACCTGCACATTTCCCAGGGTCACTACCCTTGATATCAGCAGATCTTTGATTGCGTGAGCTACTTGCATCACAGCAGCCCCCACAGTAGATTTGCCCACTCCAAATTGATTCCCAACTGACCGGTAGCTGTCTGGCGTTGCAAGCTTCCACAGGGCTATTGCCACTCGCTTCTCAACTGTGAGGGCTGCTCTCATCCTGGTATTCATGCGCTTCAGGGCAGGGGAAAGCAAGTCACAAAGTTCCATGAAAGTGCCCTTACGCATGCGAAAGTTTTGCAGCCACTGGGAATCGTCCCAGACCTGCAACACTATGCGGTCCCACCAGTCTGTGCTTGTTTCCCGAGCCCAGAATCGGCGTTCCACAGCATGAACCTGCCCCATTAGCACCATGATGCATGCATTGGCAGGGCCCATGCTTTCAGAGAAATCTGTGTCCATGTCCTGATCACTCACGGGACCGCGCTGACGTCGCCTCCTCGCCCGGTATCGCGTTGCCATGTTCTGGTGCTGCATATACTGCTGGATAATGCGTGTGGTGGTTGATGTGCTCCTAATTGCCAAAATGAGCTCAGCGGCCTCCATGCTTGCCTTGGTATGGCGTCCGCACAGAAAAAAGGCGCGGAACGATTGTCTGCCGTTGCTCTGACGGAGGGAGGGGCGACTGACGACACGGCTTACAGGGTTGGCTTCAGGGAGCTAAAATCAACAAAGGGGGTGCCTGTACATCAAGGAGTATTTCAGGCAGGACTGCACGGAGGGTTCCAATAAGAAATGGTGCACCAAAGTTATCGTTGTTATTGGAACAAGGAGGTTAGCCTGGCCTCTGATTGATACATGGCTAGATTAACCTCGCTGCGCCTTCTCTGTGACTGACTGCAGTGTGATCTAGACAGGGGAGGAGGAAAATGAGTACAACACAAATCTGGTCTATTTCTTGTTCTGACCCACTCCATCTATCCTTTACATCTTTGGCTGGCAGCAGACGGTGCAGAAGGACTGCATGCCATCCACATCTCATGGCTGCTTGGCAGAAGATGGTACAGTACGACTGCTAGCCATCTTCATCTCTTGCCTGCCTGGCATAAGATGGTACAATACGACTGCTAGCAATCCTCATCTCTTGCCTGCCTGGCAGAAGATGGTACAGTACGACTGCTAGCAGTCCGTATCGCCTGCCCGCTCACCATAAGACGGTTCAATAGGACTGACTGCAGGACTAAAGAGAATGACCTGGTCAAGTCACTCCAAATTTAGTCCCTGCGCCCATGTCTGCCCAGGCGCTCCCAGCCGACGTGGCCAGGAGCACCTCGGACACGACGAGGACGACTACCAGTCGTATTGCACCGTCTGCTGCCAGAAGGCAATGGGTTGCTGCTACTGTGCAGCAAAGCCGTACCGCGTCTGCCAGCACCCAGGAGACATAGGGTGATGGTTACCTGAGCGGGCTCCATGCTTGCCGTGGTATGGCGTCTGCACAGGTAACTCAGGAAAAAAGGCGCAAAATGATTGTCTGCCCTTGCTTTCACGGGGGGAGGGAGGGTGGGAACGGGGTCCTGACGATATGTACCCAGAACCACCCGCGACAATGTTTTAGCCCCATCAGGCATTGGGATATCAACCCAGAATTCCAATGGGCAGCGGAGACTGCGGGAACTGTGGGATAGCTACCCACAGTGCAACGCTCCGGAAGTCGACGCTTGCCTCGGTACTGTGGAAGCGCTCCGCCGAGTTAATGCACTTAATGCACTTACAGCATTTTCTGTGGGGACACACACACTCGAATATATAAAACCGATTTAAAAAAAAACGACTTCTATAAATTCGACCTAATTTCGTAGTGTAGACATACCCTAAGAAGGCTAACGGCATATTGGGCTGAATTAATAGGAGCATTGCCAGCAGGTCGATGGAAGTGATTATTCCCCTCTATTCAGCACTGGTGAGGCCACATCTGGAGTACTACGTCCAGTTTTGGGCCCCCCACTACAGAAAGGATGTGGACAAATTGGAGAGAGAGTCCAGCGGAGGACAACAAAAACGATTAGGGGGCTGGGGCACCATGACTTCTGAGGAGAGACTGAGGGAACTGGGCTTATTTAGTCTACCGAAGAGAAGAGTGAGGGGGGATTTGATAGTAGCCTTCAATTACCTGAAGGGAGGTTCCAAAGAGGATGGAGCTAGGCTGTTCTCAGTGTTGGCAGATGCCAGAACAAGGAGCAATGGTCTCAAGTTGCAGTGGGGGGGGGGGGTCCAGGTTGGATATAAGGAAAAACTATTTCACTAGGAGGGTGGTGAAACACTGGAATGGGTTACCTAGGGAGGTGGTGGAATCTCCATCTGTCATAAATATAAATGGAAGGTAAAGCTGGTAAAGATAAGCTTAGGAGGTTTTCATGCAGGTCCCCACATCTGTACCCTAGCGTTCAGAGTGGGAGAGGAACCTTGACATGGTGGCAGAGCGGTGGGATTAACCTGAAATCATTTTGAGATCCAGTTGAGATTTTTTGAACTAGAAATACAGATTTTAAAGAAGAAATTTTTTTTTCCTTTGGAAAGGAAGTCCAGAAAGCAGCTTGTTTTTCTCTGGTTTGTGGCCAAGCAGAGACAAAAGGGGATTATCTTTGTGAATTGCAGGTTTTCTTTGCCTGGAGGCAGGGTACTTAACTCCTGCAGGGAAATTCACAGTCTTCCAACCTAAAGTTTTTTTTTCCCTAAAAGTAAATGGGGGTGGGGGGGAGGTGTTCTACCCATTTGCCTGGAGACAAAAGTGGCAGGGTTTTTTTTTTTTTTTTTTAGGATTTTGATTTCTTTACAAGGAACACCGGTTTGAAAAGGAATTTGTTTTTCCTTTAGGCTTCTGGTAAGCAGGTTTCCAAGTAGTTGGAGGTTTTTTGCTTTGATTTGGGGCCAGAACAGAGACAAGGGAATTGTCTTTTTCTGTAGGCTGACAATCACTATCAGAGAATAGGTATGCTATTCCAGCACAGCAAAATTTTACAGCCAAATTTTGTTTGTTTATTTCTAAACCTCGGGTGTAAAGTTAGTTAAAAACAGAGAGGTTAGAATGACAAAATCCACGGCTCGACAAAAGCTGGAATTAGCCAGATTTCAGGCTGAGGAAAAACAAAGGGAACATGAAAGACAGATAGAACTCATGCGGCTGAAGAAGGAAGAGAGGAAGCAGGTGGAGGAGGAGAGGGAAAAAGAGAGGAAGCATGCACTGGAGATGGAGAAGATAAAGGCTCAGCAGAATATACCAACAAACCCTAGCAATCCTTCTCCAGGTACCACTCCCCATCCCAGAAAGTTCCCCACCTACAAGGCAGGCGATGATACTGAGGCTTTCCTAGAAAACTTCGAAAGGGCCTGCCTTGGGTACAACATCTCTACTGACCAATACATGGTAGAGCTGAGGCTGCAGCTCAGTGGACCGTTAGCTGAGGTGGCAGCTGAAATGCCTAAAGAACACATGAACAAGTATGAACTGTTTAAATCCAAGGCGAGAGTCAGAATGGGGATAACACCCGAGCATTCTAGTCGGAGGTTCAGAGCCCTAAGGTGGAAACCAGACGTGTCATTTACCCGACATGCCTACCACATTGTGAAACATTGGGATGCCTGAATATCAGGAGCAAGTGTTGAATCTCCAGTGAATTTGCCCTTCCTAGTGCAAATGGAACAATTCTTAGAGGGGGTTCCTGAGGAAATAGAAAGATACATCCTAGATGGGAAGCCCAAAACTGTAATCGAGGCAGGAGAGATTGGAGCCAGATGGGTGGAGAAGGCAGAGAAGAAGAAAACTGGTCGCAGTTGGAGAGAAGACCAGAAGGGACAACCCCAGACCACACCCTATTACCGGGGGCCGCCCAAAGCCCCACCTACCTCCCAAAGAACCACCTACCTCCCAAAGAACCCTCCAGATCCCTTATCGTCCCACCACCCCATTCTCCAGCAACCCTCCTCGTCCCAGTGACCCGTCAGCTGGACAATGTTTTAAATGTAACGAGCTCGGGCATGTAAAGGCCAACTGCCCCAAGAACCGCAACAGATTACAGTGCATTGCACCGGAATCACACCAGAGGTCCGCAGGCCCAGATACCTCCCAGATACCCTTGGAGCGGAGGGAAACTGTGAGTGTGGGCGGGAAGAAGGTCACCGCGTGGAGGGACACAGGAGCACAAGTGTCAGCTATCCTTGCTTCCTTAGTGGACCCCTTTAATCTTAGTGGACCTTTAATCAACACAGAGATCCAAGTGACGATTCAACCCTTCAAGTCCAACTCTTTCCATTTGCCTACAGCCAAGTTGCCTGTCCAGTACAAGGGCTGGTCAGGAACGTGGACTTTTGCAGTCTGTGATGATTATCCCATCCCCATGCTGTTGGGGGAAGACTTGGCCAATCATGTGAAGCAGGCCAAGAGGGTGGGAACGGTGACCCGCAGCCAGGCTAAACAAGCCGTGAGGCCTAGCTCTACTCTGGAAACTTCTATCAGGACCCAGTCAGAGGTGATGGACCTGGACCCCAGGCCAATGTCTGCAACAGCAGTAGTGGATCCAGCCCCAGAGACTCAGATGGAACCAATCCCAGAACCGGAACCAGCCGAGCAACCAGACCCATTGCCAGCACTGAATCCAGTACTTGCAACCTCAGCACCAGAGGGCCCCACCGAACCTGAACTGGCAGCAGCTGATAACCCTACACAAGAGGCTCAGCTGGAGCCTGAATCCCAACATAGTGCACCAACGGAGAGCGGTTCACAGTCAATAGAAACAGCTCCATCCCCTATATCACTTCCAGAGGGACCAAGCATAGGTCCACAATCCAATGAGGAACTGATGTCTCCAGCATCAAGGGAACAGTTCCAGACCGAACAGGAAGCAGATGAAAGCCTCCAGAGAGCTTGGACGGCGGCACGGAGCAACCCACCGCCTCTCAGCTCTTCTAATCAATCCAGGTTTGTTGTAGAAAGAGGACTTTTATACAAGGAAACTCTTTCTGGTGGACACCAGGAAGACTGGCATCCTCAGAGACAGTTGGTAGTTCCAACTAAATACCGGGCCAAGCTCTTGAGCTTAGCCCATGATCACCCTAGTGGCCATGCTGAGGTGAACAGGACCAAAGACCGTTTAGGGGGGTCATTCCACTGGGAGGGAATGGGCAAGGATGTTTCTACCTATGTCCGGTCTTGTGAAGTATGCCAAAGAGTGGGAAAACCCCAAGACCAGGTCAAAGCCCCTCTCCAGCCACTCCCCATCACTGAAGTTCCATTTCAGCGAGTAGCTGTGGATATTCTGGGTCCTTCTCCGAAAGAGACACCCAGAGGAAAGCAGTACATACTGACTTTCATGGATTTTGCCACCCGATGGCCGGAAGCAGTAGCTCTAAGCAACACCAGGGCTAAAAGTGTGTGCCAGGCACTAGCAGACATTTTTGCCAGGGTAGGTTGGCATCCTCACAGATGCAGGGACTAATTTCCTGGCAGGAACTATGGAAAACCTTTGGGAAGCTCATGGGGTAAATCACTTGGTTGCCACTCCTTACCACCATCAAACAAATGGCATGGTGGAGAAGTTTAATGGGACTTTGGGGGCCATGATACGTAAATTCGTAAATGAGCACTCCAATGATTGGGACCTAGTGTTGCAGCAGTTGCTCTTTGCCTACAGAGCTGTACCACACCCCAGTTTAGGGTTTTCCCCATTTGAACTTGTATATGGCCGTGAGGTTAAGGGGCCATTGCAGTTGGTGAAGCAGCAATGGGAGGGATTTACACCTTCTCCAGGAACTAACATTCTGGACTTTGTAACCAACCTACAAAACACCCTCCGAACCTCTTTAGCCCTTGCTAGAGAAAACTTACAGGATGCTCAAAAAGAGCAAAAAGCCTGGTATGATAAACATGCCAGAGAGCATTCCTTCAAAGTAGGGGATCAGGTCATGGTCTTAAAGGCGCTCCAGGCCCATAAAATGGAAGCATCGTGGGAAGGGCCATTCATGGTCCAGGAGCGCCTGGGAGCTGTTAATTATCTCATAGCATTCCCCACCTCCAACCGAAAGCCTAAGGTGTACCATATTAATTCTCTAAAGCCCTTTTATTCCAGAGAATTAAAGGTTTGTCAGTTTACAGCCCAGGGAGGAGACGACGCTGAGTGGCCTGAAGGTGTTTACTACGAAGGGAAAAGTGCTGGTGGTGTGGAGGAGCTGAACCTCTCCATGACCCTTGGGCGTATGCAGCGACAGCAGATCCAGGAGCTGTGCACTAGCTACGCGCCAACGTTCTCAGCCACCCCAGGACTGACTGAACGGGCATACCACTCCATTGACACAGGTAATGCTCACCCAATTAGAGTCCAACCTTACCGGGTGTCTCCTCAAGCTAAAACGGCTATAGAAAACGGGAGATCCAGGATATGTTACAGGTGGGTGTAATCCGCCCCTCTGGAAGTGCATGGGCATCTCCAGTGGTTTTAGTTCCCAAACCAGATGGGAAATACATTTTTGCGTGGACTACCGTAAGCTAAATGCTGTAACTCGCCCATACAACTATCCAATGCCACGCACAGATGAACTATTAGAGAAACTGGGACGGGCCCAGTTCATCTCTACCTTGGACTTAACCAAGGGGTACTGGCAGGTACCGCTAGATGAATCTGTCAAGGAAAGGTCAGCCTTCACCACACATCTCAGGCTGTATGAATTTGATGTACTCCCTTTCGGGCTGCGAAATGCACCCGCCACCTTCCAAAGACTTGTAGATGGACGCCTAGCGGGATTAGGAGAATATGCAGTCGCCTACCTTGACGATGTGGCCATATTTTCAGATTCCTGGGCAGACCACCTGGAACATCTACAAAAAGTCCTTGAGCGCATAAGGGAGGCAGGACTAACTGTTAAGGCTAAGAAGTGTCAAATAGGCCTAAACAGAGGGACTTACCTTGGATACCAGATGGGTCAAGGAACTATCAGCCCCCTAAAGGCCAAAGTGGATGCTATCCAAAAGTGGCCTGTCCCAAAGTCAAAGAAACAGGTTCAATCCTTCTTAGGCTTGGCCAGTTATTACAGACGATTTGTACCGCAGTACAGCCACATCGCCAACCCACTGACAGACCTAACCAAAAAGAAACAGCCAAATGCTGTTCAGTGGACCGAAAAGTGTCAGAAGGCCTTTAACAAGCTTAAAGTGACACTCATGTCTGACCCTGTACTAAGGGCCCCAGACTTTGACAAACCCTTCCTAGTAACCACAGATGCATCCGAGCGTGGTGTGGGAGCAATTTTAATGCAGAAAGGACCTGATCAAGAATTCCACCCTGTAGTGTTTCTCAGCAAAAAACTGTCTGAGAGGGAAAGCAACTGGTCAGTCTGTGAAAAAGAATGTTACGCCATTGTCTACGCTCTGGAAAAGCTACACCTCTATGTTTGGGGATGGCGTTTCCACCTGCAAACCGACCATGCTGCACTGAAGTGGCTTCACACCGTCAAAGAAACTAACAAAAAACTTCTTCGGTGGGTTTAGCTCTCCAAGATTTTGATTTCGACATCCAACACATCTCAGGAGCTTCTAACAAAGTGGCTGATGCACTCTCCCGTGAAAGTTTCCCAGAATCGACTGGTTAAAATCGTCCTTGAGATATGGAAAATATTGTTAGTCTTTATGTACTTGGTAGTATATTTAGAGATGCATGTGTCTTATTAACTCTGTTTTTCCTAGAGCTCCAGGAAGAAATCCCAGCCAGTGTTTCACCCTAGCTTAGATTTGGGGGGCGTGTCATAAATATAAAGGGAAGGGTAAACCCCTTTAAAATCCCTCCTGGCCAGAGGAAAACTCCTCTCACCTGTAAAGGGTTAAGAAGCTAAAGGTAACCTCGCTGGCACCTGACCAAAATGACCAATGAGGAGACAAGATACTTTCAGAAGCTGGGAGGAGGGAGCGAAACAAAAGGTCTCTGTCTGTCTTTATGCTGTTTTTGCCGGGGATAGACCAGGAATAGAGTCTTAGAACTTTTAGTAAGTAATCTAGCTAGGTATGTGTTAGATTATGATTTCTTTAAATGGCTGAGAAAAGAATTGTGCTGAATAGAATAACTATTTCTGTCTGTGTATCTTTTTTGTAACTTAAGGTTTTGCCTAGAGGGATTCTCTATGTTTTGAATCTAATTACCCTGTAAGGTATCTACCATCCTGATTTTACAGAGGGGATTTCTTTACTTCTATTTACTCCTATTTCTATTAAAAGTCGTCTTGTAAGAAAACTGAATGCTTTTTCATTGTTCTCAGATCCAAGGGTTTGGGTCTGTGGTCACCTATGCAAATTGGTGAGGCTTTTTATCCAACATTTCCCAGGAAAGGGGGGGGTGCAAGTGTTGGGAGGATTGTTCATTGTTCTTAAGAATGGGTCTGGGTCTGTAGTCACCTAGGCAAATTGGTGAGGCTCTTTACCAAACCTTGTCCAGGAAGTGGGGTGCAAGGTTTTGGGAAGTATTTGGGGGAAAGACGTTTCCAAACAGCTCTTCCCCAGTAACCAGTATTTGTTTGGTGGTGGTAGCAGTCAATCCAAGGGCAAAGGGTGGAATATTTTGTACCTTGGGGAAGTTTTGACCTAAGTTGGTAAAGATAAGCTTAGGAGGTTTTCATGCAGGTCCCCACATCTGTACCCTAGCATTCAGAGTGGCGGAGGAACCTTGACACCATCCTTAGAGGTTTTTAAGGCCCGGCTTGACAAAGCCCTGGCTGGGATGATTTAGTTGGGGTTGGTCCTGTTTTGAGCAGGGGGTTTGACTAGCTGACCTCGTGAGGTCTCTTCCAACCCTAACCTCCCATGATTCTATCACTGGTTATGTTGCCATCTTAAACAATAAGAGCTACGTTCTGCCCTGACCCAAAAAAGCCAGTACAGTGAAAGAAGGTACTTGATGTGCTACTGGCCAGGGCTGGCTGCTGATTTTGCAACATGTGCATCGACTGGCTACTGACCCAGTTGTGCCACTTCTCCACCAATCTACACCTCTCCAGGCTGCGGCTTGCACCCTGGCTCATTGCAGAGCCATGTGTGTAAGCACGCCCTTGTGCATCAATGCAGAATGCTGCTTGCCTTTACGCCAAACAGAACATATACCAGTTTCTCCTGTGCCCTTCTTTCTCCTTGCATACGTGCATAAGAGGGGCAGGATTGAACCACAAATTTTACAGCTATTTTAAGGCAATAAAGTAGAAGACAATCAGGCAAATCATATGCATACTCATGTATATCACATATGTGGTATGGTGGGTAATATCCATGTGATGCAACAGACAGCCAAATGATAAATGAATTATGCACCTTGGACCATCTCTTCCACCCTCTGGCCATTAACCAGTCTCTTGGCGACAGCATCTAACTTTCTAAATTCCTGAGCAGCTTACAAAATAACAATAACCCAACCCACCAGAGAAACATTGCCATTCTGACCCTTAACTATGGACTCTCCTCACAACAATCACACCTGCCTGAGGTCCAAGGCAGCTAAAATTCAGTCCTGCACCAGCATCAACTCTCTACATACAAAATGTAAATGACTTTCAAGTTTGCTATCTTGTGCCCCTACAGGGATAAAAAATGGGAGCTTTATACCACTGGAAAGGGGAGATTCCCAGATTCCCAGTGGGACCCACCATTGATTCCTAGCCATGGAAGAGCCTGAGGTAGTACATTAATGAAGAAAAAAAATCTATTTTCAGTCATTTGTAGAGGTTTTTCTTATCTCCCTCTTAGCCCTGAAAATGAGTCACGGTAACTAAGGAACCTGGATTTACAGTGGATACAAAAATTAGCTCCAATAAATTTTTTTCCCCAAGCTCCTGTTGCTAAAGCCTTCATATCTCATCATCCCTTCCTACATGCATAGAATCATAGAATATCAGGGTTGGAAGGGACCTCAGGAGGTCATCTAGTCCAACCCCCTGCTCAAAAGCAGGACCCATACCCAATTAAATCATCCCAGCCAGGCTTTGTCAAGCCTGACCTTAAAAACTTCTAAGGAAGGAGATTCCACCACCTCCCTAGGCAACGCATTCCAGTGTTTCACCACCCTCCTAGTGAAAAAGTTTTTCCTAACATCCAACTTGAACCTCCCCCACTGCAACTTGAGACCATTACTCCTTGTCCTGTCCTCTTCCACCACTGAGAATAGTCTAGAACTAAACAATCCCAGTTCCCTCAGCCTCTCCTCATAACTCATGTGTTCCAGACCCCTAATCATTTTGGTTGCCCTTCGCTGGACTCTCTCCAATTTATCCACATCCTTCTTGTAGTGTGGGGCCCAAAACTGGACACACTACTCCAGATGAGGCCTCACCAATGTCGAATAGAGGGGAACGATCACGTCCCTCGATCTGCTCGCTATGCCCCTACTTATACATCCCAAAATGCCATTGGCCTTCTTGGCAACAAGGGCACACTGCTGGCTCATATCCAGCTTCTCGTCCACTGTCACCCCTAGGTCCTTTTCCGCAGAACTGCTGCCTAGCCATTCAGTCCCTAGTCTGTAGCTGTGCATTGGGTTCTTCCGTCCTAAGTGCAGGACCCTGCACTTATCCTTATTGAACCTCATCAGATTTCTTTTGGCCCAATCCTCCAATTTGTCTAGGTCCCTCTGTATCCTATCCCTGCCCTCCAGGGATCTTTATCTCTGTGTACACATACAGAGTAGATAAGTGTGTGGATTTACATTTTATATATATATATATAAGGGCTGTCAACGGATTAAAAAAATTAATCACGAAATTAATTGCACTGTTAAACAATAATAGAATACCATTTCTTTAAATATTTTTGGCTGTTTTCTACATTTTCAAATATATTAATATCAATTACAATACAGAATACAAAGTGTACGGTGCTCACTTTATATTTATTTTTGATTACAAGTATTTGTACTATAAGAAAACCAAAAGAAATAATATTTTTCAATTCACCGAATACAAGTACTGTAGTACAATCTCTTTATCATGAAAGTTGAACTTACAAATGTAGAATTATTTACAAAAAATGCATTCAAAAATAAAATGTAAAATTTTAGAGCCGGCAAGTCCACTCAGTCCTACTTCTTGTTCAGCCAATTGCTCAGACAAACACGTTTGTTTACATTTGCAGGAGATAATGATGCCTGCTTCTTGTTTGCAGCATCACGTGAAAGTGAGTACAGGTGTTCTCATGGCACTGTTGTACCAGGTGTCGCAAGATTATTACATGCCAGATATGCTAAAGATTCATGTGTCCCTTCATGCTTCAACCATCATTCCAGGGGACATGGGTCCACGCTGATGATGGGTTCTGCTCGATAACAATCCAAAGCAGTGCAGACTGACGCAGGTTCATTTTCATTATCTGACTCAGATGTCACCAGCAGAAGGTTGATTTTCTTTTTTTGTGGTTTGGGTTCTGTAGTTTCCTCATTGGAGTGTTGCTCTTTTAAGACTTCTGAAAGCATGCTCCACACCTCATCCCTCTCAGATTTTGGAAGGCACTTCAGATTCTTAAAAGTTGGGTCAAGTGCTGTAATAAATGATCTGGATGATGGTGTGGATTGCACCCTCAGCAAGTCTGCAGATGACACTAAACTGGGAGGAGAGGTACATATGCTGGAGGGTAGGGATAGGATACAGAGGGACCTAGACAAATCGGAGGATTGGGCCAAAAGAAATCTGATGAGGTTCAACAAGGACAAGTGCAGAATCCTGCACTTAGGACGGAAGAATCCCATGCACCGCTACAGACTAGGGACCGAATGGCTAGGCAGCAGTTCTGCAGAAAAGGACCTAGGGGTTATAGTGGATGAGAAGCTGGATATGAATCAACAGCGTGCCCTTGTTGCCAAGAAGGCCAATGGCATTTTGGGATGTATAAGTAGGGGCATTGCCAGCAGATCGAGGGACGTGATCGTTCCCCTCTATTCGACATTGGTGAGGCCTCATCTGGAGTACTGTGTCCAGTTTTGGGCCCCACACTACAAGAAGGATGTGGAAAAATTGGAAAGAGTCCAGCGCAGGGCAACCAAAATGATTAGGGGACTGGAACACATGACTTATGAGGAGAGGCTGAAGGAACTGGGATTGTTTAGTCTGCAGAAGAGAAGAATGAGGGGGGATTTGATAGCTGCTTTCAACTACCTGAAAGGGGGTTCCAAAGAGGATGGATCTAGACTGTTCTCAGTGGTAGCTGATGACAGAACAAGGAGTAATGGTCTCAAGTTGCAGTACGGGAGGTTTAGGTTGGATATGAGGAAAAACTTTTTCACTAGGAGGGTGGTGAAACACTGGAATGTGTTACCTAGGGAGGTGGTGGAATCTCCTTCCTTAGATATTTTTAAGGTCAGGCTTGACAAAGCCCTGGCTGGGATGATTTAGTTGGGGATTGGTCCTGCTTTGAGCAGGGGGTTGGACTAGATGACCTCCTGAGGTCCATTCCAACCCTGATATTCTATGATTCTAGGATAGGTATCTTTAGAAATCTCACATTCATACCTTCTTTGTGTTTTGTCAAATCTGCACTGAAAGTGTTCTTAAAATGAACACCATGTGCTGGGTCATCAGCCGAGACTGCTATAAAATGAAATTTATGGCAGAATGTGAGTAAAACAGAGCAGGGGACATACAATTCTCCCCCAAGGAGTTCAGTCACAGATTTAATTAACACATTATTTTTTTTAATGAGCATCATCAGCGTGGAAGCATGTCCTCTGGAATTGTGGCCGAAGCATGAAGGGGCATACGAATGTTTAGCATAACTGGCATGTAAATGCCTTGCAATGCCAGCTACAAAATGCCTATTCTGCCATGTGAATGCCTATTCTGACTTTCTGGTGACATTGTAAATAAGAAGTGGGCAGCATTATCTCCTGTAAATGTAAACAAACTTCTTTGTCTAAGCGATTGGCTGAACAAGAAGTAGGACTGAGTGGACTTGCAGGCACTGAAGTTTTATATTGTTTTGTTTTTGAGTCTAGTTATATAACAAAAAAAAACCTCCATTTGTAAGTTGCACTTTCACGACGAAGAGATTGCACTACATTACTTGTATGAGGTGAACTGAAAAATACTACTTTATATTATTTTTTTACAAATATTTGCACTGTAAAAATGACAAAAACTTTGATTGCAATTACAATGAAGAATACAATATATATGAAAATGTAGAAAAACATCCAAAATATTTAATAAATTCCAATTGGTATTCTATTGTTTAACAGTGCGATTTAAACTGCGATTAATTTTTGAGTTAATTGCGTGAGTTAACTGTGATTAATTGACAGCCCTAATATACACACATGTATGAATTCCTTCTAGACTTAGGAGTTAAAGATGATCAAACAGGTCTGTTGCCCTAGGTTTGCGATAAGATACAGGATATCATCTGTGTCATGTGGTATTAATGGTCTCCATTTATGTTAAGCACGATTTTTTTGTAGATGGTTTAGCCTAAAAACCATTCTAGTCTGATTCGGTAGACCTTATTTCATATGTATAATGTATAGTAAATACATCAGTTCCTTGGAGAGAGAGCTCCACTAGTCCCATACAAGGAACACATGATGTACTATAGATGGGGGCGAGCCAGTGTCCTACTAAGCTCATTGGCTTTGAGGGACCTTTCCTGCTCCATAAGATTTGCTTTCTACAAATACCTCTTCAACTAGTCTTTTGTTAAGAACTTTTTCTTCATTTAACAATGTTCTCTTGCTAATGATAAAATGTAAATTCACAAGCCCATAAGTCTGTGGAGGCTGAACATCCTCAGCAGCTTATGGAATTCATTCCCTCCAGAAATATACTGAGGCCCAAACTTGGTCATATTAAAACAGGTGCAAGATGGATCACTTCCTCCACTGAGAGCGATGAAATTGTGCCCTCCCAACCCCAACATCTCCAGTGAGCTTCCCACACCTATCTTTAAACCAGCTTGCTACTGATGGTAAAGCCAAATCCCCAGGGTAAAGGAAAAGGCACTTGTTTGGCTGATGGTAGGCGGTGGCACTCTCCGCAACCCACACACACAACCTCCCTGATAACCACCAAAACCGTCCCCTTATCCGCCTTTACCTCCTCCTTCACCCTTCTGTTTTCCCCCCAGACTAAGTATCCTGTCTTAACACTTGAAAAATCTATCAATAGTGTGAAAAGCACAGCTATGATTCAGTAAATGGCTCTACAGTTCTAGGAAATAATCTTCTTGATATACGAGCAAGTGTCTGATAAAATCTACCTATCTCCTCTTTCTGTTTTCTTTTGAGTGGGCGAATGGGGATAGAGGCATTTTATTTCATACAGGCAACAAAAGAATACACAAGTCAATGTGTGTATGTTACCTGCAAAACAAAACAGCAGCACTGTGATATTAAAAAAAACAACCTAAGACTATGTGACAGATAATTTGAGAATCCTGCAAAAGTTATGATGCCGGAGTATTTATTAGCTTCATAAGAAAAAAGGATACAGCCTCCTCCCCTGAGCTCTGTTACACACTCCCTGGCTCTATCCAAGGCTCTAGACCAGTGGCCCCAAAACTTTTTATGTTGCGTCCCCCCACCCGTAATGTAATCTGTCCGCACCCCCTCCCCCATCACCAGGGCCAGGAATGGAGCCGGAGCCGGAGCCAGGGCCAGGAACGGAGCTGGGGATAGAGCAGAGTGGGTGGCATTCCCTCCCCGCACTCCCTGGGGCCTGGCCCGGGCCTCAACTTGCCCCCACAAATGTTCCTCTATGCCCCCTTAGCGGGATGCACCCCACAATTTGGGGATCACTGTTCTAGACCTATATATTGACTATCCAGATAATGAGGTGCATACACCTAGTAGCATAATCCCGTAAAATTGGCATGCCTAGTGGCATAATCCCGTAAAATTACCCTTGCCCCACTGTCAGACTGCCTGTTTTATCTCCAATAGGCCGAAGCTGTTGAAAGGATATGATTTTATGTGAGTGGATTGTTGTGTCCCATGCTACAGATGCACAAAGAGGAAGCTTATTTCCTGTGCTTAATGCTGTGTTAGTAGGAAAGCAAATGGATAGGCTTTATTCTGAAGAGGGTTGACATATACTGTGAGACTGAACTTTCTGCATAGTACATACAGTGGCCAAGAGGTTGTCAAAGCACCAGCAAGTTTTACAAAGGGGAGTCATATACTCCTCAGATTGTTCATTAGTTTAAACTGGAACATTTTTACATACAAAAGCGAGAGAAATGTAACAGGCACAGGTCGAGAAGAGAAGGATTACTGATAGAAAGAGGAAGCAGAGAGACTGAATCTCATTTTGTTATTCCCTGATCCTTTTCTACTCTCTTAAGGCCTTTTATATTATTTCATTATCTTCACTAGCATTCACAACTCCTCCTAATTTAGTACCCTCTGAAAATTTAATTAGCATACTATTTACCATCTCTTCCAGATCATTTATGAAAACATTTAATAAAAATCAGACCTATAACTTCACTGCAGAATCCCACCAGACACCTGCTGCTAAATTCATAGGAACTCATTACACCTGGTTTGCAGTGCATCGGCCAATGGCTGGGCTCATATCCAAAGCAACTGGACACTGTATCAAATATTTTACTAAACTTCAGATGTAACTTCTAGTGCAACCACTAATTTTGTAATTGTATCCACAAAGTGACCATGCTTGTCTAGCAAGATTTGTCCTTCATAAAATACATGCCACTCACTGCTCATAGTTCTGTTATTCTCTAGATTATTATAATTAATTACAGAAGTCACTGATAGCCTATTATAACTAACGCTGAAAATACCTTTTCTTTATAACCTAGTTATTTCAGTTGCTGATAAACTATCTGAAAATTCATTTTGGGAGCTGAAATCTTCCGTGAATAGTTCCTATCTGAGAGTGATTTTATTTTGAAAGTTTAAGGGCTTCTTTTGAATTATGGAAGAGTGGAAAACACAAAATACTTTTGTCATTACAAAAAAATTGTAACCACCCTTTAAAAAAAAATAAAGATTGACCTTGGCAGTTAGCTAGCTCTCAGCAAAGCATGTGATTTAAAAAAAAAATCTATTTGATTTAGTAAAGTCTGAAAACTGCAGACCTCCCAACAGTCTTGGGACTGTCCTCTTTGACCCCCAAACCCCGCTGTCCCAGTTGAAGTGGTTCCTCTACTGCAGGGCTAGCTGGGCTCGGCTCCCCACTTCAGGCACTGCAATCCCGTATATTAAGTCACAATGCCAATCAAATTTGGCCTGTTTGCCCCTTCATCTCCATCTGTGGAGATGTAGACAGGCCAAACAGGAGCAGCACTGTGAACAAGTGAACCACGGGCCAGGTCACAACACCCTGAGAGGTAGTCAAGTCCAGCAAGCCCCTCCGGGACAGGAGCCGCTGTTGTAGGATACATGAAGGGCAGTCTTACTCTGCAACCTCCCACCAGTGTCAGCAGCTAACCCACCCTCCACAAGGGATATCACATAGAAACTAAAAAAGTCAAGTAATGCAAACGTCATTAGCCTCATTTTCAGAAGTGCTCAGCACTGACAAATCCATGGATGTCAATGAGAGTGGCACCTTTGAATAGCAGACCATATCCTGGCAACAGCAACTAGACCATACTTCACATACACCAGAATAAGAAAGGCCACATTGGATCAGACCAACGGTCCATCTAGCCCTTTATCCTGTCTTCTGACAGTTGACAGGGCCAGGTGCTTCAGAGGGAATGAACCGAACAGGGCAATTGAGTGAAACATGCCCTGTTGTCCATTCCGAGCTTCAGGCAGTCAGAGGCTTAGGCTATGTCTAGACTACTGCGGAATCGACACTCCAGCAATCAATGCACCGGGGTCGATTTAGCGGGTCTAGTAAAACCTGCTAAATCGACAACAGAGCACTCTCCGGTCAACCCCAGTACTCCACCAGGAATGAAAGGAGTAAGGTAAGTCAACGGGAGAGTCTCTCCTGTCAACCCAGTGCAGTGTAGACACTGTAGTAAGTTGAACTAAGCTACGTCAACTCCAGCTATGTTATTCACATAGCTGGAGTTGCATAACTTCGGTCGATTTATCGGTAGACATAGCTTTAGAGACACTCGGAGCCTGCGGTTGCATCCCTGACCACCTCTGACTAATAGCCATTAATGGACCTATCCTCCATAACCTTACCTTATTTTTTTTTTTAAATCCAGTTATACTTTCGGCCTTCACAACAGTCTCTACCAATAAATTCCACAGATTGACTGCGTGTTGTGTGAAAAAGTATTTCCTTATGTTTGTTTTAAACCTGCTGCTGAATAATTTCATTGTGAGACCCCTGGCTCTTGTGCTATATGAAGGGGTAAATAAAACTTCCTTCGTCACTTTCTCCACACCAGTCATGATTTTATATACCTCAATCATATCCTCTCCCCTTTGTCATCTCTTTTCCAAGATGAACAATCCTAGTCTTCATAATCTCTCCTATACAGAAACTGTTCCATACCCCAACCGTTTTGTTGCCCTTTTCTGTATCTCTTCCAATTGTAATATATCTTTTTTGAAATGGGGTGACGAAACCTGCATACAGTATTCAAGGCATGGACGTACCACGAATGTATATAGTGGCATTATGCTATTTTCTGTCTTCTGTCTATCCATTTCCTAATGGTTCCTCACATTCTGTTCCCTTTTTGGGCTGCTGCTGCACATTGAGCAGATGTTTTCAGAGAACAATTCACAATGACTCCAAGATCTCTTTCTTGCATGGTAACAGATAATTTAGAAACCATGATTTTATATGTATGGCTGGGATTATGTTTTCCACTGTGCATTACTTTGCACTTATCAACACTGAATTTCATCTGCCTTTTTGTTGCCCAGTATTGTGAGATCCCTTTGTAACTCCTTGCTGTGAGCTTTTAACTATCTTGAGTAATTTTGTATCATCTGCAAACTTTGCCATCTCCCGGTTTATCCCCTTTTCCAGATCATTTATGAATACATTGAACAGCACAGAATCTCACTCATTCACACCTGTGATTTCAGTGAATTACTGAACCTGGTGAATTACTAAGAGAACAGTTCAAAAAGCCAAGCATACTGTATCACAAAAGTTGCTTTACTTTGTTCATTTTACAATGTTCTGTAATTTAGTCCATAAAAATAACAACATTTAAGTAAAATGAGACCGTACTACACAGCTATTTTTGCTACACAGCATTTGCAGCAAAGCAGAGAAACAATTTAAAGTGTGCAAGTTGGGAGGCATTCGGCATAGCAAAGGGTGATTACATTCTTGATCCAACTGCCACTGAAGTCAATGGGAGTCCCTTTACAGACTGCAATGGTAGATAGATCACACCACAGGCACCCTCTGGCACTTTGGAAAGTCGGCGCATGATCCCCAGCTCTACCCCAAGCCCCACACCCCATTCCACCCCTTCTCCCAAGGCCTCACCCATGCCACACCTCTTCCCCTCCCTGCTCCACCCCCTCCCCCAAACACGCTGCATCCTCGCTCCTCCCCGCTCCTTCCCAGCCTCCTGCATGCCACGAAACATCTGATTGTGGCGGGCAGGAGGCGTGGAAATGGAGGGGGACGTGTTGATTGGTGGGGTCTGCTGGTGGGTAGGAGGCACTGAGGGAGGAGCTGATTGGGGGGCTACTGGTGGATGCTGAGCACCCACCATTTTTTCCCTGGGGGTGCTCCAGCCCCGGAGCATCGACGGAGTCGGCACCTATTCATCACACCCTTCACGAGGGTCTACTATAATGCACTATTGTCTTTCTTGTTAAATGAGAAGATTAAGAGACAGACACACAGAGACAGAGATATATTGTTTACCAGTAACCAGAGCCATGTCTGCACATTCACACTGGTGGAATCCCGCAGTGAAGACAGCTTTAAAGAGGATTCTGTGAACTCTGTGCCAAAGGGGCACTATGCCCCACAAGCAGAAATGCAGAGGCCTTTGATCATATGCTCTGCTGGGAAACACATACCATAAAACCTACAGGACATGCAACAAATGACATATGTTATCACTGGGATTTCATATTTTTGCATTACCTGACTTTTCTGATTGTAACTGTCACTTTAATTGTTGCATTAATGGAGATTTATTTAAATACAGTCCATCAGACTATGCCTCAAATACTTGTTTACCTGGAAAGGTTTTTAAAGTCACCCTTTTGTTCTAGTGGCATCTAAGAGGCCTTCTCCTCTGTAATTTGTTTTCCCCAATAGATATAATGAAAATGTTTTTTAAACGATTTAAAAATCAAATCTACCCGTCAGTAATTTGATCTGCAGCAAACACAGAACAAAGGATTGCAAGCAAAGTGCTTTTCAATACGGCATACTTAATTACACATGCAAATGCATCAGCTAAATTTGGGCACTCTGTTGGACAAATAATTATGTTGAAAACACAACTGCCAGCTTAATAGACCACACTGTTCTCCCAATTCCCCAAGCTGTTTCTGCTTTCTAGACTGGCCTGCAATAGCTGGGGGCAGTTGTTTGTTTAAATATGCACTATACAGGTATTGGCCTCTGTACCTGCTTATGGCTCAGTAAGACCAACATTTATCATCCTTCCTTGCCAAAGCATCTCTGGCTGCTCTTCTTGGCTTGGTCTCTTCTCTTCCTCAGGCAGTCAGTGAAGCCTACAATGATACATGATGGACCCTTCAAGTGAGAAGAAACTATGAACAAAAACTGCTCTAGCATGTGCCTTGGGTTCTACTTATGCCTCCACCACCTTCTCTCTGCTTGTGAGGCCAGCACTGACACTTCATTTGCCCATTTCTCCACAAGCATCTCCTTCCTCACTTTTCCTGGTCAGTAACACCCACCATGCTCTCCTCATTTAAATCTATAGCACAATAAGCATGGACCCCGCCCAGCTGAATACTGTGTTGTGAGCATTACAAACACCTCAAGCCTTATCCTACAGTATTTACGGAGCTGATACAGGAGCCACCGCACGGAACAACGTGATGCTACGCAAGCAACCCTGCTGGAAGACAGAGTGCAGCAATTCGTAGTTGCTGGTGACAGTCACGCATCACCTTGACATGACTGAGCACCACTTCTGGGCCTGGGAAACAAACAGTGACTGGTGGGACCACATCATTATGCAGCTACGGGATGATGGGCATTAGCTGCAGAACTTTCGATTGCATAAGGCCACTTTCCAGGAACTGTGTGAAGAGCTTTCCCCAGCCCTGAAGTGCAGCAATACTAAAATAAGAGCTGCTCTGACAGTGGAGAAGCTTTATGGAAGCTTGCAACGCCAGACTACTGCCGCTTAGTGGGGAATCAATTCAGAGTGGGTAAATCTACTGTGGGATCTGCTGTGATCCAAGTGTGCAGGGCCATCAATAGACTTCTGCTCAGAAGGGTAGTGACTCTGGGCAACGTGCAGGACATAGTGGATGGTTTTGCTGCGATGGGGTTTCCTAACTGCAGTGGGGCTATAGATGGAACGCATATCCCTCTCTTGGCACCAGACCACCTTGCCAAAGAGTACGTAAACCAAAACGGGTACTTCTCAATGGTGTTGCAAGCGCTGGTGGATCACAGGGGCCATTTCACTGACATCAACGGGGAATGGTTGGGAAAGGTGCATGACACGTGCATCTTTAGGAACTCCAGTCTGTTCAGAAAGCTGCAAGCAGGGACTCTCCATTGGTGATGCTGAAATGCCAATTATGATCCTGGGAAACCCAGCCTACCCCATGCTCCCATGGCTCATGAAGCTGTACACAGGCAGCCTGGACAGCAGTAAGGAGCAGTTCAACCATAGGCTGAGCAAGTAGCCCCTTTGTTATTGCTGCCTGCTGTGCGCTCCATAATATCTGTGAAACAAAGGGAGAAAAGTTTCCAGTGGGGTGGGAGGTTGAGGCAGATCACCTGGCAGCCAATTTTGAGCAGCCAGACACCAAGACAATAAGAGCACATCGAGGAACTCTGCGTCTCCATGAGGCTTTGAAAAACAGTTTCAGCAGTGAGCCAGAGTAATGTGACACTTATCTGTGTTGTTCCTTACTAAACTGTCCCCTTCATTGCATTTTCTCCCCTGTAAACTCCACCCCCACGAACCACCATGGTTGAATCAATAAAGAGCCTTTTCTCTTCAATCCATTTTTTATTATGCACACAAACACATAGAGACAGCAAAGAAAAGTAAGATAACCTGGGGCAAAAGGGCTGATAACAATGGGGATGGGGAGGAAAAGAAGCATGGATAGCTTGTTTCAGAGTAACAGCCGTGTTAGTCTGTATTCGCAAAAAGAAAAGGAGGACTTGTGGCACCTTAGAGACTAACCAATTTATTAGAGCATAAGCTTTCGTGAGCTACAGCTCACTTCCTCAGATGCATATCGTGGAAACTGCAGCAGGCTTTATATATACACAGAGAATATGAAACAATACCTATTCCCACCCCACTGTCCTGCTGGTAATAGCTTATCTAAAGTGATTTAGATAAGCTGGAAATCACTTTAGATAAGCTATTACCAGCAGGACAGTGGGGTGGGAATAGGTATTGTTTCATATTCTCTGTGTATATATAAAGCCTGCTGCAGTTTCCACGATATGCATCTGAGGAAGTGAGCTGTAGCTCACGAAAGCTTATGCTCTAATAAACTGGTTAGTCTCTAAGGTGCCACAAGTCCTCCTTTTCTTTTTATGGATAGCTTGCTTACTGATGCACTGCAATAACAATCAAAGGTGTGGGAATGTGCACCTTCTGGTCCTTGTACCCTCCCCTGGTGTTGAGTGCAAGGGATACTGAACTTTCCCCTGTCTCTCACCGCCCCTCCTGCCTCACAGGACGTTTTGGGGAGGAGGATATGGAACTTGGCGATGATGGCAGTAGGTTCAGCATAGGCTTCAGAGGGACTCTGGCATCCAGCTGCCTTTCTTGAACCTCAGCCAGACGCCTCAACTGGTCTTGCTTCTTCATAATCCGCAGCATCTCTTCCTGCATGCTCTCCTGTCCTCCCTGTCCATGTCCAGGTTCTCAGACAGTGTAATCCTCCATGTTCTTGTCACTCTCCAAGGCACACATTAACTCACTGAACATGTCCTCCCAAGTCTTCTTTTTCTGCCTTCTAATCTGGGAAAGTCTCTGGCCCAGTGTGGAGGATGCCCCAACGGACAAGGTTTCAGTTGCAAGGAATACAAAACACCAGGGTAGCATTGACAGTGAAAACATTATTTCTGGTGCAACGTTAATTCTTTTTATAAAAAAACACCCCTCAGTACACTTCACTACAAGCCACAACATAATCACAATTGCTGGCTACTGCAAGAGTCGGTTTGTTGCTCCAGCCATGGTGAGTAAGGCCATGAGGCATGGGCAAGAGGTATTGTGCTACACCTTTTATGAACAGTTTCAGAGTAGCAGCCGTGTTAGTCTGTATTCGCAAAAAGGTAAGGAGTACTTGTGACACCTTAGAGACTAACAAATTTATCTGAGCATATTTTCCACTGAATGCATCCGATGAAGTGAGCTGTAGCTCAAGAAAGCTTATGCTCAGATAAATTTGTTAGTCTCTAAGGTGCCACAAGTATTCCTTACCTTTTATGAAGACATCCTTGGGATCACTGGTTGGAACGTCAGAAAAGCCCTCTTTCCTCTAGCAACCAGGATGGTGCTTGAGGACAGGCACCAGTGTAAGGCCCCCAAACAGTTTTTTTTTGTTTGGTTGGTGTTTTGTTTTTTTTTTTTAAACACACAAAAGTGGCACCGAGTTGCGGGTAGGGAGACAAATAGGAAGGCACCCCCCTTTTTTAAGATGCTGGTTGCAATACACAGTGATCCCTTCCAACCAAAACCCAGCATGTTTGGGAAAGCATGGTTATGTGACCCAGATTTTACCAAATAGGGGCAGATTACTTGTTGAATTGTTTGCAATTTAAGGCCTAGCATTGAAAACTTCCCATTTTCCCTAGGTGACCATAAGCGATATCACTATCCCAAGGATAACAGAGGCAGCAAGGAAGCAGATTCTGCAAGCATGTGGGTACAGACCTGGTCCTTATGCTGCAATGCTGTGTGCCGCAATGACGCCAGCAGAGTTAATACTGGAGTGGCATGGGAAAGTGTCCTAACGTGGTGGATGAAATAAGGCAGCCCTTTCCAGAAACCTTCTCCAAAGGATTGCAGAGTACCTCCATGAACGCTTCCTAGAGATCTTCATGGAGGATTCCTGGGCCATCCCCGTGCACAATAAACAGTCTTTTTTGGAGAGCACCCTCTGCGTAGCTGGAGTGGCCACCAATACCCACTACACCTACTTTTTTGTTCAGATTAAACATTAAAAATAATAGCATGTAATCCCTACAGTTTGATTGGAAATGTGTACTCACCAGAGGTACCTTCCCCAGCATCACGCTCCGCCGCCAACTGGTTCTGTGAAAGGATGGGTTTCAGGGTTAAAAAACAGTTCTTTGGCTGTTGGAGAGGATGGATCCTCCACTGGCCTGCCTCACATTCTCCTCCTCTTCCTCATCATCAATGTCCTCCTTGTTGTTGCTCGAGGTCGCCCGGGGCTCCTGGGAGTTATCCACGGAGCATTTTGGGATAGTGGTGGGGTAGCGCCAAGAATCGCATGCAGCTCCTCATAAAAGTGGCATGTCTGTGGAGAAGAAACAGAATGACTGTTCACCTCTCTTGTCTTCTGGTACGCTTGCCAAATCTCCTTTATTTTCATGCGGCACTATTGCGTGTCCCTGGTGTAGTCCTTCTCCCCCATGCCCCACGCAATCTTGGTATAGATATCAGTATTTCTTCTATTGGATCAGAGCTCTACCTTGACAGACTCTTCTCCCCACACAGCAATAAGATCCACCATCTCCTTTGTGCTTCATGCTGGAGCGTGTTTGTGGCCTTGAGTCTCCATGATCAGCTGTGCTAGCAAACTCTCCATGCTGCTTAAACAGGAAATTAACAGGGAAGCAGCTGTTTCCTGTGCACCTGGCTGACGTACAGTAGAGTTGAAAGTGCTCTCCAGAGCAGTGACAGAGGAGCACTCCTGGAGGCCAGTTAATTCGAATTACACAATGCAGTCTCTTCACTATCCCCATATCAACCCATGGATGTCTCTCACAGAGGTGGAGTACAGAAGTCGACTTTACAGATCACTTAGGTAGGCGGAAGGGACTCAGTAGCGTAGACACATACATTATTAAAATCGACCTAATTGTATATTATTTACCTGTGTTGAAAGTCCTTTCATCCCACGGTGCTTTACAAATATAACAAACCAGTGTACAAACTATATATAAGCACTACTGAAAAACATTCATTTCGGGGGTGGCAATCCATTTGGCAAGTGGCTTATGTCGACCTAACTTTGTAGTGCATAGACTAGACCTTAAGAGTGAAAACAGAAACTATACCAGCAAAAAGGAGCATGGAGAAAGAAAAAGGACCACCCTTTTGTGAAATTCACAAAATATCAGAACTTCCACAACTTATGTTTTAGTCTCATATTAGATCCAATCCTGCAAATTGTTGTGTACCTCCAGTACTCAAGTGAGCCCAATCCTGCAAAGTGTGAGTCACTCCTGAACAAAGTGGGAATTGGAGTACTCGGCACCTCAAAAATCAGACTTAATGCAGCACATCTTTGCATATTTCAACTGCCTATCAAAACATATGCCAGTCTGTGTGGCCCTTTGTATCACTGTGTAGCCAAGTCAACAATAAACTAAATTGCCAGTATTACCAAAGCCAGATATAATTCCTCTTCAGTTCAATAAGTGGTCTTACCTCGTGTTCTAAACGGCTGGATAATGTTGCTGTGACTTGCCAAATGGATTGCCACCCCCGAGATGAATGTTTTTCAGTAGTGCTTATGTATAGTTTGTACACTGGTTTGTTATATTTGTAAAGCACCGTGGGATGAAAGGACTTTCAACACAGGTAAATAATATACAATGATGAGAGAAAAACAGACCCCCTTTGAGGTTCCAAATATTGCAGAGAGCATTTCAGGACACACTGTACCTGTTGGAGTCTTTACTGAGAGCAATGAAATCATACAGCTCACTGTCTGAAATTCTAGCTTTGGTAGGTTGTGGTCTGTTGGCTCATTTCAAATGGTTACGTAACGGGTCATGTTAGCATTCCAGCATCAAGATCACCTTGAGCTGTGTCATCTACAGTAGGTATCATAACTAAAAGGCATCTAGTCACATGGACAAAACGACTGGACAGCTATTTCCCTTTTCATAACAGGTGAGTGATTTGAAAATTCAGGTTGGAAACTAACAGATTGCGTTGAATAAAAGCACTGCCAGCCAGGCTGCCAAGCAATAGTGAAAATGAATCTGAATAAAAGCTGGAATAAGAAGATACCTTGAAGAGAGAGAGTTGGTGGTGTACCTCTCTAAATTTCAATTTAAAGCCTCGTTTCTATAGCTAATGCAGTCATAAGGGACATTAGCCTAATTTTTGTCAGGACAACCTGTCAACACTGCAGTACTTAAGATGGGCTCTAAGGGGTTATTTCATCTCTAAGATGGATCACAAAGAATGAAATTAGTTATGTTGCATTCTTGGGTCACAGAAAAATAAAGCCCTACTCATTCATGGACTAATCATGGAGTGGGTTTTTGCGTTTTTTTTTTTTTTTTTTAAATAATGTGAGAGTAAGCACAGCAGCGATTTTACTGATCACACAGTATTATATACCCTAGTTTCATAGCTGAGGTCTGACTCAAGCTCATGCACTACATATTACAGACTACTTGGAGGTAATTTTCAAATATTGCCTCTTGCAAACAGCTATCAGGGAACACAGAACCTGTTATCATTTATCCTTCTTATACCAGATGCATTACTTCTAAGCAAAATGCTCAATTTCACTACTTGAAGGTTGGAAATTTTTGCTGAATTAGCCACTTACCTCTCATTCTGAAGGTTCCAGGCATATATACTGCACACACTTCCATTCAACCATATAGAACTGGTCATTTGTAGGATTTTATGAATGCGAGAAGAATGGGGGACAATCTATGTGTGTGTGACATGATTGGTAGAAGAGTTGGAGGGAAGGGGGTTTGATTATTCTGCTTTCTTGATGGCTAATGTAAAAGACATACCAAAATTGCCTGACTTGTTCTTTTGGGACTTTCCATGAATGAATAGGCAAAAGGGAAGAGATGGGAGACTACAGCCTTGTATCTTGATGAAAGGTGCTCTTCCCCTCCAGGAGATAAGCCCATTCCTCCCTGCTTCTAGCTGTTTAAATATAAACTTCTTTAGCTTCCATCATGTCTGGATACTTTACAGTGTTAAAAATCAGAAACACATGAACTAAACTAACTGGGTAGCCTGACAAACCACCCACTCTGGAACTCATTAGTTTGGTTTGTATGATGCAAAGTCCCATCACCACCTTATTATTAAACAACTAAACCCCTAACTCAACAGGTGAGCTTCCGAGCTTTACCAAATCAACAGAGGAAGTGACGTCTACAGGCAAAATTCTTCTACTGACAGCAACCCTCAACTTGGTCCTCAGTCTGTAGAGCACTTTAGAATGGGAACCTATTTAAATTATTACACACAAAAACCCTATGGTAAGTTATTATTATTAAGGTTGCAAAGGCAAGCACTCAAAAGTTAGGACATGTCATAGTTGCCTGTGGAACCTTAATTCAGCACCCTTGTGCTTATGCATTATGATACTGTCTTTAATTTATATGATCACATACTATTCTTTTCACAGGACCCCTGCTTCATTCAGCGTTCAGGCTGGACAGTACTCACTTAACGAGCAGTTGTTCAAAATTTGATTCCTCCTCGCTGTTCAACGTGCAGCCCCAAGTCTTATTTACTATATACTTTTCAAAACCTGCTCTGAAAAGAGGGACTTTTCTACTGCACTCTACTGACTGCTTCACAAATATGAATTTATTTTCCAGACACCCCTGTGAGGTGGGGTGGTGGTATTATCCCCATTTTACAGGTGTCAAATTGGGCACCCAGAAAATGAGGAACACACAATTAGCGACCACCTCTGAAAAGTTTGGTTTAAGTGACTTGCCCCGCATCACACAGGAACTCGGCAGCAGAGGCAGGGTTAGAATCTGATTCTCCAGGGAAATATTCATTTGCCCATCTTTTCTCTTCTTGCAATACCCTTTCTCATTGACTACACTTCCAACTACTCCAACAAATGAGGCAGGGAGTCCTATGGCCAACCTCATCCTTTACTATAGAACCCTGATTCATACCAACAGCAGGTCCATCCTGTGTACTGAATAGAGCAGGGATCCTATAGTTCTGACATTTCCTAACTTTTGAGTCCTTGACTTTGAATCCTTAACAACATTCTTTTAACATATTTTTGTATGCAATTTCCTAGAGTTTTAAAAAAGTAAACTGAAAAAGCAAATTCCATCATGTAGCATCATACTGACATGTCTCCTCAGCAAGGTAGGAACTTTTAGATCCACTTACTGCACAGGCCTCTGCCATTTTAGCTCATGAAGTAACTGATAGCAGCAGTAGGTTGCCATCCTCTATGTCCATCAGCATTAGAGATGGATGAGACACTTTGACAGTGGACTTCACAGATATTTCCTAAGAGCAGTGGAATGGTGAGACTCAGGGATTTTGGGTTCCATTCCAGGTTCTGGAGAAGAGCATGCTCCAGTGGGTACAGACTCTATCCTGTCTCCTCCAGCCTGTCTCTTCCCCACCACTGGCCCCTTGTCCCAGTCCCATTCACCTCACCCAAGTAGTTCCAGTTCCACCCCTCAGGCTTCTCATCCCAGTCCCAGTCTCCTTGCCCAGCCAATGCTAGTCTCACTCCCGGCTCCTCATCCAATTACAGTCTCCCAACACCCACCCCACATTTTTTTCCCCAGCTGCCATGCTCATCACCCCAGTCAGTCTCAGTCTCCACTTCTTGTCTCCCACTCCAGGCTCTTTGTCCCAGTCTACTCTCCCAAACCCATTAGACCCAGTTCTTATCCTCTCTGCATTCGGGACAGGCAACTTCCTTCTCCATGCTGCCTTGGCCCCAGCAGAGGGATCACTGAGAACACAAGAAAGAGGTTCCCTACCCTCAGTTTCAGTGCCCAGCCCCATCACAGAGCAGCTGGGAAAAAATGGTTACTCACCTTCTCGTAACCGTTGTTCTTCAAGATGTGTTGTTCCTGTGCATTCCAGTCAGGTGTGTGTGTGCCGCGTGCACAGTCATCAGAAAGTTTTTCCTTTGCAGCTTCCGTCGGGTCGGCTGCGGAGCCCCCTGGAGCGGAGACTTCATGGCGCTGGATATAGGATCCTGCCGACCCTGTGCCTCCTCAGTTCCTTCTTGCCAGCTACTCCAACAGAGGGGAATGCAGGATGTGGGATGGACATGAACAACACAACTTGAAGAACAACAGTTACGAGAAGGTGAGTAACTTTTTTCTTCAAGTGCTTTTTCATGTCAATTCCAATCAGGTGACTCCCAAGCTCCACTCCAAAGGTGGGGTCAGAGTTAAGGAATCGCTGATTGGAGCACCGCTCTGCCAAGTGCTGCATCATCTCTGGCATGCTGGGTGGTAGGTAGCATAGTGAGAGGTGAACATGTGAACCGAGGACCAAGTTGCTGCTCTGCAAATTTCCTGTATCAAGACCTGGGCCAGGAACACTGCTGACGAGGCCTGTACTGGGGCTGGGACTTTGGCCAGTTTTTAACATATGCGGATACATGCTGTGATCCAGGAAGATATTCTTTGAGATGAGACCGGGAGCCCTTTCATCCGGTCTAATACCGCCACAAACAGCTAGTTTGACTGCCTGAACGGCTTAGTGTGCTCGATGTACAATGCTAGCGCCTGCAAAACATCCAATGAGTGTAGCCTCTGCTCTCGACTACTGGCACGAGGCTTAGGATAAAAAACAGGTAGAAAAATGTCTTGGCTAGTATGGAAGTGTGACACTACCTTGGGAAGAAAGGCTAGGTAAGGCCTGAGTTGCACCTTATCCTTGTGGAAGACCGGGTAGGGTGCGTCGGAGGTAAGGGCCTTTAACTCCGACACCCTCCTAGCTGATGTGACTATGACCAGGAAGGCCACATTCCATGACAGGCAGAGGAGTAAGTAAGTCCCCAGTGGTTCAAATGGGAGAGGGCCAGGTTAAGGTCCCACACAGGAACAGACCGTCTAATCCGAGGATGTAGCCATTCCAGACCCTTGAGGAAACATTCAACCATGTTGAACCATGGGCTAGCGAATATAGATCGTCCAGATACCCCAGGATGGAAGGCTGAGATAGCAGCGAGATGTACCTCGATGGATGACGCTGCCAGGTGTGGTTGTTTCAGGTGCAGACGACATTCTAGAATGAGTAGTATAGGCACCTGGATTGGAGGCGTGGGCCGCTGGGCACACCAGCAAGTGAACCTCTTCCACTTAGAGAAGTGGCCCTGGTAGATGGTTTCCTGCTGCCACGTAGGAGCTCTCTTACTGGTTCCGAGCACAGAAGGTCCATGGGGTTTAACCATGAAGCTTCCACGCCATGAGATGGAGGGACTGGAGGTCCAGGTGATGAAGGCAACCGTGGTCCTGAGTGACCAGGTCGGGGTGGAGTAGTAATGTGATCGGGGTATCCACTGACAGCTCCAAGAGCATGGTGTATCACTGTTGTTGAGGCCATGCTGGGGCCACCAGAATTACCTTCCCTCTGTCCCTATGGATCTTGAGATGTACCTTGTGCACAAGAGGGAACAGAGGAAAGGCATACAACTTGTGGCCTCCCCAAGGTAGCAGAAATGTGTCCACAATCAAGCCAGGGCTGTGATTCTGGAAGGAGCAGAACACTGGGCACTTTCTGTTGCTTCGGGTGGCGAACAGATCCATCTGGGGAAATCCCCACCTTTGGAAGATGGAGTGTATGCCATCCAGACAGATGGACCACTTGTGGAGAAAGACTGCTACACTGGACATGCACTAGGTGAACACTCGGGGGCCATCAATAGACCGAATGGGAGGATCGTGAAATGATAATGTTTGTGATCAACCACAAACGGTAGGAATCGTCTGTGCACAGGACAAATAGCTATGTGAAAATATGTGTCTTTCATGTCAAGAGCGGTGTACCAGTTTCCCGGATCAAGGGAAGGGATGACTGTGCTCAGGGAGACAATGCAGAACTTCAACTTCACCATGAATTTGTTGAGCCCTCGGAGGTTTAGAATGGGTCTGAGACCCACCTTTGCCTTGGGGATTTGGAAATAGCGGGAATAGAATCCCTTGCCCCACAGCTCCTAAAAAAGCTCCTCCACCGCTGCTATGGTGAAGAGCACCCATACCTCCTGGATAAGGAGTTGCTTGTGAGAAGGGTCCCTGAAAAGAGACCGGGAAGGGGGGTGGAAGGGAGGGGAAGAGCAGAATTGGAGAGAATATTCCACTTCTACTGTGTGAAGAACCCAGAGGTCTGATGTTATTTGGAACCAAACACAGTAGAAGTGGGACAAGCGATTCATAAAACAAGAGGAAGGATCAGGTGCCATGGCGGGTGTGCCATCTTCAGGCGCACCTTGAAAAGGCCTACTTAGAGCCCAACGAAGGTTTGGTCGGTCCTTGACCCTGCCCAGAAGGGGGACTGGATGGTTTATGCTAGCCATTCATGCCCCTGCACTTATAAAAATCCTGCCTCAGCCAAGTAGGATATGGATGCTGCTGTTGCAGTTGGGGCTTGAAATATTTTCATTGGGTTGCTGGAGTGTGCGTGCCCAACAATATCAGTCACCCAGCAGTCCTTTAACCTGTGCAGCTTGGAGTCTGTTTGCTCCAAAAATAACCCTGCACCTTCAAATGATAGGTCACACAGGGTTTGCTGCAGCTCCGGGGGCAACCCGGACACCTGTAGCCATGATCTCCTCCTCATCGCTATTCCTAAGGAAAGGGTGCGGGCGGCCGAGTCCAACAAAGCCTGCAAAGAGATCTGCGCCGCTGCCTTCCCTTCATAGCTGAGAACTTGGCTCTGGAGCCTGGTGGAATTAGCTCCTTAACCTTCAACACAGAGCCCCATGAGTGGAAGTTATATCTACTGTGGATAGCTTGCTGGTTAGCTATCCTGAGCTGCAGGCCACCAGTTGTGTAAACCTTCCTGCTGAAAGGGTCCATCCTTTTCGACTCTTTAGATTTAGGGGCCAGCCCCTGCTGCCCCTGTCTCTCTTTCTGACACCACCAGAGAGCATGGTTGCAGGTCGAGAGAACAGCTACTCGTATCCCTTAGAGGGGACCAAGTACTTGCGCTCAACACCCCTGGCAGTAAGCGGCATTGAAGTAGGGGTCTGCCACTCTGCCACAGAGTCTTAATATTGCTCTGGATCATTTTTATTAGTGACAGAGCTACAAGGGATGCTCACTCTGGTGCAAGGATGTTGACCATGGGGTCCTCAGATTCAACCTCTTCCTGTAACCCCATGTTGCAGGTAATCCTCTGGAGAAGGTCCTGGTGGGCCCTGGGTCAATTGGAGGTAGGCCCGAGGTTGAAGCTCCTGCCACCGCCTCGACCAAGGATGAAGATGAGGAGGCCAATGGCAGAACGGGGTCCTCCTGGCCCTCTGGCTCCCTGACCTCTCCCGGATCAGTGTCTGGTACCTCTGTGGCAATCATAGCCATGGTGGCGGTAGCCTGGCCTTGCAATGGGTCTTGCCTCGGTGGCGACCTGGGCCAGTGGTGGGGATTGTGCCAAGGTCGCCTCAGATCCCCAGGGCATAGGCCAGTCCTTGGCTGGCTGGGGTGGTTGGTGCTCAGAGGCCACCAAGCGGGAGCCCTTGGAAAAAGAGCCCTGGGCCTGATGGTAAGCCCAGGGGGTCCAAAAGGGCCATTGTGCTGAAGGCTGCCAGAGGGGGTGCCATGGCATTGGAGCCTACCTCTGTCACCTGTCAGATCCATGGCGGCTGCAATGGGAATAGAAGGAATCACCGTCCGAGTCCGATGAGATGGATCTCAATCGTGATGACCATGCTGGAGCCAAAGGGGACTGCACCAGGGACCAGTGCCAAGCTGATGATGTGGAGGACTGGTGCCAAGGCACCCATGCCAGGGACTGGTGCAGGGAATTCTGTGCCGTGGATCAGTGCCAGTCCTCTCTCATAGCCAGGGATCGGTGCGCTCCGTCCTTGGTACCAGAGAAAGGGAGTGACATCCTACTGGTGTCGAGGAATCCCACATGGAATCTGGTGCCAGTGAGCAGTGCCTGGGCTATGGCGATCTGGAGCAGTACTGAGGTGAATGGTGCTGGGCAGGAGAGGATGATTGCTGCATCATGGCTGGCTTGCCTCTAGATGGCACTGGTCGCGGCGCCGCCGAAAGCTTATCTGTGACCACCAGGGGCTGAGGAGCCATCACGACAATTGAATCTCTGGCGGCTTCAAAAGTGTCCGAGGTGGAGAGTAGCTCTAACTCCTCCACCTGGCATTGCCCATCCAGGAAGTCACTGGGCGCTGGACTTGATAGTCCCTTCGGGGGAAGGGAAGTCGACGGCACCGACTCTTGCTGCTTGGGCGCCGGATGCTCCTTCAAGGGATGCACCGGTGCAGCAATTCCAGTTCCGCTGCTTTCGGCACTAGGGAGCGCCCCCTGTCAACTTTTCTGTGCCGCTTGTACGGCACCAGTGAAGCGAGCAGTGCCAGGTTGTCTCCTCAGCATGTGGTGCCGGAGAGCGCTGGTGCTGAGGGTCTCTTATATTAGAGTCCTTCTCAGCACTGCGTCATGTACCAATGCTGGGGCACTCTGTATGGACGCGCTTGGTGCCGGGTCCTGGTGTTCCACAGCAGACTGGGGACAAAGAGCAGATTCCATGAGCAACTGCTTAAGTTGGCAAAAAGAAAAGGAGGACTTGTGGCACCTTAGAGACTAACCAATTTATTAGAGCATAAGCTTTCGTGAGCTACAGCTCACTTCCTCAGATGCATATCGTGGAAATGCATCTGAGGAAGTGAGCTGTAGCTCACGAAAGCTTATGCTCTAATAAATTGGTTAGTCTCTAAGGTGCCACAAGTCCTCCTTTTCTTTTTGCGAATACAGACTAACACGGCTGCTACTCTGAAACCTGCTTAAGTTGGAAATTTCACTCCTTTTTAGTCCTTGGGCGGAAAGCTCTGCAGATCTTGCACCTTTCTGACTGGTGCGCCTCCCCTGGACACTTCAGACACAAGTCATGGGCTTACAGCAGGTTCTACATGGGCTTACTGCATAGGCTTACTGCAGGTTCTACAGGGTTTAAAGCCCTGGGCTCGTGGTATGCCCTAGAGCCCAAGAGGTGCGTGTGTGTTAAGGATTGGGGAAACCCCGCTCCCAACCTTACTATATATAAACTAACAATAAATACAACTAAACTAAACTAAAACTACGCTATGAAAAGAACGCTAAGGGAACCACTTGCTAGGCAAGCGATCGCCATTCCAACGGCTGTCACTGGTGGTAAGAAGGAACTGAGGAGGCATGGGGTCAGCAGAGTCCTATATCCAGTGCCGTGAAGGCGCCACTCCAGGGGGCTCCACAGCTGACCCGACAGGAACAGCTAAGGGAAAACTTTCCGACGACTGTGCACGCAGCACGCACACACCTGACTGGATTTGCACAACTAACTGAATACTTATGAGCACAATTTCACATTTTTCATGTGCCAACATGAGGTTTACATGTGTAACAGGTGTGTACACACAAATTTTGCATGCACATTACAGATGCCAATCTTTGACTTTAAGCCTCTAAAACTGTAACATTAATAATCCCCCTGTATTTGGAACGGTTGCTCTGAAGTCAGAAATACACCCACCCCCTGCTTTGGAATGGAATCGAGGGTTAAAGAAAGGGTTGCATCCATGTGCTACTAAGAATTCTGTACTCAAAGCAGAACTAAATCATCATAATGGCCAGTAACTTCCCCCAGGAAGGAAATCCTTTCAGAAGATACATCAGTATCTTGTGTAATTTTAGAATGTATCCAGGACAATTTATAGTGCCAATAATGCCAAGAGCTCTGCCACTGATGCTACTATATCATCAAATGTCCCCCATCACAAATCAAAGGTCAAGCAAAGCATTGTATGTGAAAAGGCATCCTTATACTTCAGGTTCTGTCAAAATACATCTTCCCTCAGTGTGTGTTCTAGCTGCTTTCTCTACTCCAGAGCTAGATAAATATCAGTGGTGTCATATGGACAGAAACAGCAAGTGCTTTAGAAACCTTCGGATGGAAAAGTGCTGTACAAGTGCAAGGTATCATTTAGGACAAGTGCTGAATAATGCAATGCTGGAAAAGTTATAGGGCCAGGTGATGTCAATCAGTATAGCTCCACTGAAATTGATGGAGCTACAGCAGTTCATACTAGCTGAGGATCTGGCATATAGATTTTAACTCTCTCTCAACAAATCAAACAGTGCAAGTAAAATATAAGTGACCCCAGTACAGAGGCAACAATGTTACACTGCAGAACGCATTTTTATTGATGAGAGTGAAATGTATGTAAATTTTATTAATGCAAAGTACACTTGAACCAATAAGTTCAAGGAAACTATTTTCTCCTTACAGCCTGGTTCAACTCTCAAAATTAACTGTGGGGAAATGGCACCTTATTATTCAGCAGATTTTTTCCCTGCACGTACTTGGAGTCGGGTCTGGGGAAGTGGGCTGGGTTCTATTTTGGCTTACAGATCATCAACAGAATTATTAACTAAGTTCCAACTGCAAGGCCAAATTCTGATCTTAGTTTCAACTGCACTACTCCACTCCGCACCAAAGGTTTACACAGGTGTAAGTGATGGTATAATTTTCCAAGAGCCCAGACTGAGGGAGTCTTGCATCAGCTTGTTACATAAGAACAGCATTATGCTACTGAAGAAATTCCCAGCACCTGCATACAATAGGTGCCTGCTTAGGACCTTGATTCTAGAAAGTTCACAGCACTGATAAAGAACCTGCACAGTAAATTCCTTAGAAGCCAAATTGGCCTCAGCATCAATAAAGTTCAGCACCTTATGTCTATGACTCCTTAAAGCCTAGTGCAGATTGTGGAGCATGACTTTTATGCCTCTTTAGCACAGACTTCTTTGGTCCCTGATTCATCCATATCTTGCCTCTCAACCTGAAAATATCCTACTCCGTCCCACCACAGTGGGAGGCGTTGATCTGAGGTCAGACCTGTGACTGAACTCATGAGATCTCCTCACTGAGGAAAGCATAGAGCCTCTGCTGCCTACTGAGCAGTGATCAGGGAATAGGCTTCCTCCAGGCAGGACAAACAGCAGGAACATACATATACCTCTGAGGACATATAACTCATGCTGCCCTCTTAGCTGGATTTTTGGAGGCCTGTCCAGGTCTGGCTTTGAGTACACAGAAAAGTTTCTTCTGTGTATTTTTTAGGTTTGTCAGCACAAATAGCCTCACATTAACACATAAAATGCTTTTTTCCCCCTCTTTATCTTGAGTCTTATCCTGCTATAATTAATCCACTTAGTATAGCTGATCCACTTAGTATAGCTGTACTTCAGAATGAGTTAAACTGCTACAGGGTTCTTGTGGATGCATTCCCATATCAAATTAACTATAATGCTTCAGGTAGTCCTCCCAGCGTTTTTCAACACTGCACTGCTTCATATCTGAATTGACCAGTCTGGTTACCCATGTGCTCTTCACTGTTGTGGGATTATCTAGCTAGATGTCTCTCCTCCGTTTAAATGCTGACACACCCCAAGTGTACTAATTTGTGATGCCTACTCACATAGTTCACAGTCTCTAAGTCCATTACACCCTATGGTCTGTGCTTCCCTATGGTCTTGTCAGGAGATACTGGATGTCCCTGCCTCCTGGGCAGAAGAGAACATTTAGTCTCATCTTTCCAGTAGTCACTGGAATGTCAAGATCTAGCAGAGCAGATGCAGAAGGGGTACTTCCAGAAGACATGTCAATGCTGCACTGAAGAGCAGTGGCAGAATTTAAAAACAAAAAGATCAAAAAACAAAACCAACACTCCGGTAATGCTCCCACTACATGTGCAGACTATGAGGAGCTTCCTGAGAAGAAGCAAAGAAACTGGTATACATTGGTCAGTTTAACCATGGCCCACAATGAAGCAGACATACCTTCAGAAACCACACAGGCAAAAATAGACCCTGACCAGAAGGATATTTCTTGAGACAGCCAAAATCTCTTTATATGCACAAACAGCCAGCTAGCAATTCAGCTGGAAATGCCACTAGAGACCTAGTCAGAGCGCCAGAGTGACAATGCTGCTCATCCAGTATGATTTTGGGTATATCTATGCAGCAGACAGACACCTACTGCTGGCTCATGCCAGCTGACTCGAGCTCACAGGTGCTCGGGCTGTGAGGCTGTTTCATTGCTATGTAGACTTAGAGGCTCGGGCTCCAGCCCAAGCCCTAGGACCATCCCACCTCACAGGGTCCTAAAGCCTGCGCTCCAGCCCAAGCCTGGAACTCTCCACAGCAATGAAACAACCTCACAGCCTGAGCCACAGGTCAGCCATAGATTTTTCTTTGCTGTGTAAACATACCCTTAGGGTCCAGAATAAAAAAAATGGCGTTAGCAGGTTACCACAAGCTAAACAGTTATGGTCATAACTAGCTACTGAACTATAAAATACTTTAACAGTAAAAGATAAGGGAGTTTGGGATACCCCTTCAACACCAATAGTGCTGCAGAGAGAGTCCCTGCACCTGCAACCAGTCATGACAAGAAATGTACTGAGGAAGTTAGAGCCACAAAGCCCTTACTCAACCCCATTTCAGAACGTTTGGTGCCACAAGACTGTATTCATGGGGCCCCATTGAGCAGTGCTCTCCAGAAGGCTCTCAAGGCTCAACAGCATCAGAAGTTGCATCCTGCAAGTGGAAACATGCAAACGCCAACTCAAAGAAGACAAAAAGAAGAGGAGTACTTGTGGCACCTTAAGAGACTAACCAATTTATTTGAGCATAAGCTTTCGTGAGCTACAGCTCACTTCATCGGATGCATCTGATGAAGTGAGCTGTAGCTCACGAAAGCTTATGCTCAAATAAACTGGTTAGTCTCTAAGGTGCCACAAGTACTCCTTTTCTTTTTGCGAATACAGACTAACACGGCTGTTACTCTGAAACCTGTCAAAGACGACAGACATTTGTCACACAGCAATTTGTGTGCATCCCAAAAACCCCTGCAATAAAATTAGAAATCAATAGCAAATAGCAGAAAACCTCGACCAGGCACTGAATACAAAAAAACATTTGTACCATTGATTTTAAAAGTGCCTAACCCAAGGAAGCTTCCAAGGGATGCTGAGAGAGTAAAGCAAGCTGCTTGCATTGAAGACATCCTCCCTACTTTTTTTAAAAAAGGGAAAAGATATTAATAGATTTTCAATGCAAGAAGAAAAACTGAAACCCACACCAAATTCTCCTGGTAATAACAGCTTTCTGAAAAAGCCCAACTATTAATATAACAGGGACATCCATCAATCAAACTCAAAGCAAGTATTTTCAAAGCTAAAAACGGAGCAGGCAAACATCTGCTTTTTGCAAGCGATGCACTTAAAGCAAAGAATGTGATAAATTATTGCAAGTCTAGGTCTGAACTAATCATCTTCCCCTCTGGATGATCAAACTGTGCGAGTGTGGGGGTAGCCATCCCAATCCACAAACATATTGCCATAGTACTGTAATTTGTGCTCAATAGATTGCAGGGGAGAGGGACGTACAGGCACATTTCGTTTAAAAACCGAGGAAAAAAATTCCTCAGTCACTCTCAGGATCTACCTAACATTGGACAAGCATATGAGAAGATGGTGGTAGGTTTTGATTTTAGGGGTCCTTTAAAACGAGAAGATCTCAACTTTTAAGAATCGGTTCTCATTATTAAAGTTAAAGGTGTTCACATTAACACCTTCCCGCCCTCCACCTTCTCTGAACCAATCTAAGTCCCTGCTTACATTAAAAGTAATATTAGGGTAACATTAAGCAAGATAAGGTGAATATAAACTTGTACCTTTTTTGTTTTAGTTTCTTCCTCTCCCTGAAGGGCTTTACATTTATTAAGATCAATTCTCCCCTTGTTGTCTGCAATCACTCTCTCACGGCTCTGATCTCTGTAGACCCTTTTCAGTTCAGTTCCCTTCTCCTATATGTGTGCTCTCCCCTCTGATTCTCATGCTGTCAGCAAACAGTTGAGTTTATACCAAAGAAACACCCAACAAAGAAAGTAAGGAAGAATGTAGAAGTGCTTCAGATTTTTCTTTTTTTAAGTTTGTGGTCAAAATAAATTCTAGAGACACTTAAAGTGCTAGACTCAGCTAGTATTAGCTGTAATCATCACCGCTTAAAGCGATTACCTACATTGAAAAGTAACACTGTAAGAGGACATCGTAGGGTTCTGTGTTTTTCATTTCTCAATGATTTCCACATCACGGCACTCTGCTTACAATTAATAAACATGCTTTTTCCAGTTGCCAGCATGGCAAACTCAGCTTGTGATCTGAAACTGGAGTTTCTTCCTCTATCTTCACCAGTTGTAAAGGTTCTGCCAGCTGAATTTTGCCTTTTGTCTTCGCTGAATTTAGTGGGGATTGCACAGGTGTGACTGACTGAAAATTCTGTTGACAATGGTGCACAAGGAGGAATAGAAACAGCTCACTCTCGCTGAGCTAGGTTGGCTCTGTAGGGCTAACAGGAGTACAGAATATATTTTTATCACTAATTGCAGATCTGATTCCAATACAGTCAAGAAGCAGAGCTAGTGAGTAAGAAGATGCATTTATATATAGTCATTTTTCAGAGTAGAACTGCATTTTGAAATTGCCAGAAGCTTCACTGTTGTGAGAGAAGCAGTTCCATGGAACATCTAGAAGGGCTTGGAGAATCAGTGGTTCGCACATCAACATTTGAGGGCTGCTGCTCTAAGCCTTTACCTAAATACAGCAGAACACATCATTAGGTTAATTTCCACTTTTTGGTAAACTTCTGTACATGCATTATCTGGACTTGGGAGAGGAGAGAAATAACCTGAGACTAGACTTAATTATTTTTAGATAACAAGGGCCAAATTCTAATATCGCTTACAGATGATGTAAATCTGGAAGAACTTCATTTCTTTCTCTGGAGTTATCCCAGATTTACACCACTGCTGAGCAGACTCTAGCCCATGCGATGTGGCATTCACTCCTGCGGGACCTCTGCCACAGCCCAGCCTTACCATTTTTCAAGCAACTGAAATTCTCCTCTTTCAGAACTTTTGTCTGTTTCACTTACCATTGTCTGCTAAGTTTGGTGCCCATGTAATCAGCTTTCAGTCCTTTATCTGGCTTTGACGTGATCCATCTTGCAATGATTTTGTGGTTTATTGTGTGACCATTAACTGTTTGTACAATGTTCTGGGTGCCTCTGCTTTATAAAATCATCATTGTTACAATTACCTAATAGAATATACAGCAACAGTTTCCCAATTTCTCCCTCACTTAGTGACACATACTATACCTTGGGGGAGCATCTTGTAACCCCCATAATCCTCATCTGTATCTAATAGTGACATTGCATACAAAGCATCCTACGTGGGGTATCAGGGAAAAGGTTATGATCAGCTGAAAGTCACTGTTCTATCTGAATACGTGTATCTTTAGTGCATATGAAGTTATGAGATTCTGTTGTATGGTTGTCACTAAAACATGCTGTAAATTGGGGAATCAGCCTGATATTAGCTTCCCAGAGACAACAGCAAAGAGAGAAACCAACGCCCGGGTAAGGTGTCAAACAACCATCAACAGCCATTGTCCAGCAAGGGAGCTACAATTCAATGACTCAACAGGCACAGGCACCGACTTCCCCTCTGCCGCCTGGGTGCTTGACCCCCCAACCCCCCTTGGCCCCGCTGCTGCACCGTCCTCACCCCACCCCAATTCCACCCCCTTCCCCAAAGTTCCTGCCCCTACTCCGCCTCTTCTCCACCTCCTCCTCCCTTCCGGAAAGTCCTAAGCACTGCCAAACAGCTGTTAGGCAGTGGGCAGGAAGCACTTGGAGGGAAGGAGAGTAGCGGAGATGCGCCACACTCAGGAAGGGGCATGAGAAAAATCAGATTTTGTGCTCTCCAAGCATCTAATCTACATCAATTTCTTATACACTAATAGTGACAACTCAATACAACATAAATTAAGACTCAGAGATGAGAGTAAGAAACAGTGACTCAGTGGGAAAAGATCCAGTTCTTAATCATGGAATAGTGGGAACAAAACAATGTTAAAATATGTTTTAGAAATTTTTATAATCTGTACTGGTCACTACAGAAAATGAAAGATTAGGTCTGAGATCAACACATTTCTGTTACAAGTGTCAAAACCACATAGGAGATTTAATCCACATGCTGTGAGACTGTGTGTGGTCACACATACATCTTGAGAAAAGACAACAGGGAAATTATCATTCTGGACATGGGTTATATGTCAGGCTAAATGATACTTCTGTTCTGCAGGACACTTAATCAAGGAAGGCAATCGGGATGCAGACTGAATCAATGGTGCCAGAGAGGATAATTTTAGAAGCATTGGTAAGACAGTGCTTCCCCAACAGAAGTGAACGGATGACAAAGACTGAAACTTTGGTGAGAAAATTGGACAAAATAGAGGACATATATTTGAAGATGGCATAGAATTCACTTATTAATTATATCGATGTGTGAAATTATGTCATACAACTGCAGTGGTGGAAAAAAATTCTATATACAGCTTGATCCTGCAGAACACAAACGTGAAGTGTTGTGCATATAAACATAGGTTTAATAAGTGATGATCAGAATACTGAGAACAGGTGAATTTGAGCCTGCATTAACATGAGTAGTAATTCTGTGTAGTCACCAAGTTATTCCTGCCTAGCAGCATGAGCGAGGTCTAAGTGGGCAGCATGAAACTAAATGCTTTATTACATGCTAAGAATTGTACTTAATTCTTGTCTTCTGAAACACCCCCATTCTTCCCCACCCCGCCTTTTTTTTAAAACCATTATGTACTTGGAAACAAGGGAGATGCAGCGGCTGGAGACTTCTTACAGCTCATGGCAAAGGACTGTGCCTGGGGCCTAATCCAAAACTCACTGAAGAAAATGAAGTTAATGGAAAGACTCCCAGTGGGCTTTGGATCAAACCTCATGTGCTCAATCTGATCACACTTTAGAATATAAAGACCTTTTGCCCCCTGCAAGGACCTTCAGGATTGAAGCTGTACTAAAGGTTCTACCGGAAACTATGCAGTGAGATGCTTTGAAGGCTTTCAGATGAGACAAATTAATTTAATCCAGGAAAGAAGTGTTAGGTGCTTTTGAAAATTTTACTCCAAGTAATTTAGAGTCTTTTGAAATTTTTTACCCATAATCTCTGCTAAAATACATAATTATAGAAAAATATAACAACCCTGGAAGCAGTGCACTAAATGATTGTTTTGATTTGGAAGGATGAAGCTCATGCTGGGGTGTGTCCCACAATACCTTCCCCTTTGGTGCAATCTAGTGCATTCCTTTTTCAACGCATCTTAGGGGCAAGGGATAACGGTCATCCCAAACAAAGGCGACACAGCAATATTTTAAGAGGTTATAAATCAGAAGCAGTGTCAAACCTCCCCAACCACTACCCCACACCTGGCTTCCACTCCAACACTGTCCTCCCAGTTTACACAACTGAAAAAAGCAAAAGATAAACTGAATGATTAAGAATTAAAAAAACACAATCTTTTGGTGCTGAAGAAAATCTATTAGGGGAAAGAATATAATGGGGGCTTTACCTGAGTAAAGGTTTCAGGATTTGATCACAAGTTCACCTTGCTATTGATCAATCTTGTTGCTCCATTCAAACAGGAAAATATTAGTGAAGTATAATAGACAAGTGCAATAATGTACAGTAATACAAACAGGGTGAAGAGAGAATCAGTCAGATGAAGTCACTATTGGTACATAATTGTGCTGAGTGTGTTCCTACAGACTGGTAAACCAATACCACCGTGGTAGTACTGTGCTTAGTAGGCTGATGCTTAGACTTGGCAAAATTAACATAAGGACGACTTTGCCAATCCCTACTTTGCTAATCCACACTTTGGGTGGGGGGCACAGATTTAAAGTTGTTTCAACTACTTCTCAGCAAAGGTTTAATAGCAGAAACAGCACAGTGCTGAGGTCTCACTTTACTGATTCTAAAAATAAATAAATGGTGCACATTATGAAAAATCATAAATAATTAACACAAAGCTACGCTTTTCATATTAAATGAATAAAGTACTTTTTATGATGCAGGAACCTTGCTTTTTTATTGTGTGTGTTCAGTTACTAACAAAAAATTCAGCCACTTGCAAAGGTAATTCACAGTGGGAATCAGTAATGTGCAACTATAGTTATTTTCTGTTCTGGAAAAGGTCTGTTTGGGGCTTAATTGCCTATTTGTGGTAGATGTTTCAGATAGAATGGCTTCAGTCTAGGCAGATGCCAATCAACGGTACTTGTAACTTATCAGAAATCCAAAGGCTGTGCCCAATTTGCAAAAAATGAAGAAGACAGAAGCCACCACTTTTATATATTGGTGCGGCCAACAGAGACTATTAATTCAGTAGCCAAATGCAAGTTTTTGCCAATACCTTGTTTTAGTGTCCGCACAGTGGTTTTTTTTGTGGATTCTGACTTTCTAGACTAAATTCAAAGAAACTGCTCATCACTGTTGAGCATTTTGTAATAGGAGTACTTATTACCATTCCCCTCATGATTCACAAGCCAGGTGACACTTAAACCATAAGAACATGCATACAGGGTCAGACCAAAGGTCCATCTAGCCCAGTATCCTGTCTTCCAACAGTGGCCAATGCCAGGTGCCCCAGAGGGAATGAACAGAACAGGTAATCATCAAGTGATCCATCCCATCACCCATTCCCAGTTTCTGGCAAACAGAGGCTAAGAACACCATCCCTGCCCATCCTGCCTAACGGCCATTGATGAACCTATCCTCCTCAAATTTATCTAGTTCTTTTTTGAACCCTGTTATAGTCTTGGCCTTTACAACATCCTCTGGCAAGAAGTTCCACAGGTTGACTGTGCATTGTGTGAAAAAATACTTCCTTTTGTTTGTTTTAAACCAGCTGCCTATTAATTTAATTTGATGACCTCTAGTTCTCATGTTATGAGAAAGAGTAAACAAACACTTCCTTATTTATTTTCTCCACACCAGTCATGATTTTATAGACCTCTGTCATATCCCCTCTCTGTCATCTTTTTTCCAAGCTGAAAAGTCCAAGTCTCTCTTCATATGGAAGCCATTCCATACCCCTAATCATTTTTGTTGCCCTTTTCTGAACCTTTCCCAATTCCAATATATATTTTTGAAATGGAACAAACACATCTGCACAGTTCAAGATGTGGGCGCACCATGAATTTATATAGAGGCAATATGATTATTATCTATCCCTTTCCTAATGATTCCCAACATTCTGGTCACTTTTTGACTGCCGCTGCACATTGGATCGATGTTTTCAGAGAACTATCCACAATGACTCCAAGATCTCGTTCTTGAGTGGTAACAGCTAATTTAGACCCCATGATTTTATAGGTATAGGTGGGATTGTTTTCCCATGTGCATTATGCTGCATTTATCAACACTGAATTTCATCTGCCATTTTGTTGACCAGTCACCTAGTTTTGTGAGATGCTTTTGTAGCTCTTCACAGTCTGCTTGGGACTTAACTATCTTGAGTAGTTTTGTATCATCTTCATATTTTTCCTACTCCTTTTTCCAGATCATTTATGAATATGTTGAATAGGACTGGACCCAGTTCAGATCCCTGGGCGTAAACAATATTTACCTTACTCCATTCTGAAAACTGACCATTTATTTCCATCCTTTGTTTCCCATCTTTTAATCAGTTACCGATCCATGAGAGGACCTTCCCTCTTATCCCATGACAGATTACTTTGCTTAAGAGCCTTTGGTGAGGGACCTTGTCAAAGGCTTTAAAGAATTCTAGTAGATTGGTGAGACATGATTTCCCTTTAAGAAAACATGTTGACACTTCCCCAAAAAATTATGTTCATCTATGTGTCTGACAATTTTGTTCTTTACTATGGTTTCAACCAGTTTGCCCTGTACTGAAGTCAGGCTCATCAGCCTGTAATTGTCGGAATCACCTCTGGAGCCTTTTTTAAAAACTGGCGTCACATTAGCTATCCTCCAGTCATCTGGTACAGAAGCTGATTTAAATGATAGGTTACAAACCAGTTAGTAGTTCTTCAATTTCACATTTAAGTTCCCTCAGAACTCTTGGGTGAATACCATCTGCTCCCGGTGACTTATTACTGCTTAATTTATCAGTGTGCTCCAAAACCACCTGTAATGACAGCTCAATCTGCGACAGTTCTTCAGATTTGTCACATAAAAAGAATGGCTCCATTTTCACTGAATTTCAATTATTTTTTAATGAAAACTTCACACTAATAATTTTGTTATGAAACACAATTCGCTAAGAGGTACATATGTTATATCTGTATTAGCAGTATACCTTGTTAGTATGCCTCTTCTCCCCTCCCGCACCCTGTCCTGCCAAACCAAGATATAAGACATTCTTTTTGTCCTCTCAAAGCATTTTCACTTAGCAAATTCTTTTCTATCCACTCATGAGAATTAATTTTCAAATATTGGACAATTATAGACATAGAATTGCTGAAGATGCAATGGACAGAGAAGCCACTAGTAAGAAGCTAGAGCTGTGCATCAATCACTAAGCAGCCAGAGACAATAGTAAACATCCACTGGGGGTGGCGTTTCACTCTGTCTATGACAATGTAGATGACCCACTTACAAATGGAATTTGCCAAATGCACCTGAGGAAGCCAACAACAAAGTAACTTCCTATTTTGGCCTGGGCAAAGGCACTATGTTGAAGTTTCTGTGAGCTGGATACTCCCTGTGTCTGCTGGGCAACATCAGTACACCAAAGCCTGATGTCACTGAACAGGCAACCAAATTCATGGTTGCATGCTATGAATAATCAGAACTATGCTACCATGAGTAAAACATAGAAAAAATCACAGGCAGCAAAAACTGGCAAAAGTACCACATCAACACCAAAGCTCAGCACCTTATCACTAACAATTGAAGCATTTATAGAATGTAAAATGAGCACATCGTCAGTTGTTTGTGTGGAAAGGTGCTCTGGATCCAGATACATCACAACTTAATCCACTGCAATATGGATGGATACACGATAGTTTTTGTAAACAGAGACTTGGAACTTGCTCCTCCAAACATTCTGAAGTAGTCAAGTGGTCTTGTGAGAATAATGTACCCTATACATTTATGATATGTGGATGTAGTAGTGTCAAACTGCTATGTGTCTTATTTTGTGCTGCAAAGGAGTTGTGTATGTTGCAACAGACTGATCAAATCAGCTTTAGCATTTGCAAAGGAAAACTATGATGACAAATGACTGTCCTGATATGAATATACAGGTCACTCAATTGTAGCGTGAATAAGAAAGATCACTTAGTAACCCATTATAATGATACCAAAATTAAGTATTCGGTTAAAAAGTGTTATAATTTTGTTGAATATTTTTCAAATGAAAAGAAGAGTGGTGGTCACTGTATCAAATTAAAACTGCTATACCACAACCCCCTCCTCCTGTACCTCTATTATTCATTGATTGATATGGCAAATGTTAAAGACATAAATTTCACATATTGGAACTCTTATGCCTTGATTTTGTATGCCTCAAATTATACAAACTCTTACTGACTAGGGCAGGGGAGGAGGAGGGAGAGGAAAGAGATATGAAAAGGTGATATTTCAAAAACACTCAGTAGTGAGGGTCATCAGACAGATTCCTAAAATGTATGGTCTTGAGATACAGAATCCACACAAAAAAAACCTTTGTTTGGCCCATAAAGCAAGAGTGGCTGCCGAACTATATGGGTTGTTTTAATCGAGATGTAGTAGCACATGCCTTCATCCACACTCTCCCCACCTCCATACAAAAGAGAAGGGCAGATGTGGGCTATGTGCAGAACTCCACAGACTGCACTTGGACAGTCCTGTCTGGGCTGCTTGCATTCACAAAGCAGCTTCTGCTATAGAAAAATCAAAGTAAGCAAGCGTGTCACCGACGTCTGATTGGGTGCACAGAAAACTGCATAGCTTTATATCGTTTACTTAGCACAACAGAGTGAACACCACTTTTACAAACAATACCCCTGCGTCAAAAAGCTTACAACTTAAGTTAGATGGTTCCAACACTGTTTAGCTATTTGAGTTTTTATATACCCACCATCACCATGTCGTGAGTGACTCACAGCAGATAGGAAAGTGTCATCATCCTCATTTTACAGATGGAGACCTGAGGCACAGAGTTTATGTATTTTAGGATTTTATACTGCAGCTCACCACACAAGTCTGTAGCAGAACCAGAAACAGAACCCATATTTCACAAGACCCCATCTAGTACCTCAGCCACAAGGCCATTCTTCCCCTCTTATCTTTGCACACGTGATAAAGGATTAGGCACGAGACCAGGAACAGTCTGCATTAGAGAGATCACCACCAACTCAAGGTTAAGAGAAAAAGGGGAGCTTGGGAAAGGAATGACTGAAGTTGCTTGGTGCACGAAACAAGAGAGCCTGTTCCAAACATAGAAGGTGGCATGAACAGAAGCAGTCACAATTAAACAAGAGACAGAGTATATAACTTAAGGAAAGATGACTGGATAGAGCCCCAGGCATTAGGGGTCATATGGAGAAATGAAACCACAGATAACAAACAGTGGCCATAACCCTGATTGTCACCCTTCCAAACATTAAACATTTGCAGTCACCCTGGAGACCATTTGAATTTTCATACCCTCTGTAATTAGCCTGAAGCACTCTCCTGTTGGCCTACCACAACAGATTATAGTAATTCTACAGGACAGATTTTCCTCTGCAGATGTGTAAGCAGGTTCTTTTTTTAAAATACTGTACCTGCAAACAAAGCATGTCATAGAATCATAGAATATCAGGGTTGGAAGGGACCTCAGGAGGTCATCTAGTCCAACCCCCTGCTCAAAGCAGGACCAATCCCCAACTAAATCATCCCAGCCAGGGCTTTGTCAAGACTGACCTTAAAAATCTAGTATAAATGCGGTTTTTTTAAAAAATTCAGTTTGCTTCCATTGTTCATGCAAATCTGCGATGATCTGACCAGATGGATACAGCTTTCTATTTTCTCGATTGCTCACATCAGGTTTTGTGAAAACTATCCGATGAAGTGAGCGGTAGCTCATGAAAGCTTATGCTCAAACAAATGTGTTAGTCTCTAAGGTGCCACAAGTACTCCTTTTCTTTTAACATATACTTGTGGTTTAACTATGTATTTCATCCATTCCGATTGCCAGTGCTAACATACATATTTCAGACACTTGCATAATAATGTTTTACCATTAGGTTTGGGTCAATAAGAAGCCACAGATTCAGATGGATCATTATTTCAGCTAAAGTAATTACAAAGTCTTAGAGACCTTAACATGCCCTACTTAGTGGCACAGGCAAGATCCACCTCACGTAAGCCTCCTCCACCTTTCCCCTGCAGTTTAAACAACCACCACCACCACCGATTTTTTTAAAACCTACAGTAGACATTAAAGAGATTGAGAAAAGCATTCTGGAGTAACTCTAGGTACCAGTACGGGCTTCCACAAGTAGAAAGTCTAACTTCAGCCACAAGTATGAAATTAACTAGTTCCTATCACACATTCCATGATCCATGTAGTATAGTCAGAGTGCTGATTTATGTTGATGCCGGACAGGATTCTGTGATGTGGGACTTTAAACATGAATAGGGGAAGACTGCTGCTGAGTCTGCCAGCAAATTGCTGGACCCTAAAGTAAACTTAACCTATCAGTGGAGATCCCTGTCTGGTTGCTGTGGTCTGTTACCACAGTGGAAAGACAAAAGGGAACCTACTAGTCTGTAGGCAGCCACTTTACCACATAAGCAAAACAAAGTCTTCCTTTGGCCAGCCACTAGGAGCTATGCAAAGTTCCTCTCAAATGGTGCTAGAATTTGGATACAAGTCTGTAGGATCAAGATACTGTTCGGCCTATTTACATATCACATTCATCTTTTTGGGTTGTGAATACAAACTTACACCTTCTCCCCTACTTAAACTAGCAGCATTTTCTCCTTTCAAGAAATAGCTTCAGCTTGAGACAGCGCATTTGTAAGGAAGAAGTTTCACAAAAAGACCCAGACATACATTGTATGAATGCACAAGCATATGAACAGAGTCCCAGACAGCAGCCCTGAAAATCTCTGCAAGAGAGACATTTCTCTAGCAAACTGTGGAAGCTGCTTTGGATATGGCTCAATGTGATCTAAGGACTTCAGCTACTGTGGCACTCCCAAGGTCATAACAAGCTCTGCATACAATTTTCTCTGCTTAGTCTCTGTGCAGAAAGACAGCTCTCTCTCTCACCCCTGAATTTATCCACATAAGCCACAGGTAGTTTTTGAGATGCATGGACGGGCTTGCTTTCATCGAAGTAAAGAAATAAAAACTCAACCTCTGGACCATAACAAAATCTTTTTTTACTTTAAGTTGTAGTATGGATGTATATATGTATACATATATACATACATACTAAGGAAGGACAATAAAAATGACTAGCCATTTGAAAGCATGGAAATGAACTGTTAAAGAAAGGAAAATATACACTGAGCTACCACACATTTTTTTCAATAAATGCACATTTTAACTGCTATGTCACTCTGAAGTATTTACATGAACCAAATATACTAGGGCTGTTAATTTTTTTGAGTTAATCGTGTGAGTTAACTGTGATTAATCAACTATGATTAAAAAATTTAATCACCATTAATTGCACTGTTAAACAACAGAATATCAACTGAAATGTATTAAATATTTTTGGATTTTTTTTACATTTTCAAGTATATTGATTTCTATTACAACACAGAATACAAAGTGTACTGTGCTCACTTTATATTATTTTTATTACAAATATTTACACTGTAAAAATGATAAGCAAAAGATACAGTATTTTTCAATTCACCTCATACAAGTACTGTAGTGCAATCTCTAAAGTGTAACTTACAAATGTAGATTTTTTTTTGTTACATAACTGCACTCAAAAACTATGTAAAATTTCAGAGCCTACAAGTCCACCCAGTCCTACTTGTTCAGCCAGTCACCAAGACAAACAAGTTTGTTTACATTTACGGGAGATACTGGTGCCTGCTTCTTATTTACAATATCACAGATTTTGGACGGCACTTCAGATTCTTAAACCTTGGGTTGAGTCCTGGAGCTATTTTTAGAAATCTCACATTGGTACCCCCTTTGTGTTTTGTCAAAACTGCAGTGACAGTGTCTGTAAATCAAATAACATTTGCTAGGTCATCATCAGAGACTGCTATAACACGAAATATATGGCAGAATATGGGTAAAACAGAGCAGGGGACATACAATTCTCCCCCCAAGGAGTTCGTCACAAATTTAATTAATGCACTATTTTTTTAATGAACATTATCCGCATGGATTCATATCCTCTGGAATGGGTGGTTGAAGCATGAATGGACATATGAATCTTTAGCACACCTGGCACATAAATATTTTGCGACGCTGGTTACAACAGTGCCATGCAAACGCCTGTTCTCACTTTCAGGTGATACTGTAAACAAGAAGTGGGGAGCATTATCTCCTGCCAACGTAGCCAAATTTGTTTGTATGAGCAATTGGCTGAAGTAGGACTGAGTGGACTTGTAGGCTCTAAAGTTTTAGATTACATTCAAAAATAAAACAGTTTGGGGTTTTTTTGTCCATTATAATTCAACATTTGTAAGTTCAACTTTCATGATAAAGAGATTGCACTACAGTACTTGTATTAGGTGAAGTGAAATATACTATTTCTTTTGTTTTTTAAAGTGCAAATATTTGTTTTCAAAAATAAATAGAAAGTGAGCACTGTACACCACTTCATATTCTGTGTTGTAACTGAAATCAATACATTTGAAAATGTAGAAAACATCCAAAAATATTTAAATAAATGGTGTTCTATTATTGTTTAATCATGATTAATCCTTTTAATTGCTTCACAGCCCTAAAATATATACATTTGAAGAATTTTGATACTAGAAACATTAGACTCTAGTTTCAGTCTTCGAATGAAAATTTTTAAATGTCCAAAAAAAGGAAGTGATGCAAACATTAAGGGTCTTGTTCTACCTATTAGGAAACCTACTGAACAGACTAGAAGCCTAAAAGGAGAACACACACACACACGGAACACACCAGCTGTAGAATCACACAGAGTCTGCAAACAGTTCTCTATGAGAAGACTCCGCTAAGAAAATCACCCATCACTCAAGTACAGCTCCTCTCTGGAAAGTACACCCAAAATAATATCGTCTTGCGCTGTAGAGAAATCTATACAACGCAAACTCAAATTTTCCCCCTCCCTCAATGTGGAGGGAGATATGTACAACTTCTTCCCACTCACTCCCCCGTTAGAAATTGCACAAACTGGGTTTAATAATAAACAAAAATAAGTTTAACAACTACAAAAGGAAGATTTTAAGTGATTATAAGGGATAGCAAACGGAACAAGGCTGATTACTAAGCAAATGAAACAAAACACACATATCAAGGCTTAAGATCTTAGAGACTGGTTTCAAGAAGTAATTTCTCACCCTAAATGTTGTATTAGGCAAGTTACAGAGTTTCTGTAGCTTAGAGTTCCAGGTATTTCGATTTACAGACTAGACTCCTCAGTCTCAATCTGGACTCAGCCCTTGCCTTTCCTACAGCTCAGTTCCTTTGTCTCTTCAGATACTTTCAGCAGTCTCTCTTCTTGGACAGAATGGCAATTGAGAAGAGTCCTGTTTTCCTTACTCCCCAGCCTTACACAGAATTTACATAAGGCAGGAAGCCTTTGTTTCCAGTGGAAAAGCACCAGCAGTGTCCAAGGTGGCACTTTTTACCAGGTGACATTATCACCTTACCTTGCAGTGTTAAAGCAGCCATGAAACCAGATTTATTTGCAATGTCCACAGGAAGGACATTCTTCATAAATCTTCTATCTTCATAAATGATCTGGAGGATGGTGTGGATTGCACTCTCAGCAAATTTGCGGATGATACTAAACTGGGAGGGGTGGTAGATACACTGGAGGGGAGGGATAGGATACAGAAGGACCTAGACAAATTGGAGGATTGGGCCAAAAGAAATCTGATGAGGTTCAATAAGGATAAGTGCAGGGTCCTGCACTTAGGATGGAAGAATCCAATGCACAGCTACAGACTAGGGACCGAATGGCTAGGCAGCAGTTCTGCGGAAAAGGACCTAGGGGTGACAGTGGACAAGAAGCTGGATATGAGTCAGCAGTGTGCCCTTGTTGCCAAGAAGGCCAATGGCATTTTGGGATGTATAAGTAGGGGCATTGCCAGCAGATCGAGGGACATGATCGTTCCCCTCTATTCGACATTGGTGAGGCCTCATCTGGAGTACTGTGTCCAGTTTTGGGCCCCACCCTACAAGAAGGATGTGGAAAAATTGGAAAGAGTCCAGCGCAGGGCAACCAAAATGATTAGGGGACTGGAACACATGAGTTATGAGGAGAGGCTGAAGGAACTGGGATTGTTTAGTCTGCGGAAGAGAAGAATGAGGGGGGATTTGATAGCTGCTTTCAACTACCTGAAAGGGGGTTCCAAAGAGGATGGCTCTAGACTGTTCTCAGTGGTAGCAGATGACAGAACGAGGAGTAATGGTCTCAAGTTGCAGTGGGGGAGGTTTAGATTGGATATTAGGAAAAACTTCTTCACTAAGAGGGTGGTGAAACACTGGAATGCGTTACCTAGGGAGGTGGTAGAATCTCCTTCCTTAGAGGTTTTTAAGGTCAGGCTTGACAAAGCCCTGGGATGATTTAACTGGGAATTGGTCCTGCTTCGAGCAGGGGGTTGGACTAGATGACCTTCAGGGGTCCCTTCCAACCCTGATATTCTATGATTCTAAGGGATCCACATCTTCGAAGACTCATCGTCTTTTTCCTAATGGCCCATTAAGGCTGATTGCTTATTGTCTGGTGTGCGTCTCCAAGTATAACCACAGTTGTAATTATTACATAGTCAATATTCCTAACTCCAGATACATGCATGATACATGCATACAAATTGGATAATCACAATCAGTAAATTATAACCTTTCCAATGACATCTTACATGAGCCATCTTGCATAAAATATCTTAATTATGCCAAACTCATATCCTAAGCATATTTCTATAAATAATATGGAGCGTCACATCACAATCCCATCTTATTTTATCTCCACAGCACTGTATTCACTAGGAAGCTCTTTCTCATTCTAACCATAGCAAATGTGAAAGCTGCTGATCAATAGTGTGAGTGGCTTATGAGCCTTGATTTCCAAACATCAATATGAATTCATCACACTCAACATATCAGGCTGAAGGAAACGTGGTTAAAAGGACTGAAACAATAAAAACTGATAATTCTTCTGACATGGAATCTAAATGTAGTCCAGAGTTGTTAAGTAGCAAGAGAGAAAGGATCTGTGGTCACTTCTAAAGGTACAGAAAATCAGTTTCTTCAGATTTCCCAAGATCTCTAAAGTATGAAACTTTGCCCTCTGAAGTAAAAGAGAAGAAGACTGAGGAGTTTGGTGATCTTGCAAGTGAGACCATTTCTATGCCATCAATGTCATAAAAACACAACCACAATGACATAATCATTGTTTCAGGCCTTCTAACCAGCTCTTCAGTATCAGCTTCATTCAGCAGTAGCCTCTGTCTCTGATACTCCAAAAACGTAAAAAAAAAAAATCGATCTGTGATTATGCCATTAACACAATGAAAGGTAAAGACTTGCACACGATGAAAGTTACAGCCTTCTTTTATGCTAACCTCATCATCTTCAAAGTAGCATAAAGTGATCCATTTAAAGAAATGATTGAAGCTCTTCACCTCAGATATACTCCTCATGACAGCTTTAAACTCACAGATCCACTAGTAGATGTTGAAAGTGAATACAGAAAGGAAAAATGAAAGGAAGACCTGAAAGAATTAACATTGATGTTAATAGAATAATGTTAGTTGAATCTGAGAAATGAATAAATAAAGACAATAAGCGTCCATACAGGGAAATATGTGTACCTACTTATTAAGTCACAGAATTTGGTGGCCAGGTTACTGAAGACAGCATCCAAGAACGCAGACAGAAGCATGGCAAGGATATTGTCACCATTTGCTCAGAAAACAAAAATAGAAGTGAAAAGATCAGAGATCTCACATGCACATCTCTTAAACTTCTAATTTATGGGTGTCCAGCACACTAAACTTAATTGAGGAAGAAGCAATGACTAGCAGAGTGCTAACCTATTTTACTGGGATTTCAAAAACTTTTCTGCAGCCATTACCAGCTTCATAATTTGTTGACAGAAATGGAAGATTGATGTTCCAGCTTCCCAATGACACTTGATGGAACAGAACTCTCAGGATAACCGTCTCTACATTTACATTCAGCTACCCGAAGCACACTGAAGTTTGCACTCAGCACAAGAAGGACTTGTATAAAATGTGTGCTGTATTTTGATCAAACAAGGGACTGACTCTACAGAGAGGTACTAAATTTACAAAAGCAACTGCAGAAAGATTTTGAGGGATTTAACAGATTATAGCCTGATGACACTGCCACACAGTCTCAGCAGAAATCCACTTTGATCTAATTAGCAACAATGAACTGGAATTACACAAGGACAAAATTGAAAAACAATTCAGACAAACATTGGTATCTTTCAATTATTTAGTCAACATGACTGACCCCGAGTACTAGAGTCACAGGCTGAGATCAGCACAGAAGACAATGAAATGCTAATATGGCTGATGAAACAATCCCAAATCCCTTTCTCCCCTAGTATTTAAAACTGAAGATCCAGATTTCTAATCAAAGTGTTTGTTTGTCAAGGACGTTGTGTCACAGTTTATTTAAATCAAAATGATGGAAGACTGGAAGTAAACTCACAGAAAACAGGACAGCACAATGCAGAACTCTGACCATTCTTAAAAGACTGCATTCCTGTATAGCCATCTTAGCATCAATTGATCAGGTCTTTAACAACATTAAAACTCAATAGTAGGGAAGGTGCTGGAAAAGCAAATAAATTGGTAAAATGGAATCAGAATCTAAGGGCTGACACAAAAGAGCAGTGTGGCTAGTCAGACTGACAACTTGACTATGTGTTCCGTTTTACTTGCAGAAGTGCAAACTTTTCATTTTAGACAAAGTATGTATTTTTTAAGTTTGAGGAATAAATATGCTAAAAGTGGTCATACAGTGCATATTAAGTGTTTCATTTCAGAAAAATGTTAGGGATAGAGGAGGTGTTGGGGGTGGATATTAATGGATCTTTTCAGGCTGGGGAAGTCACAATAACCCTAATGCTTTTTACAAGGTTCAACACCAAAGGCACACATTCATCTGCAAAGTGAGGCTCTACACGGACAAAACTCAAAGAGCAATCACTGCTTAAGCCATTTACAACTGTATCCGGAAACTCCTTCCTTAAGACATGCAGTGAATGCTGATGAGCTCCCCACTTTATTAAACTCTTTACTGTGTTTGCATAATTTGAAGCTGCTAAAAAATAAAGCACAACAAAATGCCCAAGCAATGGAGAAGTCACTTCTAAACAAAAACAGCAATGACATTTATAACAACTGCAAATATATACACATTTTACTTCAACAAAAGGTGGTGATCTGCCAGTTTGAATACTGAATAGGGACACAACAAGACTTCCATACATAATGGTGCAAAAACTGAATATAAATATATACCGCAGCTTTGTGAAGTTTAAGGGCTTTTTGAAGACATTTATGTTATAGAAAGATTTACATATGGGAAAATTGTTCAGCTATAGCAGGCTGAAACCTCAAGAGCATCTGAAAGACACATGGATCCCATAACTATTCTTTTGACAATAATATTGAGTACCGATGCAGCTCTTAAAATTAAAAAACCCTATAAAATGAATTAATACTTACTAAACCCTTGTGAGGCGGGAAAGCTTTTTCCCAATGTACATGTGGGGAAACCGAGGCAGGGAGAGGCTATATAAATCGAAGACCACAGTGGGAGGCTTCCTATTTCCACGAACATCCAAAATGTGTGTGTGTGTGTGTTAAATGAGGGCCAGTCCCCTTCAAAAACACACCTTCTGGGCCTATAGTATGAGATCTTGTCATGAAGTCAAAATTCTGGGGGTATGTCATCTCCGTCAATCCATACCAAGTGGCAAACATCAGGTTATAACTCCACTGCCGAATCAAGCAGAGGAGTCACTGACCTGGGAGGGAGAAAAGTTCACATAAAAATATTTCCAAGAACTGCAAAAGGAATTTGGAGTAAGTTTCCTTTTGGATGGTTTCTCTCTGAAGTCTGCTCCAGTGCTCACCTTTTTCTTGCAGTCATTTGAAAACATGATGTGCCTATAACAACGAGTACAAAAACACTTATACTGTGTTGCGTTGGTCCTTTTCATGACCCAATGCAGTGAGATCTATCTTAGGGAGATCATGTAAAGTAGTTGCTCTTACTTTGGACTGTTCTGCACTTGTGAGAGGAATGAAGAATAGATTTCAGAACTGGATTCCTCACCACATACTAAAACGTGAAAATTTTATGCAGCGGTACCCATCATACTATAGTGGGGATCTCTAAGTACTGTCCAGCTGGCAAACATGACCTAACAGACACCTTCTTTCCCTTGTAACAGCATGACGAGGATGAAGCTGATCAACAGCAATTTTCTATTAAGAACATAAGAACGGCCATACTCGGTCAGACCAAAGGTCCGTCTAGCCTATTGTCCTGTCTTCCAACAATGGCTAATGCCAGGTGCCCCAGAGGGAATGAACAGAACAGGTATCATCAAGTGATCCATCTCCTGTCACCCATTCCCAGCTTCTGGCAAACAGAGGCTAAGGACACTATTCCTGCCCATCCTGGCTAATAGCCATTGATTGGTCTATCCTCCACGAACTTATCTAGTTCTTTTTTGAACCCCGTTATAGATTTGGCCTTCACAACATCCTCTGGCAAGGAGTTCCACAGGTTGACTGCGCATTGTGTGGAAAAAATACTTCCTTTTGTTTGTTTTAAACCTGCTGCCTATTACTCTTATTTGGTGACCCCTATTTCTTGTGTTAATGCTTGTAAACTCAAGCAGCCACCTGTTCTATCATGGAATACAGGAGCACAAATCAAATATTATGCCTGCAGGCATTTATGCTGCATACTTGCAAATACACATATATACAAACTGGTGGGACTCTCAGGCTTTTGGGAAGCTGACAATGAAGCCCTCAGTGTTGCATATTTTGGCCATCCCTACTCTAAGGAGTCTAGTCTCCACTTGGTGGATATGCATAGCCATCATTAACAGCATATGAAACAAGGGGAGATTAGATTCCTGAAATAATAAGCATGAGAATCTTTACATGAGGAAGTCCACCTTTCATTTTCTTGATCATAAAGCATTTAAAAACTCTGAAATATGATATACTTTCAAAAGGTGAACTGTGGGGTAGAAACACAGATTCTAGCCACAGTCACAGACATTATAGCCAGGCTGTGAAGGGCATCCAGCACAAAAAGAGAATCATTTATATTTTTAAAAAAAAATTTTATTCTCTGTAGGAGTTCACTGGCTATTGCAGGTTTGCTAGCTATGTCCCATAAGTCTTTGGGCAGCCGCTGATTCTACTGTTGCCTCTGTGCAATGGCCAAGAATCTTACATTCTGGGACAATGCCAGCAACTTAGAAGAGCCAAACTAAATATCGGGGTAATCTTTTAAAAGTTGGGTATTAAAATTAGGTACATTAAGCCAGAATTAAGAAGCACACTTTCGAGAAATATGTAACTTTTAGATTTAAAGGAACAAACTAGACTTGAAACAGCTAAGGATTAGAAAGCTTTTCCTCTTTTAAAAACTGCACAATATTACACTTACTACTCTTAATAGCAAGTCTGCCATCGAACGATATTTAATCAACCCACATGAGACCACAGCAGACCAGAACAGCATGTGCCAATAAACATATAAAATCTGTCTTTTGATAGGTACAGAGAAAAAGTAAGTGCTTCTGAGCTAGTAATGGAGGCATATCATCTGCCATTTGACTGACAGAAGCTCAGTTAGTTCTAAAGTCCTGGAAGTACACGAGCAGAAGTCCTTGAGACTGACAATGACCACACACCACCAGATTGTGGTAGTCTTGTTTCTTTTCACTGAAGCAGAAAGCTATTCTTCCCACACCAGACACCTCTTTGTTTAACCACCAAAAAATGCAGTTGGATTTGATGGTTATTTTTAGTTTCTATGATGTTTCTGTCAGTGGTGTCAGATGTAGTTTCAAAAGGACACAATAATTCACCATCAATGTGTTACCTGGACGGACTGTTTGCCACTGATATGTTGGGTAAAACACTTCTAAGTCTTCAGGATCAAGATCATCCTCTGCTACTGACTCTTTGTTATTCTCTTCTTTTAAGTCGTTTTCTTCTGTTTTTGTGAGGGCAAACTCCTGTTGGATACATGAGATACAGCTCATTAGTAATTGCACCTGGGTTATGTAGTGTCAGCAGAGAATACATTCCTCAGGTTACAAAATTTTCCCCTCTCTAGCAAGTTTGTTTGTTTTTTTGACACTTGAGATTCTTTCTACATGGATTTAAAAATATATTATTAAAGATTAAACCAGCATAACTGTTACGACATTTATGTTGAACAAAGCAGTGCATCTTATTTCCTATTCTAGTGCAGGCTGAAAGCTTCAAGCAAGAGTTAACAAAGCCAGATCTATATTATAGCCCAGGCTGGTAGCACTGCCTATTAGGAAGGTTGTGTGACACTTCCCATCGTAAAGACGCTGTTTTCAGTAGCTTATAACTTTGCCAAACTAACTGTTCAACTGAAAGTTTCCATGCTGTGTTTCTGCCTCAAACTGACTGTTTTTTGGAAAATTTCAGCCAAAATCGTACGGTCATTTCCAAGACCAAGGCTAGGGAAAAGTATGTTGTTTTGCCCATGTTAAAAAAATTCTGGCAACCTTATCTTTGAGAAGTTTCTAGGGCCCCGACGCTTTGGAGCAGGGACTTGACATTTGGCAAAGGGGTGCCATTTGAGTCAAGAATGTGCCTTTGACTGTCCCTTTGAAAATCCACCCATAATTGGCCAAGTTATAATCCTCTGGAGAGAAAAAAAAAATCAGAATTTACATATGCTCAGTAGAGACTTGTTAGAGGTCTACAGTTTAATTCCCTGACTATTCCATCCACACTGAGCATTCTCCACCCTGGTGCTGAGCAGGACTTGCCCTGCAATTGCAACTCTGGCCTGCTACATGCAAGGACCTAGACCAGGAGTCTGTCTTTCCTATGCTCCCAATGCCTCCACCCCACCCCACCCCACCCGCCACTGGGCCCAAACAATGCGGTGAAGGGAGCTGCCTGATTTGAATGCCGATCAGAAAAGAGCCAGACCTGGGAGGGGAGGGAGTAGATTGGGTCAGGCAGCCAGGGAGGAGAAGGAGAATGGGATTGGTGAGGCAGGGAGCAGAGATTGGGACTGGATGGGGAAGAAGACTAAAACTGGGAATGGGGTGACTGGAGCTGGGACAGGGATTCCAGAGAGGTGAGATTAGGACTTGCTGGACAAAGAGGTTGGGACTGGAATGAGAAGCCTGAGGACTGGAAGTTCAGATTAGGCTCAGACTGGTTAGGTGAAGAGAATGAGACTTGGATGAGGACCTGGGGTGGGGAAAGAGACAGGAATGAGACAGGGACAAGTTAGAAGGGGCAGGGCAGAAAGAATCAAGTTTGGAGGGAATTGGCAGAAGCATCTATGCCCACTAGAACACACTCCTCTGCAGAGCATGTAATGGAACTCAAGATTCCTGAGTCCAAACTTTCCTCTGCTGTCACCAAATATCTGTGAAATCAACTGGCAAAGTATCTCATCCTCCTCTAGTCCTCATCCACATATAAAATGACAGTCCACTACAGCTATTCATCATCACTGTAATCACAAGCAGCACAGTTCTGTGCAGTGGATCTAAAGGTTCCAATCCAAGGTTCCGACCATGTAGGTGTCAATATAATGCTACATGATGGAATTTGTTTCTTCATTTTGCGTTTTCAAAAAACCTAGGAAATCACACACACAAACTTAAAAGAACCTTTTAATAAGGTTGCAAAATCAAGCACTCAGAAGTTAGGCCACGTCAGAATTATGGTTGTCTACACCTTACAAAATGGGAAATGCCAGAGTTAAGGCACAGAGATAAAAGTTAGGAAATGCCAGACTTAAGGTTGAGTGCTTGACTTTGCAACCTTATTGTTCTTTTAACATGGGGCTGGAGGGTGTGCGCACAGCTGTGCATGTGTTTTTATATTCTTTGGGACATTCATAGGGAAGGATCATTTTTGTTACAAAATGGATTACATAGAAAGGAATGGCTATTTTGTAACAATGCAGAGACAGTTTCAGTTGTAGAACCTCTCATCCCTTTTGCACCTCTTTTTAAGATGGCTTTTATTTGTAGCATTTACATTATATTAAGAGCTAAATAGTTACACCTTGATTAAACAATAAGGTGGTGATCTGATCACTGTCTACAGATATCTGAAGTGTGTGAATACCCAGACTAATGGATGACGAGCAGGAAAAGTTTCCAATCAATGAGATCTATTAGTGTGCGGAACAGTCTCCCAAGGAAAGTAGTGGAAGCCCCATTACTTCAGTCATTTAAAACTGCACTGGACAAAAAACAATTAAGAGTATGCTGTAAGTAACAATCTTGAACTAGGAGGAGATGAGACAGTGAATCAGATGTGACCAAACAGGTCTTTTCATCTCAGATTTCATAGGAATTGTCATAATGGACCAGACCAGTGCTACAGCTAATCTAGTAACCTGCGTCTGTCAGTGGCCACTTCCAGACACTTCAGAGGAAGGTACAAAAATCTATCAGTGGACAATTTGGAATAACCTGCCTGTAAAGGAAGTTTCTTCCTAATCTCTCTCAAACAGCTTGGCTCATTCCCCAAAACAATAGGCTTTATAGTTGTTACTCTTTTAATCAATATTTTAACCAACCCCCCCAAAAAATTAAGTAGCTAAAAGACAGTTACCTTTTCCGTAACTGCTGTTCTTCGAGATGTGTTGCTCATGTCTATTTCACAATAGGTGCGCATGCTCGCCATATGCACCGGTGCCGGAAGTTTTTCCCCTAGCAGTACCTGTGGGGGGGGGGGGATGCCCCAGCAACCACTGGAGTGGCACCTCCATGGCACGGTATAAGGGGAGCTGTGCACTCCCACCACCCTCAGTTCCTTCTTGCCAGACAACTCCAACAGAGGGGAAGGAGGGCGGGATGTGGAATGGACATGAGCAACACATCTTGAAGAACACCAGTTACGAAAAAGGTAACTGTCTTTTCTTCTTCGAGTGATTACTCATGTGTATTCCACAGTAGGTGAGTCCAAGCTATATCTGTTGGAGGTGGGTAGGAGTTCACAAATTCTCGGGACGGAGTACAGCCCTGCCGAATCCGGTGTCACCCCAGTTTGGAAGATGATCGCATAGTGCAAGGTGAATATGTGAACCAAAGACCACGTGGCAACCCTACAAATGTCCTGGATGGGGACGTGGGCCAAGAAGGCAGCCAAAGAGGCTTGTGCTTGAGTCGAGTGCGCTGTCACAATCGGTGGCAGGGGGACAGCCGCCAGATCATACCAGATACAGATGAACGAAGTGACCCAGTTGGAGAGCTGCTGAGTGAAGACCGACCGACCCCTCATGTGCTCAGCCAAGGCGACGAACAGTTGCAAAGACTTTCTGAATGGCCTGGTCCGCTCGAGGTAGAAAACCAGAGCCCATCGCACATCAAGCGTGTGGAGATGGCGCTCCTCACTGGATGCGTGGAGCTTGGGGCAGAGGACAGGTAGAAAAATGTCCTGACCCATGTGATAGGTGGAGACCCCTTCGGGAGGAACGCAGGGTGCAGGTGGAGCTGGATCTTGCCCTTATGGAAAACCATGTATGGGGGCTCGGAGGTCAGGGCCCTGAGCTCCAAGACCCACCTGGCCGATGTGATTGCAACCAGGCCACCTTCCACGAGAGGTGGGACCAGTGGCTCAACCAGGGGCCACGTGAGACAAGACAACACCAGGTTTAGATCCCACTGCGGGACCGGGAGGCCGAGCATATGGGAAGAGACGGTCCAACCCCTTGAGGAACCGGCCAGTCATAGCATGGGAGAATACCGTGTGACCCTACACCGGAGGACGAAAGGCAGATATGGCCGCCAGGAGCACCTTGACTGAGGAGAGCGCCAGGCCCTGGGCTCTAAGGTGGAGAAGGTAGTCCAGGATAAGCGGGATCGGGACAGCCACTGGGGAAACACCCCCTCATTCGCCCATCTGGAGAACTGGGACCACTTTGCCAAGCAGGCGCGGCACATGGAGGGCCAGCTGCTTTCTAGGAGGATGCATAGAACCCCTTCTGAGCACGTCCTTTCCTCCCTGCCTAACCATTGAGAAGCCACGCTGTGAGGGGGAGAGCCACTAGGTTGGGGTGGAGGCGGCGGCCCCGGTCCTGGGAGAGCAGGTCCGGGTGGAACAGCAACGGCCAAGCAACCGCCAAGTCCGTGAGGGTCCCGTACCAATGTTGCCTGGGCCATGCCGGGGTACTCAGAAGGACCCAGGCCTTGTCCATCTTTATTTTTTTCAGGACCTTGCTGATCAGTGGGAAAGGCATAGAGAAGGCATATTGACCAGGACAGGAGGAAGGCATCAGAGATAGCGCCCCATCCCAGTCCCCCACTGGAACAGAACCGGGGACAGCGCTGGTTCTGTCGAGGCGCAAACAGGTCCACCTGGGGAGTTCCCCACACTTGGAAAAGCCTGTGAGTCACTTCCGGGTGGACAGACCACTCATGCTGAGAGGAGAAGTCCCTGCTCAAGTGATCCGCCCGCGTGTTCCAGGCACCCGGTAGATGGAAGGCCTGTAGGCAGATGTTGTGGGCTGTACAGAAATCCCACAACCTGATGGCTTTGAGGCAGAGGACTGGGCCCCGCCTTACCTGCTGATATAGAACATCAAGGCCGTGTTGACCGTGAGGACCCTGACCACTCTGCCCTCCAGGTGCGAGTGGAAGGCCACGCATGCCAGCCGTACCGCCCTGAGCTCCTTCACATTTACGTGTAGGGTCAGATCCTGAGCCGACCACAGACCTTGGGCCTGAACGTTCCCCACTTGAGCTCCCCAACCAAGGTCTGACGCATCAGACACCAGTTCCAGCAACAGGGCCCTGCCCCTGAACGGGACCCCTTGGAGCATGTTGCTTGGGGCAGACCACCGTAGGGAGATGATCACCAAGTCGGGTACAGTGAGGACTTTGTCCATCCTGTCCCTGGCCTGGAAGAACTCCAAGGCCAAACAGAGCTGGAGGGGCCTCATCCCGAGTCTGGCGCGACAGACCACGTATGTGCACACCAACACGTGACCCAAGAGCTGGAGGCAGGCTCTGGCTGTTGTCACCGGGAACCTTGTGACCGTGTTGATGAGCCCCTTCAGGGTCTCGAACCCATCCAGTGGGAGGGAGACTCTGGCTGATGAGGCGTCCAGAAGCGCCCCAATAAACTCTACGCATTGAACTGGGACTAACGTGGACTCGGTGTTGTTTACCAACAGGCCCAAAGCAGTGCACATGGACAGGAGAAGCGTCACATGATCCCTCACCTGCAACCGGGAGCTGCCCTTGACCAGCCAATCATCCAGATAGGGAAAGATCTGGACACACACACACGCACACACCCCCATCGCCTTTGGTAGGCTGCCACCACCGACATACATTTTGTAAATACCCTGGGGGCAGTGGACAGGCCAAATGGGAGGACTGTAAATTGGTAGTGATTCTGCCCGACCACAAAACTGAGGAAGCGTCTGTGCCCCTCGAATGTATGAATGTGGAAGTACGCGTCCTGCAGATCAAGGGCAGTGTACCAGTCCCCGGGATCCAGGGAGGGGATGATGGAGGAGGGAGACCTGCAGAACTTGAGCTTCACTATGTACTGGTTCAGATCTCGCAGGTCCAGGATGGGCCTGAGTTCCCCATTTGGCCTTCGGGATAAGGAATTAGCGGGAGTAGTACCCCTTGCCTTTGAACTCCCTGGGCACCATTTCCACCGCTCCTAGGCCCAGGAGCCGCCTCATCTCCTGCTCGACCAGAGCTTCGTGCGAGGGGTTCCCCAGAAGGGATGGGAGTGGGGGATGGTTGGGCAGGGAAGTAAACTGTAGGGTGTAGCCCTGGAAATTGGTATTGAGGACCCATCTATCAGAGGTCAGCTGTGACCACTCTGAGAGGAAAGCATACAATCGACTGGAGAAGGGAAGCTTTATTGAGGGTGGATCCCTGATGAGACCTGGCAGGGCACCCCCGAGTGTCCCCTCAAAATCACCTCTTCCCCGCCTGCTTGCCCTTGGAGGGCTCAAGTTGGGTGGCAGGCTGAGACTGCTTCTGAGAGCGCCTCTTGTAGTTCCGCGACTTCTTATATGTGGCCTCGTATTTCGGGTGAGTGGCCTGAGCGGGAGTCTGCTGTGGCTTGAATTTAGATTTAGCCAGAGCCAGAACATAGAGACCCAGAGTCTGGAGGGTCGTGTGGGAGTCTTTCATCCCATGCAGCCTTGTATCTGTTTGTTCCGCAAACAGAGCTTTGCCGTCAAACGGGAGATCCTGCATGGAGGTCTCCACCAGCGCTTTGAACTCCTTCCTATTGCGCTCCTGGAGGGAGTCCTCGAACTTGGGCAGGAAGCCCTACAGATTGAACTCATACCTGCCCAGGAGAGCCTAGTGGTTTGCCACTAGTAACTGAAAGCTTGAGGACAAATAATTTTTTCTTCCAAAAGAGTCCAGCCTCCGTGAACCTTTATTTTTCAGGGTAGGGGCTGTCTGGCTCTGCCATTCCCTGTAGTTGACAGACTCAACCACCAGAGAGTTGGGCGCCAGGTGGGTGTATAAGTACTCGTGTCCCTTGGCGGGTATAAAGTACTTGCATTCTGCCCTCTTGGAGATGGGGGCCAATGAGGCTGGTGTTTGCCAAAGGGCATTTGAAATTTTTGCCACCCCTTCATGGAGAGGCAAGGCTACCTGCCCGATGCCGAAGAGGACAGCACATTAAACAGAGAGTCCAAGGGCTCCTCCACCTCCTCTGCCTGGAGGTGGAGGCTTGATGCTACACTTTAAGAGTTCTTGAATGACAGAATCATAGAATATCAGGGTTGGAAGGGACCTCAGAAGGTCATCTAGTCCAACCCCCTGCTCAAAGCAGGACCAATCCCCAACTAAATCATCCCAGCCAGGGCTTTGTCAAGCTTGACCTTAAAAATATCTAAGGAAGGAGATTCCACCACCTCCCTAGGTAACGCATTCCAGTGTTTCACCACCCTCCTAGTGAAAAAGTTTTTCCTAATATCCAACCTAAACCTCCTCCACTGCAACTTGAGACCATTACTCCTTGTTCTGTCATCTGCTACCACTGAGAACAGTCTAGAACCACCCTCTTTGGAATCCCCTTTCAGGTAGTTGAAAGCAGCTATCAAATCCCCCCTCATTCTTCTCTTCCGCAGACTAAACAATCCCAGTTCCTTCAGCCTCTCCTCATAAGTCATGTGTTCCAGTCCCCTAATCATTTTGGTTGCCCTGCGCTGGACTCTTTCCAATTTTTCCACATCCTTCTTGTAGGGTGGGGCCCAAAACTGGACACAGTACTCCAGATGAGGCCTCACCAATGTCGAATAGAGGGGAACGATCACGTCCCTCGATCTGCTGGCAATGCCCCTACTTATACATCCCAAAATGCCATTTGCCTTCTTGGCAACAAGGGCACGCTGTTGACTCATATTCAGCTTCTCGTCCACTGTCACCCCTAGGTCCTTTTCTGCAGAACTGCTGCCGAGCCATTTGGTCCCTAGTCTGTAGCAGTGCATGGGATTCTTCCGCCCTAAATGCAGGACTCTGCACTTGTCCTTGTTGAACCTCATCAGATTTCTTTTGGCCCAATCCTCCAATTTGTCTAGGTCCCTCTGTATCCTATCCCTACCTGCCACCGTATCTACCTCTCCTCCCAGTTTAGTGTTATCTGCAAACTTGCTGAGGGTGCAATCCACACTATCCTCCAGATCATTTATGAAGATATTGAACAAAACCGGCCCCAGGACTGACCCTTGGGGCACTCCACTTGATACCGGCTGCCAATTAGACATGGAGCCATTGATCGCTACCCGCTGAGCCCGACAATCTAGCCCTGAAGTCCTCCTGTGGGACGGAGGGGGGCGGGGCCGTAATTGCCTTATCCAGGAAGGGCGAGGAGGCTGGTGCAGTACTCTGGGTGTCCGCCGGCACCGGAAGGTCCACCACCTGGTCGGCCTCCGGGTACGGTGCAGAGGACTGACTCCTTCCTCGGAGGTCTGGAGAGGGAGACCAGTGGTGCTTCTGAGGCTCCGGCCACTGAGCAAGCCCCCACTGGGGGCTGCATCTGAGGCCACAGTGCCCACTGATACCATTGGGCTGGCCACGGGTCCCGGTGCCACTGCACCTGCTGCAGCACCAGCGGAGCCGGTTGTTCAGCCTGGCTGGCCTGGCCCAGCCCATTGATGGACGACTACGAATGGAGGCTGGGCTGACGTACGACCTGCCGCTGTCCTCGGACCTGGAAGAGCAGCAGTGCCAGAAGTGACACCGACCACGGGACTGCGATCCCAATGTGGAGGACTGGTACCGTCAGTAATGCCTGCTCTGCTATCAACTCAGACAGGTGGATCCGCGACTGCGAGACGACGGCAATCGACGCCCGGCTGTGGAGGTGATGCCTTGGCAGGGTCTTGGAGCGGGATTCTAAGCAGGAACAGTGTCGATGACCATGCCGTGACCGGCTGTGATAACCCCTCCGAGACGAGGGCCTATGGCGACATCTGCCTCAGTCCCGTCAGTATTCGCTCCTTGAGCTGGAGCAGTGCCGAGAGTCTCGGTCGGATGGAACCCAACCAGACAGCCTAGTGTGAGTCGAGGGCAATCCACGTGGACTTTGCCCTGAACGGTCGCTGGGTGGTGAACAGTGTCGGGAACATTTCCTCGACTGAGACCGGTACCGAGCCGGGGGCGACTGCGGAGATCCCAGCGGTGGCTTGCCTCTGGAGCATGGAGCCAACATCGGCGGTGCTCCTGGTACCAGCATGGACATAATGTCCTGGGCCACACGCAGGGCCTCCAGCGTGGAGAGCATCCGGACATCCTGGGAGGCCTGCTCTGAACGTGCCGGGCTACTCCGCTTGACTTGAGACGGAGGCCTAGAGGCTGGTGGGGATTGAGGACTGCCCGACATGGGTCTAGCCTCTGTCCTGGGTTTACTTTGGTGCTGCTGCAAAGAAGGTGTCTTTTTAGCCTTCTTGATGTGCCCTGTGGATGGGGAGCAGTGCTGACTGTTCGATGGTGCTGGAGGGTCGCCACACACCGACACTGCGGTAACTGGTGTTGACTGGGAGCGGGTCGCTGGAGTCAGCACCGACTCCATCAGAATAGCCCGGAACCTAATGTCCCTTTCTTTCTTGGTCCGAGGCTTAAAAGACTTGCAAATTTTGCAACGATTGCTGATATTGGCTTCTCCCAAACAGCAGAGACTGTCCACATGCGAGTCACTCCTTGGCACAGATTGCCTATGAGTGTCACACGACTTAAAAACCAGGGCACAGGGCATGCCCCAGCCTGGGCACTCTAACTAAACAGTTAACTAACTACAGGTACTAACACTGAACCAACAAGCAGTTCTGGGGATGAGCTACAGCAAAGCTGGAGGAGAGTAGTTCCAACGCACCTTCTCTGGCAGCAAGAAGGAACTGAGGTTGGGGGGAGTGTGCAGCTCCCCTTATACCGTGCCATGGAGGCACCATTCCAGGGGTCGCTGGGGTGCTCCCCACATGGGTACTGCTAGGGGAAAAACTTCCAGCACCAGTGCACGTGGCGAGCATGCACACATATTGTGGAATACACGTGAGCAATCACTCGAAGAAGAACTGAAAATTCTGGACCAAATTCTGCATTAGGCCTCTCCCACCAACTTCAGTGGAAGTTGTGTATATATGTTTAATGGAAGAATTTGAATTGTTTGCATTTAAATGTATGTTACACAGTTTCTAAAAAATGTTTCTGAGTGTGGGAAATATCAGTCTGTGGTTCTGAGCAACACATGTGCAGTTAAAAACTATGGTGATATAATGCTTGAAAAGTTAGAGAATATTTTTATTTTAAATGTCAAAAGGACAGAAATTTGAGAAGTACAAGGAAACTAGAGCTTAATTCCTACTTTTGCTTAGCGCATGATGAGAGGATTAGAATTGTTAAGATTATGACAAATGGTTAAAGCTTAGTTACAATCATAAATATATGAAGTCAGCTTCTATTGATGAAAGTGAGTGTTAACATTTTCTGAGCCAAGATTCAACAAAGCTAATATAAATGAGCCACTAGTTATTACTTTGCTTATTTATGTTGTTAGATTATTATCCAAGAGGGATTTAATGACACACAGTCCCATAATAAATTCACCAAGATGCCTCTTAATTTTATATCTGTTGAAAACACATAATGGAGACAGCTGATGTTTACGAATGGTCTCTGTTCAATAAGAGTTCTGCAATCTAAATGTACTGTAAGGGGTAACAGTACGTGTCTTTCTTCATTTAAACAGTTACTTCAGCTGTTTGGCCTGTGATCACTTTATAACTATCCCATTTTCACTAACAGTCTAAATACCATTAACATTTGCTGTGGTAATGAAAATTGGCAATTGCACACAAACAAGTTTATCATATTTTCTACTTACATAAAGTACATAATTAATTGGTAACTACTTTTGTTTTGCTTAGAGAATCAAGAGAGTAGAAACCAAAACAGGTTCTACAAGGAAAGATGGACATTTCCTTAAAGACAGATAGAATGTTAAATTGGAGTTAAAATTGGGATTATTCCCAGTCCAGGCAACTAGACACACCCAAAATGGGGTTCCCTGTGCCTCACCCTTCCTTAGGCTAGTAGTAGCAGAGACCACCTACATGAGCTATTCTGGGCTGGCAAGGTGGCCTCCACCACCACTCCCGTGGCCAGGCTGAGGCCTTGCCTCTCCTCAAGCCACCACTACCTGTCTGCAGACAAACTGGGATCTGTCTCAGAAAGGGGTGGGATTGAGCAAAGGACTCTGTGTGGTGGGAGCCTTGCAAAAGCCATGATAACGTGGTGATAATAAGGGTCATTCCCATCTCAAGGTATGTCTACACTACACACTAAGCCTGAGCTCTGACTCAGGTTTGAGCCCACGCCCCCCTTTCATCCACACACAAAACAGTATGACTCAGGTCAGCAAGCAGTCAGGGCCCTGGTCCTCAGACCCTGCTGGGGGGGGGGAAGTGGTCACAGTCTGAGTCTCGCGTCCTAGCCCTGTCATTTTGTAGTGTGGATACAAGTCAAGCCACATACCTGAGTCACAAGGACTGCATAGTGAAGTATGAACGCATTAACACAGCTGAGACACCCAGATCCAGCAATTGTAAACCCAGATTTACAATGCAGTGCAGACATTCAAGCATGGGCTTGGAAACAAAAAGTCCAATACACTGGCTGACACAGACACAGGCTTAGTGTGCAGTGTAGATATACCTTCAGTGTCCTCTGCTAGATTGGTGTTGTCAAGGGTCCCAGAGAAGTGGATTTCAGAGCCCATGAAGATGACTGGGGCAGCTCACACCTCTCTGAGCTAGTGTGTCATGCTGTCTGCAAATGCTGGCAGGTGACACTGCATTGATTACACTCAGGGTCACGTATTCAAGCTTTCCTTTGCAACCAAGAGAACTAGATACATTTTTTTTTTTAAATGAAAGCTGATTTTCTGGTTGTTCAGCTTCGCACCCTTACATGGATGCTGAGTACACACAGCTCCCATTTCATTCAAATGAAGTCTGAAAAATCAGGCTCAGGGTGTCTCAAGTTGGGCATCCAAAAAAACCAAAGGGCCCAAAAATCATACGCCCCTTTTGAAAATGTGGGTATAAGTGACTTACCCACAGTTACACAGTTATCAGAAGCACAGCTGGGAACAGAATACTCTTGATTTCTACCTCCTGCTCTCACCGCTAGACCACACGTTTAGCTTTAGTTTTTATCCTAATGAAATTAAAGTTTTAGTTGCAGCTGCTTAAATAAAACAAGGTGCCTGTGACAAAATGTGAACGTTGCCTGAATCGCATGTTTCCTTTTGCCAGGTCCTCTTTATTGCTCAGCATCAAGTGACTCAGATAGGCTTACTTCTTAAAACTTTTCTGAAATTTTATACCATAGAACATTTTAAAAAGACAAAATGCTGCACAGATGAGAGGTGATGCACTGCTATACATAATTTCAGGAGAAATAAATAAGGCTATGCTCACCCCACCAGTACCAAGTAATTCAAATGATTTCAACGACCTCTTATAGCCTTCTTTCACTCAGATTAGAAGATACTTACTGGAATTCTGTCACTTAAGCATGAACAGAAGCACAATGCAGAAAGCAGCAAAACCAGCAAACTCAGTTTAGAGGCAATGGACAGGAGTCCAATGCAATGAGACATTGTAGTCAGTCTAGAATTCAAACAAAAAAACAATTATATAATATGTTAATACACATTCTTCACAGTTTTCAACATTACTATTCCACATTCTGCAGTTGCGTATTATATTTATTAGACACACAAGGTGGCGGAGGCAATATCTTTTACTGGACCAATCTTCTATTGGCAAGAGAGACACGCTTTCAAGCTACATAGACTTGGATCTGAAGAAGAGCTCTGGTAGCAAATTTAGGGCCTGTCTTTGGGCCTTTTCACATCCCAGCTATGTTTTTGTTAACATGAGGTATCCAATATTCTACCCCTCCACATGAAGGTGCACCTTTCTGTGAAGTATCATGATATAATCTGCAAGCAAAATCCCACAGCCTTACTCTGGCAAAACGTCCACAGAGGTCAACAAGAGTTTTGCCTGAATTAGCACTGCAGATTTGGGTCTTTCTATTTCCTGTGGCAACTCCAAAGAAGTGACTGAGGAGCTCAAGTGGAGTTCAAGACTGAGGCATTTCAACCACAAGGTAGGGTATGGGAACAAGGCTTTCCTCGGTCATCACCACTGTCTCAAAACAAGAGACTGAAAACCTTTGGTGCCAGTTCAGCTGTGTCAATGGGGAAGGTACAGATTCCTGCTGAAACCCATAACCCAGCCCTAACATGAATAATAATAAATAAAACAGCAGTAAGTCAGTTTTTCAGAAGGAGGGCAAAGAAGATGCTGTTCCTTAGCCAGTGCTTCAGTTTCTGAACTAGGCCACTGTAATATGCAATACATAAGGCTATGATTTAGTCATGGAGGTCATGGAATCTATTACTTCCAGCGACCTCTGTGACTTCAGCCTGCAGTGGTTGGGAGCTGCAGGGTCTCCCGCCACCCATGGGGGCGGGGAGCTGCGGGATACCCCTGATGCCTCTGGCGGCCCCCAGAACTCCCAGCTGTCAAGGGAACCCCCGAGCTCCTGGCCACTGGGGAGGAACCACCAAGCTCCCGGCTGCTGCAGGTTCCCGGAGCTGCGGGTGGTAGGGGTACCCTGCAGCCTCCAGCTGCCGCAGGCAGCTCCTAGCCCCTGTGCAGCTACCTGCTTCAGGTGGTGTGGAGACCCACAGATCCCCATGTTGTCATGGATATCGTTAATAAACATCACGGACAGGTCACAGCTTCCGTTAATTTTTCTTTTTAGCCCATGACCTGTCCGTGACTTTTACTAAAAGTATCTGTGACAAAATCTTAGCCATAGAGATTCACTATGACCAATTGCACTGGTTTCTCATCTGGGCCACAGAGTACAGCACTATTGTGGCCTAATTCCTAAATTTCTCAGGAGACATTGTTGTGTGATTTCAGCCAATGCCATCTGCTTCTAAGGGCATGTCTACACTACCCGCCAGATCGGCGGGCAGCGATCGATTCAGCGGGAATCAGTTTATCGCATCCAGTCTAGACACTATAAGTTGACCCCTGAGAGCTCTCCTGTCGACTCCTGTACTCCAGCTCCGCAAGAGGCGCAGGCGGAGTTGACGGGAGAGTGGCAGCAGTCAACTCACCGCGGTGAAGACACCACGGTAAGTTGATCTAAGTACGTCAACTTCATCTACATTATTCATGCAGCTGAAGTTGCATAACTTAGATCGATCCCCCCCACTGTAGACTAGGGCTCAGAGGAATGGGCTGAAAGATACAAATGCTGACCAAAAACCACATATAATTTTTCCCCTCCCACAATTCTTAACAGCAATTGCTGTTCACCATACAGGAAACAGATTTTTGTTCTGTTATAAAAGTGAAGACACAAGTGAACATAGAAAAATTAATTTATCCCCAAAAGAAAAACTGAAAATCTGATAAGAAGTAAGAAGTTCTCCAAAGCAGTGACAGAGAACTTACAGCTCACTAAAAATAAAACTCAAATGTACTGATAAGACCGGTGACAAATCACAATACAGCTCTCTAAAGGCTACAAGATTGTGCCTGCCTAGAATGCTGCATGCCCCAAAACATTTAACATCTTGTGTAGTTTACAGTTAAGCAGGAAGAGTTAGATGTTAAATGTAAGGTGATATGTTCATAGAGAGAAGCATCCATATCTTGCCACCTTGTTACAGGACAGACACATTCAGATGTAGTAAGACATTTTCAGACTAAATTTTAAAAGCGTGTGTGCGTGTATTTGCAAAACAACACAAACTTTTCCCCTGTCCACAAAAATGACTTTGAGACTTCATAAGCTTGCTGCATTTTTAAAACGTTTTAGCTGTTAAATTTGCTTTGTTTCTTACATCTTGTAGCAGCTGAAAATGGAACGATGGGGATCTATATATGGTTCCAAACAGATGATAGGATTTGTAATAATAAACTTGCTGTTTTCCAATATAAAAAATTAAGGAAATTTGCACAGGTGTAATTACCAATGTAAATTCCCCTAACATAAAAAGGGCCTTTGTTTTAAATTATCCTCTACCTTTTCTCATAAAAAATTAGGTGCTAAAGAGGCTACAGACACCCAGACTCAGAAATACTTTTGTTCCCAAGAAGCAAGTGCTCATGTCATAGCATGCAATGTTTTCAGTGGTGTGGCTCATTACCGGCTGAGAGGTCCCACTACAAGAAAGTTCTGTTCAAGAGCTTCTGAAAACCTCATCTGTATTGGTGGCTACAGTAACAGTGCTTCCGTTATGCTCTCTATTAGCAGAGACATTTTACTAATGTTACTAGTTGTGCATCAGTAACTGCCGCACAGCTCCGTGAGTGCAGCCAGTAGAGGCCTAGTGACACAATTCAAAAGAATTCAACAACAGGAACATATTTCATGAATTCTTACTGCGGCTGGGTACCCACCATTCTTTTGTGTTTTAACTCTCAACGTGCAGTGTGTATTATGTGTTTCCAATACCTCTATAAGAAACATTATCTGAATTTTGATCAGCCATGCTATAGGAGCACATACCACTGTGCCCTTGTCTTGTGCTTGACTTCTCTTGTGCCCTTGCCATAGACTTAAAGGCCAGAAGGGACCATTGTGATTATATAATCTGACCTCCTGCACATTGCAGCCCACAGAACCTCACCCACCCACTCCTATAATAGACCCATAACCTCTGGCTGAGTTACTGAAGTCCTCAAAACATGATTTAAATACTTCAGATTACAGAGAATCCACCATTTACACTAGTTTAGTGCAAGTGACCCATGCCCCATGCTGCAGAGGAAGGTGAAAAACTCCCAGGATCTCTGCCAATCTGACCCAGGGGGAAATTTCTTCCTGACCCCAATTATGGCAATCAGCTAGACCCTGAGCATGTGAGCAAGACCCACTAGCCAGACACCTCTACTCTATGTTGCAGCCAACAGAAATAACAGAAAGTATAATAGTCCTATCCCTGTTCTCAGCTAAAGATCAAGGAAGTAATACTGAGATTATAGCAGCCTTGCAAAATTGTTAGGAAAGCTTACCAGCCCAAGCACAAAATCTATCCCACTGCCCTTCACCAAAATGGCTAGTCATAATTAAAATACTAATGATATTTTACTCACTCATCAGCAAGACTCACTCTTGTCAGGTAGAACTTTGCAAGGCTGCATTATAGAATGATAAAACTTTTAGTGAAATTTGAACATGGATCTTGATTGCCTCATGCAAGCTGCTGAAGCACCTCAACTTGCACTGGCTTCAGTGGAATTTGAGAGCACTCAGACTCTGACAGGATGAGGGCCCTAATATGGTTGGGTTTTGGTTTTTTGTTTTTAGTTGTTGTTTTTTTAAACAGTAAAGGTTTTAAAAGATGAATGCCTAATATGGATATTACTCAGAATGTTACAGGTCACCTATGTGTCAACTTGAGATACTAGTTTCAATGTAGCTATGATGATCAAAATCAAATATGGTATCATCTTAATGGGGAGTCTCTTTCCGGTCATTCCAGACAAACTAATTTGACATTCTAGAAAGTTTTTACTATCTTTAACTATTATGAACCTATGAAACGACCGACAAACATAACAAAGCTAAACTAATTCAGGAAAACATGGAAGTGATGCCTCCTCACCAAAGCATTCTTTGCATCTGAAAAAGACATGTTTACTTGGGGTGGGGGGAAGGAAGCCATCCAAAGGAATACTATAAAAAGATTACCATATAGGTAAAGCACATGCGTTTTGTTGAAATAATCAACTGCTTAAGATCCCAGATCAATAACAATATTGCAATGCAAAATTTAAAACGTTTTCAATAAATGTTTTAAATAAACTACTTGAAAATTATTCATGTTATTTTTATACCATAGCACCCAAAAGGCAAACAATCAGGATCAGGCTCCTAATGTATTCGGTGGTATATAATCACACAGGAAGATTCCAGGAAAACGTATCTGTGCTGTCCTGAAAATTTCTGCTTAGTGCAATAAAGTCCACAGATCTATTACAAACGGTAGGTACTTTATCCTGCTTGCAATTTGGGGGCAGAACCATACCTGTCGGTCACTGGCAGCAAGGGAACACCTTAGCTACCCGAAGTTCCCTCCAGCTGAGAATTTCCACAGCCAAGATCATTCCATTCTACTTTCCTAAATTACAGAATGTGTTAACTATGCTTTGAAGAAAAGGCATAGCAATTTCTCCTAATGCAGAACCTGGGACTAATCTCCCCTAACATCCCCAAAGTCAGGTTTAATTTGTTAATTTCCATCTCTGTTCTGGATGATGCATTTGTACTCAGGGTAGGCCAAATCTGTGAACATTACTACTTGAAGGACATTTCAGGATAAGCAGAGATACATTTTCCTGTTCATCATCATGATAAGGTCCACAGATCTGTTACAATGGTGTTTTCACAGCAATGGGCCTCCAGGATAAAAAGCAGGATCTCCCTTTAAACACGGACATAGAATCATAGGACTGGAAGGGACTTCGAGAGGTCATCTAGTCCAGTCCCCTGCACTCATGGCAGGACTAAGTATCTAGACTATCCCTGACAGGTGTTTGTCTAAACTGTTCTTAAAAATCTCTAATGGAGAGTCCACAACCTCCTTAGCCAATTTATTCCAGTACTTAACCGCCCCGACAGTTAGGAAGTTTTCCTAATGTCCAACTTAGACCTCCCTTGCTGCAAATTAAACCCATTACTTCTTGTCCTATCCTCAGAGGTTAAGAACAGTTTTTCCTCCCTCCTCCTTGTAACAAACTTTTATGCAGTTGAAAATTGTTATGTCCTCTCTCATTCTTCTCTTTTTCAGACTAAACAAACCCAGTTTTTTCAATCTTCCCTCATAGGTCATGTTTTCTAGACATCCTAAATATGGAAATTATGTGTCTTCCCCTGGGCATTGAGGCATGAACAAAATACTTCTGCAAAAACTGGCATTGGTCAGAGTTTGGATGACCAATATACAGAATGTGGTGATATTATGTATTGATGGCCACGTGGCCACCTAGCAAATCTCAATGCAAGAGACATGACTTCTCTACCTGAGATGATCAGCATTCCTACAGATTGGTCTTTGATATCTGAAAGAAGGAAGAATGTTTCTTGAATTTACTTTCAGAATGAATGCTGTGACAGTTGTGAGGACTACTTGGCTGAATTAAAAAGTACAATAGTTGGTCTCATTAGAGAGAGTTCCCATCTTCACCAACTCCTTTAATCGGAAAGGGTTGTTATTAGGATATCTACTTTAAGGGATAGGAAGTATGAGGGCCTACAGGAGTGCAATTGGGGTAGTGCTATAAGAACCAGAATACATTTCTGAGGCTGAGCGCTGTAACTCTGCAGAGCTGGAATCAGGACAGTTGTCCTAAGAAAGCCTTTAACGTTGGGATTTTTGCACAAAACTTTCATTTCCTTGCTGAGAACATTGTAGTACAGAGACTTGACCTTTTGCTTTGACACTCTCATGCACAGACATTAGAATCCTCCTAGACTCTAGAGGAATTTGAGACAATGTTTCATCCTTTAATGCAGTTAAAACATGGACTCTGCTTCAGCCAGCAGAATAAGTTCTATTTGTTCACTTCTCTCTAGGCTCCATGAGACTGATAATCACTTCATCCAAGTATCTATTCTGAATCAATCTGGTGCTGGATGGAGCACTGGGTTTTGACAATTGCAGACTTCCTCTGCAAGGTAGAGACAGCTAAGGCTCAAAGTTACCTTAATCAAGCCTGAGAACCATAACCTCTTCAGACAGAAAGGCAAACTGCAACATTGTTCCCAATAGGATTCACTAAAAACTGGATTTTTGTTTCTCTGACACCACTTGCTTTCCTTTATGACCAACTTCATCTTTTGTTAACATTCTTCTGAGAGGAGATCTTGTACCTAATGGAATTCATCCTCAACACAGGCTTCTGACTGACTACCCTGGCACCCATAGGTCTGTTTATCATGAATCCAAGATATTCTACAAGCCATGTCGTTCTGTATAGTTGTTTCAGCTCTATCACGTTCTGTAAAGAGCTCTGATTAGCAAAATTTATCAGGAAGAAGCAAGAGTAAAATTCCTTCTTTCTTAACACCAGTATTAATATTACCGTTATCCTGGACGCACTTGTCAGATCAAATGGTAATGATGAGAACTGGAAGGGGAAGGGGGGAAAGCTGCCATCAAATGAAAGTTCTATAGAATGATAAAATGGGAATGGAAAGATGAGTCCCCTTTAGGAACTTGTTCAAATGTTTCAGATGGATCTAGCTGATTCGCTATGGCTAGAAATAGGATGGGGAACAGCCCTTGATGGGAATGGGTTATATCACTCTGATTTGAAGTAAATAATGGATGGTTTCATTCATATTCTAGCATTTCACTGGGTAACTTCAGCTCCCAAACAAGACACTTATTAAGAGGGAGCAGGAGACATAGTCCTTTCCTTTTGCCTCTGGCTTTTCTTGGCCTATCTCACTCCCTGAAGCCTGCAGGGGTACCAACCTCCACAAAAACACCACAGAGCTGAGTGAACAATCTTCCCAAAAGAGAAGTGAAGCCCTAGGACGGGGTGGGTGAACTTTTTGGCCCGAGGGCCACATCGGCATTGCGAAACTGTATGGAGAGCCGGGTAGGGAAGGCTGTGCCTCCCCAAAGAGTCTGTCCCCCACCCCCTCCCACTTCCTGCCCCCCTCAGAACTCCCGACCCATCCAACGCTCCTTGTCCCCTGACCACCCCCTCCCAGGACCCCAACCCCTAACCACCCCCCAGGTCCACACCCCCCTACCCAATCCCCCCTGCTCCCTGACTGCTCCGACCCCTATTCACACCCCAGGCCCGGGATTCCCACACCTATCCAAACCCCCCTGCTCCCTGTCCTGACTGCTCCCCGCAAACCTCTGCCCCATCCAACTGCCCCCTGGAACCCGTTGCCCCTTATCCAACCTCTCCCCCCCTTACCATGCTGCTCAGAGCAGCAAAGCCCCACCGCCCGGCCAGAGCCCGCCATGCCGCCGCTGCACTGCCCGGCAGGAGCGATGGGCCAGAGCGCTGGCAGCACATTGCGCTGAGGCTGCCGGGGAGGGGGGAGAGCAGGGGACAGGCTGGCGGCTAGCCTCCCCGGCCAGGAGCTCAGAGGCCGAGCAGGACAGTCCCTCAGGCCGGATGTGGCCCACGGGCCGTAGTTTGCCCACCTCTGCCCTACGATAATGGCTGGGTATGTGAAAGACACATTATTGAGACAAACTGTTAGTCAGAAATTGGAAATACAAGGCTGGAATTTCCTTCAGAAAAGCCCTGCTGCTGGGGGGTGATGGTGGGCATTCCCCTGCAGCCAGTGACTGACAGGTCTGCTTCTGCCCCCAAGCTGCAAGCCAGATGAAGTACTCACTGCAACGAAGCTGTGAAACTTAGCTTGACCAACCCTGCAAACATTTAAGCATGTGCATATTATTATTCTCATAAGCATTTCCCATTGACAACTCACATGAGTAAAATTATGCATGTGCTAAATCTTTTACAACAAGGGTCCTCAACCTTTTTCTTTCTGAGGCCCCCCCCAACATGCTATAAAAACTCCACAGCCCACCTGTGTCATAATATCTGATTTCCTGCATATAAAAGCCAGGGCCAGCGTTAGGGGGTAGCAAGCAGGGGAATTCCCTGGGGCCCCATGCCACAGGGGCCCCCAGGAAGCTACATTGCTCAGGCTTCAGCCTCAGCCCCAGGTGGCGGGGCTCAGGGACCTGGACTTCAGTCCCATGCGGTGGGGGTTCAGCTTTCTGCCCTGGGCCCCTGCAAGTGTAATGCTGGCCCTTCAAGCTGCTGTAAATGTTTTCTCTTTCAGAGACTCCTGGCAAACACATGTCAGCAGCACTTACAGTCACCACCAGGCCTTTAAAGTAACATGAAAAATCTAATTAGTTATTTAGATTACAATGTTTATGCAAACAACCTCACAGTTTAATTTTAAACATCATTTAGTCAATTAATTTACTTAATGAATTCCTTCAGAACCTTAGACAATCACAGAAAACAGTACTCTCCAGAGGGCACCCACATGGCTTTATTCATTTGTGATCTGTTGTTTGAGCAAGGAAGAGCCAGGCACAGAATAGGAGATGCAGAACCACTGCTATCTATCGTCTTGTTATATTGCAGCTGTCTGTGCCTTGTCTAGTGGCTCATTGGATCCATCTCAGGGGTGCCCAAATCCTGCCCTAATGCAGGTTGCTTTGGAAACTTGAAAGGAGGAAGAGGGCTGCAGCTGATCTGCCTAAAATGGTGCAGGTATCCTATGTCCGCATCTTTAATACCGAGGGGCAGCCCATTAAAACTACACGTCTCACATTCAGTGTTCCACCTTAAAGAAACCTCCCATTCAGCTGAAGATGGAGTATTTTAAGATGCATCCTCAAAACTCTGAGGACCCTCCTATTGATCTGTACTCATAAGAATGGCCATATGGGGTCAGACCAAAAGTTCATCTAGCCTATTATCTTGTCTTCTGACAGTGGCCAATGCCAAGCGCCCCAGAGGAAATGAACAGAACAGGTAATCATCAAGCGATCAATCCCTTGTCGCCCATTCCCAGCTTCTGGCAAACGGAGACTAGGGACACCATCCCTGCCAATAGCCAATGATGGACCTTTTCTCCATAAATTTATCTTGTTCTTTTTTGAATCCTGTTAAGTCTTGGCCTTGACAACATCCTCTGGCAAGGAGTTCCACAGGTTGACGGTGCAATACAATGATCAAATTGTATTCTTGGGGGAATACTGCGTCACTGTGCATGTGAAGAATTTATGTGCCCTGCAGATTTCTTTGCTTCCCTGCAGAAAAATGACTTTCTGACTGGGAAGCAAAGAGAAGCTGCAAAAGTGGTCAAGCACTGCTCCCCAGCAGTACAGGTGCGTTGTTTTGGGTCCCCGGAGCACCCAGCGGAGTGGTAAACAATTGGAGGGGCAGGGCTGCAGATGCCCAAACCAGGGGCTCCTACCCTGTGCCAGGCTCAGCTACTAGTCCCAGCTGGGCTGGGGAGGATGGGACTTCCTCTTCCCCTGTAAGGAGCATCCAGGGCTGAATCAGACCCACCCCCAGAAACCTCTCCAGCTGCAGGAAACACTGCACCCCTCACCCCCATAGCTCCTTAGCTGTGGGGAGAAGGGTCACCGTACAGGGAGCTGCTCCCCCATCCACGCAACCCCCATGCATCCGGACCCACCTCATACCCAGATTGCCCGACCAAGCCTCACTTCTTGCACCCAGAACTCTCTCACTCACCCCCCTGAACCCAAACCCACACCCTGCCAAGCATCAGCCTCTGCATCCGGAGCCCCCTTGCACCCAGACCCCACCCTCTGCCAAGGCCCACCCCTGCATCCAGACCGCCCCCTGCACTCAAACCCCCACCCCAAAGAGTCCCACCCCACATGCACCTGGACCACCCTGACTATACCCCCAGACCCAGACTCGCACGCCACTGAACCCTACTAAACCAACACCCGGATTTGCACCCCACCGCCAGCACCTGGACCCCACGTGCTGAGTCCTCCATACCCACACACACACCCCCACTGAGCCCCAACCACCTTCACCTCGACCTCTGTGTCCCATTGTGTCTGCACCCAGAACCCCACAAACTGCAATGAGCCCCTGTTCATCCAGATCTCCCTTGCACCCAGTCCCCCCACTAAGCCACCCACACCCAAATCACTCCACACCTGGATCTCCCTACACTAAGCCCCTCCCTACTTGCATCCTGCTGGGCTGAGTCTGCCTGCCTACATCTAGTCTGCTTGGCACAGAGGGGCAGGGCCCCAGGGTGTTTCTGGGGCAGTCTTGGCCCCTGCGCTGTGTCAGGGTACGGTGCAACTCTACCACCAAGTCCACGTCCAGAGGTGAGGGGGTGCAGGGTGATCTCCTACCTCTGTGCAGTCAGTGGCCTGTGCTCCCCACTGCCATGCTGGAGCCCCCACATGTATTTATTGACAAATAAAATTGGCAGAATTTTGCAGAATTTTAAAATATTGTGTGCAAACTTTTAAGTTTTTTGGCACAGAACACCCTCAGAAGTAAAACTGAGGTCACAAAAGAAACAAATCAAAAGAGCAATGGGTTAACAATGATATAGCTCAAATTATCATCAAATGACTGCAGCAGGTAATCAGATAGATCATGAGGCTGACAATAAAGACCACTTTTATTAGTCCTGCATCAGGAAACTGAAGGAAGCAGCTGTTTTGCCTCAGTCTAAACCCACCCTCCCACCCAAAAGGATCTTGCTCATGGCAGTGAGACTGATTCAGCTGGTTAAGGACATAGCAGCCTCTTGTGGTTTCTAACCATTAGCAAAAGATATCACCAGGAGCAGTAAAATCACCTTAGCTATTCTTAAGGAAGTGTAGAGATCAAAGTGGTTTCTGAAGTTCCTCCTCATTGCTACTCCACACTTTCTCCTTAAATCTCACCATTGTTATGGTAACTAATATTCTATTCTTATTTCCCCACAGCCCAGAACTTGTAAGTTTACCAAGTTATTTCAGAATGAAGAGTTTCACTGAATATGCTCACACCTGATACTCTAGCAGCTTCAAATAGCACTCTTCCTTAACCAAGGAGGCACCTGGAAGGATTCCACAGCAGAATTAGGATTTAGGCAATCATTACGCATGCTGTTCCCAAAAAAGGCTGCAACCTCCCCATCCCCTCCCTCTAACAGAACAAGGAGACATCTCTCCCTCCATAATTAAGACGGGGGAGGTGGGAGGAGGGAGAGATACTTAACAGGACAATGAGTTCTAGTGCCTTCATGGTCTTGTGATCTCGGACTTATATGACTGCAGTTGCTGGAACCAGGTGGTGGAGGACCTTGGTGATACCACCTGATGTTGTCAAGGGTCTCTCATGCAGTTTCAGACTGGCCAGGCTGGTAGCCAGTGACCAAAGTCTTCATCTTCTCTTCCCCTAGCCTGATTGCACAGGGGAACTAAGAGGGGTACTTCTTGCAGATGATGATGGTAAACTGAGAAAGCACATCACCATTCTGCATAGTATTGACCATTATAGGGGCAATTCCACCTTACTCCACCACCTTGGGCACTATCTCAATAGTCTAGGGGCCGATCAGGTGGACCATCCGCCCTGGGTGCGGTCTACATGGTCCAATCCTGTTGTAATGAGCAGCAAGCAGGCCTAAGGTCACTAATGGAAAATCTCACTCAGAATGAACATTGTCTGGAAAGATCCACTGTTGCAACCCTTGGCATATGTTGCCTCAGATATAAAAATAGGAGCTGTGTGAGGCCAATTCTGAAGACATTACTACAAGCATCCAGGGTGGATAAAAATCAATGATTTTTTTTTTAAAAAAAATTAATTTTTTTGTTTACAATCGGATTTTTTTGATAAAATGCATAAAATGCATCCAGAAATCATCCCTGCATAATACCAACTATAATAAACTTCAGAGCTAAGGGCGAACCATTCAAGAAATATATGTTTGCTGATGAGATTTTAAAGAAAAAGTCACACCAGTGAACTGGTGGAAGTCACTTAAGCACTTGGATTCAGAGACTGATGAAGTGATAATCTCACTTTGAACAGCAGTAGCTTCTTCTGCCGGCGTAGAAAGAATATTTTCCTCCTTTGGACTAATTCATTCCAAACTGAGAAATTGTTTGGGACCTGAAAAAGCAGAAAAGCTTGTTTTTCTTTTCCAGATTCTGAACAAACAGGAAAATGAAGGTGAACACGACTGAGTTAGCTGCAGAAGCCAATATTTTATTTTAAGTTTCTCATGTTGACCTGGCTGACATTTTTTTAAAAAATATTTCATATAACTATTTTAGTTTAAAACAATTTTAACAAAAACAAACCTGATTTTAAAACACTTGAATGTTTAAAAGAACAGGAGTTCTTAGCATAAACTCTAATAAATTTGTTAGTCTCTATGGTGCCACAAGTACTCCTGTTCTTTTTGCGGATACAGACTAACACGGCTGCTACTTCGAATGTTTAACTACATTCAAAAATTCATATGCTTGTTTTGTTAAAATATTATGTTTTCTGTTGAAGAAAAAAAATCTAGAATACATAATGTTGTTGTTTTAGTTAAATAAAACAATTTAAATGTCTGTTTCATGATGTTCTCCTCCTAATACAGCATGGCAAGAAAATCCTCCAAATATTAATGATTAACCTGTTGAATTGGAGATATTTATGAAGTGATTGGGAGGTGAACTATCTGCTTCAATTACCTTTGGTAAATGAAATTTTCAGAAAATGAATGATTGTTTGGTTAAGCTGTAAAACTAATCTGAAAAGTTTTCAAAATAAATCACTTAAATATATAGTCTGTACCTTCTAAAAATGAAACCTACATCTATCTCGGAGTTGTGAAGAATATGTATTAAGGTTATAACAACCAACAAGAATGCACTTTTATGTAGAAATCCATGATTAAATCAAGTCTTCCTGACTAGTGATCTAAATCATGATTTAAATCAATTTGATTTAAATCAAATCCACCCTGCAAGCCTCCATCTCACGTAAACTGACATGGGACCCGCTCTTGGCATTAAATGTCCATTATAGGCCTAAGCAGTTTCTTAAAAATAGGTAGTGATCTAGTCACATCCATGCTGGCTCTCATACATCCGCTTACATTCTCTCAACATATTTGAAATAAATTTAAAGAATTTATGACAGGCTGTCATCTCTTACAAGAAGCAAGAAAATTAGAGTAATAGTTCTGAGACCTCAACTAGATACAAGTTTATGACTTGCTCCAGTAACTTGACCTGAAACAAAGAGTTGCTTTTACATCTTAGCAATATAAACTCCATTTAATAAAAAGCTATTAAAAGTTTATGACAACTAAAAATTCTCACTTGGGCTATTCCTCTCACCATGCCTCATCAGCAAGGGTAGATTATCATCATTATACATTTATATTACAGTACCACCTAGAGGCCAACCAGGCCAGGCACCCATTGTGCTAGGTGCTGTACAATCATATGGTAATGGATTCCTTGCCCCGAAGAGCTTACAGCCTGAAAGGGCTGATGTTGTTTCCATTACTGGCTTTTACACCAGCTAACTCCTCTCCCTGGCTGCCCCTATGCCGGCACTTTTCTTGAAATCCCCAACACTGGTGTAGCACCAGTCCAGCTCCACCGGATCGAGCAGCAGTTAGAGTGCTAGCATATACAGAGCACAAGTGTTTTTACCAACATGAAGTCTAACCCCACGCGAAGATCTAAATAGCGGGGGGGGGGGTACTACACTGGTACTCCCACAGATGCTAGCAATGGTGGATTTGCACTGGTGCTAGACTAGCACTGGTGTTTCAGAGCAGTGTAGACAAGGCTTCAGTGCACTCACTGCCTTGGGTCCTCTCTCCACTCCTGCTCTTCAATCAGAAACGACAGGGGTGCAGTGTTGGAGCAGGGAGCATGGAGACCCATGTGATTACAACAAAGCAAGCTGCTTTGTGATAAACCACAAGTGACATGGCTAGTCAGCACTATTTCTGGGTGTAGCTAATCCTATAACCTTAACTATAAATTCCTTCCAGAAAAAGGGGAGCAGGGGGAGATGCTATCAGCCAGCAAGGTAATGCAGAAGGAAAAGCAATCAGTTACTGGCCATTTGCTGTCCTGAGACCCAGGACACCAAACCCCAGTGTTGGATGGAAGACCAAAGATTTATCTGTTTTTTTAACTTCTTGGCCACTGGCTCAAAAGCTGGAGATGTAGGTGTGATGGGTTCCCTCCCCCAGCCCCAGGGTTCCCCCTGGTCCTGAGGTACCACTGAACCCTCTGAACTCACCAGCCTGGGCTCCCTCTCGCACTGTACTGCTGTGACAAGCTGCAGACCCGCTCTCGGTCCTACACTTGTCTTCCACCAGCATTCACACAGGTAAGAACACACCTAGCTGCAGTTACATGCAGGCTGGCCAGCCACTGCATGAATCAACAATAGGCTACAGCCAAAATAACCACCAGCTTCCCAGCCAAGGACCCCAGAGCTATACTGTCCTGCCCTGGTCAAAACCCCAACCAGTATGAATTTATTATCCAGTTTGCCTCCCCCTCAATGTGGGGAGGAAATGCAACAGCCTTTTCCCCTTGAGCTAAGATTTCCAAGCGCTTCATTCAAACTCACTTGTTTAGATAAAGCAAAAACAAGTTTATTAGCTGCAAAAGATAGATTTTAAGTGATTACAATGGATAGCAAACAGATCAAAGCAGATTACCTAGTAAATAAACAAAAACAGAAACTAAGCTTAACATACTAGGAGGATAGGATTTGATCTAATCTCTCACCCTCACTGATGATGCAAGCAGGCTTGCAGATTCTTAAGGAACAAGCTGCACTTGTCTTGCACCTTGGGATCCCCAGGTTTTCCTACACAGGCTAGAAATCCCTTTAGCCTGGGTCCAACAGTTCCCCCAGTTCAGACTTTTGTTCCTTTGGTGTTTCCAAGAGTACTCATGTGTGGGGAGTGAAAAACAACAGATGTCACTCCCTGCCTTATATCGCTTTAGCATATGGCGGGAACCCTTTGTTCCAAAACCAGTTCCCAGATCAGTTTGTGGAAAAATATAGACATCCCAAAATGGAGTCCAGAGTCACAGAATCATAGATTAGGGTTGGAAGAGACCTCAGGAGGTCACCTAGTCCAACCCCCTGCTCAAAGCAGGACCAACCCAACTAAATCATCCCAGCCAGAGCTTTGTCAACCTCTAAGGATGGAGATTCCACCACCTCCCTAGGTAACGCATTCCAGTGTTTACCACCCTCCTAGTGAAAAAGTTTTTCCTAATATCCAACCTAGACCTCCCCACTGCAACTTGAAATCATTGCTCCTCATTGTGTCATCTGCCACCACTGAGAACAGCCAAGCTCCATCCTCTCTGGAACGCCCCCTTCAGATAGTTGAAGGCTGCTATCAAATCCCCCCTCACTCTTCTCTTCTGCAGACTAAACAAGCCCAGTTCCCTCAGCCTCTCCTCACAAGTCATGTGCCCCAGCCCGCTAATCATTTTCGTTGCCCTCTGCTGGACTCTCTCCAGTTTGTCCACATCCTTTCTGTAGCGGGGGGCCCAAAACTGGACGCAGTACTCCAGATATGGCCTCACTAGTACCAAATAGAGGGAAATAATCACTTCCCTTGATCTGCTGGCAATGCTCCCACTAATGCAGCCCAAGATGCCGTTAACCTGCTTGGCAACAAGGGCACAGCGTTGACTCATATCCAGCTTCTCGTCCACTCCCCAGGTCCTTTTCTGCAGAACTGCTGCTTAGCCAGCCGGTCCCCAACCTGTTGCGGTCCATGGGATTCTTCTGTCCTAAGTGCAGGACTCTGCACTTGTCCTTGTTGAATCTCATCAGAACCTCATCTTTTGGCCCAATCCTCCAATTTGTCTTGGTCACTCTGGACCCTATCCCTACTCATCCACCAGCTTAGTGTCATCTGCAAACTTGCTGAGGGTGCAATCCATCCCATCATCCATATCATTAATAAAGATGTTGAAAAAAACCAGCCCCAGGACTGACCCCAAGTACTCCACTTGATACTGGCTGCCAACTAGACATCGAGCCGTTAATCACTACCCGTTGAGCCCGACAATCTAGCCAGCTTTCTATTCACTTTATAATCCATTCATCCAATCCATACTTTTTTAACTTGCTGGTAAGAATACCAATGGAAGCCCGTATCTAAAACTTTGCTAAAGTCAAGATATATCACATCCACCACTTTCCCCGTATCCACAGAGCCAGTTATCTCATCATAGAAGGCAATCAGCTTGGTCAGGCATGACTTGCCCTTGGTGAATCCATGTTGACTGTTGCTGATCACCTTCCTCTCCGCCGAGTGCTTCAAAATGGTTTCCTTGAGGACCTGCTCCATGATTTTTCCAGGGGCTGAGGTGAGGCTGACCAGTCTGTAGTTCCCTGGGTTCTCCTCCTTCCCTTTTTTAAAGATGGGCACTATATTTGCTTTTTTCCAATCATCTGGGACCTCCCCCAATCACTACGAGTTTTCAAAGATAATGGCCAATGGCTCTGCAACCACGTCAGCCAATTCCCTCAGCACCCTCAGATGCATTAGATCTGGACCCATGGACTTGTGCATATCCAGCTTTTCTAAATAGTTCTTAACCTGTTCTTTCACCACTGAAGTCTGCTCACCTCCTCCCCATACCATGTTGCCCAGGACAGCAGTGTGGGAGCTGACCTTGTCTGTGAAGACGGAAGCAGAAAAAGCCTGGTCACAGGCCCTTACATACCTTGCTGAGTCATAGCAGGCATTACTTACAGGCTGGAACATTCTCAGGAAGGCTTACCAGGTGGGGGATACGGTTCTCCTAAGGCCTATTGTTTATCCTAATGGCCCATTACCTTGAACAGGCCTTTCACAGCCAGCTATCTGGACTAGAAGCATTTTGCCTAGTGGGTGTTGCCCAGGTTCAACTACATTTAAAATACAGATTCATAGTCAATATTCCTAACTTTAAATACAAAAATGATACACGCATACAAATAGGATAATCATATTCAGCAAATCATAACTTTTCCAATGACACCTTACATGACCTGTCTTATATAAAATCCATCATAATTATGCCATAATCACGTCATATCATCACTGTGAAGAATATGGGGTACAGTGTCACAGTGGGGACAGAATTAGAGGGTCTGCATTAAGCAGGTACGGAGACAGGACATATGATGCTCAATGTGGTTAGGCAAGTTTGGTGCCAGGAAACAGGACATTGACTGGGATTAGGAAGGTATGGAGCCAGCACACTGACATTTCCCAGTTTCTGAAATTAAGGATGGTCCCAGCCAAACTAGCTATGGTAGATCTGTAGCTCAGTTCACAAGCCCTAGTATGAAAAATGCTACATAAAGTTTATTAATCATTAGCATCTACATTGTCCTGAAATGCCACTAGCATGTGTATTCAACTAAGTGTTGTAGCACTTCTATTAGGCTAATGTTCCTTGCTGCAAACAGGATAAAAAGCAGAGAAGATCACAGCTCTCACATATACAATATCAATACAACCTACCTGCTACCCATGCTTAAACACCTACATTTCAGTCTTTTCCAGCTAACACCTCACTGTCAGGACCATATCAGTACCGAGGTTTCTTTTATAAACTGCTATCTCTCTCGAGTCAAAGATTCCTACTGTTTTAACAGAATTGCATGAGTCACCATGAGAACCAACTCAAAGCGCCTGCAAAAGTGGGGAAAGAAAGGACCTCTACAAACAGCTCTATTGATCTGTGAGAAACAGTTAGCTGTGAAGTTTATGAAAAATGCATTCCCTCACTCTACTACAGTACATGAGGCCAAGATGACAGCTCTTATTTAAAGTCAACCCCTGGGCATAACTCTCAGTAGAAGCTAGAATCCAACAAAGGAACTATGCTAACCACATGTTGGAGCTATACAATGCCACCAAAAAGCAGGCCATTGTTTATAGCTATTGATACTGAATTGCAGGCGATAAGAACAATAAGAGACATAATTCAAATTCTCCACTATAAGTTACTTCTGTAATGGACCACAAACTTCCAGAATGGAGCCCGATGAACATTCTCTTAAGACTTGGTTTTGTTTGGTATTAAGGTGTGTTATCCAGGGGTGAGATCAGAGGACTGGGAGTCAAGATTCCTAGGTTCCATTACAGGCTTTGCCACTGACTCAGTGTGTGATCTGGGGCAACTCACTTCACCACCCCAAATCTCAGTTTTTCCATCTGTAGAATGGAGATAAATATTTATGTATAAGAGCACAGTAAGGCTTCTCTCAGAGTCTGTAAAAATGCTTTGAGATCCTTGGATAAAAGGTGTTATACATGTAAAGTGGTGTTACTCTTTTATCTCACTAATGAGCAAACTTTCAAGTGAGACCAATACTTTATGTAAATCAAGGAAAAAATATATGGGCAGTTATGAGCCTGGAGAACAAGAAGGGGTGTGTATCTGTAAGCACTGGATATCTTTCTTGATCATATCTACTCTTTTAGCTATACCTTTCATTTCGAGATTGAAGACCAAGCCCTGGTCTACACTAAAAAGTTAGGCTGACCCAACTATACTGCTCAAGGCTGTAAAAAATCCACAGCTGAGTGATGCAGGTAACCCAACCTAACCCCGGGGGTAAACAGCACTAGATCAACCTAGCTACTGCCTCTTGGGGAGGTGGATTACTTACGCCGATGGGAGAACCCTTCTGTCAGTGTAGACAGCGTCTACACCGAAGGGCTGCAGCTGTGCCACTGTGGCGTTTCAAGCGTAGATAAGCCCTGAGCCCTCCCCACCAAGCAGGAGTACTTCTCAAGCTGAAACAAACCAAGGTGAAAACTGTTAGCCAGTAGAAGATACAATTTTAAACCCTTTTTTAAATTTTAGAACTGCAAAATAAAACAGCGCTAATCACAACTCCAGAATCATGAAATGAGTGGGTAGTACTGGCAGACACATGCACCAAAAAAAGGGAGGTAACATTCTTCCCTCTCCTTTATTCCCTCATGTACCAGTTCTACAGTACAGAAATGTCATTTCTGTTTTGTTGCTGTGTAACAGGCCTACACAAAGGAAACTGATTAACTGACTATTAACTATATACTGCCCTAGGTTGGGCCCTAGGCACTACCATAATTAAAACAACATGAGAAAAGAAACAGGGAAATTGACTGTACACAACATACTGACAAATGCACAAAGTAAACAACATGCAAAAGAAAAATATTTCTAATCTCTCTCAATTATAGGTGTTACTTGTAACAACAGTAGGTAACAAAAATTAGAAATGTGATCTGTGCAATGTCCCTTTAGTTACAACTGTCATTACAACACAGCTCATTATGTTTATTTTAGAAAGTTACTGAAACAATCATTAAGGCACCATAGACCGCAGCATTCTTCTCAGAAAAGTTCTAAGTCTACTTTGCATTAACTGAAAAGGTGTGGACCAAGGCCAACAAAAGTAGGTAAGGCTGATGGGTAAATCTCTTAGAAGGCTTGCACTCCTTCCATCCATGAGGTGGCCACTGATCTTGTTGTGTGGGCTGTAACCTTATTAGGTCGGAGTCTCACCTTATGCCTTATCAGCCTCTACTATGAAAAGCTTTGATCCACCTAGTTATTGAAGACTTTTCCTTTTATTGCTTAGAAATAAAGGTTGAATAGGAAGTTTGATTTCCTGAGTGTTTCAGTTCCACATAGGTAGATTTTTTTTAATGTACTATGGATATCTAGTCTATGCTATTTTTCTCCTTTCAGATGCTTCAGACAAAATGAAGCTAGAGCAGTGACTTGTGATTAATGGAAAAGCTGTATCAGTTCTCTGCACCATCTGGTCACTGCAGAACATACAGCATTGATAATCTATAGAAAGAGCTTCTCATTCTCAAAACCTGATGGCAGATGAAATCCTTATGTGAAAGGTGACTGTCATGGTGAGGAAACAAATGGGGATTCAAATGGTGAAGCTACTAGAGATGTTAATATGGAGCACAGATTCCATGACAGAAAACCATCCAACAGTTCTGCTGCCTGTAGGAATTTCTTTATGCATGGGTGTGAGGATATGAAACCAGGTTTGTCTGTGCTCAAGATAATGCCTAAGTGTCTAAGGGCATGTCTTCACTAGCAACACTAAAGCGCTGCTGTGGCAGAATTTTAACGTGGCTGTGTAGTCACGGCACCAGCACTGAGAAAAAAACATACAAAAAAAACCACCACCTCTGTGAGGGGAATGGCTACCAGTGCTGGGAGTGACCTTGGATGGGCAGATGCTGCCACCACCCAAGTGTAAAAAAAAAACCCAAACAACAAAAAAACACCTTCTGAGAATCCAGGAAGGAACAGTTGGGAATTCCTTCCTGTGGGGATCCCACAAGGCCTTTCACCCCCACCACCGCACCCCAGGGAAGAGCTGAGGGGGAAAAAAAAAAAAAGGAAAGGAAATCAGGAGTTGCCACCAGCTAATTAAACACCATATGCACAAAGCTCTTAGGCACACAAAAATCCAATCCTGCTCTTAAAAAAAGGTAAAACTTATTAAAAACAAAAAGAAAGGAAATACATTTGGAATTTAGGCTTTTTGCTCAATCTTAAAAGAAAAAAATTACAAAAATTAAACATCAAGATAGATCTCTTGAGGTTCAGCTTAAAGGTTACAAGCAAAACAAAGGCATCTGGGGTTAGCACAGAGGAGTCCACAAGGCAAGAAATAAAACAGAAATAAACCTAATCACGGTCTTTCTAAACATTCCTAATCTACTTACACATTTGGGAGTTCCAAATAAGTAATTCTAGGTATGATCTGAAGTTTTTTCCTCTGTTTTAAAAAGTTCTAGCCCTCCCATTGCCTCTTATGGTCAGGTGCCCACTTCTTTCCTTTTACTTGTGGACTTGTTAACCCTTTACAGGTAAAGCAAGTAGAGAACAGCTGCTAAGAGGAATTTTATAGCTAACTGGCTGGCTGGGTGCCCATAAAAAGGGAGCCACCCTCCCCCCCTTCATTTATCACAGGGCCCCATAAAAAAAAAAAATCTAGTACAGGCTTGACAATATCTGCTTTCCACCTGTCAATGAATGGGAAGCTTTCCCTGGTGCATGACAGGGGAGGGCAATGCCTAAAATCTGAAGAAATTTTTAAATTTTCATTTTAAAAAGTGTAAGTTTCTAGCCTACATACAATGAAAACTTTCCAAGCATCACCAGATGCAGAATAATTTTTGAGTCTGCAGACAGACAGTGCCAGAATTTCTGTTCCTGCTCAGAGCTACCCAAAGTAGCAGAAGAGTGACTGCCATTACAGGGTTCTGAACATGAGTAGTCTCGTTAATTTCACTCTGACAGTTGGGAAAATCTCTGCATCCCAGCCAATCCAGGCACTGGAGCAAAGAGGAGTACCCAAAACAGGCTGAAAGTAAAGAACACAGAGACACTACCCACAGCAGTTGGTCTCTGTGATTGTCTCATCCTAATGGTAAGTGCTCTGTTCAGAGGCTTGGTAGTCTCTGATTCCAAAAGGGACAAACTGAGGGATGAACCTGAGCTTGATTTTGAGTGTTTTTCATCCTCCACTTGGATTTATGGGAGGAGTCTGAAGCACTTAATAGAACATTCTTTTGTCAGAAAGAACCTCAGGAGTATCAAAGTCAAGGAGATCTACTTAAATTTTAGACTTGGTTTCTTTGGTCCTGGGATTGTGTCCCCTTTTGGGTTTTTGAGTTCCCTTCATGTTGGAGGTTGAGAGCAGGGGGAGGGAGGAATAGCTCCTCCACACCCAGAGGAGAAGAGTCTCATGAAGTGGACACAATAAGAAGCTGGCCTCAAGAGGGCAAGAAAGTCTGAGCATTTTGCCTCACAATATACAAAGCTCTGTAGGGTCTTGGTAGAGCAGTGGTTCTCAAACTAGGGCAACCCAGTGGCCGCAATTCGCGGCTCCAGACCAATGGGGGCTGCAGGAAGGGCGGCCAGCACATCCCTCGGCCCGCGCGATTCCCGCAGCCCACATTGGCCTGGAGAGGCAAACCGCGGCCAGTGGGAGCCACAATCGGCCAAACCTGCAGACACGGCAGGTAAACAAACTGGCCCGGCCCACCAGGGGCTTTCCCTGAACAAGCGGCAGCCCTAGTTTGAGAACCATTGTGGTAGAGGAATGGATCAGACTTCTCCAATTCCAGGGTACAAAACCCAATTGCCTTTCTAATGCAAGAGGTAGGCAGGTTAGTACCTTAGTAGAGTGGAAATGAGGAGAAAACAGAGACATAAGTGTCACTGAATTGATAAGCTGCCCCGATGTTGCTGGAGGACATGGAGTTGGAGTCACTTAACCCCTTGAAAGCAGTCTCTGCTGGCTCCCACAGTGCAGCAATCTGTCACTTGCTGTTCCCTTCCCAGGGGAATGAAGCTGCCAGCTGCTGCATTAAGGAGGACAAACATTAGCAACGAAGGATGAAGCTGCCTTGCTGAAGCTGCTGGGCTAGCTAGGAGCTTTTAGGGGCAACCTGCTCTGTGGATTCTGCAGAGACCTGGCCATCTCAGACTCTGAGAGGTATATTGGGAAGGTCACTTCTCTGGAAGGCCTGCAGTCACTGCTTCTTCTCAGTGTTAGTTTTCCCTCTGTGCAAGGCAGCAGAATGCAGGAGCTGATCTTGCACTTCCTTCTCTGCTTCTTAGCCTTCACTGTGTGTAGCTTCCTGCAGAGCTGGGAGCACTCAGAATCCCCCTTGCTTGACACATTATCTAACAGGAGTCTTTTAGGGAATCAGTTTTATCTTTTAAAAAGGGAGTACTTGTGGCACCTTAGAGACTAACAAATTTATTTGAGCATAAGCTTTTGTGAGCTACAGCTCACTTCATCGGATGCATTCAGTGGAAAATACAGTGGGGAGATTTATATACACAGCGAATATGGAAAAATGGGTGTTACCATACACACTGTAACCAGAGTGATCACTTAAGGTGAGCTATTACCAGCAGGAAAGCCGTGGGGGGTGGGGGGGAACGATACACACAGACCTTTTGTAGTGATAATCAAGGCAGGCCATTTCCAGCAGTTGACAAGAATATCTGAGGAACAGTGGGCAGATGGCGTGGGGGGCGAGGGGGAATAAACATGGGGAAATAGTTTTACTTTGTGTAATGACCCATCATCTCAGGCACTGGCATCCTGACAGCAGGACTGTCTGGCTATGTAGACTCCCTCCTCAGGCCCAACACCACCAGCACTCCCAGCTATCTTTGAGACACCACTGACTTCCTGAGGAAACTACAATCCATTGGTGATCTTCCTGAAAACACCATCCCAGCCACTATGAATGTAGAAGCCCTCTACACTAACATTCCACACAAAGATGGACTACACGCAGTCAGGAACAGTATCCCCGATAACATCATGGCAAACCTGGTGGCTGAACTTTGTGACTTTGTCCTCACCCATAACTATTTCACATTTGGGGACAATGTATACCTTCAGATCAGCGGCACTGTTATGGGTATCCACATGGTCCCAGAGCATGCCAACATTTTTATGGCTGACTTAGAAAAACGCTTCCTCAGCTCTCGTCCCCTAATGCCCCTACTCTACTTGCGCTACATTGATGGCATTTTCATCATCTGGACCCATGGTAAAGAAGCCCTTCAGGAATTCCACCATGATTTCAACAATTTCTGTCCCACCATCAACCTCAGCCTGGACCAGTCCACACAAGAGATCCACTTCCTGGACACTATGGAGCTAATAAGCGATGGTCACATAAACACCACCCTATACCGGAAACCTACTGACTGCTATTCCTACCTACATGCCTCCAGCTTTCATCCAGACCACACCACATGATCCATTGTCTACAGCCAAGCTCTACGATACAACTGCATTTGCTCCAACCCCTCAGACAGAGACAACCACCTATAAGATCTCTATCAAGCATTCTTACAACTACAATACCCACCTGCTGAAGTGAAGAAACAGACTGACAGAGTCAGAAGAGTACACAGAAGTCACCTACTACAGAACAGGCCCAACAAAGAAAATAACAGAACGCCACTAGCCATCACCTTCAGCCTCCAACCTCTCCAACGCATCATCAAGGATCTACGACCTATCCTGAAGGACGACCCATCACTCTCACACATGTTGGGAGACAGGCCAGCCCTTGCTTACAGACAGCCCCAAACCTGAAGCAAATACTCACCAGCAACCACACAACAGAACCACTAACCCAGGAACCTATCCTTTCAATAAAGCCCGTTGCCAGCTGTGTCCACATATCTATTCAGGGGACACCATCATTGGGCCTAATCACATCAGCCACAATATCAGAGGCTCGTTCACCTGCACATCTACCAATGTGATACATAATGCCATCATGTGCCAGCAATGCCCCTCTGCCATGTACACTGGTCAGACTGGACAGTCTCTATGTAAGAGAATAAATGGACACAAATCAGACGTCAAGAATTATAACATTCAAAAACCAGTTGGAGAACACTTCAATCTCTTTAGTCACTCGATTACAGACCTAAAAGTTGCAATTCTTCAACAAAAAAACTTCAAAAACAGACTCCAACGAGAGACTGCTGAATTGGAATTAATTTGCAAACTGGATACAATTAACTTAGGCTTGAATAGAGACTGGGAGTGGATGGGTCATTATACAAAGTAAAACTATTTCTCCATGTTTATTCCCCACTCCTACCCCCCACTGTTCCTCAGATGTTCTTGTCAACCGCTGGAAATGGCCCAACTTGATTATCACTACAAAAGGTTTCTTCCCCCCACCCCACCCTCCTGATGGTAACAACTCACCTTAAGTGATCACTCTGGTTACAGTGTGTATGGTAACAAACCCATTGTTTCATGTTCTCTATGTATATAAATCTCCCCACTATTTTCCACTGAATGCATCCGATGAAGTGAGCTATAGCTCACGAAAGCTTATGCTCAAATAAATTGATTAGTCTCTAAGGTGCCACAAGTCCTCCTTTTCTTTTTGCGAATACAGACTAACACGGCTGCTACTCTGAAACCAGTTTTATCTTTCTCCCTCTCCAAGTTCTGAAGAGAAATGGGCTCCAAAGCTGCTTTGTTTCTGGTCTGCAATAGGATCAATCCTCAGCCATGTAGCAACCAAGTCTCAATCTGCCCCTTAACACTAGGGAGATCGTAGGACTAGCCAATACTGAAACAGAAAAGAACAAATCCATGCAAGTCCCCCTCTCAGGAAGGCCACAGGCCTAGTCCTCCCACCGCCAACCACTCTTGACACAGGATAACATTTTATAACATTACCTTAGAATTGCAAGCTAAAGCCACAGAGGCTTTTTTTGCCTCTGTCTTCACGAACAAGGTCAGCTCCCAGACTGCTGCACTGGGCAACACAGCATGGGGAGTAGGTGGCCAGCCCTCTGTGGAGAAAGAAGTGGTTAGGGACTATTTAGAAAAGCTGGACGTGCGCAAGTCCATGGGGCCGGATGCGTTGCATCCGAGAGTGCTAAAGGAGTTGGCGGCTGTGATTGCAGAGCCATTGGCCATTATCTTTGAAAACTCATGGCGATCGGGGGAAGTCCCGGACGCCTGGAAAAAGGCTAATGTAGTGCCCATCTTTAAAAAAAGGGAAGAAGGAGGATCCTGGGAACTACAGGCCAGTCAGCCTCACCTCAGTCCCTGGAAAAATCATGGAGCAGGTCCTCAAGGAATCAATTCTGAAGCACTTACAGGAGAGGAAAGTGATCAGGAACAGTCAGCATCGATTCACCAAGGGAAGGTCATGCCTGACTAATCTAATCGCCTTTATGATGAGATTACTGGTTCTCTGGATGAAGGGAAAGCAGTGGATGTATTGTTTCTTGACTTTAGCAAAGCTTTTGACACGGTCTCCCACAGTATTCTTGTCAGCAAGTTAAAGTAGTATGGGCTGGATGAATGCACTATAAGGTGGGTAGAAAGTTGGCTAGATTGTTGGGCTCAACAGGTAGTGATCAATGGCTCCATGTCTAGATGGAAGCCCGTATCAAGTGGAGTGCCCAAAGGGTCGGTCCTGGGGCCGGTTTTGTTCAATATCTTCATAAATGATCTGGAGGATGGTGTGGATTGCACTCTCAGCAAATTTGCGGATGATACTAAACTAGGAGGAGTGGTAGATACGGTGGCAGGTAGGGATAGGATACAGAGGGACCTAGACAAATTGGAGGATTGGGCCAAAAGAAATCTGATGGGGTTCAACAAGGATAAGTGCAGGGTCCTGCACTTAGGACGGAAGAATCCAATGCACCACTACAGACAAGGGACCGAATGGCTAGGCAGCAGTTCTGCGGAAAAGGATCTAGGGGTTACAGTGGACGAGAAGCTGGATATGAGTCAACAGTGTGCCCTTGATGCCAAGAAGGCCAATGGCATTTGGGGATGTATAAGTAGGGGCATAGCCAGCAGATCGAGGGACGTGATCGTTCCCCTCTATTCGACATTGGTGAGGCCTCATCTGGAGTACTGTGTCCAGTTTTGGGCCCCACACTACAAGAAGGATGTGGATGAATTGGAGAGAGTCCAGCGAAGGACAACAAAAATGATTAGGGGTCTGGAACACATGACTTATGAGGAGTGGCTGAGGGAACTGGGATTGTTTAGTCTGCAGAAGAGAAGAATGAGGGGGGATTTGATAGCTGCTTTCAACTACCTGAGAGGTGGTTCCAAAGAGGATGGTTCTAGACTATTCTCAGTGGTAGAAGATGACAGGACAAGGAGTAATGGTCTCAAGTTGCAGTGGAGGAGGTTTAGGTTGGATATTAGGAAAAACTTTTTCACTAGGAGGGTGGTGAAACACTGGAATGCGTTACCTAGGGAGGTGGTAGAATCTCCTTCCTTAGAAGTTTTTAAGGTCAGGCTTGACAAAGCCCTGGCTGGGATGATTTAATTGGGGATTGGTCCTGCTTTGAGCAGGGGGTTGGACTAGATGACCTCCTGAGGTCCCTTCCAACCCTGATATTCTATGATTCACACAACTCAAGGCTATTCCCCTCATCCTCCACTCCAACCCAGGCAGTACGCTTCTGGGAAATTATAGCACACCTCACCCATCAAGTTATGTTGCAGCTTAGGCCCTGACCCTGCAGACACTTAGGGCTTGGTTATACTTACATTTTATAGCGCTCTAACTTGCTGGCTCAAGGGGGTGAAAAATCACCCCCCTGAGCAGAACAAGTCAGAACACTTTAAAGCGCTAGTGTAAACAGGCTCCAAGCACTGGGAGCCGTGCTCCCAGCGCTTGGAACTAATCCCCTCATAGAGATGGATTACCAAGAGTGCTGGGAGAGCTGTCTCCCAGTGCGCGACCCCACTAGCACTTCAAAGTGCTCCGGGAACGCTTTGATGTTTCCATGTAGCCATACCCTTAGGGATGTACAAAATCCCATTGAACTCAGTGGCCCCATTCACATGTACAGTTACTCACATGTTTAAGTGATTGTAGAATTGGGGTCAGACTAAGTTTAACAGGGCAAGGACCCTGTAATTTGTGTATTAAGTATGATGCACATTTATGTTGCTGTATAATAAATAATAATTAGAGTGACCCTTGGTCTCCAACACTTTCAGTCTGCCATAAGCATCAGAGACGTTATATTTAAAAGAAATAGCCGGAGAGAGAACATAAGGCATTGCTACAGAAACTCTGAATTGGCTTTTACTCTCTGGATAAAATAGGACTTTCTGATGAGCTGGTTTTCTTATTGTTACGTATCAATTCCATTTCATAACAGCAGTGAGGCACTGCAGGCAGAGCACTTCAGGATGATTACTGCATTTCTCGGGTAGTTAAGTAGACCTGACCTTCAGCCACATACCTCACCTCAGGCATTGTGATAAGGTACAATTGCCCAGAGATGTACTGCCTGGGGTGCCTTATTGATTAATTATAGGGTTAGGAGCATTCTGCCGGTCCAGGCATCTGATTGGCTCCACATGCCAAAGTGCTTTATAATGGGTCTGAAGGAGCCAGTACACTAGTGGGGTGGTTCTCAACTAGGAGTATGCATACCTTTGGGGGTATGCCAACTCATCTAGATATTTGCCTAGCATAAAAAGCACTAGTGCAGTCAGTACAAACTAAATTTAATATAATGATTTGTTTATACTCCTCTATACACATAAATATTGTACTTATATTTCAATTTAAATTGATTTTATAATTATATGGTAAAAGTGAGAAAATAAGCAATTTTTCAGTAATAGCGTGCTATGACACTTTTGTATTTTGATGTCTGATTTTGTAAGCAAGTCGTTTTTAAGTGAGGTAAAACTTGGAATACGCAAGACAAATCAGACTACTCAAAGAGACACAGTTGTCTGGAAAGGTTGAGAGCAAATGCATTAGAGCATACCTCTGCACACGAGCCAGAAGGGGCTCTCTTGCTCATTGCAGACCCATTTCCAGACCAGCCAGGCTCTCCCTTCAATCAAGCAGTCTGTCTTGTTTTAGCAGAGATTTACTGAGAGATTTTCTCTTGGAAACAATAATATATGGATGGAAAGGAAGAACAGAAATGAGTGAACATGGTAATTATCCCCAATGTTGCAAATAAGAGCGATTTCTCATTCTGAGACATGCCTGAAAAACAAGATTAAAATACTTGAGGGACATGTTCTTGAAACCGCAGATAACAGAACAGATAAAATGTATTTAAAATATCTCATAGGGGACGTGTACCTTTTAGCTAATAGCTATTAGATACTACAATTGTATTATGAAAATAATATTCTTCCACTCTTCATTATGGGGTGGACATTGTATATATAAAATGAGTAACAGAGCAACGTGTCTTTAAAGGCAATTATGTCTGTTTCCAAAAAGCCAGACTCACCCCCCTGATATGCCTTGTACACCAAAGCACAACAAGCAACACAAATGGCATCTGCAAGCACAGACAGCATATCAGCAATATTAATATTCCATGCAAAGCACACAATTTAACAAACAGAAAAAAAGAGAGATGTGGTGGGATAAAGCATGAAGCGATAGTATCTCAGCTACCGGTTAAGAGAGGTGAAGAACGGACTTGCTTCTCCTGACTTCCACAGTGCCCACACCAGGGCTGCCAGCTAACACACTGCGTGAAGTACCCACCACTAGAAACAATTTGTCATGTGTCAGATCAAATAAACTCTTAATAGACCATTGCGCTCCCTTAAGCGGAAGGCAGCCAAACTCCAAAGGAAAAATCCAAGAAGCCTAACTGGCCACATTAAACCCAAGTGCTTACATCTACCAAACACTTTTCACTTTAAAAACACATCATTACAATACAATCTATTCCCATGTAGAAGTTTCTGTGAAAGACAGTCATCAGCAATATTTATTATTAAAAGAAGGTGAGGTTTAAATTATCACTCTTGGGCTGAAGCACGACATAGATAAAGAATGTGACATTTCTGCACTAACAGAATAGTATCTTGCTCATTCTTGGGAGACATTTTAGAAGAGTTTTGAAGATATAAACTGCTTTATAACTGTTAAGGATTATCACCATCTTTCCGCTGCATCTTTTCTTTAAAGAACTATTCATTGTGGAATTAAATAGTTAAACTCTGGTATAGAAGGAACAGCAGAGTCTATCATTTGGGCATGTATGGGACAGGAGCTAATTTACAAGATATTTAGATTGAAAACTCTGCAAGGCAGGGTCTGTTATATTTGTTATATGTTATATTTATGTTATATTTGTACAGCAGGGCCCCAATCCCCAGCTAGGTCCTGTAGGCATTGCCACAATACAAATAAACACTGCTACTGCATCTGGGTACAATCTCCTCATCCCCTTCACAGCCCTACTTCTGTCCATCTCTTGCCACCGCCCTGTCTTCCATGTTTTCAGTATCTCTGTATTTTTGTTCCTCCTGTCCTTTTTCCCCGCTTGTGCCTGCCGTTATATCACACTGTGCTGGGATCCTGTCACATCTAACAAGCTACAGAACACCTAGCTACTGCACGAAGTGGTGTTAAAAAACCATTAGGTAATATTCCCCACTAAGCCAGTGATGAACCTAAATCCCAGCACAGGGTTAGGGGACACTGTTCTGCTTGATGTGCCATGCTACAGGAGTTTCAAAACCAAGATCTTGTGATAATTAAAGATTCTCTAGTATTTTTTGCAAGAATAGGGGATGTTATCCCCAGTTTTTTGGCCAAATTTTAACTCCAGTAATTACATTCTGCCTCCCTAGCTACTCCCTGAAGTTTCAACAGTTTACTGTATTCTTTGATGCCTTCCCTCTATCATTGTATATTATTGCTGTGAGCTGTTAAACAAATGTTGCGTCCCACATCAGAGGTGGTTGTCCCAGACACTAATAAAATCATCATTCTAGCTTGGTTTACAAAAGTCTTGTCTACACTAGAAAGGGTTTACCAGTATAGCTATACTAGCAAACCTTCCTATAGGAGGTGCAGTTTATACCAGCAAAAACATAGCTTATACCTGTTCCTCGAACAAAATAAGCTACACCAGTTGTGACATTATCTGATTAAAACATAACCATGCAAATTATTATTGCTACCGCTGTTATATAATTGCAACGAATCTTATACAAAGTGTAACACATGGCCAGAAAGGGTTAAGCATCCTGCAGGCTAACTGACCCCGAGTCAACCTATAGAGACATGTTGGAAATGGCAATTAGGGCCATTCCATGCTAGATAGGCTAGAACTTTGAAGTGCAAACCTGTATTGTTAGAGAATTAGAGGTGATACTAATTGTATGTGTTTACTTATATCTTAGATGCTAGCCACGTAAACAGACAGTTCCTGTCTGTCACTATAGCTACTGATTCAGAGATCAAAAGGGAATATTAACATTTATATTAATCTTGGGTGCACTAATGTCATTGTCTATATGGCTCTTTAAAGTTTGAGATAAACTGCTTAATGGATAAATTATCTTATGTTAATCCATGTAGTTAATTACCAGTGAGGGTTAGGAAACAGAAGGTTACATCAGAAGCCTACTGTTCACCCAGGCCTGTATGGTCCAGTGGCTGCTAGAAAACTGTACAAAAAACTCTTGGATCCCGATCCTTTTTATCCCAGATCTGCTTGATGCTTCATACAGGGGAAGCTTAAACCACAAGATTGAGATTCCAGTCCTGACTGGAGCACTCTGAATATACACATTGGACTATTACCTATGAACTAATTCTGAAAGAACTCTTTGCAACTACAAAGCTCACCATCTCTGCTATCTGAATCTGAATCTCAAGAACTTTACTCATGTCTGTATGTATATTGATCTTTTAACCAATACTCACTTTTCTTTTTTAATAAGTTATAGTTTAATTAATAAGAATTGGCTGTAAGCATGTATTTGGGTAAGATCTGGAATATTCATTAACCTGGGAGGTAATGTGTCCGATCCTTTGGGATTGACAGAACTTTTTTATGTGATGAATAAGATTTTCAGTAATCCTCATCATATCTGACTTGGTTGTCTGGGTGGAGGCTTATGGCTGGGTTACTTCAAGGGAAATGTGCTGTTGGCTTCTGGGTAACCAGTGAGGTGGTATAGAAGCTGTTTTGTGCTGGCTTGGTAAATCTAAGTATTGGAATATCCATCAGCTTTGGGGATTGCCTGCCCCCATTCTTTTCAGGTCACCCTAATTGAATGACCTAAGTTGGCTCCCCTGGAACCCTGGTCACACCAGTAAAAGGATTTTTTCACCAGTTTAACTGTGTCAACACTAGGGCTTTTGCTGGCATAGCTATATCAGTTAAAAGGGTGTTTTTTCATACTCCTAAGCTACACTGCAAAAACCTTTTAAGTAGACCGGAACTTCTGTACACCCATTGTTCCCCAGCAGGAGTCTGGCCAAATCCAGGAATCTTACATAGGAAGGTGCATGTATGCAACCAACCTCCTCCCAGGAAGATGAGAAAAGTAACTGGGGAAAAAACAACAGAAGAAAATACAGTGGTTTGAAAGAGGCACTGGGTTAAAACTAGTTACTGTTTTATTTTATATATTACAATGCTCCTTTTCATTTGATAAACAGATTGGAAATCACCTGTTTCACAGGTATTTCTGCAAGATCTGCTGCAATTTCCTGCTGAAATGCAATGTATAACTTTTGGAGTGATACAGAATCCTAAGTATATTACAGAGGGACTGCTTTCCCCTTTCCCCAGCAGCAGAGTCATAAAACAGTTCTAAATCCTTTCAAAACAGGTACCAACAGTTTCTAGTCTTAAAATGGAGGGAGGAACCTCATTGGTTAAAGTGCAAGAGTGAGGCTCTCTCTACACTAGCACTTTTGTCGGTAAAACTTTTGTCGGTCAGGGGTGTGAAAAAAACCCACACCTCTGACCAACGTAAGTTTCACTAACAAAAGCGCCGGTGTGGATAGCGCTATATCGGTGGGAGATGTTCTCCCGTCAACATAACTACTGCTGATCCTTAAGGGTGGTTTAATTATGCTAGCGGGAGAGCTCTCTCCCATCAGCATAGAGTGGCTACATGGGAGACCTTCCAGAGGCGCGGCTGCAGCAGTACAGCTGTGCCGCTGGAAGGTCTGTGGTGTAGACATCGCCCGAGAGTCAGGAGACCTAGCTCTGCCTCTAAGCAAATCACTTTATCGCTCTTTGGTGTCATAATTTACTTAGAGAATGAGACCATCAAATTCTCTGGGCATATCTACATAATTAAAATACAAACCATGCTGCCCAAAGTCAATCTTCAGTAAACTCCCTCCTTACCAAGATAGGCCAGATATATTCCCCCACTGCCAGGCCTCAAGCCAGCGAAATGAGATGAGTTTTAGGCCTAAATAGACTAAGATTTAACTTGACTGGTTTAGCACATGCTAAAGGCAGTGTGTCCTGTCTACACTACATTTTTAAGACACACAGTTAGCAGGTTCTAACATCACACCTTTAAATAAGGCCTAAGGGCTCATGTGCACTATGAGTTAATTGTTTACCACTGAATTCACACATCTGTCCCAAAACACAAATGTTTGCAATTTACCTTAGGCAGAGCCCTCAAATTAACTCAAGGTGAAAAATCAAATATAGCCAAGGCCTTACATGGTGACTTAACATTCAGACTTGAGCTCTATTGGACCAATGGGGGAAGCTAATTCCAAAGCCTAGGCTCAGATGCCCAAATCTAGGTACTATTCGCAGGAATAATTCAGCTGATCTCAGCTGCCAGGCAGTTTCTCCTTCTCTAAAATCGGAATAAATATCCCCAGGAGATTTTAAAGTTTGTAAGTGCTACGAGATCCTCGGAGGAAAAGCATAACAGAATTGCAAAGGACTGGAATATATTAACATTACAGAGCGAGGAAGAGGGGGGAAAAAAAAGGAGGGGGAAAATGTAAAGGAAGAATGACAGAAGCAGGAAGCAGTGCCTCCTAGAAAACTAAACTGAGCAGGAACTACCAGAGGAGGCCTGAAAATCACTCCCCCTAAAAAAGCAGAGGGGGGAAAAAGTAAAATTAACGCCAACAAAGTGGGAGGAACACAAAGAGAAAGGGGGAGGCAAGTGTGTCATCCTGCATTCCATTTAGTGTTCTTAGCACCAGAGCCATGCTCTGCATCTATTTTTCAAATTTTATTTAAAGAGCATTCGATGCCTCATGAAAAACCTATATTTAGACACAGTTTTGTTTGTATCTAGGTTTCTTTTCAACTGTGGTTACTTGCATCAAAGCGGAGGACACAGATGTAGTCCCTGCTCATATAGGATTACGGCTTCCTAAGAACACATTAAAATTCCTCTGTCACATGCACCTAACTGATTTTGTGTGTGTAGTGTGGTATAGTTAAAGTATTTAGGGTTTCAGTGTCACATTTCCAACAGGGAGTAAAACAGGCATTTTAAAAAAATATGAGAAATGTTTGATTGTGTCCTCATATCAAACAAAGTTCTTGTCTTCTGGTAAATATCACAAATCATGAAGAACAAAGTAATAGATACAAATCTGTCATTTCTGGGCAGTCTTTGTATACACTTCATGTACATAAATCATGAGCCAAATCCCAAGGTCTTTACTCCGACCATACTCATAGCTGGTCTGCACTGGAAACTAACCCCTAAAAGATGTAGCTATGCCAGTGTGAAAGATTCCTGAGAGAGACCTAGTTACGCTCACCTAACCCGTGATGTAGACAGTGCTAGGTTGACGGAAGAATTCTTCCATCAACCCAGTTTCTGCCTCTCAGAGATGGATTACTTAGAGCAACAAGAAAACCCCTCCCATCACTGTAACGAGTGTCTACCCTGAAGCACTACAGTTGTGTTGCTGTAGTATTTTAAGTGTAGACATACCCATCAAACTCCCACTGTCATAAGACTTCTGTCTCAGCAAAATTTTCAGGATTTTACCCCAGATTATGTGAAAATATAACTAATGATTTTGTGCCAACCGATCAACATAACTGCAGCTTCAAGGGAGTCAAAGGAGCCTCTTGTTGCCATATCCTTAGAGGTGGAGAAGGCATTTGACTGTTTCCTGGGATTACCTTTTACTTGCTCGCTAAATTCGCATTTGGTAGTCAATTATCTCATGGATTATACTTTTTATATGAATCCCTCTTCCAGAGTGGTAACAAATGGCATTATTTCAAAACCATTCCCACTTCACAGGGGTACAAAACAGAGTTGCCCCCCCCGACCTCTGCTGTCAGACCAACCCCTAGAAGCTTTAGCTTTGCTATCCATACCCAGAGGTGATAGTAAGCCGGTACAGGGCTCAGGCAGCGCTTTAAAGGGCCCGGGGCTCCCCGCAGTGGCCAGAGCCCATTTGATTGTAAAATGTCCCCTATAATATTGGCTACCAGAAAAACATGGGCCAGTTTGGCTAGAAAAAAAAATTAAATTCCATCCCTTGTCACACACTGATGCTGCACTTTGGGGCAACTCGCTGTAGAAAAATCAACAAGAAACCACGAATGTGGAAAGAGTTGTTGGACAAGAGGGCTTATCCAAACTGGGAGCAGGGCGCACTGATGTAATTCCACTAGCACAGCATTGGCTCAAACCGCTAATGTAGATGCACCACACTGGCGAAACAAGTGACCTGCATGAGTGCAGCTTCTCCCAGATTCAAACTGATGTAAACTGCACCAACGTAAGCCACTATCTGCACAGGGGGTTGGCACAGGGGCAGCTAGAGCGGGGCAAAAAACACAACATACAACAAACCCAACACCCAGTGTAGACAAACCCTTAGAGCTATACAACACTTTCACTGCTGGATTAAAATTTAACAAATATCTAACAATCACTTCAAAGTTTCATAACCTTCAAGGAGACCTGCCTCCCCTTGAGCCTGTGCCAGCTGTCACTTGAAACTGAGTTAAGGGACCCAGGCAACACCCACACTTTTGGAGTTTTTAAACCCACAATTTACAGCAGGATCTAACTCATACTAGGCTCCTGCTGGATCTTTTTAACAGTAGAGCAATTTATTTTGGAGGACCAAGAAAAGTTACAGCACTAGTAAGTTACCATAAGGAGAAACTATACTAAAGCAGGAATCAAGGATATGAGAAAAACATTTTCAGAGCTGTTTGTTTTTCACTCTTTCATGGTCTTGGAAAAGAAAATGGAGTGAATTTGTTTCATATGGATATTGTCCATCATTGGTTACCATACATCTATTCAAGCTTACTTGAAAAACAAAAATTTTAGTTAAAAACACACAGTACTGTATAGCATGCCTGTGAAATATGCTTGTAATAACAGATCATTACAGTAAATGCAATACAGCTTTATATTACATTTTTCAAACAGTGTCCCAAAATGTTTACAAATTAAATACTCCAGCAGAGAGTAATTCAGAGGCACAGTGTTAATCAAGGAAGAAAAGAGGTTTACAGATCAGGGTGGATAAAAATCAATTATTATTTTTAATTAAAAAAAATCAGATTTTTTTATTCTAAATCGGATTTTTTTGATAAAATGTTTTTTGAGGAAAAAAGCTATTTAAAGATAGTTTTAATTAAGATATCTTTGAGCTATAATGTATCATGGAATAGGGATTATGAATTCTAATTCTATAGTATGAGACAATTTATTCATGTAATGTTTAAGAAAAGTTTTGTAAATGAGTTCCAATAGTTCATGCAGTGGTGAGCTGGAGCCGGAACCAGTTTGCACCAGTTCACTAGAACTGGTTGTTAAATTTAGAAGCCCTTTTAGAACTGGTTGTCCCGCGAGGGAGAACCGGTTCTAAAAGGGCTTCTAAATTTAACAACCTGCCAAAAGTGGCACCTTAGGAGCTAACCCCGTGGGTGCTCCGGGGCTGGAGCACCCCCGAGGAAAATTTGATGGGTGCAGAGCACCCACCGGCAGCTCCCCACCCCTGGCCCCAGGTCACCTCCGCTCCGCCTCCTCCCCTGAACATGGAGCGGAGGTTACGGGGGGGGGGGGGCGAGGAGGCACCCCGGGGGGGAGCGCAGGGGAACTGCTCCCCGCCCCAGCTCACCTCCGCCTCCCTTGGCCTTAGCGCAAAGCCACCGCCTGCTTCTCGGCTCTCCCCAGCTTCCCACGTGAACAGCTGATTCGTGGGAAGCCGGGGGGGGGGGGGGGGGAGAGAAGCAGAGCGGGGCGGCGCGGAAGTGAGGTGAGCTGGGGCTGGGTGTGGAGCTGCCAGTCAGTGCTCTACACCCACCAAATTTTCCCCATGGGTGCTCCGGCCCTGGAGCACCCACAGAGTCGGCAACTAAGGAGCCACTTTCGAAGTGATCAGTGGGGGGAGCGACTGCTCCCCCCCAGCTATGCTCCCCCACCCCAGGAGCCAGGGGGACCTGCCGGATGCTTCCTGGGAGCTGCCCCCTGGCAGGTCCCTCTGGCTCTTGCGGGGGGTGGGCACCCACTACGGTGGCCCTCGAGACCCTCCTGCCCAGTTCTGGGGGCAGTCAGAGGACAGGGGAGGGGGGTGGATGGGGCAGGGGTCGGGGGAGGGCCATGACCCCCTCGTGGGGTGAGGACGGAACTGGTTGTTAAGATTTTGGCAGCTCATCACTGAGTTCATGGATTAGGGACCCAATCTTATGGGGTTCCAGGGGTTTCTGTATAGATTATTTAGGTTAATCTTTCTATCTACCCAATGGGACTCAATAGTCAGTCTAGAAGACACCATCAGCGATGCTTAGTTTTGCAGTTCTCAAACTGTGGATTTGTGTCTCCAGAGACAACAACATGCTTGTTAACAGCAAAAAAAATTTTTAATAAATATATAGAAGTGAGAAATAACAGACCTCAACCCTATTGTCCCTCCGCAAATTTGTGTACACAGTCAATCCCTTACCTCTCCCTAAAAGTGCAAAGTTTCAAAAAGTTTGATGAATACAAGATTGTTGGGGGCGAAATAGATCTGGACAAGGAGAAGAAGTCCGGAGATAAATGTGAGAAGGGAGTGACAAGCAGTAGAAACAAAAGTGAAACTGTTTGAGCAGCATATTCCAGAAGTCTTGAACTCTTTCTAGTGTAGCCTTCATTGATTTGAGATCTACCATACCATTCTCTCACTAGAATGGAAAACCTATAATGGCAGCTGGCCGTAAAAGAGACCCAGTTTGGGAATAAAAACCAGTCAAGAAATATAAGTTTGCTAATGATGTTTTAAAGAAAGTATCATAGAATCTCAGGTTTGGAAGGGACCAGGGGGTCATCTAGTCCAACCTCCTGCTCAAAGCAGGACCAATCCCCAATTTTGCCCCAGATCCCTAAATGGCTCCCTCAAGGATTTAACTCACAATGCGGGGTTTAACAGGCTGGTGCTCAAACCACTGAGCTATTGCACTGGTGGAAGTCACTTAAGCACTTGGATTCAGAGACTGATGAAGTGATAATCTCACTTTGAACAGTAGTAGCTTCTTCTGCCAGTGTAGAAAGAATATTTTCTTCCTTTGGACTAATTCATTCCAAACTGAGTAATTGTTTGGGACCTGAAAAAGCAGGAAAGCTTGTTTTTCTTTTCCAGATTATGAACAAACAGGAAAATGAACGTGAAGACGACTGAGTTAGCTACAGAAGCCAATATTTTAAGTTCCTCATGTTGACCTGGCTGACAGTCAATTTAAAAAAAATGTTTAAAAATATTTCATTTAAAATTGTTTTTAACTAAAAACAAACCTGATTTTAAAAAACTTGAATGTTAAGCTAAATTCAAAAATTCATATGCTTGTTTTGTTAAAATATGATATGTTTGCTGTTGAAGGGGAAAAAAAATCCAGAATGCGTAAAGTTGTTGTTTTAGTTAAATAAAACAAATTTAAATGTGTCTGGTGATATTCTCCTCCTAATACAGCATGGCAAGTAAATCCTCCAAATATTAATGATTAACCTGTTGAATTGGAGATAGTTCACCTCCCAGTGACTTCATAAATATCTGCTTCAATTACCTTTGGTAAATGAAATAACCAATCATTCATTTTCTGATATAGCTGTAAAACTAATCTGAAGAGTTTTCAAAATAAATCACTTTAAAAAAGTACAGTGTGTACCTTCTAAAAATGAAACCTACATCTATCTCTGAGTTGTGAAGACTATGTATTAAGGTTATAACAACCAACAAGGATGCACTTTTACGTAGAAATCCATGATTAAATCGAGTCTTCTTGACTAGTGATTTAAATCAAATCCACCTTGTTACAGATGAAATCTGAAATGAGATCAAGAACCAGGGAGGCGGAGAGACAGGAAGGCTATTCCAGACAGAAATGGTTGTAAAGGAGAAGGTTCTCTCTCTCTCTCACCGGTGTTAGAACTACGTGAAGGGACTGAGAGGAAGCCAGGGCCAGACAAACAGCGGAAGAGAGGAGAGACATAAAGGTCCATGAAGTCAGCTGGCATGAGTCCACACAGAGTATTAAAAAAGTGGAGTTGCTTGATGTTAGGGTGATGCATTTGATCCTCTTTGTAGGTGTGAAAATTCCAGCAGCAGCATTCTGGACATGCTGGAATCTAGCAGGGATTTGGGAAGGGAGCTAAAATAGTCAAGACGAGATGACAATGACAACAGGCCTGATAAGGAAAACCACAATAACCTTCTGCAAATTGGAGAGAATAATCTATTGCCCAGCTGCTTACAAGCTCACCAGTGCTATTGGTGAAGTACATGAATAAGGCCTATACAGGATAAAAAGCCAAGTATTTATGGGAAATGGATAATAAAATGCAAGGACAGCAAAAGAAAAATTAGAATACTTCAAAAGTATTCAATACCTAAAAGTCCTAAGTGGTTTCACATGGGTTAGTTTTAGACAAGTTGTCATTTATGCAAATACTAAATTAACCAAATGGCAAGTGTATCCCTATGATCTAACCCAGACAGATAAAAAAACCCAGAGCTCTCAATCTGCTGAGAAAAGCAAAAAGTTATGCCACAATGAGAAATGTGGTACAAGTACCTGAACAGAACAAAAGATAAAGATGATGCTTACTCTATGGAGTGAATAAAACACAAGCAGTTTAACAAGTTAACTCAGGACATAATTGGAATGCCTAAGAATATAAGAACACAAGAACGGCCATACTGGGTCAGATCAAAGGTCCATCTAGCCCAGTATCCTGTCTTCCGACAGTGACCAATGCCAGATGCCCCAGAGGGAATGAACAGAACAGGTAATCAGCAGGTGATCCATCCTCTGTTGCTCATTCCCAGCTTCTGGCAAACAGAAGCTGGGGACACCATCCCTGCCCATCCTGGCTATTAGCCATTGAGGAACTGCTGAGCAAAGGAAAATTAGCAGGTTAAATGAGCCTCATAACTTTGAGCCTGAAGAGATCAGAGATTTGTCTTTTTCTTAACAGTATCTGGTATGACAACAAGAGTTCTTTGACAAACTGTTTATTTGCTTAGAGAAATCATTCTCCCTAAACAAAAGTTGCATGTTACAGCATCTTTCTTTACAAATGTCTTGGAAAAGGTGTGTGCCTTGCAGTTCCTGAGGCATGGTATCCATGGTGATACACTGGCCTGCAGCCAGAAAGGGTCTAGAAAGGTAACACCTTGAATGAGTATTCAAACCTTCCAAAGTAAAAAAAGTCTAAAGGAAGTGGCAAGTTGAGCAGAGAACACTGAAGTCCTAGCTCATTACAAGCATTAAGCCAAATGTTAAAAATGTTAGGTTCTATGTGCCAGGCAAGCATATGGCAAAACTGGCCAATGGCTATGTTAAAACAGAACCCTTTGGGTTCAGAGATGGTTAGGGAAGCAAAATGCAGGGAGGGGACTAGTCAAGGCACTAATAATGGTAAATAGAGCCTTCACTTCTAGATCACCAGTTCAAATCTAAGCCAGTTCAGTGAGGATGCAAAGGAATAATATATATATGGCTCCTTTCTACCATCTAAAGCATTATGATACAAACTATCACAAGCACACCTTCAACCCCAAGGCTATGTGATGGAAAATGTCCTTCTCATCCCTTGGGGTAGTACCTACCCATGAAATTTGAGGCATACATGTGAGGAAGCTTGCACTGCCATTGCCTATGCTATACCTGCTCTGCGGTGAAACAGAGGACTTCTGTCTCTAGGGCTGTGAATTCAGGACTCTTCACCAGCATTAAATTCACATTACATGAATAAAACACAAAGTGAAATGAGCAGTAAAGCAAGTACAGCTGTGCCCTCTGATCCATTACGCACTGCCTTGAAAGGAAAAAGGGCTTACAACAACAACAAACTTACCCTTCTGTCTGTAGTGAGTTTGGGTGAAAGTCACACAAGCAGAGAGGGCCTGGCAGAAGGTTCTTCACACAGGATAAACCCTGTGGTAGGGATATAAGAGCAGACACACAGAGCATCCCTTGTGCACCATGAAAGTGAGCATCCGTTCAGCACCACTCTGTCTCCATTTAGCCTGGAGTGGAGTGAAGCTGCTGAAGGTAGGACAAAGAGCAATACCAGTGGATCCACAATTTTGTGGATTTATGGATAGTGAGCCTCTACGTGTACGTCTACACTGCAATGTAAACCCAGGGTTCGAATTTAGGAGCAAGCCTGATCTTACTTCCATCTACAGACAAGTCATGCTGACCCTAGTCCCAGAACCCCTTCGGGTTCAGTGCATGCCTTAGTCAAGCCAGGACCCAGAGTTCAAGCCCAATGGCTTTTCAGTGTAGACACAGGCCCATCAGACTCATGCTCTGGGAGTCCACCAAAAGCATTCCACAATCTCATGGGCTCACTTGCTTTGTCCTCTGGACAGTCAAGTTTTCCCACACTGCACCATAAAGGGCCAAAGTAGCCACATTTTGGGAGGGCAGCAGGAAGTCTGGGATATGGGTGGTTGGATTCAGGCCCGCATAACAAAGATAAAACAGGTTGAGACCAAGGGTTCAATAATTCCTAAGGTGCGGTTACAAATGATGCTCAAGCCCTAGGTAAACAAACCCATGGTCTGCTAACTCAAGTTCTAACCCTGGGCTTACATTGCTGCGTAGACACACGCTCCATGAAAAATGCTGCAGTCACTATTCTAGTCCAAATGCTAGAATACTGGCCAATGAGGGTCTGTCCTGCAGTCCAGCAGCCTACCCCGGCTTTGAAGGATGCAGGCAATTCCGTAACACCCATCCCCAAATCCCTGCTTAGCTTCCCTACACCAAGGGCTTGATCCTGAGAAACAATGAACACCCACAACTTCCCTTTATTTCAATGGGAGGTGCAAGAACTCAAGATCAGGCCTAAAGTGGATTTACTGTGTCTTTGTGCAGGGATGGGTGAATTTTATCTGTAATGAATAGCTAACTTCATATAAAAACACATTTCAGCCTGTGTCAGAAAGACTTCCTGGCACTTATAAGCAGCACAATCGACTTACATAAAAGATAAAGGATTCCTGCATTTTCTCTAGTCTTCCCAATGTGGAAGCAATTTATGTGCATTGTTGTAATAATCAAGATACAAGAATTCTTTGAAACCCAAGTGGTCAACTGCCAAATTAGTTTTAAGATGACCAGGCTTCAGTTTTTGGTATGCAAAATCCATTTCAATAAACTTGCTCATCAACAGAGTTTACCAGAGTTGTTCTGCATCTCTGAACATACTGATAATAGGTTTTTACTATAATAACTGATTTAAATGATTTTTACTCCTGGTCCGTTTGAGGAAATTAAGGGAACGGGCCACTTGATTAGAGACAGGTGGGTGCAGCTGAAACACCTGCAAGTATAGTACACCTAGAGCAAGATTAAGTGCTCATTTATGCTTCTGTGGTTCAAGGTTAAGCATTCACTCACTCTAATTTCTGAGTCTGCCTTTATCAAAAGCCATGCCAGGTAATTAGAAGCATTATAACTATTATTAGTTTATAATATTATTATAGCATTTTGCTACACTTGACATCTGTTGGCTGATAGATTGAACAAGTACATAAGAAATAATTATGCAGAGATTTCTCGCAAAAGAACACAATGCAGAGGACACTGAAAAAGTCACTTTTACAGAAACATGCTTGAAATGTAAGTTCTAAAATTAATAGTGAAACCTTTTTAAAACTCCTGTTAAAAAAAACATTGTGTTTAAAATAGGCAGTTGTTAAAAATAAATGTATTTTGAAAATTTAAAAGCAGATACCTGGCATAGCCTCTCCCCAGAAACATCACACACATCTGTACAGGGACTCTTCCCTTGCAACCCAGAGGTTTTGAAAGCATCTCCCCTTCTTTTGCAGACACTAGCATCAGACTTTGTGAATTACTGGCAAAGATTCTCATTGTGCAGGCAAACAACATAAACTCATGGTTCAGGACTGCTCTAACCTGCTCACTGAAAATCCTATAGTATTATCAACACATTCCTAGAATAAATTATAGATTATTTCATCCCATGAAGCCAATTGTTTTACAAACTATATTTGGGACCCAAACCATCCAACACCCATATAAGTACATTCATCCAACAGATACAGCCATATCTTTGAGTATCTTAAGCTTCTATGTAGCACTAATTACACTACACAGCCCTTTGAGACAAGATGAATAATCAGAGAAACCATAGAGATAATTTAGGGAAGCAGAATCTAATTGCCTAGACTAATATTTGGTCAAGGCACCCCGTATTTGTGTAAGGGTTATGGGAACCTTAAAGACAAGTGAACAAGAACTTGCTTTTACATCTCATTGGAAATACAGCCCCCTACAGCAGCACAATGCTCCACATAACACCAGACTTTGGCATTGGTTAAGTATTGAATTACAAGGAGGGGGTGCCATTCGCTATTCCCCCACCTTTTTCCCAACATTCCTCAAGTGCAACTTTGTGAGAGGAAGCAGAGAGTTATGGTTAACATACTTAAGCTAACCAGTTTCAGTAGATGAATGTGGTGAAAAACAGCATCAATCCTGGCTGCACTATAGTCAACAGTTTTGCCATGGACTTCAATGAGGCAAGAATTTCACCCCACAACTACAATAAAATGACAGAGCTCAGCCATGCAGTTGCCAGCAAAGAAAGAAGACACAGTGGATGTGTGACCCTAAGAGCATCCCAGTGCCAGAGGGCTCACTGGAATCAGGTAATGAGTTTCAGCTGCCTGACCAATTTGGTGTACCTCAACTCACTATGGTTATAATCTGTATCTAAAAGGTGTCATGTAATGTGTCATTGGAAAACTAGTAACTCACTGACCATTAATATACTTGTATGATGTATGGGGGGGATGGGAAAGAGGGGAGAGGTATTAAGAGTTTTGGACATATAATGGAATTTGACTAAAAAAAATGTTTAAGCCAGATATGTCTGGGGAGCTGGTAAACAGGTATGCTCTAGACAAAGGAATATGTTTGCTTCTCTGACCAGCCTGCTTCGCAGGAAGAGACAATGAAGGGTCATTTACACATAAGGTAAACAAAGTTATCAGGTGGGGAGAACACGGCATGGCATCTACTCCCCTGCAAGAGAGAGAAATTTTATTTTATTTATAAAGACAGGGGGGCACCTCAAACGATAAGTAATTGAATCCACTGACTGCATACAATATTGCTGTATTATAACAGTGTATCAAGTAAGATACTTTCTGAAAGCTAATGGCACACTGATGATTAATATCACCGTGAAATGTATGTATTAACACTATATAAAGAACTATAGATACTCATTGATATTATGCTTTACAATCTGTGACCAAATAAACGGAAAAAACAGGTTTTCACCAGACAGGAAGGAAGACAGCCATCTGTCTCCAAAGAAATTAAGCAAAGTGTGACCTAAAATATGGAAGCCCCATCTATACAAAAATCAGCAGGAGGAATAGGAAGATCACAGGAAGGGAAGACCACCATGAGGTTATCTTGCCCTCTTTAAACTAGGTCATTAAACTTTGAAATCTATAAGCAGAGACAGAAAGCCATTTTGGCATCCATCACTAGAGAGGCACAAAGGGCTAGAGCTCTCGCAAGCTGAGAAAGATGGATTCTTCAACCAAGGAGAAAGGAGGTGCTGATGTCTCTGGGAACTGCATATAGGTGAGAAACTTGCTTAAGCAAAGAACTTTCACCTAGGAAGACACAGGAAGCCTGCACCTTGTAGTTCTGTGGAAGATTCTGACTGAGGGAAAGTCAGTCATGGCAGGGTAGAAGGAAGACTGGTGAGAAAAAAAAAAACACCATCTTGAACAAAGCCTGTACCTTGCTAGATTAAATTTTTTACTTTCAGATATGTATTTTCACTTTGATTTGCCCGTAACCCTTTCTATGTTTATTCCTTTTAGTTGACATTACTTATGTCCTATTGTTAATAAATGGAATTTATTTTTACTCTAAGGAACTCAGGGCTATGTTTGAAGGAAAGGTTCTATTTACCCTAGTTAAATAAATAAACTAATGTGCTTTTGTCTCTTTAAAAGTAGCAAACCTAATTATTTCTCCAAGTGGTCCAGGAGCACATGGGATGCTTCAGGGAACACAGTCTGGGGAAAATTCGGGACTGAGAGTGTGTTGGAGGTCACCCTGCAAGTGATAACCAAAGCTGGTAGAAGCCCACAAGCAGCTGTTGAGCCACTGGGGTCAGTGTTATTGATCCATGGATTTACAGCACACAGACACTCATGGTGTGACCTGCATGCTCACTGGTTGGTTGCTGGTGTCCAGGTTGCAAGCCACAGCAATAGGGCATTTCAGGCATCTAGGATTACAGGTGGTGACACAATCCTTCACTCATCTGGACTGCATCCCAGAATGTGACAGGATGGGACTCTGTTTCAAAAAGGCACTGACCGCTTTAAATTCACGACAGTGGGAAGTGGTGTTGGGGGCATTTAGGACTAGTCAGAGCCAGCCATTGATATTTTCTCCCATTAAATGTATATGGATTAAAGCAGTCACTCTGGATTAAATCAATAAATACACAGAGGCTGAGTCCTAATCTACACAGGGAAATTGACTCACAAGGCTATAGCAGAATATTATTCCAGGATGAAGTCACTTTTGTTCTGGAATAGTGTCCATATGTAACCCACAGACCACTTCGTGCCAACTGGCAGAGGGTACAGGGATGCACAGGGATCCCTGGGTCAGATATATGCATATTAGTTCACCAAAGGGTGGCATGTGATCATCATAAACACTGCAAAATGTATACACAGATAATATTTAAGAAGTTATGTATCTATACTGAAAATTATATTCTTAAGGATTTGGGATTAAGGCATGTCACCAGGACGTGACATACCTCAAAAACGTTTCTTTTGGCACGTAGTAATAGACGATTATCGCTGTCTGGTCATAAGTGTATTGCCCGCCTTGCAATCTATGTCTGTTTGCATACTGAGCCTGGTGCTAATCAAGAGATTGCAAAATCAACAAGAGAGGAAAGCCACTTGAAGGAACAGTGAGCAGAGGGTGTCCTGTTTATAAGTAATGGCAAAGGATTGTTCTGCTATATCTAGGGAGAACCAAGAGACACTTTGGATTCTTCACCAAGGAGACAAGCTAACAGCATGTTTGTCTTATGAAAGCAGGATCACAGCCAGCCTGGAAGGATGCTGGGTGAGCAATACTCCACAAGACATCAGAGTACCATGTTAATTAAGTCTAGGCTCTGGAATGCATTTTAAGATTTTATTTTATCTGTAACCATTGTTTCCACTACTTCTACCTGATATCACAAACAAAACAAAGCAGAGATTCATTCTTGATTTCACTAAACACATATCTAAATGCTGTGTGTGAAAGCAAAACTGTGATCTGAGATGGAGCTGGTAAACTGGGGTGCACTGTTTCTTTGGAAGCAACAGATCTGTAAATACCGTAACTGCCAAGTGAAACAGTGGCTGGACACTCCAGGGAGCTAAGCAGAGGGCAGAGTGTGCCTTTCCCTAATCTGAAGAAAGGCAGTGAGGCCTGCGCAGGCCTAAAAGGGAGTGCTTGTATTGCCTATGGAGTTGGGGAGCCAATCTCTGGGAGATACAGACATGGCTTCCTCATGCCAAGGGCAAGTGGGAGCGAGGTGCCTCACACTACACAGGGAGCTATTCCAGAACAGCTTATTCCAACACAGCTAGATCAATTTCCCTGTGTGCACAAGACCAAAGTCTCACTTTGTGAGGGTTATAATAGAAGCAATAAAGACAAGCAGAATATTAGAGTGCACATTCTCTCTTCTATACGGTAGCAGATGTTATACATTTGTACCAAGTAGAAAAATGGGCCAAACGTTAACAGAATGCAGCTCATTCACTTTCCCACTGACCAGAGTTAAAAGTTATTGCACTGGAATTTAGAAACCAACTCACATACCGAACAAGAGTGAGCAGGTTATCAAACTAAAGATAGATTCCTGCACTTAGAGTGCAGATGCTGAAATGAATTACACAGGGGAGCCTGGCTTAAAGCCAGGGAGATGCTCAGGGCTTACCTCTCATTTCAATTCCCCTTCCTCTCTTTTACTGTTTGACAGTTGGAAACAGCACCTGGAAGTTGTTTGCCATTGTAATGCAGCTCTCCCCATGACCTACTCTGAGGACTACAAGCGGATCTTGTAGGTGGAAGGAAGGACTGAACAGTTAGGGTAAGGGCATAGCAGGCTCATACTGGCTGTGGGGTGTCAGATAATACCTTGCCACCTGATAATGGAAGCAGCTGGATCAAACTTGGGACTGACCGCAGAACAAAAATAAAGGTACTCAGAGAGAATTTTCCCAGTGGAAAACAGCTTAGCAAGGATTTCACCAGGGGAGGGGGGGGGGACGGGGGACCAGCCATAGCTGTCATGAGCTGAGTCCAATGGAGGGTGGACCTGACGAAGAGATGTAGCTGAGATATGTTGCCCATAGGGAATAGCCTCTGACAGATACCAGCCTAGGAAAGGTTTCATAGCAGAGCCCAGGAAGGCACCCTGTCTGCAATAGACAAATCCCAGTTTGTGTTGACTTTTCAAAATTCCAGTGTCCTTTAAAAATAACTATGTCTTGAGAAGGAGCACATTAGGTCTTATCAGTTATACCAATATAACACACATGCCTCAAGTGGACACTCTTATTCCAGTGTAAGAGCAGCTTTGGGGAAGCGCGGGGGGGGGGGGGGGGAGAGGCATAGCTTAAACCCCTTCCCAAGCTAAACAAAAAAAAATAGTACTCATATTCCAGTTTAAGAGTGTCTATGCAGGCAGGTTATATCATTATAACCATATCAGTTTAAATTTACACAGGGTTCTCAAACTTCATTGCACCGCGACCCCCTCTGACAACAAAAACTACCACATGACCCAAGGAGGGGGAACCTAAGTCTGAGCCTGCCCGAGCCCCACCGCTGGGGGCAGGAGGGGAGGGAGAAAGAGAGCAAAGTCCAAGCTCCATCGCTCTGGGCTAGGGGGGCCAAAGCCCAAGGGCTTCAGCATCAGGCAGGGGGCCTGTAACCTGAGCCTTGCCACCCAAGGCTGAAGCCCTTAGGGTTTGGCCACGGGTGGTAGGGCTCGGTCTCAAGCTTCAGTCCCAGACCCCAGAAAGTCTAATGCCAGTGCTGGTGACCCCATTAAAATGGGGTCCCAATCCACTTTGGGGTCCCGACCACAGTTTGAGAACCAGTAAGATAACTAACTCAAATTACAGGTTTCAGAGTGGTAGCCATGTTCGTCTGTATCAGCAAAAAACAAGGAGGCATCCTTGTGGCACCTTAGACACTAACAAATTTATTTGGGCATAAGCTTTCATAGGCTAAAACCCACTTCATCGGATGCATGGAGAGAAAAATTCAGTAAGCAGTGTGTGTGTGTGTATATATATATATATATATATATATATATATTACAGCACATGAAAAGATAGGAGTTGCCTCACCAAGTGGGGGAGGTCAGTGCTAACGAGGCCAATTAAATTAAGGTGGAACAACAGTTGTCAAGAAGGGATGAATATCAACAGCGAGAAAATTACCTTTGTAGTGTTAACGAGGCCAATGCAATCAAGGTGGACGTCCTTCATTCTAACAGTTGACAAGAAGGTGTGAGTATCAGCAGAAGGAAAATTACTTTTTGTATAATGACAGGTTTCAGAGTAACAGCCGTGTTAGTCTTTATTCGCAAAAAGAAAAGGAGTACTTGTGGCACCTTAGAGACTAACCAATTTATTTGAGCATAAGCTTTCGTGAGCTACAGCTCACTTCATCAGATGCATATCGTGGAAACTGCAGCAGACTTTATATATACACAGAGAATATGAAACAATACCTCCTCCCACCCCACTGTCCTGCTGGTAATAGCTTATCTAAAGTGATCATCAGGTGGGCCATTTCCAGCACAAATCCAGGTTTTCTCACCCTCCACCCCCCCACACAAATTCACTCTCCTGCTGGTGATAGCCCATCCAAAGTGACAACTCTTTACACAAAAAAGAGTTGTCACTTTGGATGGGCTATCACCAGCAGGAGAGTGAATTTGGGGGGGGGGGGGGTGGAGGGTGAGAAAACCTGGATTTGTGCTGGAAATGGCCCACCTGATGATCACTTTAGATAAGCTATTACCAGCAGGACAGTGGGGTGGGAGGAGGTATTGTTTCATATTCTCTGTGTATATATAAAGTCTGCTGCAGTTTCCACGATATGCATCTGATGAAGTGAGCTGTAGCTCACGAAAGCTTATGCTCAAATAAATTGGTTAGTCTCTAAGGTGCCACAAGTACTCCTTTTCTTTTTACTTTTTGTAGTGACCCATCCACTCCCAGTCTTTATTCAGGCCTAATTTGATGGTGTCCAGTTTGCAAATTAATTTCAGTTCTGCAGTTTCACGCTGAAGTCTGGTTTTGAAGTTTTTTTGTTGAAGAATTGCCACTTTTAAGTCCATTATTGAGTGTCCAGGGAGACTGAAATGCTCTCCTACCGTTTTTTGAATGTTACAATTCTTGATGTCTGATTTGTGTCAATTTATTCTTTTGCATGGAGACTGTCCGGTTTGGCCAATGTACATGGCAGAGAGGCATTGCTGGCACATGATGGCATATATCATATTGGTAGATGTGCAGGTGAACGAGCCCCTGATGGTGTGACTGATGTGGTTAGGTCTTATGATGGTGTCCCTTGAATAAATATGCGGACAGAATTGGCAACGGGGTTTGTTGCAGGGATTGATTCCTGGGTTAGTGTTTTTGTTGTGTGGTATGTAGTTGCTGGTGAGAATTTACAAACCTGAAACAGGGGGCAAGGTTTGCAAACCTTTGGTGAATCTTGGACTGAATTTCAAGCGACAGCAAACCTATTTAGGGTTTCCAAACAAAACACAGTTAGGGCTTGGCTACACTTGCAGATGTAGAGCGCTGAGACTTAAACCAGCCTTCAGAGACCGCAGCAGAGAAAACGCTGCAGTGTGTTTACGTGGTCAGCTGCACGAGCACTGGCGTAGCCACATTAGCAGCTCTTGCAATGCCACAAAGAGCAGTGCATTGTGGTAGCTATCCCAGTGTGCAAGTGGCTGCGGCATGCTTTTCAAATGGGGGGGGTGGAGTGTGTTGTGTGTTTGTGGGGGGAGAGTGTGTGTTTTGGGGGGCAGAGTGTGTCAGCATGCTGTCTTGTGAGTTCAGACAGCAGCAGACCTCCCTCCCCCGCGCCTCTCTCGCTCTCTCTCTCTCACATACACACTCACAGCAGCATTCCACAGTATTGGTTCGCTTTGTCCCGGTGCAGATAAGCATGCCAGCTGTCAGAAACAGGTCTTTGAAAGGGGATATCCACATGCCTGCAGCCGAGTTCAAAACAATGACAAGCGTGGCCACTTGACTTCAGGGGATTATGGGACGTTTCCGGAGGCCAATCACAGCGCAGTAATGCAACACGTCATCCACACTGACACCCAGGCATTTCAGCCAGGGCGCAGCAAGCTTTGTGCTTCTGGTGGAGGTGGATTACCAGGAGCGCTCCAGCTGCGGAGTCCAGGCGCTCTAAGTGCCTTGCCAGTGTGGACACCTCAAGAGTTAGGGGGCCCGGGGCTGATTTAATGCACTCTAACTTGCAAGTGTAGCCAAGGCCTCAGTTTGGGCTGAGTCTGACTTTGCCTTTGGGGGATTTTTTGAAACAGAAGCTTTGAGAGTGAAAATTCTAATGACGTAAAAGAAGTTTACTCAAAGCGTCACAAACCGGTACTGCCTTATTTTACATGGCGAAATCCCAGAAACTGTGTTTTCTGTCATCACTCATTTCAGGTGCTAAGAATATCTTTTTGTTAATAATAAATAGCTAGTTTTATATAGCACTCCTGATCTAAGAGTGCTTGACAAATATTAGTTAAAGCTGACTCACGTACTTCACAAAGGGGAGTTAAGTATTATTTCCCAGATGGGGAAACTGAGTTAGAGAGAGTTTAAGTGATTTGCACAAGGTCAAAGAGGAAGTCAGTGGTGGAGCCAGGATTAGAACTCAGGTGCTCCAGGCTCTCATCCTCAAGTTCAGCCTGCTGACCCCACTACCTCACAAAACCTCCACAGACCAATGTGAGCTATATTTAATATGCTATCATTTCTGTATATCTTGAGCCAGTACCTTTTAAATAAGCCTCATCTTCAACTTCACTGTGACACAAAAACAGTAAGAGGGGATTTGGGGGAGAAGGATGAGGATATGCTCCTCCACAGGATGAGTAAAAAAGAGGCTTGTTGAGGACATTTTTACTGTTAAATGTAAATAAATTCAGAACTGGACCAATAAGAGAGAGTAGAAGGTAATATAGTAGTAGTATATAAAAAATTAATCATGGTTACCTGTCACTTCCTTATAGCAAGGGTGGAGCCATGCTTTGTACATTCAAGGGGGGTATGCTGGCAACTTGCCAGGAACCCACACATCACACTTAATTTCCATAAATAGAGTAGATTTACATCCCCTTCAGCTACAAGTGAGATGTGAGCCTGCATAGACAACAGAACCCAATGTGCAACACTTACTTTTCATAGGAGAAGCTACACAAGTCTCCACTAGATTCACTTCTATATTAAGGATGCAAAAAGAAAAGGAGTACTTGTGGCACCTTAGAGACTAACCAATTTATTTGAGCATGAGCTTTCATGAGCTACAGCTCACTTCATCGGATGCATACCGTGGAAACTGCAGCAGACTTTATATACACACAGAGAATATGAAACAATACCTCCTCCCACCCCACTGTCCTGCTGGTAATAGCTTATCTAAAGTGATCATCAGGTTGGGCCATTTCCAGCACAAATCCAGGTTTTCTCACCCTCCACCCCCCTACACAAATTCACTCTCCTGCTGGTGATAGCCCATCCAAAGTGACAACTCTTTACACAATGTGCATGATAATCAAGTTGGGCCATTTCCTGCAGGACAGTGGGGTGGGAGGGGGTATTGTTTCATATTCTCTGTGTGTATATAAAGTCTGCTGCAGTTTCCACGATATGCATCCGATGAAGTGAGCTGTAGCTCACGAAAGCTCATGCTCAAATAAATTGGTTAGTCTCTAAGGTGCCACAAGTACTCCTTTTCTTTTTGCGAATAAAGACTAACACGGCTGTTACTCTGAAACCTATATTAAGGATGGTGGCATTTGCATTGTAGAACTCCCTGGGGCCACTTTCTGGATACCCATGCCTTGGATGCAGTTATGCAGCCATCATGTTGGGACTGGATAAGAAGAGCAAATGGCAGGGTTCAATACAGCTATTTTATGGTACGATAAACAAGATGTACATTAAAAATTCCACCTCTAACAATGCCACTGTTTCAAAGATGACGTGCTCACAGCAAATATGAGCTGCATGATCTTACATAGCTGAAATAAAGACTTGTAGGATCCATTGTAAAAGGCAGGTCTTGTCACCCACCTCACACTTTAAGACCTTGTGTACACATAAAAGGTTCATCAGTATAGCTATACTGGCACCAGCCTAACTAGTGTAAATGCAATTATATCAGCAAAAAAGAGCTTGTTCCAGTTCAGCGAGCAAAATAAGTTAAACCAGCACACATACAAAAAATGCTTTTGCTGGTGTAACTGTCTACACTAGGGCTTTTGCAACCATAATTATATGTAATAAATTCAGTTAACAGATTACACTCTTAACTGACACCTGCAAAACTTTTAAGAGTAGACTTGGCCTAACAGAAAGGATGGGAGTATTGAATGTTTAACAAAGGCTTCCATTATCCGAAATGGAAGTCAAGCATTGCAGTTAAATGGGAGAGTTAAAAAACAAAAGAGAACAGCTTTTAGTAGGCTTATAATAAAAACCTCTTCCCCTCTCAACTGCTTGGCTTTCACTCTCTTGGCTCATATAATGCCACCATTTCACTAGTTCTCCAGTCAGCTAAGGGCTGGTCTGCACACAAAGTAACTGAACTGTCCCAAAATAACTGAATCAATTTTAACCCACACCGTTTGTTATTTTAATGGATGTTTTGTGTGTGGACACTCTTAAGAGTGCTCCTGATCAGGTCAGGTTTAGTGTCTTAAGCTAAATCAAAACAGGACACTTTTATTCTAAAGTAAGAGTGTCCACACTCAGAAATAGTATCATGGTAACAAAAGGTACAGACTACAAGTAATTCAGTTTTTTCAGTGCAAGTTTGTGTGTAAATAAGCCCATAGAATCTTCCAGAAGTGGACCTGGATTTCTAATGTAAAAAACAGATTGGTGGAGGAGCTCTTTTTGAAGCTGCCTTTTATTTCCAGACCTACAATATACAATACAAAAGTAGCTAAAAAGGACACAAGGCCAATATTTTTTCATTGTCCGGTCACCTTTAAAAAAAACCACACATTTTCTTACTTTCCTTACCACTGCTCCTTACAACAGATTATAAAATCAAGAACTGTGTTATAATGTATTATATTGCTTCCTTTCCTCATGTCATCTCTAACAAAACAGAAAAATTACAAAATTTAGTATAAAAATCTGTTTCTACTGGAATAAAAGCTCATGGAAACATCAGTTTTAAGTTTTGCAAAATCAAATTTGACCCAAAATTTAGACTTGACTTTACACTAAAGCCATTTTAAAAAGATTAAACTAATGGATACGAAAAATGAAAGGCATCTCTCTCTGGATGTTTTCAAAGCCACAAAAAACAGCCTCAGCCGAATCCAACATATCCAGAATTTCCATGGAAAGCAACAGTGCAAAACAACTCTATTTTATATTCTCTCACACACACACTATATCCCACAAAGCTTCACAGAGTTATCGACAACAGAGGAAGACAAGTAGTAAGAACTAAAAGCAGAAGAAAAAAGAGGAATGCAAGTCAATGAGGCAGAGAGAGATAGGACTGAAACAATTAGTGTTAAAACTGTACCCGAGCCCAGGACATAGAGCAGGGAAGGGGCAGCATATCACCCACCACCGTACCCATAAGCATGAGACTACCACTACTGCCTAGCATCGCCAATTTTCGATGGACCTACTCCCGGAGGTTTCATCACATGACAACCTTTAATTAAAGATTAATCTTTAATCCCTGTACACTCCACAACAACCCCAGAGGGCTGGCAACTCCACTGCTGCCCCACTACATCAGGCTGCTCAGATTGCAGCCCAAGGAGTTCAACCGTGTGGCATATATCTCCCCATTTTTAAATTTAAAGGTTCCCATAGCCACATACAGCAGGTCCCGGCCCACAACACAGCCAGGGGGCTCAGCTCAAGGAAGAGCATCACCCACGAGGGCCCCTCACTTCTGCTGGGAGGAAAGCACCGTGAATGCATACTGGGAACCGCCAACACGAAGGGCCAGGCAGGCTAGTCGGGGGCCATGCTGTATGCCGGGCCAACTTAGCCCTGCACCACAGTAGAGTTGCCAATTTCATTTGGGCAAATTCCTGGAGGTTTTATCAAATGGCATAATCTTTAACTGAAGATCACTCTTTAATTCCTGGAGACTCCAGGGCAAACTTGAAGGGCTGGCAACCCTACACCAGTCCACAGAAACACGCTGCCTGCTGCGAGCCCTCGTCTTGCAAGGGACAGGGAACGGGTCACACCACACACCCGTCACCTGCTCCCCAGGGCAGGAAAGAGGCAGAGGCCACGCGAGCCCAGCAACGGGGCAACTAGGACGCAAGGCACGCCGGGAGCCGGGCACATTGACGGGGGAGGGCGCAAGGCACGCCGGGAGCCGGGCACATTGACGGGGGAGGGCGCAAGGCACGCCGGGAGCCGGGCACATTGACGGGGGAGGGCGCAAGGCACGCCGGGAGCCGGGCACATTGACGGGGATAGTAGGGCGCAAGTAATCTGCCCTACGTCACACAGGCCCGGCGCCCCCTCCTGCCGCGCCCCTTGAGCGGCGCCACAACCCCTCATGGGGGCGGAGATCCCGGCCTCCCCACTCGGCTCCTACCTGAGCCCCCAGCCTAGGCCTCTCACTGCGCACACTCCGCAACCCTCCCCGCTGGCGCGCACGAACACCTCCTTTCGGCCCCCGCGCACGTGACTGCGGCCACCAATCAGAGATCAGCGCATTGACTGGCTGTGCTCCGCCCACCGGAGGTTTTCGCTCCGCCCCGCTCTCATAAACCTAGCCCTCAGAGACTGTTAGCCCCACCCCTTCTGTAGCTCGGGCACGGCTGACTCTGCCTTGGCTGAGTCTACACCCACCGGCAGCTCCTCGCCCCGCCCCAGCTCACCTCCTCCGCCTCCCCTGAGCACACCGCTGCGTCCTGCTTCTCCCCCCCCCCAGCGCTTGCGCCGCGAAACAGCTCTTGTGCATGGCTTGCGCTGGGAGGGAGGGGGGAGGAACGCACCACGCTGGGGAAGAGGCGGGGCCGGGATTTGGGGAGGGGTCCAATAGGGGTAGGGAGGGGGCGGAGTTGGGGCGGCGGAGGGGGGGTGGGAGCACCCACCAGCGCCAACGAAAGTTGGCACCTGTGGTCACTAGAGGGCAGGATCAAACTGTGGACCTCAGCGCATGAGCCTCTACCCAGTGAGCTAGAAGCCAACTGACTTTTAGCTAAGGCTGTAGAGCAGACTCATTTTCTCTCTCTCTCTAAGTGGTCTCGGTGCCACATGGAACAGAACATCACACCCAGGAGGTGTGTGGGTTACACTGGCACCACCCATTAGGGCCCAGACGCCCATCCTGACAATCCTTCGATACCCATGGACCACAGGCAGCATGAGCGTACAGCATCTGACAGTGCATCTGGCGCTTCCCTTGGCCAGGCTGCCTATGAGATCCCTGACAATATCGTGATGGCTGTGTCCTCGCGGAGGAAGTTTTCTTTGTTACATCCCTGCAAAACCAGCTTAAAAGTAGCCCCACAGGACAGTTTAATTGTTGAAGGGTTCCAGATGGAGAGTGCCTGGCATTTCTGCCTAATAGAAGCTTCTCTATTCATAGAATCATAGAATATCAGGGTTGGAAGGGACCTCAGGAGGTCATCTAGTCCAACCCCCTGCTCAAAGCAGGGCCAAACCCCAATTTTTGCCCCAGATCCCTAAATGGCCCCCTCAAAGATTGCTCTGCTGTATTCAACTTTGGGGTGACAGGAAGAGAAATCATAAATAAAGGCTACAGTGACAGATGGCAGATGGTCTCACTGCTGCTCAGTATTCAATGGTCACCATTGCTTTGGGCAAGAAGCCTATTTCCGACAACAAAAATCAATCCCATTAAAGCAATATTAGACCATAAAAAAACCAATCAGACTAGAAATGATTGACTAATTATATTTCAGTATTAATTGAAGTGAAATGGTTAAAATAAATTACTTTTGCAGATGGCAGCTATGGCCTTTTGTGGGGAGGGGTTTGCCTCACACTGAAGTTAGCTGCCTAGCAAGATGTCTTTGCCTATATGTTTAGCACTCCTGGTTTTCTCTTTTTATGATCTCTGTGCTGATTGTAAAAGCTAAGAGTTCTGCTACTTCAGTCATCTTGTGTGGTCCCTCTGACCGTATTAGACCACAGAGATCATTCCCTTTTCATAATCTTTGGGCACTACCTGTACAACAGCCCACACTAAATCTGCTTAACCAGCAGAAGGAGAGGGACAGAGGCAAGCCCTGCTATTTACTCTTTTCAGATATCATTGACACGGTAAGCATCAGTGAACTCAGAATTGTACAGTTTACAGCTGAAGGCTTTGCATGTTAACCTTTATATCTATATGGCTGCTAAGCCTTGGAAAGAAAGAAAAGAGTACACAAACATTTTTTTTAAAGTTGCAAGGAAGACTCCCAAATGATAATTAACTTATTTCGTCAGATGATTCCTGTGTCATCTTGCACAATACACACTGCCATGGTGTGCCATTGGTTTTTAAGTCGAGTTCCACATTGATTTCAATATTGAAATTGATGCCACCACATTTAAAACCAATGACACAACATATGGCCCACAGAATGAAGTCCCAGAGTGTCTCTGCATGAAAACAATGATCTTGCTCCTGCTCCCATTGAAGTCAGTGGGAGTTTTGTGGATATATGTCTATCTTGGGTACTTACATAGTCCCCATTAATGTAGTATCTGATCGCCTCACCATCTTTGATGAAAAGAAAAGGAGTACTAGTGGCACCTTAGAGACTAACCAATTTATTTGAGCATAAGCTTTCGTGAGCTACAGCTCACTTCCAAACAACATCTGTGTGAGGTAGAAAAGAGAAGTATTTGTATGAGTAAAGCAAACAGGATGTGGCCTTGATGCCTTTCTTTCTCACAGCACAGGGGCAGTCTAAGAGCTCCATTACACCACAAAAATATCTGTCTTGGGAACCTGCCCTCCACTTGGGTTACAATGTATAAAATGTTCAGAAGCATCTAAGTACTTTAAGCCCACGTCCTGTGGACTTTCAATGAAGCATAGGCTCTGAAGGATTTCAGAGCCCAAGCCAGAATGTCTGCATGGCTATTTGGCCCAGGTCCGTAGACCAAAACTCTGAGACTCACAGCAGGGCTTGTTTTTGTTTGTTTGGGGTTTTTTGCTGTGTGGATGTACCCTAACTTTTTTGTAACTGAGTCCCCTGCTTTCTGCAGTTCAGTCAGGTCCCATACAATGTTCGAACTGCTGCTTGCACTGTGCGATGCATTGAAACAATTGGGAACTTTCATCCTTTGCTATAAATGCAATCATAATAAATCCAACTCCACTTGCACTTCCTTGCTCAAAAGTTACAATTCTCTCCAATTACAAGACTTGATCTTGCAGTCCTTGCTCACATGAACAATTTAAATGGCTGAGAAAAGATTACTTGCATGAGTAAGGGTTGGATGATCAAGCCCGTAATGCAAAAGGCCAAGCTCAACCTGGTGTGACCCATTTAAATTAATGGAGTTACACCAGAGAGGAATATGGCCAACCTCATGGATTTAAACAGCATATGTCTGGGGGTGAATTTAGCACAGAATGTCCACCTGCATATTACTTTGCTGAATGCAGGTAACATTTTGCTGTAATTAATATCTTTACATACAGCCATTACTTGGCTTGTGTGTATGAACGATCCTGGATGAATTCTTGTAGCCAAATGCTGTGAGAATGTGGAGAGCTGTATCTGTATTGGGAGTGAAAAGAATCAAGCTGTGTCTTCACAACAACAAAAGGTGTATCTCACCATGTTGCTTTGGCAGAGCCTTTCTGGAATCCTGCTGCTTTATACACCGGTGCGCCCCTTAGCAGTCACATGCAGAACCCCAGGACAGAAACACTGCTTAGCTAGAAATCTGGGGTGTGGGGGGCGGAGGGAAGTTATGGCCTCCCTACTAATGGGGGAGCATAGAGGACCAGAGCTACCCAACAAGTAGTTGGTACTGCCGAGAAAGGAGGCATGTGGCCAAGGCAACTGGCCTGTGCATCTACTCAGCAGCAGCCTCTGCTGATGTAGCCCCTACAGTGGGCCAGTTCTAATCCAAAAAACCACATACTCACTGGGACAGGAGGTGTAATTTACACATCTATGCATCAGCTTCCATGAATGTGGTCCAAATGGTCTTTCCTACTTTCAGCTGCTTGTTCCTCAGACTGTTTCCTTTTATTTCTCACACCTGAGGGAGACTGAGATGTTTCAGATGAATACAAGAGTGTTAACTTGCAATATTTGCACTTAGTATCCCCTGGGCCATGCTGAAAAAGAGGCGAGAAAGTTAGACCTAAGAGAGAGAGAGATAAACCTCTTCTTTTTGCCATATATGCAGGCCACAGCAACAAAGCAATTCAAAGTTAGAGCTAAAATCCTATTGGTAACTTACTCCGTTCTGCCTAAATATTGCTACTCAGATAGTTTGCACCCAGTCAAGGAGTGTGTTATTAAGAATACCCAAATTATTGTATAATTGAGGTCATGGGTCAAATCTGGGACTATGGTAAATCTCAGTGAAGTGTATTTCCCTATAACGTATGGCTTGACCTTCAACTCCTAATAGTAAATAATAATGGTCTATGAGGAGCCAGTGTTGGATCTTTCATATATTTAGAATTTTCTGATGCTAAGATATTGCCATTCACAGACACCCATAGGGAGTATGCTGTAGAATCACAGTACGATGTAGCCTAATGGGTATGCAGCTCCACAGTGACAGATTTACAGAGCACTTCTGCTCTCGTCCAGGATAGATACAGAAGGTCCAATCCTGCAGCCCTTGCTCTGGCAAACCTCTGTCTCATTTCAGCATAATAACTTCAGGATTAGCACCAGCATCCCATGATAAATCTGATAATGTTAATCTGTTTTTTCCAAATGCGTTTAGCATTTGTGAGACACTGAAGTAAGTGCCCCAAACAGAGTTATAAAATCAGCCAGCTCACCTCGGCATCCAAATGCATGAAGAGAAAATAGACATTTAAACTACAAACTTATTAAAAACAACCAACCCAGAACTGTTCAGACAAAGATGGCTTCCCATTATTTGCCACAAGAGGTAAAATAATTAATTTTAGTGAGAGCCTCAGCCCAGCTTTGTAAATGACCAGAATGTCACCCTCAGCCTAAAAACTCAGACTCTGGAAGAACCACAGTATCAGGCTGCATAAAACTCTTGACCTGTCCCCATGTTCTCCACATTCCCAACATCACAAAGGCTTTAGGACCACTCCTGTGAGGTACTGAGACTCAGTTCCCACTGGAGACAAAGCAAGAGTTCCTTGCAGTTTGGAACCTTAGTGCCAATCTGTGCTTGAACACAGCAACAGAGAAACTCACTGGTAACGTAATCTCTAAAACATGTTTTAGAGATCAAGGGCCTGGTTCTCTCCTCACTAGTGCAAGTACAAATCCAGAATAAGTCCACTGGAATCAATGGACTTACAGCAGAGCAAAACTGGTGCAAGTGAAAAGATAATCAGGCTCCAGGATCCTTTTAAATTTCACTTTGCACAAAACCATAGAGAGGGGTGACTGAGAAAACAGAACATGAACAGCAGAAAGGACCAGACAAGATGTGAGTCAACACAGCCCAGAATGGAGATGGGGAGAGAAAGAAAACAGATGAAGGCAAGGGATATGTTTTGCTGCTACACCTTCCTGGCACCTAATGAAGTAGTGAGAATGGCCTTGGCTGGCCACATCAGTCACGGGCCTATGACACTGGATAAGTTACTCTCCTGCCGCAGCCTGTGTCACGGCTGAGAAAGGAGCTAATGATGTCTGCATAGCAGCTGGAGGCTGGCAGGACACTGAGCTCTGCCTCTCACGTGAGCAGCAGGTCAGGCCCTGGTCAGTGTCAAACGACTAAAGAGGAAGTGCCAACACAAGTGCAGGTGGGGTCGGTTAAGGTAAAGCAGTGCCAGTGACAGGGTTATGGGAAGGACACTTGGAAGGAAAAGGTGGAAGCGGAGGCAGAAGAGACACCAGAAAGGAAAGCCACAGAGGACCAAGCAAGGCCATCAGCCCATGCAGCTCACCTTACTATGTGTATCCATCCAAGAAAGAATGTAAGAAAGAAGGAGTAAAAGGAGCAGAGGAGAGTAGGGGAAAATGGGAGGCAGAAGCAAGGAACTAAAACTAAGGGCCAAATTGTGATCCCTTACTCACGTTGGGGGTTTTTTACCTACACAGTGAGTGCCATTCAGCTCCCCAGTTTTAGTAAGACAGTCACAGTCTGGCCCTAAGACAGCAAAGAACTGGATGGAATAGCAATAAAAATAGCTCAGCTTGAGCTAAATGCAATGATGCCATTAAGGTTGCAGAGAAAGGGGAAGAAAATCCTAAGAAGTTAAGCTTCCTCTAGGAATGTGAACTCAGCCTTTTGCACACATGTAAAGTTCTGTCCCTGTTTTTCCTGTGAAATGTGCAGCCTTCAGTTTATGTTGTTAGATATTTACCCTAAACCAGCGGTTCCCAAACTTGTTCTGCCGCTTGTGCAGGGAAAGCCCCTGGTGGCCCGGTTTGTTTACCTGCCGCATTCGCAGGTTCAGCCGATTGCGGCTCCCAGTGGCCGCGGTTTGCTGCTCCAGGCCAATGGGAGCTGCTGGAAGCGGCGCGGGCCGAGGGACATACTGGCTTCCACTTCCAGCAGCTTCCATTGGCCTGGAGCAGCGAACTGCAGCCAGTGGGAGCCACGATCGGCTGAACCTGCGGACGCAGCAGGTAAACCAACCGGCCCGGCCCGCCAGGGGCTTTCCCTGCACAAGCAGCAGAACAAGTTTGGGAACCACTGCCCTAAACTATCCAGGCTGTGTGGCAGCACATTGATGATGCGCTATGAACTTTGGCCAACATTCTCAAAAGCAACTAGTGATTTGGGATGCCTTAATCTTTGGGTGCCCATTGTGAGACACCTGAAAGAGCCCAGATGATCAGAGGGCAGGTGCTCAGCAGTTTCTGCAAATCTAGCCCCTACAAGGTGTCTCAAGTCGGTCACCCAAAAGTACTAGTCACTTCTGAAAATCTTGCTCTTTAACTTCTGCTTTTCCTGGTTTTGATTTGAACATGCTGCACACTGGAAATTAAGAGTGTCCCAAGGGCTTGTAGTCAGGCCCCTGCGTATTCTGCAGCAAGCGCCAGTGCTGTGGCAATGACCCCTGGTTTCTGCAGCACTCTGGTGTGGCAGTGTGGGAACTCTGGTTAACTGAGTAACTTCAGTTCATTTGATACAACTATGAGTAAAATCAGTATATAATCCCCAGGTTATTTATTGTCATATTACATTAAATGTTATGCTGCAGATTTTCAGTCTGCTGCAGAATATAATGCTGGACCCACACAGATTGTTTGGGTTGCACCGGACACACCTGGCTGCACTGCAGAGTCTGTGAAGGGGAAGCAGGAGGCTTTGGCAGTACTCTTGGGACAGTTCAGGCTTTTCTCTGCTGGGTGGCAGTTTGGGTTTGGGGGACCCAGGAGGCAGGTGAAGCTGTTGGCAGAGGGAGAGGGATGAATCTCCTCTTTGTAGAGGTGTCCTGGGCAATGCAGGACCTGGAACTCTTTATCCCTCCCCACCCCACACCAGCAACCCTTGACAGAAACCATCCTCCTCACCCCTCCATCCTCCAATATCCACCACTGCATCCCACATTATTCTGTGTGAATGTTTGTCTGCTGCTTCAGAGGAATGACACACCTTATGAAGATGTTATCATCACATACCTGGTCTGTGTATCTGGTAGAGAATTCCTTCCTGATCCCTGAGGCAATCATCTTCTACCCTGAAGCATGAGAACTGATCATCACTATCTCAGGCTGCATAGCAGTGAGTGAAAACAGCCAGCTCCAAGAGTGCATTTGCTGGATTTCCTCGGTGAACAAAGTAACAGTGCAAATGCCGAACCCTATAATAAAGACAAGTTGACTGTTATTTTTCTCTGCTGCAGCCTTTATTAAACCGTATGTTCACTAACAATACAAGAGCTTGACTCCTGGGCTGGGTTGGCCACTTGCAACTAATCATAATTATTTGTTTTAATTTGTGGAATTGCTTGTACGGGGCCTTTTCAAACAAGGCTGGATTTGACGTGCTAGTGCCCCAAACATCAGGGAACATAAAAAAATGAATTAGGCCATTGATATAGCACTTGTGCAAAAATAAATCTCTTTGGCACCTTGAACGTATAGGCCCATTTCCTCCCAGCTTCAATGCCATGGCACAGACAGCAAGTGCTATAAGGGAGGAGTGAAGCCCCTCAGAACTGGGAGTCTATCACCTATGGGCAATCACCATAAGGTCAGTGGCATGTAAGAGGCAGCCAGCTCCATTCAACTGGGCCTTAAATTCTGCATTTTCTGATTTTTTTTTAAACTCCCGCCTGCTCACTGGAAATTAAATGGAGCCTCTGCCCTGTGTCCCAAGAGCTTGTAGTCTGTCCCCTGTGCATTCTGCAGCAAGCCAGAAGCCAGTTCTGTGGTACTGATCTGCTGCTTCAGAGGAATGACCCACATTATGAAGCTGTTATTGTAACATACCGGGCCTGTACATGGGGCAGGGAATTCCCTCCTGATCCCTGAAGCAATCATCTACTCTGAAGCATCTCTGAAGCATGCAACTGCTACACTTGTGTTGGGTGTGGGATTTTTCAAAGGAGCTTATGCGTGGCAGCCAGCGTTGGCCCAGCTAGGAGGCCAGAGAGTGCCAAGCAGGACAGAAGTCCTGGAAGCTGCAGCTGGCCTCAGAATGCAGCTGCAGGGAATAGATTGAACTGAACCCAGCTCTGGGAAGGAGGACTGGGGTCTCCTGATTCAAGGAGAGAAACACTGAAGTGGGAGGTCCAATGTGTGGAACAACTAAATAAATTGGACCCCAAAAGAGCAGTGTTTTAATTACCACTGGACTGTGATGTAGCATTTTTAAGGGGCCCTGAATCGAAGGGTAAACTGAGGCAGAGTGCTGCAGAGTCACCCCAGGCCATGAGGGGGAGGTTTGTAGGTGGCCGGTCTGATACAGGCTCTAAGCCTGGAGATAAAAAGCTGGTCTATGATTCATGTTTGCCACAAAATGAATGCCATAGTTGTCACTAACAGCCAGAACACCTGGAAGCAAGGCTGAAATGCTCTGGACGTGTGTGTGACACTAAATACCCCTGTATTCACACTCAACACGCTATTGTAATAATCTTTGTACAAAATATGCCTTGTGAGAGTTCATTCAAAAACTAATAACTCAAAGACATTTATGTGTATTTGATTCTCTGACTGACCCGATCTTCATGCAAAGACAATGAAGAGCCATTTTTACATATTAGGTAAAAAGAGCTATTAAGCTACCATGTGGGGGAAGAAAGAACATAGAGCTTCCTTCATCACCAGCCTCCTTGTCACCTTCCTTGCAGCTTGAATAAACTTTACTTTGAGGGGTGACCCTCAGAAGAATCCATTCCAAAGATTCACTGGGCTATAAGGACAGGGGGGTTGGAGGGAGCTGAACTTTAGGTAATCAATCATAGAATCATAGAATCTCAGGGTTGGAAGGGACCTCAGGAGGTCATCTAGTCCAACCCCCTGCTTGAAGCAGGGCCAATCCCCAATTTTTGCCCCAGATCCCTAAATGGGCCCCTCAAGGATTGAACTCACAACCCTGGGTTTAGCAGGCCAATGCTCAAACCACTGAGCTATCCCTCCCCCCATAAACAGTTGAATCAATCAATTGAATATAATATTACTGTCTTATAAAAGTGTGTAGTGTAAGCTTTTTTCTGAGAGCTAATGGCACGCTGGTGATTAATATCACTGAGAAATGTACGTTCTAACAAGCTGAGAAAGATGGGTCCTTCAACCATGGGGAGTTGAAGTATCTGGGAACTGAATATAGGCAAGAAACCATCTTGAACAAGCCTGTATTTTGCTAGATTAAGTTTTAGACTTTTGAATGCAGTTTCACTTTTGTTTGCTTGTGACCCTTTCAAACTTTATTCCTCATACTTAGGGTGACCAGATGTCCCGACTTTATAGGGACAGTCCCGATATGTGGGGCTTTGTGTTATATAGGCACCAATTACCTCCTACCCCCTGCCCTGATTTTTCATACTTGCTGTCTGGTCACCCTACTCATACTTGAACCCACTTCAAATCCTGTCTTCTTTTGTTAATCAATTTGTTTTACTATTAATCTAACTCACCAGTGCTGTGTTTGAATTTAAGTGAATGTAAACTCCAGTTAATGTGGCAAGCTGGTAGCTTTTGTGTTGCTAGAGGAACAAATGAACCATAGTATTTCTCTGAACTGCCCAGAAGAGGGCTGGACATTGCAGAGTATATGGTTTTGAGAAATTCAGGACTGGGAGTGTGTTGGGGTCACCCTGAAAGTAGTAAGCCAGGTTGGTGGGAGCCACAGTAAAGCTGTGGGGCTGAAGACAGGCTGCTGGGGTCAGAGCTGCTGAACCTGGGCTGTCTAGCGCACAGATGCTCAGGATGTAACCTGCATGTTTGTAGGGTAGTTAAGCATTCTAAGGCACTCAAGATTGCAGGGCAAGCAGTGACATAACTCCTCACTGGTCTGAATTGCACCCTGATCCTTGCCAAAGAGGGTAAAACCCTGCCCTTCTCTTAGCAGACATGAAACATCTCAGAGACAGCAGAATATTTGCAGGGTGGGGTGGCTAGGACTGCCAAAGTGCCATGCTTCAGGCATGACACCCACTCTCATGATTTTATCACAAGTCTCACAATACTTGGTGTTTTTCTTCAAGGCCCAGCTTCCGGAGTCAGGTGATTACGTGAGAATCTGAGCATCCATTCAAATAAAAACAAAGCAAGTTCCTATCCCTCGTGGTTGAAGATAAAAGCTTGAAAACGTGAATCCTAATGGCTCAAAAACCACAAGGCAAATAAAGAGCTCCACATTTATTACTTTTTAAATCTTGGGATACTTAAGCCAAGCACAGGATTTTTTGAGACCTGACTTGCAGTTTTTGAATGCTTGGAATTGACAGTGCTGTGACATACATACATTTCCCCCTCACCCATGTATTCCTGCAGCCTTGCTATATTCTCAGGCCTAACTTGAGTGGAGCAACACACAGCTGAGGAGCTGGTCATTATTTTTTTACTATATTATTAACATCATCTTAGATTCAGATTGTGAGATTCAGTTGTAATACTCAATTCCCCTTTCTCCAGCCAGGCTCTTGTTTTCCTTGCTTGGGTCCCTTTGGTTGGGCAGGCAAAATGGGCTAGTCAATTTTACTTTGGGGATCTAAAGACAATCATAAACCTCTGTAAAACAAATGGGTATGCCAAGCACTCTCTTCCAGGCTCAACAGAAAGAGCTGTCTCCTTTATGTAGTAAAAAATGCTGCAGACAATGGTGGTGACCTTCCAGCACACTAGGCCGCACGATAGGTCAAAGCTAGCATATGCAGATTAACAGGGTTTCCTTTGGCTGCAAACCCATGCTGGCGGCAGGCTGTGCGCGTTGGAGGCAGAGAAAGCCCAAAAGCAGTTGCGAGCATAGACTTTGAGTGGAAGCAGAGGGACAGAGCTTCTTGGGCACAGGGCTTGGTGGAGTGGCAGACATGGGGATTTCTGAGCAAGGAAGATGTCTGCTATTTGTTTCCACTGTGTTCAGGAAAACAGGAGTGTGTGTGTATGTTATTTGTAGATAAACATGACTGCACCAAGAATGCACCAAGAATACACCTGATTCATAAAATTTCTCATCCTAATGGAAACAAACGTGCTAGGCCCCAGCTATTGGCTCCCTGCTCAGGCAAAAGGGGCAACAGCTTCTCTTCAGTTTCTAGTCAGTTCAGCTGCCAGGTTCTGATGTACCAGCACACACAGCTGCTGTTGGTATTCACAGCTCTACAAAGGAAGTTTTTTTTACTTTGAAATTATTTCCATTGCTATTTTGAAAAGATTCTGAAAACATTTCTCTTCAGACTAGATTTTGGGTTTAAAACTGGTTTGAGGTAGAGCACCTTTCAACGTAGTGGCCCAGATTCCCCTGCTCTGGTCCATGTCACTTAGGCGGCACAATGGGGCAGACACTGGCTCTAAGTTCTTCCAGCATAATGTAGCCTCCAGTGGCATAGCTGGCTCCTATACCAACTGCATTCATGTTGTAGGTGGGACAAAACATGCCTGTGTAACACCAACAGACCCCGGTCGTCGGCGGGTGGGATCAAACCTGGGGTCTCTGGAGCTTAAAGCATGAGCCTCTACTGCATGAGCTAAAAGCCAACTGGCTGTCAGCTAAGGCTGTAGAGCAGACTCATTTTATCTTTCTCTCTAAGTGGTCTCAGTGCCACTAGATGGGACAGAGCACCACACCCAGAAGGTGTGTGGGTTACACCTGCACTTCACCAAATCTCAACAGTCCCATAGCTATTATCAGTTACCTTACGTTAGCACAGCCCCCAACCTTCTCTAACTTAGCCCAATGGGTCAGGGTTAGTGCAAATGCACCTGGCTAATGGGGGACACCCCACCCCCTCCTTCACCAAGCATATTTTAACCCAGGAGTGCCTCTGGGCATATATGGGCAGGAAAGGGTGGTGATGGATGTTCAAAAATGCCTGCAGACCCCCATGGCAATGGGAAACCAGATTTTCTCTTAGAAAGTGTTGATGAGCCACGGGTTCCGTGAGCTTTGATTCAAGCAGAATATTTACATGTGGTTATTTCTCTCTCCTTTCCCCTTGTGCAGTATAATTAGCAATCTGCCTGACAACAGGCCCAATCCTGCTCAGATTGAGGCAATAGGATCGCAAGCCAGACCCTCCTCTAGTGCAGTACAGGGAACGCTGTGCTTTATCCCTGGGTAGGAGGGACTCTTGGCCAGGAAAACTAATTGGTCTGCTGCAGATGGGAGATTAAAAACAAAATTCAGGGAGCAGGTGTTGTGGTAACGTAAGCAGGAGGCGAGGAGCTTGTTTGCAAAAGCTCTGCCTCATGCTTTTCTATTTACTGAATTTTATTGGAAATGTTTTCATAGCATTTAGAATTACAAGGGCTCACCAAAATAGGAGTGGGTCTGAAACAAATCTTCCCCTGACCCTAAGGGAAGGGAAGATGTGACACAGATGGGTGCCCTGTGAATATCCAAATACAATTCTTGAGATTAGCCCCTGGCTTATGCACAGAGCCAAAACCCTGCATTTGTCACCCCACAGTTGCAGTATGAACACCCAGAGTTCTCAAGTAACTGTATACACAAATTCCCAAGAGACGGTACAGGAACATACCAAACGCTCATAAGATAAGGATGGGATGACTGGATAATGGACGAGGATGCTTTGTTCAAACAAGGTATACAGGTGATAATCAACATCATCTGGAGCGTAACATGTAACTTGTTTGTATCAATGTATAAAAGGAGAAGTCACAGAAGGGGCATCTTTGTATTGGCCTATGGGACAGCATCCTGTTACATTGACTGAGCCTTTACCTTGTCTTAGGCATACGTGTGTTAGTGTCCCCATGGCCCATCGGACAGGGCACTAGTATCATGCTTTGCGGACATTAAACTTGGCCAAGAGTCTTTGCCACCAAACCAAGCCTGTGGCCTTTCTTTATGAATAACATCGAGGTCTGCTGACTCAACATGCTGCACGCTCTGCTAGTGCGGCTAGCACCAGTGCTCCAGGAACAGCAGAACTAGCAGCATTAACAACTCGGCAGCCGTAACAACACCCCACAGTGCAACCAACACGTTGTTACAGAGCTACGTCAGGTGCTTTTATAGCCAAACATGCGACTCTAACCCCACATTTCTGCTCTCTGTTGTGTCTTGGAGTCAGATCTGCTTATTCCACCAACACAAACAAGTTAGAGTTCCTGTTGGTCCTACAGAGACAGCTCAGCTTTGCATTCTCTTCTGCTTCATGCTTCCCCAACAGACTGTCCAATGGGAGTCTTTATTACTGGCAACCACATAAGAGGTACAACACAGCTGGTTATTCTGAATGCAGGTGGAATTCACAGCAGCAGCGGTTTTTGCTTGGAACTGCCCAATGTCATTGGCACAGTCACTTTTCTGATTATAACCCCTCTTTGATCCCTACTCTACAGTCTTCCAATGGGAAATGTGCATTAGTTAGGGTTACAAGACTGTGCTTTTTAAGCAAGACCGTACTCAGTCCATGCTGACAGATTATATTGCTCCCCATTTCTCATGATGAGGATCAATGACATGCTCACTGGGAAAGGTCAGGCAGTTCTTTATCGGTCTGGCTCTTTTCTTGCTGAATCAGCCCAAAAGATACAAACTGAGATTTTCAGGAGTGTGGACCTAAAGTTAAGCTGCTAAATCCATATGGCACCTGAATAAGGGACCTTGCTGTCAAAGCACAGAGCGCCCACCAGCACTCTGAGGTCAACAAAGGTACCTGAGGGATAAATCTGGCCCACAAATTGAGCTCATGGCTCCAGTTCAAAGCCCATCCAGGTCACTAGTGTCTAGACGCTGTTCATGCCTGATAAGCCGGTCACGATGCCCTACATGAAATGAGTTTGAGTCTCAGCCCACTTCCCGGGGCAAATGTTCCCATCACAGAAAACACCACACCGGTAGCCACTCAGGAGAGCCATGTTGTCACTGCCCCAGGACTGAACGGGCCCTGGATAGGAACTCCCCTTTCACCCCAAGGCCAGCTGACAGGGCCGTGTGGGGAAAGCATGCACAGTATCTGCCAGTGCTATGGATAAGCAGAGCACTTCAACCTCCAGGATACTGCTGCAGCGACCCTGGCACGTGTGTCCACAAACTGCTGAGTAGAGATGATTTGGTGCTTGAACAACCTCCAAATCAATATCAGCATTGAGTAAAAGCATCCAAGGTGCAAACCCTACAAGACAATGTCATTGGACAGTGAATGTCCTCACCAGCTGTCGTGAACATCCCATCAAAATCTGTGCCCCTTGGCTAACCTGCTTTAACCCCATCTAGAGAGACTGGGCAGTGGAATATTAATGGGTATGTGCGTTTCATAGGGCGGCCCACCTGGAGTGCTCTCCGGCAGCAGGCGGCAGCACAAGTGTGTCTGCCTCAGTTTCCCTCCTTCTGAGTCACCAGAAATAGTCTAAATAGCGCAAATGACCCTTGTGGGGTTAATTTTTACAGAATAAAGCCCTGTGTGCATAAGTCCAAATGAAAGAATCCAGGTAATATGGCCCAGGCATCCCACCCCACACCCCAGCATCCCTCCCCACACACCAGCATAGCCCCAGCATCCCTCCCCACAGCCCAGCTCTCTGGCACAGGCCGGCAACCCTTTCCGTGCCCCGGCTCAGCCCTGGCACTCCTCCCCTATGCCCCAGCAGGCATCTCCCTCTGCTGCTTTCAGCCCTCTCTGGCCCTTAACATAACACGTCACTTTCCAGTATCTTCCTCCACACTCAGTCCTTATCTGCCCCTCTGCCAGGTCAGCCACCCCCAGCCCTTCCAGTTGGAGTGCAACCCCCTCCTCCCAGTGGGAACCCTTACAGCATCTCTGCTAGGAGGCCACCCTTCCCAGGGGAACATCCCTTACTCCCCCAGCCCTCTCACTGTTCCCCTGGGTTCAGCTCTCCAGCCCTGCAGGTGTCAGCAGGAAAGCCCCTATGCTGCTCTCTGGCCTTCAGCACTCTTCAGCCTTCCACAGGAAACACCTCTTCTGCTTCCTTCCAGGAAGGCCTGCTCCAGTCCCCTGGTCTGTGGAAGCTCTCACCCCTAACTGAAACAGTCTGCCCTGGTCTACTAAGACTCCCCCTCAGTGGGTCTCTCTCCCTGATCATTTATAGCTCCCAATCCTCTTCATTAGCCAAATTGGGAGCTCCTGTTGTGGCCCAAGGGGGCTGGACCTGCTTCATTTACACGGGCCAGCCCCCCTCCGACAGGTGTGTGCACATTCACCTGGTCATTTACCAGAGTTAGACACCTGTGCTCCAAATTAGCTAGGTAGCATGGGTGGTGTGCAAAAGAGTTTTAAAGGTGTTTGGTGCCTGAAGAGGCAGATAGGCACCAACTGTGATTTTCTAGAGTTCCTGGGCACCTCGGCATTTGTGAAATCCTGCTAAAGTCTAGGATGAAGAGCAAGGGTGTAACTGGGAGACAAGAATCTTAAAACTATCACATATTAAAAGAACCTCCTGGTCATTTGGCTTTAGGTAGTTAACCTTGTCCACAAAAAAAAAAAGAATAAAAACCTTCATTTGTCAAAAATCAGTCCCTTAAAGCAGAGCCCTGGTCCATCTTCATCAAAGTTCCTTTAAACTAAATTCAGGCACAAAACTAGTTTAATATAGAATACATTCTCTGGTGAGGGATTATAATCTCCCCGTGTGGGAGATGGATTTGGAGATCTAATGGATCTTTTCCATCTACAGCTGCTAGGAGCCAATCCCTCCTCTGTCAACAGAAAAGCTGGAATTTTCTTCTCTGAGGCCCAGAGAATGATTACTACTTGATATTCTGTTCTCCCACATGCGTGGAACGTTACAGGGGAACAGACTGTCTGAGTCGGCTGCATCTGAGAGCAGAATTTTGCCCTTAATAGGCTGTCAGTTGCAGGGAAAGGTTTTTATTAAAAAATATTAACATCCAATAAACACTGCTCAGATTTGAAGGGTGAAGGCTTTCTTGACATCACAGTGTGCTGGGAGTTACACATGCAGAGCTCCTCTCCCATATGTCTCCAGTCGATGGAGGCATGTGGATGGACAGAAGAGACCATCTAATTTCCTGCCCCTGAGATAAGAACATGCCCCTGTCTCTGACCAAAGCAAGAAAGGGATATTTGTTTCAGAGTAACAAACTGAATGATTCCCCCTGGACTCCTGCAGCTGACAAACAAGTACAGGGACAGCACAAAACTGGTGGAGCTGGAATGACACCCCCAGGGCCCAGAGAAAGCTGTGCTTCTCCTAGAGCCAGCTGAAAAACACCAAAAGCAAGACAGACCTCAAAGGATCTGCATGGCCAGGCTCCGCTGCCTGGAAGATGTCTCCCTCTCCCTAGGAGGCTCCTCCCCAGGCCAGAGGGATGGTTTCTTTCTGTCTGCATTTCTCTCACTGAGGATATAGTTAGTATTCATTATCTCTGTTGCACCGTGCACGCACACAGCCCTTTGCTGAACAGGCTCACATACACCCCTGGGGTAACAGAATGTAATTCTCTTCAGTGGGACATGTGCCCCTTAACGCCAGGCTTGAATTTAGTCCTTAGAACTTGCCCCAAAGAGCTGACCATGTAAGGGTCTGATCCTGCTCCCATCGAAGTCAATGGCGAAAGTCACACTCATTTCAGCAGCAGTGGGTTTGGAGACCTATGCAGCCTGAAAGGATAGTACCGGAGCAGAGCGGAGTGAGGACCCCACTCAAGGGGAGCCCTGGAATGGGTACAAATGAGGAGAGCGAGGATGCTGCGTGGGTGTGTGGGGACCCCAGAAGAGGTGTCAGGCTGAGTTGGAGGGGACAGGATGTGCTTTGGAGAGAGGGCCAGGAGGGAGGAGGAAATAAGAGGAGAGATTCAGGTTCTGGAATGGGAGTTTCAAAGGCACTGTGTTAGCCTAACTGAAGTCAATGGGAGTTTTTACTGTTGACTTCAATGGGAGCAGAGTTAGGCCAATTACAACACCGATGGAAACCTTTTGGAAAACCCATCCTCTAACCCTGCTCTGACAGGCAGCACAGACACTGCTCATGGCCGAAGCATGCACAAACATACCCGTCCCGGTTACAAAGAGAGACCTCCTCTCTGAGGATGTATGAACAGGAGTCTCAGAAATATCAGCGCCTGCAAATCACCCACACATCAAGAGGAAAGAGAACTACTCCTCTGAGTACATTTTATTGTCTGTTATTATCAAGCTCTTTTACAATAACCACCTTGATGTGAAACGATAGCTTTTTATCCCAAGGTATTGAAGAAGACGGGCATGTGATGATAATTTGGAGATGGAAGTAATTTTTCATCAATGTACTTAAGGACAATCACAGTGCTAGGAGGGAAGACCTAATTGTGGAGCTGTGTGATTAGTTTTTATGTCACTACAATTATTCTGTTGGCTACATATAAAGAATATGGCAAAATGCAGCACTTAATTTTAAATCAAGACTTAGTTCTCTTTTAGTAGCTAAGTGATGTTGATCACATCATTTAATGGTGACTATAAAATGTGCCATTTAGATGTAAAAGGATGAAGAAAGGGACTAACCAGCTTGGTAATTGATGGATTACAGTCTGGATTTGCGGGAGGCAGCACTAATACATCCGAGTTCAGTCGCCTTGGTTTTAACTACTTCTGGGGAATTGCTACTTGCCCAAAGCCCTAATGGATGTAGAGTCAGTGATCCGTAAGTCCTGAAGCACAGTATGGAGCAAACAGCCACTTTGCCCTGGAGACACAAAAAGCATGAGATGAATTGCCATTTAATATAATTTGTTACATTTGTTTAAATATTTTCCTTTAAGGCCTTACCTTGCCCTCCATGGCTCCCATTGGAGCCAGTGAGCATGATTTTGAATGGAGCAATAGTCCACTCTGTTTTGCATTCACAAATAATTTGCCCACTTTTTTTGCCCTCCCCGTGAATTGCAGGGTGCATGCAATAGGCATTGAACTGTGTGATTTGCAAGCATAAGCAAGGAGTTGGATGTCTGACTACTAATATTTGGGCCTGCATTTGTTTGGGGGAGCAATTAATTGCACCCACAAAAATAGAGGTCTCAATCAGTGTCACTGGCCCCAAGCATTCAAAAACCATGACTCTGGTCCCCCAGAATCAGGAGATTAGCTTAAAAATCAGGAGGTTTTAAAAATAATTAATTTGGGATTCTTTTTATTCATCTTCTCTTTTGTGAGTCTTGAGGTTTCACATTTTCAAGCTTCTCCCTGCAACCACAAAAGCCAGAAACATACCGGGGTTTTTTTAAATGAAAGCTGAGATTCTCACACACTCACCTGATGCCAGGATTCCTGGGGCCTTAAGAAAAACACCCGATCTCAAGAGACTTGTGATAAAATCCCAAGAGATTAGGCCTGATTATTCCTGTCCAAGTGTTGCAATGGGAGCTGCCTGTGTGCATCAGAGATAGACATAAACTTCTCCATTGTGAAAATAAAGGGACATCATGCCTAATCTTGAAGGCCTTCCTCAGTCCATCTGTGTCAGGAGATAACAACCTGGCTCATAGCTCCCCTCACGCCGCCATCAGATGCTGAGAGGAGCATATCCCTCTGGGTTGGTGGTAGAGACACTCTCTTACCAAGGGCTTATCCTGAGGGAGTTCTGAGGAGGGCTTGGCTTTATGAAAGAGGCCAGTGACAAGCATGCTGTAATTTCTTGTACGTTTGAATTACCGAGCCATTGGACTCTGTGTAGGGAAAGAGCTTTATTCAAGGGAAGCTTCATTACACTCTGGGAAGCTCTTGTAACCAAGTTACTGTGACCACGTCAGGCAACGCTGGTGGCAGTAGGTGGGATCAGCATGGAGCAGGGGAAGGAGGGAAAATGGCAGATGATAGCCATGAAGAGGGTGACATCCAGCATGGAGGCTCAGGAATTAGAAGATGCAGGCCAAAAGGCCTGGTTTTTATGCCTGACCATGTACAGGATGATTGGAGTGCTTGGACTAGACAGTTGGATCAGGCTGCAAGGATGAATTAGAAGTCTGAGGGAGAGAAGGGGGATTTTTTGATGTTGCTTTGAAAGGCAGGAATGGCAGCTTTTTATGTGCCTGCCTCCCACTCTCCCCCGCCCCTCCCCCCACCATGTACAGGTGGATTACAAAAGTCTGAAAAAGGCATTGGAGCAGCAGTTTGAGACGCCTTCACAAGAAGACTGGGCTCTGCTCTGGGTGCATTTGCAGGCCAGAAAGACCAGGCTAGAGAGACCCTCAGAGATAATGGGAATCAGCTCCAGCTGATAGCAGCAAAACCTACCCAGGCAGGGAGACAACAGTACAGGATGGCCTGGAATGAGACCACTTTATTGCTAATGCAGGCCAAGGAGACGTCCAGAGATAGAACTACAGAGTGCAAAGCTTCAAATGCTCCCTGAAACCATCACCCTAGAAGTGACCTGGAGCAACACCACGAGTTGGACAAGCATCTGAGGATCCAGGGCCAGAGCTCAGGGATGCAGCAATGAATGGGAAGGAATCAACAATAGAATTACAAGTCTGCAGGAAGCAGTGGAAATACTGACCGGAAAGTCAGACAGCTCCAGATGGGAAGGCAGCTGGTAGCCCCACAGCCACAAAGGGTACTGAGATTGAGACAAGCAGATTTTCAGTCAAGAGAAATGAGGCAACCCCCTGACTGGGATTCACTGGGGGCATCAAAGTGAATTCCTGAATGCTGTGAGGGATCGGGCCTGCTGGAGACACGGACAGTATGGACATTTCAAAGAGGATTGTGCATGGACTTAAACTGCTCCTGGACAGACCAGTGCAGGAAATAGCGCCTCAAGCTATCTGTTGGCAAATTTTAGGCCTGAGCATATCTGCGTGCTGCTGTGGGGAGTGGGATCTATCAGCCTGGGAAGGTTGGGAGATCCCCATGTCAGATCCTCTCTCATTCTGGAGCACAAGTGTCTGTGTAATCTGACAGATGATGAAAAGAACCTGCCAGGGAGAGACCACAGAAATCAACTCCTTACTCTGGGGTGGTCAGAAGGCCAAATGGCCAAAAACTGGATGTAATGGGAAATTGGCAAATCACTGTAGAAACTGACAAGCTTAAATTGGTATGGAATATTATTGCGGCACAGGACTCTGATCAAGGGGCACTGGTTGGGACTGATTCTCTGAGGAGGTCTGGAGTTAACCTTATGGGTTGTAAAGCATGCACTATAATTAGAAAACACATGCCTCTAGTTTGCCAGAATGAAGAGGCTTCCTGCTTCTGGCCCGTCTCTCAGTAAGAACTACAAGTTCTGTTATCTCTGGACTGTGCCAGTGATGTCCTTCCAGCAACTCTGCCTGCTAGTGCCAACCCACCACGGAGGAGACCGTAAGGTCATACAACACTCTGGTGTCATTGAGGAATAAAGGGCCTGATCCTGCTCTCATTTGAAGTTAATGGGTGTTTTGCTGGAGACTTCAGTGGAAGCAGGATTGGGCCCAAATGCTCCTTCTATTGTGACAAAAATAACTTCGGTAACAAGGTGTGAAGTGGGCTGAGTCACATGGAGGTGAGTCAGCTGCTGGCGAGGGGCCAGGACTGTTTGAACAGGCTGTCCAAGCTCTGAAACTTCCTGATGGGACACTTGACAGACCCAGCCCCTCTTAGAGGACACAATGAGCTACAACTTGACCTTGCAGAATGGCTTTAACAAACTCTATCCCAGAGCACAGCACAGGGCTACAGACTGGTAGAAGGAGAGAGGAATTTAAGTGCCCATCCCCTCTAATTCCTATCACAACAACATTGTCTCCAATGGGTACGCTGTGTCTTGCAGTAGAGATGGGACCAAATTATATTTTAGACCGGGGTGGGCAAACTATGGCCCTTGGCCACTTCCGGCCCATCACACATTTTTATCTGGCCCTTGAGCTCCTGCTGGGGAGCAGGGTTGGGGGCTTCCCTGCTGCACCCACCCAGCGCTCCCCAGTCCCCGACTCACAATTCCCTTTATGAGCACCATCTTCCGGCACCCAGAGCCACACTGCACAGGGACTTCACCGTGCTGTTTCCGGGATCAGAACCCTGGCTCTACCCGGCAGCCCCCACCCACGCGGCAGCACGCCCAATCCCCTCCCGGTCTCCTATGGCCCCACCCTCAAGAGCCTCAACACTACCCAGGGGCCACACCCCACCCAGCTAGGGTGCCTCTGCCCGTGGCGGTGCCTGGAACAGATGCCTTGGTGTCACTGCCAGCAGGACCCCTAGGAGTCACCAGTACTGCCTCTGTAGAGCCTCCCCTGCGCCACACCCCATGAGTCCCTCCTCCTCCCACCTCGGTAACATCCCTTATAGAGCTCCCGCATGCTACACCCCATAAATTCCCCCTCCCCCACCAGGCATTCATGGCCTGCCATACATTTTCCATACCCAGATACAGCCCTCAGGCCTAAAAGTTTGCCCACCGCTGATCTAAAGGTTTTATACCGCTGTCCATCACCTTCGTACCCGAGGACCTGCCCCATAAAACTAATAGCAGTAGCAAAGTCCCAAGGGAACTTCAGGCAGGCTCTGGCTTTTTCTGGCAGCTACACTCTTTAAGCAGCTAAAACTCTGCCTGCAGTATTTTGTTATTTTTGTTTGGTTGGTTGATTTGTTTGTTTGTTACAGGTTTTTGGGGCTGGGTGGGGGGCTGGCTAGAAGGGGTTGTTGGTGTTGTGAATATTTTCACGGTGGTGGACAGGCTTTTCCAAAGAGGAAGGTTTTGCAGTGTTTCCCAAAGATAGACACTGGTTTTGCCTGATCTCCTCTGTAGTCCAATACCCTCAGCGGAGAATGCTTTGTCCCCAGAACTCCCTCGCTTTCTCCAGGGCTTAGTGATCTGCATTGTCCCAAAGGAGTTGGATCTATTTAGGATTGGGTGCAGATTTCCTAAATAGTGAGTGCAACCTATTTTCTTTAAAATGTGGCTGATACATAAGTTTTCAAGGAGATTTAACGAGGTGGAAAGTTGAAAGGGTTCTTTTTAAACTGGTTTCAGAGTAGCAGCCGTGTTAGTCTGTATTCGCAAAAAGAAAAGGAGGACTTGTGGCACCTTAGAGACTAACCAATTTATTTGAGCATAAGCTTTTGTGAGCTACAGCTCACTTCATCGGATGCATAGTGAGCTGTAGCTCACGAAAGCTCATGCTCAAATAAATTGGTTAGTCTCTAAGGTGCCACAAGTCCTCCTTTTCTTTTTGTAAATAAGGAAGTGTTATTTACTCCTTTTCATAACACAAGAACTAGGTGTCACCAAATGAAATTAATAGACAGCAGGTTTAAAACAAACAAAAGGAAGTATTTCTTCACCCAGTCAACTTGTGGAATTTTTTGCAAGAGGATGTTGTGAAGGCCAAGACTATAACAGGGTTCAAAAAAGAACTAGATAAATTCATGGAGAAGCTGGAAATGGGCAACAGGGGATGAATCACTTGACGAAATCTGTTCTGCTCATTCCCTCTGGGGCACCTGGCATTGGCCACTGTCAGAAGATAGGATAGTGGGCTTGATAGACCTTTAGTCTGAGCCAGTATGGCTGTTCTTATGTTCTGTGTTACAAAGTTTTGGAGAGGGCTTAAATATATTAGCAGCTCATCGACAAAAAGTGAATGTTTTTTTCATGGCGGTTGCCAATTTCAATTCCTGTGAGAGGTGAAGATGATCCATGGACAGGGGTAAAGGATTCCCAGACTGATTGCATATAAAAAGGGAGATAAATGACAGCTTTGTCTGGTCCCTCTTGCCAGCATGGAGGGCTCTGATTGTACGTTATTAGTCATGGCTGTTGCAAGTAGAGCTTGATCAAACACATTGATCCACACACAAGATTTAGGATGAAAATTAAATGCTTCTAGGGTTGTAAATAAAAATCCCAGGAGACACAGTCAGATGCCTTCTCTGTGTGAAGGCCTCAAAAGAAGGCATCAATTCTGCACCACTGTAGGAAGCAAATAATGTCTATACTTGCCTTACATTGTTGCTAGCTGCCACATGTTGTATAAACCCAGACCAGTGTGTATGTATCATAACTGTAAGGAGGAAAGGGCCGGTCAGTTAACAAACACCTTGAGAAGAACTGTGCCAAGTGTATTAAAGGGGGAGATGGGGAGTGGGGGAGAGATCCACAGTTCCAAGTGATTATCAGTATTGGGAAGGCAATAATTACAGACTCATTAAGAGTAGGTAAAAAGGTCCTTGTTAGTTTGGAGTAATTATATTTTGTGTTACTCGAGGGTGGTGGGATTAGAAAATTCCTTATAAAAATTGATGGCAAAACCATCAAGGCCTGTACCTCTACTGGCTCGGCGCTGTTTACTATCTGGATTTCAATCAGAGCAGAGTACCAGCTCAAGTTTGGGATGTATTTTCGGTTAATCTGAGAGCTTTAAATTTAGCAAGGAACTCTGATGGGGGTAGGACGGTGCTTCTCTTCAGGAGGGTACAGCAGTTCATAGAAGTGTTTGTTAACATACTGGGGAGAGATTGTACCAGCTTTACTCACAGTAAAGTACCACCTCACTCCTCAGCTAGTCCCATGTCTTCCCGGTATGTTTACAGAAGCTAAACTGCACTGCTGTAATTACATTACATCCTTCCTATGCCAGTGTTGGTTTACAGGGCCGGACACCAGTCACTTCCATTCCTTGGTCTTCCAACAGCTCTGCAGTGTTGAGATCAACTGGTCTCCTTTCCATGCTAAGGGTTCTTCTAAAGGTTTCTCTTGGATGCCTCATACCGTGCTGCACCATAATGGGGCTGTCCATCCCAAACCCAGGTGAAGCAGGGAAGATTTGAGTTTAAGGTCAGCTTCAGCCACCTAACCTTGTAAAAAACCCACCTCACTGATTATAGAAAGAGAATCAGGCTACCATGCTGGTAAAAATGGCTTCTGCTTTATATCAGTGCAGCATGTCAACATTGGAGATTGGTGACAATTTCTCTAAGACTTGACACTCCGGTGAATTTAATGGGGTTTCTCCTGACCAGAATGAGCCCTCAATTCTCAGTTTCTAACCAAGGGGTTTGTGTCATTGTGAAGTTCTGTTTTATGCAGCATCCTGCTGTTTTAGATGGTGATTTTATTGGCTCCATGGGAAATGCAGCTGCTAGCTTCTGTAGGTCGCATGACTCCCCCCCAAGCCTTTGGTGATTAGAGGGAAACAAAGAAAAATTAAAGATGAAAGTAGTTGTGACCAGATGTCCTGATTTATAGGGACAGTCCCAATTTTTGGGTCTTTTTCTTATATAGCCTCCTATTACCCCCCACCACCTGTTCCGATTTTTCACATTTGCTGTCTGATCACCCTAGATGAAAATCAATTTCAAACAAGTGTAATTGTGGAAGAACCTGCAACTCAAGAACACTTTGATTAATAGTCTTCAGAATATCCACAAACATTCTCTGTCACTTCCGCAGTACATCAGATGATTTTCAGGGCAAACCATTTTTCCAAGCTCAAGTTATAGAGGGAGGGGAAGAAGCCAGACTAGGGCTTCAACTGGAAGCTTGTTGCAACCCTAACTATGGAGAAACTAAGCTCAGATCTTCCATATGCCCAGATGTATTGATGATGCTTATTGAACATGACACCTGTGGGTGGATCATTGGTTGTAGGGGTCTCTTGATATGCCTGTGCTATGTTGGTTCCAAGGCGCCAAGTATAGAGTCCTAAACCTTTCTGTGATCTGGCCAGTAGAGGGGGACAGAGAGCCATGATGAGGTAGTCTTCACTGCAGCCTTAACTCAGGTGATTGGCCAGTGTGAGCCGCCACACTGCAAAGCGCTACCCAAGCTACTGTGTCCTTGGGTGTGCTGCACTTACCTCTGTGTCTTGCCAGGACTCCCGGGGGCACATCCCATAGTTCTTTGAGCTGCAATCAGCTGAGCTGCTCTAGGAGTCTTTTCTGGGGAAGTGTGGGAGAACGTTTCTGTCCTGGGTAAAGCGTGGGGAACCAGGGGACTGTGTTGGAGGACTAGCAGCATTTGAGTGGTTTAGCCTGCATCCTCACTGCAGTGGTGGGTTACCAGCCTAAGTGAAAGCAACACCTGGACTCTTAACCACAGCCCCCGCTGAGCTAGCCAGCCTAGGTGTAATGCTCCACTAAGTCTGGGTGAGCTGACTGTGTATGGACAGGAGTGGAGTTGGAGAAATATCAGGTAAGAGCTCAGGCCAACTCTGAAGTGAAGACACAGGCTGAATAAGTATAGGCGTCTTTATTTTTAGCATCCCCTTGTGGTGGGACAAGGAACTACACCCACCTGGCTCCATCTCCCCTTATGCCATCACACCCAATTCTGCATGTGCCAAGGACTGACCCCTCCTAGCTGGGTCCTCAGTAGTGTCTGTCCCCTTTGGGATAATGGGGAAGCAGAAGTTCCTGGCTTCCAGTGGAGCTAATCAGTCCTAGATCTCCTGGATTTAGGGTCTTCTTTAAGAATCCCTGGCTGGGGCCAGTAGGGGTTTTTTTTTGGAACATAAGATTGTTTTTGCACAAAGATTTTTAATAGTTCTTGACCTTAAGTCCTTGCTTCGGTTGCTAACTTGCAACGCATGCATTTATCTTAAGCACGCATCATTTATACCAGGCCTCAATGACTTAACACATTACATGGATATAGGAATTACAATGTATATTGATATATTCCAACATTCCCCCCTTTTGATACAATAATGAATGGCAATCATCATGTATTACTTTATAAATTTTGCAAGCAATTTAATTTTATTTATTACTTGCTTTAAAAATTTGTTGCTTTATTTGGCAGTATAAACATAGCATAAAAAGGTTAAAATTATTAATGCAAAGAATATTACAATAGGATGTAGCATTAAATTTAGAAGGGCTGTGACACCAGGAGACTATTTTAAAAATTATATTATGATAATTTTTTTAATTATTTGACCATTGTGGATTAAAATGTTTGCTTTTTTGCATATTGCCTGATTATTTTTTTTGCTTTTATTAATTTTTAAATTCTTTAATGTATTTTTAAATTAAGAACCAGTTTACATTTTGGTTTTTAAACCATTTTTTTTTTTTAAATAGAGGACCTTAGTAAATAATTTTATTAATAATGACCTTTGTTACATTACATTTACATGACTTAATTGGGCCTTTTTTGTTATTTTTTTAAAAATACATGTTTTTTAGTGGTTATTACACAAATACTTATTGCCTAAATTAAACACTTTTATGCCCTCAGAGGCTAAATATTGCATGATACTTTGTTTGCTTTAATGGTTTAAATGACTTTTTTTAGGGACCAAGTTAGTTGTGGGCACACTCATTTGCTTTGTTTTTACATTTTGTTAATTTTACTAATTTATAATATTTTTAATTAAGTGTGTTTTACTTATTTTTATTTGCCATAGCTTAATAATTTTTGCAACACCTAGGTTATCGCTGCTTTTTTTCCCCCCTGCTTTTGTATTATATAACAGCATTTTGCCTTTTAACCTTTTTTTTTTTAAATAAAGTGGCTTGATTTTAATTAAATTTAATTAATTTTTTTTTATTTTGTAATTTGTTGATTTTATGAATGGGGATTTTTGAATTCTTTAAAAGGCCATTGCCCATTACTTAGCAGATTAGCCATTTTTGTATGTATTGTATTTTATAAGTTTGCATTTGTACACATTGTATTGCTAGTATAGTTTTATTGTTAATTTTTCGACACACCAAATAGATTTATATTTAGAGACTTTAAGGCTTGGACTGGTTTTAATTCGAGTTTTAAACATTTTATTTTTTGGTTTGACAATACACCAATATTGTGTGTTACATGTGTTTGTACAGCCCCCAAAATTTTACCCAAAGCTGACTTTTTTTGTAATGTTTTCATATTAAATGAGTTCAAAACTTTATCTTTAGCTTTAATACTACCTAGGATATATTTTTATACCTCTTATTTTGTATAATTGTTTTTTATTGTTGTTGCCACACTTGTAATAGAGGCAAGGCATATGGCATACATTTTGGATGTTGTGCACTTATATTCACTTGTGCTTTTTTTAAACCAGTTTGATTTACAATAGTTGGGGCTTTGATTACTTTTTTTTTTTTTTAATATGGGTGCTTGTTTGCCATGATTTTAGGTGCAATTTTGTTTACTGGTATTTGATTAACAAACATAAACAAACAACCAATATATTTTAAACAACTTAATTTTATTATTATGGAAGGATTTGCTATTATACTATATTTTTATAATTAAGAGCCATTGACTTATTTTACACGAGTATTAGCCAATTTTTGTTTATTAGTTACATTTAGGGTGATTACATTAAATTTTAAACTTTAAAAAGGTACAGTTTAGAGGACTTATATTTAGATTGTTTTTATTGTAACTAAATTTAAACCTTAAGTGACTTTTTTTACTATGTATAAATATTATTGCTTTTTAAAATTTTTTGGCTTTAGATATTTGTTACATTTTTGCCATTTTTTAACCATATTTTAAATTTTATTGTCAAAGTTGGTTTTTTTTAAATTTGGTTTTGGGTTTTTTTAGCTTGTTTTACAAATAGTTGAATGTATAACTTTTTTATTTATACTTTTATTTTAGAGGTGCTTTTATATGTATATTTATGTATTTTTCAATGTTTTAAAATATTTAAAAAACCATAAAAGCCAAAACCCTTATTTTTATTTTAATTATGAGGATTTTTAATATTGAAGCCATGGCTTTATTCCATAGGAACAACATTCGATGCTTTTGGCCCTATTATTTTAAATACTTACACTAACCTTTTTTGTTTTTGCTTGAGATTTGTTTTTTTTTTGGGGGGGGGGGGAGGGTTTAAATATAATGCACAACACGTTTTTTTTTGTTTTTTTTACCAAGCACAAAATGCAAAGCAAAGCAAGCGTAAGCAATAAACCAAATACAAAAATTGTAGCACCATATTTACACTTTAAATGTAAGGTTTCTACAGGATAATTTTTGGTACCATTGGGCTTTTGGGGGGGGGAGGGGTAAGATAAACTAAAAGAAAAAGAAAGGAATGTTTAATTTTTAGGCCATAACTTTAATTGTGATGTAACTTTTTTTTTTTTCTGTTAATTTGCACTACAGTAGGTGAAATTTTATTTATGATGGAAAATGGTTTAACCCATTTAGACTTTAGGACATGATTTTTTGAGGTTAATTTTAAATACATTATTTTTGATTTTGTATAATTTATTGTTTTGAGCCACACAAGAATTTACATAGTTCCTTGCTTTTTTAATGGTGTTTGTTTACGTTTTATATTATTAAGTTTTACTGAAAACTGTTACCTATTGGGTAAGTGATATCTTTTATTGAGGTACAATAAAGGGCTTTACAGTTTTATAATTATTTTAAAAATAATTTGATAAGGCTGGTAGGCAGCATTCAATTGATTACTAAAAAAGCCAGGTAAAACAATTAAAACCCAAAGTACCTTTTGTTAAAGCAATAACATTCAAATAAAAGTGCTTATACATCATGGTAAAAAACAAAACCTCACCCCAAAAAGGTAAAGAGTAAAATAATCAAAATAACCCCCACCCACCCCCAAAAAAGTAAATAATTCAAAAATATTGCTTAAAGGTATTTAAAACTTTAAAAACTAAAATAATTCTACATACAGTAGCTCAATTTGGTCCATATTAAAGTTTTGGTAGTTACTACATTCAACTAAAAAAAAAATTAACTAATTTTGCCACTATAACTAAACCCTTGGGGCATTCACTATAAAAAATGTTAAATAAAAGAGGGAGCCTAAACAAAAAAAGCTTTCTGTAATTTAGAACAAGCCATAATGCAAGCTCCACCATTAAAATTCCCAAAAATAAACATGTGCTAAACCCACACTGAGTATATAGACCCCATCACAGCTTGTCACAGGGTATTAGGTCGAGGAAATCCTAAACAGGCAATTACAGTTTCAGCAGCCAGAGTGGCCCAGTGGCCAGGGTTCATACAGCTGTCCCTGCTCTCAGGGCAGCAGGGCCTAACAGCTTGGGCAGTCATGCCTGACCCTTAGGGCAGTGCCTGTACCCAGCAATAGGTGCAGGGCAGGGTAGAAGGACCCAGACTCACCCTACTCCACCAGATCCTGACCCAAGGCCCTGTAAAATTGATAGTCCTTGACTCACGCTCAGTTTCCCATTTCAACCATCACGTTCCCTGGGCCACTTCCTATCTTTGATTCCTGTTCTGTCAGTTCTCCTGGGGGAGGTGGCCTTCCATCTTTGTCGTCCTCCGTGGTCAGCACAGATTCTGCCTTTGGTTCCACTGGTTCAGCCTCCGCAGTCTGGAGCTCCAACAACTCCCTAGCAGGCGCCTTCCACATCCACATATTCCAGCTCTCTTCCTCAGCCAACTCAGACTGAGCTGATCCCTTTCATTGCCCATCTCCAGTTGGAGCATGCCCAGCTGGGGCAAGAGAGTGTGGCCTTTTCAGTCCACAGTGTGTGGTCAATCCCAGCTGGGCCGGTGCAGGGTAGATACACTCTGTCACACAGCTACACACAGCTGACTTGCAGAAGTTGTTGGGGGACGCTGAAGGTTTTGTCAGCTGGGTAGGAGGTGACTGGGGCTTTGGACCTGCAGTTTGGGTACTTGACACTCAAGCTGACATTTTTGGCTCTGGGTAGAGGGAGAATCTCCTCTTTGCCTTGGGGCCTTGAATGCCTAGAGCAGACCCCAGCAAGCAGCCTCCTCCCTGCAGCGGCTCCCAATTCACCCAACAGCCAGGGAGGAGCACATCAGCTGGACGGCTCCAATTGCTATGCTTATCCCTGCTGAGCCATGCAGTTAGCCAATAATCAGGATCTTGTGGGTTGTTTCTGCTGGGAGGAGAAATTGATGATGAAGTTAAGTATTTCTTTGATGCAACCAGGTTTATTTACAGTGTATATAAAATCCCATTTCCCTGAATACAGCAAGAATCACACAGCAGGTGATTCTTTCTTTGCTCACAGTTCTTCCAGCTAGTACTCTACCCTAGAGCGCCCTCTCAGTTTCTCAGGATCACACTAAAAATTCTTCTCTGGTTGTGTCTGGGGTTTCCTTGCTGCCTGTCTGCTTCTCTTGTGTCTCTTGTGTTTCTGCTGCTGCTTTCTCAGATGCACAGCTGCAATCTAGTCAATCCCCAGCTCCCATGTTTGTTATCAGTCTAGTCTTTGGGTGGCAGCAGTTATCAGTCCCCAGCATGGCACTTTCCATTATTCTGGCTATCACTAAACAGCAGCTTGTAATTGCTCCCTCATTTAGCCTGACTGGAAGGCAGCCAGCACACCCAACAGCTTCAATGAGGTTTCACCCAACCTCCCTCTAAACAATAAAATAGCCGAGAGCATGAATGTCAATGTTGTTATTGCTTGGGGACAGAGCCAACAGCCTCCATACAGAGGGCTGGAGGCAGTTCTTCATGTGTTAGAACAGCCTCTGCCTGGACACTCAGTGAGAAAAAGGAGACAGTGAGGGAAGCTTCATTCTTTTTAAGAACATAAAAGCTTGGACTTTGTGTCAACCACTGGGGAGCGCATGACCGATCCGCAGAGGATACGACTGTTTCAGCCCCAGAGCGTGCAGCATGGTTCTTTAGCTCAAGTTGTAGCTGTTTATGTTTCTAGCTCTAGAGGACCCTGGTTTGATCCTTAATGGGTCTGCTAAGATGGCAGCCAAGTCTCCAACAGTTAGCTAGATTCTGCAGTCAATTCCATGGCCATGGAAAGACAGAAAACAGAGCCCTGACCACCCTCAAAGAGCCCCACTAGTTCCCCAGCCATTTCAGGATCTAGTTCTACAACTGCCCTGTTTGTTCTTAAAACCTCCTACTACATCCCCTCACCCAACCTTGCCTTTGCTTCTTCTTCGCTATAGCTGCTGTTGACTGGAACAGCCTCCCTGAGCCATCCATGCAAAAGCTCAGCTGCAGAGATCTTTCCTCCCTCTAAATTCCTCTCTGCAGTTTCACTCTGCAAAGCACTTGGGGACAGTGGGTTTTATGAAGGCTGCTCTAGAAACTAAAATTGTACTATATTTGCCAGGTTAAGCACACATATTTGAAATCTCTTTGGGTATCTCTCGGAATGCAAATCATGGACACTGAAGGTTTGCACTGGAACTTGTAGCAACTTCTAGTCCAAAGGCAGAAGAATGGCAACACTATTTATAAAGTTGGGCTAATGACATTGGTTGGGGCACTCTGTGGGACAAGAGCGCTGGCCCTTCTGGGAGCTGAATTGCAAGGAAAGCACTGGCAGGCCATTTTTGACCTGCTGGCTGCTTTAAGATCCTTCCTCCCTGGTATTTGGTGGGGTTTACAGGAGCTATGTTAGGCCATTTAAAATTAGCCATGAAAATGGCCATAAAAAATTAACCAGCCATCTACTTGCCCACCTTTATCCTGATGAACAATTAATGTGATTTCACTTGTCAGAAGGTAACTCGCCCAAGGAAAGCAGGCGAATGGAATTTTGCAGAGTCCATTGGAAACGACAAACCAGGAAATGGGATCCACTGAAATAGGATTAGAGAATGTGGTGGTGTTGTGTGAGGTTCTTCATGCAGCTCGCTCAGGCATTGCAAAGGCACATGTCACTCTGGAGCACAGAGCTGTAAGGGAGAGTGGTCTAATGGAGAGGGCATCCCGCTGGGTGGCTGGAGATGGGGGATCTTCTTCCCTGCTCTGCTACTGACTTGCCTTGTAGGGCCCACAACTTCTAGGAAACATGGAGAGTGATACTCACCCACCTTTGCAAAGCACTTGGAAATCCACAGATGAAGAGCGCTAGCTAACGGCTTAGTGTTCTTAATGTATTTGGTGTCTCATGTGGTTTTCTGCATGATAAGGGGAACTCACCAGTCTGCATCTCTTGACTCCCACAGCGAGCAGCTCAGGGTTCCTGATGCCTGGACCTTTTGTGATTTCCCAGGGTTCTTATGGGACTTAATTGCACTTGGATGTAGATGGATGGAGCAGCCAGCATCCCTTGCTCAACCACCTGTCTGTCCTACTGTTGATTTCCATGGATGGTCCAGTCCTTCTAGCCTGTTGGATGCCCTTTCCACGTGATGTCTTCCCCAGAAAAGGAGCAGGGCTATGCTGTGTCCATTGCTGTAATATAGGTACCTATGGTGTTGCATATGGCTATGGAAAAACCCACAGTTGAAGGGGCCAGCTGGGAAGCAGCACATACTGGGTACCGACACAGTGAAGTCAAAGCTAAAGATGATAGCCACGTCTTGGAAATACCTGTTGTACTTCCTCACTTAGGCCTTGGGACTGGACAAGCTCACTCAACCTCTGCAGAGCCCCCTGCTGATACCATCCGAGGTCTCAGTGGTAACCAGGAAGTAGCCACCGCACAAACAAGAGGTGTCTAGAGCCACCAGGCTCTGCTGCACTGTCCCAGAGAATCACTGTTTTAGAGCATGGCCCCTCTGACCGGTGGAATCCCTGCACTCCCTCTGCCAGAGCACAGCACAAAGCGGTGTCCAATCAACCACCACTGAGAAAGAGGTGCCTGTGCCACTAAGCTCCAGGGTGGCATTTCAATCCACTCACCCACCCACCCTCAGAGGTCTGGGGCCTTTAGGTCCAGCTGTCTTCTCTGGTCCATTCTTGGGGACCATTGTGAAACTGACCTGTTTTCATCCAGACACTCCCACTTCCCCAGAGTGTTGAATATTCACATGCACCAGGATATGAAGACACTGAGGCTGGCTGCAATCCAGTAGCCATTGCGGGCCCTAGGTAATGTCCCACACCCCAGGGACAGTGGATGCTAGCTGCACTGCTCAAGCCCCATGCAGTGCAGAGGACAAGTCACTTTATGCTGACAGGGAGCTCTGGGGAGTTAATAGTCTGAGCCCTTGGGGAATCAGGGCCTCACCCCTCTCTATGCTTGAGGCCAGTTTCCCCATCCTCCTGTTTTATGAGAAACCTCCATCCACAAAGACATTCACCATTCTGGACACATTCCCCATTCCCATCCATGGCACTTGACTTCTCACCTCATCCCCGGCAGAGCAATCTGGGTCATGCTGAACCTTGATCTATGCAACAGGCTGGGTTAATGGCACCCAGACCAGCCCTGCGAGACCCCAGAGAATTATAGGTACCATTGGTTCTCATCAACATGTGGGCAGGACAACCAGAGCGACAGCATAGAAAAGCAATCACCACATCAGGGGCAATTCACCCCTGGGGAACGTGTTTAGATGCAGCAGGGAGACTCAGTGAATATGTCCACTCTTCTGGTGCCACCCCACTCACACCCAGAGAGCCCCCTCAAACCCTCTAAAGTGCCAATGCAAATGCTATGGAATCTAATGTGATTTAATGCCCACAACAGCAAGGCTGTTTGCTCCCTTTCTGTAGCTGGGTAAATGAAGTTGATACAGCTGCAGTTTCTGGCATGTCTCTATAGCCTGATCGTGCTGGATGAGTTCAGTGTTTCGTTATGGGGTTATGATGATGTTATTCATCAAAATGATTTCATGAGCAGACTATGTATGTTTCAGGAGGCATGGCAGGATTTCCCTTCCTTTAAATAAAATCAGATAACTAATTTCATCAACCATTGACAAAGAAGGCAAAGGTGATCAATTCAAAGCTGATTTCCTATGGAGCTGTATACAAACGATTTACCAAAAGAAATAAGAGTAAAGAAGAGGGGGAACTAGCTGACACACAATTTCAGTGTGAAGAGAACAAAGTTTTTACTGCAGCAAGTTTTGCTGGAAATAAAGGTTTAGGGTGTGGGTTTCATATTTATATCTATAAGGGCTGACTTCCAGTCGCAACAAAGTCAGCACGTTCAGGGTGTCTGTTTCCAATGTAGCCCCATGTCTTGGCACTGGGAATTTCCCTTCTATATTCTTGGATCAGTATTTGGGAACAAATTGGACATAGTCCCCAGGGAATCCACCCCAGGTTTTACATTGAGCCCAGCGTCAGGGTGAGATTAACTGGGTAGATGCTCAGGGAGTGGAGACCTGGGCTGGGCTTTTTGAAGGAGCCTAAAGGAGTTTGATGCCATTCAGTGGCACTGTAGGGCTTCACTGCTGAATCCCAGTACCTTGGCTTAACAAGTTCCCTGTAACCAGGGGTGAAAGTAACTTAAAGGATTTACAGGTATTCCAGAGTCCTGATGAGGGGGCGGGGCCTCAACTGGAGGAGGCGGGGACTTTAAATCCACAGGCACTTTAAATCAGGATTTAAAGGGCCTGGGGTCACTGCTGTGGGAGCAGCAGTTGGAAGCCCCAGGCCCTTTAAATCACCCCCTGAGCTCCCAGCTGCAGAGGCAACTGAGAGCCCTGGGGTTTAGGGGTGATTTAAAGGGGGCTATTTAAAGGGTCTGGGGCCACCGCTCCTGCCCCAGCCCATTAACTTGCCACCAGAGCCCCACTGCCACTACTCCAGGGCTCTGGCAACAAGGCTCCGGAGACAATTTAAAGGGCCAGAGCCAGATTAACTTTTTGTGGGCCTGGCACCAAACATATTTGAGGACCCCCCTGGGGAAAGAAGAGGCCGGGGCAAGAGCACAGCAGGGCATGGTGTGTGTGGGGGGAAGGATTGGTCCCCAGCTGGAGTGAGGCAGGGGCCGGGGCAAGATGAGCACAGTGAGGCATGGGGGGGAAATTAGTCCCTGCTGACTGGAGCAAGGCAGGGGCTGGGGGGCAAAAACACAATGGGGCGGGAGCTAGGGTTGGTCCTTGGAGCAAGGGAGGGGCTGGGGGTAAACTGCAAGGGCAGCAGGGCTGGGGAGGGGGTAAACAGGATCCCACACACACACTCCTGCCCACATAGAGTGGGTACCTACCTTCTCCCTGGTTCTAGCCCATTCTCTTTGTCTCTCTCTGCACCAAGCTGAGGGTGGGGGTGCACTGAGAACAGGGCTGGGGATGCAGGGTCTGGGAGGGAGTTAGGGTGCAGGAGCAGGCTGGAAGTTGGGGTGCATGGTCTGTCCAGGAGCTAGAATGAGGGAGAGGGCTCAGGGTTGGGGCAGGAGGTTGGGGTATGGAACACTTTCTGGGGCAGCTCCCATTCAGTGCGAGGGGTGCAGATGGGTATGTGGGGTGAGGGAGGGTGCAGGAGCTCCCATTTGATGCAGGAGTCAGGGCATGGGGTGTGGGAGGGTGCAGGAGTCAGGGCAGAGGGCTGGGGTCACTCCCAGCCCTGAGTGGCTCACAGCAGGGGGCTGGAGGGGGTATGCCCTGTTTCCACCCCCTTCCCCAAGGCCCCGCCCCCACCTCTTCTCTGCTTCCTCATGCCAGCAAACAGCTGATCGGCAGCAGGGAGAGAGAGTGGGGGAGGGGGAACGCAGCACACTGGGGGAAGAGGCGGGGGAGCTGGGTTGCCAGCAGAGCCGGACCTGCAGCAGCAGGACAGAGCCCCGGGAGAAGGCAGCACCAAGCTTCTGCCCCCATAGGAGAGAGCGGGGGGCAGAAAAGAGCGGCTAGGGTCCCTTCTGAGCATGCGCCCTTTAAATAGCCGCTGGAGCCCCACTGCTGCTACCCCAGGGCTCTGGCAGCGGGGCTCTGGTGTAAATTTAAAGGGCCCGGGGCTCAGGCTGCTGGTGGAAGCCCCAGTCCCTTTAAATTGCCACCTGGGGAAGCCAGTCCACCCCGCTACAGCGCACCAGCTCTTGCCGGTATGCTGTACCGGGGCGTACCAGCTTATTTGCACCTCTGCCTGTAACCCATGACACAAAACCACGGGGGACCAAACTGGCAGTGGAATGACCCCATCCCTGACCCCCAGATTCCTTCTCCCCATGGTTTTGGAAGAAAAGTTCACTTCAGTTTTAGGTACAGCAAGGACAGCCCTGGAGGCAGAAGTCCTATCTCCCTGAGGCTGGTACAGTGCAGACAGACAAGCAGTGCATGCTCCTCCCACACGCCAGCTCCAAACTGTGGGTCAGCCCTGCCCTGGAGGGAGCAGCACTCTGGGGTGGAGCAAAGGCAGGACATTTGAGGAGAGGGGAAGTCAGTCTCCACAGACCATTCAGCAGGTCACCCAAGACACTGCTCTTAGTGCAAGGCAGATGGGCATTGTCTGGGACATGGACGCCCCTCCACTGAGAGCTGGACTGAGACCCACTAACTTGTGTCAGGCAGGCCCCCAGACAGTCACCACATTGTACCAGCTCTCAGCCTGGGCTCACTTCCACCAGTGTCCGAGAGGTGAAGGAGCTCTCCACAAGTTACATACCATATTTTTTGGCAATTTTTGAGGCCCACCCTTCTAACACTGAAACAAACATGCAAAATTAAGCCCCCCCCAATATGTTACATCATTTATTGACAGCCCCACAGTCCTCCCTATGCCATTACATTAGACAACAGTGATCTGCAGGGAATTTCAGTCTCCCCACCCAGATCAGAGGCATTTCCTTGCAGTAGGAATGGCCTGATTCTCTTCTTCTGGTGGGATCCAAGATGCAGTGGCAGAAGGTACATGGATGGGGTCCTTCAGGCTGCAGGGGAAGCACACCATACAGGTGGGAAGGGATGCTGTACATGCCTATGTCCAGGTATGCTTCTTGTGTAGCTACTCTTGAACAGAGATCAGTCCAAGCTGCACAATTCAGACCTGGTTGTGGATTTCAACACCGAGGTTAGGGGCACTGGATGCGGAGTTTTGGTCTGATCCCTGGTAAAGACCAGGCCTATTTGCAAATGTCGGGTCTGGGCTCAGACCTCTGTGTCGGTCACTCGGGGTATGTCTACACTGTTAAACACCTGCAGCCGGCCTGTGCCAGCTGACAGGCTAACAGGGCCAAGACTGACCTGCTGTTTAATTGCAGTGTAGACCCTCTGGCTGGGGCTGCAGCCTGAGCTCTGGAACCCTCCCACCTTGCAGGCTCCAGCCTGAACCCGGATGTCTAGTGCTTGGGCTCAGGGGCTGTTTAATTGCAGTGTAGTCAGTTGGCATGGCCCAGCCATGGGTGTTTAATTGCAGTGCAGATATACCCTTGTTGGCTGGTGCACCTCTTCCTGGCCGAGCATGGCACGGCACCCTCAGTGTCAGGCGTCCCTGCCAGCGCTCACTCTCCAGGCTCCATGGCGATCTCCCCTTCTTGAGGCATGGCCCTGTGGCCAGGATACTCCTAGAGTCTCACCTCTGCCAGGGTGCCCAAGTAAGTTCAAACAGAATCAGAGGTCCAATGGCTTTGGGTTGGGCTTCATCTCCCACCCAGAGTTCAGTAGCCGTGGCCCCTTTGCATTTGGGGCTTGCATCTCTCTTTCTGTGGGGAGTACTAGGGGAACGCAGGCCCACTCTCTCTGGGTTCAAGCCCAGGGACTGTGTTTAGGCAGCCCAAGACTGCTCCTTGCTTCCCTGGGCTGCTCCTACCTCTTGCCTGCTTCAGGGGCCTGTCACCAAGCTGTCCTCTCTGGCTCCCTCTCCCTGAGTCCTTGGGCAGCTCTCTGTCTGTTGCTGTCACCTTCACTCTTGACAAACACGAGAGACACCTTCCTCCCCCAGAGACAGCATGTGTTGCCTCCACAATACTCCCAGCCCTTGCTCACCCAGACATCAAACTTGTGTTCCCTACACCTATGAAGCGCCAGTCAACTCCAGATCCAGCAGGCCTATTGCTCTGTCACACAACCCACCCAGCTAGCCGGAACCAGGGAAAAACCAGTCCGGTTTTCACCTGGAATTCCCTTCAGGGGCTTGACAGTGCAGAGAGCTCCAGTGGTGCTGAGCCAGTGGCCTGCAGGACCACCAGCTCCAACTGGCCCAGGAAGCAAAAGACAAGGGGCCAAACTGAGGTGAATCTGAGTCTGTAGATCCAGCAGAAGGCTCCAGTGGTGTCAGTTACAGCCCGTGCCAGCCCCCTCGATGTGGGGGTCATGCTGATTTAGGCTCCGATCCTTTGCTAATATGTAACTGGCTCCTGTCCCTCAAAGCTTCTGCATTTAGCTCACTGAGCTGACGGGAGCCTACATGCTGGAACCCAGCCACTGTGGGGCCAGAAGTAGGAGTGAATCATAAAAACCAGAGGTGGGGAAGGAGCTGTAGATACTGGGAATCTAATGCTTTAACGTAAGCCTTCTTCCAGCTCCCCAGCCTTATGTTACACTCACCGCACATCAGCAAAGTGTGTTAGCAAGGCTCAGAGAATGTAACTTCTGCCATTGGCCACAGCTCCTCTGAAAGTGGTTTCTTGGGTTGAAGATCTGAGCTGAACATCCTGTTTAGCACAACAGACCATCGGACCCGCCTGCTTCCAGCTCAAAATCTGATCCCTTTCAAATGCTCTCTTCTTGGCTTCTCTGGCATTCAGGAGAGCCACTGCCTTTTGGAGAGGGGAGTTTCAGAATGCTACAGTCAGACAGATGCCCAGGTAGAAGAAGCAGCTCAAGCAGATTTGACAAGAAATAAGCGTGACAAGTTCCTATGTCTTCTCAAGCTCCCTCTTGCAAAAGTGTTCCTCAATTCTAAGGCCAGAAGGGACCCTTCTGACTATCCAATCGGACCTCTGGTTCACACACTGCACAGAATGTCACCCGGTGATTGCAAGAAGACTCAATGAAAAAGAATACAGCATAAGCAGAGCAGTTTTAACTAGCAGGGTTCTGTTATGCATTGGCATTCTGGGGGGCTTTAAATGGGATGAATGACCTAGCTGATAGGGTGGTGAAAAACACCTACTGTGCTCCCCCGTAGAACAGCGGGAATTTGTCACTGACATGCAGCTGATGTTTTTGTTCATTTATCTGAGATTCTCAAAGTCTGAAAGCTCCAGCCTTGGGGACAATCCCAGCCACTTCCTCAGGGCCCCAGCAACAGGGGTGCTGCTTCTTGAGCAGTCCCTCATTGCCAGAATTTCCTTTAGCAGCCTTCCTCAGTTCTCCCTTTTCAGGGCCCCTTAGGGTATGTCTCTACTGCAGTTAAACCTCTGCATCTTGCCCAGGCCAGCTGACTCAGGCTAAGGGGCTGTTTAATTGTGGCATAGACATTTGGGCTCAGGCTGGAGCCCAGGCTCTAGGGCCCTGTGAGGAGGTGTAGGTTACAGCTCATGCCAGTCCCACTGAGCCTCATGTTACATTACTAAGAATAGCTGTGTAGACATTGCAGCTCAGGCTGGAGGTTTGGCTCTGGAGCCTCAGAAAGGAGGTGGCTGGAGCACAATCCCTGCAAGCCCAAGTCTGTAGATCCCACCTGTGAGAAACACTGCTGCAAACTGACACTCACTATACCCATATACCCCTACAGATTCCCCACAGCCTCTCTCATCAGTCCTACCACCCTCTACTTGGGATGGGTTTAATGCCCGCAAACAGTCCCACCAATAAAGGCCCTCACTGCCACCCAAAGGTTCATACTTATCTCTGGCTCTTCTGCCATCCACATAGAGATCTTCTCCACTCACCACCTGCCCTTCCCAGGGTTACTGCTCACCACTACCTCTGGCTTCCTTCTCATGCCAGCATTTCCCATGTTCTGACAGCTGAGGCAGTCTATATACCACCCTCCTCCAGAGAGCTGCTCCTGATTGGCTGGAAGAGAGGAGAGCTCTGTCCACACTGGATACTACAGGGCTTTTGATCTCGAGCCCTTAAAGGAACAGTATCCTGGGTTTTCCCCCCCATCCAACTCCTGATTCCTGGGGACCATTTCCTCTCTTCTACTACAGGCCATTTCCTGAGCTTTCATTTATTCCAGCTCCCTGGAATGGGTCTTTTGGCCCCCTCTACTCTTTATGGACCAGGGGAGAAGGGGGACACCATACCTGTGAGTTATCATCTATATGTTCCCAGCGCTTGCAGTGTACCCACTACCGCCCATGTAACACCATATATCGTGCTAATGTTTATCCCAGGTGAGCTGCCTCCTACCCATCAGAGCTCCCACAGCACCATCAAGGAGATGCCTGTCACCTGCTTCCCTGCCCGTTGTCACAAGAGAACGGCAACCCGTGCAGTAAATTGTCCTCAGCACTTCGGCTCAAGCTGCTAGGGCAAAATAGCTGTCACGTTCAGTACCACGCCAAGCAGGGAGAACCAGGTCCACCCCCCAACACACACACACATGTTGGAATCATCATCGCAGCAAGCAGGGAAGGATGGTGCCTCATAAACAGCTTGCAAGACACATTTCCCTCGCTGGCTCCCCTTTGTGGCTCAGAGCTCTTTGTGCATGGAAATGACGCTAGAAACTGAAGAGGTGTCTCCGAAACATACCAACCCTACCCCACCCCCCACCCCCCGCATTCTGGAATGAAATGCAAATGGAAATTAATGAAACGCTCACCCTAAAGAAGTACCGAGGGGAGTCAAACCCTGTGAATCACCATGTTGCCATGTGCCAAAAGGAGAAGGGATGCTTATGAATGGCTATTCCCAGAAAAAAGGGCTTTAAATCATCAACCAGCACGATTGCTCACAACCTGATGCTTTTAGGTTACCCAGCAGAGACTTTACTACTCTTTCTATCACGAAACAAGCATGTAACCCTGTTGCTTATTACCTGGAGATATTTATTGCAAGTACCTGCTCCCTAAATTCTGCTTTCGCTCACTGGACAATTTTTCACTTCAAATATTGAAGTGAAGCCTAAATGGTTACCAAGTATCAGGCAGTGTTTCCACTGTACTGTGTAACAAAATACAGCCTCAACAGCTTGTTGTGCCCCCCTACGTTACACTAAAGGGCTTTCAGTGCGGCCCATGGCAAACATAAAACACCACTCTCCAAAAGCCATCGCATAGCGGCAATAAGCTCATAGGAATTGCCACACAGGAACAGTACAGCAGTCCGTCTAGCCCAATATCCTGCCTCAAATGGAGGCTGATATCTGATGCTTCAGAGGAAGATGTAAGACCCTCCTCACTTGCCTAGCTGTGCAATCCCAGACTCAAAAGAGGAGGGAGGAATTTCTTCCTGACCACAGCTGGTAATGATCTTATGCCTTGAAGCATGAAGCATTACTTGTACAGTACTGGACAGTTGGTGGAATGTGAACGTCCCAAGAGCTTAGTTTCAAGGCACAAGCAGGTGCGATGCTTAATGACTGTGATAGACTGTCTGTGTTTCAGACTCACATAAAAGGGATGCCGTCACACGCTTTATAAAACGGATGCCTCTCCTTTTGCACCCCATACAGCCCACGTATATTGTATTGTATGGCGGTCTGGCTATTGCAATGTAGTTGGCAATCAACTCCATGATTGCTGACTCTGGCCCAGGACTAAGGCAGCCTGGCTGCTGGCCCTGTGCAGCACAAGCTGCATTCCTCTGTCTGTGAGCTAGAGAACCAGGGAGCACCAGGTCTGTGAGGGCTCATCCTCCTCAATAAAGAATCCCTTTGGGTTCACACCACCTGCCTCTTCATGGTCACAAGGGCAAGAAGAATGCCAGTCCTGAGTATGGAGGCCTCTGCAACTCTCCTAGAAAAACAGCATCAGCAACTGCCAGAGCTGCCAGAGGGACAAATGATCCAGCCCCCTGATAATCAGCGTGTGAAAAGATCTCAAACGGAGAGGGAATAAGGATGAAATTTAAAACCTGCCCACTGCAGCAGGGTAAGATCAGTGCAGAAGCCTTGCAGGGAATGCACAAAGCCCCCCGCCCCAGTGCCCGGCTCTCCCCACAGCCAGTCCCACCTTCCCCAATGCCCCTGCAGAGAATGCAGCATTTTAGGGAAGGCCCGGGTGTTCCTGTGGAGGAGGGAGATGGGAGTCCTGTTCCCAGCTCTGCGGCTGACTAGTCTTGTGACCTCACGTAAGTGACATGATCCCTCTGTGTCTGTTTCCCCATCAGTACCTGGGGATAATGCTGCTCACCCACCCCTATAAATCCTGCTCAGAGCTACAGCTGGGTGCTCAGTACTACCATGCTCAGCCTGGTCATCTAGGGTGGTCTGTGATCATGCAGAGAAATGAGAGGCCTCCCATCTTCCAGGATAGCATGAAACAACCCTGGCTGTAAGCCCTGCTTCCAATGAAGGGCCTGTAGAAATTGAGGCCCCTCTGTGGGCACAGCACAGCTTGAAGGGGTTAATTCTCTCCTGTCACATTGTAAATTCTAGGTGTCAGCGCCCGATGTTAAACGGTGATGGAACTGAACAGTGGATCATTAGTGATTATTGTTTCTAAAGGAAAATTATATTGATAACCTATTCTCTTTGTCCCCGAATAAAATCATCTCTTAATAAATCAGATGAATTCTCTTAATGAATCCTGCCTGAGCCATCTACTCTTTACAACTGCCCTAATGCAGGATGGCTGCTGCTTGAATGAGAACAACAGCACCATCTACCTCTCTGGAGATTAGGGATGTAACTTACTGTGCAGAGGGAAGGGTCCCTATTTTTTCCTGCCACCTTTCCTATGAGATTCATTGTGTCACTCTGAGATAGCATCCCCTTGGGATGCCAGAGCTGACCAGGGATTACAGCCCTCTGCATCTGTGTGTGTGTGTGTGAGAGAGAGAGAGAGAGAGAGAGAGAGAGTTTGTGTTACATCATAACAGAGAGGAGTGGACAGGCTTCCTTTACTCAGATCTGCATCAAGGTTGTTGCTAAGGATAGTTCAGATGTGATGAGACAGTGGGGCCAGTTGGCAGTGCTTGGGAGAGAAGGGGAGCAGCGTGACAAAAACCCGAATACTCTGTTGCAGTAGAAGAAATGGTCTGCAAGAAACCTTGTAGCCATGCCCTCTTGTGCTGTGAGTCTGGCAGATGTGACAAGCTAAGTTGGGACAGGCCAGAATGGAGAGATGTCTAGGGACCATCTGCAATGGGTGTGCAGCAGAAAGCGGTACAGCAGGTATCTCTTTCCTTTGATTCAGCGCTGAAATCCTGACCTAGCATGATGCTAAGGAGCACTAAGCTGCTGGAACAGCTGTCTGTCAGCATGGGAGACAAAACCTCCAGTCCTCCTGATTCCTCAGGGTTGTTAAAGACCATGCCGTTAGAGTGCTAAGCCTACTGTCCCAGAGGAATTCCAGCATGACTACTTGTTTGTAGAGTGGCATACTCATGGTGCTGTTAGTAACTGCAGTCTGGATACCTAAATCCCCCTGGCACTCTGGGTTCAGCACCATAGTCTTTCCTTCCTGTCTTATGTAGTGTTGCTGAATGCTGCTCTCCAGAGGAGGCTGCATTTCAGCGGTGGGCAAAGTTAGGAAAGCACCTTGGGAGCCATTGGGTGGAAGGGGCTACACACAAATGTGCAGTTGTGATCTGTCTTGACTTTCTGGAATTAAGACTCATGGCAAGATTTGCAGGACTGCGTAGAGGGGCTGGGGCTTCCTGCCCTCACCAAGACACCTGTTACACAAGGGTATCTGGACCTCAAGACTGGTATTTTCAAAGAGATTTGAGCACCTAACTCCCATAGGCTCCTTGGAAGCCCCAGCCTAAATGCACGCAGTACTCACCAGAACAACCAAAACAACACATGCCTTTTATTCAGAGCATAGACCAGGGAAGCAAACCAGCTATCAACAGAACTCGCTGTACTGCAGTAACTTCCCCAAAAGTGCAGACTAGCAAGTTATATGGTTTGCTGGGTGAAGCAACAGGAAGGGAGAGTGTCAGCAAAGCCACCTGCTTCTTAACTCCCGCAGAACCTATATACATCCCTGGAGTATGGACAAGGGTAATGGTCTTACTATATCCAGGAACAAGCTCAGGGTGGGGCGCTTTGGGGCATTATTTAGGGAATCTTCCTGATGCTACCAAAAGAAAGCCCTAGGCCACCTATGTCCTCTCGGAGTTTCAGATTGCAGACCTGGCTTCATTTCCCCTGCTTTGCCTAAACTTTCTACTGGGCTAGCACGTGCTTAGTCATTATTTAAGTCTAACTTGCAATACTAAATATGTAAATAAAGAGGCGTTTCTTGGCTCTCTTCTGGCTGGTTGCACACATAAATTAGCTGTGCCCACCGCACTTTGTTCTCTGCAGAAAATTTGATTGGGAGTGGAGCATCTGGGAGTGTGAGTCTGAGACAGGATTAGACAGTAACTCAGGCAGGGGAATCATTAATGAGGAAGACAGGGAAAAGATACAAGTGCAGCAGCAGCCAAGCAAACTTTAGTCAACAACAAACACCCTCCCCTCCCCCAACTTCTGGGTGTGGGGGGAGCAGGAACAGGTGCTAGGTCTCAGCAATATGGAATAGGAAAATATTTGTCAGTTCTTTCCTTGCAGCTACCAAAATTAGTGCCTTGATTTTTGACTAACTGTATGAGGTATTCCAGGGATGGCAAACAGCCAGCACACAATGCTTCTCTAGCTGGCACCCTGCCAGCTGGGATTCAGGGGGCATAGGGCAGCCAGAGCCACCCACTGTGTTAGAGATTGTCCCCATTCACTTGTGTGAGAGACAGTGATGTGTCGCAGTGTGACACTTCCAATCCTTCGGAGGGGTTGCTATGGTGCGGTTAAGATGGAACAATTCTTGGCAAAACCAGAAGATCTGGTCCTGAATTGAACAACTCGAGACAAGTGGGGGATTTGGCGGGTGAAGCCAACAGAGCTTGTAAACTCTGCAAACCAAATGACAGTATTTTTTAGCCTGATACAAGAAGTATCTGAATGCTAAAAAACTGGAGTGAACCATTATATTTTCCTTGCAAAGAAAAATGTCCTGGGATCCCTACACCTGAGAGGAGGCGGGGGCGGGGGGGAGACGGGGCAGTGAGGTCTAGTGCGTAGGGCACTGGACTGGGAGTCAGGTGATCTGAATTCCATTCCCAGCTCTGCTACTGACCTTGGGCAAGTCCCTTCCTCTCCCACTCTGTGTCTGTCTTGTCTTTTCACATCGTAAGCTCTTTAGGGCAGGGACTGACTCTTACTATGTATTTGCCCAGCACCTAACATGCAGGTGCCCTGGTCTCAGTGAGGGGCTGCTGTATTACAAGGCATAATAACAACCCAGCACACAAGGGCTTCTCCCTCTGTGTATGCTGCCCAAGGCAAGCTGAGGCAAGCTGAATAGGATTAGTTTTGCTTATGGCCCCTGGTGGAAAGGAATGTGTCAGGCAGTGCTGAGTGAACTGCTGGATGCAGGGCATGGAGGAGGGGGGTGCCAGAGTGCAGACAAGTTCCTAGGGTTCAGTAAGGGAAGGTGTACGGGGGGTGAAACGGCTGAATGTTTTGCATTTGGATTTAAGAGAAAGGGATTAGGTCCAACACGGGCTCAGTCATCTCCTACCTTGGCTCCTCCTCACTGCTCTCAGCAGGGCCTTAATTATTTGCTAGGGAGGGGACACAAATAGACAACAGCTCGTGATGGGCCAGCCTCAAAAGTAGAGCTGGACTTGGATCAGAACACAGGGACTGAACCCTTCTCCCAGCCACAGGAGGGGGAATTTTAGAGTTGAATCCGCATCTGGATGGGAACTTGGGTCTAAGAATGTAATTAGGCAAGAATCAAACTATGGGCTAAATGAGACAAAACACAGCTGCATACAGGCAATATGGGCACCATGGGGTCAGTGGGGGCAGAAGCTGAGACCTCCAGCACCACACATAAAGCCCCTATCACTTGTGCAATTGGAGCAACTCCATTGGCTGTAAGCGGCAGGCTGTTATCCTCACTGGGGCAAGCCACTAGAGGGCAACAGGCTCCCACAAATATACCTGGGCTATGGAGAAATCTGGATGGAAACCTCATGCCACAGGTCTTTCTCTTTGGGGGTGCCAAGGCCCTGTGCCTAAGCTCTGGGGAGGCCAAGATTCTGCTCCTCACCTTGACCTGAACCCCAAGGTTCTGGCCCATCTCTGCTTTAGAGCTAGTTCAGAACACTGCAGCACATCTCCCCAGCAACACAGGCTACCGCAAGAACGTCACACCCATCCTCCACTTGCTACACTGGCTTCCCATAGAATATCCAATCAAGTGCAAGGTCTCAGTCCTAACTCTGCATGGCCTGGACCCAGCATGCCTAAGAGAGCCTCTGAGATGAGGACCGGGATCAACAACTCTGCTTCTCAGGGACAATGGAACTTCCTTCCACAAGGGGAAAGCTCATCTGTGCAAGAGGCCGAGCATTCTCGGTGGCTGCTTGGTTCAAAGATCATTCTGGTTTAGGAAGAAACCCATTACTTTTTATTAGGTTGAAATAAACCAAATTAAGTTTAAAAGAAGGAGGAAACCCATTCTTTGTCTATCAGTTCTGCTGTCTTTGCCATGTATCTGGACAAAATCAGAACAAGGCGTTGCACACAAACTCAACAGTTTATCTCAGCTTGTCAACAAATCAGTGGCCTCACAACTCAATAGCTTGAACAAGATGAGCATCCAAAAAGACCAAGACTGGGATGAACTGACCCAGGAACTTAGGACCATCACAAACCTCCTCACCAGGAGTGAGGAGCACTTCTCCGACTCGGCCGTCTCGAACCAACAGAGAGAGCATTCCGAACTCCAGAACCTCCCGCAAACCCTACCAAAACAAAGCACTCCACTGCACAAACATTCACCCCCTGCAGAGAGAGAACAGAGCACACATGACAGATGTTAGTCAGGACACTTAATGCACTGCTGGAAGATGCTCAGATACTCTGGTGGGGAGCGCTGGAGAAGAACCTGAGCAGAACAGAAGAACGTCTCGGGGGGTGGGACTGGGTCAGATGCTTCTCTGAACTGGCTGACGAACCTTTTTGGGGTTGTGAAACGAGGCTGGAAGTGTCTTCAGAACAGGCTTTTGTGTGACATTGCTGGGACTCCCTGCTTCCGGGCAGGCTGCAGTGAGAACCAAGGGCTAAGTATATCAGCAGAGGAGGGGAGTGCACCAAGGCAGGTGGCTGTGGTTCAGATCTCAACATTCGGTGAAGCTGCAGCATTGCTTTGTCTGGTGGTGCTGGGATGTAGGGCAGGGAAGGGTGGGCACAGGGCTGCTCCTAGACATTGTGGTGCCCTACGCAGCCCCCCTGTGGGGGGGGTCTGGCCCCAAGCCTCTGTGGGGGCGGGGCGGGGGGCACGCCCAAGGTCTGTGGGGGGCAGGAGCCGGCGGAGCGGGGCCGGGTTGCTCCATTTCCTGCCACCTGGTGATTGCAGGGTGGGCCTGACCCCGAACTCATGGGGCAGCAGGAAGTGGAGTGACCTGGCCCTAGCCCGCTCCACTCTGCTCCCCTGGCTCCCAGCCTTGGGACGTGCGGGGCCAAGGGGAACCACGCCCCAGCACTGACCAGCGGCGCAGCTGGCAGCTGGCGGAGTGGAGAGGGCTGGGGCTGGGTCGCTCCACTTCCCGCCACCTGGTGGGTTCAGGGCGCGCCCAACCTCTGCTGCAGTTCCCCGTGATGTAGATCGGGGAAGGGGTAGAGTGCAGGCGGGGCTGGGGCGGAGCAGAGGTGGGAAGAGGCGGGATGGGGCAGAGCAGGGGTGGGGACTTTGGGGAAGAGGCAGGGCGGGAGCAGAGCAGGGGCAGGGGCAGCTTTCCTGGCCAGCTCAGCCGGCTGGGGGATCGGGCTGGCCACTGGTGGCCCAAATTTCCTGGTGCCCTACGCAGCTGCATAGTTTGTGTATGGGTAAGGATGGCCCTGGGTGGGCATAAGAGAAGAGTGATATCTGAAAGGAGTTCACTTCCCCAAGTAACAGCAATCCAAGCAAGGGGGGCAGGTGTGCACCTGTAGCCAGGCCAGGGCACCTCCCCACTGCTCTCCATCCCATTATGGTCAATGTCATTTATTACCTTGAGCTGCATGGAGAATCTACAAAGGGGGTGTCTGGGGCCTCTTCCCTGGTGCGTTTTAGGAGGTTTAAGACCTTTCAGAAGAGAGATTTTATACCAAAAAGTCCCTGTGATTTGCCAGTGATGAGTTCATTCTGCTAAAGCAAAACGAGCAGCTGAGCCCCAACCAGGCTACAAACTCCCCCCAGCCCCCATGTTCAGACGGGCTCCCGCCCTGTGTGTGACAGTAGCTGGACCTCTGAACTCCTCCAGCATCAGGCTTCCAGAGCTGCCAGGCTGGGCAGCTCTGTGGAAGTCAATGGGGGCTTCGCTGACTGGCCCAGCTGAGAGCCTGACTTTGGGTGTCTCACTGGGATGTTAGGCCCCAGGCTTTGTAAATGGCAACAAACCATGTTCTTCCTTAGTGTGTCCCTGAGCTTCCTGTCCTTCCTCTTCCTCTCCTACCCCCAACCCCCATTTCCCTCTGACTCCACCTCTTTCCCTCCCTCACTCAGGTTTCCCAGTGATTAAGGCCTCTTTTCCCTTCTTCCATCTAAATCTCCCCTCCTCATCCTCCTCCCCTCTGGGCACCAAGTCACTCAGCCCCGTCCCACGACACTGTCACTCAGTGGGGCTGGGCAGTAGGAGCAGGATGGCCGGCTTGACAGATGCAAAGGCTGTCTCCGTTTGCCTCCATTCTGCTTCTCCAGCCCTGTCATAAATATAAAGGGAAGGGTAAACCCCTTTGAAATCCCTCCTGGCCAGGGGAAAGCTCCTCTCACCTGTAAAGGGTTAAGAAGCTAAAGGTAACCTCGCTGGCACCTGACCAAAATGACCAATGAGGAGACAAGATACTTTCAAAAGCTGGGAGGAGGGAGAGAAACAAAGGGTCTGTGTCTGTCTGTAGTCGTCTTGGCCAGGGACAGAACAGGAATGGAGTCTTAGAACTTTTAGTAAGTAATCTAGCTAGGTATGTGTTAGATTATGATTTCTTTAAATGGCTGAGAAAAGTATTGTGCTGAATAGAATAACTATTTCTGTCTGTGTATCTTTTTTGTAACTTAAGGTTTTGCCTAGAGGGGTTCTCTATGTTTTTGAATCTAACTACCCTGTAAGATATCTACCATCCTGATTTTACAGGGGGGATTTCTTTATTTCTATTTACTTCTATTTTTTATTAAAAGTCTTCTTGTAAAACACTGAATGCTTTTTCATTGTTCTCAGATCCAAGGGTTTGGGTCTGTGGTCACCTATGCAAATTGGTGAGGCTTTTTATCCAACATTTCCCAGGAAAGGGGGGGTGCAAGTGTTGGGAGGATTGTTCATTGTTCTTAAGATCCAAGGGTCTGGGTCTGTAGTCACCTAGGCAAATTGGTGAGGCTTTTTACCAAACCTTGTCCAGGAAGTGGGGTGCAAGGTTTTGGGGAAGTATTTTGGGGGGAAGGACGCGTCCAAACAGCTCTTCTCCAGTAACCAGTATTAGTTTGGTGGTGGTAGCGGCCAGTCCAAGGATAACGGATGTAATATTTTGTACCTTGGGGAAGTTTTGACCTAAGCTGGTAAAGATAAGCTTAGGAGGTTTTTCATGCAGGTCCCCACATCTGTACCCTAGAGTTCAGAGTGGGGGAGGAACCTTGACAAGCCCATTCCGCTCACCCCTACATCCAGTGGTGAGCTGGAGCCGGTTTGCACCACTTCGCACGAGCCGGTTGTTAAATTTTGAAGCAGTTTTAGAACCGATTGTTAACCCGCTTCCCTGCAGGGGGCGCTGAGGCTTTGATGGGCTCCGGCCGGGAAGTGATGCAATTCCTCTTCCGGCCGCCGGGGGTGCTGCGTTGTGGGAGCCATGTGGGCTGCCGCCTGGCTGGGGGCACGAGCCCTGTTGCTGCTGCTGCTCCCCCGACCCCTGGCCCTGGGGCTCCCGCTGCTGCCTGGTGGGTCCCCGGCTGCTCTGCTGGGCCTGGGCTGCATCCTGCTGCTCCGAGCCGCTCTCCCCGTGAACGCCCACCCCCCTGCCCCCAGCCACCCCCAGCCACCCCCTGCACCCCCTTCCCGCAGCCAGCCCCCGTCTCCATCCACCCCCTGCACCCCCTGCCCGCAGCCAGCCCCCGTCTCCATCCACCCCCTGCCCGCAGCCAGCCCCCGTCTCCAGCTGCCCCTGCACCCCCTGCCCGCAGCCAGCCCCACACCCCCTGCCCTGCCCACACCTGCCCCTGTCTCCAGCCACCCACTGCACCTCCTGCCTGCAGCCAGCCCGTCCGCAGCCACCCCCCGCCTTCAGCCAGCCCCCGTCTCCAGCCACCCCCTACACCCCCCGCCTTCAGCCAGCCCCCGTCTCCAGCCACCCCTGCACCCTCTGCCTGCAGCCAGCCCCCGTCTCCAGCCACCCCTGCACCCCCTGCCCACACCAGGCCCTGCCGCACCTCCTGCCCTGCCCACACCAGCCCCTGTCTCCAGCCACCCCCTCATCCCCTGCCCTGCCTGCAGCCACCCCCTGCAGCCCCTGCCTGCATCCAGCCCCCGTCTCCAGCCACCCTTGCACCCCCTCCCCGCAACCAGCCCCTGCCACACCCCTGGCCTGCCCGCAGCCAGCCCCTGCCGCACCCCCTGCCCTGCTTCCAGCCACCCCTGCACCTCCTGCCTGCAGCCAGCCCCCGTCTCCAGCCACCCCTGCACCCCCTGCCCTGCCCACACCAGCCCCTGCCACACCCCCTGCCCTGCCCACACCAGCCCCTGTCTCCAGCCACCCCCCCATCCCCTGCCCTGCCTGCAGCCACCCCCTGCACCCCCTGCCTGCATCCAGCCCCCGTCTCCAGCCACCCTTGCACCCCCTCCCCGCAACCAGCCCCTGCCACACCCCTGGCCTGCCCGCAGCCAGCCCCTGCCGCACCCCCTGCCCTGCTTCCAGCCACCCCTGCACCTCCTGCCCGCAGCCAGCCCCACCGCAACCCCTGCCCTGCCCGCAGCCAGCCCCACCGCAACCCCTGCCCTGCCTGCAGCCAGCCCCACACCCCCTGCCCTGCCCACACCAGCCCGTTTCCAGCCACCCCTGCACCCCCTGCCCGCACCAGGCCCTGCCGCACCCCCTGCCCTGCCCACACCAGCCCCTGTCTCCAGCCACCCCCCCATCCCCTGCCCTGCCCGCACCAGCCCCTGTCTCCAGCCACCCCCCCATCCCCTGCCCTGCCTGCAGCCACCCCCTGCACCCCCTGCCTGCATCCAGCCCCCGTCTCCAGCCACCCTTGCACCCCCTCCCCGCAACCAGCCCCTGCCGCACCCCCTGCCCTGCCTCCAGCCACCCCTGCACCTCCTGCCTGCAGCCAGCCCCCGTCTCAAGCCACCCCTGCACCCCCTGCCCTGCCCACACCAGCCCCTGCCACACACCCTGCCCTGCCCGCACCAGCCCCTGTCTCCAGCCACCCCCGCATCCCCTGCCCTGCCTGCAGCCACCCCCTGCACCCCCTGCCCGCAGCCAGCCCCCGTCTCCAGCTGTCCCTGCACCCCCTGCCCGCAGCCAGCCCCACACCCCCTGCCCTGCCCACACCTGCCCCTGTCTCCAGCCACCCACTGCACCTCCTGCCTGCAGCCAGCCCGTCCGCAGCCACCCCCTGCCTGCAGCCAGCCCCCGCCTTCAGCCAGCCCCCATCTCCAGCCACCCCCTACACCCCCCGCCTTCAGCCAGCCCCCGTCTCCAGCCACCCCTGCACCCTCTGCCTGCAGCCAGCCCCCGTCTCCAGCCACCCCTGCACCCCCTGCCCACACCAGGCCCTGCCGCACCTCCTGCCCTGCCCACACCAGCCCCTGTCTCCAGCCACCCCCGCATCCCCTGCCCTGCCTGCAGCCACCCCCTGCAGCCCCTGCCTGCATCCAGCCCCCGTCTCCAGCCACCCTTGCACCCCCTCCCCGCAACCAGCCCCTGCCACACCCTTGGCCTGCCCGCAGCCAGCCCCTGCCGCACCCCCTGCCCTTCCTCCAGCCACCCCTGCACCTCCTGCCTGCAGCCAGCCCCCATCTCCAGCCACCCCTGCACCCCCTGCCCTGCCCACACCAGCCCCTGCCACACCCCCTGCCCTGCCCACACCAGCCCGTCTCCAGCCCCACCGCAACCCCTGCCCTGCCCGCAGCCAGCCCCACCGCAACCCCTGCCCTGCCTGCAGCCAGCCCCACACCCCCTGCCCTGCCCACACCAGCCCGTTTCCAGCCACCCCTGCACCCCCTGCCCGCACCAGGCCCTGCCGCACCCCCTGCCCTGCCCGCACCAGCCCCTGTCTCCAGCCACCCCCGCATCCCCTGCCCTGCCTGCAGCCACCCCCTGCACCCCCTGCCCGCAGCCAGCCCCTGTCTCCAGCCAGCCCCGCACTCCCTGCCCTGCCCGTAGCCAGCCCGTCTCCAGCCAGCCCTGCACCCCCCTGCCCTGCCTGCAGCCAGCCCCTACCTCCAGTCAGCACCTGCCCTGACTCTAGCCAGCCCCATACCCCCTTGCCTCCAGCCAACCCTGCACCCTCCTGTCTCCAGCCAGCTCCGCACGCCCTGCCCTGCCCGCAGCCAGCCCCACACCCCCTGCTTCCAGATAGCCCTGCCCCATACCCCTGTCTGCAGCTGGCTCCACATCCACTGGTGCCCTGCAGTTCCCAGGGCAGTAACCCTGCACACCTGCTTCAATGAGGGGGGCATGGAGCAGCTGGGACCCACACATGTGCACACCCTAGGATGACCAGACAGAAAGTGTGAAAAATCAGGACAGGAGGTGGGGAGTAATAGGAGCCTATATAAGAAAAAGACCCCAAAATTGGGACTGTCCCTATAAAATCGGGACATCTGGTCACCCTAGCACACTCCCAGAGAGTGGCGGGGACCCACACATGTGAAACGGAGCTCATTTCTAGTTCAGGCCCATCTTTTTAAAAAAGAACTTTAGGCAGGGTTAACATACATCCGTATTTTCCCGGACAGGTCAGGCTTTTTGGTTCTTAAATTGCCGTCCGGGAGGAATTTTTAAATTTAAAAATTCAAAAATTCCTCCCGGGAAAATACGGATGTATGGTAACCCTGTTGGTACAAAAAATACATACTGGGGCACATCCCTTAAATCAGAACTCTTTATAGGGAGCCAGTTGTTAAGATTTTGGCAGCTCATCACTGCCTACATCTTGATCTCTTTCTCCTCTCCCCATTCCCTCTCCTGCTCCATGCCCTTCCCATCTCGTCCAGTCACTCCTGGGTCCCCCAGGGTCTCCCCAGCTCCTGAATCTGCTCCCTCTTTGCACTGTGCCAGCAGTGGTGAGGAAGCAGGCAGGGCTGTTCTATTGCCCCACAGTCTGGCTGGGCCTGTCTTGTCCCCAGAGATGAAGGGGGGTCAATAGTAGGCAGTCTCCCGTCGCCCCTCTCCCAATAGGACACAGAGGAATCCCCCATCAGAGGCAAGGAGGCAGATGGGGGACTTCCAGCTGGGATGCCTCTTCTCCCCATTCCAGGTGCCACTGGGGAGCCCTTGAAAGCCCCTAGGCCTGCATCAGTAGGTGGGACTCAGTGAACATAGAGTTCCTGGGCTTTGTGGGGGTCCCATTCACGTTTGGGAGCAAGGCTTTGTGGAAGTGGAGGGGCTGTTGTTCCATCCATGCTGGCTCACTCAACCCTAATTACAAACGCGGGAAGGGCGAAGCAGGATCCGGAGCTCACAGGCAGAGCTGCCTGGTACAGCATGGGGCTCGGGGCAGGGCACCGGAGACAGCTGCACCTTGGATCCACCTTCATGTCACACTGTGATGGGGGAAAAAGTGTGGTTGCAAAGGCAGCAGCTGGGGTGGGAAGGAGATCATGTGACTCTGATTAAACCCAATTGTGTTACAAACACTGCTGGCTCTCCTCGACTGGGAGGATGGGTGGGGGAGATTCAAGCCACAAAGAGCCTCAGCCCACCACCGAGAGCAATCAGAATTCTTTGCAGAACGTCAGTGCTTGTGGGGCCTTTTCCCTATGCGGCCACAGAGACCTTAACAAATGCGGAACCTTTGTGAATAATTGATGGGACCTTTTATGGTCAGTTTATCTCCTCCACTGGATTTGGTATTTACATAGTAGTGAGGGGTTGGGGACCCCGATAAATCTCCTAGGCAGTAGGATTAATACAGCAGAAACCTATTTTGTTGGGTGTTTTATTACCTTGCAGCTCTTTAATTGAGAGAGAGAGAGAATAAGGCTTGTGCTTGGAACTCATCAGCAGCACATTTACCAGGAAGTATTAAAGCCCATTACTTACAGAGAACGTGGGACATGCCTGGGAAAAAAGGGGCAACAGTAGATTCCTGGGCCTTGTGGTTATAATGTGCTACTTTGCAACGCACTCCCCCTTGGAGGGTAGCTTACAGGGCATTGAATCATTATCATAACGCCATGCTTCTGTCCTAATCCTTTTCTATTCAGGTTACAGTGAAATGATGCACAAAACAAGTACAGCATCCCATCTTGCCCTAGCAAACAGATATTTATAGATGCAATATATTTGATGATATACAGTTACATTTTCTGCAATGTCGTTGTAGCTACTGGTCCTACTGTCTGAGATCTCCCAGCCATAAAGGGAATAGTTACTTTTTATATATATCGTAAAAGTTTAAATATAGCCCCGTCTGACCAGAGAAAAACCCCTAGCTGTATTTACACTGGAAAGGTTCTAATGTGCTGGGTCCTGCTGGTCAGTAATGAAAAGCATCTGTCTTAGAGCATTGTTTGGGGAATTATTCCTCAGGTGACCTCCTCTCCAGGAGGGAGAGATTCTATGGGACACAGTCATAGAGGCCACTAGTTCAATAGGTACCTTGATTTGTCCTTGAATACTGCAGTGTCAAACTGAGCCAACCGTTCTGTCCCTGGTACAGTATGCAGGAGACCCTGAATGCAGTGAGACACTGTCAGGGGTTACATGGATCTACGTGGCCCAGCCTCATGTGTAAGGGCTGCAGTCTGGGACATGGCTTTTGCTAGAGAGTAGAGGCTGCAGAGCAACTGCATGAGTGCTCTCTGTTCCTTCTGTCTTCGCTCCTCATGCAGTTCCCCTGAATCCTGCCAGCCATAGGTGGCGACTCCATGGATGCTCCAGGGCTCAAGCACCCACCGAAAAAAAAAAAGGGGATGCTTTTGCTTAGCACCCACATAGCCAGATTACACCACTCTCCGCCCTGAGGCCCTGCCCCTGCTTGGCCTCTTCCCCCGAGGCTCTGTCCACTGCTCTGTTCTGCAGGCCCACCCCTGCTCCACCTCTTCCCCTGAGACCCCGCCCACTGCTTAAACAGAGGGAGAGGGCGGAGAGGAGCACCCACCACCAAAAACAGAAGTCAGCACTTGTGCCACCAGCCCACTTCTCCCCTAATGACCTAGGTCTCTGGGACATTGATGCTGCATAACCTTCTGTCAGCTGTTGTCAGCAGCAAAAAGGGCCAGGTTCAATATTCTAGGGCTTCCTTCTAAAGACTTAACAGCATCTCGAGCCCCAGCCCAGACACTGGGAAACTATATACCAGGGATGGCCAAACTTACTGATCCTCCGAGCCACATAGAATAATCTTTAGAAGTTCGAGAGCCGGGGGCACTTGGTCGGGGCTTCTGCCCTGCAGCAGGGTAGTGGGGCTTGGGGCTTCAGCCCCGTGGGAGGCACCTGCTGGTGCTTAGGACTTCAGAAAGAGCCGGGCTGAAGCCCTGAAGCCTGGCAGGTGCCTCCTGTGGGGCTGAAGACTCTAGAATCCCTCCCCACTGAGCAGAAGGCCCGGCTAGACCCACCACCTCACTGCAGGTTTCAGAGTAACAGCCGTGTGAGTCTGTATTCACAAAAAGAAAAGGAGTACTTGTGGCACCTTAGAGACTAACCAATTTATTTGAGCATAAGCTTTCGTGAGCTACAGCTCATGCATCTGAAAGCTTATGCTCAAATAAATTGGTTAGTCTCTAAGGTGCCACAAGTACTCCTTTTCTTTTCACCTCACTGCAGGACAGAAGTCCTGAGCTCCCGCCCCAGTCTGATAGGTGGGGAAGTGGGAGGGCTCTTCCCCATTTGCAAGCACTGAGTCTAGGGGTTTAAAACAAAGAGAACTTTATGGGGATGGAGGTAGGGGGAGACAGAAAAAACCTGAGAAAGCCAGCAGTTAATACATTAACAATATCTATGAGATTGAACTCCCCCCTGCAAGCATCTTAATGGTAGTCCTAACCTCAGTCCTCTTCTGGCAGGTGTGAGGAACTGGTGAGTTCTAGCCATGCCTCCACATCTACACTGCTATTGTTACCCATAATAGATTAAAGCTAGTGCCATATATCTACCTAGCTGCAATCCCACCATCACTGGCAGTGTAGACACACCCTAAATCAGGGGTTCTTAACCTTTTTCTTTCTGAGGCCCCCCACAACATGCTATAAAAACTCCAGAGCCCAGTGTGGGGGGCTTTCAGGCTTCAGCCAGAGGTGGGGCTTTAGCCCTGTGGGACTGGGGCTCAGGGCTACAGCCATGGAGGGCGGGGGCTGAGGGCTTTCGATGTCAGCCACCAGATGGGGTGGGGGAAGCCTCAGGGCTTTAGCTCTGTGGGGCTGGCAGCTTCAGTCGCAGGGTGGGGATACTTGGGGCTGTGGGCTTCAACCACCAGGCTCAGGGCTTCTGCCCTGCAGGGCTTGGGCCTCAGGGATCCTGGCTTTAGGCCCTGGGGTGGGGGACTCAGGACTTTTGCCCCACGGGGGCATGGGGGCTTGTGGGTACGGGTTTCAGCCTGGCCCCTCCGGCCTTCAGCCCTGTGGGGGCGCTGAGGCTCCAGGCTTCACCCCTGCGAGGGGTGCCACAGCTCCAGGCTCCACGCTTTCAGCCCTGCAGGGGCATTGGGGCTCTGGTTTCAGCCCTGCAGGGAGTGCAGGGCTCAGTCCTGTGGGCTTCAGCCCTGTGGCTCTGCTCCCAGCTTCAGCTCTGCCAGGGGCAGTGACTTGGGGCTCCGGGCGTCAGCCGCAGGGCCCCACAAACCCCTGAAACTGGCTTGCAGCCCCCAGGGGGCCATGGACCCATGGTTGAGAACCGTTTCCCTAAATAATGCAATTATACTTGCTTCTGGGCATATGCTGGATGGACCATTCCGCACCTGAGACTTGCACTCCAGGATTTTTCACCTCTGTATGGGGAAGCATCATTAGATGACCCTGTAAGTTACTTATAAGTCATGCAGGGATGAAGTGTGATCTAGTAGTTAGAGCAGAGGACTGGAAGTCAGGGGAGTTGTACTGTGTTCCTGACTCTGCCACTGACACACTATGTGAACTTGGTCAAGTCTCTTATACTGCCTGTGACCTTTCTGTAAAATGGGGCTGATGCTGCCCTTTGTAAAGCATGTAGAAATGCTCAGACAGTAGATGCTATAACAGGGCTAGTATTACTACTGCTCTCTATAGTAATGCATGTGTGAACAGTGCGTTCTGAGCCTTGCACAAAAGATGCAGATTACTGTATTTTCAGTCAAATGAATAGTCTTGGAACCATTTTCTATTGAAATGGCCTGTTCCATTCCTTTGGAATTGGGCCCTTACAGTGTGCTAGGATCCTAACCCCAACTTTGCTCAGACATGGCATTTCTCTAGTGGGGAAGCTTGCAAGAAAAATTAAGCCCTGTTTGTCCTCCAAGCACAATCAGTTACTGCAACCGATCCCTGAGTGCCCTAACGCGTTACGAGTGAGCAACTGTATTCCTCTAAAAGCTCTCATTGGCTGGTATGTTTGACCTTCAAACTTTCCAAGGAGATATGCAGCCAATACACTAACCATCCATTCTCAGCACTATAGATTAGGCAATATTAGTCTCATGGGATATTTGTCTCCTGACAGAGACAAATTTACTCTCCCCTTTTATGTGCTATTAATGTAACTTACAGTAAATATAAATCAAAAGAGACACCAGAGCAGGGAAATGAGATGCCATGGCTCAAATTCCCCACTTTCTCTTCTTGATGTCCTCAGTTCCCTTCATTTTGCCACATTTACACTCCCATTCTCCTGGGGAGCTGATGTGACACTAGGTCATCTCCTCTCTACCCCGGGCCATAGAGGGGCCCTGCAGACAGGAAGTAGAGACAACGATGAGCCTTGCAATGGAGCCTTCTTTTTTCCCACTGAAATAGTGGCCACAGCCCTCCCTGTTCAGCCATGTCAGCTGGGGAAGACACTCTGAAGTTAGGCTCAGACTGAGGGCCTGGTCTTTGCTTGTGCAGATCAGAGAGGCCCCATGGAACAGCACCAGTTGACACCAGCTGAGGATTTGGCTGGCCCTTAGTATTCACCATCACATATTTTAAAACATTAGTTTTTGTTGGCTGGGATTTGTGCTGCAGGCACATTCACATGCTCCACCCTCTGATTAGGGCTAAATGAGCCAGAAACAGACATTCCTTGTCTATTCCCCAGAAGTTCCTGGAGCCATGGACTAGAACCATGTGTAGGGGGTTTAGAACCAGTGTCCCATTCTGTACTACTCATATAGGGGGTTCTTGAGGAACTTGGGGATGGATGAAGGAATTGATGGCAAAGTGCATACCAGCAACTTTCTCTCAGCATAGCTTTGGCCATATATTGGTCTACGGTGCATTGCTGTTTGATCTCTGCCTCATTCATACTTGGATATCTCCCAAGTCCATTTAACCCAGCTCACCTCTTTTCAAGCCCAGATGGCCAAGAAATGCTATGCCAGCTTAGCACAGTCTCTGTGACTAGGGGCATGGCTACACTTGCGAGTTAGAACGCATTAAAATCATAGAATCATAGAATATCAGGGTTGGAAGGGACCCCAGAAGGTCATCTAGTCCAACCCCCTGCTCAAAGCAGGACCAATTCCCAGTTAAATCATCCCAGCCAGGGCTTTGTCAAGCCTGACCTTAAAAACCTCTAAGGAAGGAGATTCTACCACCTCCCTAGGTAACGCATTCCAGTGTTTCACCACCCTCTTAGTGAAAAAGTTTTTCCTAATATCCAATCTAAACCTCCCCCACTGCAACTTGAGACCATTACTCCTCGTTCTGTCATCTGCTACCATTGAGAACAGTCTAGAGCCATCCTCTTTGGAACCCCCTTTCAGGTAGTTGAAAGCAGCTATCAAATCCCCCCTCATTCTTCTCTTCTGCAGGCTAAACAATCCCAGCTCCCTCAGCCTCTCCTCATAACTCATGTGTTCCAGTCCCCTAATCATTTTTGTTGCCCTTCGCTGGACTCTCTCCAATTTATCCACATCCTTCTTGAAGTGTGGGGCCCAAAACTGGACACAGTACTCCAGATGAGGCCTCACCAATGTCGAATAGAGGGGAACGATCACGTCCCTCGATCTGCTCGCTATGCCCCTACTTATACATCCCAAAATGCCATTGGCCTTCTTGGCAACAAGGGCACACTGCTGACTCATATCCAGCTTCTCGTCCACTGTCACCCCTAGGTCCTTTTCTGCAGAACTGCTGCCTAGCCATTCGGTCCCTAGTCTGTAGCTGTGCATTGGGTTCTTCCATCCTAAGTGCAGGACCCTGTACTTATCCTTATTGAACCTCATCAGATTCCTTTTGGCCCAATCTTCCAATTGGTCTAGGTTCTTCTGTATCCTATCCCTCCCCTCCAGCGTATCTACCACTCCTCCCAGTTTAGTATCATCCGCAAATTTGCTGAGAGTGCAATCCACACCATCCTCCAGATCATTTATGAAGATATTGAATAAAACCGGCCCCAGGACCGACCCTTGGGGCACTCCACTTGATACCGGCTGCCAACTAGACATGGAGCCATTGATCACTACCCGTTGAGCCCGACAATTTAGCCAGCTTTCTACCCACCTTATAGTGCATTCATCCAGCCCATACTTCCTTAACTTGCTGACAAGAATACTATGGGAGACCGTGTCAAAAGCTTTGCTAAAGTCAAGAAACAATACATCCACTGCTTTCCCTTCATCCACAGAACCAGTAATCTCATCATAAAAGGCGATTAGATTAGTCAGGCATGACCTTCCCTTGGTGAATCCATCACCAAAGCAGCCCTGGGCACCCTAACTCATGATGTGTTCACACTGGCAAGGCACGTAGAGTGCCCAGACTCAACGGCTGGAGCGCTCCTGGTAATCCACCTCCACAAGAAGCATAACGCTTGCTGCGCCCTGACTGGAGTGCCGCGGCACCAGTGTGGACGCCCTGGTCTGTTAGTGCGCTCTGATCGGCCTCCAGAAGTGTCCCACAATGCCTGTTCTAGCCACTCTGGTCATCACTTTGAACTCTACTGCCCTGCCCTCAGGTGACCAACGGTCAGACCCGCCCTTTAAATTCTCTGGGAATTTTGAAAATCCCCTTCCTGTTTGCTCAGCCAGGCGTGGAGTACTCTCAGCAAATCTTTCCAGGTGACCATGCCTCCACACGCCAGGCGATCCCCAGTAAGGAGCATGGTGAGGTGCTGGAGCTCATCAGTGTTTGGGGGGAGGAAGCTGTCCAGTCCCAGCTACACTCCAGCCATAGGAATTACGATACCTTCGGGCAGATATCAAGGGACATGATGGAAGGGGCCATGACCGGGATGCACTGCAGTGCAGATTAAAGTGAAGGAGCTGCGGAATGCCTACCACAAAGCCCACAAGGCAAACTGCCGCTCTGGTGCTGCCCCCGCTACCTCCATTTCTACAAAGAGCTGGACGCTATACTTGGCGGTGACCCTACCTCCACTCCGAAGACCACCATGGACACTTCAGAGCCCAGTTCAACAAGGCAGGAGGAGGAGGAGGAAAGCGGGAGTGAGGGTGCTGAGGAGGAGGGAAACAGCCTGGCATCCCTAGATGCATGCAGCCAGGAGCTGTTTTCAAGCCAGGAGGAAGATAGCCAGTCGCAGCGGATGGTGCTTGGGGAAGGACAAACACCAGAGCAGGTGCCCAGTAAGCGGCTTTTATTTTGGGAAGGAAGTTGTTCGGTGCGGGCTCTTGGGGCAAGGAGAATTAGGGAAACATGCATGCCTAGATGTGGAATAGGGAGTTGATGTGCTCTCTCACATCGCAGTAATCGGCTTCAGCAATCTCTTCAAAGGTCTCATGCAGAAGCTGGGCAATCTGCTTGCGCAGGTTCCTTGGCAGAACTACTGTGCTCCTTGTTCCAGTAAGGCTAACATGTCCACGCCAGTGTGCTGTGAGGGGCAGGGGGACCATTGCTGCACACAAGCAAGCTGCATATGGGCCAGGGCGGAAGCCGCATTGTAGTAGAAGACCATCCCTTGCTTCCCAGGTCACCCTCAGCAGCGAGATATCTTGCAAGACGAACTCATCCTGTGGAAAATGTGGGGATAGTGTTCAGTATAGGGGCCTCCTGCAGCTGTTGGCTCTCCCCAAGGCACAGAACCCCAGAGGACAGTATGGCTGTGAAACCATCAGTCCCCCTTGCCCCTGTGCTTACTCACCATTTTGGGGCTCCTGTGGGTTATGTGCGCTCGCTTTGGGACGGGCAATTTCTGCTATTGTGTAGACTGTGCTGTCTACTTTAAGTACGGCCGAATCGTTGCTCTGTCTGGTGTGAATAATGCTGCCTCTGTTAAGTGTTGCATTTTGGCTTTACAGATGCAACCTTGAGATTCCAGCTGTCCTTGTTATCAACGGCTGAAAGACTCCAAAGGATCAGGAAATGGCCACGTAGAAGCAAAGAGGACATGCTGCATGAAGTAATGCAGTAGTCCCTTAATGAAAATCAAAAAGCGCAAGAGTGGCAGGAGAGTGAAAGGAGGATCCGCCAGCAGAATGCGGATCGCCAGCACCAAAGCATGGAGTGGCTGCTAAGCATCATGGAGCGCCAAGCGGACTTGATACAGGCACTCGTAGCAATGCAGGCGAAGTACTTCCATGCCCGCCCCTCCCCCCGCAGTCCTTGTCCCAAAACTCTTTCCTTTGTGCCCCATGTCATCTCCAACCCACTTTCCCCAACATCTGGCTTCTTATCGCCACCAGCTGCCTCCAACACCTGTAGCTTCACCACCCAGCCCTGCAAACTACAACACTTACCCGCTGCACTCAGCCCCCATCACCATGCATTTTAGCCAGCCAGAAATGCAGCACTCATTGCACAGCACTCCAGACAGGAAGGCAGAGTATGATAACAGGACATACACAAATCTGTGATTGTACCGTTCCCCACCCCACCCCCTTGCCCTTTCTGATTCCCAAGCAGTTGTGTTTCTTTTCAATAAATGAATTTTTTGGCTTTGAAAATATTCTTTATTATTGCATTAAGTAAAAGATACCTTAGCCTAGGAAAGCAACAGGTACTGCAAGTCTGTGTATCATATGTAGCAAACACAGATTCCTACTAACATTGGAATCACTGCACTTCACTCCTGTGCAGGGCACCAAACATTACTGGTGGCTTTCAGCCTTAAATTGCACCCTCAAGGCATCCCTAATCCTTGCAGCCCCATGCTGGGCCCCTCTAATAGCCCTGCTCTCTGGCTGTTCAAATTCAGCCTCCAAGTGTTGAACCTCCGAGGTCCATGCCTGACTGAATCTTTCACCCTTCCCTTCACAAATGTTATGGAGGGTACAGCACGTGGATATAATCGTGGGGATGTTGTCCTCGGCCAGGCCCAGCTTCCCATACAGAGAGCACCAGCGGCCCTTTAAATGGCCAAAAGCACACTCCACAGTCATTCTGCACTGACTCAGCCTGTTGTTGAACCGCTCCTTGCTGCTGTCAAGGCTCCCTGTGTAGGGTTTCATGAGCCACAGCATTAAAGGGTAAGCGGGGTCTCCAAGGATCACAATGGGCATTTCGACTTCCCCTACAGTGATCTTCTGGTCTGGGAAGAAAGTCCCAGCTTGCAGCTTCCTGAACAGGCCTATGTTCCGAAAGATGCGTGTGTCATGCACCTTTCCAGACCAGTCTGCGTTAATGTGAATGAAATGCCCATGGTGATCCACAAGCGCCTGGAGAACCACAGAGAAATACCCCTTCCGATTAACATACTCGGAGGCTAGGTGGGATGGTGCCAGAATTGTAATATGCGTCCCATCTATCACCCCTCCGCAGTTAGGGAAACCTATTTGTGCAAAGCCAGCCACAATGTCATGCGCGTTACCCAGAGTCATGGTTCTTCTGAGCAGGATGCGATTAATGGCCCTGCAAACTTGCATGAACACAATTCCAATGGTCGACTTTCCCACTCCAAACTGGTTAGTGACTGATTTGTAGCTGTCTGGAGTTTCCAGCTTCCAGATTGCAATAGCCACCCACTTCTCCACCAGCAGAGCAGCTCTCAATCTCGTGTCCTTGTGCCGCAGGGTGGGAGCGAGCTCATCACACAGTCCCATGAAAGTGGCTTTTCTCATCTGAAAGTTCTGCAGCCACTGCTCGTCATCCCAGACTTGCATGACGATATGATCCCACCACTCAGTGCTTACTTCCTGAGCCCAAAAGCGGCATTCCACGGTGAGAATGTCCATGAATGAAACAAGCAATCTGGTGTCATATGCATTATGCAAGTCGACATCATCCTCAGACTCCTCACTGTCAGTTTGTAGCTTAAAGAGTAACTTGACTGCAATTCGTGACGTGCTGGCGAGACCCATCAGCATATTCCTCAGCAGTTCAGGCTCCATTCCCGCAGACCAAAAAGGAAGACAGAGCGCGCAGAACAAAAAACATTGAAAGATGGCACCAAATGTGGATGGAAGCACAGGAATTGCTGGGATGTGAAACAATGCGTCATGGGGCATTGGGAAAGGACCCAGAATGCCCCCCCCTTCCCACAAGCCACAGTGCCAGAATGGGAAGAGGTGCTCTGTGGGATAGCTGCCCATAATGCACTACTCCTGATGCCACTGCAAGTGCTGCAAATGTGGCCACACCAGTGCGCTTGCCGCTGACAGTGTGAACCCACTGCAGCACTTTCCCTGCTGTGGTCTCCAAGGGCTGGTTTAACTCACAGCGCTCTCTACATCTGCAAGTGTAGCCATGGCCTAGGATTCTGCTCTGGTGTCATGGCCTAAAGACTAACCTTCAGCTTCAGAACATGTTCAAAACCAGCAATGGGTTGGCTCTCTCAGCTTCTGCTCACCCTCATGCCTTCTGTTCCCGTTGCAGTTCTACAGCCCTTGGACCTTCCCATCATCTGTTGGGTGAAAGTAACATTTAAAGATAAATTCAGATCAAGCTGCCTTCCTGCAATTGTTTCCTACTTTCCTCCAGGGAGGAAAACAGGAAAAATTAGTAGGCAGCGTGTTCTTTCAGAAATCAATAGGTTCTCAGCTTACTCTAAGGCTCCTTGGCTTCATATAATACAAGTTATACTAGTAAAAACTAATTCCTCACTGGAAAAAAAAGAAGTTATGGTTCTTTGACAGGGGCAACGCTTTGACAAGGTCTCAGGTCTCTCCCACCATGGGGGCCTGACACAGTGTCCCAGGGTAGGGAGGACTGAGTGCTGGGGAAGAGGTTCAGTGCAGCTGTATCACAGCATTGCTGGAAGGATAAAACCAGAAATCGGCTGCTCCTGTTAACTCTCCTCTTTATTAGAACTGGTGGAAAAGGTTTGGTTAAAACATTTTTCCATCGGAAAATGCCATTTCAGTTAAAATTCTGTGAAATTGTATCAAATCTGTTAAAAAAATAGGGACTGGAAAGAAGTCTTGAAAATGGCATAATGTCCTGTTTTGAAAAAAAAAGTTTCAAATTTTGCTTTTCACACATTTTCTTTTGAAATTTACTTTGTTTGACATTTAAAAATGAAAGAGTAGAAAGTAAGTGGTTCTGAAACGGCACTCACCTCCTCATGGCTCATCCGAAGACTAGCTCCTTTGCTCCATCTCTCTGCCTCGAGACTCGATTGCTCCCTCTTGGTAACTCCAGGTGCTCCCTCTTCCTGGCTTGACCCTGCGGCCAGGTCACTATAGTCTTCCCCTCCCCAGGTATCAAAGTCCCACTGGACAAACGGTTTCAGGCTGTCTTCCGTTCCACCGTCCAGACTGTGCCACTTCCCCAGTGGCTGGCAGACAAATCTGGGCCCACCCATGCCTCCGGGTTCCAGCCCAGGGACCCCAAGACTGGCAGCTGTGGTCTATGCAATCCCAGACCCTGGCTCTGTTTCCCTGGGCTCTTTCCTACCTTTCTTTCTCTGTCTTCTGGCCCACCCCTGGGTTACCACTGGACTCTCCTCTGCTCCCTGTGGCTCCTTCACTCTCTTTCAGGTTTCTGCCAGAGTCTGTATTCCCAGGTAAGATCCAAACAGTTACCCCCAACTAGGACTCCTCCTCATCTCCTACCTATTCGCCTCCTCTCTAGGGAGTGACTGCAGAATTGCTTCCTGCGGCCCCCTTCTTAGCTCCACTTCCTGGGTTTATACTAGCTCAGTCTGTGCTTGCCAGGGTCGGATTAACCTTTTGTGGGCCGGGAGCCAAACATATTTGTGGTCCCCCATGGGGGCCATGGAGTATGGTGTGGGGAGGTCAGCCCCTGGAGCAAGGGGCCAGCCAGGAGCATGGCATGGCAGGGGCGGCCCCGCTCCCCCAGCCCAGTGCAGGGCACTATTTACAAATCGGCAATTGTCAGACGCACAGTGGCCCTGTGCTACCAGCATGCCCCTTCCCCTCGGGGGCAGGCCCATGCCATGCCACAGAGCCCCCCACCCAACACCCCCCCAACTCCCTATGACCAGAGCCCCCCCTGGACCCCCTGTGCCCAGTGCCCTGCCAGGTCTCCCCCAGAAATGCACAGTGCCCTGCGCAACACCACCCCTGCGCACAGCCCCACAACAACTGCCCAGCTCCCCCCACAGAACCCACACTCCCTATTGACCCAACACACATATCTTCCCCACCCCCTCACAACCCAGCACCACCACACCCCCCGCCCCAAGACTCCCCAGAGACCCACTCCCCCAAGCCCTGCCTCCTGGCCGCACTCACCGGCCCTGCTGGGAGGTGACTGTGTCTGCCAGGCTGAGCCGGCAGTGCAGCCAGGGCTGGTCCTGGGGCCGGAAATCGCTCTGTCCCTTCAGCAGTGGTGCGATCAGCCAGGCCAAGGCCTGCATCAGCCGGGCTCCCTCAAGACACACTTGCCTGGAGGGGCCCAGCCAAGCCCCCGACACTGTCCCCCTCCCCGCCCAGGCTGAGACTGGCCAGGCTTCTGCACCAGTCCCAGGCGGCTCTGCTCCAGGGAGACAGGCGGGGTCCCACAGGCCTGGAGCCAGAGGTGCACTGGGGTCCTGCCAGGGGGCTGAGAGGAGCAGGGGTGGGGCCAGGGAGGCAGAGAGGAGCCCTCGGCCAGTTGGTGGGCAGGCCGAGAGGAGCAAGTGGTGGGCGGGGGGAGCCAGCGGGGTCTTGGGGTGCAGTGCAAGCAGAGCAGGCCAGGGCCCCTTCTGAGCATGGACCCAGCTCCATGGAGCCACTGGTGCCATTGTAAACCTGGCACGAGTGCTTGCCCAGCTGGGCTTTATCATCTGTTAGAGCTTATCAGCCCTGACTCCCCCAGGTACACCAGTCACACACCTTTTATACCCATTCTGGCCTTGTGAGGGGTAGTCAGCCCATCACAGGTTCAATTTTGTCTAAATGATGTTGGGCCCCAAAGGACATTGTTTTGGAATTTCATTTCATTGCAAATTTCAAAATTTTGGCTTTTTGTCCTGATTCAGGGCAACCAAATATTTTAAAATCTCTATATTTTTCATGGAATGGAAAAATCCATTTTCTGATCATTTTCTTACTTTTAATATTTGCCCTGGATTGTCTTGTTTTGTCCAATTCGCATCCTCATCCTTCAGTGCGAGTTGGATCAGGCTTCTTGAGACGTGCTAAGCATTGGTCTTCATATCACTGTGACACTGGAATAAATCAGCAGAAATGGACTGTCAAGACTGGACGATGCATGTGGATTTCACAGCATGACAAGCAGGACATACAATCTGTGATGATTGTTCCATACATTAGAGATACACTCCAGAGAGTCATTGTCAAACAACCCCTTCTCCTCTCTTCTTGCTGCACTATATCGTCCCCCTCTGGGATATGTTTTCAAAGCATGTCCTGAAGTCTAGCCCCACAGCTTCTACCCACTGCAAGAAGAACTGCTGGCTAGAACCCCAAGCAGAGCTGTGAAAGTGTAGGAATTTATCTCGCTTGTTCTGGATGAACATTAAACCCATTTCTGCCTTTGCCTATGCATGATCCATGATCTTTTACTCTACTTTGAAAAACTACAGCCCTGCCCTGTGTGCATCATTCATCCCTGCCCTGCTCCTTTTGGAGTGGCCGTGCTAAACGCTCCCATTCTGATGTGGTAGCATTTACGCCTGCTTTGCACTAGTGCAAATGGTGACTCGAGGTTCAGGGCAATGATGAACTGGGCCCTTAGTGTGCAAAGCCTCCATTGGACCCGATCCTGCAAGGTGCTGAGGGTGCTCCATCCTGCACAGGATCAGCCCCTTCGAACTCAATGGGAGTCCTACCCACAGGATCAGATCCCTAGTTTGGAAGGTCCCAGGGTCTGGAGGACAAATCACAGAGGCAAACATCCAGCTTTCTGGCCTTGGCTCAACTGGGGAACCTTCCAAGGACTGTTCAAGGCATGACTGGACCAGGCAGCTCTAGCCCGCACAGGAACTGCAAGGGGATTAGCCTGTGGCTCAGTATCCCACCAACCTCAGAGTGGGAGCAGCCTTGCAGAGGATTTGCGTTCTCGGAACTCTCCACCAGTGCCCTCCCTGGCTCCTGACGCACTTATCAGCAGCCCACATTCTTGAGAGGGCTCTAAATTTAACTGCTCTCTGGAATGGCTGGTGGCAGCTTTGGATGATGGGTACCTTTCCTCAGTGTGCTCTTTTCCTTTGCGGGACAGAGAAGGAAAATGCGTGAAAAGACTCCTGGACTCAGCACTGCCTCAAGCTAAGGGCTTGTCTCCACAGAAGATTTTTCTGCTTACACTGGAATAATTATACCAGCATAAAGAAACAGTACCAGTATATATCCTATGAAGGGCAAACAGGTTCTGCTGGTTCTGAGTGAACCTAAGGGCTTACCTCCAGAGAGTTATATGGTTATGAGAGAGGGTGTGCATTTTAAAACGCTATCATTATACCGGTATGACCACCAATGTAGACATGCTTATTCCAGCAGAAGACTGGCCTTTCACCGGTTTAGCTTATGTCATTTGGGAAGGGGTGTATCTAAGCTGAGAAAAGCCCCTAGGATTCTGGAATAAGAGTGTCCACATGTGCAGTGATACCAGTATAACTAGAGCGTTTTAAATTCGCACCTATAATTCTCTCATGTAAACATGCCTGTGATGGGATGTCCACTCCATGCAAGACTGGAAGGGGTTAAGGAGGCTGGGTGCTCAATGAGGCTCAGCTGAATGGGAACAGGAGGGGCCAATATAAACCACAGAAGCTGAGAGCAGAAAGGGACTGCAGGGAATTAGGCTGTCGTCACTCCCTGGGAGAAGGGAAGTAGCTTAGAGTACTCCCTCTGCAGGATAGGAATAATTCCCATTGGCTCCCACCAGGCCCCGTGTGTTGATGGCACAGTGCTAGGAAGCAGATCCTCAGCGCTCTATTGTGCTTCCCTAGCAGATCTCTCTGATTTAACATAAGAACGGCCATACTGGGTCAAACCAATGGTCCATCCAGCCCAATATCCTGTCTTCTGACAGTGGCCAATGCCAGGTGCTTTAGACGTAATGAACAGAACAGGGCAAGTATTGCATGATCCATCCCCTGTCGTCCAATCCCAGCATCTGTCAGTTAGAGAACTAGGGACACTCAGAGCATGGGATTGCATCCCTGACCATCTCAACCAATAGCCGTTGATGGACCTATCCTCCAGGAACTTATCTAGTTCTTTTTTGAATCCACTTATAGTTTTGGCCTTCAGGACATCCCCTGGCAATGAGTTCTACAAGTTGACTGTGCGTTGTGTGAAGAAGTATTTCCTTTTGTTTCTTTAAAACCTGCTGCCTGTTAATTTAGTTGGGTGACCCTTGGTTCTTGTGTTATATGAAGGGAGAAATAACATTTCCGTATTCATGTTCTCCACACCATTCATGATTTTATAGATCTCTATCAAATCCCCTTTAGTCATCTCTTTTCCAAGCTGAAAAATCCCAGCTTTTTTAATCTCTCCTCATATGGAAGCTGTTCCATACCCACAATCATTTTTCTTACCCTTCTCTGTACCTTTTCCATTTCTTATATATCTTTTTTGAGATGGGGTGATCAGACCAGCAGACAGTATTCTAGGTGTTGGTGTACCATGGATTTATAGAGTGGCATTGTGCTATTTTCTGTTTTATTATCTATCCCTTTCCTAATGGTTCCTTACATTCTGTTTGCTTTTTTGACAGCCGGTGCACATTTCTCTCTCTAGCTCCATCTGCATTGCTAATAAACATGAACACAGACAGGACCTTGGTACTGGGGTTTTGATACTTTTCCCCCCACTCACAGTCATCTCCTTACTATTTGTCAGCCACTTTTGAGTGACCCTGCATGCACATCAGCTTTAGACTGTGATCTCGGGGCTGTGTCTTTGTGCCTTGTACATTGCTTTGACTCAGCAAATAATAATAATCCATGTTCTTCCTATGCATCTGAGTCACATGCCAAACAGGGCTCAAGCTTTTATAATGCCCCAGCACTGGGTGGGCCGGTATTCCTTCTGAGATACTGCTGTGTGTGTGTGTGTATGGTAGCGGCTGTTTGTACTGTTTTCTTCTGGCCTTAAAAGGCCCCTCACTAGCTGGAAAGTCTTTTCAATTCATGAAATACTTTGATTATATGAGACACTGCAGTCCTTACAGAATTTCTCCTGGGCTGACACACATGGAGCTCATCCCGCTAGCAAAATAGATACTTATGGATATATCTTTACCTCTCCTGCAAGCCTCTGAGTCAGTGCAGGAGAAGTACCTCCCTTCAATGCAGCTTTAGCTCCCATTGCTCCCTCCTTGCCACGGAGGGCAGCAATGTCATTATCACCTTTAAAAAAGAAAGGTGTTGAAAACATTCAGTGAAGCTGTAGAGGGAATAAATTGTCTATATCCATCCACGTCCTTGGCAGATATGTAGGGGGCTTGCACAGCTCCTTGCTCTGGTGTTCCTTCACAGAAGCAGATTATGCAATGTAAACCAGTAGCCATTTGCTTGAAAGTACAATTCAAAGCAGTGCTAGGCTAACATTAGCTCAGCCCAGTTTGTCTCCTACTGCCTGCATGGCTGAATGCCACGGCAGGACAATTTCCTCATTCCAGGCTTCACAAACAGGTCAGGGTAACAGGTTAGTGGAATCAGCAAAGCAATTAGCAGAACTTTTTGCATTTATCCTACAACAAGACAATGTGCTGAGTTATACACGGTGTATAATTGTCAGAAAACAGATGTGCAGGAGGTCAGACTGGATAATCATGATGATTCCTTCTGGCCTCTATGAGTCTATGAGAAGCTAGCCAGCGGGCAAACACAATTACATAGCCTTAATGGCATTGTGGTATTATTTATTTAAACCACAGTAAAGAGCAGATGATTCTCAACATCACAAGTCAGAAAAGGATCTCTAATGCCCTTCACCCGTGTCGCTATTAGTGTGTCACAGAATTTCCATTATAAACCGTGTTTTTCTGGGGTTAAACTCAACTGTAAATATATGCTGTGCATCTGCCACCTGAGCTGAAGGACAGTCTCCATGAGTACGTCAGGGCCTGTGCAGTTCGGCTGAACAATTCTGATGCTGTCCAGCAGAGGGTAACATTTACACATGGACACACAAGAGTTGGTTCACTGCAAATGACCCTCTGGGATGATAAGATACAGGTGTTTTTTGCCCATAACTCAAAATTAGCTTTGGTTTTTACAATGAGCCAAATGTCCAAAGTGAGGCATTGGCTCTCTTGGTTTATGTATCTGTAAATTATTAAGAGATAGGTTATTACCATACCCAGTCAGTTCCAGGATGTACAAAGAATGCACTTTTAAAATACATGGATCCACATAAGCACTGCCAATGACTTGCCCTCATCTACATCTAGCCACATCATAAACTACTCCACCATTGGGTCTGATTGGACGTGTCTGCTAGGGGCGAGCACAGCAGAAGAAGAGATGGGCTGTTGCCGGTCAATATTAAGGGGTGGTGTGTGGCATAAGCTATTAGCACTGTAACTAGCTCAACCCAATGCAATCAGATTGCTCACAACATTACAGGCACAAGTACTGCAGGTAGCCATTCCATATGTGGAATTTCTGGATGCTCAAACCACAGCCTTGACATTAACATGGCACAATTAAAATAAAACACCACATCCTTGAATCTGTTGATTAAGTGGGAAAGCTCAGCAGGCAGGGTTAAACCCAGAGCTTCTTTAAAAGCCTATTGGAATAGGACACCTAGGGGTTTGGGAAAGATCTCTTCTGTAATTGCAGTTAGCTTGGCTTTTGAGGCTATAATGCCATCTTGTGATCAGATCCAGAAAGTGGGAATTTCAGCACTGCTTAGCTAAAAGCCACTTGGGTTAGGCTGTCTCTTCAAAGAGCTTGAAATGCATAGTTCTCATTCAAATCAGTGGGAAGCAGATGGATAAAGTTACCAAGAGCAACTCAAACAATGTAACAAATTAGGGGCCAAGAGAATGGATGTCATTTGATGGCGCTTTGCCCCTTTGTCACTTTCGGAATGTAGAAACTATTCTTTTCGTAATCAATATCTTTCTCTCCAGTTTCATTTTCTGGCAAAGGAATCAACTTCTGCAAAGTTTAGGAATTTGATTTGCTCCGGTTGCTTTGTGAAGGGGCCGGCTGAACTGACTCTCCAATATGGCAGAGTCCAGTTACATCTGAATTACGAGATGCAGGGTGAAAAGAGTCTGTGGTTTGAAGTGTCCACAGTTATAGAGAAAAGCTATTTTTCTTCCCTGTTTAGCACCGGAGAGCCCATTGCTTGGATCCATTTGAGAGAGGGGAGAATTAGCACAAAATCCACGCTGGCATGATGTTGAAGGGCTAGGAGAATGGGCCCAGGAAACACAGGGCTTATAACACATTCAGCCTTAAACCAGAAACCATAAGTTTGCAGTTTAGTTTGCTTTCTGTTTAACTGTTTCACCACAGCCTTGTGAAATGAGATGTACCGGGCAGTGACAGGCACTTTAGAAATGACTATGGACCCAGTGCTGTTCCCATTGAAGTCAATGGCTAAGCTTCCAGCACTGAGCCCTAAAATTAGTAGGCCGAGCACATAGCCCTGCTGAGACACTCCTTAGGAGGGAGGCTCCCTTGCTTGGGATTCATTTTAAGGCATAGGTGCTGGAACTAGGGGTGCTGTGCAGTGTTTCCTCTAATTTTTCCACACATGTGTGGAATGAATTTGGTTATGTGCAGCATATTGGTGCATATGACAAAATTCATGTGTGGGGGGACTGAGGGTTTCAGAGTGTGTGTGGGGGGCTCTGGGCTGGGGAAGAGGGTTGAGGTACAGGGGGTTGAGGGCTCCGGGGTGGGGCTGGGGATAAGGGGTTTGCGGTGAAGGCTGCCCTGGGGCTCCCATGGGGAGAGAGGACTTCCCCTAGCTCTCTCTCCCCACAGCAGTACCTGGACTAGGAGGGAGAGGCGCCTCTCCCCTGGCTGCGGCAGGTCCGGGCCTGGGCTGGGGCCAGCGGGGAGAGGCGCCTCTCCCCGCCGTGGCAGGTCTGGGGCTGGAGGAAAGCCACCTCTCCCCGCCCCATCTGCGCGGCGCTTAATAGGCTGTTGCGCAGCTCAGAGGGAACTTAGGTGCTTGAAGTGGTTTCCATTATTTACAGGGTTTACTTTTTTGGTTCAGTGTCTCTCAGCATCACCCCCTGTTTCAAGGAAGTTTTCAAGTCTCTGTGGGGATGAAAGGTGTTGCCAGGTACTGTTTGTTTCAATAAGTCACAGATGGCCAGCCAGTGGCTCCGGAGCCACATGTGGCTTTTCCGAAGTTAAAATGAGGCTCCTTGCATAGACACCGACTCCGGGGCTGGAGCCACAGGCGCCAACTTTCCAATGTGCCCGGGGGGGGGGCGGGGGGGAGGTACTCAAGATGCTATATAAGTGAAGAGTGTGATTGGGGTGACATCCAGCATCTCTGCCATTTGGATAGGAAAGCCCACTGCTTTGCCCATGTCACTGTCTATGTGCTCTCTAACACCACACATATGTCCACTATATTCCTTTGCATTGTTTAGGAAATGCCTTTGAAAAGGGTTGAATGTGACACTCCCTCAATTTTAGATCACTCAGCAGCAGTGCTGTCAGGCACACCAGAGGCTGTAATTCCCTTTATGAACATAAGAACATACGAATGGCCATACTGGGTCAGACCAAAGGTCCATCCAGCCCAGTATCCTGTCTACTGACAGTGGCCAATGCCAGGTGCCCCAGAGGGAGCAAACCTAACAGGTAATGATCAAGTGATCTCTCCCCTGCCATCCATCTCCACCCTCAGACAAACAGAGGCTAGGGACACCATTCCTTGCCCATCCTGGCTAATAGCCATTAATGGACTTAACCTCCATGAATTTATCCAGTTCTCTTTTGCACAGAGCTCTTATGCACAAAGCTATGCCTTTCAGCAAGCAAGCAAGCCCCTAGCTCGGCAACAAAATGCACTACGTGCATCACTGAGCTGCACTAGTACTCCTCCATTCTTGTTCCATGCTCAGCATATTGCAAGATGCACCCAGCAGCATCCTCACAGTGCTCAGAGACTCATACTCTCAAGCTTTCAAACAAGTCCAGTTTGTTTTGTTTTGAGGCTTTGTGTTTTCTGATGACTCCACATGGACCTCTAGCTGGGTGCAGGTGCCTTCCTATGCATATCTGATTGCAGGATTAAGGCCTCCAGAGAGATGCACTGAGAAATCCACAGATGGGAATAATTTCAGTATTAGGTTTTATTGAGTCATTTGATAAAATGGGGATAATAAAACTTCCCTACCTCCCCATAGTGTTGGGAAAATTAATTAGTTACTGCTCAAAAAGCACTTAGCAGATGTCAAATGTTATATTTATTTCATGCAGTGTAGTTGCAGCTGTGTCGGTCCCGGGATATTAAAGAGACAAGGTGGGTGAGCTAGTATCTTTTATTGGACAAACTTCTATTGGCAAGAGAGATTAGTTTTCGAGTCACACAGAGCTCTCCTTCAGGTCTGGGAAAGGTACTCTCCCAGTGTTACAGCAAAATGCAAGGTGGAACAGTTTGTTTAGTATAAGTAGTTGGCACATATTGTAATGGGCCATTTAAGGTAGAGTGGCCTATTAACACCTCTGCTATCATAGGACAAAAAGAGGGGGTTAGTGGATTACGTATTGTTGTAATAAACCACCGGATTTATGGTTTATTACAATAATCTGTAAGTAACCGACTAACCTCCTCCCCTTTTTGTCCTACGACTGCAGAGGTCTTACTGGGCCATTCTACCTTGAATGGTCCCTTACAATATGTGCTAGCTGCTTATGCTAAACAATCTCTTCCACCTTGCATTTTGCTGTGACCCTGGGAGTACCTTTCCCAGACCTGAAGGAGAGCTCTGTGTGGCTTGAAAGTGTGTCTCTCACAACAAAAGTTGGTCCAATAAAATATATTACCTCACCCACCTTGTCTCTCTAATCCTTATTTTATGTTTGAAATGTTGGTGTAGCCATGCTGGTCTCAGGAGGTGAGAAAGCCAAGGTCGGGGAGATAATATTTTTTTTGGACCAACTTCAGTTGGTGAAAGAGACAATTTTTCCAGCTCCACAGAGCTCTTCTTCAGGTTTTTATACCACCTCACCCACCTTGTCTCTTATTTTATTCTATGTAGATTTAAAATAACAAGGACCTCTATCCAAGGCTCTACGTGCCCTAACATACTTTATCGTACAGTAAATACAATCTCAGCAGCATTGAAATCGTCACTTCCACGTGAACCTGCTCAGCCAGCCACCTACATCCTTCATAATGTAGGAAACATCCTCAGATTCTCCAGGAGATATCATCTGCGGTATACCTGGAAGCTCACTACATTTAAGCTATTTTGGATCAAGAGTTATCAATGAAATGACTATAAGGTGGGTGCACAACTGGTTGAAAGACTGTACTCAAAGAGTAGTTATCAATAGTTTGCTGTCAAACTGGGAGGACATATCTAGTGGGATCCACAGGGCTCAATCCTGGATCCGATACTATAATATTTTCATTAATGACTTGGATGAATGAGTTTCCAGAGGCTTGCTGATAGTCTAAACTAAAAATTTTCCGCAAACCAAGCCCCTCGCTGCCCCCGGCATAGCTGTTTTTTGTTGGATTTTTCTTTGGCATAAAACTCTACCATAATCACATTCGGGAGCAGCACTTAAATTTGAAGGGTAAGCAAACATGAAAAGGAATAAAATCAAATTATCGAGCTATTTGGAGAGATCAGAAATAATGGAGGGTGTACGGAGGGAGTGGCATGTCATCACATAATAACACTAAAGTCCTCCAGGAAGAGATAATTAGGGAGATATTACTAAGCACTGTCCAGGAAAATGAATTTATTTACATCTCTTCTTTCACGCTCTCCTGAGAACATTTTTTTCACATTACCCATGTAGGGAGCCCATGTGGTCTCCCTCCGAATCAGAGGGTGAGGAGCCACTGTTTCAGACTGAGTGGGTGGAGCCAGGCCAGGCTCACGTCATCCCCCTGAAGGGGAAGGATGGAACAGGAAGTACAAAAGGTAGGGCCTGCCCTTTAGCTCAGTGAGAGCAGCACCAGGGAGGGAGACAGACACAGGCTGCTGGCTGCTCCCTGTGAACCCTGCTGCCGAGTCAGGGGATACCCTGGACGAGGGCAAACCTGACCCAGAGGAGGGACTCAGAGGAACTGGAGGAGCCGGGCAGCGAGCCAATCCCGAGTGAGCCCAACACTGAGGGAAAGCTGGAGCTACCGGGACTACCGGCGGCTGAATATCCCGATGAGTTGGAGGAACCAGAGGGACCCACTGGAGAGACCGGGCAGGAAGTAGCCCAGGGACGGAATTGGACAGGGCGGTGAGTTGGTGTTTGGTCAGCATGTTGCGGACGGATCCCTGCTGACCCAGTGGTGGGCCCCTCTGCCCCCCCATGACTGTCTGGGCCCTGGGCCAGAACACAGTGGAGTTGGCTGGGCCTGTGTTCCCCTACCTCTGCAACCCTGCCTCGGGGTGGCAAAATCCCGATAAAGTGTCACAGACTCTTGCTGACGCTCCCCTGCCTGAGCGGCGCACCACAGACTCTTGCTGGCGCTCCCCTGCTCGAGGGGCATGTCGCAGACTCTTGCTGGCACTCCCCTGCCTGAGGGGTGCTTCGCGGACTCTTGCCAGCGCTCCCCTGCCTGAGGGGTGTGTCACCAACTCTTGCCGGTACTCCCGTGTTGCGCCAACTGCGACGTCATACCTCCCTCCACTAGTTCCCCGTCGACAGAGAGGTGTGACTAGGGTCTTTTGGCGAGGCAGTAGCTCCCCACCACCGCCAGCGGCTCAGCAGAACAACTGAGACCTTGCTACAACCCACAAGGAAGGTATGAGGTCTGGATTGGGAGGAGAGGGCTCCACCACAGGATTTCTGTTTTAGAAAGTAAACTGCAATCGGAAAGATTGAGAACCTCTCAACCAATTTATAGATCACTTTCTGTGTAGTGGGGTCTTGAGAGATCCTTCCACTGACTATGAAGAGACTACTTTGTCACCATTAAACTGTGCATGTTTCATTTGACCCTTGTTGAGCAGGTGCAGCGAGGAGTTGTGAGTAATCTGCTAGGATATTTCAGACTGTCACAGAGAGGCTCTTCCTTTTTATTACTTTATGAATTGGTATTAGGAACCCACAATCTCAGAACTGTCATATGTTACTTAGCAATGCAAACACTCTGTGTACCTGGCTAGTGCTAGTGCACCTGTGTATCTAGCTAGTGCATTGGAGTTCAAAGTGCTGTCCAGAGCGGTCACGTTGGAGCACTCTGGGATAGCTCCTGGAGGCAAATACTGTCTAATTGCATCTGCATTACCGCAAATTTGACCCAGCAAGGTTGATTTTAGCGCTACTCACCTCGCCAGGGAGGAGTACAGAAGTTGATTTTAAGAGCCCTTTAGGTCAACGGAACAGGGTTGGTTGTGTAGACACATTCATTTTAAAATCGACCTAATGTGTCTAAATTCAACCTAACCCCATAGTGTAGACCAGGGCTGTAACATTCAGATCCCGCAGTCAATTCAGCTTGGGCTGTGGTTCTGTTAGACCTCACAAGCTAACTCAAGTTGTGCAAGATCAGAATTAGCACCTGTCTAGCACATGGATGTAACTACATAGATGAAAAGCTAGTAAAGGTCTCACCTAAAGGCCAAGTCTACACTGGGATTCTTGCACTGTTGTAGTACAGACTCCCAATGAGAAACTGCTGAGCTTAAATTAATATGCAAACTAGATACCATTAACTTGGGTTTGAATAGAAACTGGGAGTGGCTGGGTCATTACACATATTGAATCTATTTCCCTGTGTTAAGTATCCTCACACCTTCTTGTCAACTGTCTAAATGGGCCATCTTGATTATCACTACAAAAGTTTTTTTCTCCTGCTGATAATAGCTCATCTTAATTAATTAGCCTCTTACAGTTTGTATGGCAACTTCCACCTTCTCTGTATGTATATATATATCTTCTTACTATATGTTCCATTCTATGCATCCGATGAAGTGGGCTGTAGCCCACGAAAGCTTATGCTCTAATAAATTTGTCAGTCTCTAAGGTGCCACAAGTACTCCTGTTCTTTTTGTGGATACCGACTAACACGGCTGCTACTCTGAAACCTGTAGTACATATACGTAGTTACGCCACAGCAAATATCTACTGCAGATACACTGGACCAGTGCAAACCAGGGCTCTGTAAGTTACTAGGGTGACCTGAACCAGAGCAAGCATCATCTTATACTGTCACAGTGCATGTGTGCGAGGGACTTGCACCATTATGTAGCTATAATGCTACATAAAATCCAAAGTGGCCATGGCCTTTGAATGAATCCTCCAAGGAACATGCATGTCCTGCAGGAAGTGGTGCTGGTGATCCAGTAGGGGGCACTCTTCCCTAGAAATCATTGTTGAAACAGTACCTCAGTATAGCAGGAGGAGGGAACTGTGCTGTTGGAAGTTCCATGTAATAACAAGTAAGGCTAAGATTTTATCATGGATATTTTACGTAAAAGTCAGGGGCAGGTCACGGGCAATAACGAAAAATTCACGGAAGCCTTGACTTTTACTAAAAATATCATTACATTACCCTTACAAAATGGGGAGCTGCTAGGCAGCTGTGGGGGCCTGGCTGGGATCTCCAAGGTCCCCCACCACTCATGGGGGCTCAGAGCTCCAGGATCCCCCTGTGGCCCAGGGTGGTGGGGAGCTGTGGGGTTCCCCTGCCACCTGTGGCGGCTGAGTTACAGGGATCCTCTGCCTGCAGCGGCTAGGAGCTGTGGAGTGCCTCCACTGCTCGTGGCGGCTGGGAGCTGTGGGGTACCCCCGCTGTCTCGGAGCTTGGGGGGCCCTGCTGCCTGGGTTGCAGGGGTACCCCGCAACTCCTGGCCACCCTGGGCAGTGGCAGGACCCTGCAGCTCCCAGCTGCCTGTTGGCCGAAGTCACTGAGGTCTTCGGAAGTCACAGGTTCTGTGACTTCTGTGACCTCTGTGATAAAATAATAGTCTGAATAATAAGCTGCTGAGCACCTGTGATCATTAAAGCTCTTCTAACTCTTTTCACAAGAGTAGAGGTGTTCAACTGCATTTTCGTAGCCAAATTAAATCTCTGGTAATTATGTTTGCTCTTCCCATATTCCCCCTGGAGTTGCAATTAGAGATGTATTCACTTCTGCTCCTAAACTGGAGCATGCTGTTATCCAGCTGAGGTATTTCAGGCTGAATAACATGATCCATATATAACCCATGTTGTAAAGCTTAATTAATTAATGTTTGTACAGCACCTTCTTTGGATGGAAGGAGCTATAGAAATCATAGTATCATAGAAATGTCGGGCTGGAAGGGACCTTGAGAGGTCACTTAGTCCATACTCCCAAACTGAGGCAGGACCAAGTAAAGCTAGACTGGGATAGACAACCTATGGCACGCATGCCAAAGGCGGCATGTGAGCTGATTTTCAGTGGCACTCACACTGTCCGGGTCCTGGCCACTGGTCCCGGGGGCTCCATTGCTGGCCTGGCATGCTGGCCCCCTGCCAGCTGGGATTCCGTCCGCCAGCCCCGCTCAGCCCACTGCTGGCCCCAGGGCTTGGCCACCGGTCCTGGGGGCTCCGCTGCAGGCCTGGGGTACTGTCTGCCGGCCGCGCTCAGCCCACTGCCGGCCCCGGGTCCCGGCCACCGGTCCGGGGGGCTCTACTGCTGGCCTGGGGTCCCGGCCGCCGGCCCGGAGCTCTGCAGCCACCCTCAGCTGTGGCACACTAGCCCCAGCCTGGGGCAGTGAGTGGTCCAGACAGGGGCAAGAGTGGGTGCAGCTCAGCACCCCCACTTTAAAAATTGTTCCAGCGCCACTGTACCGGGATATTTTTAAGTCCTGATTTGCTGCTTACATCACTATCATGCCATGTGGAACAGCACACTGCGTTTGACATTGAGATTAGAATGTACATGCAAGAACTGGAATCAGAATTTTCTGACAGATTTCAAGATTTCCAGTGAGTTGGCCAAATGCTTTCTTTTCTAATTAAACCTGAAAAGTTCAACAAAAGCGACTTGGATTTGTCTGTATTTCAGTAGATGGGTGTTGAAGATTTCTAAATGCATCTCATTCAGTTAAAAAGCTCAGGATTGTGGGCATCAAAGTTTGGAGATCTGCGGAATGCACTTGAAGCTACCAAGAGAGATCATGGGGCCTCTTTTCTGACCTGCTGGACATCCCTGCCAGTGAAATTTAACTGTTTGAAGAAAATTGGGTTTGCAATGTTTTCAGCATTTGGATCCACATACCTGTGTGAACATGTATTTTCACACATGAAATCTGTCCTCTGTCCCTCTCAGAGCCGGTTAACAACTGATCACTCAGAAGCCTGTGTGGAGCCTAAAGCATCCAAATACGTGCCAGACACTGGAAAATTCAGCAAGGAAAAAAGCAAGGGCAAGGATCACACTAAACTGATAAGATCTGCATTTTAGTTTAATTTTAAATGAAGCTTCTTAAACATTTAAAAAACCTTATTTACTTTACATACAACAATAGTTTAGTTATATATTATAGACTTATAGAAAGAGACCTTCTAAAAACGTTAAAATATATTATTGGCATGCAAAACCTTAAATTAGAGTGAATAAATGAAGACTTGGCACATCAATTCTGAAAGGTTGCCCACCCCTGAGCTAGACCTAACCTGTCTGTCTAACCTGTTCTTAAAAACCTCCAATGATGCGGTTTCCACAATCTCCCTTAGAAGCCTATTCCACTAAACTAGCCTTATACTTAGAACGTTTAGGCAGTTTTTCTTAATATCTAACCTAAATTTGCCTTGCTGCAGATTAAGTTGATTATTTCTTGTCCTATCTTCAGTGGACATGGAGAACAATTGATCTCAGTTCTCTTTATAGCAACCCTTAACATATTTGAAGACTGTTATCAGGGCCCTCCTCAGTCTTCTTTGCTCACAACTAAACGCCTAGTTTTTTAACTTTTCCTCCTAGGTCAGATTTTCTAAACCTTTTTTTCATTTTTGTTGCTTTCTTCCTGACTGTAGCAGGGTGGTCACCCCGCTCTGGCTTGGAAAAGGTTAAAAGCCAGCCCTTGGAGAGGGCTGGGGCTGAGAGAAAAGGCTAGGCTGATTGGGAAGGCAGCCACAGCTGGGGCCACAGCTGGCCCTATAAAAGGGCTGTGAGCCAAAAACTCAAAAATGGTCTCTCTCTAGTTGTAGGGAGAGAAGGATCTGGTTGCCTGTGAATGGAGTAGGGCACCTAGAGTGGAGTAGGGCTGGGGGAAGGCCAGAGGAGCTGAGTGCCAACCTGCAAAACCCCCAGGCTGCAGGCCTTGCTAAAGGCCAGGAAAGGTATAGGGCTACAGAGGGGTAGCCTGGGAATAGGCTGAGGCAGCTGGTCCAACCCCCTTGCCAATGATGAGTGGTTTGCAGACTGCAGTCTGCCCCAGTGAGCAGGGGGCTAGACTGTGACTGTAAGGTGTGGATAGGGGTTTGGGGGTTCCCCTGGGTGGGGAGACCTGATTGTGGGTTACTGCTGGGGCAGAACCCTGATGTAGAGGGGCACTGGGGTCCAGGAGGGATATGGGGGCCAGCGGCAGGTGAGACACCAGCCTGCAGAGGGAGCTCTGGGCTGGAAGAGCTAATTCCTGAGACAACCAGCAGGAGGCACTGCACTGGTGAGTCATTACCTTGCTACACTGACTATCTCCAAATTGTCCACATCTTTCCTGAAGTATGGCACCCTGAACCAGATACAGTACACCAGCTGAGGCCTCACCAGTGCTGAGTACAGTGGGACAATTATCTCCATGTGTTACATATGACATGCCTGTTAATATACACCAGAATATTTGCCTTTTTCACAACTGCATCATATTATTGACTCGTATTCAATTTGTAATCCACTACAACTCCCAAATCCTTTTCAGCAGCCCTACTGCCTAGCCAATTATTTCCCATTTTGAGTATGAGCATTTGATTTTTCCTTCTGAATTGTACCTTGCACTTACCCTTATTGAATATCATCTTGTTGAATTCAGACAAATTCTCCAATTTGTCAGGGTCCTTTTGCATTCAAATTCTGTCCTCAAAAATGCTTACAACCCCTCCCTAGCTCAGTGTTTCATCTGCAAATTTTAAAAGCATGCTCTCTATTCTGTTATCTAAGTCATTAATTTAAAATTTTGAACACTACCAGAGCAAGGACAGACCCCCTGTAGGATCCCACTAGACTGACAGTGAACCATGAGTACAGTCTTTCAACCAGTTTTACACCCACTTTATAATTTAATCTAGGCCACATTTTCCTAGTTTGTTTGAGAATGTCATGGGGGGGACTGTCAAAAGCTTTACTAAAACTGAGATATATCCAGTATATGCCCAGTATTGTGAGACTAAAGAGCAGGGTCAATAAATTAGTGAAACATTTGCAAGCAACATAAATACAATAGCACCCCTATTTTATGTACTACTTGGGGATTGAAGAGTTCATAAAACTGACCTCCAAGTGACAGTCAATACACTACACAAGTTGCAGTATTGTGCCCTGTATTTCTTCTAATCCTTCAAACCACTGCAAAGTGACTTGTATTGCACTGATGGCAGCAGAATGTGAATGGATCTCAACTTGTTCTTCCTCAACATCACATTAGTTATATTTTTTGTTTTTTTCCCCCCAGTTGGGAAAAATGGTTCATATAACTGGTCATTCATAAGATCATAAAATTGAGGTTCTACTGTATATTTAGTTCTACATTCCTTTTGTAAGTACTACCTTTTGTAATGACTACACATCCAGTTGGCCACAACACTGAACAAAGAATGTAAAATTTGCTTTTTGGGCATTAGCTGGACTCCACTGAAACACACTTCTAATGGGTTTTGGCTTGGGCAATATACCATATACTCTATATTGACTCTTAAAAACATTGCCAGACTTTAGGTAGAACCTTACAATAGATGTCTGTGACCCTAAGAGCACCCCAATGCCAGAGAGCAAGGGGCTCCTCAGTATGTAGCAGTGAACCTCAGTTGACCTGACCTTCTCAGTGTACCCCAACTCACAATTGTCATAATTTGTCTCTAAAAGGTGTCATGTCAGGT